>NC_083360.1:28455000-29805000 GCF_030254825.1 Meriones unguiculatus | reverse complement strand
ACCCACGGCTCCACGCCCATTCCACACTTTTTCGCAGTGGCTAAGCATTTGACAGTTTCGTTGCTTCCTTTAAACTCTTATGGTTTATGGCTTTTTTGTTGCCTCTCAAAAAATATTCTGAAAGGCATAACACTTGCAAGATGGCTTGTTTTACTGTTCAGTGCCCATTCATGTTTAAGTATTAGAGTTTGGCTAAAAAAAAAAAATCTCATATTTTATTGAAGAGCCAAAAATAAGAATAGTGAATAAAAGCTGCAGCATGTAGACAGTGTGCACTGATATTTAAAACAGCCTTGAGGACTCATGAAGCGCTTTAAGTTTGTTTGGGATATTTTGTAACACTTAAAGGTATTAAGTTATATAAAATATTTGACATCACCAAAATCTTCTGCTAGGTATCTACTGTATTGGTGCTAATACAGTACTTTTTTGGGGTTGGAATTGTGTTCAGTACGTTCTGATGCTGTCATTTATTTTAATGCAAAACTTTGGTGATGCCCACTCTTGCCTCACAGTGCAGACTTTGCCTACCCCTGGGGTAGGAGCATCACATTGCTTCTCATGATTGTCATCCCACGCTTCCAGTTGGCTTTGGTGTTGGGTGACTCTCAGGGCGGTGAACCAATGGTCTCTGGCAGGTCCACGGGTTATGAGGCTCAGCTGTGTGGTCAGCCTTTGTGCTCCAGATTTTGAGTGAGCTTTCTTCATGGCCCTTTTCTGTCAGTCACGACTTTGAGTCCCATTACTTGCTGCTTTTTTTAATGGCCACATCACACTCCTATGGTGACTTTACTGGGTGACTCAGGAAATGTGGTCATTGGTTCTGTCCTGGGATGTTCAGTGCATGATCAGACGTTAGATCATTTGTACAAAAGGATGCTATGGTGTCATTTGCTGTTGTCATAATCCTGACTTTTCACCTATTCTTGATATTACAGTGGACTAAAGAGGATGGACATAGAACTTCCACCTCTGCCGTCCCTAACCTGTTTGTTCCATTGAACACTAACCCCAAAGAGGTCCAGGAGATGAGAAACAAGGTGTGTATTGCTGTCTGTGTTGGGGGGAGTGTGCTGTGGAGTTGGGAGGAGTGCCATATGCTGTCTACTTGCTTCTAGCAGAGTTACCTTTTAAACATTGTTTATTCTGCTCATAGTTTGAGGTCCTACTGTTTCTTAAACTGATACTTGCTCAGCAGCAGTTCTGAAGTATGGAAACTGCAGAGCCTGATCTTAATAGGAACAGACAGCTGCCTCTGCCTTTCAGGGGTCGTTCAGAGGCTGGTGAATGATGTTTGGTATGTTAGACTGTGAGATCCATCAGCATTCACAGAAAAGATCACTAAAAGGTGAATGAGTAGCAAAGATTTTGCACCAGCTTACCAAGTGAAGGATCTGTTCCTTGCAGAGCCATCTGGAGGGTATGAACAGTTAAGACTAATCCTCTCCTTTCACGGGTGTAGTTCATCATCCCTCTGTGCAGTTAGGCCAGTACCCTAAAGCAGGTGTGCCCTAGCCATCCTGCCATCACGGGCCTAGACAGAAGTGCGGTGGTCGCATGGCCAGGAACTAAGTGTGTAAGCAACAAGATTGGAAGTTGCAGCTTCTCTTCTCTGTACTGCTCATGTGCCTTTGCTCTTCCTGTCCTCAGATTCGAGAGCAGAACTTACAGGACATTAAGACGGCAGGACCTCAGTCCCAGGTTTTGTGTGGTGTAGTGATGGACAGAAGCCTCGTTCAGGTAAGAGAACACAGTGTCTCTGACATTAGTGGGTGGTGACTAAGACCAGAGTGATGTTATGAGGTGAGTATTCTAGGCCAGTGGGTATCTTTGTTAGAACTCTTCATGATAATCTAGACACTTTACTTGAGCTATAGACCAAGTATAAGCATGTTGAGGGTGTGTCCACCCTTCTAGCCCTGCTCCTTACAGTGCATGCATACTCAAGGGGCTCATACGCCACTGCTTTGGAACTGGGTTTCCTGGTGTCCTCTGGGTGCTGTATAACTGCTAGGAGAGGGCTGGCTCTGGACCTTTATTTTGGTATATACTCATGTCTGCAACAAAGTGCTGCTTGGGATGCAGAGTGGGTGGGTGCTTGTAAATGTGGTCCATCCGCATTTACATGCATTTCTGTAAAATGACTTACATAGAGTGGCACATTGATGCTAATTTTGTAAGTAGTTATCTCTGAAAGTCAAGATGCCATCTGATGCTTTCAGTCTGACTGCAGGAATAGATGATTGTTGTTGCATTTTTTTAGTTTGGCCAGCTGTGGTCCTGGTTTCATGTCCAGTGTCTGCACGTACCACTGTCATCACCCATACCGTTGACAACTGCCCCTGCTGCATGCTCTTAGCTGGCTTCATCCTGTGGTCTTGGTTGATATTTTTTAAGGCTGGGCCTGGTGTGCTCTGATGACTCAGTTTACTGTTGCAGGACGCACCCCTCTCTGACTGTACGGAAACTATCGAAGGGCTCGAGTTTACAGAGCAGACCTTTAGTCCCGCTAAATCTGTCTCTTTTAGAAAGGTACTCACTGCCTTGTCCTTACCTACCTATTGGTCCGCAGCGCTCTTCTCCCTTCCCTCCCCCAACCAGCTTCCCTCTAAGGCATTGTCTTAGCTAATAAAGCAGTTTTACATGGACCTTTAAGTCCTCTGTGAGATTGTATAGAAGGTATACTCTGCCCATTGTCTTTTTTTTTTTTTTAAACAATTTTCAGTATTCTAAGTTTTTATTAGCAGTGGCTCACTGGAGCTGCATGGTGCATTTCTGAATTTTTGAATGTGAACTTAGTGCTTATCAGTTGCAAATGGGTTCATCAGGGCTCTGTTGGCAGTGGCCGCTTTTGCTGTGACCTTCCCTCACTTGTTCAGCTTTGACTGTAGTAGTTGGAGGCCAGGGAAAGATTGATTTCCTTTCAGAAGTATGAGAAATAAAACATGGCTGTCTGTGTCAACTCTTGTAAATAAGATACATTTATTTTTAACTTTAAATAAAACCTGATCTAACACTTGGGAGGCCGAGGTTTGAGGATTGAGGGTTTGAGGCCAACTTGGACTGTATAGGGAGATTTGTCTCAGCAAGCAAAGGAGTAAGACATACTGGCATAGCCGGTAACCCAGGACTGGAGTGAGAGTTCAAAAGCTGCCTGGGCCTCATATGAGGCCCTTTTTAAGATAGATAGATAGATAGATAGATAGATAGATAGATAGATAGATAGGTAGATAGATAGACAGATAGATAGGTAGGTAGATAGACAGATAGATAGGTAGATAGATAGACAGATAGATAGGTAGATAGATAGATAGATAGATAGATAGATAGATAGATAGATAGGTAGGTAGGTAGGTAGGTAGATAGATAGACAGATAGATAGATAGACAGACAGACAGACAGACAGATAGGTAGGTAGATAGATAGATAGGTAAGAAACAAAAACATAAAGTAAAATGTGACTAATGTGTGATTCACAGCTTGAAGTTGGGTATTTTAAGTTTCTCTTCACTCTTTACACTTGCTGTGAAATTCAAGTATTGTTTTAAAGGTGTTCTGATTACCAGGTAGAATTAGATATATACTGACGTCCTAAGTTTTTGCCTGGAATCTCTCCTGATAACATTATTTTGCATATTTTCATACTTATCTATTAAATGAGTCTTGTCTTCCCATTTTTATATTTATTCCTACCTACCTCTTGAAGGGATTTGTCAGGGAATGGGTAGGGGATGCTCTTTACCCATTAGCTTGCCTTTCTTATTGATACTTTGGGCCATACGTCATGATCTCTCAGTTAATAATAGTCTTTATCTGCTGTGTGTGAGGTGATGTGGTCTGCAAGCCTCATATGCCAGTTTATGGTCTCATCTTCCAGCTTTGTGGGCTGCAGCATAGTCACAGTCGCTGTTCTGTCTTTTGGGTCTTGTGTATTTCATAGGTTTTGACTTGTTGGAGCTATTTGGAAAGCATCAGGGTAGCCTACTGTACCAGAGATACATTTTGGGCTGGCTCTTCATCCAATGACAGCTTTATTTCCTGCTCTTGGCCCTATTCAGATGTAGGCAGGTCACCTGGGTGCTTTGAGGGTATGTCCTTACAGTCTGAACAGATTCCTGTGTGTACTCAGTAGAGCATATTGCAGGCCGACCCCAACTAACTAACTTTGGGTTGGGAGCATCTTTTTTGTTGTTGTTGTTGTTGTTGTTTTGGGGGGAGGAGCATCTTGAGATGAGGATAGAAGACATCTTAAGTGCCTCATATGACAGGCGATAGACTTCCATTCAGCTTCACAGTTGGTATGTGAGCTATTGGGCTAGCTCCTTACATTAGTTACTTTTTTGTTCCTGCAACAAAATCCCTGAGAAAAGCAAGTTAAGAAAGGAAGTGTTGCTGGCCCACACCTGTGATC
Organism: Meriones unguiculatus; assembly: GCF_030254825.1. Taxonomy (NCBI): domain Eukaryota; kingdom Metazoa; phylum Chordata; class Mammalia; order Rodentia; family Muridae; genus Meriones; species Meriones unguiculatus. Next base: position 29,800,589 of record NC_083360.1, on the reverse strand, counting down.
CCAGCACTTGGGGAGGCAGAGGCAGGGCTATCTCTGTGAGTTCAAGGCTTGCCTGGTCTACAGAGCAAGTCCAGGACAGCCAAGGCTACTCGGAGAAACCCTGTCTTAAAAAACAAAACAAAGAAGAAGGAAAGAAAAGAAAGAAAGAAAGAGAGGAAGAGAGAAAGAGAGAGAGAAAGAAAAGAAGGGTTGTTAGGCTCAGAGTTCAAAAAGGTGTTTGTCCTAGGTACTTCCTCCGTGTGAGGCAGGCACAGGGAGACTTGCATCTCTTTTGAGGACCTGAGAAACCGAGTTTTGAGACTTGAGAACTTGTGGCCTTTCTGGAAAAATTTACTTAGCCTTGGACTTTTCCTTTGCTGATGGATGCTTATCCAGTGCTGGTATTGCTTTCCTCAGGCGGAGGAGATACCAGAGCCTTTTCTACTTGAGTCTTGCACAGCCTGGTATGGAGCCTGTAAAAATCTGGGCCGCCTTCTGGATTTTATTTTATGTGCATTAAGTGTTAGACACAAGGATTTAAAGGGCTGTGTTGACATCTTCCCAGGGAAGGACTCTCCAGTCCAGTCTCTGTGTTGTGAGCCTTCCTGTGTTTACAGGTACTTTAACTGGCCTGTACTCCTCACGCTGTGTGGCAGAAATGCCAAGAAAGTAACTTGACTTTTGGACTCTGACTGTGTGATAAGCACCTAGCATGTTCATGTCCCAGCACTATAAAAGCCAGATCTGGGTGTCTCTGTCTCTCTCTAGCTCATAGAGAATTTTATTAAGAGTTTAAAAAATACACATTAGGTGAAAATCTTGACAGTTGCAAGGAGGTGAGAGGGAGAAAGTCATGCTTTTTAAGTTAAGATGGAATAGGAATAGTTGTTAAGAAAAGAGAAGGCACTTCTGGGAGTAGAAGTGGGTGAGTGAGCTGAAGAGCCTAAAAAACTGAAGTCAGTCCTTACAGATGAAAACTTGCTGTTCTGAAAGGGCTGGTCACTAACCCAGGTGTGCATACCTTATGGTCTTTGTTTCAGTCATAGGCCTCAGTCAAGTACAGAAATAGTTTCTGGGTCCCTGTTTTGGGTGGAGTTCCTGTTGGGCAACCAGGAGTGAGGTAATATCAATCTTTCATGGTCTTGCCTTCTTAGTCTTGGCTGCTCTACTCACCAAGGTCTCTCTGCACTGTAGGCAAGGCTCAGTCAGAGGCTGCCTGACATGTTTTACATTTGGTCTTATAAGCACAGAGGGTCTGCTGTGTGCTTCTTGGGGCCAGCTGATCTGGCATGGGGAGTTGCTTGTCTTCTAGGACATCAAAACTTGAAGTAGAGGCTCTGCTGTCTCAGTGACAGCGATAGGATGCCCACTGTCATCTGATTACACAAACTTGGACTTATTTCTCAGGCCTGATACCCCTCTCATTTTGTTGTGAGTGATGGTGGTCAGCATACTGCCATGTTGTTGCTTTTGGAGGATTTTGCTAATAGGATGCTTTTGTGGATATGAAGGCTGAGTATGGCCTTTGGACAGGAAGGGGCTTCTTTTAACCAGCATTAGAAAGGGACAGAATTCAAAATCCCTTCTGTCTTGCAGTGCCTGAGCTACTCATAAATGAAATACCAGTCATTCTTAGGCCAGACTCAAGAGAGGGTCCCTTCGTCATGCGTCTCAGGGCATTTCAGCAGAGCTCCCTATTTACTATGCTTGCCTTCCTCTCCTAGGGCACCTGTGTCAGGGGTTACACATGGAGTACTCTGAATACTTTGTCTCTATTCAACCCCGATACCCCAGCTTCTCCAGGTGCCTGAAGAGTAGTTGCTGGTGTGGGTTGACCGTCTCTAGCAGCCAGTACTGCCGAGACACTGATTCCTTCTGGTGCTCATCCCTTGTTAGTGTGTGATCGGAGGCTCCAGGCCTATCCCTGTAACATCGGAATGATTTGGCATTTCTTGTTTCATAAGCTTCCATTTAATCATGTGCATGCTTGTGTCTTCTGGATGGTGTTCTCAAGCAATTGAGGGCCCCTTTCCTCCCCTGGTGTGGGGCGGGGCAGGCCGCACTGTGGCTCCTACTGCGCCAGTAGGCCCTCTGCAGTCTGTCATCTTTGGCAGCAGTCAAGAGCTGCCCTGGAGCTTTGCTTGCTTTTTTGTGTTACAAATTTTCAGTTTCCAGATTCATCAGGCAAACTTGCTGTTTGGGAATCTTTTGTTACCTCTGAATGCTGTGGGATAAGTTCAGGAATTGGTTGTAAACCAGTCAGAAGGGCAGAAAACGTGTTAAACCTTAACAGCTTAAGCAGATCTCAGGCCAGGGGTAGTGGTGCAGACCTTTAATTCCAGCAGAGGTAGGTGGATCTCTGAGTTTGAGGCCAGCCTGGTCTACAGAATGAGCTCCTGGACAGCTGGAGCTAATAGTGAGACCCTGTCTTTCAAATAAAACACAATAAAAGTACATTAGCCAATCTTTACACACTTTGCCCTGATTGTTGTAGAATGAACATTTTCTGAGGTCACATGGAATTGGATTGCTTAGAAAGCAGTACCTAGGCATAGTCCTCTGCCATTCCTGTCTGCAGGGTCAGAGGAGGCTGCTCCTCCAGGGTGTATGTGCTCCTGACTCTGCACCTCACTCAGTGCCTTTGCTTTTGAAGTCTCCCTTGGCCATGGGTCTTGGCAAGTGTGGTCCTGAAATGTCTATGTGTACCTGGTAAAGACCTCTCCACCCCCTACTGCTGTCTGCTCAGGAGGAGGGAGGTCCCACCAAGTGGTACAGTCTAATGTCTGTGTGCTCCTGAAAAGCCCCTATCTCCCTGCTGCCTGCTGTGTTCCTGGGAGGAGGGAGGTTCCACCAGGCCATGGTCCTGAACCATGTCTCTTTGGTCCACAGGGAGAGCTGGTAACAGCTTCCAAAGCCATCATTGAGAAGGAATACCAGCCCCATGTAATCGTGAGCACCACAGGCCCCAACCCCTTCAACACACTCACAGACCGAGAACTAGAGGAGTACCGTCGAGAGGTGGAGCGGAAGCAGAAGGGCTCTGAAGGTGAGTGAGTGCTCCTGATATCTGGATGTAGGGTTGCTCCAGAAAGTAGGAAAAAGTGTCTAGAAGCTTCGCTGTGTGAGAAAAGTCTTGTGCATGAAGCACAGATCTTGTTTGGTTAAGACCTGAGCATTATGTCCTCATAGTCCTACTGTAGTCTTTTGGACTGGAAGGAAAGAAATTAAGGTTAAACATTGGGAATGGTAGCTGGGTGTGGTGGCACAGGCCTGTAATCCCAGCACTCTGGGAGACAGAGGCAGTTGGAGCTCTGTGAGTTCAAGGCTAGCCTGGTCTATAAAGTCCAGGACAGCCAAGGCTATACAGAGAAACCCTGTCACAAACAAACAAGCAAACAAACAAACAAACAAACATCAAAAACCACTGGGAATGGTGCTTGTTAAGGGCTTGTATAAAGGACGCTCTGCAGTGATGGGTCCCAGGCATGTGTGTGCCATCACAAAAAAGTGTAGAGGGAATCTTCCCAGAAGAGGGTGAGCTAGGGATTCCGCTCTGCTCTTCCAGAAGCTTCAGTGAAAAATGGGTTAGAAGACTCAGCACTCAGACTGTTCCTTCACTTGGGTTATGTGCAAGGCTGGTCATTTGGGATTTCTGTCCACTTGACATCATTAGTCAAATTAGTTATTAGAAAAGACAGCTTGAGTATATTATGTTTAAGAGATACCTACTTTTTATTCATGCAGTATTTCTGCCAAAGTTTCCCTGAGAAGAGGCCTCATGATTCATTGATTCTTTGATGCTCCCTAGTCATGACTAATCAGTACAGGGGAAGGCAACATTCCAAATGCTATACATGCATCCTTAAAGTCCCTGGGAGATGGGCTGGTCCCCAGTGGTGGGAGCAGAGGGCCTGCAGCTGGGAAGAGTAGCTTTATGAGAACAAGGGTGCACATGGCAAAACCTGGGGTCGGGCCAGGTCTGTGATTTTTCAGTTTTGAGCATTGAGGCTTTTGGTTGGACTGTGGTCTGTTTGCAAATGAAAATCCTTATTACAATGATTCTCCTAGCTTGGGGCTTCTAGCATAGTCCTCTCTTCCATAACCATTTCCTGTGCTCCTAAGGCTGTGAATGACAAGGTTGGGAACGCCCCTGTGCAGGGGTAATCATGGGGCGTGAGTTAGTATGCTGACTGTTCTGGCATGTTTCAGACCATGTCAAGAACAGTGCTGCCGCCGCCATGGCTTTTCCCCCCTCTTGGTCACCTTTTGACAGCATTGGTCATGATTTTGTCAAAAGTTATAGAATAGTTTTATAACAAATGGAAACAGAGATGAATGTCAGAATTTGACAGGACAAGTACCTCTAAACTCCAACCTTTGAAAATCAGGTCCTAACGGTTGAGGGCTAACAGAAGCAGGCCTATAGGCTGTAGGACAGCTTTGATGCGGGGCCACATTACCCTCTCCCTGAGTTCCCTGCTCACCATACACTGGGAACCATTGGCTGGAACTAGGAGGGCCCTGGGGCCGAGATGCCGGGCCCATGAACATTCACGCCGCTGTCCTCAGAGCCATGAGCTGAGCTCCAGCTTAGTTCTTCGTACTGAATCCCCCATGCATAGCAGACAGTTCTGAGTGTGAAGGGTGGGCCCCCCTCCTGGGCCATTGGGCATCTACAATGATAATTTAATTTGATCCTACTTAACTGCATTTGGTCTTGTCTTAGACTAAGCACTACGTTGTGTAGCTGCTGAGGAAATGTGAGTTCTGTGAAATGTAGTCACTCGTTAACTCAGTGGAAGCTGGCAGCAGGGTGAGTGCCATAGGAGCATTGCCTGGAAGCCTTGCTTGCTATTGGCGCAGCTTTTGGCAGAGGGTGGAGCCTGCCAGAAGAGGATAAAGCTCTGGCTGTGGCCAGGAGCTGTCCCCATGTTTTTTTCAGGAGGGCAGAGGTAGCTTTTGTCCTGGAAGGCCAGGAAAGAAGCTTACCTGTCAGAGTTGAATCTGTGTCAGAGACCCTGATGCGCTTAGGAGAGTGACTAGTGTCCAAAATAAGGGGCCTGTGATATCAGGCTACTGATAGGAGATTTTTTTTTTTTTAGATGAAAGATGGCGATTTAAAAAATTATGATAATAATTGATACATATTTTTCTTAAATGAGAAATAATCTTGGGGTTTTCTATATCTGCGCCCCTGGTTTCCTGTACTTTTTCCTTTGGTCCTCATCAGTCTAGTTTAGAAAAGTAAAACAAAAACAACCTTGGAGTTGACAAAGTTTAAATTACTGATAGGGGTCTGGAGGAAAGACTCAGGGGTCAAGCACTTCCCGCACAAACCTGTCAACCTGAGTTGGCTCCCCAGAGTCCATGTAAAGGCTGGACACAGGGGCACACAAGTCTGTAATCCCAGTAGACACAGGCCGTGTGGAAGCTAGGGGCCAGTTTGCCTGGAGTGCACAGCAGCACACGATAACAACATCCCTGATCTCTGCCCTCCCCCAGTCACAACAGCTCACCTGCAGTTCTAGCACTTGAATGGCTGATGCACAGAGTACTTGCTGGTTGAAGGCCACAAATGGTTAGTTTTTTGAAGTTCAATCAGTACCTCTGTTGTGTGGAAACAAGCAGACTCTAGGCCGGGGCCCCACCTGGCTTCCTGAGCTGCGCCCTGGGTGTCTACAGCCAGGAAAGGGCTGGCAAGCTGGCGACTCTGCTGCTGCTGAAGGAGGTAGCTCCCGAGTTCTCCGTCTCTGCACCTTGCACTCACTTTGTTTACATCTGTAGAAAATCTGGACGAGACAAGAGAACAGAAAGAAAAGAGTCCTCCAGACCAGTCCGCTGTCCCCAGCACGCCCCCCAGCACTCCTGTCAAGCTTGAAGAAGGTGAGTCCTGTAGTGCGGTACTGTGGCTGCCTGCTGTGGAAGGTTGCATGGCCTATGTGCACTGGCAGTGGAATGTGGCCATCATTCCATTAACATGGACGAAGAAGTATGCATTACCAGAAAACCAGTGCCACACAGGTCTGGAAACCTTAGCTGTTTCTCCTGTACCTGCTCCATCGGGGGTAACCTGAGTCAAGATAGTGTGAGCTGTTGTGACTGGGGGAGGGCAGAGATCAGGGATGTTGTCCACCATCCTGTTGTGTTAGGTTTGCCCTTTGCCTGCACACTTCCAGCATTGACCGGAGTCTGATGACACCTCGGTGCCTTCGGTTGTGTGGGGGCTGCAGGACCCTAGACCTGCTGGACTAATCCGTCATCTGAGAGTGCTGTGTGCCCCCTCCGCCTCTCAGACCACCGCATGTATGTGTTTTGTGGTCTGACCCGTGACACGTTTGTCCTTTAGTCTCCCATGTATGTATGTATGTCGTGTCTCCTGGCTCCCCTCACCCCCAGTCTGTGGTCTTTAAAGAGTGGCTTGGCCTTTCTTCTTATGTAACCCAATGGCTGTGACTGAATGCATAGATTCTCTACTTGTGCTTTCTTTCTTGTGGCTGCCTTACAGCAGGAGACGGATGTGCTAAAGAGTACCTGTTACCCTAGTAAGTACCCGCGCCTGTCCATGCTCTAACCAGGTGCTTGCGCTGTGCCTTGCTTTCCTGCTTCTCTGTTGCTTACGTTCTCTGTATATCCAAATAAAAACAGGAGACCTCATTAATACGCCCAGTCTCTCAGTGACCTCCTTGGTCACCAGAATGCTTACAGATGGGGTCAGCTTCCCAGGATGCTCCTGGCCCTTATTTTAATGCTGCCCAGTGTTACTCTGGACCACAAAAAACTATTAGTTTAACCTTTGAGAAGTTCTTGATTGGTTGTTGGGGAGTGTTTGCCATAAAGGGTCAGGAGTAAATGCAGACTGGGTTCTAACAGGGTGGATTCTGCCGCCTGGTGTTTATGGAGGCTTGTTTGGGTCTGTGCTTAAGTTGGGACTGGCTCCTATACGGGCTGGAGTGATAGCTGTTCTGCAGTGAGCTTGGCAGAGAGAGCCCTGGTGCTGGGGCGTGTGACACCTATGGGTCTGCAGTTCTCTCTCTGCCAATTACGCTGCCTCAGAGGATAGCCATCAGGGTGTCCTCTGGGGGCGTCTCCAGCCTCCTAAGCTTAAGCACTCACGTTTGAGGCCTGGAGCCTTTGGCGGCCAGGCTGTTCCTAACCCATGCTTAGCTCAGCTGCTCTTGGTCCTGATCTTTGGCTTCTTTTAAGTACTAAATGGTTTGGTGTTGCCTAACATGCCAATTGCTTGTGATTTTATAGACTAAATCTCTACAATCCTGGTGTCCCCTGGTCAGCGTAGAAATGTGTTGTGTCTCAGGTGGAAGCTTGCCTTCACCCTGTTACATTTTTGTTCTTTGTGTTTAGCTCTTCAAATGGTGAAGGCAGCTTGATTTCTAGTTCACTATGCAGCTAACTACATTTTTATTTTATTGCATATGTGATTTCATAGTTGGCTCCTGGTTTTCTATGGGCTGCCTCGGGGGAGACACAATGTTGTAGAATCAAATTTAGAATTAATTTCTGGACACTAACATACCAGCAAACCTCTCTTCATCGTCTAGTAGAGTGACACGTCCTGCTGCAGTCTGTTTGCAGAAGTGGCCAGTTGTGATCTGGCTCTTGTCAGTATAGTTTGGTTAGGCTGTTCTTCATGAGAAGGTACTAGAGTCCTTCTGAGATTGAGTCTTAACATTTTATAACATGCTACATCCAGTGGTAAGTGGAGTAGTAGAGTGGTAAAGTAGTTTCTGATCTAAGGAATCCCTAGAAACTACCAGAAGGTGGCAGGTCTGCCCAGTGTTCTTATTTCCAGCTGTTCTGTCCAAATTTTAACCCATCTCTCTCACCGTCACCACCAGACCTTCCCCAGGAGCCGACATCCAGGGATGATGGCGATGCCGCCACCTTCAAGCCAACTCTCCCTGACCTCTCCCCTGATGAGCCTTCAGAAGCACCTGGCTTCCCAGCGGTGGCGGAGGAAGCCCGTGGTTCCCCAGATCCCACTCAGCCCCTTGCTGAGGCTGACCCTGAGCCCGCCTCAGCTTCAGCTCCAGGGGCTGAAGAGGTAGCCTCCGCTGCCACTGAGGAGGGGTCTCCCATGGACCCTGGCAGCGATGGGTCTCCAGGCAAGTCCCCGTCCAAAAAGAAGAAGAAGTTCCGCACCCCTTCCTTCCTGAAGAAGAGCAAGAAGAAGAGTGACTCCTGAAGGCCCGCCCTGCACACTGTCCTGTCTACAGAACTGGCTCTGCCAGGATTCCCCTTTCATCTTGTATTCTGTCCTCTTGTGTAATGGAATGCAAAAAGCCAAGACTTCCATGTAACTAGAGCCCTCCCATGTGTGCACAGCCCCTGCACCAGTGCTAACCTTGTGTGTGTTCAGCCGCCTACCCTGGGCCTTGGGTTCTGTGGGGAGATGGGCTTAGCCTATACCTGTGAGTTGTGGCCCCTGCAGGAGGGGGACACTGAATCCTGGTCCTGGCTGGAAGGCCTCGGAGGCTTCTGCCAGCTCTGGTTACAGCGTCCCCCTCCTGAGCCTTGCCTCTCACTCTCTTTCTGTTGTGAGTATTGAATTGTCTGCTCAGTTTCCCTCCACCCAGTGGAGTCTCAGGTGGCTGATTTGGACTTGGCTTCTGCTGGCATCCTCTGCTCAGTGATGTCAGTTATCCCCATACACAGGGAATGCAGCTGTAGTCTGAGAACACTTTCATGCCTGTCAGCGGCCCAGGGCACTGCGGCTGCCTTAGAAATGGGTTGAGCCTGCTGCCCTAGCAGAGAGTGACGCTGTGTACACCCAGCACAATGCTATGCATGGTCTAACTGGTGACCCCATGACCAAAACCAGAACCAGATTCAGGCGCTCATAGTTTATCTTACTGGGGTCTTGGATTCCCATCATAGGGAACAGATACCCGGAGGGGGAAGAGTCCTTTCTAGAACTTTCTTTCAGCAGGTTTGCAATTTATCCTACATTTTGACTGTGAATTTGAATAGGCCACTTTTTGCTTTAGTTTTGTTGTAGAACCTGTGACAGATTGCAGCAGAACACTCTTGATTTGTGTGGGGAGGTTTTGTAGCGGAGCAGGGATCTTAACTCAGTCTGGAAGATGCCCTGGTTTTGATAAAGGGTAACTCATGGTAGAAGCCGGCCTTGGAGGTGCCAACTAATGTCTTGCATCATTCATGGAGCCCATGACTTCCTTGATTCATCCTATTGTGAATTTTTACTTAACTTTCATCCCTGGAAAAGGGCTTGAAACTGCTTAGTGGGAAATGCAGGGTGTCAGGTGGAATTGTAATGGGGGTCCCTATTTCAGGAACCATCACTGCCAGCCTGACTAGGAGTGAGGAAGCCTGCTGGAGCCCTAGACACCTCTGCTGGGGTTGGGCCTCTGTAGAGCAGGTGTTAGGGTGTGGACGGAGCCCTGTGATCCTCCCAACCGGCACCAAGCAGACCCCACAGCCTGCTGCTTGTCTCACCTTGTCACTGAGGTGGAATGAAGTTCTCACCCTAGTCCTGATTTCATTCATCTGGACTCTTCCTTGTCCTTCCTGCCCCTTCCTTTATCCCACATATGCAATGACTCTTCTCACTTTTGTAGTCTAATTCTTTGTATTACACATGAAATATCGTTGCATATATGGACAGACTTGGAGGACAGGTCCTGCTTGTCCTTTCCTCATTGTAACAGGTTTTACTCACAAATAAAAGTCTTTAAGCAGTTTTCTTGTCTAAGGTTGGGAAGCAACTTTGTATTTTAATGTCTTTGTTTCCTTGGTTTATTGAGCTGTGGGTGTATGTGTGTGTTCTAGTTGTGTGCATGGAGGTCAAAGGGAAACCTGAGCAGTGTGTTCTCTACCATGTGGGTTCTGGGGATCAAACTCAGGTCATTAGGCTTAGTGGCAGGTGCCCTCATCTGGTAGGCCACTTTCCTGGCTTTAAAATAGGGTTTCCTAAGAGTTTGTCCTGTGATAAGAGCCAGGAGACTTTTTTTTTTAAAGTTTATTTATTTCTATGTGCATTGATGTTTTTCCTGCGTATATATTCATGGCGGGTGCCAGATTCCCTGGAATTGGAGTGACAGATATTATGAGCTGCCAGGTGGAGTCTGAAAATTGAACCTGGGTCCTCTGGAAGAGCAGCCAGTGCTCTTAACTACTAAGCAATCTCTCCAGCCTTTAATTCTTGATCAAATGTCCCCAATAGCTTCTTGTGGTGCAGAAGGGCACATCATGAAATTTGAGCTTGGCAACATTCTGTTACTGATGGGGGAGGAACTTGGTAGGCCTCACTCTTCCCTAAGTAAGAGCCATTAGAAGTTAAGGTTTCTAGGGGTGGTGGGGGGCAGGGGAAGTCATTTTCTCCAGTGATGTGGCCCAGGAAATAACTCCACACCATGCCCACACTAATTAAATTCCAGTGGACCACCACAAAAAGCAGGAGAGGGGCTGTTGGAAAGTGGTTCTTCATGAGTGGGAGATGATTAATGGGGTAATGGGGTAATTATATTTACCACAGAACATTTAAGTATGAAATTTGTCTGAGAATACTAAGACAAAAAGGCACTTGGTACAAAATAGCTGCTTTATTCGTCATTCAGACGGATTACAGATAAAAACAATCAGAAGCCTAAAATGCTTTGGAGTAAGAAGAAGTTGTAGCTGCCCAGGCTTCCTGCTGGGATGCCATACTGAGAGGGGAGGGGCCCAGCAAGCCTCCCTGGGCCTGGAGGAAGGAGTGGGCTAGGAGTGGAGTGGTCCTGGCCCAGGTTCCCACTTGGCAGCTGGGTTGGGGTGTGGCAGCTCAGCTACTCCTCCTTGAGAGTCTGTGCTGGATGCCTCAGCTTCCGCAGGAGAAAGAAGGGGAGCAGAAAGAGTGCGGAGCACACAGTGAAGCAGACCTGGGCCCCAGCCAGCCAGTACACTGCGGAGAGACAGGTGCTCAGCCAGGCTTTTCATAGTTCTGTTCCTGCCCTGTTCCCCTCAGCTGCCAGGAAGAGCAGGCAGCTGGAGATGGCCGCAGGAGGGACACGGCGAGCACTTACCTGAGGCTGCCACCATGGGCCCCACTGCCCTACCTAGGGCGCCTAGGCTCCGCAGTATGCCCATGACTGTGCCTTTTTGCCCTGGAGACCCTGAGGAGAGAGGACATGTCACATGCCTGTTGGCCCTCTCCTACCCTGGGTAGCCTTTGGGGGAGGGCTCTCACCATAACTGGAGACCATGGTGGATAGGCCAGGCACCACAACAGCAGCAGCTGGTAGGAGAGTATTGGGAGGCACTTGTCAGCCAAGGACAGGCATAGGGACATCCACGCCAGCCCTGGCAGGGCCCACTCACCGAAGGAGTAGAGCAGTAGTCCCAAGCCCAACATGAGCAGTGAGTGACCCCAGCCAATGAGGAGGAAGGCTGGTACCAGCAGCAGCATTGCCTGGGGGAAACAAATGTCAGGACTGCTTCCACAGCCAGCTGGGAGTCGAGAGCAACACCTGACCAAACTGTCAGGGAAGTAAGCCCCTTACCCGCTTCACAGCTGCAGCTTCCTTGCCAGGGCTGATCCGTCGGGCGTAGGTGCCCTGTATAGTGGCCATGGTGAGGCCGATGAAGAAAAACATCTTGCCCTGCTGCAGGCTAGGAGGTGGAAGGTGAGCACCCAGCCCCCTAGGCCACCAACTGCCTGGGGGATGGGCAAGGGCGGCAGGGTGCTGGGAGGGATGCCACAAAGGCTTCCTGGACCTGGGGTCTATGAGCCTCTCTAGGATGGGCACCTACCTGCTGAACTGGAAGCGCTGGTGTGCAAGGAAGCTGAGTGTGTACTCCAGACCGGAGAACAGGAAGAGGTAGAGGAAGTAGACCAGACCCAGGCGACGTAAGTTTCGGAGTCCTGCAAGTCAACACAGAGCACATGTTGACCTTCTGCTCACGCTGGGTAGTCAAAAGACAGCTCAGTTAGAGGTAGCCTCCTTACTGTCCTCCGCGGGTGGATCCTGACTTTGAGTGACAGCTGCAAAACGAAGCAGGGCCAGGGGACTGAGCAGGTTGGCAGCAGTGTGGAAGCCCAAGGTGACAGAAGGAGCCTGTAGGAGGAAGTGAAGGCTGGCCAGGAGGCTGGAGCACATGACCTGGCAGCCTACGGGCCAGGATGAGCACCTCACACTGCAGGAAGCCCAAACTGTGAGGCCGTGGGGGCAAAGATCCAGGAACCCAGGAGCTGCTGTACTGGCAGCTTGAGGGCAGGCCCCAACACGGCACAATAAAGAAAATCCCTTCAAAGTACGGAAGGAGCACCCGCTCCAGGACCTGGGCTTACCCGCTTCTCCTGGGGCAGTGTCTCTGGCAAGAAGCAGAAGATGAACAACATGTCAGAGACCGCAAAGAGTAGGCTGATCCAGGGCACCGTTTCCACAGACAGGAATGCACCAAGCATGGGGCCCAAAGTAAAGGCCAGGGAGAAGGCTACCCCGATGACTGCCTAGGGAAAAGATGACCTGACCTGGGCACGGAGATTGAAGCTCAGACATCAATCCCTATTCCCTGGGTCTGTTCACTCACCATGCCTTGGCTGCGGGTTGGAGGTGAGCCCAGGTCAGCAACAATGGCTGTGGAGAGGCTAACGTTGCCTTTGCTGATGCCTCCTATCACTCTGGAGGCCAAGAAGGCTGCAAAGCTCCGAGAGGTAGCCCACACTGCGTAGGAGATGGCCAAACCTGTCTGCCGATGGGTGGAGGCCAAGAGGCAGGAGTGGTTGGTCACTTGAGGCCACGAAGGGCCCAGACTCAACAACATACACCCCTCAGACCTGAGCCACCTGTGTCCTTTATGCCTTCCTCAGGCGTGTTCAGCTTGGTGTAACACCAGGGGCCATAGGCCCCTTCAGTAGAAGGGGTGAGCTCACTGTTGGTAGGGAACCCACAGCGGCACTCTCTCCTCTCTGCTTTTCGGCAGCTGGGTCCAGTGACTTACCAGGGAGAGCATCATCACTGGGCGCCTCCCCAGGCAATCAGAGGCAGCTCCTGTGAGTGGTGCAGAGAAGAACTGCAGGAGGGAAAAGGCTGAGCCGATGAGACCTAAGAGACGGAGGTTACCATCACTGGTGGCTTTAGCAGTCCTAGAGTGCAGACCACACTGCTTTGTACTCAATGACTGAAGCTCAGGTGGCCTCAAAACAAAACAACGAAACACACACACACACACACACACACACACACACCAAACCAAAACAGACCTGCCAGTCTAAGAAGGCTCTGGAGGAAGTCAGGGAGCAGGGGAGGGTTACTAAGAACCCAGGGGGAACTAGCTCTCCAAGAAAGGGCTATGGGCTGCAGCCTGGCACGCAGCGACATACCTCCGAACAGGACACTGTTGTACCTCTTCTCGGCTGGCATCCCAATGGCTGTGGCAAACCAGTCTACCCCGCGCTGCCAGGAGCCATAGAGGGGGTCCTGGGTGACAAGGAAAGCAACTCCAGCTGGGTGAGTAGGTGCTAGGCTGGGAAAGGGGTGAGCTCCGGCCTTAGGGGAAGGGCTTACTTGTTTCCGGCCGTGACTCTCCAGCAGCCCTGGCAGCAGAGGCAGCAACAATGTGAAGGCCAGGAGGTCGAGCAGCAGGCCAAGGAAGATCACAGTGACCACGCGGCGCTCGGATGCGGGCCGAGGCCGGATAGGCGGGCGAGGCGTGCACCCTGCATCCCCGGCCCATCCCATGGTGGAAGCTTCAACCCTGCCGCGGAAGGAAGGGCGTGGTGAAGACGCTGCTGGGTCTCAAGCCCCGGTTTACCTTCCACTTGGAACTAAATTTCCAGGTTTTTGTCAGACATAACGGAAGTGCTTCCAAAGGGGTCCTGGCACACCCTTCAAGGCTGGACTCCCGCCTTAACAACTTACGACAGCCGTGTGCTTCGAGCCGCTACGGTCAGGGGTGCCCTGTTCTGAGGCGGGGAGAAGATGGGGAAATCCTGGTTGGGGGTAGGTCACGGGCGCCCAGAGCACCTGTTCTGTGCACTACTTTGGCTTTCCCACGTGATATCCAAACCTCTGCTTCTCGCCCACCCACCAGGGACCTATGCACACCTGCCGCAGCTCCAGATGGGAACCCACGAGTGGACGGATAGGGAAGCTCTTTGGATGGCGGCCACGCCCCGGAGGCTTAAGAGCAGGCACCTCCTCTTCCGGGAGGCTGGGCGGTGGCAGGAACGGGGCTTGGAGCTTCCCAGTCGAGTTAGAGGTGGCTCGCGGTCCTCCAGAGGCATTACAAAGGTGAAGTTCTGGAGAGCTAAGTGTATCTAAGAGACTGTCTGACCGGTTCAGTCTCCTTGGCACTTATGTATCATTCGTTTGTGTCGGGGTCTCTTGTCACGGTTAACTCACTTGAATTCCTCATCCTCCTACTTCAATCTAGCTCACTAAACTGGTAATCTACCTCCAATCTCAGCACTTTGTTGAATACAGTAGACCAGGATTCAAAGTAACCCTTAATCAACTACAAAGTTTGAGAACAACCAAAGTAGTGCCATGTGAAACACTGTCTCTAAAATCCAAAACGAAAGAACCAATCTTTCAGCTAGATAACAGTCCTGTCCCACCAATGCTGTTAACCTTTTCTCTTGTTGGTTCTTTCCCAGAAGCCACACCAGAAAGCACTCTTGGGTGATGACTTCTACGCTCTACATGCTTTTGTTGGCATGTCCCCCTAGATTAAATATCAAGCGCTCCACTAGACAGACGTCCAGCACCAGAAGCCCTCTGCTTCTTGCAGCAGCTGGGTATATAAAGAGCAAAGCTCTGTGGCTAAAGTAAGAGGAACCACCTGCAGCAAGGTGGCAACCAGCCTCACTGGTGGGCATGTCGGCTCACACAGCCTGTCCTGAAGCATCCTAGGGGAAGGGATGATCCTTGAAGGTGAGTAGCTTCTGCATGCCACGCTGCTGAGCCTAACACCTCTCCAGGGTTGTTCTTGACCAGCTCTGACCTCCAGGACACCCACTGCTGGTCTGTGCTCCGGTGATGGCTTTACCATGTCCAAAGTCAAATTCCCAATCAGCACCACCAACCGCTGCCCAAGATCTCACACCTCGGAAGCCACAAGTGACAAGGACCCATCTGGACATGACTCAAGTTACATATACTATCATGTGTGACAGATGATCTGAGAAGTGTGCAGGTAGGCAACTTTGCTGTAAAACTCTACGTACCCAAACCATGATAGCACGTCAGTTTTCTGGGACAACTGCCTAAACTGTCATTCTGTGGTGTGGCTGCCATCTAACAGTGTAGACCTCCCAGAGATTGAACTCAGGCTTGGTGGCAAGAGGCCTGTTAGAAGTACTAACAGTGTAGTACTTCTAGTTCTAAGAGCGTATTTCTGAGCTCACTCTGTCATCGGAGGCCGTTTTCACAGGTGCTGAAGCCTGGCAAGGGAGATGGGATCTGACATTCTACAACGCCCCTCCAGGACCCTACATGACAACACAATGCACCCTTGCTACATTTAAAAAACAATTTATTTTTTGAACTTTTTCCTCTTCAGAGCTTTCCATTCTCCTTCTTGTGTGGCCAGGCTGTTAAAAAGCTGCTTTACTTTGCGTTTTCTTTCCGCATCCCTAAAGAAAAAAAAAAAAAAGTTACTTTTGTATCAGTTTTCAACATATCTTGCCTCTTGCCTCTCCTCTGTTTGAACACTATCAATTCAGAACCATCCATGTGTGGCTCAAAGCTCAAGCCCTGCCAAGGCCGTCACATACCAGTCACCATGCTTCCTGATGCTGAGAGAAACCAGCAGCTGACAAGTGTGGTGTTACCTCATAGTGGTGCCCTAGTCCCACACATAGTCCTTCCTCACCGTTCCATGATTTCCGAGAGCTGCATCCTGGCCAGGAACTGATTGTCCTTTCGGATCTCCCGAACAGCGCCTTTAAATTCCCGCTTGTGTTTGTGGATCAGTCTCTTTCTTTCCTGCTCTTCCTTACTGCTGCCTTGTTTCCGCCCAAACTCCAGCCTGAAGTTAGAGAGTCAACACAGCAGGAGGTGAGTGTAGCATCTCCCCTGTCATGGGCTGCAAGCAGATGCGTCGCCCACAGTCCTGGTCTCCTCAGGGGCACCCAACACTCACACTTTGACTAGCCGGGGGGTGAACAGCTTTAGTGGGACCGGCTTGCTCTTCTCACAGATAAGTGGCCGGAGGTTCTGTTTTGTGCTTTCCATTTCTGACAGTATGCTTTGAGACAGCTCCTGAGGAACAGGGAATAGGTGCTGTGACAACCATGAACAATGTGCCTTCAGAGGCTCCTCCTAGAGGCCTCTGCTACACCCACTGGGCTATGAATGTGAGGTGCTGCTTGGCTGAGCCGCCATCTGCTACATAGGGAACTACAGGCAATAAGGAAGGATCTCTTAAAACCTATGGTGGATAAAAATAAAATTAAACAAACAAACTTGTGGTGGGCTATTAAGATGGTTCAGCAGAAAAGGCCTCTTGCCACCAAGCCTGAGTTCAATCTCTGGAAACTAAATTTTGAAGGCACTGCCCTCTGACCTCCACACTTGTGCCAAAGCATTAACACCCCATCCCCAGTGAGAACGTTGTAAATGTGAGGGCTTATACCCAGAGAGTAGCACATGGCCTTTCTCCCAGGGAGACACTGGCAAGGCATCATCAGCCCAATTCTGATTAAAGTACACAGGACTACCTTCTCTGCCACACAGCTAAGGCATGTCTCTTTTAATGCCGTGGCTTCTGGATATCCCTGAGGCTTCTGGGGAAGCTTGAAGAAGCCAGCTCACTGATGTTGGTCTTGTCCCCTTCCCTCACACAGATATGTCCTGGAAGCCAGTTCACTTGCCTTTCTGTATCCACTGCATAGTCTTGATCCATCTGAATGTCATTGGAGAACTCAGAACCTATAAACCCTATAATCCCAACAAATCTGCAATACCAGAGATCCCTTTAAGCAGGAGGGATACATCAGTCATGTCCATCCACAGTGATGCAGTTTGAAGAGGTGCTAGCAACTCAGTATAGTCAAGGGATGGCTTGCTCCCGACTCGGGGGACTCAGCAAGCAGGAAACTCAGGAGGTCTTCTGTGGCACATGTGCCAGTGGCAGAGAAGAGGGTAAAACGTGCACAGGAATGGTCAGCACCGTGGGCAAACGGCACACAGGGCTTCTTGTCATTTTAAAGGATGGAGAAGCTACCTCAGAAACTGAGGGGAAAGTGCTTTGGATGGTCTGGAACCAGAGTGCAGCTAGGAAGCCTCTTAATATAATTTTATTTTCCATGTGTGCTTATAATAATGTAGAATTCAAGCAGACTTCCCAGTGATGACTTTTAAGCTGCAACTTCAATAACAAAAATGCTCACTAAGCTGGTGTCAGGTCCTGAACAGTCTGTGACCAGGGCAAGGAGCCTTGTTTTTGGTAAGCCTCACCTGAAGTTCTGGGGGGAGGCTACAGTCCACAAGATGCTCTGTCAGGAGGGCGTGGTGGGGCTTGGTGATGGCATGGAAGGACGGCAATGCACTGTACATGAGCACACAGTGCTTCAGCAGGGCCAGACATGAGGCCAGGCAGGACAGTCTACAAGGGCAAAGGACAATGAAAGGGACTAAGTTCATTCCATTTCATTAGTTACTGAGAAGCCAGTAATATCGGCAAAATGAAAACTCTCACCCACAGCTTAGAAAATCTAAGTGGAATCATATGGGCAGAAAGGCTAACGGCTCATTATGGTAGTCTAGGAAATACTGTTTGACCAGAGTGGAAGGAGGCACAAGAAACACAGTACCTTTAAAAGGGGCCTCAGCTTCAGTTCCCATTAAGTAAGTACACTTTGAAAATAATGCTGCGTATGTTAGGGCACTCACTCCAGATGTCCCTGGGGTGTCACACATACCTGATGTGATTGGCTTCAGTTGCTGTGAGGGTGCTCAGTCTACTTGCCCACTGTAAGGGGATACTTTGCCTCTGCCAGGTGGCTACATCTGCTTTGTCAGAGACCACAAGCAGTTCCGAGTTCTTTCCAAGTGCTCTAAAAGGGTGCACCAGAGTGGAACCTGAATCCCAAGCATGACAGGTCAGAAAGGACCCAGATATCACTGGCTCAGAGGACCTACTCTATGGTGGCTCCGCCTTTAAAAGTTGTCTCCGCACCAAACTAGCAGATCTTGCTAGATACTGGTGAACCCACTCGAACTGTGCAAGTAAGGATATCCGTGCCTAGCAGTGGTGGTACACACCTTTAATCCCAGGGAGGAAGAGGCAGGTAGATCTGAGTTCAATGACAGAATGTTCTACAGAGTTCCAGGACAGCCAGAGCTACACAGAGAAACCCTTTCTTGAAAAAACAAAACCAAACCAAACCAACCAAAAACAAAGAAAATAAAAAAGACCTGTAGGGGAAGTCCAGCAGGGCTGGTGAGGCAGTGCACCTAGCAGACTTCCCAAGGCTTCAGATTACACAAGGGTTAGGCACTTAGGTCATGATCACAAGAGGTCATAGCCTTGTCCTTGAAGAGAAGTCATGCATAAACACCTTACAAATAAATGAACTACACAGGGAGAAAGCAGAAACCAATGTCAAAACCAAAATAGAATGAAGAGTAGCAGGAATGCTGGAGAGTGGGTAAGCAGGTCACTAGAGGATGTACAAGGCGAACATTTGCAGAGACCTGGAAACACGTCAGTTAATGAAGGAGGCAGAGAAACAACATGCTGGGAGAGAATTCAAGCATGCTTAAATGGATGAGCAAGCGGATGGTCAGCTTGTTTCAACCCCTAATCAGGCCAGGAACCACCTTCTCAATTCCACTGTGATACCTGCACTTTCTACTAAAGTACTCTACAGGAAACAACAAGGATCTGTGTCAGGGGCCATGCTGGATGGCTTGTTTTCAACCCAAGCCTGATACCCATGGGCAGGCAGTGTTTGGAGACCAGTGCCATAAGGGAGCTCTGTGCAGGAGCATCATGTGACTGGAAATCCAAAGAATGGTGGCAACTGGAGGCCTGAACCCTGCGTGGCCCCCCGCTTTGGTCTAGGGCACCTGACTACTGGGCCACTTAGCAACACTATACTCTCATGTTAAGCTGTGCCTTATCTCCGCCATAAGGATGGAAATGGCATCCAGAGAACAGAGGCTTTAAGAGCATGCTGTGGGATCTTGAGGAATGCACTTGGCATCATGGAAGCTCCCAGAAGGGAGAGAAATCAGTTAAGAGAAACAGACATGGAACTCTCCAGTACACTAGCTCCCCCTAGTTCTCCTTTCTAGAGTCTCAGCTTGCTGAAACTGCACTGAGCAGTGCGGGCCAAAAACAGTAAAAAGAGAGCTGAGAGTGGTAGTGCAAGCCTGTACTCTCAGCTGCCTGGGAGGCTAAGGGTTTGAGACAAACCTGGGAAACAAAGACTGTATTTTTGTTGTTGTTTTGTTTTGGATACAGGGTTTCTCTGTGTAGCCCCCTGGCTGTTCTTAAATTCAGAGATTCACTGGCCCCTGCCTCCTAAGTGCTGGGACTGGGATAAACCCATGTGCCTCCACACCTGGTTAAGAATGTGTCTTAATAATGAAAAAGGGTGGAGGAGAAGTCAAGCTCAATCCCACTACTCTTCCTCCCTAAAAAAGTGAAAAAGAGAAAGGTATAAATTTCACAATGTATTCAGTCTCAAATTCCGAAATTTGCTGAAATATTTTATCTGGCTTTGGCATCAGCCCTGAAGAGGTGAACCCGCAGTTGTGAAGCTGGTATCCAATGTGTGGGCATGCACACACACCGACGCAGAGAAAAACAGCTGGTACCTAGATTGCTGGACTGCAGGTGTTTTGTTTTGTTTTTTTATGTTCTCAACTTCCCAGGAGTATGTAAATACTTGAACTCTAATACAAGCTGGGCAGTGGTGGTGCACACCTTTAATCCCAGTACTAAGGAGGCAGAAGCAGGCGGATCTCTGTAAATTCAAGGCCAGCTTGGTTTACAAAATGAGTTCCAAGACAGCCAAGGCTACACAGAGAAACATGGCTCAGAAACCAAAACACAAAACAAAACAAAAAACCTCTAGTACATATTTAAGTCTCCATAATTAACTCACCTTGGCTCCGTGTGTTTGGAGTTGCTATGTAAAGAATTCCAAGAAGAAAATTTAAAAGCTCAGGAATGAGCCTCCGAGACAAAGACACATACTCCAGGAATAAGCAGCACACAAACAGGCCTTTTATCACGTCTTGCAGAGACAGGACTGGACACTAAGAAGGAATCCACAGTTACTGCTCTGGAAGTATGTTCTGGAACACTGCTCTGTCAGACAACAAGCACCCCACTGAGTATCACAGGAAGCTTTGCATTCTGATAGGGAGGCTTACTGACTGTGAAGGCTACCTGAACATGGGCATGGTAAACAGCGTGCTAACACAGGAAGAGGAACAGTCTGAACACAGCCCCTATCAGACTCAGTTACTACTACTATTTGAAAGCTGCTTTTGGAGTCATGCTCCTCTATAATCTTGCATTGCTGATTCAACACCCCCACCCCTCTCTCCCATTCCCCATCTGGAATAGCCCATGCAGGGAGCTCTGGGAGCAGGACTAGGCTACTGTCTGACCTTGGAACTCCCGGTCCCCACAGGTTCTCACAGGACCTTTAAGATGACCAATTTTATGCCAAATCTTACTGGCTAATAGCTATGGACATATTTTTGTTGTTTTGAGACAGGCTCTTTATACTGTTCAAGTTAGTCTTGAACAGGCTGTATCATTGTAGACGTGGAAGTACACTCTTGTTTACTATAGTCCTGAGATGTGGGGCTGACCCCACCCACCTTTGGAAGATGGGACCAACCTTAGTAAGCATCTGGCTCATGCACATCAGGGCAGGGGTCACAACTGGATGCCAGAAATCAGAGGTTGGAAATAAAAGCCCAGTGATTTTCAAATAAATGAGCTGTAAAAGAAGTGTTACAATTCAGATTAAAGGTAAAGTGACTTTAAGAAGACCCCACAGCAAAACTGGTCCTAAAAGTTCTGGTGAAATATAGGAGGCATTGACAAGTCAACATGACTCACCTTGGGCAAGGCCTCCCTCAATATTTCCCAGAACACACCAGCATCCCATGCTTTCGATACATAGCTTGGCTCCTCTGGAATGTCTATAAGGATGAGGCTGTTCTATCCTGTGAGCTTGGCATGGTCTTTAACCCTCACTTCTAGCCTGCAGAACTGGGACTCCAGGTTACCAAGGCTGGGGATAGTGCTTGCCTGCTGGACACCAAGTCATATCCTGCATCTGCTTAGAAGGAGACAGCCATGTCTCAGCAGCCAATACCTGTAGTTCTACCCCACACATATGTGAAGGCAGGAACAGCCTAAGGCACCTGGAAACTGTCCAGTGCATCCAAAGCTTTGTCAATTTGATCCAAGCAAACTCAGAAATCAGTAGGCACACAGTAGAACTCATTTCCTTCTGGTCAGGCAGGGACTCCTTATCACTGCAGAATGACTAGAACCCCACCCCAATTTGGGAGTAGAGGTAAAGAGAGCCTTACTAGCTCCATGGCCTGGCAAGCTTCCTGTACACGTCAGCTCCATAATGTAGCAGCATCAGAACCACCGTATGAGCTATACAGCTACTACTGTACTGGCAGTTGCGTCCTCCAAGAGGATCGAATGAAGTTTAGCATATTATGAACATTCAGCTTATCTGAGCAGGTGTAATTATAATTACTACCCTTCACAGCAAAAATGCTGAGAGAGGATGTGACTTGAAAGGACTTGAACTTAAACCCCTCCCCCAATTTCTGGCCATGGATCTAATTTCAGTGTCTACAGCAGCACACACAGCCCTGGCTTCAATACGTGAGTGTGTATGAAGTGTGCTAGGGAAGGTCAAGAAGACCCTCCTAACTAGTCAGCTGACTCAGACCATTGACTTTTCAGGATGTGTAAAAATACCATTAACAAAAACTTAAGCATCTGTGAATCACTGCTAATCCATTTCAATATGAACACCCAATAGTACTACTTCAGTCCAAAGATGAAGTACAAGACTATGACAAAACTGCTAAAACCTCAGACTTAGAAATATTTCTCAACATTTGAAAGAAAAGAATGCAGGCTGGAATCACTCTGCAGAAAGTGGTTTTGTTTGTCTTAAACTACATCTTTGCCATTATGATTTGCATAGCCCCATTTACTGACTCAAGCCAGAATTCGAGAATGAATGTTCCTCTCTTGTCTTGCTGCAGTTCTCTCAGATCATTCTGGAAGGTCCAGCAGGGGTATCCAAACTTTCACAGTTCAACATGACACACTGATCTACAAATGTGTTGAGCTGCATTCATGGGTAATCTGAGACTTATAGGCCCATAGGGTGGACACCTGACTAATAGCCAACCTCTAAAGCCATGAGCATGGTATCCCATGCTAGCCATTCTGTGTGATGATAAATCAAACTTGATTTCCTGTAGCTGCGAAGAAATGACCTGATGAACCTTGTCTCTTGCTTACCACATCCAACCCTGGAAACACTGCCCGGCCTTTGGTCTCAATCATTTCTTCCATCTCATGCATGGCATCTCGGAGGACAAATCTGATGGAGTCACTTGCAGATTCAGGAAACATTTGACAAAGATTATATAATTGCCTGTTAAACAAAAACACAATAGAAAAGACTTTAGATAACAAAAGCAAATAATCAAAACAACAAATCTCAAAACTTTTCTTGTACAGTTGCTTGCTGACTCAGGTATCGGAAGCTTGCAGATGGATACACACTTTTGCCGTGTGCCTGCTGAGCACTGAGCCTGTTTTCATGTATGGCAGTCAGTACTCTACTGCTGAACCATGAGCCCGGCCTGATGAAGCCACTTTTCTTACCACAGATGGCTAACCTTTCTGATATTTCAAGTCGCATTTTATGACAATCTATACTGTTTTTGCCATTGTCTAAAATACTGGTTATAAAATTTAAGTGGTGGTGGCACATGAAGTGCCATGGATGTTTACACTATTGATACTGTGGGAAGCACATTCTTTATTTTTTGTTTTTTGAGTGTCAGGCACAGCACTTCAGATATGACTTATTTCTCTTCACACTGTGTAAGAGCACTGTGCTGCACATGCCGCTGACACACAGGCCAGTTATGCAGCACGGAAGGAAGTGGCTCAGGAGTGCCCCCTCCAAGCAGATGTTCACTAATCCCAAATGCTGGTACACAGCTCCTGACAGAGATCTGTTTCTTCTGTTCTTCCAGCCACCATAAAGGAAACAGGAAACAGGCACAGGGGTCACAGGTTACAACCAAGGTAAAGGCTAAACCTTCCTTAGCTACCCCTGTGCAGGGCAAGTGGACATGCTTTCCTAGCAGGCACCCTCAGACTCAAGCAGTATGGTTCCAGTGAGTCAAGGACTGGGTCCTTCTAACATGTTCCCAAATACCTCTGAACCCACCCGGACGTTGAGGCTTTAGAGGCAAATGAAACAAATAGATGAGTACAGCTGGAAGCTGAAGGGGTCCCTAGCTTTGTTTTGGAGACAACTTATTAGTCATTTAAGATGATCTCATCCCTGCAGGAGTAGTAGCACGTGTCAGAGGGGAAAGCTGTGGGCAAGACGAGACAATGGGTAAGTAATGTAAGGCCTATGTATAA
Organism: Meriones unguiculatus; assembly: GCF_030254825.1. NCBI lineage: Eukaryota > Metazoa > Chordata > Mammalia > Rodentia > Muridae > Meriones > Meriones unguiculatus. The sequence goes on along the minus strand of NC_083360.1, from coordinate 29,776,985 downwards.
TTCTGTGGGGCAGTCAACCTGCCTAAGGTCACACTACCACTGCCTGTCACAATGATGCCAAAATGTGTATTGTAACATTAGATAGGAGAAAAACTGTCCAATTCAGCCTCATATTCCTCTTAATACAAATATTTTTACTTACACAACCAACTTATCGATGGTCTTGAGGTCTGGTGCATTGTCTGTAGCCAAATCTCCTATGTATTGCAAAAGGAAGCCAAACAATTTCTGCAGGGACAAAGAGTGGGAGACCACTCAGTGCCAAATACCAAATGCTAAACCACAACCTACACAACCCACAGTTTCTAGAACACCAGCATGCTAGCCAGAAGCCACTGGGACAAAGGACTTCGGGAGAATAAACAAACGCAAGCAAAACCACTACTAGAAAGTGCTGGACATAGACATCAGGCACATTCTTCATGGAATGGCAGACAGTGCATAACTAATTATGTCTCATAGTCTGAGGCCAGCCTGGCCTACATGGTTGAGTTCCAATACATCCAAAGATAGTGAGACCCTGTCTAAAAAACAAAACAGAAGAAACCACTACAAAACAAACGAGGAAAGCTGCAGCCTTCCACTGTCTAGATAAGAACATGATATTCACCCTAAGCACTCTGGGAGGCAGAAGCAAGCGGATCTCTGTGAGTTTGAGGGCAGTTTGGTCCACAGAGTCCAGGACAGCCAAGGCTATACAGAGAAACCCTGTCCTGAAAAAACCAAAACCAAAAGATCATTTATTCAAAATCTCAGCTGCTTGATGGGTAAGTCAGAGTTTCCTGACATGTGAAATGAGGAAAACAGGCTGCTGTGAAGTATCTGATGCCATAGGGTGGCATTCCACTCCTCATTAAGTACTTTCCAGTGTTATTGCAGTGATATTAGAGGCAGGCCCTGAGCAGACACCAAGGCACTGTGTAGAGTTATCTCCAAGTAAATTTAACATTCACAGAAACAGATCATGCTAATACTCGAACACCCAACAAATGTATCCCTGCATACTTCTAATTTTGCTTTGTTTCCTACTGCAAGACTTGGATGGTTGCACTTCTGAATTCTCTCCACCACCAAAAGTTGTTCTTCTGTTGGTCTTCCTGATAATAAAAACCTCAGCTCCTCATAGGATTCAGGAGCTATCAAAAATAAAAAACATATTTCACAGTTAACATTCAACAGGAAAATAACCTACATGTCTACTTACATAGTGTGGGCATGACAACTTGCACTTTCAAAAGTTATTTAACCCAAACTTTATATAAGGTATTCATTTAACCTCATACATATCTAATCTTATCTAAGGAGTTTGACACTACTTAAATGACCTATGTTTGAGTCATGTATCCAAGGACAGCCTCAAAGAAAAGATGACCCCTGGGTTTTATCAAGCAGGAATTTGCCTGAAGACCCACAAACCATGAAGTATCTCTGTGGCAGTGCTGGTTTCTGTATAAATATGACTGACAGTGTTAGAGCAAAGCAAATCCATTTCCTGAGAATTCTTGTCCATGAAAGCCAGCTTTACTCATTAATTCCCTTTTCTGGAAATAATCTTCACTCACAGAACAAGTCAGGATTACTTGCTATAACCAGAGTTTTCTCTACGTACCAGATCAAACAGACAATATTTGATAAAAGGGATTTATTGTGACCAAAGCAGAGTATCTAGGTGTAAATCCTTTATCCAGACAGCCCAGGAGTCCACATCCTGCTGCACAAAGGTGTCTGCTTCATCTTTGCAGCCACAGAACTCTCTGTGGCCATGTAACCAATGTGAAAGTGATGCTATATGCGGACAAACAGACACCGAGAATGACAACCTATCTACACAGCAAAGACGTCACAAATGAAAATGTGATTATGCATTCACAATTGTATCTGCAGGGAGGGAAATTAACACGTACACACTGTGGCCAGTATTTGGAAAACAAGAAAACCCAACAAGGCAGGGGACTGAATCCCAGTCCTGAAAACAGAACAGAGAAAGCAACTATTTGTCTACCTGCAAAGATATAGGGCAGCTCAGCTCCAGCAGCCTTTTGGGCTTTCTGATGATCATTTGGCAATTTTCCGCCAGAAGTCTGATGTTGCTCTTTCTTTGGCCTCTCATTTTCTTCCTCACTCTCTATATTAGATTCTAGGTCTGTGTGGCTGTCTGGGCCATCACTCTCTTCTGGGTCCTCCCTGCTCTCATTTTCACTCTCTTCCTCATCACTCTCATCTTCACCCTCTTTCTGGTCACTCTCTTGGTCACTTGCTTCCTTGCTTTGCTCTTCCTGGACATCTTCAATGTTCATCTTCCCATCCTGGAAAAAGATCACAGTGGCCACATTCAGAACATTCTGCAGTAAATTACCATGCTAATGTGGTATCATATTTTCTTATCTGCTTGAGCCACCTTGCCCACTTCTCTGAGGTACTCTAAGCAACAGGAAATGAAGCTCTTCCATAGCACTTTGGTTTTTCCCTGTGTGTTTATGCACTGGAAGCTTGGATCTCAATGTGCTGCTGTGAGAGGGGAGGGGACCACTGAGAGATGAGGTCTGGAGGGAGGTCTTAAGTCAGGAAGGGCTGCTCTGGAGAAATTTAGCAAGGTTTTAACCCCAGTTCCTGGGACTTACTAACAAGGAGCATGTGTGGGCCCTCTCTCTCTCCTGGACCATGTGTCCTGCCGAGACATATGGTCACTTTCACATACATGGGTTCCCATCACTAAGGCCTTTGCCAGGGCTCAGCAAAAGGTGGCACCAACTCCTTCAATTTTTAGTAGAGACTATCCCAGCCTTCCAAAGAATCCTGCAGCTGGGAGGTGGAGAAAAGTTTAGGTTTTGCCACAGAGCTCATGGAAGTGAGATGTTGATAGTCTCTAACGGTTGTGAGGGTTTACAGTGTCCTACCTTTGAGGGCTAGGGAACAGAGAAGACAATGGTGGCTTTGGGCTATATCTGCTTATATAAGTGTTTTGTTTTTTTCTTTCGTATTTTGCTTTTTTTTCCAAGACAGGGTATCTTTATGTCGTCCTGGAACTCGTTCTGTACACTAGGCTAGCCTCAAACTCATAGAAATCTGTCAGCTTCTGCCTCCCAAATGCTGGGATTAAAGGCTTGCACCTCTGCCATCACCATCCTGCTTTTTTTGGTGCTTTTTTAAACATCCAGTTTTATATATCAGACCCTTCTCAAAACAGTTGGCCTGTCTATTTTCCTGCCCTGAGTTCTGGCTAATACACTCTAAAAAACACTGGTATTTTATAAATGTTGTGAACTAAAAACTACACCAGTATCAAGGATATAACTTAGTGACAGAAGGAATACCTAACATACAAGGCCTTGGCTCAGCCTCCAGCACCATATAACAAAAAATATATGGCACCTAGAAACTAATTATGTCACTCAAAAATATTTTTGGTTGCACACCTCTCTATTCCCAGAACTCAGAAGGCAGAATTTTAAGTTCCAGTCTCGCTTGGACTATATAACAAGAGCCTATGTCAGAAAAACAAAAACAATGTCAATAGTATACTGAATTCAGCCAGATAAGGTGGCACATGAGTTTAATCCCAACACTTGGGTAAGCAGAGACAGGCAGCTCGCTGTTTGAGTTTGAGGTCACCTTGGTCTATCAAGCGAGTCCAGGATAAGCCAAGGCTACACAGAGAAACCCTGTCTTGTAAACAAACAGTACACTGATTTCAAATAGACCATCAGTTTAGAGACATTAAGAATGGTAGGTGTCAACACTGAAATACAGCAAAAAAGGTCCAGTCTGTGTGGTTCTGTCCCAGCTCCTTCTCTGATGGAAGGACACCACCACTGTTAACTGACATGCTGCAAATATACCAATGAGAACATGACAGAAATTGTTTAAAAAAGGTTTCAATTTCCAGCTGTAATGAATCCCTTAAATGAATAATAGTCAGTATGGTTTTTAAATTAAAGGGGGTAGAGGGAACAACTTACTTTGTAAGAAAGCAAACGCCTATCATCTTTATCTAGTATAAAGCCATCATTTAAATCATCTGCCGACATATGTTTTGGTTTCTTTTTATTTTCATCTTCATCTTTTCCAAGCATTCTTCGAAGTCTTTCAGCCTGAGACAGTAAGGAAAAAAGTCACACACTGTATTCACCAAGTACAACACCAACACTCTGATACAGAAGAGACCTGTGACACAGCATGCTAAAATGGCCAGCTGCAGAGTTTTGTTTAAACACAATAAACCTGAAATCCCAGATGCACAGGCAATAGGTCAGAAGGCAAGTGTTTATGGGAAAGGTGTTATAAAGAAAGACCTTGTGTGCTGTTTGCATTTTACTTTGTATGGTTATTTTATAAATGAAAAGACATTTATGTCTCTGTTAACATAAAATTTAAACACAGCACACTTCAGCTCATCTTTCAAGATAAGCGCAGAAAAGCTTATAAAGGAGTGACAGTCAGGCCTCAAATGTGGGAGGTGAGGCTCTTGGGTGTCCAGCTGGACCATCCATTCAGGTACCAGTCACCCATACCTCTAATTTCCGGAGCCGATCTTGTTCCTCTTTTGCCAGTTCCTCTTCCGTTTTCATTCTGTTAGAAGGCTGTGCCTTCATTTCAAAGCCAAGCTCACGAACCATCATGTCATATGCATCTGGCTAAGGTAAAAATAAGATGTTTTTCAGGATTTTTTAACAAAAAGTTAAGAACATTCCATCAATGACTAGATATCATATATAAAGAAGGGGACAAACCATAGCTAAGTCTTTTCTTCCACATAGAAAACTGCTCCTGGGCTGGAAAGATGGCACGGCCATTAGGAGCTCTGCTTATCTTACAGAGGACCAGAGTTCCTGGCACCCATATCCCAAAGCTCCAGCTCCAGAGGAAACTGCCTGCTGCTAGCCTCCACAAGCACCCACAAGCATGTGCATATCAACCCCCACCCTAACCCATCCATCCATCCATCCATCCATCCATCCATCCAAGCTCTTCTAACTGGCCCTAAAAACCGAGAAGCAGGTGGATATGTGGGATACGTGGATACTTTTGCTCATGAAAAATTATTTTGTTTTGTTTCTGAGACAAGGTTTCTCTGTGTAGTCTTGGCTGTCCAGGAACTCCAGGCTGGCCTCAAACAGCGGTGGCATACACCTTTATCCCACCACTTAGCAAGAAAAAAATTTATTCTTAAAACATATCAGTTGCTAGGCATAATGGCATGCTTGGGATTCCAGCATTTTAGAGGTAGTGGCAAATGGATCAGGAGGTCAAGGAGTTCAAAATCAGGTTGTCCTACATGTAAACCATCTTAAAAAAAAAAAGAGCAAACCGAACCTTAACAAACAAACCCCATCCCAACCAACAAATGTATCTGCTTTAACAAAAATTAAATAACACTCAACTGAGTATATGTGAGACTGTAATGGCCAGTATTGATGGGGGGAGGATCGAAGAGAGTTTCAACCTCAAGAGGACAACAGAGGCCAGAAAGTAGGCTGCCCTACCACCAACCCTGGTAAAATTACTAAGCTGGCAGTTATCAAGTCTCACTCCTTGTTTGACAGTGTAAGGTTTTTCCCCTTGGACCCCTCCCCCCCCCGAGTATGCAGATGAAGTATCTTTCAATACTCCTGTTCTGGCCAATTATACATTGCCCTACAAACCTTGCCCTAGAGACCCTGCCCAGCACCCTAGGGGCATAAAGACCCTTTCCTCAAATAAACTGAAACCAAAGCTGTTCCTCGGTGTGTGTTCTTTGCCCACGAACGCAACAAGATCCTGCCTGCACCTAGCCACTTGGTAAGCTCCCTCCCTCCAGTCCAGCTATCCCAAGGGGGAGAGAGAAGACACCGAGGGGCAAGTTATTAAGCCCCAAACATGGGAAATTATGTCAGTTGCAGCAATGATATAGCTGACTCAGAAAGACACATATACTGCCATGATACAATATAATGAAATCCTATTTCTTTGGTAGATCTTGCTACTAAACAAATGTACAATTTTTCAACAGTTTAGGGGAAATGTTAAAAGCAACACTGTCAAGAGGAAAAGAAATTAAGCAAATGCATATTACCCCTGAATGTAAGGACTGCAACAGAAGTACAACCTTCCCATGTTCTTACCCTAAAGTTTTTCTCACTTGAGAAACACTGTAATTCACTTTAAGGTAGAGAAAGAGGTCATTTTAGGTCACTTCCACCCTATGTAACAAACATGAGATAAACTAACTAAAAGTTGGGCACAGGGGCACATGTCTTTGTTCTCAGTAGGAAGACAAAGCAGACAGAACTCTGAAATAAAGATAGGCCTGGTCTACACACAGATCTCTAGGCCAGCCAAGGCTACAAGGAGACTCAGTCTAAATAAATTAATAAATAAGTCAGCTAACTAACTAACTAATTAATTAATTAAAAAAAGGGAAACAAACAGAAGAAGAAACAACATTTGGGCAGGATTGAAAAAGGACAAGGAAGGGGGCTACAGCTGGGATTCAAAGTGAATAAATTGTAGTAAATAAAAAAATTAAAAAAAAAAAAGAAGAAGAAGAAGAAACATTTGACTAAAAATAAGGCCAGCAAATGGCTCAGTGGACCCAGGTTGGCACACATAATAATTTCCCCCTAACCGGGAAGAGATAGAGATGTTGAAATGTCAAGCCAACAGACATTAAGCCCAGTGTTGCTTCTTGTGAAGGGTGCTACCCACCTGGGGTTTTTCCTTTTTCTCTTTGTTTTCTGACTTCTGAGATTTACGTGACAGGAGAGTCTGGATTTCTTTCCAGTCTTGGTCTAGCTTCTCCGTGAGCTCAAGGGCATCTTCTCGTTGAGCCTGTCTCTCCCTCTGGGGAAAAAAAAACAGCAAATACGCAAAACACACTATTACTATTTTTACTATTAGATTTCCACAAATGGCCTGGTGTCAAGGCTAAGAACACACACATGTATCAACATGAAACAGGGGACCAGAAGCACTTGTCTAAAATGTAAATCTCTAGGAAATGAGAAATACCTTCCTGCTACTACGTATCCAGATGATCTGAGCAATATACTCCATGTTTAATAAGCAGCATTGTTTTACAAACACTAAAGCCAACAAAAACCATCAGAAGTATATCCTTAATGAGATCTAAATGAGATTCCTTTTCCAAATGAATGGTCCTTTATTAAATCTAGATAAAAATTAAAATACAGCTGATAAATGCACACGGGAACAAAGTCTGGCATATTTTGGTGCTGTCCACATTAAGAACATTAAGCAGCCCACCTTCTCTTGCTTTGACTTTGCAATGAGCTCTTCAATCAGTTCTCTCCGTGACTTTGGCTTGTCTCCATCCTCACCTTCCTTCTGAGAGGTGTTCTTGTGGACCCCACCACCAAAGTGGGAAGCAGTCAGCTCAGCTGGAGACAAACAGCACAGGATATTATGAAACTCCAGCTCTAACTTTAAAACTATTTTTGGGCAGAACTCGGTCAACATTTCTCCAAGGGCACTTTTATAAAAACTTATTTGTATGTGATGTTTGGGGGCATTGTGTGCCATGGCAATCATGTAAATGCCAGAGAATGACTCTGACATGCAGGCTTTGGGGATCAAACTCAGGTTCTCAGGCTTGCACTGTGGGCATGAAAGTGTCTTTACCCAGTGAACCATCTGGCTGGCCCTCTCCAAGAATACTCGGCAGAATCCCACATTCAAGAAGAAATTTTCACAATAGGCACAACAACACCCAAGAAAATGCAAGATTAGCTGCTTCAAGGACATTCAGACTAGCTAGTTCAAGAAAAAATGTGCAGCTTCGATTGTTCATCTGCTCATGAAACATATGCAGGAAAACAGACCAGAACCAGAGTCATGGAGGAAAAACAGTTCAGAAGCAATACATGGCAGGTATCCCTGCCTCCTTCCACACAGACATAAGGACCGTGAGCTAACGGTGGGAACAAGAACCACAAGAGCCCCACACCTCCAGCCTACTCTATTTGCCACAACAGAAGATACACAAAGCAGAGATCATCAAATGTGGACTAGAAAGAACTTAAAACAAAAAGCCAGTTTTTCAGGTGAGAAACCAGAGGCTTAGGTGTAAACCAGTTCAAAGAGAAAGAATGTTTAGAATCTTTTTCCAGCTCAGGTCTTATTCAGGACATGCCTAGGAAGCCAAGCCCTTATATAGACCTGCACACCTCACCCTAGAGCTGAGGACCGAACCCAAGCGCTCTACCACTGAGCTAAATTCCCAACCTCCTAAACATCACTTCTTGCACAAAGCTGACGTAACAGTTCAACATGAATGCCATGCTACAGCCATTAGGTCAGAATTTATGACGGTTCATGGAGCTAAGAAATGCAGAAGAGTTCTTCCTAGCTCAAGGAGGCACACTCTTCCACAGCTCTAACTCTACTTCTCTATGCTGAGAGGTAAAATTGGCTATTGTGATGCTTGAGACAATGTGTAGTAAAGGTACTTTCTCAGCCATAAAAGCATACATGCCTAAAGTTCTGAAACAAACAAAACAAAGAACAAAGGCAAAAAGCCCTGACCTGTGGAGTTAGCAAGAGATTAAAGTATCATTTTCTGGAGAGTCCAGTAAGAAACACACTGTCCCTTGCTCCAAGCTACCAGGTTTCTGTGATGGCGCCTCCCACTTACCAGACAATGTTCCTCGTTCTTCAGTATCACTGTCACTATCCACGATGTCATTATGCTTTTCAATGTCAGCCAAAGACTGGCCATAATGAGTCAATTCTTCATCTTCATTTAGGTTGTAGATGTTTTTTTTCTCATGATGTCGCTTGGCAGAAAAGGGGTAAAATCAGTTACCTAAAATTGTTACATTTTCTAGAAAATTAGTTATTTTCCACTATATGTGAAATATGAAATACAACAATCAGTCTGAAAAGTATTCTGGACATTTGAAAGATGATTGAACTATAAGCAGAGCTTGTAGAGAAAATTCCTAAATAAGTCAATGGACTAGGCTAAGCTACTAATCAACCAGTTGTCCCCATTGGCAATGGTCCTCCACTCTCGTGTTCTCCATCCAATAAAGCCAAAGGCAGGACCTTAGTTACCAACTCCAGCACCAGTCACTACTTTTCGTTCTGGTTAAGGTATTTATCTCCTGTTAACCAGTATCTCTTGAAAGTATCTTCCTCTTTATCTACCCAGATGAGACATACCACCCAAGATATATCCCCTGTACCTGGCAGGCAAACAACTCAGACATGTAAAGGAACAAAGAGAAACTCCCTTTTCCTTGGCTTGCCGTGTTCACTATCTAGCAGACTTTCCTCCCATTTTTTCCATACCTGTTGCTCCAGAGCAAACCTCTTCATCATCTTTTCCTCTGGACTTATGTTGCTATTATACTCCCCAAAGCGTTTATCTGTAAATATGTTGGATTTGTTCCTCTCTTTGTACTCCTTTAGTAAAGTCTGAGTTCGCTAAAAAAAAAAACAAATCATACATAATTAATTCTCAGACAATGTTTCTGAACTTTCACTAAAGAGGTCACCGGAGGGGCTGTGGAGCTGAGAGCTATACAGTATTATGTGGAAGTTCATAGCATGTTTTCATCAATGTTAGGCCTTCCCGAGTTGTGATAGAATTTTGAGGAGAGAAAAATCAATTTACACTTAATAGTATTGAGATAATCTTTCTCCTCTTTGGCATCTACTTGTCAGCATGAAAGTTGTAGAGGCTGTGTTACAATTTGGAAATATTTGCTGTAGACATGATTGACTTGGAAAAGGGTCTGGATCTCTACCACAGAGAGGAAGGAGTTTACTTCCCACTGAATATGTCCCAGAGAATACAGAGTTGTGCTTTCATGTGTGAAACTATATCATAATTGGGAGTTTCCCAACTGGGAGCACAGTTCACTCTTTACACCTTAAAATAGCATTTATCTCGATCTTTTTTTTTTTTTTTTTTTAAAGTGTATTGGTGTTTTCCCTGCATATGTAATGTAAGAGGGTGGTGCTGGGAACCAAACCCGGGTCCTCAGGAAAAACAGTCAGTGCTCCTAACGTCTGAGCCCTTTATCCTAACCTCTAGCCACTTATCTTGATATCTAAGTACAGCACAACTAATAGCAAGTACCTGAAAATTGGGTATCCTTCTAGTAGCAGTAACAAACACATTCAGTATTATTCAGCCCTAAGGCAAGGCAGGGATAGAGGGAAGCAAGGAATGGCTATGATCTCAAGAGACCAAAGTTTGCTTTATTAGGAACTTTTACTCTTTGCAGAGATTCTTTTTTAAACAAACAAACAAACAAAATACACAGCTTCATAGCCCATGCTGGCCTTGAATGTGTCACCTCTGTGGCCAAGAATGCCCCCTAACTGCTGATTTCTAATGCTCCTTCTCTAGAAAGCTAGCACTTCAGGCATGTGCCACCACACCAAGCTTTTTGGCAAACTTTTTACATTTGCAAACAGATAGTCTCCTCATAAAGACCTCACAAAGGCCTGGTAGGTTCAAAGATTGATTACAAAATCCCACCAACTTTGCTACTTCCTAGACAGGACTTTCAAAGTTCTTAATCTCTCTATCCCCAGTGACCATATTTGTAAAAGGAGAGTCACTTTCTTCAAGTTATCTCTAAGAATATTGCATGTATCAGTAAGAGATCATTTTGGACAGGCAAGCGGAGTAATTGTTTCAGTGTGTGATACCAGGAGAGTACTTGAGTCAGGACTTGGATCTTAACCTTACCTTGTTGATTGGAGGAATTTATATGCCTCAGTGTTTCCAAGTATAAAATAGAGACAGTAATACTTTTCTCATAAAGCTGACTATAAGGGTTAAACTTACTTTTCTTTCTTTTCTTTTGAGACAGGGTCTCTCTGTATAGCCCTGGTTGTCCTGGAACTCAGAGATCTACCTGCTTCTGCCTCCTGGGTGCTGGAATTATAGGTGTGTGCCACCACTGATTGCCTAAACTTAATGTATGTTTCTTAATACAATGCCTGAGCTACTATACTCGAACTCTTTAACTTTATGAATAGTGTTGACTTTCTAACTAAGTTTGGAAACTGAGGCATAACTAGAAAGTGATGGTTTGGGACTCTCCTTTACCACTACTATACTGAACTGCTACTTCAAAGCACTACATCTAATCAGAGGAAAGAAGGGAACTACAACAGCCATTTACATTAAAAGGAGCATCGCTCAGAAAATACTCTGGGCTGCAACATGGACCCCATGTGCACTTATCAAACTTAGGTTCAATTGGTACATCTATTGTCTCTCCAGACATCTCTGAGCTTTTTCCTTCACTGTTCTGGTACAATATGCCTCCCAACTCAACTCCTCAAAACAGTCAAGCCTGCTCACCCTGCAGGGTTTGAATATGAGTCTTTTATGAACAATTTTCTGATGTTCTCCATTGCTTTCTCCTGACTGTGACCTCTGAAAGTTCTTAGCTTCTACTTCTGATTTCTTCAAATATTTTCATTTTTGATGTGGGTCAAGTACTTGGAAATTCAAAATGAACTGTGATCCTTCTCATGCATATTAGAGGTCTGCATAAATTTTGCTATTTGGGCCGTGGAAAGTGACACTTGAACTGGTACTTTAGCACCTTTGGAAGTTAAGGCAAGTCTTTGAGAAACTGAGTTGCACGAGACAAAGCAAGGACAACAAGCTGCAGTGAATCTGCAAAGGAATCTGAGGATGACAAGCCAAGCAGTGTATGAACAGTAGTGTTTGGAGACTGCTCTCTCTCCACTAAATGTGCTACTGCACGAAACTGGAAAAGGCAGATGTGGCTCTTTTAGAGGCTACATTATTTTATTCCCAAATGCCCTTTCTGCCAGCCTTGGCCTACAGTGTATATTGGTGAATTATTGGAGTCGGTCACTTGTGTTTTTCTATAATGCATACGTTGGGCTATATACAGAACATGTCAGCTCCTTGCAGTATGGATATTTTACTCAATTCAAAAGATATTTCATTTATTTTAAAGATCTCATGTGAACTGTAACAAAGGTGAGATTATGAGCTGCGAAGGGCAAAGGCCAAGTCTTACTCATCTCCTTTACAAATATTACCAATAATTCTAATCTATGAATTTTCTCAAAGTAACCATGAACTGATTAAGCAAGGCATGGAGAGCAAGGCAGTAAAGAGCACCCCTCCATGACTTCTGCATCAGCTCCTGCTTTGAATTCCCTCAATGATGGGCTACGATATAGACGTGTAAGCCAAATGAGACTTTCCTCCCCAAGTTGCTTTGGCCATTGTGTTTCATTAAAGCAACAGTAACCCTAAATTAGGCAGTCTCCAGGATGTAGGCACCAAGAAGTATGCATCTAGCCATTGGACACAGTACACAGATCCTGGCAGCGCCTCCTTACCTTCCTGATGGCACGGGCGCGGGACACCCCAGGCAGGCCCACATCGTGGCGCGTCTTCCTGCCAAGGATCTGAAACTTCTGCCTGTTGACTTTCACTTCAAATGGGTTTGGGTTAGTTTTCGCCGGGCCTCCGAAAGCCCCTGCAGGCGCTTTGTGGGCTTGCCTCCGCGCCCCAGCCCGCTTCGCCTTCCCCATGACATTCACTCTTGCCACACTTTAAAGACACTGCCGACAGACCAAGCAGCGGCAAACTGTCTGAAGAAACGCGTGCTGAGATGCAGACCCACCACCAGCCTTATCTCGCGATAGCTGTGTCAGCTTCTGGTACGTCGCGAGAAGTACGTAAGTCGCGCATGACACTGAACAGGAGCGCCAGTTTATTGGATTAAAGACTTCAACTCCCAGGATGCCACACTTCACGACTTCCTGGCGCTCGGCCTTATGGGATCTGTAGTGCCCCGTGAGCCGCCACAATCTCCTCAGACACCGCCCCGAGGGGAGCTCTCGGGCTCCCTCTGGAGGAAAACCGTTAGCCGGGGCCAGGCTGCCGTGCGAGTTACCGGGCAGCCGCGGCGGCGGCGGCTGCTGTAGCCGTCGCCGCCGGAGACGGCTCTCGGGTTAGTGAGCTTCGGGCTAGTGTGGGGTGGGACCCAGCGGAGACTCAGTGCCGTCCCAGGACCCGGCGCTGAGGAGAAAATTACGCGCCCTGGGCCCGAGCGATAATGCTGGGAGGAAGCTGAGCGACCGCGCGCCGGCGCCGATAGTGGAGTCTCCTCGCCCGAACGTCAACTTAGCTGGAACCGGTGGAGGACTTACCCCGACTTCACCTTCTCCACGGCGGCGACGGCGGCGGCGGCGGCGGCGGCGCTCCTGGTGGCAGAGGTTGGGACTCCAGAAGCAGCAGAAGAAGCGGCGTAGGCGGCCGCGCTCGACGCCACGGTCGCAGCCACCCAGCATCCAGAAGCCCTGTCCCCCGCAGGACGAGGTATGCGCGGAGGCTGCGGCTGCGGCTGCGGGTGCCCCCGCCGCTGCCCCTGCCCCTGTCCCAACCCCTGTAGCTCTAGAGTCTCCTCCCGGCCAGTCTCCATTGCCTTCACCCGGAAAAGCTGCACCTCCGAGGCCGCCCCGCCGGCGGCCTCGGCGGCGGTTAATGGAATTCGAGAACATCATGGCCAACACTCTGCTGCTGAAGGCTCGTCAAGGTGGGTGCATCCCAGGCGCCCGGTCTCCCTGCAGGTAGTGCTTTCTAGGAATTCCAGTCCTTCAGAGAATCCTGATCTCGGGGGGTCGTGCACATTGTCCTCTTAACTGAGCTTTTATCCTACTGGAACCAATTCTGTGTTCGTGTTGCTGCTTGGCCCTGGTGTCAGCAAGTGGTCAGTCTGGGCTAACCTTTGTTGTGTTTTGAAAAAGCAGCGCTTGCCTAAAATGCAGTAGGGGCTGAATTCCATCCCATCCTCAGCATTGCTAATCTGAAAGACAAGAGTATGGAAAGGTTTGAAATGCATACTTCCTAGAATTTCTGGATTATCCAGGCAAAGGTACCTGGGACGGAGATGCATGCGAAGCTTAAACGTGTTCATTCCACAGAACTCCGACTAGTACATTCTTTGAGAAAAACTAATGAGTAACAGAAATGTTTTTGATCCTTGTTTTTGTTTGTTCCTTTAAAAAATTGTTTGTAGCACCATTAAAAGTCCATTTATGTCCCAAGTGCTTTTCAGGAGGAAGAATCATGATTCTTCAACACTGGAAACCTAACCTTAAAAAACCTTTCTTAAAAAAGAAACGTTTTAAGAAATTCCTGAAGTTGTAGTGAGTGGTGTCTAGAATTAGATACCAAAGGAAGCACTTTGAAACTCCTGTGAGTAAAGAGCAGTGAGAGGTGGCTGAAGCAGGAAGATTCTAAGTTCAGTGGCAGTCTAAGCTTCATAGCATGTCTTCAAACTACTGAGTAGTGGAAGCTAGAGGTATATTCAAACAAACATTTGCGAAAAAAAGAAAAAAGTTATCACCCTTTCAATGTTTGTGCGTACTAATACTATTTTGAATAGAAGAACTAAGAATGAGTGGGAAGAGAACCAGGGCTTGGCTTTTTTTTATAAGGCAGCTAAGAAAGACTGAGAAGTATGCACTCTTTTCTCTCTCAGTAGAACATTTGACTGTTCAACTTGTCCCTCACTTCAAACTCTAAATTGGTCCTGGAAGGAGCTCCTTAATGGAAATCAGATCTGAACAATTTTAGGCGTTTCTTCCTTTTCTACCTTCATATTTGGGTACAGTGTCTGAAAAATGGGAATATTACAATGTTGCAGAGATTAGATAATGGTATATCGGTTTTTTTTTTGTTTTTTTTTCTTCTCCTTTTTAGAGACAGGGTTTCTCTATGTACCATTGGCTATCCTGAACTCACTTTGTAGACCAGGGTGGTCTGGAATTCAAAGAGATCTCTATCCCTTTGCCTCCCTGAGTGCTGGGACTAAAGGCATGTGCCAACACACCCAGCTTGGTGTATCTGTTTTAAAAACCCACAAGAACCTGGGTTCAATCTCCAGCCTTTATGCAAAAAGCCAGGGCATGATGTTTATAATTCCAGCCTTGGAAAGGCAGAGACGGATAGATGCCCTGAGGACTTTCTGATTAGCCATTTTAGCATAATTGGCAAGCCCAAGTCCTAACAAGAAATGCTATCTCAAAAACAAGATGGGACCTTGGGTGATCGTCTGTTGGTAAGGTTCTTGCTGCACAGACACGAGGACCAGAGTTCAGATCCCGTGCGCCCTCATATGTACTTGATGAAGTGTCACAAGGAGATAGAATAACTGTCAACTCTAACTGTAAACGCTGTGTGTTTGGGTACACACACACACACATATACACCTACCTCCTTGGGGTTGGTTCTCAATCGTTCTATCAGATCCTTCACTGACCCAATCTAGCAATTAAGTCCCCAGCACCATAGAGAGACAGAATGGGAGAGAGACAAGCAAAGCCTACCATCTAAACTTGTTCCCTCACTTGCCCAGGATATGGAACTGGGATTTTCCACAGATGTAGGAAAACCATACCCTCAAAAAGAAGGAAAGGAATACTGAGCCCTGTTCACAGGCCTGACATCTATCTAGATGAATGAGCCTATTTAAACTCCACAGGAGCAATCTCTCTGGAAGCCAGAGGCCTGAGATCTTAGAAGTCACCTGTCCATGAATACCAAGACAAGGAAACAGTGGACTTAAACTCAGTGGCAACCTTGTCCTTCTTGGGCATACCTGTGAAGATCAGACCATCTTTGCTGGATGATGGATCTAGTCTGTGTGGCATGGCCTTCTTACATTAGGGATGTGGCTGCTGCTGAAGCAGTACCATTCATTTTCACTAGCAAATGCTTATTAAATGTTTATTTTTATTTTTAAACATTTTTATGATTTTTTAATTTTGTGTTCATTGTTGTTTTGCCTGTCTGTGTATCTGTGTGCAGGTGTTGGATCCTCTGGAACTGGATTTACAGACAGTTGTGAGCTTCCATGTAGGTGTTAGAAATTGAACCCAGGTCTACTGAAAGAGCAGTCTTAACCACTGAGCCATCTCTTCTGCCCCCTAATTTTTTATTTTTTATTTAATTTAATTTATTATTATTACTATTTTGGTGTTTTAAAAGACAGGATTTCTCTCTATAGCCTTGGCTATCCTAAATTCACTTTCTAGACCAAACTGGCCCCAAACTCACAGAGATCCACCTGCTTCTACTTCCCCGTGTGCTGGGATTACAGGTGTGTATCACCTTGCCTGGTTGCTAATTTTTTATTTTTACTTTTTAAAAAGATTTGTTTATTTATTACATATACAATGTTTTGCCTTCATGTCCACCTTCACACCAGATCTCATTACAGATGGTTGTGAGCCACCATTAGTTGCTGGGTATTGAACTTAGGACCTCTGAAAGAGCAGATAGTATTCTTAACCTCTGAGCCATCTCTCTTAGCCCTATTTTTATTTTTTATTCTTTAAGGCAGACTTTGTTGGAGAAAGTAGTGAATGCTTTGAACATGTTAACGTAAGGTGTTCTGGACAGTGGGCTTGTTGAATTCAGAGCTTCTAGTCTTGAGATTTGTAATAGAGTATGTGAGGAGCACAGATGATTGAAAGAGCTCTTGGGCCTATACCTGCCTCCTCTGTTGTAGCAGAGCTTTCTCCTGAGGTTGGTCAACGTTCAATGTTCTCACAGTTTAACAAACCACTGCGTTGGAGACAGAGCTCACCAAATCTCAAGGAAATTTGGCCTTCCTCCCAGTTTTCTGAGTCTTAGTTGACACTTAAGCTACATTACACAATTGGATGAAAGTCTCTCAGAGTGTTTAAGATTTGATTTCTCTGACTTAAGGAAAGTTTCAGTTATAACAGGTTTTTTAAAAACATTGCCGGTTAGCTCTTTGTCCATTCCAGTTCCATCATGAGTGCCCTTGTGCTAGTTAGGGTTACTATTGCTTTGATGAAACATTAGTTGCTTACAATACGATATTTTTGACTATGAAAAAAGTATTTTCCATTGTATATTCTCTATATATGTTTTAATAAAGAAAGCCTTTTTTTTTTTTTTTTTTTTTTGGCTAGGTGTGATGTTATAGTTGTGTAACTCTAACATAAAGGATGTTAATACAGAAGGATCCAGAATTCAAGGCCTATCTGGACTACACAGTGAGACCCTGTCTCAAAAGTAAAAACAAAGCACAATTTGAAATATAAATCCTTATTTTTTTTTTTTTCAAATTTAACAGGATTTAGCAAAAAGACTGGTCGTAGTAAAAAATGGAAGGAACTCCTGAAGTTGCCTCCAGTCAGCCAATGCAATGAGCTAAGATCCTCCATCGGTGAGTAAGTAGCGCTTTCTTGTGTCTGACACTGCATCACTACTTAGGTGTTACTAGTTCTTCAGGTCTATATTTGCGTTAGAAATTTTCTGATAAATTATCCGCATAAATTCATTGGTCTTTTGTGTGTAGGAGAGATTTTAGATTTTCTAGAGTGCAGTTATGAAAGATTATTGCTGACTTTTTCATTAACAAAAACCAGTATATATTGAGGTTACAGAGTTGGCTTAGTGGTTAAAGGCACTTGCTGCTCTTACAGAAGACTCAGGTTTGGTTCCCAACATCCACATGGTGCTCACAACTGTCTGTAGCTCCTGATCTAGACTCCTTTTCTGCTCTCCTCAGGCCGTATGCACATGTGCACAAACATATGTGCAGGCACAGCACCCATACAACTAAATTAAAAACAAATTAATCTTAAAAAATTTTAAAAATGTCTCTTTGCACAAGAGTGCAGTGTCTGTGGAGGCCAGAAGAGAGTGTTGGATATCCTGGAGCTGAAGTTAACAAGCAATTATGAATTACAGTGTCTGGACTAGAAATTGATTGACTCCAAGTCCAAGTGTCCAGGCTGATGTAGGTAGTTATCATGACCACAGCCAAGTCCCATTTTGGTACCTCTTTTTGGCTTGTCTGTTTCATGGGCCTTGAAGGCCAGAAATCTAGAGCTGCCCATTTTCAAAGCATTCTTGGCTTCTGAGACTGCTGTCCAAATAACTCAGAAGGAGAAAGTAACAATCTCTGCATTCTTACTATCCTGGCTCAGGCCCAGCAAGTGTTAGATTACTAAGAGGAAACGTGTTGAGGGAAGTGCTTGAGGGAGCACAGTGTCCTCCGAGGGAAATGTGAAATGGCGAAAGTGCTCTAGATCTCAGAGTACAATGTGCATGAGATAGAGACAGGGCCCTGTAGTGCTTGATTTTAAACTCTTTTATTTGGGGTTCCTTAAAGCCTCTCCCTTCCAACTCCCTAGCCCTAAGTAGGAGAAAGAAGGTTAGTGGGAAGAGGGGCATAGACCCCTTTACTTCTCCCGGCTGTTTAGGATCAATGGGTTCTTTTAGGGCTCTACCAATTTCAGTAAAGAGAAAAGGCAGTCGGCAGTCTCTTCCAAGCTGTACCTGGAAGTGTTTCTCTCTGTCAAACCACACCGTTTGTCTTGTCTTTTTAAACTGCTACGTGCCACACTTGCTCTTTCCGGGCTCTCCTTTTTATATTCTCAAAGCCCTAGACCACGCCTCTCTCTATGCTGCAGTGCTGCACAAGGCACAAGGTAGGCCATTACCAGCTGGCAAAAGCCAGGCCCCATACAAGACAATTAACAGCTGTGGACAAACTAAAGCTCAAACTAAAATCTCATAGTTGGGATTAAAACAGAATTATTTATGTAACATAACTGAATTTACAAAGAAACCAAAACACAGCGCCCCACAAATACTTCAAATAATTTACATCAAAGACAAACCTTTCTCATTGTTGACCCCATTGAGGAGGGAAATTGAAGATTGAGATTTCTTGTTCTCTGCTCTTCTCTTAAGAGGCTAAAAAATAACCACAACAGGAACAGACTCAGTCAGAACTTAGGCTGAGCTACAGTTGTCAGAAGAATGGCCTCTTAATACCAATCACAGACAGTGTCATGAAAATAGGGAGTGTGAAGAGGAAGAGGTAGCCTGATTCTCAGCAATTAATTTTTTGTTTAGGGAAACTTACAAGTTCCTCTGGGCTTAGACATTTCAGGGTACCATCCAGATTTTCTCCTGTAGGTGGAGACAGAGTCTCTCTTTGAACTCTCTCTTCTCTTAGAGAATTAAATCACTAGTTGATAGTGACTTAAAAATAAATAAATAAATAAATAAATGTACACAGTTCAATCCTTTCTTTAGATATATTTTTTGAGATGTGCATTTATGTAGGCCATGCTGGCCTTGAGCTTGCTATGTAGACAAAAATGACCTTGAATTTCTGATCTTGCTTTTGCCTCCCAAGTGCTAAGATTATGGGTTTATACTGCCATACATGGTGTATATAATGCTAGGGATGGAACCCAGGGGCATTGTGCATCTTATATAAGCACTCTGCCTACTGAACTTAATCCCTAGCTCCCATGCCTAGACATTTCCATTCTTAAACCCAATGATCTAAAACTGGAATGGCTTAGACTTCCAGAATTACTTGATATTAATAAGCTCTTTTCTGGAGGGATTTGCTATGGTTTGTTCACTTAACTTTAGAGTTACTTTTGGAAAACCAGCTAATCAGGCAGGAACGCAGGATAGGAACCTGAGGTAAAAACTGAAGCAAAGGCCGTGGAAGAAAGCTGTTTACTTTGAGTCATGTGTTTACATAGGCTTGCTTTCTAGGGCTTGCTCAGTTTTCTTTCACATATACCCAGGAGTGGAACCACCCACAATGAGCAGGGTTCACCCATATCCATCATTAATCAAGAAAATGGCCTATACACTTATCTATGGGCCAATTTTATGAGATGTTTTCAATTAAGATTTACTCTTCCTGGGACTGGAGAGATGGCTCAGTAATTATGAGTTCTGGTTGCTGTTACAAAAGACCTGGGTTCAATTCCCAGCGCCCACACAGTGGCTCACAAACATCTGTAAGTGCAATTTCAGGGGATCCAGTGCACTCTTATGACTTCCAAGCATTTATACACATAAAATAAATCTAAGAAAGATTTTCCTCTTCCTAGTTACGTCTAGTAAGATTTGTGTCCAGTTGACAAAAACCAACCAGTGTAGCCACTGCTAGGGAATAGCTCCTCCCCACCTCCACATTTTTTTCCTTCCCTCCATTCCCTTCCTTTCCCTTTTCCTACCTTTCCTCTCACTCCCTCTCTTCTTTTGTTTTTAATAAGTGTACAAAATAATGGTCCTGTGCAGTTGTACTGGTCTTTATTCCCAACATTCAGGAGGCAGAAGCAGAAGTAGGTGGATCTGTCAGTTTGAAGCTAGCCTGGTCTAAATTGGAAGTTGCAGGCCAGCCAGGACTACTTAGTGAGACTCATAACAAAACCACAAAGTAATTGTTACATTTTAAGCCATGTATATCATTAGGTTTTGTTCTTATTTGCCTTCCCTGCTACTGAACATTTCTTGCTGAAGGTTGACTTGTTCTAGACATGCTTTTGTTTTATTTTCTGTTTGACCCAATGCTGGGACATTAGGACCTTATTCTCATAACAGTATTGTTGAGGTAAGGAGAGGCAAGGGATACAATATTTTTTATGGAAAAGAGAAAAAAAAAGTAACCATAAAAGGGGAAGTTAAAATCATTAATCATAAAAGAGCAAACAAATCAGTAAGCATAAATATTTTAAATTTTCTTTGCAAGTATAAAAAATATGGCAGGATGTTTTTAAAGTTCTGACTTAGTACATTGCTACATATGCAATATTCTAGATACCCAGGGTGAATGCAGTCGTAGAAAGTTCCTTTATGCTCCTGCCTTCCTGGTGGATGGCCACCGTCAGGGCTTGTCCATCTCCTATATATTTCATTGTAGAGAAGAACAGTCTGTTTCAAGTTAGGCTTTGCAAATCCTTACAAGTTCTAGTTGTCTTTGGCTCTGCCTGAGTGTTGGTTGATTGGTTTTATTTCTTGAGAGAGGGTCTCATCACGTAACTCAGACCGGCCTTCAATGACTCAGCCTCCAGAGTGCTGGGGTTATAAGCATGTGCCACCACAATCAGTTCTGCCTGTTTTGTTCTGGTTTGTTTGTTTATTTATTTATTTATTTATTTATATTTGTGTGTGTTATGTGTTTGTGCTTGTTTGTGTATGTGCATGTGGAGGCTGGATGTTAGGTGTCTTCCTTGATCATTCTCCACCTTATTTTTTGAGACAGAATCTCTTGTTGAACCTGAAGCTTGGCAATTCAGCTAGAGTGTCTGGCAAGTGAGCCCCTGGAATCTGCCTGTCTTCACCTCTTCAGCCCTGGGATTACAAGAACACCCCACCATGCCCAGGTTTTTATGTGGGTGCTGGGTATATGAACTCAGATCCTCATGCTTTTGTAGTAAGCACTTTACCAACTCAAACATCTCTCCCAGCCCCTGCTTGTGTCTTTTAAAGGAGATAACTCAATTAAAATTAGTAAACAGAACAGTAGTTTAGAAATAATAATATAAATACTATTTTTGATTTTCATTGTATTAAGTGAAAATAGAATGTAGATTCAGAACAGCATTTAGTGGGTAGTAACTACTATGTTTATTTCTCCCTTTTACCCAGAAAAGGATTTTATCAGCCTTTGTGACAAGCAGCCAATGGGAAGACTTCTTTTCAGACAATTCTGTGATACAAAACCAGATCTAAAGAGGTGCATTGAATTCTTGGATGCAGTGGTAAGTAATTCATTTCAGGATTGCACTGTCCAACTTTGTGCTTTTTAATATTAAAAACTGGATCTGGCAGAGTTGGTAGTTGTCTTGATGTCCTATTTCCCTCCTCCTCTTTATTTCTGAGGTAGATGCTCATTGTGTAGCCCACACCAGCCTAGGCCGCACTTGGTAGGTCAGGGCTCACACAATGTAGCCTGACCTGGCCCTAGACTTGTAGTAGTCCTTCTGCTTCAAACTACTGATTGCTGTGCACATTCTTCCTGGTTCCTGATGAGTACTTTTTGTATATGAAAAAGCAGCAAGGGATGAAAGCTTCTCTTTATCTTTCTCCTTAAAAAAGAATTATGTGTGAATACCTGCATGTTTGTGTAGATTTGTGCCATATATATGTCTGGTGTCCCTGGTAGCCAGAAGATGCTTCTTTTGGAAATGGAGTTACAGGTTATTTTTTGCCACCATGTGAGTTCTGGGAACTGAACCTGGGTCCTTAGCAAGAGCAGTAACTGTGCTTAACTGCTGACCCATCTCTTTAGCCCTGATTTCTCCTTTTTATTCAGCCTGGGACTCTAGCTTGCGGGATGGTACCATCTACCCTTAGGGTAGGTCTTTCTTGCTCAATTTATTCTTTCTAGAAACACCTTCATAGAAACATCTAGAGATAAATTTCCATGGTGGTTCTAAATCCAGTCCAAACTGACAATGAAGATTAACTCATCCACTCTCACTGACATAAGGACCAAGATTAGCTTTACATTCTTGTAGAACTATTTAAATGTAACCCATAGAACTGCTCTCTGGTTCTGAGGGTACCATGTCAGTTCATAGGTCAGATGATAAAAAGCATTATGAAACACTGTTGGTGAGTAGGTCACTAATCTTTATCTTTTCCCTAATTTCTCTAATCAGGCAGAATATGAAGTTACCATTGAAGAGGAACAAAGAGAATTTGGGCTATCCATCGTACAGAGATTCTTCAAAGAGGTATGGTTTCTTCCTTTTAATAAAGATTTTTGTAAGTTACCTAAAGTGCGTGTTTGGTAGGTCAGGGCTCACACAATGTAGCCTGACCTGGCCCTAGACTTGTAGTAGTCCTTCTGCTTCAAACTACTGATTGCTGTGCACATTCTTCCTGGTTCCTGATGAGTACTTTTTGTACTCATCAGTTTGAGTGTGTGTTTTTACTTTTTAGATAAAATATAATAAATATATTGAAGCTTTTAATTTCTTACAGATGCTTCTCTTTTGAGTTTTGTTTAGATTAGGAAAAAAATAAGAAACCTTGTAGAAAATTGATTCAAAGAATTTGTTTCCTCAAGTAGAACATAAAGAATTTTATTTGCCTAACTTGAATTAAAAGTAACATCTTTCCTAAAAGTTTTTATAAGTCTTAGTTTTTATTCCTTCTTTTAAAACATCAATTTATTTGTTTGTTTACTTTTATTTTAGTTAGATTCATCCATATTCACATAGCACAGATCTCTCTCTATATAGCACTGGCTGGCCTGGAATTTTATGTGCATATAGGCTAGCCTCAGACTCACAGGACTGCTGAGACTGCCTTGAGGACTGTTGCTGAGATTGAAGGAATGTGCCACTATGCCTGACCAAATCCCTTATGTTTTAGTGTCTGTACCTCAGAGACTGTTCTTATACATTTCTGTTAGTCTGTGTTGTTGTTGTTTTGTTGTTGTTGTTGTTGTTTGTTTGTTTTTTAGCACATCACAATGCTTCTTTAGTTTTCTGGGGGTTTGTTTTTGTTATTTTAAAAAATACTGAGTGTTTTGTTTGCATGTTCGTCTATGCATCACACATGTGCCTGGTGCCCACAGAGGTCAGAGGATGACATTCAGTCTCCGTCATGGGACCAGAATAAAATTATAGACAGTTGTGAGCTGCAAAGTGGGTGCTGGGATTTGAACCTGGGTTCTCTGGAAAGCAGCCACTGAGTGCTCTTAACTGCTGAGCCATCTCTCCAGACCAGTTTTTATTTTTTTGATTTGCTAGCTATGTCCCAACATGTTAGATTGTTCACTTGCCACAAAGAAAGGAGTTTTAATGGTGAAAAGACAAGAAAGGATTTTAATAAAAATAGACATTCAGGCCATTTGTGTAATGACATGAATTTTAGGTTTAACTAGAGGAAGAACTGGGGCAGGGAGCAAGGGGCAAGGGGAATGTATAATGAAGTCATGCTATGGTCTGGCTGGTTGATCATTGTCTCAGTTCTGGTATTGTTGAGTGACCTCAGACAAATTCTTACTACTTGAGGGGACATTCTATCTCCAGTGATGACTGCTCTTATTTAGGCGTGGGGCATCTTTTTTTTTTTTTTTTTTTTTTTTTTTTAAAGGCTTGGCCATTCCTGCAAATCAGGTGACTGCAGGTTTAGGACAATGTGTGGGTCTTTTGGGATCCTTTCTGGGCACTAGACATTGGAAAAGTTGTTGGTAGAATACTCTTTCTGCTTTCATTCTTAAAGAGAGATGAGGCAAGCTAGGTATCCATGATTATCATGCCTATTTGTAGAGTTAAACAGAATCTCAACTAAAGTAAAAGAGAGATACAAAATGAAGTAAAAAATGCCAGGCTTTTATTGTGCTGTTAGTTACCTTTTGTTTTTGGAGGTTTTTAATTTTTTTTTTTAAATATGAGGAGTTTTGTTTTTTTGATACAAGGTCTTACTATGTAGCCCTATCTGTCCTGAAACTTGTTCTGTAGACCAGGCTGGCCTCAAACTCACAGAGATGTACCTGCCTATGCCTCCCAAGTGCTGGGATTAAAGATGTGTGCCACCAGCTGGGCAGTGATGATGCACACTTTTAATTCCATTTCTTGGGAGGCAGAAGCAGGCAGATCTCCATGGGTTGGAGTCCAGCTTGGTTTACATAATGAGTTCCATCCAGGCCAGCCAAGACTACATTCTGAAAAATATCAAAAGAGAAGAAAAAGACACACAAAGTTTAAAGATACTATTTAGAGAAGGGCAAAAAGAGAATGTAGTTAGGGTCAAGGCAATGCTCTAGACTAGCAGTTTCAACCTGTGGGTTATGACCCCTGGGAGTCAATCAACCCCTTCCAGGGTCACCTAAGACCATTGGAAATATCAGATATTTTACATTATGATTCATAACAGTAGCAAAATTACACTTATGAAGTAACAACAAAAATGATTTTATGGTTGGCGGTCACCACAACATGAGGAACTGTATTAAAGTCCACAAGCATTAGGAAGGTTGAGAACCATTGCTCTAGACAGGCATTAATCCATTCATGATGGCTCTATACTCATGTACTTAAAGATCCTAGATCCAAATATTATTAAAATGCCAGTGAAATAGTTTTTTTTTTTTAAAGCTTTATTTATTATATAGATGAGTGCTCTATCAGCATGTATACGTGCACACCAGAAGAGGGCATCAGATTCCAGTATAGATGATTGGGAGCCACCATGTGGGAATTGAACTCAGAACCTCTGGAAGAGCAGACAGTGCTCTTAACTGCTGAGTCATCTCTCCAGCCTCCCAGTTAAATATTAATAGGAGTTTTGGAGAAATGAGATTGTAAATCTACAGCATCTAGTGAAAAATGTTTGTAAATGTCATTTTCCCCCTTTTCTTTTTTCATGTCTTTGTGTGTGTGTATAGTATGTGTACATATATATATTTTCTTGAGTGTAAGTGCACAGGTGTGCATGTACATGTAGAGGCCTTATTCTAACCCCACCCCCAACACACACACACACTGAGGCAGGGTTTCTTTTCATAGCTCTTGCTGTGTTTGAATTCCATCTACAGATCAGGCTGGTCTCAAACTCACAGAGATCTGCCTGCCTCTGCCTCTCCAGTGCCGGGACTAAAGGGTGTGCCATCACCACCTGGCATCTACCTTATATTTTTTTGAGTTATTATCAAAATGAGTGTTCATTATCTATTACCCAGGGTTTCCACATACTGAGATTAAGCCAAGTTTCATTTTTATAATTAGGTAGAATAACTAAAAACTAAGTAGGGTTTTTTGAGATTATAAAATTAGTTTAGTGTGCCAAATCAAAGTAATATAATATACAATGTTAGTAGAATAAAATTATAAAACAGACAGAATGGATAATCTACATTCTTTTATAATAAAAGCACAAACCAAACTAGGATATTTTGTTTGCTTTTTGGTTTTTCAAGAGAGGCTTTCTCTCTGTAGCCCTGGCTGTCCTGGAACTTGCTCTGTTGACCAGGCTGGCCTTTAGCTGCAGAGATTTGCCTGCCTCTGTCTCCTGAGTGCTGGGATTAAAGGTGTGAGCCACCACCACCTGGCAAAACTAAGATTGAAATGGAACTTGTTCAGCTTGATAAAAGGCATCTGTAAAATGCAGGTAACATCCATCATCTTTAAATGTGAAGGATTACATGTTCTCTTTAAGATTAGGAATAAGACAAGATAGTTTCTTCTTGCTTAAGCTGGTGAGATAGAGGTTTGACTCAAGTTCCTTGGTGTTGGCTCTAGCAAGGGCAGTTAGGTAGTGAAAAGAAGCAGAAGTAGTTGCTGGAGAGGTAGCTCATCAGATAAGAGCATTGGTACTCTTTGAGCCACCTGGTTTGGATTCCTATACCCAGACAGTGGCTAACAACCAACCATCTGTCACTCTAGTTACAGAAGTTATAGAAGAGAGTCTAATGTCCTCTTCTGGTCTCCAAGAGCACCAGGAACACAGTTGTACACAGAGATATATGCTAGCAAATTACCTATACACATATAACTTAAAAATAAATTTAAAAGAAGGAATGGAAGTATCTAGATTGGACAGGAATAAGTAAAACTATCTCACTTTAGATGATTCGATCTTGTATATAGAAAATTCTAAGGTATCTACATATATATAAGTAAGAGACATTATTAGAATGAACAAATGAGTTTGGTAAGGCTGATAGGTACTAGATTGTTATACAAAATTTTGTGGTAACCTTATACATTAGCAAGTAAAAACAAAATAATTCCATTTATATTTTCATTAAAAATGAATAAAATGTTTAGATTTAGCAGAATAAATACAACATTTGTATATTCTGCCGTGGAGTGCTGAAAAAAATTAAAGGATCATCTAAATGAGAAAACATCACATGTTTATGGATCAAAAGACAATATCGTTTACATGCTCATATTAAGCTAATTGTTATATGTTTTCAATATATTCACCATCAGATTATTCTGCTCCTTTTGTAGAAATCAGCAAACTTAGTTTAGAATGCATATGTATATTTAAAAAGCCCCAAATACTTGTTTATTCCTGGGGGTGAAAAATTAAAGAATTCACACTTCTTGGGGCTGAAGAGATGGCTCAGCGGTTAAGAGCATTGCTGCTGTTCTAGAGGACCTGAGTTCAATTGCCAGCAACCACATGGTGACTCACAACCATCTATAATTGGATCTGATGCCCTCTCCTGTCATGTAGGAATACATGCAAATAGAGCACTCATATAAATACATAAATAAATCACTCTTTAAAAAAAAAAGAAGGGGGCTGGAGAGATGGCTCAGAGGTTAAGAGCACTGACTGCTCTTCCAAAGGTCCTGAGTTCAATTCTCAGCAACCACATGGTGGCTCACAACCATCTATAATGAGATCTAGTGCAGGCAGAACACTGTATATGTAATAAATAATAAAATAAATCTTTAAAAAAAAAGAATTCATACTTCTCAGGTACAAAGTTACAATAATCAAGACAATGTGGTACTTGGGATAGGGTTAGATATACAGGTCAGTGGCGTAGACTGAGAATCAGAAGTAAACCAGTATGCTTACAGTCAATCAATTTATTGTAAAGCTACCAAGATCCCCCCAGAATGAGAAGGCATAGTCTTTTCAACAAATGATGCTGGAACAAGTAGAAATCCACATATTAAAAATGAAGTGGTACTCTTGTTTCACAACACAAGCAAAAAGTAAACTCCAAATGGATGTAGACCAAAGTAAAATAGCCAAAAGTATATAGCTTTTGTTATTAGATATTCTAATACTCAAGCTATAAGGAACATTTATAACTTGTTAACAAGAACCCTGAAGTTTAAAAAAAAATTTCAAACTTAAGTATTTGAGTATTTTGCCTATGTGTATGTCTCATGTGTACCTGGTGCACAACTTCAGAAGAGTGTTGGACCCCTTTGAACAGGAGTTATGAATGGTTGTCAGTCATCATGTGGGTTCTGGGAACCAAAATGGGTCCTGTGCAAGAGCAGCCAATGCTCTTTACTGCTGAGTCATCTCTTCAGCCCTAAAATTTTATTTTATGTATGTAGGTGCTTTGTCTGCATGTGTATCTGTACACCACCTGTGTACATAGTACCTATGGAGGCCAGAAGAGGATGTCAGAGCCCCTGGAACTAGAGTTATGAGCTGTGGATTACCATATTGGTGCTGACAACTGAAGAACAACCAGTGCTCTTAACTACTGAACCCTTTTTTCAGCCTTGATTTTTAAAAAAATAGCAAAATTAAATGTATGGAAGAATAGGTTTATTGTTTTTTTTTTTTAAATTATGATCCTCTTTCTATGTCCCAGACCTATATATCTAAACCTATGTAAGTACCACATTGTCTTGATTATTGTAACTTTGTAGCTGAGAAGTATGAATTTCCTATATTTGCAAAATCTACATTTCTTTCCATCTACAAAAGTGGACTTTCCTGTTAGACACTACGTTTAAAGTGTTAAAATAGCAAGGCACCGAGTCATCTGGTAAATTTGCACCCATACTACCTGTTCTTAAAAATAATCCTTTGTCAGCTGGGAGTGGTAGTGCGTGCCTGTAATCCCAGAATTTGAGGCAGAGGCAGGCGGATCTCTGTGAGTTTGAGGCCAGCCTGGTCTACAAAGCGAGTCCAAGACAGCCAAGAGAAACCCTTTCTTGAAAAACCAAAAAAGAAAAAAAAAAGATTTTCCTTTCTATGAGAATTAATATAAAGTTTTGATTACATTGAAAAAAACATCTCTACTTAGAATTAATTGTTTAACAGTATTAACAGAATCAATTTGCTATGTAATTTTAGAAAGTTGAGACCTTGCTAGGTGTGCTGGCATGTGCCTTTGATCCCAATATTTACAAGGGAGAGGCAGGGAGTTCTAGGCTAGCCTTTTCTACATAGAAAGACCCTGTCTCAAAATAAGAGACTGGAGAGATGGCTCAAAGGTAAGAACACTAGCTTCTTTTCCAGAGAATCTAGGTTTTGTTTTAAGTACCCACATGGTGGCTCACAGCTCCCTGTAATTCAGTTCTAGGGGATCCGAAGCCACTTTTTTGACTGCACAGGAACCAGGCACATATGTGTTGCACAGACAAAACACCTACACACACATACACGCGCGCATGTGTACACACACACAGGTGTACACACACACACACACACACACTCCTATGAAGGTAAAATAGGATTGTTTAAATACTGGCTTTGTGAACTAAGAAAACATTGTCTTCTGTTATCTCTATTTCCTAGTATAATGTGTATTTGTTGAATAAAGGAGCAAGCAAACTCCTTTTCAAAAAATAATGAAAGGAGTGGACTTATCTTATTCCTATGTCCTGGTACATGGGAAGAAACTAGGTTTGAGGGTCTTGCAAAATGTTGTAGCACTTACTGTGGTACACCAGGAAGATTTGTGACTTCTTAAGCCTATGTCCTCATCTATCATGGTTATTCTGAGGTTCAGTGAGATATTAAAGTACCCCAAATCTATTAGATAACTTTGGGGGGTTCCTTTTTTTGAGGGGGTTGTTTTTCAAGACAGGGTTTCTCTGTGTAATAGCCCTGGCTGTCCTGGACTCACTTTGTAAACCAGGTTGGCCTCAAACTCATAGAAATCCACCTGCCTCTGCCTCCTGAGCGCTGGAATTAAAGATGTGTGCCACCATGCCTGGTTTTATTAGATAACTTAAATCATTATAGATTATAGCAACAAATCATTATGGGTTACAGTAATACTGCTAATTTTCACCTGTGGGTTTTCTCTTAGTTATATACATTGATCAGTACTTCAACTTCTTTAATGAATTAATTAGCTATTTTGATTTACAGAAAATAGAAAGTTTTGGTATTAGCTGTATTCTGCACAGCCAGAAGTCAGTCTATAATTTATGGACTTTAATTATAAATTAAATATAATGTGGATTCTTTTTTTCTGAATCTAGACCATGATTTTCTCATGTGTTTCCTTTTCCCAGAATCTCTCGCATAAGTTATTGTTGTTGTTGTTTATTTTTTAAGTAGGAAACTGGGACTCAGGGACACTGTCAGTGAGAATGTAAAATGGTAGACCCATTTTAGAGGGGAGTTTCATAGTGAATATCAGTGTTTAAAATGTGTGTATTTGAGACTGGAAAGATGGCTTAAAAGTTGAAAGCACTGGATCCTCTGCCAGAGGACCCTGGTTTTGTTCTGAGCACACACGTGGCAGCTCACAGCAGTCTCTTATTCCAGTTTCAGAGGTCTCCTAGCCTCTGAGACCACTGCACACGCATAGTGCACAGATATAGAGGCAAACAAAATAAATAAAAGAATAAAATGTTTAACTTTTTCATGTGTATGTTTTTTTTTTATTTAATACTTATATTTTTGTTGTTGTTGTTGTTTGAGTTTTCAAGACAGGGTTTCTCTGAGTAGCCCTGGCTGTTCTGGAACTCATGTTGTAGACCAGGCTAGCCTCAAACATAGAGATCCATCTGCCTGTCCTTCTTGACTGACGGCTGGGATTAAAGGTGTGCACTGCCACTGCCTGGCATAGTATTTAAGAACCAAAGTATATGGGAACCAAATGGCTAGAAGTATTGGTGGTAATGGTGTTTGCAATAGGAAAATTGGTAAATAGAATGTTATTTTAAAAATGTGAGATGAAATTTATATTAACTAGTTTGTGTTTTTATTTTGTTTTGTTTTGTTTTTCTGAGACAGGGTCTCTATACAAGCTCTGGCAGTCCTAGAACTCACTCTGTAAACTGTACTTCCCTTGAACTCACAGAGATCCTCTTGCCTCTGCTTTGGGATTAAAGACATGTGCCACCATGCCCAGAAACCATTTCTTCTTAAATATAATATTTTTATTAATTATTTGAGAATTTCATTCATGCATACAATGTATTCTGATAATATTTCCTTCCCATTCTTTCCTCTAATTCTTTCCAGGTCCAACCCTCACATTTTGTCTCTTCCTAAATTTATGTCTTCTTTTTAAAAAAATAATCCATTGAGTCTAGTTTCTGCTGCCTATAAACTCAAGGGTATGGGACCACCCATTGGAGCATGATTGACTTATCAGGGGCCATACCCTTAATAAAAACTGTCTTCTTCGGAAGCCATTAGAAGCCATCAACTGTCAATAGCTCCTGCATTGTTGACTGACTTGATCCTGTGAAGGTTTTGTAATAGGCAACCACAGTTACTATGAGTTCATGAATATAGTAAGTAGCCTTGTTGTGTCTAGAAGATAGCATTTTGATAGTCCTTCCCAACCTGTAGCCTTGTAATTTTTCTGTCTTCTTTCCCAAAGAGATTATCTGAGCTTTGCAGGCAAGGAACGTGGTGTCCCATTATGGCTGAGGATTCCATAGACATTTATTCTTTATGTTTTGACCAATTGTGATTTTCTGTATTAACCACCAACCACTGCACAAAGAAAATTCTTTAGGGTGGACTAAAATCTTTACTGATCTGTGGGTATAGAGATACAAATTTAGAGGGCAGTTTGCTACTATGTCCATTTAACAAAATAATAATAGTTTGTTTACCCCTGGGGCCTATGGACTTTCTGATCATGTGTTTTGGGCCAGATTCACAGTAGTACGCATGATTGTTCCCCCATGGCGTTGGTGTTAAATCCACCCAGAAATTGGTTTGTTATCCCTCTAACATTTTGCCACCCATGAGCATATCTCACAATGCTATCAATTATTGTAGCTCACAGGGTTCACAGCTGGCTAAGACTGTTGATGACTTTTCTTCCCGAGAAATTTACATAGCACCTTCTGGCACTATGAAAGCAAATCAGCCAGGTCAAATTTTCCTGGTCAGTACCAACTTGATTTTTCCATGTGCTGTGACCAGAATGTATGGTGTCTGTTTCTAAGTGTATAGTTTAGTAATGTTAAATATATTTACACTGTTATGTAAACACTCTCTAGAACCTTTTTATCTTGCAAAACTAAAGCACTGACATCAGCAGTCTGATCTCCTTTCTCCCCCACACATATCAACTACTTTTCTACTTTTTAACATTTTCAGATTTACTACCCACATATATATCCATAAGTGACTTTCATTCTTTTATTTTGTTCAGTATAATATCCTTAATGATCATCTATGTTGTAGAATTAGAATGAGTCAAATTTTCTAATTTTTAAAAATTAGTTAATTTTGCAGTGATAGGAATTGAACTCAAGGCAAATATTATGCGATTAAACTGTGTCTGTAGCCCAAGAATGTCTTCTTAAAGGGTGTTTCTTGAGCTGGAGTAGCTCACTGTAGTAGTGGAACACTGGCTGTCCTCCAGATGACCTGAGGTCAACTCTCAGTGCCTACATGATAGCTCACAACTGTCTGTAACTCCAGCTTTCGGGAACTTGATGTCCTCTTCTGATTTCTGTTGGCACTACACACATGTGGTACCCATACATGTAAGCAACACACACATGTACACACACAGTTATGATTATGATTATTAGTGTTTTCTCCTTTTATGTCTATCCAGCATCTATTCATGGACATGAGCTGTTTTTCATGCTAGGCTTGTGCAGTGCTGGGGACTAAACCCATTTGTATGCTAGACATACTCTACCTATCAGCCATGTCTATTCTTTTGTCAAAAAGAGCGATGAGGCAGTAAATCTGGGTGTGCAGATTCCTCTTTGAGATCCTGTTTTCTGTTCTGCCCATGTTTTGAGTTTATAAGAACATTTCTGGAAAGCAGAAGGAAACTGAATGCTGGTACTTTGACTTAGTATTTAATGTACTTTAGCCAGGCACAATGGTACACACCTTTAATTCCAGCACTCAGGAGGCAGAGGCAGGGGGATTGCTGTGAGTTTGAGGCCAGCCTGGTCTACAGAGCAAATCCAAGACAATCAAGGTTACACAGAGAAACCCTGTCTCGGGAAACAAAACAAAGCAATTTATAGTAGGCATTACATTTTTGTATGATTGGTAAACTATGAAAATACTAATTGTTATATATTTGGTTTATACAATATTCAGAAGTCAGAAGTCTTCTTACCACAGATACCTTCAGCTGTTATGAGACACTGTAAATGGAATCTGAATCATAATTCTTCCTCTACAAAAGTTTTTGAGGGATGCAGTAGGTAAGTGGTCAGTGCTCAGCCTTGCATGTATTATGGTTGTTTGTGTTTGTTGGGACAGGTTTGAAATAGCCCAGGTTGGGTCAAAATCACTCTGTAAGTTAAGTTTGCCTTTAGTTTCTGATCCTTCTGTCCCTACTTTACATAGTTCTAGAAGGTAAAAGCATGTGTCTTGTTCTACATGTGCTTGTGTACATATTATCTATTGGTAACCCCAAGACAGGATGACAGAAAGTTTTCTTTTGTTTTGTTTATTTTATATGAATTGTGTTCTTATCTGTATAGTTTTGCAATTAAAACGATCCCTTTCAGTAATTTTGTGTAGAAAGGATTAAGCAAAGAGTAATGATCACATACACATAAGTTGTACTGAAGAGGGTCATGGTGTCAAGCCCCAATATCATAGCATTCCTGTAACAACTCTGGGCTATTTGGCTATTTTTCCTCTGTTTTTCAAATGCTTGTGTGAAGAAGAGTCTAAAAATATTTTTCTAGACCTAAGCATCTGCTGAAAGTATTTTTTCCTCTGGATTTTTGCAGTATGGACAGCGAATTTCTTAAGCAGAACATTTTGACTAAATTCAGCTTCTTTATGAACATGGGAAGAAAGTAGTTTCCAGGTAATCTGGTAATAAGGAGGTGCTGTTTTGTGGCTGTGTGGATAGTCACTTATCTCACAGAAAGGAAACTAAGGCCCAGAGAAATGTGGAAAAGCTTATCTTGAGCTCTAAGTATATTTAAGTGACATTTTCATTGTGGTTTTAAAGCTTCCTCTGATCAGATATGGTATTACATGCCTGTATCTCTTACATGACCAGAAGCTGACGATCAAGAATACTGACTGGGTATATCTGTAAGGGATTTTCCTTAATTAAATCATTTGAAATGGGGATACTCAAACCAAATCCAGATCTGTTGAGGTGGGAAGATCTGTGGTCCTCCTTGATCCTGGAGTTGTGTTGGTCAGTGGTCCTCAGGAACAAGGGGAGCAGAACTAATCAACTGATGGGCATATCCAGGGTGGGTGAATGTCGTTGGCTGAAGAGCTAAGTTATTGGGATGCCTCATTAACATGAATAGGCATTCCAGGAATTCTAGGTGCCTGCTGAATGAGTTCCACTGGGAGAAAGGGAGTTGGACCTGTAATTTTCCTAAGGACTATTCTTCAGGCACAGGGTGTGGGGATCTGGGCTCCTCGAGGTAGAGAAGAGGAAGCCTCACTGACCAAGGGAATCCAAGTCCTCCATTTTGCACTAAGCTCAGGGCTTTCCAGTAATGGCAGACTTTGACCTTAGCAGCAGAGTTTGTTTCCCTGACAAAGATCCATCTTAAATCTGGGTCATACCTTCTGGCCTATGTAAAGGACATGGAAGAAAGAAGCTCTTGATTTTTACCTGTTTGCTCTCACTCTCTCTGGTTTATTTCTTCACAGTAGAGCCTTTTTTTTTTTTTTTTTTAATTCCAATGTATATTGAAGACCAGCTTAAACATCGAGCCTTGTGGCCTGAACAACCACTGTGTTCTTGATTTTCTGTTGGTAGACGGCCATTGTTGAATTAGCTACATCACAAGTTTGTAAGCCATTCTACTATATCCTATATATTCATTCTATCAGTTCTGCTCCTCTAGAGAACCCTGCCTATACAGGATGACAATAATGAAAACAAGAGTGGGCTTTAGAAATACTTAGGAGGCTGGGGACAATGGTAGATTTCACAGACTTTGGGGGTTTTGAGGTGTGTTTGAATAATCAAACAAAGCTGAGAAATAGTTTAATCACCAGTGTCACCTGAGAGGCAGAGAATCTGGATTTGGGGGTTAGGAGTGACCGATGTTGTAGGTCCCATGGCAGAAAAGAATGTATTAAATGAAGAGAGACTATGGACATCTCCACATCCTTCATGCCTGACATTTTTTCAATTCTGTATGGCAGCTCTCCTCTCTCTCTACCATTGGAGGACCTTTGTCATATTGGTTAGAACTTTCGTCAGTTGAGGGAAGATACAGACACCAAACTGCCTGCATTGGAAAGTACTCTAAGATAAAGAAGCTAACTTGAGTATGGTGGTGCTTGCCTTTAATCCCAGCACTCAGGGCGGCAGAGGCAGACAGATCTCTGTGAGTTCAAGGCCAGGCTGGTCTACAAAGTGAATCCAGGACAGCCATCGCTACACAGAGAAACCCTGTCTTGTAAAAACAAACAAAAACAAAAGTCAAAGAAGCCATACTGTAGTGCTAGAGACAGGCCATCAGTTGGGATCAGAAATGAGAAAAAGATGGTCATTTCAGAAGAATGGACTATTGTCAGTAACTGTGGAGACAAGTGTTAAGAACTTCATTTTTGACTCATGCTGGTATAGTCATGTGTCATGTAAGGGCTTTCAGTTAGTGACAGACTACATACATGATGGTGAGCCCATAAAATTGTATTGCCTAATTATGTGGTAAGCATCTGTTATATAAGCATTGTGATGTTCAGACAGCCTCAAAATCTCCTAAGGATACATCTGTTAGCATGTAACTCAAATCCATTTATTAAGTGACTGGTAATTACTTTAAAAACTTTTTAAACATGTAATTATTATTATCATTATTGGTCTACCTTGGTATTGTACCTTGATACTAGATGGTCTGCCTTGATACCAGACCACTTAAAAAGAATTGAATTGAATTCCCTCATTTATTTATTGTAAAATTAAAAGTATGTTTTTTTTTCTCACCTGCTCTAATCCCACATAATGACATGGAAACCTATACATTTATTAAGAAGATTTAAAGCAGTGTAGCTGGGCAGATACTCATTTATTCTAATCCATCTATGTTATTCTGGACCATTTCACGGCTACATGCCCTCTTACTTGCCCTAGCTGCTCTTGCTCCATTTGTGTGCTTATGCTGGCTCCTTCATGGTGACCTTCTCCTGTCTTTCTCATCCACCTGGGATGCCCTCCCTGGGACTGGAAGTCTCATCTTAATTCTCCTGCCCTGTTACAGGCTGTTCAGCCTTTAATTAACCAGTCAGAGATGATGAAAAAAAAGTTTTACACAACATTAAGACAGTAGGTGCTTCAACAATAATGACAATGCCCACCCCTGGACTGCAACCAGATCTCTGGATGCAGAAATCAGCATCTTAATATACAGTGTACAAAACCATCCAGGGGTTAGCCCTGAAAACATGCATATAAGTAGCATTACATAGACTGAGCAGAATATACTTATGTATTTTATATATGTGTATATATATATATATATACATATATATGTATATATATATTTTTTTTTTGAAAAAGAGCAAGGAGGCTATATAGGAAGATATGTTTGGGTTGGGGAGGAAGGAAAAGGGAGAAATGGTGTAATTATAATTTCAAAAACTAAAAATAATAAAAATATTTATGTTTATAAGTGTGTATGGATATGTGCACATGCCTGCAATGATCTGCAGGCCTCCTCTTTCTTCTTTTTCCCTTCCCTCCTCCTTTCTTTTTTCTTCTTTCTCCTTCCTCCTTCCTCTTCTTCCTTTCAGTTTGTCTCCTCTCCAGCCCCTGTAGCTGAGGACCAAACCCAGGGCCTTTCACTTCCTAAGCAATCATTCTACCACTGAATAAATCTCCAGCCCCCACTTGAACTTCTTTTGGAAGAAGTTCTGTTTGGTTCCTTCTCTGATATGGCAGATAGACAGGCATGGTCTTGTACCTCTGTTCACTACAGGTGTAGGACATCATGGTTAAGCATAAAAAAATTGTCTTTTTGCTTTATTTCAGAAATACCAGGAGGGACCTGGATTATATATTTATTGTCTTTTAAGTTCCTCTACTAGGGGTGAGTCCTGTCATACATGCACTAAGAGGCATGCAGTAGTAATGACAACTGAAAATTAGGTATTTTGTAGATCATATCCTATTTATCCCTCATGGATATGATTTACCAAGTGAGAAACCAAGGCCATAGAAGTTGGATAACTTACCTCATCCCTCCTACTTATGAATGGCTAAGGTAGGACTTGCAAGTATATGCTCTGGCAATCTTGACCTCTATTGTCCTCCTGGTGATGCTTTCATGCTGCATCTTATATATGGGAGTGATAATACTTGAGGATAGATTAGCTGACACGCTCAAATAGACACATTCCCCAAGGATATACATCAGCTTGATTTGTACAATTTTTGGAAAGATTCCAGTCATGAGAGAAGGTGACATCAGTTCAGACTGAAACTGTGAGGATACCATTTACATCCCTTTTTCATTCTGAAAATGACCGAGGCTATATTTGTGGGTTGTTATATTTTTTAGTAAATAAGACACAGATATTCTATCGCTTTTATTAATGTTTTGGTTTTTGACACAGGGTTTCTCTTTGTAGCTCTGGCTGTCCTGGAACTTGCTCTGTAGACTAGGTTGGCCTCAAACTCTCAGAGATCTGCCTGCCTCTGCCTCTTGAACATTGGAACTAAATGCATGTGCCACCATCGCCTAGTCATTTCGCCCTACCTTTGATAAAAATAATGACGCTGTATCTCCTGTGGCGGAGAACCCTCCTATCTTCTTATGAAGGAAGTTTCAGAAAAGCACACCATGTTTTAGTGCTAGATATATATTAACCAGTTACAACCCTGTGAAGTCCACAGTACGCATAGGGACCTTCATTATCATGAACATAGGAATTACATTTTTTTTTTCAGGTAGAATAAAGTAAAACAAATCATATGACTAGCTCAGATTCTAAAACTCAGTTGAAATAATGGAAGAATTTCCAAAGCCTTTTGAGTTACTACTACCAATTCCACAAACAAATCACAGTATTTTTCCATTTGGACTTTGCCTATGCTTGAGTACTTCCTATTTTGCAATATCTGGGTAACTTTTATAATGCTTCAATCTTACCCCACCTTCTTCAGAAGTGTCTAGATTCATGCCAGCTCTATGCTGGGTTAAGGTTGTTAGTCAAGCTTTAACCAGTTTTCAGTGAGCTCTTTGGCCACAGTATCCTCAGCTGAAACTGTTTCAAAGAAGTAATCCATATTGCTTGTGACTCACCCTCTGCCCTGTTCTCCTAAAAGTAGTGTACCTGCTGTTGTTTTTGTTTGTTTTTATGGTCTTAACAATTGAACTCAGAACATTATGTGAGCACTTTACCATTGAACCATATCCCTAGTCCCCCAAATAATAGTCTTATTGCTCCTGTAATAGAATTATAAATAAGATCCAAGAGACAAAGCGAATTTCATAAATTTCTCCAGGAAATATGTAGTGTAGGGAGATGGCTCAGTGAAAAAGAACATTTGTTGTTAAAGCAAGAGGACCTGAGTACAAATTTTCTACATTCATAAAAGCCCAGTATGACTACTTATGCCTGTAATCCCAGCATCAGACGGTAAGTATAAGTATACACATATGACAAGTGTATTCTGGGAGTTTGGTGGCACATCAGTATACCACATAACTATGCACACATGTGCACACATAATATATATACAAAGACACACAAATGTAGCATAAAATAATTTATTAGGTGCTTTACATTTCAAAAAATAATGGTATAACACATTATTTCCTACTATAGGACTATTACTATATATTTAAACATTTTTATTGGTAAAAGGTTGACTTTTTGATGAAATATACACTCATGCACATACCTTGAATGCCTTTTAAATTATCTTTCTATTCCTATGTTCTTGTGTGTGTGTATGTGTATATGTGTGTATAATAGGTGTAGGGGTTTGTGTGTGTGTGTGCATGTGGATGCCAAAGGCCATCGTTGAATGTTTTCTTCAGTTGTGTTCCATCTAATTTTTTTCTTTTGAGACAGGGTCTCCCTGAATATGGACCTGGCTGTTTTGGCTACACTGGCTTATCAACAAGCTCCTTAGTATCTTTTGTTTTTTGCTCCATATACACACTCCTGAGCTAAGCTTGTATCATCTAGCTTTTGAGAAATGTTCTCAGGTAGCCTACACTAACCTTGTCTTGCTATATAGTCAAAGATATCTATGACTACCTGATCCTCTTGTCTCTGCCTTCCAAATATATACTACCAACACTAATTGTTTTTTGTTTGTTTGTTTGTTTGTTTTATTTTTTTTAACATGGGTTCTGAGGATCCAAACTTAGGTCCTCATGTCTGCAAAGAAGGTACTCTACCGACTGAACCATTTTCCTAGCCCCATTACTGATGTCTGTCTCTCAAGTTATTATCTTATGTCTGTATACATAAAAAGAACTCACTTTCAGAGAATAAAGAAATTCCATTTCTGTAAAATTTTTCATATGTTCACTGATAACACTAGAATCTATGGACTTCCATAAGGCAAATTCTGTATACTGAATTGTGTATAAAGGTCAACTTCACAGTAAATGCCTCTTAAGTATGAAACAACTGTCAATATTCTTGCATGATATATGTATATAAATAATTGTAAAAAATCTTTTCTAGAATTATCTATAACTATTTGAGTGGAACACCATTTGAAGAATACCAAGCCAGTCCATACTTTTGCCGATTTTTACAATGGAAATGGCTGGAAAGGTAGGATTTAATTTAATATTAAATAAAAGTAATAACTTCTCACAATGCATACTATTTGATGTTTTTTTACCTGTCACAATACTACTGGAAATCTTGAGTTGTGTGTATTATTTTACATAGAAATCTTTAATAGACAGAATATTATTAAATTTCTCCCATTTTAATGGGTCCTGTTCTTTCTCATGAAAATGGTATTTAACATTCATGGTACATAGTTAGAAAATAAAGCATTTTGGTTTTATAAGCCTCTGTTCAAATTCTTGCTAGCTATGTGGCATTAGGCAAGTGACTTAACCACTGTGAGGTATAGATTCTTTTTCTGTTCAGAGATATTTATATCACTGTCTTTGTTAGGGTTTCTATTGCTGTGAAGCAACACCATGACCATTGCAACTCTTTTCTTTTTTTAAAGATTTATATATTTGTTATGTATGCAATGTTCAGTCTGCATGTATGTCTGCATGCCAGAAGAGGTCACCAGATCTCATTATAGATAGTTATGAACCACCATATAGTTGCTGGGAATTGAACTCAAGACCTCTGGAAGAACAATCAGTGCTCTTAACCTCTGAGCCATCTCTCCAGCCCCTACCCCCTTTTAATTGGAGCTAGCTTACAGTTCAGAGATTTAGTCCATTATCATCATGGTGTCACAAAGGCAGTCATGGTGCTGGAGAGGTAGCTGAGAGTCCTACATTGGGATTGGCAGGCAGTAGGAAGACAGAGTGACACTGGGCTTGGCTTTGGCTTTTGAAACCTCAAAGCCCACCCTCAATGACACAATTTCTCCAACAAGAGCACCCCTTCTCATACCTGGTCACACCTTCTAATAGTGCCACCCTCTATGAGCCTATGGAGGCCATTTTCATTCATACTCCTACAGTACTCTATGCTGCTTGACTCTATGCTTGCAAGATGCATGTACAATGCTTAGCCCAGTGTTTAGTGCACAAAAGAAGTGCTACAAAACCTTCAGCTGCTATCAGTACTATTTTGATTACTATTTCTAAAATGTTCACTAATAGTTTGACATACATCTCCTCCCCCTCCCCCTGCCTCATTTTTGAGATGAGGTTTCATTATGTCATCTGGCTGGTCTGGAACAGATCTGCTTGCCTCTGCTTCCTGAGTACTGGGGTTAAAGGTATGTACCACCATGCTCAGCTCTCCCTCTCTCACACATACACACATTTTTTTTTTTCGAGAGGTTACATTTTAGGTACTTAAAAGGAAAGTGTGCTATGTTTATGCAGATTTCCTCAGTAGCCTTTTGACAAGTTAGAAAGTATACCAAAGATTGTTCCATGAAAAAAAGAAATTCCATGAGCTGTAAACATGCATATTTCTTAGGGCTACTTACATACTTATCTTAGAGAGGATAATTGAGCTGCTCAGTATTTTGTGTCAGTGTCTTTAATAAATTTTAAATGTGCTTGTTTCTGAGTGAAACGTTGAGAGCTGTAAGTCCTGATAAAATGCCTTTGTCTCAGGCACTGTCTCAGGCAATGTGGGCCAACAGGACTAATACCAGCTCTAGGTAGGCTTTTTTATTTTAAAATAACAGTACAGGACTAGAGAGATAGCTTAGTGGTTAACAGCACTAGCCGCTCTTGTAGAGGACCTTGGTTTGATTCCCAGCACCCACTTGGCAACTCACCACTGTTCGTAACTCCTGTTCCAGGTGATCTAAGACCCTCATGCAGGTAAAACCAAATATACATAAAAAATAAAAATATTTTTTTAAGTTTTTAATTTTTATTTTTATTAATTACACTTTATAAAAATAAAAATTTTAAAAAGTACAGTGTGAGATCTGAAACTTTTTTTTTAATTGTTTAGGCGGCCAGTAACAAAGAACACGTTCAGACAATACAGAGTTCTAGGAAAAGGCGGATTTGGAGAGGTGAGTTACCTGTGCCGGTGACAGTAGTAATTCTGTTAGAAGTAGCTGGTCATCCACACATGACATCAGGTAACGTGTCAACTTTGCCAGTACACATGTCTCCTTATTATGCATTTTGAGAATAGTTTCAGGCAACTTGAAATGAAGGTGCATCTTTGAGCAAAAGGTACTTTGCTCAAAGATTTAAAACAACAGCAAACCTCTCTTTGTGACTTCACTATCCACTTTCCATTCTGACAGAACCTATGTTTTTCATGTTTGATGTTCAAGTTAGGCAGTGTGTCGAGACTGAAAAATTTATGAAATTTCTGTTATTCAGGACTAGCTCTAAAATTTATGTTGCCTAGAATAGAATACTAATTATTTTTAAAGAGATGAAGTCTCACTAGCTTATCTAAGTTAGCCCTGCTAAACTCCTGGGTTCAAGAGCTCCTGTTGCCTCAGCAAGCTGGAACCACAAATACATGCCATTTATCTAACCACAGGACATTGTTACAGATGCTTACTTAACTGTGTTTGGACATTGTCTCAGTTTTCTTTCTGTTGCTATGATAAAAAACTCTGACCAAAAGGACCTTTTGGAGGAAAGGGTTTTGTTTGTCTTACACTTTCAGGTTCAGACTGTCATCAAGAAAGGCCACAGCATGAATTCAAGCAGGAATTTGAAGCTGCAGCATGGATGGATACTGCTTACTGGCTTCTTTCCTCTGGGTCATGTTCAGCCAGCTTTCTTCTTCAACCCAGGCTTACCTGCCCAGGGTTAGGATAGTGACTAGGCCCTCCACCATAATTAACAATCAGAAAGATAACCCACAGACATGCTTCAAGGCAATCTGATGGAGGCTGTTCCTCAATTGAATTTCCCTATTCTGAGCTCTAGGTTATGTCAAGTTGGTGATAAAAGCTAACCAGTATAGATATAGATGTACCTTATACCTACATTAAAAGGTGTTCAGGGCCTTTTGTGATGGTGTATGCCTATAATTGGGAAGCTGAGTTAGGAAGATAGCAAGTTCTAGGTGAGCCTAGATTACATAGTGAGACCCTCTCTGAGAATTTTTTTTTTTTTTTTTTTAGATATAGAACATGGTATAACCCTAGCCTTATATGTGCAAGGCCTTTTGTATAACCTCTAACATCTTTTTAAAAAGTATTTTAAAATGTGTGAATTTAGTTGGGCTTGCTGGTACAGATCTTTAAACCCAGCACTTAGGAGGCAGAGACAGGCAGATCTCTTAAGTTTGAGGTCATTCTGGTCTACAAAGCCTAGGACAGCCAAGGCTACTCAGAGAAAGCCTGTGTTGAAAAACAAACAAACAAACAAAAAAGTGTGTTCATGAGGGGTAGGTTTTAAATATGATGGCTGTCCTGGATAGAGATCACTTGTAACAGCTAGACAGAAGATAACACACAGTTCTGTTGTGATAATTTAGATAATTAATGTTAATTGCCCAATAATTATCTGGAGTGATCGTATTCAGTGTATGCATTTCCAAGTCATCATGAGACCAGCAAGTCATTGGGAACTAACACTTTTTAAAATCAGAAGCAGGTTACACTGCCTAGATGTGATTTCAATCATACATGTTCTTGAATTCTAC
Organism: Meriones unguiculatus; assembly: GCF_030254825.1. Lineage (NCBI taxonomy): Eukaryota > Metazoa > Chordata > Mammalia > Rodentia > Muridae > Meriones > Meriones unguiculatus. The sequence goes on along the minus strand of NC_083360.1, from coordinate 29,734,054 downwards.
TTTAACACAAAAGCAGAATCTACCAGCCTTGTCTCAAAATTAATTTAGGAAGCCAACTCCAGAGTTATTGTGCTCAAGTGAGCTCTGTCAGCCATTTGCATGTTGAGGTAAAGAAAGTGAGCCAGAACTACCATCACTTCTTGTTGGAGGTGTACCCCTGACACACCTGGAGACTTGCATAACCAATAGGTTTGTTTGGCTAATTTACCCAACGCTGCTGTAAGACCTTCATGGGGATGATCTGTAAAGAACCATTTTTCTGTGGAATGTGTCCTAGACCAGAGACTCTTCTCTCTTCAGCTCATGCTGTTGTTCTTGATCTCCAGAAACAAGGCTTTAGATTTTGTTAAAGAACAGAGGAAAAGAAGTTTTAGGGATCTGGGTCTCATGTTTTGTTTTGTTTTTAAACAGATTTATTTATTTATTATAAAGTATTCTGTCTGCATATATACCTATACACCTGAAGACGATACCAGATCTCATCATAGATGGTTGTGAGCCACTATCTGGTTCCTTGGAATTGAACTCAGTACGTCTGGAAGAACAGCCAGTGCTCTTAACCTCTGAGCCATCTCTCTAGCCTCTGGGTCTCATGTTTATAATAAATGAAATTCTAATTATAATCATATATGATTTAAGATTGGTTCAGTAGGATCTCCTGAGCATTTTAATTATTATGAAAGACTTGATACAGAATATATTTGGATACATTTACTTGGGGTTTCAAGCATGATTAGAAGAATGAATTAACTGTGATAGCTCATTGTAGACTTTTTGTGGCTATGTTGGGCTCTAAGTCAAGGCCCAGAGGACAGTACACAAGCTGCTTCTACTCTGAGTGTCTGTCAGAGCCTTACTGAGTCAGTCAGTCAGGGACAGTTGCAGTTTCCCTCCAGTCCAAGTTCCTAGTGTTAACACCTGCCTATGCCAGTGAGCTTAAAGGGCAATCATAATTTACTTATTTTACCACTAGTAATTCTCTTGATTATGCTTTAAGTTCTCCAGCTTCCTAAAGCAAGAGCAGAAGAGAGCATTTGGGTGCAAGTCTTGTTCCAAAGGTAGCATAGTGTGGTGTACTGAAGAGCTGTTCAAGCCCAAGATCAAGTCCTGCTTGTCATTTCCAGTTGTGTGATCTTAACTTGATATCTTGACTTCATCTATAGCAGGAGAGTGATAGACCCTGCTATAGCTTCCTGAGTATATGGAACCAGTGTGTTTAGCCTTGAACTTTTCTTTTTTATTTTATTTTATTTTAATCACAGGTCATTGACTTGTATCCCAGCCTTAGCCCCCTTCTTCTTTCCCTCCCAATTCCACCCTCCGTCATCTCCTCCCTGCCCCTTTCCAAGTCCACCAATAGGGGAGGTCCTCCTTCCCTTCCATCTGACCCAAGCCTATCAGGTATCTTCAGGACTGGCTTCAATGTTCTTATCTGTGGAGCCTTGAACTTTTCAATTAAAAAAAATTCAGAATTATTAAATTTTTATATTATAAAATTATTGCTCTTATAAGAATCTAAAGACATACCAGGACATACTTAAGTAGACTCAGCATGATCATATACAAAAACAAGTTCCACTAGCATCTTGATAAAAGCATACTGTTTCATTCACTTCACATTCCCCCGCAGCTACTATTGACAAGAAACTGGGGTCAGAGGAAGATCAGGCTGAAAACTTTACTTACTAATACCAAGTGGCTTTGGCTTTTCACATGCTGTGTCCAGACTTTACCAGGGAAGAATATTATAGAGAAAACAGTTCATTACATATGCCCTTAAAATGCTGGATATATATAAAGTTTTTTTCTCTGCCTTAAACTAGGTTTGTGCCTGTCAAGTACGATCTACAGGAAAAATGTATGCCTGCAAAAAACTAGAAAAAAAAAGAATAAAGAAGAGGAAAAGTGAAGCTCTGGCTCTAAATGAGAAAAAGATCTTAGAAAAATTGCATAGTAGATTTGTAGTAAGTATCTTATTTTACTCATGTTATCAGTTACTTTTGTTGCTGTGATAAAAACATCTGTCCAAAGCAACTGAAGAGATACAGTCTATTATGTCAGACAAGACATATCATCCAGAGTATACAGTGACAGGTCACATTGTATCTACAGTCAGGAAACAGAGATATGAATGTTGATTTCAACTTCTTTTCTCTATTCAGTATGGGACCCCAGGCCACGGGATGGTGTCTCCAGTGTTCAGGGTAGGTTTTCCCACTCAGCCAAACCTTTCTGGAAACACAGTCCCAGACCCAGAAGTTTGTCTTCTAAGTGATTCTAGAGCCTGTGAAGATGACAAAACTTAACCGTATATTGTTTCAGTCATAGCATTTTGGTCATCAGTCCTGTTGTAAACTCTGACTCAAGTTATGGACTCAGGTGCTGTTTTTCTTCACTGAGTTTTTGTGGAGTTTTTCTGTCCCCTATTGGAAATAGTTTCATTTTGTAATTGTGTCCCTCTAATTTAGGCTTGGCAGGCATAGGGGCAGTGCTGATCCTGCTGTTGTAATGCTGTCTACCATACCATGCTGTCAAGTGTTCATACCTTGATGATTCTGGATAAGTGTTTTTTCTTCCCCTTGTAATAGCCAAGCTTATGTGTTAGCTGTCTCATCATCAGTTCTGGCCCATCAGCATGGTGACTTTGATGTACCTAAAGTTTCTTTTTTTTAAGTCCTTCTAAAGTGAACCTTTTCTTCTCTCTGATCTCAGTCTATTTCCCATCCTTTAATTCTTTCTTCCTTTTTTCCTCCCTCCCTCCTTCCTCCTTTCTTTTCTTCTTTCCTTCCTGTCTTTCTTTCTCTTTTCTTTCTTGCTCTCTTTCCATCTTTCTTTCTCTCTTTCTTTCTTGCTCTTTTTCCTTCTTTCTTTCTCTCTTTCTCTCTTCTCTTTCTTGCTTGCTTTCCTTCTTTCTTTCTTTTTTTCTTTCCCTCCCTCCCTCCCTTCTTTCCTTCCTTCCTTCTTTCTTTCTTTTTCTATGCCTGAAGTATTTCCACTGGACCCTCAACTACCATACTCCAATTATCAGCTCTTTCAAATTTCACCCTCAGTATTGCAGGTAAGAACCAAAGATGGAGTGGACTGGTGTGATCCCAGGTTGTAGGCTGTGTGTTGTATAGTGTAGTTTTTCCACTTCTATGTAACTCTTTTGAAGTATAAAGACTGGTTAAGACAGAGGATGACAATGGTTATACAATGATTTTTAGTGTTAAAATTTATTTCCACGGAGTCATTTATTTCTTGTTATCAAGGTTATCTGCTTTGTAGAGACAGATGTTTTAAACCAGCACCTCTTCATAGCCAGCATCTGTGTCTAGTAACATGGGTCTATGTGTTTACTACATTTTACATGGAGTTAAATGACAGTCTTTAATAAAAACACATTCATCTTAGAGCTGCTTAAACACATTGTACTACCTTGAAGCATAGAAACCTCAAATTTACCTTTATGAGAGGGATGTAAGTAGTTATGGCTTATGACAAAACAAAAATTTGTTCCTATATTTTTGGCTTCTTCCAAAGTACCTAGACTTATTTTATCTGTCTTTGTGTGTGTGTGTGTGTGTGTGTGTGTGTGTGTGTTTCCTGTTTACAGTTAATTGTTAGCAGGTTCTGACCTATTCTTAAGTCCTGGGTAAGGGTTCCCACTACCTCCTCATCTATGCAATCACATACTCTCCTGATTTCTCACTTCTCTCTGCACTTGCCCATTGCAGTTTCTTCTACATAAAGCAATAAATTATGGAGGAGTTAAATTTTTCTACACTTTCCTACTCAAACTGTTCTTTGGTCATTTTCACACTGAGAGTAGAATCGAACTCTGTTCCAGCCTCTCAGGCACTAAGCCCCCAGGCTCTTACAGCCTCTTCCACCCTGCTTCTGAAGATGTCCCATTAGGCCTCGGAGCTGGATGTGCCCTGTATCTGGAATATGGCTACTACCTTTGCTCATTCTTGAATATCTCTCTGCATTAGTCACTCTGTGCTTCACTGTTTGATGTTTACAGAATAGAAAATCAGAACCCTTTGGTGTTTTGTTCCCCACTGGGTCCTGGGACCTAGATCAAGGCTGGCATGATAAATGGTTCTCAAGATTAATTTACTATGCATTAAGTGTATATGGGATGGATATTTCTTTGCAGGAGGGAAGAGAGTAAGGGTCTTTGTTTTAAAAGCACAAATTAGAAATAACATGCAGTTTAACTCTGGTCCAACAAATATAAACTGATGATAAAGGTGGACAGCAGGTGTGCTGTGGATACTTTATCCCACCCTCCTCATTCTCAACCCTCTTTCCTCTATTTGCAACTTTTTCTCTCCTAGGGTTTAATAAAAAATGTTGACCAAGTTGTATTTATTCCAGAAATGAAAATCAGTTCATGTACTCAATCACATTACTAGAATAAAGGAGGAAAACCATATGGTCATTATAGTAGTTGCAAGGAATGCTTTTATTAAAATCCAAGTTTGATTAATGACTAAGAGCTCAAAGAAGGCTGAAAAGATGCCTCAGCCATTAAAGGCTAGCTTACAACCAAAGTGACAGAGCTCTAAGCAAGCTAGCTTTATTTTGTAGCCCACATAGTACATCATGTAGAGCTATTGGACCCCTCCCCCATGACTAGGACACCCACTCTCACTATCTCTACATAATATGATATTGGAAATTGTAACCAGTGCAATAAAATAAAGGAAAGGAGTTACGGTTAAGTTAGGATTAGGATTATAGCTAGAGAAAGAAGTAAAGGAATAAAAGATTCTCTTTATTTTTGAACAATGTAGCTATATGTGGAGACAATCCTAGACTTTCTATATAACTAACCTAGGATTTAACTAAATGTCAGTAAGTGAATCAGCCAGAAGCAGTAGGAGAAGAGAAAGAGAGAAAAAGAGAGAAAGAGAGCATATGAACTTGTGAGTACACACCAAGTACATGTCTATGTACATGCTTCCAGAGGCCAGAGGAGGAAGTTGAATATCTTCCTTTATTACCCTTCACCTTATTTTCTTGAGACAGAGTTTCTGACTAAACCTGAAATTTGCTGGTTTGTTTGTTGTTTCTTTTTTTCCAGCTAGGATAACTGACTAGCAAGCCCCTTCCTCCCACCTCATGACTGGGATTACAGGTATTCTAGCCACACCCAGCTTTTTTTTTTTTAAACTGGGATCAAAACTCAGGTTTTCATGCCAGTACAGCAAGCACTCTTAACCATTGAACAGTCTCCCCAGTCTAGAAATGAAAAGTTTATTGATAACATTTATAATAGGATCAAGAACCATCACAGTCTAGGAAAAGATTTTACAAAATATGCAGGAATTCTATGCTTAGAACTGTGAGAAGCTATTATAAGAAATTAAAGAATGCCTCAACAGAGGGGGAGCATGTTCCCAGACTGGATGATTCAGTGTTTTGAAGATACTGGTTCTTCTCAGTTGATCTAGAGATTAAATGAGTTAAGTCTAATCATGATCAAAATCCCAACATGGTGGGTTCATGTATGCGTGTGTACATTTGTGTTTGAGTTTTCAAACAAGACAGTAAAAAGGTGAGCAGATCTTATCAGGATTTGGGAATGAAGCTCTGTGTTAGAGTACTTGTCTGACAGATATAAGGCACTAAGTCCAACTAATAGAAAAATGAGAAAGAGGAGGAGTAATATTATTTTCAACCAGGTGTACCTGTAATCCCAATTACTCAGAGAATTGAGGCATGAGGACCATTTGATCCTAGGAGCTCAGGGCCAGCCTTGGAAAATCTCTCAAAAAACATAACAAAGCAAAACAAAAGGATAAAGATATTTCACAAAAAAAAGGCTCAACTGACTAATGAATATATGAAAAAGTATGAGGAGTATTCATTGCAAATTAAAAACAGTTTTACAGTTCAGGGCTAGCCTTGGCTATATAGTGAGTTGGAAATCAACCTAGGGTACATAGTGAGACCCAGGCATCCAAAACCAAGGATTGGGGATTTGGTTCAGCATCACAAAAAGAAACAACAAACCTCCATAATCAGAAGCCATTATACCTTGACCATCATGACTCAAACTCAAAAGATCAACACTACCAAATGTTGGAGGAGTATGGAGCAGCAAGATCTTGCCAGCACTACCGAATGCAGGTGCTTTAGAAGTTCTCAGTGTTACACAGTTAGACCATGGGGTGGAGAAACGAATATCCGAACTACTCTACTTACTTTCCATGCAGAACTGCGTGGGATCTTTGCTAAGTAAAGGTCCATATGATGTATGTGGTGTGTGCTTCTATGAAGCACATAGTGTTTTGGTATTCCAATTATAAACCTAATAAATAATTTGGGTTGTTAGTAAATGGAGTAAGTCAACAGTGAACAAGCAGATTTTTTTTTTTTTTTGTATATTGCTTTTTTTTTATGATGCTGTTGTCTTTAGGTTAGTTTAGCCTACACTTATGAAACCAAGGATACCTTGTGTTTGGTGCTAACCATTATGAATGGAGGGGATTTGAAGTACCACATTTACAACCTGGGCAATCCTGGCTTTGAGGAGCCGAGAGCTGTGTTCTATGCTGCAGAGCTGTGCTGTGGTTTGGAAGATTTACAGAGGGAAAGAATTGTATACAGGTAAGAACAGTGCGACATGACACAGCCTGTGAGCGCTGGAGCCTGTTCACATAAGTCCTGGCTTCCAGAGAGTTTTCTTTGGTCCATACTGGCTGTCAGGGAAAGGGAAAACAGGGAGGCTTTGGGTGGCATTTTGAGGGGAAGGGGGGTTGTCCCTTAAACTTTAGGACCCAGCCAGTCAGAAGTGTACCTTGGCTTCCATCTTAATTTATTTGTACTCTTCTAAGAAATTGTCTTTTTTTGATACAATTTCTTCCTTCAAGCTGATCAAATGGACAGTGTAAGCATGAAAAAGCTTTTTTTCAGAATTCTGAGATATTTGACAGCTGATAAAGACATTCATAATGTTCCAAGGGGGGGGAAACAGAATCAAGTTTATTAAAAACATTTTATTTGCAACTTAGAATTCATTAGGAAAATCAAATTAAGCTGGAGGTTGTGCACACCTTTAATCCTAGCACTTGGGAGGTAGAGGCAGGCAGACCTTTGTGAGTCCTAGTCTGAGTCTGGTCTACAGAGTGAGTTGCAGAATAGTCATAGTCACACAGAGAAACCCTGTCTCAAAAAACCTAAGTAAATAATAAAATTAAGCTTTGTGGTTAGAATTAGCTTAGTACAATCAGTATATTAAAAATTTGGGAAAAAAAATCATCTCTCTTAGATATTGGGGATTTTATACAGTGAATCACATTTTGATCACTTTCCCTGGGCACTTTTGTTTTCCCTTCCTGAGATTCAACTGCCAATAAATCCCTAATGAGAAATTATTTCCTCAAAAAAAATAGTGTGTGTGCATTTGTACATGTGTGCATGTTTGCAGAAGCACATGCATGAAGGTCCAAGTACAGCTTTGGGTGTCAGTTTTCAAATTTTAGCTTGTTTGAGGTAGGGTCTCTTGTTTGCTGCAGTACATCACTTGCTGGCCTGTGAGCTTCTGGCATTGTCTTGTCTCTGCCTCTCATCTCATTATAGGAACACCTGGATTATAGATGAACAGTATATCACTGTGGGTTTTGGATATTTGGTTCAAACTCAGGACCCCATGTACATCTTCCCAGCCTCTTGAAAGAATTCCTAGCTTTGTGCTTTTTAAAAATGAATTCCAGAGGGGCCTGTGTATCTCTTGCTTGTCTTCCCCACTCAGTTGGTCATCACTTTACTCTGGAATATTTTCTATTTCTTTCTTTTTTGAGACAGGGTTTCTCTGTGTAGCCTTGGCTATCCTAGACTTGCTTTGTAGATCAGTCTGGCCTCAAACTCACAGAGATCTGCCTGCCTCTGCCTCCCTGAGTGCTGGGATTACAAGTGTGCACCACTGTGGCCCATACACTGGAATATTTTCAGCAGTGTCTATTTTCCATGGTGAGCAGTTTAGTCTATGTCTTTCTCTTGTCAGCCAACTGACAGAGGCTTGACTTTGCCTCCATATTGCCTGTGTTGCCCTAGTACATTTTCCAGAAGATCCTGTCAAGGCATGTTTAAATGCACATCTGACCCCACTGCATCTTCCTCTGGTATAGGACCCTTATTTACCAGGTGTTCAGACCCTTTATGATACAGTTTCTTACTAACTTCTCTAGCCTTGTTTCCTGATGACCCACACTGATCCCTCAGCCCTTGTTATTCAAGTGCATTTGTGGTTTCCAGAACATCTAAGAAGTCTTTAGAACATTAGCTTTGGCATTGTGTTCTTCTGTGTATGACTTTTTCATGGCAGTCTGTCTTCCTGTCAATATGAGAACCTCTGTTCAACTTTCTTGAGTTATTCCAGTAATGCCTCTCTCTTAGTCACTGTACTATTGCTATGAAGAGACATAATGATCAAGGCAACTCATCATGTAGGCTGGCACTGGAACAGTAGCTGAGAACTACATTCTAATCTGGAGGCAGAGAGGCAGAGAGAGACTAGGCCTGCTATGGACTTTTGAAACCTCAAGCCTACCCCTACTGACACATTTTTTCCAAGAAGACCACACTTCCTAATCTTTCTACCAAAGGGTTCCACTCCCCGGTGACTAAGCTTTCAAATATATGAGCCTATGGGGGCATTCTTGTTCAAACCACCACATCCTTTCCTTCCTGGGAGCATGAGTGCTGTCCTTCCAGCATCCTTATAGTGCTATGGAGGGCATCTCTCAATCTAGAGTTGGTCACACCAGACTGTGAGCTTCTCCAGAGTCCCTGCTCTTGTTCATGCTATGATGATGGACCTTCATTTTTTTTCTCTACCTTATATATTTTATAACAAATTGTCTCCTACAGACCAGACACTAGCACTGCAGAGGAGCTGATACAGCCTGACCTTCAGTCACTGAACAAGGGGAAGATTACTGCCCTGACCATGATTCTCTAGAGACAAAGGTGCCACATCTGAATTGAGGATGCCTTGTTTGCTGTTATTTAGAGGTCACACTGATTTGGGGATCAAATCTGGAGGGCGTTGGATTCTGGTTTACTCACAGAGTAAATCAGGTTTACAAGGGACTTCACCCTGCTTGCCTTCAACCTCAAGGTGAATTCCTGGGTTGCCTGGAGGAGTCTCATTTTCTTAATCTTTTAATGTCTAGTGTCATTCAGGCAGCACCATGGAGGAAGTATGATTGGGACATTACCATGGGAGCTCCTTCAGTATCCATGGTACTTACCTTCAGTGGTGTCCCAATTGTTTTGTGAATGAATGACTTTTAGCTTCTAAAATGGCTCCCTCTAGTATGCCTCAAGGAAAAGATGTTTTGCTATTTTTAATGTTTTCATTCCTGTTTATAGAGGTTGGCACCCGTCAATTTTTATTAAACCATATACTAGAGACATGAGATTTGTTTTTAAAAAAATATTTTATTTATTAAATATTTATACAGTATTCTGCCTGCACGTGTGCCTGCAGGCCAGAAGAGGGCACCAGATCTCATTATAGATGGTTATGAGCCACCATGTGGTTGCTGAGAATTGAAATCAAGAATTGAAATTAAGAAGTGCCCTTAGCCTCTGAGCCATCTCTCTAGCCTGAGATTTGTTTTGTTTTGGTTTCATTTGGTTTTGTCAAGACAGGCTTTCTCTGTGTAGCCTTGGAGTCCTGTACTCACTTTGCAGACCAGGCTGGCCTTGAACTCATAGCCTGCCTCTGCTTCCCTGAGTATTGGAATTAAAGTCATGTGCTACCAGACCTGGCTTATTTTGTTTTGTTGAGATAGGGTCTCACTATGTAGCCTTGGTTGCCCTGGAACTTGCTATGTAGACAAAGCTGGTCTCACAATCATAGACATCTTCCTACCTCTGTTGGGATTATAGTTGTGCAGCACCACTACAGATGAACTTTATTAAAACTATGAGCTAGAGAGACAATTTGGTTTAAAAAGTTTGAATTGTCAGCACTCTGAAGATCAGAAAAAAGGAAGAACTATGTGAGGAACATGGCAGGGCTTCAATTAATTCTTTTTAGTTAGAATTGAGAGCCTAAGGGAGGGAGCACACAGCTAGGATGATGCCTGGCTTCAAGCAGGTTTTATTGCATGGTTGAGTCTGCCAAGGTGAGCCTTGTTCTTTCCATACATTTGCTTGAGTCAACTTGTGAGAGTTCCCAGGAGTCCTGCTTTTAATGAGGCTGGGCAATGGGAGGAGAACGACGGACTCAAACAGGATGAAAGGGCTTCTTGAGCATTCTGACAGAAGTAATTGGGGGTCTTCTAAGGCCTATGCTGTGTCTCTTGATTTGTATCTTATTTTTGTAGATGAAAGATGAGGACATTGGGAGAAGCCATAGTGAAGTAAGGGCGTTTTATCTCACATTTTACTGGAGCACCCCATTGTAATGGAAGTTTTGGTTTCTTTGTATATTATGTAAATATGTTTTTGTTTTAATCCCAAGTATGGGATTTTAGTTGGGCTATGTTTGGGATATGATCTTTGCCAACTGGTAGTGGCCTTCTACATGCTACACGGAGAGGAGTATGGTCTAGGACTCTTGAGTATAAATATGAGAGCAAGAAAAAGATGGTATGATTTTCGATGGAGGCATTCTGTATGGCATTCAGTGTTGGCATATGACATGTAGCAGTTTGGAGAGACCAGAGATGGTATGGTGGTTTGGAGCAGGCAGACAGAGAGAAACACTTCAGGATGCAATGGCATGGAGGAGCCTGCTAGTTGCATCTGTGGCTGACGGAGATGGATAAAAAGCCCTAAAAGAACCCCACTGACCCTAAATAGCCAGGAGATGTAAAGTGGTCCAGGACCCATTTCCCCAGTAATCTTTTTTGTCTCCTACTTAAGGTTGTGGAGTTGGTGGAAGGGAGGTAGAAGCCTAAACACCTCAAATAAAGTAGAGTTTTAAAACAGACTGCTACAGATGGCTCTCCGCTATACTGTCTTTTTCTTTTTTTTTTCTCTTGTGTGTGTTCAAACAAGAAGTCAACAAAGGTGCTCAGCTCAAGATTGTTCAAGACTGCTGTCAGGCAGTGAGGCTGTTGTAATATTGATAGGCTCTTGGGGTTAGTTCTAATGCTTCTCCTCAAGATCTGGTTACACCTATTCTTGTTTTGTATACCTGCCTAGAACATACCTGATTGGTTGATTAAATGGACTATACCTGGGCAGGGCAGAATGAGATAGGCATGGCTAAAGTTCTCAGGCTTAGAAAAAAAGGAGAATCAAGGAAAACAAACCAATGGGAAGAGAGGAGGACACCATGATGTGTAAGTGTGGAAAAGAAACCACTTGGGCTGGGAGGAAAGACTCCAATAATGGCATGAAAAGGCCCAGATGAAGAATACAGGCAAGTTCCGTGGGATTATGGATGGAAGGTAGACCACATGAGGAGGATTAAGGTGGATGGCATTGGATGGGGCCTGGATGGTGAGGATATTGAGACAGTGTAAATGAAATATCTGCCTAGCCCAAATAAGGCAATTATGAAATCTCACAAGTGTCTGAGTCTTATTATTTGTGATAACGGGTTAAATAATACCACCATGATAATCATAGGGCTAGTAATAAACATTATATAGCCCAACACTTTTTTTTCATCTTTACTACAGCAATAGGCACAAACAATGAGCTTCCCAGGCCTGCAAGTGCAAAAAGGACCCTGGCAACAAAGGCTTGCTTGTGTGATCCTTCAGCTGTCATAGTTGGTTTAATAACTCAAATAACTCTGCCTTGTAACATACTATTTAAAATATTTGGTAGAAAACAAAAAGCAAGTGAATTAAATCAAGTTGTGCAAAAACATTTCTCCCCCTTCCCCCCACCTTTCATTTCTGTCCATTGTCTGTTACACAGGCAAGGTTTCAAACCTTCATAGAGATTCACCTGCCTCTGCCTCCCAAGTGCTGGGATTAAAGGCATGTGCCCCACCACCTGGTGCAAAAATGTTTTTTAATTTAAGAAGTCAACTTTCATTTAAAATAAAACAAAAATTACAAAGCAAATAAGTACGTTTGTCTAGCTCAGTTCTTCACTCACACTCTTACCAGACATTCCTGTTGCCCACTGTTATGCAATATGTTACTACAGGTATGCTTTTGAAGGGTTAGAGGACATTCATGTCCCTGGATTCTTCCTCTCCAGTTCCCTGCTTCCTGCCAACCCTGAGACGAGCAGCCTGCTTTGTCATCTATCCTTTCCACCATGGTGTTATTTGTCATCAAGGTCCCAAAAGCAATGAAGCCAGTTTCTGTGGCTTCATTGTTGTCTGACTTGAGGTCAAATTCACATGAATTAATTATATTGCTTTAAAAAAAACGTTTTAAAATCTGGAAAATAAAAATCTTTAAACTTTGTTCTTTTTAGCTACTTTTGGGTCATTCTGACAGGTCTATTTCCATACAAAATGAGAATCAGCTTGTTGGTTTCTAGAAAAGAAACGAGATTGCTTGCTAAATATTTCTTTGTATCTGTATACATGTTGATGAAGGTGACTTCCTGAACACAGGATTCTATGGGCTATCCTAGGGTCTCTTTTATTACATCCATTGTTCAGTCAACAATATTTTGTAGTTTTCTGTGCCTGCACCTTATGTTTTGTTTTACTAAATTTGTTCTTAAGAGTTTTATTATTATCATACTGTTTCCAAGTGCATCTGCTTTTTTAACTTTATTTTGGATTTTTTTTTTTTTTGCTATAGTTTAGTCTTGACTTGTAGTTTCAATGGACTATTCTATTTTACTTGTTATTAAGTAAGTTGCAGACCATGAGATTTCATCTACTAAGAATGTGGTAGTTGTAAGCAATTCAGAGAAAATGCTTTTATACATTTACTAAGGAAGTAAATGTTTAGCTTTTCATTGGATTTCTTTGTCTTGTGAATGAATTGTGGATTGAAAAGCAAATGACACTTTCTCCACTGTAAGAAGAAGGGAGTTGATCATGGTGGCATATGCTTGCAATCCCAGCATTTCGGGAGGCTGAGTTAGGAGGACAGGGTGTTAGAGAACAGTCTGGTCTACAATGTAAGACTCTGCCTTTAAAGAGCAAAACAAAAGGAAGAGGAAAGGGTAGGTACAGTTGGACTTACAGATTTTCCAGTGGTGAGTTGGTCAAATAGGCCTTTAGGAAGTATAGATGACTGCTGTCACATGAGATTGATTTATCAGTAGCCAGATGTATCTCTCAACTGCATGGGCATACTCTGGCAAACACATAGTACTGCCGCCCAAAGCTCATATCCTGCTGATGGAGCAGTGATGGAGCAGGGAAGTGACACTGAATGAAGACACATGTTAGAATTTATAGTGAGTAGTTTAAAAGAAAGACTTGTTTTTTATCCTTTCTGAAACTTGTAAGGCTAAGGAAAGAATAGTTGTAAAAAAAATGTTTATAAGAACTGCTATGAACAAAGTTGGGCATAATGACTCACACTTTTAATCCTAGAGCTCAGGGAGGCAGAGGCAGGTGGATAACTGAATTTGAGGCTAGCCTAGTCTACAAAATGAGTGTAGGACAGCCAAGGCTACATAAAGAAACCCTGTTTTGAAAAATGAAAAAAAAAAAAAAAAGAAAAAAACACCACACACACACAAAAGAAAACGACAAAACAAACAACAACCAAAAAACACCAAAAACTCTTCTATGAATCGTATTGAATTGAATTTCTGCCTCTTACTATATAGTTGTCTATATACTATTGTTCTTTATAATAGAAAGGCGTTGTGCTATATATTATTTATTATTAGCCCTAAGATTATCACAGTGATATTATTTAATCCACTATCATAAATAATAAGACACAGACACCTGTTAGATTTATAATTGCCTTATTTACCTTGGGCTGGGCAGATATTTCACTTACACTGTCTCAATAGCCTCACCATCTATCTATCAGTCACCATCCAATGCCATCTGCCTTAATCCTCCTCAATTGGACTACCTTTTATCCATAATTCCATGGTACTTGCTTTTATTCTTTTTCTGGGTCTTTCCATGCCATCATTGGAGTCCTTTCTCCAGTCCCACATGGTTCCTTCTCTAGGCTAACCCATCCTGGCATCCTCCTTCCTCCTCTCTTCCAATCTGTTTGCTTCCTCAAAAATCCCAGGGAACCAGCCTACCCCGTTCTGCCCTGCCCAAGTATAGGCTGTTTATTCAACCAGTCAGGTATGTATTAGGCAGGTTTACACAAACAAGGATGGGTGTATCTGGAGGGCAGTAACCAGATCTTTAGGGCCAATAATTAGCATTAGATCAACCTTCAACAATATACAATATGATTTGAACATCTCTAATTCATATATCTGAAATTTGAAATGATAATAAATCCAACACACATGCACACACACACTCTCAGTAGTATATGAGTATATGCTTATGTGTATATGAATGCATATGTATGTGTGGATATATATTCACATGTGCACACATGCATGTGGAGGCCCAAAATTGACACTGGTTTTCTTTCTTGATCACTCTCTATTGTAGCAGGGTCTAGATGAATTCAGAACTCACTGGTTCCAGCTAGTCTAGCTAACCATTTTGCCCTAGGGAGAGACATCCTGACTTTGCCTCTTGAGTTCTGGAATTACAGGCTGCTGCCATTTCTGTGTACCTTTGATATTCGTTCTGAATGTCTGAACTCTAGTCTTCAGGCTTATGTGGTAAGCACTTGATTCACTGAGCCATCTTTCTAGCCCTCAATACTTTTGAGAATAGTTACCCTAAGTAGAAAATCTACACTGGACCTCATGTGATAAGTCACAATCACAGCCCTCAGGTGCAAGCCCTCAGAATGCTTGCCTAGCATGTATGAGGCTCTGCGCTCAGTCTACAGTGCCCCATTCAAGTGCATATACGCTAAGAATAGTGTGAAAATTGTCTTCAGGCTATGCGTACGATATATATATATAGGGAACATAAAAGACTGTTTATGTCTTAGTCTGTTCCCAAAGCATCTTATGTATGTAAACTATTTCAAAATCTGAAATCCGAGAGTGCTTTTGTTCCAAATATTTCAAATAAGGGATACTTAACCTAAACTAGGAAGTAAACTCATTTCTTCTTCTTCTTCTTCTTCTTCTTCTTCCTCTTCTTCTTCTTCTTCTTCTTCTTCTTCTTCTTCTTCTTCTTCTTCTTCTTCTTCTTCTTCCTCCTCCTCCTCCTCCTCCTCCTCCTCCTCCTCCTCCTCCTCCTCCTCCTCTTCTTCTTCTTGATTTATTTATTATCCTCCTCCTCCTCCTCCTCCTCTTCTTCTTCTTCTTCTTGATTTATTTATTATCCTCCTCCTCCTCCTCCTCTTCTTCTTCTTCTTCTTGATTTATTATCCTCCTCCTCCTCCTCCTCCTCCTCCTCCTCTTCCTCTTCTTCTTCTTCTTGATTTATTTATTTGTGTACAGTGCTCTGTCTGCATGTACACGTCACTCCAGAAAAGGGCATTAGATCACATTAAATGGTTGTGAGCCACCATGTGTTTACTGGGAATTAAACTCAGGACCAGTGGAAGACCAGTCACTCCTCTTAACCTCTGAACATCTCTCCAGCCCAAACCCGTTTCTTGAGTTGCTTTCAAAGGCAACTCAGCATTTTGGGAAATGGACTCTGACTAACACCAACTTGCTTTAAAGTTCACTGAATCCAAGTTTCTTAAATCAAGATCACTTAGCACTCATGGCAGTGGGGGCTGCAGCAATGGCTAAGCAGTTATGATTGCTTGCTGCTTTTACAGAAGGCCTCAGTTCAGATCCCAGTACCTACATCAGGCAGTTCACAAATGCCCATGGCTTCAGGATATAGACACACATGTATATGCATAAATCATAAATAGAAATAAAAAATAAATTTTAAAGAACTCCTCATGGCAATTAGCCAGTTAGTGCCTCTTTGTCCTCCTTTCCTCTCTTAACCCAGCCAGGAGCACAGCTCTTCCGTGTGCATGTTGGTATCTAGAAGACTGGTTATGTGGGCAATAGAATAATTTTCTGGTAATAGCATAAGCAAAGTAAAGATCTATTGACATCCACAAAAGAGGAAGCAGATGAACTTCTGGAAAGGAGCATGTAGTAGGAGTGAAGAGCTCTCTCATAGTATTTGAAAAGGAGATTGTTAGAACTCATTGGGTAAGATACCTGTCTGTGGCTCATATTTGGATAGTTGGGCAGAGATCTTATTATTTTGCTTAAGAGTAAGTGTCATAGTATATGTGAGTTGTGTCTTCTTGGGATGGTACTACCTATGCAGTGCTCCTTGGGCTACTAGGGTCAAACTCCCACTGATCTGAGCCTGCTCCTTGATACAAAGAGCTCTTTGCAGTAGTGTCAACACGTTCTCCCTAAGACAGATTGCAGCGAGGGCTTCTTAAGGTTAACTTGTTTGGGTCTTGCTGGCAGGTGACAGCAGTCTTGCTCTATGTTCAACTGCATCTATCTTAGAATAGCATCCCCTGCATTGATGGCTTGAAATTGGAGTACAGCTAGTTTTTAAGATCCTGGTCTAAATATTGAGGCTACATTAAAGTTCCAGTTAAGCCAGAATGCATGTGTCTGCCTCATGCTCTTCTCTTAGTGTCATTCTGAAGTGAGCCCAGCATTGTTCACACTGTGGGTGCAGCAGATCATCATTCCTCTTAAGCATGGCCCTTTTCTACCCATGCTTAGTCTTATTCCCCAGGAAAGGCTGATGACTTATTTTCCTAAGGTATCAATGACAAACAGAAAACCATGTAAAAGGCTATCCTACGATGGCAGGTAGATCTAACATGAAGTATTAACAGGTAATCAATGCTACTGCAAAGCATTCTCTCTGATATGCTATCTCATGATCAGACAAGACTAGTAACAGGTTGGAAAATAAGGTTCCAGTAACAGGAGTACAAAGCCATAAAAGTAAGCTGGTGTGGGCTGGAGAGCTGGCTCATAGGTTAAGAGCACTGGCTGCTCTTCCAAAGGTCCTGAATTCAATTTCCA
Source organism: Meriones unguiculatus (assembly GCF_030254825.1). Classification (NCBI taxonomy): domain Eukaryota; kingdom Metazoa; phylum Chordata; class Mammalia; order Rodentia; family Muridae; genus Meriones; species Meriones unguiculatus. Next base: position 29,717,065 of record NC_083360.1, on the reverse strand, counting down.
GCAACCACATGGTGGCTCAAAACCATTTGGTGCCCTCTTGCATGTTGTTATATGTAGGCAGAACACTGTATAGATAATAAATACATTTTAAGAAAGTAAGCTAGTGTGGTATATGATGATAACACTCATGAGAGTTCAACAATTACATATATGTTATTCATGAGCCTGTAGTTTCAGTTGTAAAAAATAAACAACAATGTTATTTCTTATTTTTAATTCATAGCTATGCCAGACAGTCTATCTTCCTATTTTAGGATTATGATTAGGTCATCACTATTCAACCCAAAAGGAGCCAAGAGAGTGCATCCAGTAAACCCTTTACAGTTGAGGGGCTAGAATGGCCTAACTACCAACAAGGGCATAGCATATCTTCTCTTGATGTGTCCAGTGTTCTCTTTGCTATAATATGTTGTACCCAATCTCGTGGGCAGTTTGAAAAACTATTTATTTTCATCAAAAGCCTAGAAAAATAAAGTTTATGAGGAAAGGTTTGAGAAACAGCTCTTAGTGGTCTAATAACCTAGTGTTTACTTAAAACATTTCCAATATCATAGCTCATCTCCTAGTATGTGTCTAGTATGTTGCCACTTAATTTTGTAACGCCTCAAGTATATTGCCTTGTCTGTACTTACTCTGGAGAATCTTTGTGAAAATGGCTAGAGATAGAGCATATATGGATCACAGTCATGACATAGAGTGGGTATTCAGTGACAGTTGGCTAATGTTACTACTTTGTGTTGGTCATTCCTTATCTAGAGTATGGATCATGGTATGTCAGAGGGCATTTTAGATTTCAGATTTTGCCTAGTTTTCAGCATGTATTATTGCAACAATTATTGTTCTGGTTTAGCTTCTGTCATTGTAATAAAATCCTCTGATGAATACCTCAGGGAAGGAAAAGATTTGGCTTACACTTCCATGTTACAGTCCATCATTGACAGAAGTCAGGGCAGGAACTGAACAGGAACTTGAAAGCAGGAGCTGAAACAGAGACTGTAGAGAAACGTTTACTGGCTCACTTTTCCTTGCTTGCTCAGCTAACATGTTTATATAACCCAAGCCTACCTTTCAGGGCTAGCACCACCCATAGTGGGCTGGGTCCTCCTACATCAATTATTAATTAAGAAGATACCTTATATTAGGGCAGTATTGATGTATGGCTTTAATCTCAGAATTTGGGAGGTAGAGACAAGCAAATCTTTTTGAGTTCGAGGCCAGCCTGATCTACAGAGTACATTCCAGGACAGCCAGGACTACATAGAGAAACCCTGTCTTAAAAACCTAAAATTAAATTTAAAAGAAGTTACGTTATAGACATGGCACAGCTAATCTGACAGGGGCAATCCTCAATTGAGGCTCCCTCTCTCCAGGTGACTGGTGTCTAGTTGGTGAAAACGAACCAGTACAGTTATTTTGTGAAATACCTACAGTATTTCTCCTGTCAGAAATATTTTCAGTTGCTCATAAAGCTGATTGTATAGAGAGCCAGGCACAGGGCTAGCTTCTTATACTTAAATGATCTGTAGATCACCAAGGACCAGGCAGAAATGTACATCTTAGTTAGTAGGACTTGGGGTAGGCTGAAATTTTTCATCATAACTAGGGCCATCGTGATGGCAGGCCACATTTGAGTTAGAGAGGTTTGAATGGAGTCCTCTGAGACATCTGAGATGGGGGCTTGACTGGAAAGGATAGAAAATCCATGGAATTTTCCATGTCAAGAATAGTTTAGTTTTTGGTAGTGTTTAATAGGGTTTTTAATTACCAAATGGATGGAAGGAAAAACAAAATAAAAATCCTCACTATTCTTGTACGTAGAGAATGAATGAATATGTGCCCACTGGAAAATAGCCCCTGCCGGGAGCTCCTGCCAGGCCACATGGTTTTCCTATATACTCTCTCCCCTGGCCCTTCTGCCCTGACAGCAGTGAAATCCACTATGAGTCTCTTGAGCAGATGGCACCTTAACAGAGACCAGCTGCCTGTTGATGGCAGGTGCTCACTTTGTACCTCTGGGGTTTTCTTGTATTGTTCCTCTGTCTCATCTTGCTGCTGTAGCATTATTTCTAGGGTATTGTCTTGCACTGATGGCTTCAGACTTTTTTTCATATGTTCTAGTGATGTGTCCACAGATTGACAGAGGTACTTAGGGTAGCTGGATTGTTCTCAAATATGAAGTCATTTTATATTCAACATATGAATAGTGCTTGCTGGGGTGAATTTTTTTTCATAGGCATACCTCATCGTGACTAGCAGTGCAGAATTTTTGTAGAATTCTTGAGCTGCCTATAGTTGTATCTAATAACTTGGATTGTTCACAGAGGGTGGTTTTACTTTCTGCCCTTCTACCTAATGCTTTTTGCCATCATGATATCTGTGGCTTTTTCTTCTCAGTGCTCAGGAACTATAGCACTGACTTTCTGTTGTTTCTTTCCTTATAGAGACCTAAAGCCAGAGAATATCCTCCTTGATGATCATGGTAAGTGAAGAGAGCCTTTCATGCTTTTGTGTAGACTTGTCAGAGGGACACATATACTGGAAAGCTAATGTGGACATAGCCAGTTAATAATGCAGACTAGAAACAATAACTAAAAGAAACTCTTTGGGATGTTTTTTTTTTTTTAAACCCAAATCTTTTTTGTATAGAAAGACATATATATATTAAAAAATCCCCCCAAAGATGCTCTTCTCTCATTTCCACATCTTCCTCTTCCACGCCTCTGATATAAAGAATGTTATTACACCTTATTAGAACTTCATGCAGATGTCCAGACAAAGCCCCATCTATGTATTCTTCTGTATTTGCAAGCTGCATGTTCATGTAGCCATCTACAGAGACCAGGTACCCCTTGTATTCCATTCCCCATCACTGGCTTTCCTGTCAGCCCATCGAGAAAAGGCTTAGGATTGAGGGGTAAATTCATTGCAAACACCCGGGAGCACTGTACCCCACTAACCACCTACCCTGCCGCTGCCGGCCCCTTGTGACTGGAGCAGCTGCCACTAGCCCGAGCTGAGTAAACACTAAGTGAAAATCTGGGATGTGTTGTTTAAAAACAAAACAAAGCAGATGACCTGTATTTGCTACTGTATAGCAGTCACCTGTATTTGCATAAAAGCAGAGATGCCATATGTTAATGATGGATGTTTTGAAATAGGTGAAAATAAACTTAAAGTAAGTATTTGCCCTCTTGGTTTTTTTTCTGTTGACCCATATTTGCCCTCTGTTCTGTCCCCTTTTCATATGTCACCTGTTAGAATGCTGTTGTGGGGGCCGTGTGGTGGTAGATGAGGACTGGCCCTGTAGTCATCTTGTCAGCATCATGGATGCCTCTAACCTTGGTGTCCTATTACTAGGATGCTGGTTATGTTTACACTAACTAGGTTAGTAATATTGAGAGGGAGTTTCTCTCTAGTATTCTTAGTACATAAAAGGATAAGAGTATCTTCCTGTATAATAGAGAACATGAGAGAGAGCTGGAGTTATTGATACAAAGAATAGGCCCGTGTGGCTGAGTACTGAAGGGTCTCCTCCTGCCACTGTTTTCTGCCTGTTACCTAACTTATGTACTAACTCCATGAAGAGGAAAGGTACTGGAAATTTCATTTTATGGAATGCTTAAGAAGTAACTTGGCTAGGTGTGTCTGCAGCATCCAACTTTAAGCCTGTGATTTGTGCAGGGATTTGCTGCACTGCTATTTAGAGTTGGCATGGAAGTTTCTTTAAAAGAGGGAGAAAGGGAGAAGACACATTATATTGTAGGACATTGAGGAGTGTACTAGGTCTGTTATTAGGGTGAATCTAAGTCCTTTGACAGGTGTCCTTGAAAGAACATTTTCTGTAACTTGTTACTTTCATAGGAATTTAGCAAACATTTTATACCCTCCTATACACAAAACATTTGTATATTGGTTGTTAAAAGGAAATAATAAATATGGTACCTCTGTTTTCAATCTGGTAGTTATCTGCTGTTAAAGGGCTTCTTCAAGTATAAATGTAATTTCTTAATGTTAGTGAAACTCAGTGAGCTTTATGAAATTTCACCACACATGTAAAGGTTTTAGATACTGCTTTTTTTAATACTTTTTTGTGTGTTTTGTATTACTGAGGATGGAATATAGAGCCTTGTATATTCTAGGCAAGTGTTCTATTACTGAGCTGTACCCCTAGCCCTCATCAATACTTTTTAGATGGACTTTGCCTCCCAGTTATAATTATTACTAAAATGTTATTTCTCATCATGATCTGTACATTGTGTATGAACATGTACAGGACACATCCGAATTTCAGATCTTGGTCTAGCTCTGGAAGTCCCAGAAGGGGAGATGATTCGAGGAAGAGTAGGTACTGTTGGCTACATGGGTAAGTGAAAGATGACTTTTCTTACACAATATAATCTGATACAGTTGAATACAAGTTCCCCTCCACCTGCTCTTCCCAGTTCCTCCCTACCTCTTCTCCAATAGTCCTAGGTGACCACTGTGAGGAGTAGTTCAACCTTGGTAAGGGCTCATGACCCACAGGTTGAGAACCATCTTATTCTATCCTGCTAAGTGTCCCAGTGCTTCAGAACCTAAGGAGAAAATTAGCTTCTAATTTACTTTAATAGTATGAACCTTATTAAACCATAACAATATTGTATATTAAAACACATTTTGAAGTATTTGTATTACATTTATTTATTATTTTGTATATGTATGTGTACATATGAGCATGCCAGGGAGCACATGGGGAAGTCAGAGGACAAATCAAGTGAGTCAGTTCTCTTCTTTCATAAAACTCAAGTAGTCAGACTTTATGGAAGCACTTTTATCCATTGAGCCATATTGCCAGCCCCTGAAATAGCATTTAATAAAGCTAAATATCACTGTGATACTTTATATACAACATAACAGTCACATTCTTTTGGACTGAAAACAATGAGTAGGTGTAAATTTAATTTGAAAAAAACAAGTTTTTGTTGTTGCTGTTGTTTGTTTTTCCCCCCGGGGGAAGCTGGGCATGGTGGTATATGGGATCAAGGTGTGCGCTACCACACCTTTAATAGACATCTCCCCATACCTCCCATAGACCAGGCTGGCCTCCAATTCAGAGATCCACCTGCCTCTGCCTCCAGAGCGCTAGGGTTAAAGGCTGTGCTACCACATCTTGTTTCTTTCCCTATACAATATAATCTGAATACAGTTGAATACAGGTTCCCCTCCCCCTGCTCCTCCTAGTTCCTCCCTGCCTCCTCTTTCATCCACAGGAGATAAGAGCGGGGATGGGGGCCATGGAAAGACTGCAAAGATAAGGCTGGGGAATTGGGCTTGGGGGGACAGAGTTAAGAGACATCTTTTTTTAATATATTAATTACAGTTTATTTATTTTGTATCCCAGCTGTAGCCCCTTCCCTTATTCCCTCCCAATCCTACCCTCGCTCCCACAGCTCTTCCCATGCCCCTCTCCAAGTCCACTGATAGGGGAGGTCCTCTTCTTTTTCCATTTGACCCTAGCTTATCAGGAAGAGACATCTTTATAAAGCAGCTAATAATATAGCTACATTTTAACAGAGGAATATGGACCATAAGTAAAAACTACAATTGCAACTATAAACATATGTAGTTTTTCAGTTATAAAAATTAAGGAACTTGTGTGCAGGTGCTCCCCCTCTCTGCTTTCTCTGCTTTGGTTTTTTTCCCCCTTCTCTCCTCTCTCTCTTCTCTTGTACTCTCTCTGCTTTGGTTTCACTCCTGGGGGTTCCTACCATGTCTCCTTTTCTCCCCTCTCTTATCTCCATACAATAAATCTCTTATATTAAAAAATTAATGAAATCTAGTTTACAAAATAACTGGGGAAACAGAGGCTAGAAAAATATTCCAATACCTGAGTTATCTGTGTAGCAACATGTGAGCCCATGAGTGCTTAGCCCATGAGTTATAATGACAGCTGGTGTGACTTCCCTAAAGAATAGTTGCTTCCTCACATAAACACCATTACTTTAAAATGTTATGCAAGTGTTAAAATTTCACCCAGTGTCTTAGTAAATGTTGAAGGTCTAGAGCAGTGGTTCTCAACCTTCCTAATGCTACAGTCCTTTAATACATGCTGGGGTGACCCCAACGATAATTATTTCTGTTCCTACTTTATAACTGTAATTTTGCTACTCTTAAGAGTCACAATGTAAAGATTTATCTTTTCTGATGGTTCTAGGTGACCACTGAAAGGGTAGTTCAATCTTGCTAAGGGTCACCACCCACAGGTTGAGAACCACTGATCTATAGGGTCTTTCTTTCCTAAGAAAGAAAGGAGCCCTCTTTCTTTCTTTTTTTCTTTCCTTCCTTTGTTCCTTTCTTCTTTTTTATCTTGCTTTGTTTGTTTGTTTGTTTGTTTGTTGAGACAAGAGTCTCTCTGCTTAGCCCCTGCTGTCCTGGAACTCACTCTGTAGACCAGGTTGGCCTCAAACTCAGAGATCCACCTGCCTCTGCCTCCCTAGTACTGGGATTGAATACATGTGTCACCATCACCAGGCTTCTGCAGCCCTCTTTCTAAAATAAGGAGCAGTACCCATAGAGAGTTTTAAGTTTATGTGGTTGTGTGAGGGCAGAGTCAAGCAAGGCCACAAGTCTCCTTATGCAGCTAGTATCCCATGCATTGTGGACATACAAGCCTTACCCACCTGATCCCTGGGAAATTAATCATGTTCAGAATATTCCAAAAATAAAGGGCACAGTGGGTCTTTTAGATCCTGACATCCCCCGCCTTGAGGTTTTTCTGGTTTCTTCTGACTTGGGAACAGATGACACTTGAGGCACCCATAGGAACATTCCAGTGGAGGGAGTACCCCCAGGAGGCAAGCTTTCTCTCCATACCATTTCACCATATTACACATCCTGCAGCAAGCAAGTTTATCCAGTATAGATACACAGACACAGCCTCAGTTATCCTTTACATATCAAAGAACCCAACTCTTTGAAGTATATAATTCAGTGGATATTGGTCCCTTTACAAAGTTGTGTATCCATCATTGCTCATTACTGTTACTCTGTCTAATTTCCTCACTTCAGATTTAATGAGCTGATATCAACTACTCCTACTCATTACTCCCTATTCATTTCTACTCCCAGGTCTTTCAACCATGAATTTATGTTCAGTCTCTGAATTTGTATATTTTACGTATTTCATATAAATATAATCATATGATCTTTGGCTTTTTGTGATGTTTTTATTTTGTGGAGTGGGGGGGGGGGTCAAAGCCAGGGCTTTGTGTGTATGGGTGACCTTAGATGTCCTGGAACTAGCTCTGTAGACCACTCTGGCCTTGAATTCACAGATACCTGCCTGCCTCTCCTGGGATTAGAAGCATGTGCCATCACTGCCCGGCTGTGATTATTTTTTTAACTTAGCATGTATTTAAGTTCTTATATCATGTTAACTTAATGTATTACTTGGAATTAATTATAAGAATTTTTAAAACCAAAATTTAATTAAAATTTTCCTGTATTTGTTATGTAGCTCCAGAAATCATCAATAATGAAAAGTATACATTTAGTCCTGATTGGTGGGGACTTGGCTGTGTGATATATGAAATGATTGCAGGTCATTCTCCATTCAAAAAATATAAAGAGAAAGTCACCCGGGAGGAACTGGAAAGAAGAGTGAAGAATGAGACTGAGGAGTACTCTAAGACGTTTTCAGAGGATGCCAAGTCCATCTGCAGCATGGTGGGTCAAGTTCCAGAGGCAGGGAAAGAATTAACTCACTTCTGGCTCTTTTGATGGTGTAGAGGGCAGTAGTCAAGTAGGTAGGCATCCTTCAGAAGCAGGACAGCCACCCACTTCCCAGCTTAAAAGCCCTGGTCTAACAGCAAGTCCCAGGTACCAGTGATCTCAACCAGGCCTCTCAGTAACCTACCTTCTTCCTGGTACTCTTGCCTAGAATTTCATTTTAGGCAAACAATAAAAGCTGTTCAAATTTCTCAGCCCAAACTTGAGAAATGACTGGTCAACTAGAACAAAACAGAGGAAAATTAATGACTGTTTCTGTAGTGGTGGTATTGAAAGGAAGAATAGTGCCAAATTACTGTGTTTTCAGAAAACAGCTGCTGAGTCTTGTTCATTAACTCATTTTATAATGAAATTCAATATAAAACTAATTTCTAATATATTTTGAAAAGGGATGATAGTGTCTGCCAATTTCTTTTTCTTTAAATCATGACAGACACTGGAAGGCATAGTTGGGCCAAGCTGACACAGACCTTACAGATTTGATTATTGTATTAGGGCCTTCACCATCCATGTGTCACAATGTCAGAGAGCAAGTCCTAACCCATAGTCCACCAACTGCTGGCTATCTACACATTAAACGGTACCTATAGGCTTTTATTTTTTTCTTTTAATGACTGTCCTTTGAGGCATCTTTAAAAATTTTAATTTCATCAAGGATTCACTGAGCATGATCAATGTTCCAGGCACTGGGAATACAGCGGTGATTAAACAGAAGTTCTGGCTCTTCCAGTATTTTCATCATGTTACAGTAGGCACTAATAGTATACAGTACAAAGTTGACCAATGTGCTGGCTGCTGTAGAACAATGCATATTCTAATGGAACCAAAAACATGGGGCCTGATAAGACACCATAGTTGGTAGGATTTAGGGGTCAAAGAGCTAGAAGAAATGTGAATGTATGGCTTGGATAGCATCAGTAGAAGAGCAGATGTGAGAAGTATTCAGATTCAAGATGGACCTTGTAGGATTTGCTAATGCAGAGAAAAGGGGTCAAGGCTGAATCCCAACTGATAGTCTGAGCAGCAACACTGAATAGGAGGAAACATGAGCACTTGTGTGGAGAGGTAGACTTGCTGGACCAAAAGCCTTGGATAGGGCGAAGACAGGCACTAGTGCACAGGGGAAGATGTTCCTTCTCATAGTTTGGAGGCAGTGCAGGTAGCAGATTTGTTGTTGCGGGACTTCCGTGTTCTCATGCCCTCAGCATCATGGTGCAAGGGTAGAGAGGGAAATGGAGTTATGGGGGAGATAAAATATGAAGCAACATAGGGAAGATGAACTTGAAGATCTGGGGAGCACACAAGGGTTCTTTATTGGCATCAAGTGTGTGCATATGGAGATGCTGGCCATAACCCATTGGTGTTTTGTTCCTGCCCTGCTCTGTGCAGGTACATGGGCCCAGAGACAGCAGAGAGCTGTCTTTGTCCAGCTCTGCAGTTGGCTCAGGCAGGTATGATGAAGCAAGAGGGAGGCAGGCAGGGAAGCTGGGTATGTGCAAAGAGGACTTGAGTGCTGGACCTTACAGTCTTAAGTTGTTAAACTAAAGTGATACAGGGAAAGGCAAGGAAGGAAAAGACAGTAGGTGATTATATCCCAGATGTGAGTCATGGGTTGTTGGAATTGAGGCTCCTCCAGACCAGGCTTAGAAAAGAATAGTTGGAGGGATACACAGATAAGAAACTGTTTGGAAAGGAGTTGATGAGGCCATGCTGGTCTTAAGGAACCTAGCTTGTGCCCCAGAGAGAAAGTGGTCTAGCAGTGTAGGAGATAAAGGGGGATATAGGTGTGAGAAAGGCCAACAATTGTGCCTATTACTGGAGTATACTGGTAACTTTTTGTGAGTTAACATTGTCTAGGGAATAATTATTTGGGGCTCCATTTTGTTTCCACGTACAAAGTGATGGGTGTTAAAAGTTTGTCACTGAGCCGTGGGAGCCTTCTGGCTTTTCTCCCAGCTAGTCTACTCAGCTTGGAGCTGACAACATTTCAGTGTTTTGATCAAGTGTTTTTACATTTGGCTTTGTAAATATTGACTGAGTACTTGCTGTACCTGGGTCACTGACAGAACTACACTGTGACAGCAGAGCTGGAACCTGCTCTCAAGGATCTCACAGTTTAATCTAAGGCCTGTATCCATAAGAATGTCTAACAGGCAGAATTTGGGTACTATAAACTCAAGGAAGTCAGAGGTTTGAAGGATGATAATCTTGTTATGCTAGAGGCACTGGGGAAGACATAGAGTCGGAGCGAAGGACAGCTATTGTAAGTAGGCTATTGTAAGTAGGCTTCCAGTTGGCCTTGTTTCAGGAACCCATATCTTACCTCTCTAAGCCTCAGCAAGTTTGTCTATAAGATGCAGGTGAGACAAGATGCTGGGGGGGGTGGATAAAATCAAATAATGACAGTAAATTGTTGATACACATTTATCTTAGTTTGTTCCCTGTTGCTGTGACAAAACACCTCGATAAAAAGAACTGAAGGGAGAAACGATTTATTTGGCTCACAACTGCAGGTTATACTCCATCATCACAGGGAAGTCAAGGCAACAGGAACTTGAAGCAGCTAGTCTAATCACATCTGCCTTCAACAGCTAAGACTAATGAATTAATGCATGCATACCAGTTCTCATCTGCTCACCTCCATTCAATCCAGGACCCAGGTCATGAAATGGTGCAGCCCACATTAAGGGTGGGTCATCCTATCTCAATTAACTCAAATTAAGAAAACCTCTCACAAGAATGCCCACAAGTCCTGCACTTGGGACCCTTTTTCTCCTACTTGGTTGCCTCATTCAGCCTTAATATGAGGGTTTGTGCATAGTCTTATTATACTTTGTATGCTATATTTGGTTGATGTCCCTGGGAAGCATGATTCTTCTTCTTTTTTTTTTTTTTGGATGTAATATATGAAAGTTTTAAAAAAAAGAATGCCCACAAGTAAACCTAATCTGGACAATTCTCTTTGCTAGCTGGGTGTGGTGGTGCATGCCTTTAATCCCAGCACTTGGGATGCAGAGGCAGGCTGATCTCTGATATTGAGGCCAGCCTGGTCTACAAGAGAAACCCTGTTTTGAAAGCAAAACAAAAGCAAGAGACTCCTTTTCCAGGTGGTTCTAGATTGTGTTCATTTAACAGCTAAAATCAACAATCATGCTCAACAGCTGGCTCTTAAACAATGAGTTGTTTCCCACTTGAATGGGTTAAAGGAACACATCTTAGAACACAAGGGTAACTTGCCCAAGAGCAGAGAGGAGGTTGTGCAGAGGGACAAGAACTTGACCCAATCTTTTTTGATTGATAGTAATTGTGGCGGAAGGCTTATTTGACTTTATGAGAGTTATAAATATGTAAAGAATACTTTTGGCAGAGCGGTGTTGGCACATGCCTTTAATCCTAGCACTTGGGAGGTAGAGGTAGGCAGATCTCTGTGAGTTCATGGCCAGCTGGGTCTACAAAGTAACTTCCTGGATAACCAGAAGTATATAGTGAGACCCTGGCTCAAACAAACAAAGAATACTTTGGAAAGAGATTGTTGGGTGTGTAGTGGGACATTGCTATAACTCTAGCACCCTGAAGGTGCAGATATGCATATGAGGATCTCAAGATCAGCCTAGGCTATCAGACCCAAAATCAGTGCCCCAGGAGATAAACACTTGTCACATAAGCCTGATAACCTGAGTTTTATCTCCAGAGTCTATGTCAAAAGCCAGATGTGATGGCACCATACATCCCTGTACTCCTGTGGTTACAGTGTGTGGCAGAGATAGGAGAATCATCTGGAATTTTGTGAGGCCAGCTAGGCTGGAATACACAACACAGCAGCAGAAATGAGAGACCCTGCCTCAACAAGATGGAAGGCAAGAATGGACTCCTGCTCTAGAAAATTGTCCCTTGACCCACCTGCACATATTCACTGTGTCATGTACCCACACTCACACAAATATATAAGTAAAACTAAAGAGGGGGAAATTACAGAGGATGTTAGAGACAGGAGCGAGATAGATAGGAGTTACATATATACAGTTTCTAGAAGGTGGCTTGCTCAATTTTTAACTCACCTGCCTCTGCCCAAGTGCTGAGATTAAAGGGTTCACTATGAGGCACAGCTCTTCAAGCCTCCATCTCTTGAGCGCTCATAGCAAGACTTGAGTCTTAACTCTTTGTGAAACCATAATCTACTTAGTTAAGTCTGAAGTTGTACAGTTTGGTTGATAACTTGGAAACTATAATGACTATTTATTTGGATATATATCCTTTCTGCCACTCTTACTTCTTTGGTTATGGTTGTTTTTTGTTTTGTTTGTTTTTCAAGACAGGGTAATCCTGCCTGTCCTGGAATTTCGTATACCAAGCTGGCCTTAAACCTCACAGAGACCTGCCTGCCTCTGCCTCCTGAGTGCTAGGATTAAAGACATGCACCACCACCGCCTGGCTACTTTGGTTGGTAAAGAGGAGAGTTTTGAGTTTACATTTGTATTCTAATAGCATCAGTTGATTGTTTCTCTCTTGTGTAGTTACTCGTCAAGGATCCAAGTAAACGGCTAGGCTGTCAGAGTGATGGAGCTGCTGCTGTAAAGCAGCACCCAGTGTTCAAGGACATTAACTTCAACAGGCTGGAAGCAAATATGTTAGAGCCCCCTTTCTATCCTGATGTAAGTATGCTGCCCAGAGTAGCCAGGCCCCTAAGAGCATCCTTATAACAGTCTTTATGTCAAAGCACACTTGATAACAGCCAGCAGGTGGGTTCTGCTATATGAAGTCTGCTATTTCTGCTGCTTCTGCCTATATCCCACCACTCCTACAGCCTCAGGAAGACCTTCTTAGTAGCTCTCTGACTTCCAGGCCTGGGGTGCCCAGTCTGTCACTGCTGGGGTAGAAAAACTCCTGTCCTTTCCCAATTCTCAATGTCATTTCAGACCTCCTAGGCATGCCCCCCACCTTTTTCCTGAGACAGTGTTTCTCTGTATAACTACCCCAGCTGTCCTGAACTTGCCTTTTGAAGCATGCTGGGCCTCAAACTCACAAAGATCCACCTGCCTCTGCCTCTCAAGTGCTGGGATTAAAGGTGTGTGCCACCACCCCTGGCCTTGCCATGCCCTGAGTGTGCCAGTGTTCCTGTTCTGATCTTAGTGCTGGGTTCACCTCCATGCCTATGCTCATTATTTACACTAAATGCATGCAAGCTGCTTTAGTCTAGAATGTGCATCCCTCTCTACTTTTCACAAGCTACTGGGACTGGAGCTGTCAGTATGTGTGCTTCCTTATGAGTGTTGCTTTTTGGATCAAAAATGTCATGCCTCCAAAAGGTCAGGGCATGGCACTTAATATGTACCAGTGCCTGGTACATAATATAGTACATAATAAGTGTATATAATAAATATAGTACATAATAGGTGAACTACTGATAAAAGGATAATTGAATGAAGAAAGCCTGGACTCTACACTTAGCAGTTTGCTATAGACACATTCTAAAAATGGGAAGGTGAGTTTTCATTGTTGGAAGGAATTAACATAGATCTACAATTAAGGTTTTCTTAATTTATAAGGCTTCTTTAGAACTTGATATATATCCTAAATATTTAGAACTTGCTTAATATCCATAATATTTGTTATAGTGGTAGCTGCTTTCTTGGAACTAATTTCTGCATGACATGTTCAGGGCATATCCACTATCTCCAGTGCAGATCTAGGTGTGAAGGCAAAAGGGAAGAAAGGTAGACAAGGGAGTGCTTCTGCACGGAGAGACAATCAGGAAGACAAAACTGACTGGTGTTCTGGGAAAGTGTTGCCTGACAGTGAGGCATACATGACCTCATATGGCTGTCAGGTCTGGAGATGGGGCTGCTTGGTTGAAAATCAGGGAAGACAGACAGGCCAGGTGGTCTCTCAGGAGGGAGGGGAAACAGCCTTGGACAGGGGCCATCCTAGACCTGTCTATGTCCTTGGTTTAAACAGAATACCCCATTTGGAGGCAATTCTGGACATTCTGGACATTCTGCTTGCAGAATTAAGACTCTCCTTGTAGAGCTCTATAGGTCTGGACTTTTGGTCTAGACTGTCCCAAAAGAGGGCTTGCCAGTCATTCTATCCTTCACTTTGTGGGATAGATGAGAATAGGAACAGTGCTGACTAAGGACCTGCACATTATTACTGTGATTATGATACACATCATTTGGTCAACCTGGCAAACAGTGCAATGGCTCCTCAGTATTGTTGGTGTATTTTGCAGCAACAGATAAAGACCCCTTAGTTAAAGAGTTCTATGCTTAGTGTTCTCCTTAGCCCCAGAATGTCAAGCAAAGCTCTGCAGGAATGGAGGCCTGGGCCTTCAGAGCCCTGTATGTTTATCTGACCTCTTGCTCCTGAGGACAGCAGTGCCAAGGTAAGAGGCTTTAGGCCTGTGCCCTGGAGAAATTGCTAGTGAGAAGGTTGCTTCCACTTTTTACCCAAATGCTAAGGAGGTACTTTGCAGGTAAGATGCTTAGTGCCAGAAGTAAGGTAAAATTATGACTAGTGGATCCTCCAGCCAGTAGTCTCCATAGCTGTTCACAGTTCTCTCTGTGTCTCCCAACAGAAGTAACCCATACCACCCTATAATTTCAGTCTTTGCAAGGTTTTTTTTCCCCCTGCAGGAAGAAAGAGACCCTTATGAGGGCTATATAAACATCTTTTGGGAGAAGGCTAGAACAGAGACAGAACAGGATCTGTGACACTAAAAATTTCATGAGGAAAGTAACACAGGAACTTCCTTTCACAGAATATGTTATAAGTTAGAAAATTGGTTTGAAGAGAAGACCTTGGCAATAAAGGAGGTGGGGAGGAATATGTGTGGACTTGGTCTGTGTAATTAAGGGAGCCTAGAGTTGCTTTGGATCAGGAATGTAATTAAGCAGTAGAGTTCTTGCCCAACATGTGCAGGTCCCATGTCCAGTCCCCAGCAGCTGAAAATTAAAAATAAAGCATCTTTATAAGCTAGATGTAGTAGCTGGGGGTGGTCAAGGCAGCCAGATTGTGAGTTCAACGATAGCCTAGGCTATGTATCCCTCTCTCAAAAAACAAAAACAAAAACATAACCAGACAAGAAAACAAAAGAGTTATTCACGTTGTCTCATAGGCTGATGCCTTTCTTTGTTCTTGGTGCCCAGCCACAGGCAATTTATTGTAAGGATATCTTGGATATTGGGCAGTTCTCTGTGGTGAAAGGAGTCAGCCTGGACAGCAATGATGAAGCCTTCTATGCCCAATTTGCTACAGGGTGTGTCACCATCCCCTGGCAGAATGAGGTACTACTCTTTCTAGCAGAGTAGGTTTATACTAGTTTTGATGGTGTGTGTGTATGTGTCTGTCTGTCTGTCTGTCTGTCTGCCTGCCTGCCTGCAGAGTAAATTTATGCAAAAGACTGAATCATGAGGACTAGATTATGGGTAAACCAAGACCTTATCAACAGTTGCTAGAAGCATGATAGCTACTTTGGTCCTAGTTCCAGGAGGTGGGCAAAAGGCAAGCTTGGGATTTGCCTGCCATCCTGGAGTACTGCTCTCTAAGTAGGGCTAGCTGGCAGCTTGGCTCCAGTGGAATTAGCTTTTTGGTAAAGAACAAGGAGTAGAGGCCACTTTTTTTCAAGAAGAGGTCAGAAACCAGGAATCCAGGAACTTGGAGCCTGTGGAGGTTTGGGAGATATGGTGCCCCACACGGAGGTCAGGTATTAGGTGAGAGCTAATAGTGCTGGGTGATCAATGAACTGATGGTGTCTCCAAAGCTGCTCTATCCTGTCTTCTGTGCATACAGATGATTGAGTCTGGATGTTTCAACGATATCAATGAAAATGCAGATAAGGAAGATTTGTCACCACATAAAAAAGAGAAGCTGTGTCCTGCGTTTCTCAGACAACAGAGAAATTTCTTCTGTAGACTCTTCAGAAGAGGGGTAAAAAAACCTGTTGTAAAAAATGTGAACTGTTGTGGCTGGGGCTGTTGCTTAGGGGAGAACATTAGTATAGTATGAGCAAGAGTTTGGGTTTTAAGAAACAGGAGTGTGTGCATATGTATTTACATCCCCTCCCAATGCCTGTATATGTACCAAAAGAAAAACATTTTCTAATGGAAACAGCCCTTTCTTTTTTTATTTTTGGTTTTTGGTTTGTTTTTTTGTTTTGTTTTGTTTTGTTTTGTTTTGTTTTGTTTTGTTTTGTTTGAGACAGGGTTTTTCTGTGTAGCTCTGGCTGTCCTTGAACTTGCTCTGTAGACCGAGCTGGCCTTGAACCCAGAGATCCACCTGCCCCTACCTCCTGAGTGCTGGATTAAAGGCGTGCACCATCATTGATGGGCTAGTTTCTTTTCTTTGTGCAATGCCTCATAAAGGAAATTTCAGCCACGGGGTAGCTCACACTTAGGAGACTGAGGTTAAAGAATTACCTTTAATTTGAGTTTGAGGCCATCTCACTACATAGTCAGTCTTTGTCAGGAGAGAAGAAAAAAACAAAGAGGAGGAGACAGAGGGCAGAGACAGGCAGATGAACACACACACACACAAACACACACACGCACACACACACAGATTGATTTCATATAGTTTAAGAGCCATATGATTCTATTTAAGGCTTATCTAAGAAGAGTCTTCACGATGCTGCTTTGCTCTTGGTGGCAAGACTCTGTTCTGATCCACAAAGCAATGACTTGTTAGCACTGAAGCTGGTTCCTGTTTTGGTGACAAAGCATTTGACCTACCTCAAAGGTCAGCATCTAATGGAACTTCCACAAACAATGCATGATAGTCCTCTGCGTTCTGATTCCAACTACTGCTCTCTCACTTACACAAGAAAAGCAGGTTCCCTTCTAAAATTGGAAATCAATTGAAGAGACTTTCTGTAGTATTATTACTCTTGCTCTACAGCTAAGGAAGACCCCGGACTCCTGATCCTCCTGCCTCAGACTCTTAAGTGCTGGGATTAAAAGTGTGTTGCAACACACCTGAGAAGATTAGAAAATAATTTCACCAAGTAAAATATCCTATGAGTGGATTGTTTTGCTTTGTACCTATCAATTCTTTTTTCTTATACCTATCATTTCTCGAGGAATTTATTAAAAGATTTATATTTATATTTTAATTTATATTGTTTTTCAAGATTGAAAAAAGATTTCGGTGATAAAAATATTTTACAGTGTTTGTTGTTATGACCACACTTTCTGTCATAACTAGGGGATAGCTATATGAACTGACCAAATCAGTCTATTTCTGCATACAGTTAAGTCTTACTGGGCATCTCTCCTTACTCTGAGCCCATAATGACATATACCGAGGCGTGTGTCACTGATGGAATAACGTTGTACTGTATGGAACACATTCTTACCATGGGACCTGTTGGTGAAGGAGCCAGTGAGCCTCATTTGTCTTGAATTTGATTTAGTGTACAGCAGTAAAAAGGCAGCAAAACTCATCTGTATCTCTGTATATAAATTAAGCATATGCCTTTAAGAGTTATTTTTAGTAGTACAGGAATGGAAGTTAGGATGTTGTGTATACCTGATAAGTAGTCTAACAATGAGCTACATACCTGTATCCCCTTTTATTTTTAAAACATTTTTGAAACAGGGTCTTATTACATTGCCTGGGTTAGTCTTAACTTTGAGATCCTTATGGCTTGGTTTCCTGAGTAGAATACAATTAGAATTTCATTTCTTGAAGCAAATAAGAAAAATGTATTAAAAGTTTTTGCTTTAGTATCCTCTAGATTCTAGGACATTATATCATTTGTTCCTAGGTATCTTTGACGATTGGTTCAAAGATGCCAAAGTCTAAAAGTACTCAAGTCTCTTATATAAATGGACAGTGTTTATATACAAGGCACACAAACTTCTGATTACTTTACATCACCTTTAGATTGCTTACAACACATACAATATGCAGATAGTTGTCATACCATGCTTTTAAACTTATACAACTGTCATGACTTTAAAAGCCTTTTTTTTTTTTGTATACTTTTGATTTGGGGTTGGTTGAATCCATGCTTATGGAACTCATGGTTACTCAAGCAAAGCAAAACCATATTGGCATTAGAGACATGGCTGAGGGTGGCCATTGTGCTGTGTGTTGCAGGGCTGCCTGAACATTGTCCCCAGTGAGTCGGGGGAGCCAACACATCGCTGACTGTTCACTGTGCAGACCACAGAGCGAGACCCTGGTGTTAAGAAGGAACCTGTCACATACTCAGTGTCTTGTCCTTTCCATGAATTGTAATAAACAGTCTATAACACTGTTTATAATGTGCTTTCATATATTTTTTAAATTAATATCTACATTGTCTTTTTACTGAAGCTGAATTAAAGAAGCCTGAGAATACCACTGTGTGCCCTGAAACTCCCAAGTGTGGATGTCTTATGCATTTTAGCAGTTTTCAGAAGCCTTGTCTCTTATTATCTGTCCCAACACTGTTTAGAACCTTGACAGTTTTCCCTCAGCTTCATTTAGATTTGTATTGAACTGTGAATGCTACTTTTATAAATTGTTAATTCAGTTTATAATTCAGTTTCTATGATTCTCCCAGAATCATAGATCCTTCCTTCCTTTCTTCCTTCCTTCCTTCCTTCCTTCCTTCCTTCCTTCCTTCCTTCCCTCCCTCCCTCCCTCCCTCCCTCCCTCCCTCCTTCCTTCCTTCCTTCCTTTCTTTCTCTTCCTCTCTCTCTCTCTTTTTAAATCTCTCCTTCTTGCTTTGGTACTTACTCATCCTTGGAGGTCTTGGGTAGATTCTAGGATCAGCATGTAGTTAAATGTTACCTGAAGCCACACACCATCTTCCTGGAGCTAAGCTATTTCACATACAAAGTAAAAAGGTTTTCCCTATGGTTCATTGAGGTCTGTTATGCTCTGACTCATATCCAGTCCCAAACAGTTCTCTGCTTCCTTGTCTACTTGGACTGTTCCTTACTGAGCTGAAGGAGGCTCTTCAGCTCTGATATATCATCAAATGGATCACATTTCCATTTCACCGCAGCGACTTGGATGATGAGTGCTGTTGAAATCCTGCATTTTCCTTCTTGATATACATCTTGTGGGCCAAGTGGAGTTGTAAGTTATGTTTTAAAACATGAAAGAACACTTCTCATCTTGATCTTGTAATATGGAAGTAACTTGGCTCAGGAAAGAATATAGCTTGCCTCCTGAGAGGAATGTTATACTTTATATAGACCTCATTGTTGAATATGGCCACCAGTGCTGGCCAGCAGGCAGGGCCACTTCTTAGGACTGTTACTGCATTTGTGACACTTGTGGTCCAATTACATAAGCCACTATGAAGTATGGTGATGCTATAGCATGGAGGACTTCATTTCTGTATTATTACTTGTAGTGGGATGCAGAACAGGAAATTTTAGTCAGAGTTCTCTAAAAGAGCAGAACTGACAGAATGACTATACAGTATAAAGGGGATAGATCAGATTGACTTGCAGAGTCGAATGGTTCTTGAGTCGGGAGTGAGGATTAAAATTGAAAACAAACAAACAAACAAAAAAAAAACCACACGGCACACAGGAGGCTTTTTAAAGAAGGTCCAGACTCGACAGCCACTGTTACTTGCTTACTGCTAAGCAAGCAGCCTTAGCAGTAAGCCGCAAGCCTCTAGCTGCAACCTAGCAGCAACTGCCAGCCTTTTTTTTATTGTAGAGCTTTTAAGCCAGAGTAGAAACATCTCAGAACAATGGGTTAATTTCCATGAGGAGCCTGAAGAAGAGGTGTGAACTTCACAAGCTATCCCACCTGCTGTCACAAACAAAAGGAGATGGACTTGCAAATTCTTCCCTGGCTTAGTGAAGGCCTGGTAAAAGCAGTCTCTCTGCTGAGATTTAAATATCAAAGCAGCTGCCAGAGGCACAGCTCCCAACAGGTCGCCCTTTTTTATGTTTTTAAAATTGGCCATAACTTAAAGAGTTATGGAGCAGAAGATTGTGCCTGTCTTAGGTTGTTTGTCTCGAAAGATATATATTTATTTGTACAGGAATTTTATAAATGATAAATAATGTCCCATAATATATCCCAGAGAAATCTTACTCATCATTGACTACCAATCTCTGCTAGGGCAGACACTGTGGTATGATCTTATGCAGATCAGCTCAGCTTTGACATACTAAAAGGCCTTCAGGCAGGTTTTGTTGTCATCAATAGGAGTGCATCTCCTTTCACAAGCCAAGTCCAAAATAACACTCCATAAAAGTGACTTAGCAGGTGACTCCTTGTGTAAATTACCAAGTCTGAGAAACATTTAGAGGAACCATAGTAAAAGGCTGTCGAGCAAACAGAACCATTTGAAAGTTTACAAATAAAGTTTGTTAGCTTACATTGAAGTCAAGAAACATTAAAGTTTGAATCTTGTTAACATTTCTAAACAACAAAACAAAAGGAGAATTTACATAGGCAGTTACAGGGCCTCCCAACAGTTTTTTGAAGCAAGCTTGTTTTGGTCTGCTGAAAACCAGAGTCAGACCAAAGTTTCACAGTTAGTCCTCTTTTTTATTCTTCCTGATTTTGTTGAGAATTGTCCTTATTAACAGAACAATCAAGTCCAGTCCATTGTATAAGAGGTTTCTCTTCATGTTGTCTTTTCCCAGGAGCAGAATGAAACAAAAGTAGATCAGGAGCTTAAGTCCAATGCAGCTTTTTGATCTCAGTGAGGGCAGAATTTACGATTGTCTGCAGTGGGAACATTCTCCTTCTGGGGAACAACTCCTGCAAACTGTACCAGCCTCTCTGGGATCCACCTGGCTCCCTCTGCGTCCTGTGGAAAAACACAAACATGCCCTCTTCCCCATATTAATACGGGGTCAGGGCCCTGCCATATTTCAGTAATTGGATCTTTCCATTTTACTTGGGCATAATTATCTTTGGTATTACACAATCTATTAGCCGCAGAACGGCCTTGTATATCCACATTCAAAAAATTTAAAATAAAGAAAGCATGATTAATATTTGGGGATATGACTCCCCCTTTTTTATTTTTTGCAATTGGTTCTTAATAGATCCATGGGCTTGTTTTATAATTTTTTTGCCTTGAGGATTATAATGGAATGCTCGTTTTATGATTTATATTAATGGAAGGAATACCAATTGCAGCAAAACACTTTAAGCAATGACTCATAACATGTTTGGTGGCTTTTCCTGTTAAGGGAGTTGTCATGATAAATCTTGAAAAAGTGTCAACTGTTACATGAACATATTTTAATTTCCCAAATTTTGGGACATGAGTTACGTCCATTTGCTACAAATGATTGGGAGTCAAGCCTCTAGGATTGACACCATAATGAGGTACATTAAAATGTTTAGGACAAGAGGAACATGATCTTACAATTTGTCTAGCAGCTTTTTTGGTAATATTAAATTATTTTCTTAAGCTCTTGCTATTTTGATGATGTATTGCATGAGAATTTTGAGCCAATTCTTGTTGAGTTAATCCAACCAAACGTGTGGCTAGATCTGCTAAATTATTTTTTAAAGTTAAAGGTCCAAGAAGCCCTGAATGAGCTCTAATATGTCCTACATAATAAGGCTGTACACGGCTCCAAATACTTTGTTGAATCTAAATAGATCTTGTATTTGTTTTTTAGCTGTATTAACACATGTTACAGTCTCTAGGACTTGTAAAGCTTTAGCTATATAATGGCTATCAGTGTACAAGTTGAAAGAGGTAGAAGCCAAATTTTTAAAGACTGGCAACAGCTCGTAATTCTACAACTTGAGTTGAGGCTGGCAATGTTTGCAAAACAAAAGCTTGTCCTTGTAGTACATACACAGCTTTTTCATTTGAAGATCCATCAGTGAATACTGTTGGAACTTGAGGTAATGGCTTTTGTTTAATTATTTTAGGAAATACAAAAGCATGCTCATTGGCAAATTGAAGTAATTTATCTTTTGGATAATGATTGTCAATATGTCCTAAATAATGAGCAAAAGCTATGGCCCAACAATCTGTATTTTGAAATAACCAAACTACTTGCTGTTTGGTAAAAGGGACTCCAATTAAGGAGCGCTCTCTACCAAAATACGTGTGAGATTCTGTGCGAGCCATTTGAACTAAACTAGCCACTGCTTCATAATATGGTGTCAGAACAGGAGACACAGGCAAGTGCAACCATAATAATGGTACTTCTTGCCACAATACAGCAGTTGGAGTATGAACAGTAGCCAAAATATATGCACCCCATTCTTTTGAATAATCAATATATTGAACATGTTGCTTTTTAATAGGTAATTCTATTTTTTTGTAAAGCATCACGAGCTTTTTTGGTAAGTTCCCTTTTTGACAAAGGATCAGCCTCTCCTTTTAAAATGTTAAAAAGTGGTTTTAGTTCTCCTGTAGTTAATTTTAAATGGGGTCTTAGCCAATTAATATCACCTAACAACTTTTGAAAATCATTTAAAGTTTTTAGGTTGTCTTTTCTTAATTGAATTTTTTGAGGCATAATGGTCTGAGGATATAATTTATGTCCCAAATACAAATAGGGTGACTCTTGTCTGCACCTTTTCTGGTACAATTACTAAACCTACATTCTTTAAGCCTTGTTGTAAGTTTGTAAAAGCACTTAATAAAATCCCTTCATTTTTATGAGCCAGTAAAATGTCATCCATATAATGAATATTATACACAGAAGAATATGCCTCTCTAGTTTTAAAAACAGCTTGAGCCACAAATTTTTGACATAAATTCGGACTGTTTGCCATACCTTGAGGTACTATAAGCCAATGATACCTCTTCATAGGTTTTTTTTTTAAATTTACTGATGGCACGCTAAAAGCAAATCTTTTACAATCTTGAGGAGCAAGAGGAATAGTATAAAAACAATCTTTTAAATCTCGTATAATTTTAAAAGTATCTTTAGGTATAGCAGAAGGGGTAGGCAATCCAGGTTGTAAAGCTCCCATTAATTCTATGGTTTCATTTACTTTTCTGAGATCTTGTAAATGTCTCCATTTTCCTGACTTCTTTTTTTATAACAAAAATAGGGGAGTTTCAAGGTGAGTTTGATGGAGCAATATTGCCATTATCAAGCTGCTCCTGTACTAACTGCTCAGCAGCTTTAATTTTTTCAAGGGAAAGAGGCCACTGACTCACCCACACAGGATCATCTGCTTTCCATGTTATTGGATCTGCATGGGGTAGAGGTTGATCAGTGACCTCCCTTAAAAATGACCCAACCCCCTTTTAAAATTTCTTGGGGTAGGTATTAATTGCTGAGCTATACCTTGTCCAGATTTTTCTAATCCTGAATTAAGCATCTGATTGGTAACTGCATTGCTAGGATTATAAAGATACACTCCCATATTACTCATCATATTTCTACCCCACCAATTAACATGAAGGCCACGGATATGTATGGTTTAAAAGTTTCCTCGTGTCCTTCCTCATCCTTCCAAGTTAACTCATCACTACTTTGTTCAGGACATTGGCTTTGTCCTATTCCACCTAACTGTGTAATAGAGGATTGTTTAGGCCAATGCATAGGCCACTGATCAGCAGTTAAGACTGAGACATCAGCTCCTGTATCCAATAACCCTGTAAATTTTCTTCCATTAATTTGTAACACTAGCTCAGGCTGATTGGGACCAATAGCTTGTACCCAATAAGTATCAGAGGATCCAAAACCTGCATCTCCTCTCCTATTCTTTTTACTTGCATTTTTTGTTTGAACTTGGGGGAACAATATTAATTGAGCTAATCTTTGACCTTAATTTATTACAGAAATTCCATTTGGAAAGTGCGTCATAATTTTTATCTCCCCTTCAAAATCAGCATCAATTACTCCAGGAGCTACTAAAATTCCCTGCATAGTAGTACTATTTCTCCTTAATAATAGTCCCATAGTCCCTCTAGGTAATGGACCATAAACTCCTGTAGGTAGGGCCTGCATCCCATTTCAGGAGTTAATTCTGTGTAGGCTGAGGAACTGAGGTCCAGTCCTGCGCTACCTGCGGTTCCTCTACAGAGGTCCTGAATGGATTTCCTTGCTGAGGGACCATGTTCTGTAATGCCCCGTAATATTGTTGTGGGGCCTGGGGCTGGCCCCCTTTCCAGTTTCCCTGTATCAAAGGGTTTGCTGTAGCATCTCTTTTAGACTTACACTCATTAGCCCAATGCTTTCCTCTTTTAGATCTTGGACATAGACCAGGTTCCTTTTGATTCCCTTCTTTCTTACTAGCACCAGGACAATTTTTTCTTTGATGTCCCATTTGCCCACAACCATAACAATTTTCAGATACTTTATTCTTTGGGCCCTTCTTTTACTGAAATAATGTTTCTTTAATAGACTTCCCCTGTAGGGCTGCAGCCATCACTACTCCTTCAGTATAAGACGACCTAATGTCTGAACATAACCTAATATATTCAGAGATATCTCCTTTCTTTCTAACAGGTCTCAAGGCTGCTTGGCAAGCACTGTTAGCATTCTCATAAGCCAATTGTCTCACTAATAACAATCCAGACTTTTTATCACTTATAAGTCTGTTTGCTGCTTGCATTAATCTTGCCACAAAATCTTGAAATAACTCATCAGGTCCCTGACAGATCCTCCACCTGTCTACCTGCTTGTGGAAGTTTATTCCAGGCTCTCCGGGCAGCAGTATTTACCTGAGCATAGACGGCCACATCAAAATCCAATTGCTGTCCTATTTTCCTTCTCCAGCAAGCATGTCGTAAGTTAGAGGAATTCCCTGAGCTCGATTAATTTCAGCTGTAGCTTGACAATGCTCTGCAAAATCTGACTACCATAATAAATTATCTCCTCCTGATAAGCATGCTCTTGCTGTTTCCAGTCCCCTGGGCAGAGAGCCTCAGTGGACATGGATTCTAGCAGAGCCAGGGTGAAAGGCGCTGTAGGACCGTACTGGCAGCATGTAGATTTTAATTCTCTTATTTGTTTAAAAGGTATAGGAGCATGGATTCTCGCCATATTACCCTCTCCATCAGGTTGCTCCAGAAACTGTGAAACCCTAAAACTCAGTTACATCTTCTCCATTTTGCCTAGCTTCTTGTAAAGAAGCTTGCAAAGTGGATAGAGTTGTCTGTACAGTGGACAAAGGAAAAGATCCCCTTGTCTTCTGGGCCACTGAAGCTGTAGCATTCCCAGCAAGAGGGCCTAAGCCTTCAACCAATGATGGGGTTGGAGTGCGAGATTGAGCCTCATTTTCCCTAGTAGTTAATTCTCCAATTTTTCTGTTTATTTTCTCCAAGCCACAGTCCATTCTTTTAATTTCTTTTTGCCAAGGCTTACACTTTTTAACATGCATAGCCTGAATTGGAATAATCAGAATAATACTGATCTGGTTCTTCCTCCAACTCTGCAACCTCATTAGGATGTAAGTCATCCTCAAAATCTCCTTCTGGCAAGAAATTATTGTCATTAGAAGGGATATATAACTCCCCTGGAGGAGTTGATGATGTAATATCATTTTCTCTCGAAACCTGCCATCTTTCTAATCTCCTTCTCTCTGAGCCTGAAGGTTTAGCTTTCTCAGTTTCCTGCTACTTATACAGACTACCTTTAATTAAGTTTCATAAAAAAAACACTAGGCTAATGCCTTGTCCCATTTTTATTCTGGGATTTACTCGCTGCGCCCTTTCTACTTAATGTGAGCTCGCCAAACAACCACAGTGTCTTTTACTGATTTCCTGTATCTCAAGCCCCACGTTGGGCGCCAATCTGCTGGAGCCAGCCTGCAGAGTCGAACGGTTCTTGAGTTGGGAGTGAGGATTAAAATTAATAAACACACACACACACACACACACAACACAGCACACAGGCGGCTTTTTTAAGAAGGTCCAGACTCGACAGCCACAGCAGCAAGCAGCCTTAGCAGTAAGCCGCAAGCCTCTAGTAGCAACAGCCCTAGCAGCGCCCTAGCAGCAACCTAGCAGCAACTGCTGGCTTTTTTTTTATTGTAGAGCTTTTAAGCCGGAGTAGAAACATCTCAGAACAATGGGGTTAATTTCCAGGAGGAGCCTGAGAAAGAGGTGTGAACTTCACAAGCTATCCCACCTGCTGTCACAAACAAAAGGAGATGGACTTGCAGATTCTTCCCTGACTTAGTGAAGGTCTCTCTACTGAGATTTAAATATCAAAGCAGCTGCCAGAGGCACGGCTCCCGACACCTTCACAACTTCATGTGGTGGCAGCTAAGGATCTGCTTCATGCCCCCTTAATCCTCTATCTTTCATTCCTGAAATATCCATAACTTGTGGATAATACTGCCAGAATTCTGTGCCAGCTTGGGATGGAGCCTGGTTTCCTTAGACCACAGTTGCTCTGGCCTCTGTCCTGGTCTGGGGCAGACATTTCCCTAGATGCTTGTTTTCAAGTAGACAATTCCTTCAGCAGCGCTCTCATTTTAGATTTGTTCCATCCTGTTAAATGAATATGCATTTCCACAAGATGTCAATTTCAGTGGGTTGGGGTCATATCCTCAAGCTAGCTTTTCTTTTGTCCCAGTGCAGAGTACCAAGTTTCTTTTTAAAGCCACATATCTCCTTAGCAATTTCAGATGCTAATCTGGGCCTTAATCCTGTAATTCCAGCACTCAGGGAGGCAGAGGCAGTCAGATCTCAGTGAGTTCGAGGCCAGCCTGGTCTAAAAATTGAGTCCAGGACAGCCAAGGCTACACAGAAAAACCTTTTCCCGGAAAAAACAGAATAAATAAATTAATTAAAAAATTACAGATGCTTTGTCATTTATACTCCCCTTGTCATAATCTTTCTTTGCCAAACTTCACGGTGATCTTTCTGCTCTAGTTCCCCCAACCCCATTCTCCCTCTGCCACCTTTCTCTCTCTCAGATTATAGACTTAGATAAGAACAGTGAGTGGTAACCATGACACAGCCTGAATGAAATCCTGTCTTAATATTTCCACCAAAAAAATTGATCCATTATATTAAAATTCCACCTCACTTAAGTTCTTCATGTATGGGCAGAATAGAGCTGGGTGGTTTGCTAGACTAATACATGCTACTAATGCTGTACCTGATCAAGTTATTGCTCCCCTCTAAAGGTTCATGAGCTAGATCACTGACAGTTTTCTGACTACATTTCTCTCAGTATTATTTATGTATGCCTCTTTGATTGTTCTTCACCTTATCTTTTGAGATAAAGTTTTTTACTCACTGAATCTGGTACCTACCAATTGCCTAGATTTGTTGGCTGTGAGCTCTGGGGGTCCACCTGATTCTAGCTAATCCAGTGCTGAGATTACAGAAGCATGCAACTCTACCTGGCTTTTAAAAAAGTTAACTTATTTTTTTTTTATATGTATAAGTGTTTTGCCTGTATGTATGTATATGCACCACATGTAGGCCTGGTGATAGAGGGCCTTGGTTGTAAAAAAAAAAAAAATTCTTGTGAGGTTATAGCTGGCCTTACTCAAAGCATATCAGTGAAAGGATTGAGCAGACAATACTGGAGAGACTGCAGACTTGCATATAACATTATTCCTCATCCCCATGCCTCTTAAATATGTAAAGTATTCCCACTTTGAAGATTCCCATTTCCCAAAGAAATAAACATCTCATTTATTGATGTCAGATTCTGGTCTCTTTCTATCTCTGTCTCTTTACTCACACTCCAAAATCTAACACCTGGTGCCTTACATGCACCATCCTCTCAGACAGAAGTCAGAAGGTGTTGGACCGCCTGGAACCGGATGATTGTGAACTACCATGTGGGCACTGTGAGACAAACTAGATCCTCTGCAAAAGCAATTTGAGCTCTTAATTGCTCAACTATCTCTCTGGCTTCTAACACCTAGCTTTTTGAAGTGAGTGCTGGGAATGTGGACTGAGATATTTATGCTCCTTATACTTTTTCCTACTCCTTATAAACCAGTTCCTAATCCTTCTATCAGTATTCTTGTCTTCTAGGCTTCCATCAGAAAAGCCCATTAAGCTCTGATTATAGTAGTCAACATTTTCCCTTCCAAAGTTCCAAATTCTTCTATTTCCTCCCATAAACCAGTTCCAGAAGCCCAAAAAGCAAGTAGTCATTTTTATCACTACAACAACCATACTCTTAGTACCAGTGATCTGTAGTAGTACTTTTATCATTGCTGTGTCAAAATAGTTGACAAAAGCAGCTTAAGGTCACCCGGCCTTCTCCTTGCATTAGGAGAGAAGGTCTTGAAAGGCTGGTGTGGAGCTCCTGAGTGGCCTCTTGGTTTAGTGTTTGTTACAACTGTGGTATTGCCTTAGTGTTCTTTATTTAGTACCTTAACCTAACTCTGAGTCATATCAGGAAAGAAGGATTTCTTCTGATTTACAGATTCGAAGGAACCCCCACCATGGCAGGGAAGGAAGCTGCATCCAGTGTCAGAAAGGAGAGAGTGATGAAATTATGGTGCTCAGTTTGCTTTTTCCTTTCTATTTAGGCTTCTTTTTATTTAGACCACAGCCCATGGAATGTTCCTACCCATATTTAAGAGTGGGTCTTTCCTCTTCAGTTAATTTAACTTAGAAAGTACCTCACAAATGTGTCCAGAGGTTGCTTTCCCTGATGATTATAAATGCTGTCAAGTTAACCATCATAGTGACTAAGCATTGTTTCTAGTGTAACATATTTCCAGTGGATGCTGAGGCAACATAAGATTAGAATTTACCACATTCCTACACTAGCTGGAAATGCAGAATATTTCATTGGTACCACTGGATAGAAGGCACACCAAGGCAGGGTACATTTGTAAAGACTATAAAGACTTCCAGGAATTGAAATGGCATGGTAGTTCCTTTTTTGGGGGAGGGAGCTTCTTAAAAAAGTACCACTTAGAAGACAAAGAGGTAAGAAAAGGGGTGAGGTAACCTCTGACTTAGTGGTGGAGAGAAATGCTTTTTAGAAACTATCAGATGCAACACTTTGCTCAAAGACCAACTATGTCAGAACTATGCTTGTTTATATGTATAGAAGTGAATGGTCTTGAACCAATAAAACAAAAGTGCCACTCAAGAAACTAGGAAAAGAAACTGCTTTCCTTCTAATGCCCATTAGTGCTTCCCTTCTGATGCTAAATGTTTAGGATATCTTCCCATGCCAGCCAACTTCCTGTTCTGCACTTCAGTTTAATCCTGACAAGACTCAGATTTAGGGTAAAATATTTAATAAAGAACACTGAGGTGATACTCAAAGTTGGAATGACCCATTAGGCTGAACACAATAGTCCCCCTTTAGACCAAGGGCCCATTCTTGTGAACTTTATGTACTTTCTAGATCTCTCACAGTGTAAGGAGAAGGTAAGGCTAGACAGATACAACAACTGGGATTGCTGTTCCAAGAATCCCTGTGAAACCATCCTAAAGCTGCTTCCAGGGCCATTCTACATCTGCATCTAAGCCCAGCCACAGCCAGAGGCTGTCTAGCACACAGGTATTTGCAACGAGGAATATAAGAGATTTGGCAGGTAGTTCGGGGTATCTCTTTGTGTCTATGTGGGGTCCCTTATAGTTCAAAGTGAGCTGGACTTAAAGAGGGGGTTGTATGGTAAATGGGTCATACATTCTTCCCATGCTACCAAATATTGGTGTTGATCTCCTAGGGAAGGGGTTACAGAATTCCCAGTTCTCACCTTGTCTTTCAGATCATTATGAAAATCTAGGAAGGAGCAAAGAACATATAACTTCCAGATGTTTATATAGTAAATGACACTACATATTATATAGCAAATTGCTATATGTATGGCATATCCATGGATGTATGTTCTTAAAATATGTGGACATGGGCCTTTATTTTCACTCTTATGCTACAACCTATGAATAGCAGGAAATCCCGGGAGAACAGGCAGTTGCCTGCAAGATTGGAGTCTCTTTAAATTGCCCCTGATAAAGTGATGTATAGTGCTGTGAGTGAAGCTGAAGCTGCATTGGAGTCCCCAGGAATGTGGAATGTTTTAGGGGGATTTTAATCCAGCAACATAGCTGCTCTAATCACATCCAAAGACCTTCTAGGTCTGTGTGATACAGATGGAAGGCTGAAATGCAGACAAGCCACATACCTTTAACCCCTTGAATATAGACATACTTTAGTCCACACCTTTAATCACAAAAAACAATGGAGGTAAACTTAATTTGTAGAAGGAAGCACCCATGCTTGAAATGACATCTAATTGAGGGGCAAAGTGATGAATCAGAGAAAGATTTGACAGAATGAGTCAGAGATAGGATATGCCCAACTCTGGCGAGAACAGAGTGGAAAGGGAAGCTATTTAAGAGCAGTACAGTAGAGTTGAGAGCATAGAGTAGGATGTAGTAGAGAAGAGAGAAGACAGTACAGACAGAACAGTTCAGTACAGACAGTACAGGAGACAGACAAATAGACAGTACAGGAAGAAAAGGGTACCGTACAGGAATACGGCAGAGTTCATGGAGCTGAGGAACAATTTTTCCAAGCAAAGCAATTCAGTCGGAAGCTGAGAGAAGCCAGATTGAACCAGTCAGCTTGGAGAGGAGTTTAAGTTGGATCAACTGAGTTGAACCAGCCAGCAAGAATTCCGAAAGAACTAAAAAGGGTGAGTTTATTCAGCAGTAAACCTCTGAGATGACAATTACATCTGGTGAATTAGTAGCAACTTTTACAGAACGTCTGCCAAGGAAAGCCACTGGCAACAAGCAGAGCCAGTCTAAGGGTGAAGCAAGGTAGGCTATGGCAGGCAAGGCTGCAGAGTCACAGGCTCTTTGGAGTTCAACCATACCAGCATTTGCCCCATTTGTTAGACACAGGAACAATCAGTGTTACTGAGCGTCTTACCAAGTTTGGGTTCATTAGCTTTTGACATTTTCCTATTCTTCCTTTTTGGAATAACAATGTGTTATGGGTGGTTAATCTTGGTTGTCAACTTCATTGCATCTAATCACCTAAGAGACACCTCTGGGTGGACCTGTGAGTGTATATTCTGGATTCACTGAAGGGGAAGATCCTCTGAAGAGTAAATACCACTTTCTGATGGCAGCCCAACAGTCTGTTGAAAAAATTGCTTGCTTGCTTGCCTTAGCTCCTTGCTGGAGAATACATCTCCTATGCTATTGGTGCCACTGCTGCTTTCCTTCACTGACATCAGCACCCAGGATTTTTGTTTGTTTTGTTTTTGTTGTTTGTTTTGGCTTTCCAACATGGATTGAAGAGTGACAGCTCTCTAGGAATCTTCCAGCATTTCAGCTCCAGATTGATACTACTGAGGGATCTAAGTTGGTACACTGAACAACTACTAGGTTCTTAGCCTCTTCATCATGCAGAAAGGTATTGTTGGACTGCTGAGACTGTTGAGTGTAAGCCAACTTAATAAATCCCCTTTGTAAAATGTATATTTATTCTATCAGTTCTGTTCTTTTAGAACCCTAATATACAGATCTTTCATTGTATATTGGCCTTTCATTGTATATTGGAAGTACCTAACTTTCTTTTTCGTTTACAGGGCTCACAGCTAACAATGTGCCTTGAGTTCTCAAAATAGACTTTAAACTTGGTCTTCTGAACAGTGTCCAAACTGTTGAGACTTTGGGGACTCCTAGCGATGAACTCAATACGTTTTTGTATTATGAGATGGACCTAAGACTTTTTTTGGCTAGAGACATAATGTTATTTGATTTAGATAATAAATAGTCCCTCAAAAGGCTCATGTGATGAAGGCTTTATACTCAGATTGTGGTATAGAGAAAGCTAATTGTATCAAAAGGGTGCTACTTTAATTAATAGGTTAATCCAGTTGTGAGTTCATAGCTAAATGGGCTATAAGAATGTGGGAAGTAGTTGGAGGAAATAGGTCACTGAGAGTATATCTTTGGAGAGTATACCTGGTCTCCAGTTCCTCTTTCCACCATGAAGTAAGTCACCTGTAAGTCACATTCCTGAATGTGAGTTCATGTGTTACCATGCATAGGCTCAGAAACATGGAGCCAAGTGACCATGGCCTATATAACTGCTAAAACTGAGGATTCTTCCTCTGTGAAGGTGTTTTCTCAGATAGTTTATCACAGTGAAAAAAGGTAAATTTGCCTTACATATTATTAGGACTCTTACACAGGCAAATAATGTTAAGATTTAAGATGAAAACTGATCAAAGAACAAAAGGAGGAGATTTTGATAACATTGTCATTGCAGTAATGGAGACTTATTTACCAGCTGTCCAAAGAAGAGAGGAGTGAGATGACAGTACCCAAAAGGACAAAAAGAGGCTCTAGCCACAGCCTCATGATTCACTTAAGTAGTCTGTCTGCTTTGATAGTTTTCCATGTTGCTATAGTAAATGATCATTTGTCACACATTCCTGGTTGCTCTCCTAGGATCAATGATTGGATCTGTGTCTGTTGTTTGGGCACTGTGGCCATTTTTAATGCTTTGGAGATACTGGGCCAATTTCCTCACTATATTAAATTCTAACTTATCTTTTACAGTATGTCAAGCTTTCCTGTGAACTTTAAAAACTGCCTTTTTGAAAAAGAATGATCATTGTTTAAAGAGATAGTTCTAGTTTTTCAGCATAAACATTATGGAAATATCATGTAGTACTCTTAAAATACATTTTTTTTTTGAGACAGAGCCTCTCTATGTAGTCCAGACTGGGCTTGAACTTGCAGAAGACTGACAGCTTCTACCTCTCCAGGGCTGGCAGTAATGGCATTCACCCTACATCTAGCTTGACAGCCCTTCTTTATAAGGCTTTCTTATCAGATATGGGATTAAAGGAAGTTCTAGGCAGATGACTTTCTTCCAGGAACAGCTAAACCTGTATTGCTATATGGGCTCTCAGGGACACTTAGATTTCCCAGAACTGTCAAAATTTAGTGTAGATACATCTAATAAGTAGTATAACTCAGGCTTAAACAAAATGGGAATGTATTATTCTGTCACATGTGAAAGAAATCCAGAAATGGGCAGGCAGCTAGAGTGGCAGCTCCAGCTCCTTCATCAACACAGCTCCTTCTAGCTCCATCATCCCAGGATGTGAGTTTTACATTGACCTAAAATAAATGCTCTACTGCCAAGCAACATGATCTCATTATAAGCATTAGGAAGAAGCTGGATGCACCCTTTCTGCAGTGGAAAGCCACCTGTAGCAGTCCTTTTTAAAACTACTTTATTCTGGGCATTTAGGCATCTATTTCCCATCCACCAAACCTCCCAACCTTAAGTAAGAGAAAAGGTTATTAGGGAGAGGGGCCCAGACACATGTACTTCCCCTGACTACTTAGGGTTAAGGGGTTCTTTTAGGGCCCTATACCAAGCTCCGTCAACTGCAGATGCAGCTAGCAGCCTTCTCCTCGCCGCTGTGCTCCGAAGGATTTCTCTCAGTCTGTCTACTCCAAATCACTACACGGTTTCTGGCCTCCGGTCTCTCCAAACTGCTACATACCACACGCCAACACCAAACTTCACACAGTCTCTTCTCAGCCTCATATTTATACTCTGAGTCCTAGACCATGCCCCACTCCTTGCCACATGTGGAAGGCTGTTACCAGCTGGCAAAGATCATGCCCCACACTTGACAATTAACAGGTGTGGACAAACTATAGCCCAACTAAAATCCCACACTTGGGATTAAAACAAAATCATTTTTATGTAACATACAAAAAACCCAAAAAACTTCCATTACAGTTTTCTTTCTAGAAGTAACACTACTGCTTATATCTCACTGGCCAAAACTTACTTAGTCACATGATTATTGTTAGCTTATGGAAAGACAGGAACTGTGCTATCTTAGCTAAATGACAACTTGCCCAGATTAAAAAAAAAAAAGGAAACAAAACAGGTCATATTTCTGAATAAGGTCAAAGCAACTGCTCAAATGCAACTTGTTTTTATAGGTTAACTTTATGACCTTATAATTTATATACTGAACCACTAACACCTTAGATTATCAGAATGGTCTGTGTTTGGAGAGCAGATGGTGATCATGTCTCTCCCATCTTTTGATAGGTCTTGCTGTGTAGCCAGGGCTGTCCTTGAACTTGAAATCTTCCTGCCTCAGCCTCTATATTCCTAGGATTATAGGCATACACCACTAAGTCCTGGAAAGTCTTTATAAAGGGTTTAAACCTTTGTTTTTATAAAAATGTAAGTAACTGGATTAAGATCTAGTAACCTCATTTTACAAAAAAATTACTTATTTTTTTCATAAAAAAATAGGACACAGACTCAGAGGGATGATGGTATGAGGCCTTAAAATGGAAGCTTCTCTTCCAGCACCTTGATTTTTGGATTTTTAGTTTGAAGGACTATAAGAATATAAACATCTTTTCATAGCTCCCAGATAGTGGTGAGCTGATACAACAGTGCAAGCAAACCAATATGCCTATCTGTTGCTGCCCAACTAGCAATACATATTTATGACTATCCAGTTTCTGTGGCTCCAGGATCTGGGCTCAGCTCATTTAGGTCCTCTGCTACCTGCTTGCATTGGGCAGTCAGGTACCAGTGCCCTCTTTTATGAAAGCTTGGCTTCAAAAGAAACAACTTAGAGCTTTTTAGTGAGCCCTGGTATTGGCAGAGTTCACTTCTTTGTGGGTTGATGCACCACCAATGTCAGTCCTGACTGTTGGCCATGGCAGTTCTTTATGTTAGTCTTGTCAATGGCTCTTACTGAGTGTGTGTAAGCTGAGATGATAGCAAGACTAAAGTTACATTTGTAACCTAACAACAGTGTTACATCCCAATTACCTTTGCCTTCCTAGCTGCCCATACTTGGAAGCAGGGATGTCATAGCTTGGAGAATGTTAAGAGGCAGGATTCCCTGAGCCGCCTTCTAAGTCTGCCTACTAGCAACTACCAGCCTTGACCAGCCATGTGGGAACTGGCACTGGCTCTGTTCATCCAACAGTGGCATGAGTAACAGTTGTGACATAGAATCTAAAGACTTCTCTGCTGTCCTTCCCCACTTAACAGTGGTGGGCTCCTTATACCCCTAGGGTAACAGTGTTAGTTTATGTGTACTTGACCATTTTGATCATTGCCGTGGAATAGGGCTCTTGAGTCTTAGGGGTAGCCTGAAAGGCTTAAGTGGGTTTCTCATTACATGCATCATCTCCAGACAGATCGCTCTGAAGTCAACATCTCTTGCTGAGCAGGCTGCAGGAGCTGCCTGGGTGAATCCACACCATTATCAGCTTCCAGCTTTAATTGCTCACCCGTGGGAGATGGAGGCTCTGGAGACAGCCCTAGTGGCAATGAGACAGACCCCTTGCATGTCCTGGCTGACGGCCAGAGCAGTGACCATGGTCCGGGACTCATCGTGGAGTATGTGATTAAATCTACACTAGCCATTGCCTCTCTTTGGGAAGCAACTACTGCTGCCTGCCTTGAACCTTTCTGATGCCTCTTTTTGTACAGGCTTTCACATCTGAGCTGACCAGTACTTCTGGATCCACGGATCATAACCGTTCTTTGGTCCTGCATCCGGGTCACTCTGGTTCCCTTCTTATTTCAGGAAGCCCCCCCTCCCTCCCCAGCACGCTGGGCTCGGGATTGTAACTCAGCCCACTGGCTGGCTTGTGGATGATAGAGCCTCTCTGGGTTTATGGTTCGGAGCTCCACACGCCATCTCGGTCACTCCCAAGTGTAGGGTGGGTTTTTGCAGGGAAATTTCTTCGCTGACCTTCCCCTTTCCAACATATTCTTTCTTCCGGGTCTCGGCAAACCCTGCTGAATCTCCAACTCCTTCACTCACCTCCTCACCCCTTTTCCTTGGCCTATTCCTGCTCTTCAGTGCAGTGCCGCGCCCCTCAAGGCGGTTCTCGGCTCAGCTCCGCCCCTCATCTAGTAGTCCGCCCCGCCCATCTCATCACTGTTTCGCCCGGCCCCTTCACTCAGGGATTCGCTGTTGCCGAGAAAGGGCGGGACCACGTGGTCGGGGCGAATACTCTTAGCAAGTTGGCAGAAGCAAGTCAAGCCTACAACCAGCCATTGGGAAAGACGATGCTTCCGCCTGTCAATTTTGCGGGACCGGCGTGTCCTCGCCTCCGCCGGCATGACGTCATTGCACGCAGGCACCGCGGGGGTTGCCGGGACGGGCCCAAGATGGCTGGGCGCGTTGGTTCCGCTTCTGCCCGCCGCGCAGAGCCCCATTCATTTCCCCGCTCTTAAGCGGCGCGGCATAGTGCGAGTAGGCTCCAAGCCCTCAGGGCCTGTCCCGTCGGGCAGCAGGCCGTCATGGCAACCCTGGAAAAGCTGATGAAGGCTTTCGAGTCGCTCAAGTCATTCCAGCAGCAGCAGCAACAGCAGCAGCAGCCGCAGCCGCCGCCACCACCGCCGGCACCGCCTCAGCCCCCTCAGCCGCCGCCTCAGGGGCAGCAGCCGCCGCATGCGCCGCCG
The DNA here is from genome assembly GCF_030254825.1 of Meriones unguiculatus. Classification (NCBI taxonomy): domain Eukaryota; kingdom Metazoa; phylum Chordata; class Mammalia; order Rodentia; family Muridae; genus Meriones; species Meriones unguiculatus. The sequence goes on along the minus strand of NC_083360.1, from coordinate 29,680,985 downwards.
CCACCGCCGCTGCCGGGTCCGGCGGAGGAGCCGCTGCACCGACCGTGAGTCCGGGCGCCGCAGCTTCCTCTCGGGGCCCGCGCCCCCGGCCTGTATGCTGGCCACGGCCAACGCGGTCGCCTGTCCAGAGGGCCGCGGTGGCTCCTGAGGCCAGGCCTTCTTCCCTGCCCGCGCCCTCGTCTTGCGGGGTCTTTGGCCCTGCTCAGAGAAGGCGGCAGAGCCTGGTCAGGCCTGCGGGGGACTCGCTGAGGGGCGTCTCGGCCCCTTCACCCTTTCCAGGTTGCGAAGTTAGGGAGCGAACTTGTTTGTCTCTTCGGGAGAAACTGGGGCGGAGGCGCACATGACAGTCGTGGAGAGAACTTGGAGAGTCCGAGACCTCTCAGAGGGTGCCTTCTTATCAGGCCTGGGAGCCGGGAGCGCAGGACGGCGTGAGAGATGTGCGGATAGTGGATGACATAATGCTTTTAGGAGGTCTCGGCGGGAGTGCCGAGGGCGGGGGAGTGTGAACGCATCCAATGAGAGATTCTTTTTCCAAGTGACACTTGAAGCAGCCTGTGACTTGAGGCGCTTGGTACTCCTGTTTAGTTCACGGTGCAGTGTAGTAACAAGATTTTAAGCACCACTGGAGAGGTGTGCTTCTGTATGTTCCTGTAGGTCTCCAGGCGATTGGATGAGTTGTGGTTGTCAAGCACATGGTGAATTACTCAGGTGTGATTATTAATAAAACAGTCTATTGTGTGTGTGTGTGAGCGCGCCCGTGTGCGTATTTATGAAAGAGTCCACCGGTACTTATTGCCTGTCTAATTTCTGCTGGATATAAAACAGATACATTGGTGATATACGTTTGCACCAGGGAATAAATTTTTACCAGTGTTAAACAGTCAGGCTTGTTGTAGAGCATGGGCCACTCATAGACGCTATAGATATCTCTAGTGTGACAGTAAAAGTTCCTGTTTAAGTCTTTGCTGATGTCTTGTAATCCTTTGGAAGCTCGTTGCTTGTGACTAGAGAGAATTTTTCAAACAAGAGTGATCACGCGCAAGACATTTCCTGGAAGTCCATGCTGAGTGTTTATTTTTGTTGCTGTCTTGCAGTTCAGGCTTTTCTCCTAACTCTGGGTATTTTAATTTCTACTCTGGATTTGTATAATTAATAAGGAGAACTTTCAGGAAACAACCTGCTAAGGAGTCTCATTGTTAAAAACTCATTTAGAAAAAAAAAATGTTTTGGTGCTACCACTGAACTATATTCCAAGCTTTTCCTGTCTTGAGATTTTATGTTAAAAAAAAAAAAAGATTTGGGGAGAAATGTTGGCTTATTTGATAGAAAAAAATATAGGAATACATTTTTCTTCTAGAAAGCGTAAAGTATGTTTGAATAGGAAAATTATTATTTCTATGTAAGTAATTTCTTTTTGCTTTTGTGACAGAATCTCACTATGTAGCTCTGGCTGGCCTGGAACTTACAGAGATCCGTCCTTCTGCCTCTGTGTCCTCAGTGCTAGGATTAAAGGCATGTGCAACCATGCTTGGCTGTACAAGTAATTTCTGCCTCTGGGTGATAGGAATTATGGAATTTCACATGTTCCCCATATCTTCTGTAAATATGTGTGTGTGAGAGAGAGGGAGAGAGAGAGAGAGAGAGTTGCAACTGCTTCAAACACAAATTCAGTTGGTTTTTGCCTAAGTAATTCATTAACATGGTACAGTTCCAAAGTTAAAAAAGGTTAAATAATAAAAACCTGGCTACAGAAGCTACAGCAAACAGGCAAAGGTGAGGGTTTATTCTAAGACAAAATAAGTTTAGGAAGTTAATAAGATCATGAACTCAAACTCCAAGTCCCAGTCTTCATTCTTTGCATACTTATTGATTCACATTTCTCATGTTTTGGATACTATTCCCTTATCAGATTCAATTTGTAAAGTCTTTCTGTAGATTGTCTTTTTAATTTCTTTTTTTTGGTTTATTTTTGAGATAGAAGTTTGCTATGTACTTCTCTCTGGTCTGGTACACTATGTAGCCCAAGTTGGCCTCAAAACTTGCTGTGATCCTCTTGGCACAGCTTCCAAATACTGGGACTATAGGTATGTTCCATCACGTGTGTGTGTGTGTGTGTGTGTGTGTGTGTGTGTGTTGTGTGTTGTGTGTGGGTTGAATTGTGTATGGTGTATGTATCTGTGTGGAGATATGCAGAGGCCAAAAGAGGATATTGAGTGTCTTCCTCCATTGCTCTCTGACTGAACCTAAAGCTACCAATTTCAGTTAAGCTGGCTGGCCAGGAAACACTGGGAATCTGCCTGTCCCTACTCACCATAGTGAGGTTACAGGCATGCATAGCCACATCCGGTTTTTACATGAATGCTGAAGATTTTAAACTCAGGACGTAGGCTTGTAAAGGCAGTACTGTTATCCACTGAAACTCTACCCAGCTCCCTGACTCACTTTCTTGATAATTTTTCTTCAAAGCACAAAAGTTTTAAATTTTGATGAAATTCAAATTGTCTATTTTGTGATTAGTTGCAGTATGTTAGATATTTAAGAAACCACTGTTTTATCCAAACTCATAAAGATCTACTCTGCTTTTTCTTCTTCTAAGAACTTTAGAGTTGTAGCTCTCTCATGCAAGTCTGACTCAGTTTTTTTTTTCTTTTTAAATTTTTTATTAGTTATAATTTATTCACTTTGTATCCCAGCTGTAGCCCCTTTCCTCATTCCCTCCCAATCCTGCCCTCCCTCCCTCCTTTCCTCCCTTGCCCCTCCCCCCATCCACTGATAGGGGCAGTCCTCTTCCCCTTTCATCTGACCCTAGCCTTTCAGGTCTCATCAGGACTGTCTGCATTGTCTTCCTCTGTGGCCTGGTAAGGCTGTTCTCCCCTGAGGAGGAGGTGATCAAAGAGCCAGCCACTGAGTTCATATCAGAGACAGTACCATTTTCCTTACTAGGGAACCCATTTGGACAGTGAGCTGCCGTGGGCTACATCTGTGCTGGGGTTCTAAGTTATCTCCATGCATGGTCCTTGGTTGGAGTATCAGTCTCAGAACAGACCCCTGGGTCCAGACTTTTTTGGTTCTGTTGCTCTCCTTGTGGAGCTCCTGTCCTCTCCAGGTCTTTTATCTCCACCTCCTTTCATAAGATTTCCTGCACTCTGCCCAAAGTTTGGCTATGAGTGTCAGCATCTGCTTTGATACCCTGCTGGGTAGAGTCTTTCAGAGGCCCTCTGTGGTAGGCTCCTGTCCTGTTCCCTGTTTTCTCCCTCTTCTGATGTCTGTCCATTTGACTTTCTGAATGAGGATTGATCATCTTACTCAGGATCCTTTTTCTTACTTAGCTTCTTTAGGTGTACAGATTTTAGTATGTTTATCCTATTTTATATGTCTATGATCCACTTATAAGTGAGTGTATACCCTGTGTGTCTTTCTGCTTCTGGGATACATTACTCAGGATGATCTTTTCTAGTTCCTACCATTTGCCTGCAAAATTCGTGATTTCCTTGTTTTTAATTGCCACAGTTTCTGTATCCATTCCTCAATTGAGGGACATCTGGGTTGTTTCCAGATTCTGGCTATTACGAATAAAGCTGCTATGAACATGGTTGAGCAAATGCCCTTTTTGTATAGTTGAGCATCTTTTAGATATAAGCCTAGGAGTGGCATAGCTGGATCTTGAGGTAGTACTATTCCTAATTGTCTGAGAAAGCATCAGATTGATTTCCAAAGTTTGACTTTGTGGTTAAGTTAGAGGTCTGAGTCTTTTGCATGGGGAATTTAGCACTTTGGTTAAAGAGAATGTCTTTTCTTGTTGAAGTGTGTTAACTTCTTTGTTGAATATTAATTACTCTTCCATGTGTAAATTTCTCTAGTTCCATTTATGTTTTTGATCTTAGTGTCTGTTCCATGCCAGTACTGCACAGTCCTGATTACTGGTTTGTATCTTGATCTCAAATCATTATGTCTTCCTCACCTTATCTTTTTCAGTATTATTTTAGTTATTCTTGGTCCGTTGCATTTCCATATGAATTGTAGGATCATCCTGTCATTTTCTACGAAGAAGCCATCTGAGTTTGAAATTTTTTTTAAGGTTTATTTATTTTATTATGTATGCAATGTCCTGCCTGCATGTACACCTGAATGCCAGAAGAGGACACCAGACTTCATTATAGTTGGTTGTGAGCTACCATGTGGTTACTGGAAATTGAACTCAGGACCTCTGGAAGAGCAGGGTGTGCTCTTAACCACTGAGCCATCTCTCCAGTCTCTCTCTCTTTCTTTTCTTTTCTTTTCTTTTCTTTTCTTTTCTTTTCTTTTCTTTTCTTTTCTTTTCTTTTCTTTTCTTTTCTTTTCCTCTCTCTCTCTCTCTCTTTCTCTCTCCCTCCCTCTCCCTCTCTCCCTTCCTCCCACTGAGTCTAGTTAGTGCTGCCTGCTGGGATGGAATGCTGATTTTGTGTAGCCACCCCCCCCCCTTTTTTTTGAGACATGTTTTCTCTGTGTAGCCCTGGGTGTCCTGGAACTACTATCTCTCTAGACCAGATGGCCTCAAACTCACAAGAGATTTGCCATTCTTCTGCCTCCCAGTGCTGGAACTAAAGGTGTGTGCCACCATGCCCAGTTCTTGTGTAAGTCTTATGTAGGTAACCGTGACTGCAGTGAGTTCATGAGTGCAATGGCCATGTCATGTCTGGAAGATAGCATTTCATAGAACTCTTTAAAACCTGTCTCTTAAGTTCTCTCCACCCCCTTTTCTCTGATCCTCGGTTGTGGCAGGTTGATTTAGATGTCACATTTAGGCTGACCATTTGGCGTCACTTATTCTCCATAGACTATCAGTCTCTGAATTGCTGCCACTGCAGAAAGAGGTTTCTTTGGTCAAGGTTGACAGCTGGGCTAGTCTGTAGGTATATACATAAGAATTAACTCTTTTTACTTAGTTTGGTTGGTTTTTTGAGACAGGGTTTTTCTGTAGCCCTGCCCATCCTGGAACTCTGTAGATCAGGCTGCCTCTGCTGGAACTAAAGGCGTATGGCACACGCCTGGCTTCTAAACATAAATATTTAGAACACGTCTACTTAACAGTTGTAGGCCCCCTTTAGAGCCTGTAAGTCCCCTACCCCTAAGTCATGGGCTTTTGACCTGATTCATACCTTTTGTGGAGCACACTTTAGTCCATTCCGAAAGCAGTTGGTTATCCCTGTGTCCTTTCTGTCACTACTGCACCAGTGGTCATAGTTTGCCTTCTTTGTCTATATTACAGCATTCTGGGTCCAGTGCTTAGTAAGACCAGTGATGTCATTTCTTCCCCAGTGGCCTGAAAAACACCTTCTGGCATTATGAGAACTAGCCAGCCAAGAGGGAAGTTTTCAAGTCAGTTCTATCTTGATATCTCTCTGCAACCAAAGTGTGTTATATCTTCAGCAATAGAGTCTTAATACCATCTAGTTACATTGGGCAACCAAGAGCAATGGAAATAGCCTGTGTTGTTTGGGTGGGGAGGTGCTTTTGGGAGCTTCCTGATTAATAACTTGTAAGAAGGTATCCCATGCTTAGCATTGAGAATTTCCACTTCATAGTCCGTGTTTCCTGGGGACACATTGTCTACTCATGCACATAACCTATGTTGAGGCTTCTTTAAAAAATAGAAACTTATACTTTTAAATTATTTGTTAAAGTAGTGAGTTTTTATACACATCCTTTACATTCTGTAAAATAACACATAGTTACTACATAACCCAACATTTGTGTTCCTGTGCATTAGCTCTGGAGAAATGGAAACTTAGAGTCACATGAACACCTGTATGCATATGATCAGCAGCTCTAGGGTAAAAGCCTCAAAGAATCAGTTTAGAAGTCCTCAACAAAAGCTGCTTAGCTACCAGAAGGAATTCAGCTGCTGATACCTGCAGCAGCTCAGATGAACAGTAAGGATCATAGGCCATTGAGCGAGCTGGTCCCTACTGCCTACATAGTGCATGGTTTTACCTATGTAACATTTTTCTGTAATGTCAGATCCTTGTTGGTTTAGTTATTGTTTTTTTTTGTCTCTGTTTCCCCCTGTGGTAAAATAACATTACATAAAACATAACCATTTTGAGTAATCAATCTATGATAGTGAAAACACAGTGTTCTGTTGTCACCACCAGCCATTTCTGTAACTTTTCTCTTTAATATTGCTTTTTAAAGTACATTACAGATTTTCATTTGACAAATTGTAATTGTGCATGTTTATGAACAGGGTGGTTTTTTAAAATAATTTGTTTAATTTTACTTTATGTGGATTAGTGTAAAGGTGTCAGATCCCTTGGAATTGATATTATAGACAGTTGTGAGCTTCCATATGTCTGGGAATTGACCCTAGATCCTTTGGAAGAGTAGACAGTGCTCTTAACCATTGAGCCATCTCTCCGGTCCCAGGGCGATTTTTGAATTACACATTCTAGTACCTACCTTATACTGCATTCAACTGACTCATTAGCAGGAAAAGCTCTGGTATAGTAGTTCTTTTCTATGATACAGGCTAGAGGTATCCTAGGCCTTGACTTTTTAATAAAACATCACTTGTATGTCAGAATAAAGCTTTGTTTACACAATAACATTTCCGGTGGTAGCAATGAGTTTGATTGTCTGCTCTGCTGACAGATCCTTTCACTTTAAGCTGATATTTTCATACTTAAAAATGGGATAATTGTGAGGACTGAGGAGGTAGTGTACAGCTCCTATCCTTTTCTCAATTTGCCAGCATGACAGAGGTGTTGGTTCTTTGCATGTGACTCTTGCACTAGAAGGAGCTGGATAAGAACTGTTTGTTTTTAGTCACTATCTCCAGGGAACCAGGTTCACGGCAAGTTTTCAAGAAGTACTTTTTAAATGCATAGTTAGTTATAATCTGTATTTTGTTAAAAGTACATCACTTTTCATGCTTTCTACTTTTGTTTTTCAAGTTCAGTATTTTTTTTTCTATGTACCAGATTCATGCTTTAGAAACTTGTTCTCTTTTTATTAGAAAAAAATATTGCGGATAGGCTGGGCTTGGTGGCCCACATATTCAATCCCAGCACTTGGGAGACAGAGGCAGGAGGATCTTTGTGAGTTTGAGGTCAGCCAGGTTTACATGGTGAGTTCCAGCACAGCCAGAGCTTCATGGTGAGACCTTGTTCCCAAAAAACCAAAACCAAACATAAAAGTATGGGCTACTGAGATAGTGAGTGAAGGTGCTTGCTACTATTCTGAGTTTGATCTCTGGGACCTACGTGGTGGAAGGAGAGGACCAACTTCCTTCCACAAGTTTTCTACAGCACACACACACAAATAAAATGTGCATGTATAATGGTGTGTAAAACTTGGTCACCATTGTTAGTCAGAAAGCACTCAGAATCCTCTTCCTCCAGTCTTTTTCCTCCCTTTCAGCACTTTTCTGCTCTGCTGTATAGTTTTACCACAGAAGTGTACGCCTTTAAACAGTCTTGATGGGTTTTTCTTGCTTTTTGGAGACAGTAGTTATGACAGAGATTAACTTGGCCTTGAGCAAATTTAGCACATATTTAACCACTGAACTTCACCCACAGTGCCTATTCAGTTTTGAATATCACAGGACTCCACCTGTTCATACTTACACATGTATGTCAAAGCTCTTTTTAGTTAGTGTTGTTGGTTTAATATTTACTCATTTAGACTATTTTGTATGAATATACCTTGTTTTTCTCATCTTAGATGTATGTTTGAGTTTTTAAGTTTTGACAGTTAAATGCTACCGTGAGCATACCTCTTCCCATCCTGGCCTATCTTGTCCCTCACAAAATGATGTTTTTTAATGAGTAATTCCTCATTTTGGTGAAGTCCATTTTGTCCTACTTTTCCATTATGGTAATGCTTTTGTTTCTTTTTTGATGAATTTTTCATCAACCTGAGATCATGAGTTGTTTCCTGATCATGTTTCGTAAATGACATGAAGTTGGCAGTATATTGAAGTTAGTTTTTGTGTGTGCTGTGAAATAGACTTCTCGTTTGTTCTTCCAATGTGGATACTTCCTGTCTCAGCAGTTTCCTTGTTCGGTGTGTATCTCCTCCCTTTTATTATTAAGTCCTTGTTATTAAGTGAATTTACATTAAGTAGGTTCCTTTTTTAACTATTTATTAATTCTTTGTGAGTTTCACATCTTGTTCACCACTCCTACTCATCTCCCCGTTCCCTCATACCGCCCTCCGCCCTTGCCGCCTTCCACCTGTTATACAGAGTGAGTTTCAGGGCACCAGAGCTACAACAGAAATCCTGTCTTTGGGAAGAAAAGAAAAGAAAAACCTTTCAAAAATATCCCAAGTGTGAATGTCTCTTGTGTAAGGATAGGACTTGGCAAAAATGAGAGAGCATCTGATGAGGAATTAGGAGCTATAAATTTCTGCCCCAGTCTGCCAGGCCTTCTATGGGTGGTATAGTTTCTAGACCTCAGTCTTGCCCTCAGCATAGAGTGTGTGTGTGTGTGTGTGTGTGTGTGTGTAGGAGGAATACTTTAAAATTCCTTGAGTGGTCCTGTCTACCCTCTCACTGTGGATGACATTGTTAAAAAAGATTTTTATTTTTAATTAGTTGTAAATATACATTTTTGTGTAGAGGTCTATGCACATGAGTGCATGTGCCCCAAAGAAGGTTTTGGGTTCCCTATAGCTGGAGTTACAAGTGGTTGTGAGCCACCTGATATATGTCCTGGGAACTGAGCTTGGGCCCTCTGGATGAGCAGCAAGCACTCCTAACCATTGAGCCATCTCTCCAGCCCCTGTAATCACATTTTAAAAAACAATCAGTGTAATTCTAAAATTAAGAATTTTGATGAGAGGACCTGAATTCATATTTTTAGAGTAGTTCTTAGATTTAAAATTTTGTTTCAGTGTGCTATCAAGCCTGGATTTTACATGCCCCCACAATTGTGAGCCTGTGTAGATTGCTTCATTGCACACTTAGAAGAGAAACTTGTTTTCAATTTGAAGATGTAGTTTCAAGTGGTTGAAGAGCCAGGCTTGTTTTTACTGTGCTGATACAGTTCCTGCTCTGAGCTATTCAGTTCCTTTTATTCATTTTTCTTTTCATGAAAAACAAATCAGTCTGACTTACCTCTAAAAGTGTATCTAATTTCATAAGAAATGAAATAGCTGCCATTTTTGTTTTTAAACATCAGGGTGTTTTGTTTGTTTGTTTGTTTTTTCTTGGGCAGAATGAGATAGAAGAGAGTTATTTCAGACTGGGACCTAGGCCAGGTGTGGTGGTAAGGGCTGCAGTTCTAGCACTGGGGCAGGAACCTTGAGGGCTACGCGGTTCTTTCCAGGCCAGCCAGGAGAAAGAAAAGAGAAAGCAGGGGGAGTGGTGCTTTACAGAACTCATTTGGAAGATGTATGCCCCAAATAGCTGCAGGCTTTACCATTTCTATTTCTCTTTCATCGCTTTTCAACTAGAGTTTAAAGGGCCAGAGTTCCCTACAGGTTGGAGAATATTGGTGAAGGATGAGGCTGAAAGGTAGCCTGAGGTCACATTGATTTGTTGTTCTGAGACAAGCTCTTGCTGTGTATATCCCAGGCTCTTCTCAAATTCCTGATTCTCCTGCCTCAATCTCTTGAATGCTACCAAGTTATAATGTTGGGATCTTGTTCTAATTGACTGAGAAGCCTGTGCTAGAGGCCCTGGCTTCTGAACCGCAGAATATATCAGAAGGATTTTCACCTTCTGATATTCCTGGTTAGTGTACCCCTCCCTGTTCTGAGGGTGCCTTCTCACCTTCCTACTTTAAATAAGAACATTTGGCATGCTAGGAGGAGATACTTGTTATAAAGCCTTGGGTGTTCTGGACTGCAGTTTAAAACTGGCACCCTGAGAGATTGATTCATAGAAGAGGTGCTGCTCCTAGAATGTACAGTGTGCCAGAGTACATATGTGTAATGGAATAAGAAAAATGAACGATATCACTATCAGAGCAAGTAGATGGTTTGCTTCTCACACAAAGCAGGTACTAAATAACTGTTGTTTGAATTTTAAGTCAGACTAGCAACTATTGAGAACTTTTTATACTAACAAAATTTTATGGTGATTGTGATTTAAGGAAAGGTTAAATTTTCCCTGAAAGGGTTTAGCATGCTGGAAAATAGTTTGGGATAGAGTAAAAAGAAAACTGGAGATTTGTCTTTTTTTAGTTGACTGTGATACTTTACTCTCCTGATTTTGACAGTAACACCTTGGTAGTGAGAATTTGTGAACAAGTGATCTTTGTATATGTGTTTGTATTTGTGTGCGTGTGAGCGCACATGCCATGGAAGTTAGAGGACAACTTTGGAGAGTTGCTTTGGTTGCATTAGTCAGCGTTCTCTAAAGGAACAGAGTTGAAATTGTATGTGTAGATAAGTCTTAGTTACTGTTCTGTTGCTGTGATGAAACACCATGACCAAGACAACTATAAAAGGAAGCATTTAACTGGGGCTGGCTTACAGTTTCAGAGGGTACTGTCTCTTATCATATCAGGATTATGGAGTCAGGCCAGCAGGCGTGGTGCTGAGTAGCTGAGAATTCACATCTGATTGGCAGAGAGAGAGAGAGAGAGAGAGAGAGAGAGAGAGAGAGAGAGAGAGAGAAAGAGACTAGGCCTGATGTTGTGTTTTTCAAACCTCAAAGCTCACCCCAGGGACAGACCTCCTCTAACAAGACTACACTTCATACTTCCTAGTCTTTTCCAACCAGGTCCAGTAACTAGGACCAAACATTCCAACATATGAGCCTGTGGGGGCCATTCTCATTCAGAATATCACATTATATATGTGTGTGCGTGCGCATATATATATATATATATTTTTTTTTAAATAAGGTATTTTTAGAGTGGTTTAAAAGGTCTGGATAGTCCAGCAATGACTTATATCCTGATAGAAAGGCCAAGAATTTAATAGTTGATCACATTGGATGTCTCAGCAGTTCCAGGCCAGTGCTGGTGTCCTGGAAGACTCCTAGAGAGCTATGGATCTTAGTGTATATTCTGAAAAAGTAGGTTCTAACACCAGTGAAGGAGTCCTTTGGCAACAGGATAAACCAGTGGTTCTCAACATGTGTCATGACTCATTTGGGGGTTGAATGGCCCTTTCACCTAAGACCATCAGAAAGCACAGATATTTACATTACAATTCATAACAGAAGCAAAATTACAGTTAAGAAGTACTGTACAACGAAAATAATTTTATGATTGGGGTTCACTATGATATGAAGAATTGTATTAAAGGGTTAGAGCATTAAGACTGTTCAGAACCACTGTGATAGATAAATTTGTTATTGAGAGTGAGGGCATGGGGCAAAAAGTAAAATCTTTTTTTTTTCTTCTATGTTCATTTATGTGAGCTACCACCTGAAGGGGTGACCCAGATTTAGGGTGATCTTCCTACTCCAATGATCCAATCAAGAAAGTCCCTCACAGAGATGCCAAGCTGCTTGGGGCTTTGATTCCGTATATAATAGCCAACTAATATTAGCCTTCTCATTGGTCCTTTCCTTTCTGTTTTCTACCCCTCCTTCCTCTCTTTGTCCCTCTCCACTCCCCCATCTATCCATCTAACTGGCCTGTGAGCTTCCAGGCAGTTTTCCCATCTCTGCAGAGGAGTGTCCTACTGTATTACAGATGTGTCCTACTGTAGCCGGCTTTTAACATGGGTGCAGGGATCAAACTCAGGTCATTGGGTTTACAGGGCAGATACATTTACTCATTGGGCCATTTCCTGGCTCTTCAAGGAATTTTGTTACCAGACCAAAGAATTCGAGCTCAGGACCTTTGGGATAAAGCTTTATTACTTCTGCCTTTCTTTGATCTCTTGGTTTTAGAAACCCAAATGTAAAGTTAGGATCATTGTTGTTTATCTTCTGAGTCTCCAACGACTCACTCAGGAAACTAGAACTGATAATTTCTGTACTGGGCTCTCCTACATCTGTCATTTGCTTCTTTATTTGATGAACTTTGTAGAATGCTATACACTGTGGGTACTGAGTGCCAGTAATGCAGATACGATGTAGTCCCTTCACACTTACTTCTGGGGCTATAATCTAAGGAGCACTGCCTGAAGAAGTGCCAGCAGGATCTGAAAAAGGGCCATTGGTAAAGAAGAAGGCTTCCCCCAAGGCACCCAGTGCCTCAAACTGTGACAAAACAGCAGAATCCTGAATTTTTATTTCATTGTTAAGATTGGTGTTGTCTATAATCATAGTTTGATAAGCTTGACTAAGTAAATCCAAGGTGGCAGGCCATGAGAGTTGATATCGTATTGTTTGTTGGTAACTGTATTCTTTGGGGTTATCTCATGAAGGAGGGGAAAGAAGAATGAACAGAGGAAAACTTTCTGACTCATTTGTATTACTTCAAAGAAGTAAGCTAAATGTTCCATAGGCCTTGCTAGTTCATCAGACATGTAACTGGTGTGTAGCTGTTGCTTTTTAAATTTTTTAAAATAATTTTTTAATTTTAATTTTGTATTAGTGTGAGAGTGTCAGATCCTCTGGAACTGGAGTTACAGACAGTTGTGAGCTGCCATATGGGTGCTGGGAATTGAACCCTAGTCCCATGGAAAAGCAGCCCATGCTCTTAACCACTAGGCCATCTCTCCAGTCCTTAAGTCTTTTTAAATGTGTGTATGTGTGTAGTGTTTGTATGGGGCTATATGTGTGTGTATGATTGTGTTCTAGAGTGTGGAGGCCTGAGATTGATGTCAGGAATCTTCTTTGATCATTTTTCTATTTCGTTCTTTGAGTCAGGGTCTCTCAGTCAAACTCAGGCTTGTGTTGCTAGCCAGCTAGCTCAAGGACTCCCCCTCCACCTTCCACAGCTAGAATCACAGGTGGCTGCTACTGTCACCTTGTATTTAAATGGGTTCTGGGGATCTGAATACTGGCTCTTTTGTTTGTACAACAATTATTAAAAACTAGTAAATAATTTTCAGGCCTGATTTCTTTCCCCCCTTAAACTTTTTTTAGTAACCACTTCCTCCATGATTCTTCTAAGTGATGCAGCTCCCCTCCCCCATACAGTACCTATTTTGTTTGCTTGGTTGGTTTTTGTTTTTTGTTTTGTTTTGTTTTGTTTTTTTAGATAGGGTTTCTCTGTGTAGTCTTGGCTGTCCTGGACTCGTTTTGTACACCAGGCTGGCCTTGAACTCACAGCAATGTGCTTGTCTCTTGCTTCCCCAAGTGCTGGGATTATAGGCATGCACCTCTACCCCTGGTTCCTTTACAGTAATTTTTAACTATAGAAAAGTTGTCATGTTGACATACTGCTTCTGTCAACACATGCCTCATAAACTTGGCACAGCCTGAAGGAACCTTGGGAATCCCCTTTTTAGGACAGCCAATAAGTCATGATAGTCTTTCTTCTTGAAGGTAGTTGAGGCCTGCTTCTTTGGGTAGCCATATCATGGTGGATTCATCAAAAGTCCATGTTGTCTGAGTTAGCGGAGTCCCATCAGTTGGAACTGAGAAAGTTGACCCAGAGCAAAGGGACTTGGTTAATTTCACCTTTTGGCTTGTTGCCTTTTAGGTTTGGATATTCTGCTTGGATTTGAGGTCACTGAAAATCTCAGATAATGAATGTTTCTTCTTTCTTTCTTAATTTTTTAAAAATGATGATTTTTTATCTTTAAAATTTATGTACATTAGTATTCTGCCTGCTTGTATGTGTGAGGTCTTCAGATCCCCTGAAACTGGAGTTACAGACAGTTGTGAGCTGCCATGTAGGTGCTGGGAATTGAACCGGGTTCTTTGGAAGGACAGCCAATTCTCTTCTCTTAACTACTGAGCCATCTCTCCAGTCCCAATGAATGTTTCTATACTATCTGTCATTAGATTGTAAGGCCACTGAGCTCAGTGTTGTCAGCTTTCTTTTTATTACTACTTGGCACCAGTGTAACATGGCCACATTAAGGCATGTATACATTCAGTTCATTTAAAGCCTGGGAAAGATTTTCCCTGGGCAAATCAAAGGATAATGGGTTGGTGATTTAGTTTGCTTCCTGAAATGCTTAAGGTGGTTGGTGTTCTCTAAGTACCCTATTGGCTATCTTAAAGGAGGGGAGGTCTAAGCTGCTGCTGCAGAGGCTTTAGTACAAGTGGCTTAGAGAAGAACGCATTTTATTGCTCATAGTATTTTCTTTACATTGTGAGAAAATGTTCTTTTTAGTGTAAAATTCTGAGATTTGACTAATGCACCAATCCCTATGACTACCATAAACAAGATTCATAAATTTACTTACAAGGTATGCATGCACATGTGCGTGTGTGTGTGTGTGTGTGTGTGTATGCATACCTATGCACAAAGAATGTGTGTGGAGGTCAGAGGACAACTTTGGGAGTTAGTGTTCTCTACTGGGCTCTAGGCATCACACTCAGGTCCTCAGGCTCATATAGCAAGTACTTTTTACCACATGAGCTGTTTTGCATTCCCTATAATCAGGATTTAGATGGGTTCTGTCACAACTCAAAACTCCTTTTGCTCTTTTGCTATCTTCTTCTCATCCCTGGAAATTACTGATCATATTTTCATTTTTATAGTTTTGTTTGTTCTAGAATGTTCTAAAAATAGAACCACCCTTTGTTGGTCTTTGGAGTCTTAATTTTTTTTTCCTCCAAGTTTAGTGCATCATGATTGGCCCTTGTTTCCTAGGAGTACTTACTTCCTTTTTCTAGATAAATAGTTTTCCATTGTTTGGCTATTGCATTTTGTTTATCTTTTACCAGGTGAAGAGTGTTTGCTAGATTTCAGTTCTAACATTGCTGCAGTGAACTTCTTATGAGGATGGCTCATAAGAAGATGGGTAGCCTGTGCTTCTAAAGGTTCATATAGAGACCCAGGATGCTTCCATGCTGTTCTGCACTCTTCATATTGTCTTTATCTATCTAATTGGAACCTGAGTGTTGGGAATGTTTGTTTTGATTGGAGACAGCTAGGGCAAACACATGCAATAGGACTTCTGTATATCACTGTGTTCCCAATCCATCTATGGGACCAAGTAATGTGTTTGTTGCTAAGCAAGTTTTGGTGGGTGATCAGCCGTCTGCAGCATGACTTGTCAGGAAAAATCCCTTTTAGGAAAGCCATGTAGGAGACAAACACTCTCAGACCCTGGTACTGACAGATTGTTTACAGGTGTAACCCTTGGACTCTGGATCTTTTCTGTGCTGGAAACCCTACACAGTCTTCACCTTTAGCTTTACCTTTCATGGGGCTATCTTGTCTATTTTCTTCCCTGCCTGATTGTTGCCATTTCACTTCTCCCTTTTTTTTTTTTTTAAGAAGGGTTTATTTATTTTTTATTTATACAATATTTTGTCAGCATTCTGGAAGACAGCACCAGATATCATTATAGTTAGTTATGAGCTGCCCTGTGGTTGCTGGGAATGGAACTCAGGACCTTTGGAAGAACAGTCGGTACTCTTAACCACTGAGCCATCTCTCCAGCTCCTCCTTTTTTTTTTCACATCTGATTTTTCTGTGAGCGGTGTATTAGGAAGTTGAGCTCATCTGTCACCATCACTCCCCATCCTCATGCTTTTTTGTTCCCAGCCTGGAGCTTATGTTCACTACTGGTAGCTAAAAAGTACTTAGGAATGAATGAACTATAGAAACAAATAAAGTAGTCACTCCAGTGCATGTTCATTTCCTTTTCTTCTGACTTTTTTAGAAAGAAGGAACTCTCAGCCACCAAAAAGGACCGTGTGAGCCATTGTCTAACAATATGTGAAAACATCGTGGCCCAGTCTCTCAGGTAATGTTTTTTAAATTTTATTTATTTATGTATATGAGCGACCTATTTGCTTGTATGCCTGCATGACAAGAGAGCATCCGATCCCCTTCTAGCTTAGGTCCTCCAGAAGGGCATCCAGTGCTCTCAATTGCCAAGTCATCTCTCCACCCTTATTTTTTTTTTCTTTTTCCTTTTCTTTTTGTCTTTCTTTTCAAAGATGTTTCTCAGGTAATTGTATTTGGAACGTGGTCTACAGAGCCAGTTGCAGGATGGCCAGAGCTATACAGAGAAACTGTATCTCAAAAAATGAAAAACAAACAAGCAAATAAATAAATAGATAATTTATAGATAAATAAATTTATAGATAAATAAATAAATACCGTATATTTTTGCTCTTAATGCATTAGCATGTCCTTTGAACCTATAGCTGTCTTTAAGAAGTTTATTTAGGCATGTTTTCCCTCCTGCCTGATTGTTGGCACTTCACTCACCCCAACGTTTTTTGTTTGTTTGTTTGTTTGTTTTCCATGAGCAGTGTAAATGTGGTGTGGCCACGTGCTTGAAATCCCAGAACTTGGCAGGCTGAGACAGGAGGATCCTGAATTTGAGATCAGCCTGGGCAACATAGCAAAAGTCTACATCAAGAAAAATCCACTTAAAATAAGGGTGCTTTTACCACATTTCTAGCTGTGCTGTAAGAGTATCTGGGTTCTGTAATGGGTAATGTTTTCTTCTATATGAGAATTTTAGCCATACGATAATTGAATGGCGGGTTGGTATTTAATTTGTACTCTTTTAAGTTTTATTTATTTTAATTTTATGTGTGAGTGTTTTATCCATATCTATATATTTTCTCCCTGTTTATGCCATAAGAAGGCATAAGAGACCATATGAAGGCACTGGAGTCCCTGGAACAAAGATGGTTGTAAGTTGCTATACCCTTTGCAAGAGCAGTAATGATCTTATCCACTGAGCTCTCTCTCTCTCTCTCTCTCTCTCTCTCTGTCTCTCTCTTTTTTTTGAGACAAGCAGTCCTTTGACCCAGGATGACCTCAGATTTACCCTATAGCAAAGGATGACCTTGGATTCCTGATCCTCCTGCTCCCACCTCCGCATTGCTTGGATTATGGACCCAGTCTCTTGGTTAGAGTTTCTATTGCTGTGATGAAACACCATGCTGAAAAGCAACTTTTGCTTGCATATCCATGTATCAATCTGTCACTGATGAAAGGAAGGGAAGGAACTCAAGCTGGGCAGGAACCTGGTGACTGGATCTGATGCAGAGACTGTGGAGAGGTGCTGCTTACTGGCTTGTTCCTCATGGCTTGATTAGCCTGCTTCTTATGGAAGCCAGGACCACCAGCACAGGGGTGTTTCCATCCACGGTGGGCTGGGCTCTTCCCCATCAATCACTATTTAAGAAAATGCCCTGAAGGTTTGCCAGCCTATAGCTTAATTTTATGGAGGCATTTTCTCAGTTGACATTCCCTCCTCTCAGATGAATTTAGCTTGTGTCTAATTGGAGAGAAAACTAGTCAGGACACCTGGCTTTAGAATATAACTTAAATATAAAAATACACCTTACATAAAACAGAAAAATTCAACTTGGGAAAGGGAAGCATTGCACCTCCATGCTCTCCTCTCCTAGTCACTTGTGCACCATCATGGACTCCAGTTACCAGGACAGTGAGATGTGTGTTGTGCTTTAATCCTATAGGATTTTACTGTAACAGCTATAGCAGTGATGAAAACAAAATAGGACATTGTCACCTTCCAAACTGGCAAACAAAATCATCAGAATTTTTGTCAGAGGAAAGACATTTGGGACCACAATAGAGACAGATAAAAGTGCTGGCTTAAAACCAAAACCTGACCACAACAAAAATCAATCAGAAATGCATAGAAGTATAGGAAGCTACAGCTTGTAACAAGAACAGTTAGCCAATGACCCAGAATAGGTTAGTACTGCAGAAGCACCAAAACAGTGTAAGAAACATTAAAACAATGTAACTATTTTGCGTGCTCAAAAAGCAAAAGGTTGAGGGTATGGGATGTACAAACAAGACTTGAAAAAGGCTAAGCCGGAACTAAAATAAGGAGACAGCCTACTTCTCATAGGAAATGCCTGCCAAAATCCAGGAAAGTGCCATCTGTAAGGCGTGCCCTCCCCAGTAAAAATCTCTGTCAGATGAAAAGGTGAAATAAAGAGGTTTTCAGACATACCATAGTAAAAATATCCTCTGTCTGACAAGCAATGCGTTTAAGACACCTTTTTTCAAAGACTTATTTATTTATTTATTTATTTATTTATTTATTGTGTGAGTACTCTATCTGCACGTACACCTGCATGCCAGAAGAGGGGACCAGATCTCATTATAGATGCTGTGAGCCACTATGTGGTTGCTGGGAATTGAACTCAGGACCTCTGGAAGAGCAGACAGTGCTCAGTTTAAGATATTTTAAAGGAAGTGTTTCAGGCAGATAGAAACTGGTACCAAATAGAATCTAGAGCTACACAAAGGATTGAAAAGCAGTAGAAATAGTATCTATGCTGACAAATGAGGTAAGCATGAGAGATTTTCTCTTTTTCCTTTCTTTCTCTCCTCTCCCCTCTCTTTCTCTAGAGACAAAATCTTTCTCTTATGTACTCATCTGGAACTAGTGGTGATCTTCTTGCCGCTGCTTCTTTAGTGCTGGGATTACAGATGTGTGTCTGATGCATGCAGCAACAAGTACTATGATCTTGTTCTTGGGGAGATTTAAACAAAGGTTTAGTTAACCCATAGGGAAACATTTACATATCCAAAGTACTAATAATATTAAAATCCAACTTGGTGAATCATAAATACATAAGGGTTAATTACAGTGGTATGGATGAATCGTTGTTAAGAGCATGGATGACTAAAGGCAGTGCATCACCAAAAGCCTACCCTGGCATGGGTGATAGCTCACTAAAGGTGGGACCCTGGAACTCTGTACAACTTATACCTAACATTTCTGAGCAGTCCTTACTATTTATATAACCTTGGTGTCTTACTCAGGATTTCTATTGTTTTGATAAAACACTGACCTAAAGCAACTTGGGAATGAAGGGTTTATTTCACCTTATACTTCCACATCACAGTCCATTGCTGAGGGGAGTCAGGACAGGAACTGATACAAAGGTCATGAAGGAGTACTGCTTACTGGCTTCCTCTCATGGTTTGCTGTGTCTGCTTTCTTATAGCACCTAGGACCACCATCCCAACAAGCTAAGCCCTCTGACATCAGTCATTAGTTAAAAAAAAATACACTATAGGTCAAACTGGTTGGGGCATTTTATCAATTGAAATTCTCTCTTCCCAAATGATTCTAGCTTGTATTAAGCTGACATAAAACTATCCAGCACCCTTAGGGACAGAGAGTCATATGAGTCTGGTAAATTTGAGGGACTTCCTGAGACTTCTGACTTGCTTACTTCCTGAGTCTTTTTTGTTGCTTTGTTTTGAAATAGAGTTTCTTTATGTAGTCCTGGCAGTCCTTTAACTTGCTGTTAAAGTTAAAGGCCAGCCTTGAACTCATAGAGATTTCCTACTTCTCCCTCTTGTGCCACCATGCTCAGCTACTTCCTGAGCCTTAATATGCCTTTTTCAGAATTTCCCAACTCTGAAAGAGCTTGCTACACAATGCAGTCTTTAATTTCTTCTTCTTTTTTTAACATTGATTCATTTTATGTGTTTTTTAACATTGATTCTGTTATGTGTGTGAGTGTGTATGCAACACAGTCCTTGTGTGGAGGTCAGAGGCCAACTTTCAGGAGTTGGTTCTCTTTTCATGATGTGTGTTCTGAATATTGAAGTCAGGTCATCAGGCCTGTTGTCAAGTTACTTGCTGACTGCATGTAGAAAATAATATTTTGGATAGGTTGTTAAATAATTAACCTTACCTGTTTCTTTTTAGTTTGATGCCACTAGGAGGAATCTTGAGCTCACTCTTGTAGCTGTCCTTAGCCTTTTATTTTGGTACTGGTAAGGCTAATGCCTGAGAGAAAGTCTCTAGCCTCAGACTTTCCCTCCTTAGCTCCTAGTTTATTACTTATTCCTTACCGATAGTGTCTTTGGCATTGCCGAGTGCCATGTCTTACTTCTTGCTCTGTGTATGTTGAGCATTATTGATACCCTTTTCTTTCTCTTAGGTTTATGGATGTCTTCACCTCCTTTTGAGACAGTCTCATTGTGTAGCTCTAGCTGACGTAGAACTCATAGAGATCACCCTGCCTCTGCCTCCCTGGTCCTAGGATTAAGAGCACATGCCTTTAATGTGAAGGAGAGGGAGACTATGTAGTTCAGAGTCCTGTAGATTATGATCCTGGGAACAGTCTGCTTTTGATGTTTCAGGAATAGCATACACTGTTCCTATGCCATCAGGATCACCTCCAGAATAATCCTTGTGTTACAGGTTTGAGATACTTTAGAGTTCCACTCACATGGCCCACCAGCCTCTCCTTCTATTGGGTAGGTTTAGCTTGTTGGATCACGACATACCAGACAGGTGCTGTCAACTAAACTTGCTAAAATATTTCACAAACAGTACCCAGATTCCAGTTATTATGATACCAGTATTCTGTTTCTTGCAACAGAAAAGCCTTGTTAGCCTGTGGCACCTAGTGAAATGTGGTTGTACCTTGAAGCATATTAAAAGTAAGATTAAAAGGAAATTAAGGAGATGTATTAAGGAGATGGCTTATAGGTATTTCAAGGCTTCACGGATACTATCTAAAGGTAAAAGTAACCTTTTTACAAAGCATTTGGCTACCTGGGATTTGAAAATCCTATAGAGTATCTCTTAAGGGCGTTTAAATAAAATCTAAAACCAAGAGGGAATCAGTATAATTATGCTGTTTACTGCAGTGAACCTTTACGCAGGTATCCTTAAATTTTATATGATGTTCTTTCTTGTTCCAAATTGTCTTTTAGATCCCTCATTGCATATTGGCATCAGATCTTCTAGCCCCTCATGACTATGACAATCTCTCTCTCTCTCTCTTTTTACTTAGAAATTCTCCAGAATTTCAGAAACTCTTGGGCATTGCTATGGAGCTGTTTCTGCTGTGCAGTGACGATGCGGAGTCAGATGTCAGAATGGTAGCTGATGAGTGCCTCAACAAAGTCATCAAAGTAAGAGCCCTGTGCTGGTGTGCTCCTGGGATTGTTGTGATTTAAGAGAAAAGGCTTTCAGTGGGCATTTTCTTGCTTTGAGTGAAGCGTCCTCATGATATCTACATATTTTCCATTTTGTGCATGTGGCTTGGAGCATCTGCACCCTTATAATATATAGGTCAATTCTGAAGGGCATCTGTGTGGCCACTGGCTGCCTATTTCTTAAGAAGAGTGTCTCTGTGGGCTCCCACTTTTGTTTGGGCATTGCTTGGAGAACCTCAGACCTCTGAGGTATCTTATTGAGAATATTTCTAGATAATTCTAGGTTATGTCAAGTTAACAGAGCTAACTATCTCTCCTTAGTCTCTGTATACCAGGTGCTGCATGTGACTGAAAAGGAGAGCATGGTCATCTTCTCTCCATAATTTTGACATGCCATTTTATAAGAGAAAGTTCTTAGGGACAAGAGTAGGGTGCCCTTCTCTAATGTGGATTTTGTTCCATTAACCTTGATTGAGGATACATGGTTCTTATGTTTTAGTTAGGGTTTTATTGCTGTGAAGAGATGTCATGACCATAAGAACTTTTATAAAGAAAAATATTTAATTGGGGCTGGCCTACAGTTCAGAGATTTAGTCTATCATTTTGTGGGAAGCATGGCAGCAGGCAGGCAGACATGGTGCTCAAGAGGTAGCTGAGAGTTCTACATCTGGATTGGCAAGCAACAGGAAGAAAGAGTGACACTGGGCCTGGCTTGAACATCTGAAACCTCATAGCTCATCTCCAGTGACACACTTCCTCCAACGTGGCCACACCTTTTAATAGAGCCATTCCCTATGGGCTTGCAGGGCCATTTTCAGTCAAAGTATCACACCTCATTTCTGAGTGAGCTCAGGAGTGCTCAGAGAAGGTCAAGATATGAGCTGTGAGGACTGGGAGACTTCCTAGCTGACAGTGAGACCTGGGGTGGGTCAGGAAGTGGGGGCTGTGAGTATCCTTGCTGTTTTTGAGGTTCAGAACTTCCAGAAAGATGAATCTGTGTTTCCTGCTAGAGAGAGGGGCTCAGATCCTGTAAGTACAGCCCCCATACCCTGCTTACTTAGAGGGCATCACCTTAGCTGTTCAGGTAACCTAGGGAAGACTGAGTGCTTACTGTGAGAGCTTTAGGGTAATCTTAATTTGATGTTATATAGAATTTGATTATTGTAAATGTTAGGTTCTTTTTCCTTCTGTTTTTATCCTAGTAAAGACCTGTATTTAGAATATTCTGTAATTTCTATTACATTTACTTTTTCTTATATATTACTTTTCCTTAAAATTTGAAATTTTGGTTGCCATTTAGCTTTGTGGGTACAATTTAGAACTATGGGTAGAATGTGTCTTCTATAACAAATCTCTCCTGTTTCTTCTCAGGCTTTGATGGATTCTAATCTCCCAAGGCTACAGTTAGAACTCTATAAGGAAATTAAAAAGGTGGGTCTTTGTTCTGCATTATTGAAAAATTGATACTGTTTTACTGTTGAGGATAAGATTTTATCTTTTAAATTATTAAGCAAAACTTTTAGAAGGAAATGCCATTTGTTGAAGGGGACTTCAGTTTTTTTAAAAAACATATTCTCGATTTTTATTTTATTCAAATTTAAAGCATCAACTTAAGTTTTAAAAATGTTTGTTTGTTTTATTTTATGAGTATGAGGTTTTTTTGCATGTATATTTCTGCACCATGTGTTTGCAGTGCCCATTGAGGTCCTCCACAAGCACAGCTTGTGCTCTTAACCCTTGATTTATCTCTCTAGCCCCTGGCAACCTTCTTTTTTTAAAAACAAACAAAAACTATATTTTTACAATTGAAGCCCTCTGGACCTTAAAAGTCTCCAAAGTAGTTGCTATCTATTATATACATTTAATTGGAATTTTTCTCTGAAAATTAACAAAGAAAATGTTTACCTCTCTAAGACAGGATGCAAGCAGCTCTAATACTATAGACTTAGCTGTAGAAAGTGCATGTGCCTCTTAGATGTAACACAACACTTGTTAACCCCTCTTAGAATGGTGCTCCTCGAAGTTTGCGCGCAGCCCTATGGAGATTTGCCGAGCTGGCTCACCTGGTTCGACCTCAAAAGTGCAGGTAAGTTGTACCTCTGTATTACTTTTAAGATTTGTTTGGTAGATGGCTAGTCCTGCCTGTCTTGCATGTCCCAATGCAGATATCCATCCTTGAGAGATCGTTCTTGTCCACTCTAGGTTTCTTATCTTTGTTTCTTCTGGTTGCTGTCAGCATTCCTTTCTTATATTTCTTTCCTAACACCCATTTTTATTAGACATATTATCATACCCTCTATTAATGTGCTTCTTTCTAGTCCCATTATTCCCCAAGAGACTTGTGGGATGTGTTTCCAGTGTAACATGGTCTAACCATCCTGTTCTATGCTAGATTCCCAACCTGAGTATGTGTCCACTCAATGTATTGGTTAAGGATACTTGCCAAATGATTGAAAATTTAATCTGGTCTCATCAACAGCAAGTATAGTAGTTACTGAAAAAGAAGCATTTGTTTAGCACGTGGGTTGGAGAAATAAATGTTGAACTGTGCCTAAAATTTCAACTTGTTTCTTCCCGATGGCCCCCTGGTACAAGGTATTGAATCCAGGGCCACAAGCATGCTAAGCAATTTTCCACTGAGTCTCATTTTCAGCTCACCCATCTGGCTTAGTGCTTGAGTAACAAAACAGGACTATAGTTACCAGTTCCTTCTTTTTCTCCTTTGGTTGCAAAATATACTGCTCATGTCCCAAAGATCCTTAGGTCTATCCACGAGAAACTGGTAGGGTGCTCTAAATCCTCACATTATCAAGAAACGATGATGTGTTCCGCTGAGTTTCAGTAAGAATTTTATGTGGCCACAGAGGTGTAATCACTAAGGAAGTTTCTTTTTATTGAACCTTTTCTTTTATATATGCTTATGTGTTTATTTTTGTGTTGCCTTTGTTGCTGAGACTAGGTCTCAGGCATGCTTAAGTGTGTGTTTTACCACCAAGCCACATTTCCAGCTCAAGTGGTCTTATTTTGAAAATTGCCATATTTTTGAGGTAACACAGTAGACAAAATAGCTGTTCAAAAGTGTGACTATCCTGTATTTCCCTATCTTAAACCCTCTTAATTATTCTCATGTGCTGTTCAGATAAAATCTAGATTTCTCATTCAAGATAAGAGACAATTTAGCCTCTGCTGACCCTCTGCTGTCTCATCACTTCAGACATGCTATATTGACTGATGCTAGTTCTTTAAACAATCAGTTTTATTTCCTCATGATGGCTTGATGTCTCAGAAAAAATAATCACCTCCTTATGGAGGCTTTCTAGCCTTCTAGCCTAATATATTCCAAGATATCACAGATTTCTGCCTCACAAAGATGGCTGTGGTATCTGTAGAATTGCTTGCTATATAAGAGGGCCTTGGCCCCAGAATAGCAGGCACCCCAGTGTCAACCGAGTATCTTTTATATCAATCCTCCTACTCTACACATATTTTTCTCTGTAAGGTAAGGGCTGGGTTGTTGTTTGTATGCCTCATTTTGAACACTTTTTTTTTTTTCTTCTAGAGATTGTGCAGCTTTCCTGGGGAGCATAAAAGAAACTTGTATTGATTTCTAATCAAAAGAAGCTGGCTTACCAAAGAAAAGTCCCATCTAAGTCCAGCTTGCCAAACTAATGGGTTTATTTGGCTTATGTACAAGGGCATAGAAAACTTATAGTCAGCTATGACATTGAAGCATCACGTCCAGTCAGCTTTTCTTTTACATACTTTGGTTATGTATACCTGTAGCATAAAGGAATGGTGATTGGAATCTCAAATGATGTCCCCTTCTCTTCTCCAAAAGGGAGTGCTAACAGACTGTTGCTATAGACCTAGGTATCTGCTCTATAGTTCTCCTTATTTTGTTGTCATGCCTGTGGCTTCAAGGTCTCCATATAAGTTACCACACTGCTCTGTCTGTTTCATGATAGTAATGGCCATATCAAGTGTGGAGGAAGCAGCTCTCCCACAGTAGCTTTTAACACTACTTTTTCAATAAAATGATGTCCACACAATATGTTGTTTTTTTAATGTTATTGTTTAAGGGCGTATGCCTGTGTGTAGAGAGGTCAGAGGTGTCATCCTGGGTGTAGTTCCTTGAGAGTTATCCAGCTTGTTTTCTGAGACAGTCTTTCACTGTCTTGGTATCTGCTGATGAGGCTGGACTGGCTTAACTTCAGAGGGTCATTTGTCTCTGCCTCCCCTAGAACTGGGATTACAAGTGAGTACCACCATGTCTGGCTTTTTATGTAGATGCTGGAGATCGAACTCATCCTGTACTTGCTACATAAGCCATCGTTTTTGTTCCCTCCAATTTTTGTTTTTAAAAGTAGTATTTTCAGCCAGGCACAGTGACACATGCTTAAAATCCCAGTATTCAGGAAGGCAGAGGCAGGTGGGTCTCTCTGAGCTCAAGGATAGCCTGGTACACTAAGCAAGTTCAAGATAGCCAAGGCTACACAGAGAATTTAAAAAAAAAAAAAAGAATATTTTTTTATAATCTACTGTTTTCTATTTAAAATATATGTTTTAATAGTTGTTGTAATTTGCTGCAAATAATACTTAAACACAACCTTTTAAATTACATTTTATTTGTCTGGGTACCTCTTTGTTTGTGTGCTATGCCATATGAGTGAAGACAACCTGTAGGAGTTAATTCTCTTCTTCTTTGTGGGTCCCAAGGATCAAACGTGGGTCTTTCAGGGTTATCAGCAGGTGCCTTTACCCACAGTCATCTTGCTTGCCCTAAACCTAACTTCTTAATGTCTTTTTAAAACTATGGGAGCGATGATGTGTTTGTAGTTGAGCATTGTGGTCTCCATTAAGAACTAATTAACCTATAAAGCTGGGTTTTCTTTAACAGGGAACCATGAGCATATTTTTTTTAAGTAGAGGAGACCTGAAGAATGATGAATGTTCCTCTTGTACCTGCAGGCCTTACCTAGTGAACCTTCTGCCATGCCTGACCCGAACAAGCAAGAGACCTGAGGAATCAGTTCAGGAGACTTTGGCTGTAGCTGTTCCCAAAATTATGGCTTCTTTTGGCAATTTTGCAAATGACAATGAAATTAAGGTATGATTGTTGTTGCCTCTAAGAATGAGTCTGTGGGACTTAGGATCTCTTGGGGGACAATCATTTGAGATTGCTCTAGAATCATGTTGGTTTTATTGAGAGGTATCTCAAGAGCTTCTTTTCACTTCTACTTTCCTTTCATTGGGTAAAGAGTTGAGGGAGATAGTTTACAGATGCAAATTCAAAAGCATTTTCCCAGAGTGGATGGGTTTTGCTCTACTGGATTGACAATTTGGACCATCTCAGGAAAGATATTACATAGGAAAGAGTGAAGAGCTGATGGGCCCTAAAGCCATGAGGGCTTCCCTTTGCTTTATAGTACCCAGAAAGCAGGACATCGTTGCACAATCTATGCATTGCAAGATTCTTGGTTTTGTTTTTATTTTTATTTTCAAAAAACTTTATTTTTTAAATTATTTATTTTATGAGTATTATTTATTTATATATGGGTGTTTTGTCAATGTACCATGTATGTGCCTACTTTTCTCAGAAGCCAAAAGGGGGTGTCGGATACCCTGGAACTAAACGTAGATGATTATGAGTTTCAAACTGAACCTAATATCCTCTGGAAGAGCAGCCCATGCTCTTAACCCTGAGCTGTCTCTCCAGCTTCTATCTTTAATTTTTTTTAAGATAAGTTTTTTTATTTGTATGTAAGCATATGTGCATGTTTATGTGTGGCTGCATGAGCCCGTGTATGCATGAAGGCCAGAAGAGGGTGCTAGGTGTTCTTCTCTGTTACTCTCTGTAAATCTTTTGGAAGCTGAGTCTCTCCCTGAATCTGAGGCTTACATTTTTGTTTGTTTGTTTGGCTAGACTAGAAACTTTGAAGTCCAAGTGAATCTTCAGTGTTTGCCCCCTTCAGAGCTGGGTTTATGTCGTTTAGCCTCTGAGCTACCGTGGTTTCCTGTTAATACTAATGTGATGTTTTAAAAGGATGATTTCACAGAGTTTGAAATGAGGAAGCGAAATTGTTTGTCTAAGGAGTTGAGTGTAACTAAATTGTCCTTCTTGTTGAGGGAGTTACTGTTTGTTAATCGTCCCTCCTTGGAGGTGGAAGCTCCTGAATGGTTGCAGAAATGAGCGCTGTGCAATACTGTCAGGCATGTCTGTGATAACTGCTATCAGAATCCAGAGACAGGTGCACATATTGTTGGCTCTAGATTGTGACACTTCCGTTTCTTTTTTGCTAAAGAAGTTAGTAACTACTTCTTTCATGAACCTTTGACATTTAAGAGATCATTCATTCTTCTGCCCATGCATCATTGCTGGGCTCTAGAAACAAAGAGTGCCACCCTCGCCTACTTTTCTTGATCCTGTGTCAGAGGCAAGCACAGTAATGCTTATTTTGCTGTATTTGGATTTAAACTCTGTGTTTGTGTTTTAATTACAGAAGAAATGAACTTGGCTCTAACCCTTATATCTTTATATAATAGTCCTGTCTATATTAAATATGTACTTTATCATGCCCAAGTCAGTAGTGATGATTGCTTATGTATGATTTTTTAATACTTTTTTGTTTTCTAAACCCATTAATTATTGGTTGTTTATGACCCCTCAAGGACCAGTGATATTTCTTAACTATTAGGTAGCTTATTGGGTCTATTTCCTCTGGCAGTTATCACCTACATGTTCTCTAGCCCTGTTAAATGTGGCCAGTGATTCCTGGGTTTGCCAATTCTGTTATCCTGGAGACTTTTTTTAATTAAAAAAATTTTATATTATTTATACTTTATCCACTTTGTATCCCAGCTGTAGCTCCCTCCCTCATCCTCTCCTGATCCCACCATCCCTCTTTTATCTCCTCCCGTGCCCCTCTCCAAGTCCACTGACAAGAGAGGTCCTCATCCCCTTCCATCTGACCCTAGCCTATCAGGTCTCATCAGGACTGGCTGCATTGTCTTCCTCTGTGGCCTGGTAAGGCTGTTCTCCCCTGAGGAGGAGGTGATCAAAGAGCCAGCCACTGAGTTCATATCAGAGACAGTACCATTTTCCTTACTAGGGAACCCATTTGGACAGTGAGCTGCCGTGGGCTACATCTGTGCTGGGGTTCTAAGTTATCTCCATGCATGGTCCTTGGTTGGAGTATCAGTCTCAGAACAGACCCCTGGGTCCAGATTTTTTTTGGTTCTGTTGCTCTCCTTGTGGAGCTCCTGTCCTCTCTAGGTCTTTTATCTCCTCTTCCTTTCATAAGATTTCCTGCACCCTGCCCAAAGTTTGGCTATGAGTGTCAGCATCTGCTTTGATACCCTGCTGGGCAGAGTCCTTCAGAGGCCCTCTGTGGTAGGCTCCTGTTCTGTTGCCTGTTCTCTTCCCTCTTCAGATGTCTGTCCTGTTTGCCTTTCTGAATGAGGATTGATCATCTTACCCAGGATCCTTTTTCTTACTTAGCTTCTTTAGGTGTACAGATTTTAGTATGTTTATCCTATTTTATATGTCTGTGATCCACTTATAAGTGAGTATATACCCTGTGTGTCTTTCTGCTTCTGGGATACATTACTCAGGATGATCTCTTCTAGTTCCCACCATTTGCCTGCAAATTTTGTGATTTCCTTGTTTTTAACTGCTGAGTAGTATTCCATTGTGTAAATGTACCACAATTTTTTTTTATCTATTCCTCAGTTGAGGGCCATCTGGGTTGTTTCCAGGTTCAGGCTATTACGAGACAATATACAGCAAGACTATAGCTAACATCAAACTAAATGGAGAGAAACTTAAATCAATCCCACTGAAATCAGGGATAAGGCAAGCCTACCCACTCTCTCTGTTTCTCTTCAACATAGTACTTGAAGACCTAGCTAGAGCAATAAGCAACTAAGGGATATCAAGGAATACAAATCAGAAAGGAAGAAGTCAAAGTATCACTTTTTGCAGATGATAGGATAGTATACATGAGTGACCCTAAAAATTCAACCAGAGAACTCCTTCAGCAAAGTTGCTGGATCAAAATTAACTCAAAAAACACATTAGTAGCCCTTCTGTATATGAAAGATGAAAGAACTGAGAAAGAAGTTAGGGAAACTACACCCTTCACAATAGCCACAAATAACATAAAGTACCTTGGTGTGACTCTAACCAAGCAAGTAAAAGACTTATTTGAAAAAAACTTCAAGTCTCTGAAGAAAGAAATTGAAGAAGATATCAGAAAATGGTGACTTCTTTATAGCTTTCCTCTTCCTGGCTGCTGTCTTTTTCTCTGTCTAGCTTTGCTCCCCAAAGGGGTGAGCATGAAGCAGTTGGGATTTGGCATTCCTAAAAATGCCTTTAGTATGCAGATTAGTTTTCCTCAGGAGAATGAAGTCTTTGTTTTGTCGTACAGAAATGGAGGATCCTGTCCACACCAAGAAGTAGGAATTGGATGTGTGGTAGGAGGAGGGACTCCACAAGTATTCGTAGTAGGACAATATGTCTGGGGAGATGGGGAGAAAAGGGCTGCTGGACCCGGGTCTGGACCAAGAGGTGGATTATCCATAGAATGCAGTTGGAGTAGGAGGGTACTTACAGGCAGGCTGTCACAGGGTGGGGAATGAAACTGAGAGATGATAATAAGACAGAATGGAGAATGAAAATTGCATACCTGAGTCTTAGCCCTGTGTGGCGACTGGGGGTCTCAGATAGAAAGCAGTTCTAGGTAAACAGGCTGACATGAAAGAATGGGGGTGGGCCAGAGGAGAGGACTAAGAGAGCGTCCACAGGAAGAAGTAAAGCTGAGTACCCCCTTTCACAGTTCTTATGTGCGTGTTTGTTGCTATTAGCACATCCATTGGTTTGTTTATCACTTCTGTTGTTTTGGTGTGTGTGTGTGTATGTATGTGTGCGCGTGTGTGTGCACGCCTGTGTGTGTTACATCAGCAGCAGCAAGACCTTACAAGATATAGAGACACACTTAAAATCAATTGCAGCTACTAATATATCACCAGTGGCCATGAAGCTGACAATGGCAGGGCTACTGTGGAATGTGCTATGAAGTTAACATTTAGGCTATGTGTGGAAATATTAAGTGAATTAGATAAAGGAGGGAGATAGACAAATGAAAGAAAGACAAGAGAAACAAGGTTAAACAAAAGAGGAAAGAGGAGGGGTCAAGAGAACATTATGGGGTTATTTTAGACGTTGCCAAAAATGTCCGTGATTTCTTAGAAGGTCCTTCATGGTGCACTGTCATGCTTGTAAATTGCAGCCTTCCACCCACAGAGAAGCCGGTCTTGAGGGGATATTTTAGTATAGCAGCAGCACTTCTGCTTGGAAGTCTTAGGCTAGATTATTACTGTAGTATCTGGTGCCTTTTTCCTTATTGTTGTTTTTAAAAACTTATTTAATGTTGTTACCACTTCTGTACTTGAATACTAAGAATAAACCTAGATACACTGAGACTGTCACTCACAGTTAGCAAGTTCCTGATGCAGATTTTTAAACATTGACCTGTGGAGGTGCGTGTGCACATGTGTGCTCACACGCACTTATTCCTGTTTGTTCTGGCGATTGAACTTAGCCAATCAACCTTGGCTACAAATGCTTTTTACCATTTGAACTATTGATATCACAGCCTTCCTAATGCAGCATGTAAGGAAGTAAATAGACTGTTGATAAACACTTGCTGACTATTGCAAATATGGGATATTTCCATTCATCTATGAAAAATGTGTCAGTTTGTCACAGTTATGTTCTACAAGATTTGAAGTTCTGTGAAATGTTCCATAAGCTCAATGTGAGTGTCGGCTTTCATCTCCCTGCGTTTGCTTTATAGGTTCTGTTGAAAGCTTTCATAGCAAATCTGAAGTCAAGCTCTCCTACTGTCCGACGGACAGCAGCCAGCTCAGCAGTGAGCATCTGCCAGCACTCCAGGAGGACACAGTACTTCTACAGTTGGCTCCTAAATGTGCTCCTAGGTAAGAGAAAAGGTCGGGGGCCAGTCCATCACCATAATCTTTTAAACTACACTAACCCTCGGCATTTGGACTAGGCCATTTAGCTGATGCCTGCTAAATGTGAATTTTGTAGGGGGTGCTGTAAGCCTGTAGATGGTCTTGGTGACTTTTTAGCTGCAGCTGTGCCCTAGGACATCCAAGCTGGTAGATAACCTCAGCCACTTTCCTGGCCTGGCCTTCTGTCCAAGAGGTCTGAGGCTATGCTTTAGCACTCTAGAGATACTGACATTTTTCTCTTTCATGTTTGGCTACTGTTAAAATCAACACTAGCAAATCCTCCTGGAATTTGATACAACTTTCTGACTTCCAAAGACTACTTCTTATAAGCGTCTTGCCAAGCTAAGGACATGTTTTCTGCTGCAAAGCTGCTCCTTGATATGGATATACCATAGCCTGTGTTTCACAGTCTTGCTTATATTACCTTTCCCTATTATTGCCTGGCTTACAATAGAGTACTTATGTAGTTCTCTCTCTTTCTCTCTCTCTCTAATCATTGTGTACTACAGTTTCTGAGGAGTAGATAGTTAAACCCCTTTGGTTGCCTTTGCAGGTCTGCTGGTTCCCATGGAGGAAGAACATCCCACTCTCCTGATCCTCGGTGTGTTGCTCACATTGAGGTGTTTAGTGCCCTTGCTCCAGCAGCAGGTCAAGGACACAAGTCTAAAAGGCAGCTTTGGGGTGACACGGAAAGAAATGGAAGTCTCTCCTTCTGCAGAGCAGCTTGTCCAGGTAAGGGTGACTAACCCAAAAACTAGATGTTCTTTGTGGGAAGCACAGTATTGAGGGTTAATAACATGCACATTTGGCTGGACTCTTGGGAGTGACCTGTAGTCTGCGGCTTCTGTTTGTCAGCCTGGTCATGAGCAAGCTGGAAATACTATGTCACTGTTCCCATTTCTAAAACATGAGGTCACAAAAAGACCTCATCCTTTCAAGTACTAGTTGGATGCTCACTGGGTGTTGCTGGAGATGCAGTGGTAAGCCTTGTGGGTACAGTCTTTGCTTTGCTCCAGGCCCTAAGCACATGTAGACAAAAGGCACTTGTGACTAGCAGGAAACTCATTTTCATATATGCATTTGGAAAAAGAAATTGTTTGAAGGTATATGCTCCCTAAATAAGTAAATTCAACAAAAGAGGAAGCCTCAAAGTCCTTTCTAATGAGAAATGTGCTAAGAGCAATTCCACATTGATTGTTGTAAAGTATCTACTTCAAATTAGGAACTTGAAGAACTTGTAGTAAATGTAACTAAGAAGCTGCAGAAAGGGCAGGGCTGGCTAACACATATACTAACAAGGAGGACAGAAGGCCATAAGAACTGAAGGAAAACCAACTGGATTGCAAGGAAGCATTTAGAGTCCAGTTATGAAACAAATTGAAGTATTTAAAATAAATAATATAGTAAAACTCAAAGTTCTATGACTACAACCCATAGGACTTTCCGTTTAAGCTGTTGACAGTAGAGCGTGATGTAGTGATACATACCCACATCCCTAAAACTCAGGAGGCACCGAAAGGTTCAAGGTCAGTTCAAGGTCATCCTCTGCAACATGGAGTTTGAGGCCAGCCTGAGACACAGGAAATTTATCTCAACGAAGTGGTAGAGTAGAGCAGGGTGGGTGGAGTGGGTTAGGCTAGTACAGTCTTTACAGTAAAAGAAAACTTTTCTTTCTAAGTAACCACTTTAATAGGCTTTGTAGTGAATAATTTCATATATATACTTGATATGAAGTATTTAAAAATTTTAGAGTCAATTTCTAGTCAGTGCTGCTATCAGAATTGGTGTTACATAGTAGTTTAAGTGTGGGACATGCGCTCTTGGAAGCAGCGTGTTTCTGGAAGTGTTAGGGCAGAAAGAAGTGAGCTGGGTGATAGTGCACCCCTCCTCTCTCCAGAGACCAGGTATGAGCTGGTTACATAAAGTGGGGGCCATACATGTCTTCCACAAAGGACGGAGAGTATGTGTGGTAAGCCTTGCATGTCTAGTCACTGAACTGCTGTAGTGTGAAAGCCACAAGAGTCCATGGATGTGGTCATCTTTCAGTGAGATTTCATCCACAGAAGCAGACACAGAATCAAGGCACAGCAGTAATATGCCTGTGACCCTAGTACTTGGGATGCCGAGAACATGCCTGGCCTATATAGGAAGTCCAAACCATTCGTAGCTACACGATGAAACCTGGTCTCAAAAAAGCCAGAATGAGGAGTGGAAAGCAAGTGTAAAGCTGTATGTGGCTAGGGCTAGCAGTTTGCCAGTCAGGATTTAGGGGTGTGTGTGTGAGCTGCCTGAGAAGAGCTAGAGATAAGGCTTAAAGCCTTCTTGAGAGGCTTTTACTCTTCATTTTTTATTCTCCACCAACTTTCAAAAAAGAAACGTATACCTTTTTCTTTTTTATGTGCATTGGTGTTTGGTCTGCATGTATGTCTGTGTGAGGGAGTCAGATTCACTGGAACTTGAGTTACAGATAGTAACTACACCCACTGCCATGTGGGTGCTGGAATTGAACCCAGGTCCTTTGGAAGAGCAGCTGGTGCTCTAAACTGCTGAGCCATACCACTAGCCCTCCTGCATTTTTTAGTTTGTTTTTATTGTATCAACTAATGATAGGGTTGGCAAACTTTGTAAATTAAAAATACAGGATGCCTTTGAAGTATGAATTTTATGTAGTGATTTTTATGGAATAAAATTGTCCAGGATATACTTACACTGCAAAATTATGTGTTATCTGAAATTATGATTTAGATCTGTGGGCTTTTTTCCTTGGTAACTGTAAAGAAAAATGATTAAGCTCATTGTTTCTGTAGTAAGGTATAGTATTAAAAACACCAAAAATTTTTTTGAATGATATCCTTAACATTTCTGGCTATTTTCTTCCTGGCATTCAGAACCATGATTCTGATGGTTAGATGCCTCCACAGCAGTGTCCATTGGGATTATTCTCTTTCCTAGTCATTAGTTTTGGTAAATAAAGATCCTGAGTTTGCATACTGCTGTTCTAGAGGAAATGCTCTAGGTATTTCCAAGGAGTTAATATAAATGAAAAAATCATGGGAATTTAGAAAATAACATGGACAATAATGACCCTACCTATAGAAGTGATAGAGGTTTTTAGAGAAAAAAATTAAGCCATAGCTTTGCCAACAAAGGCCAGTAAAAACAAAGTGAAATCTGGGATGCTTTTTAAAATGACTGAACACCTGTGTTTCTACTCCTAGGTTTATGAACTGACTTTGCATCACACACAGCACCAAGACCACAATGTGGTAACAGGGGCACTGGAGCTCTTGCAACAGCTATTTCGTACTCCTCCACCTGAGCTGCTGCAAGCATTGACTACACCAGGTGGTCTTGGGCAGCTCACTTTGGTTCAAGAGGAGGCCCGGGGCCGAGGCCGCAGTGGGAGCATTGTGGAACTTTTAGGTGTGTTCTCAACAGGGACTTCTGTGCAGTAATGGCTGTTTCCTTCCGTTGTTTTATGGGTGGGACTGTGCTGTGCTGGGCCATCCATGCCTAAATTCCTTCCCCAAACTTACAACATAAGCATCATTCTTCCTTTGCAAATAAGTGTACAGTTTAGAAAGCTAGGACAGAATGAGGCCACATTCTGAAAGCCTGGTCTCCAGACTTTCTGGCTGTCACCTCCATTTCGGGTACAGTGAAATAGAAATATTAGGCAAAGTATTTCCATGACACTCATGTTTGTCAGGGATGAATCTTTAGGAATGGATTTCTGTGTCTTTTGGGGGGAATTTAGTGTTTTGTTTTGTTTTGTTTTCTCCTTAGATCCTCACTTTACCCTTCCATTCCCAATCCTTGCAGACACCTTCCTAACCTGGACTCTGTTCCTTTTGTTTGTTTTTGTTTTTTGTTTTTTCAAGACAGGGTTTCTCTGTGTATCCTTGGTTGTCCCGAATTCACTTTGTACACTTGGCTGGCCTCAAACTTCTTGGCGTACTTTTTAAAAGTACTTTTATTTACGTTTTTTATATCTTTCCCCCCCTACTCCACCCCAGTCCCTTCCAACACCCCAACACTAGGAAGGAAAGAGAAAGGGTTAGTGAGAGAGGGGGTGCAGTTTTTTTAGCTGCTTCCTGCTGGTCAGGGTTGTCAGGTTCCTTGGAGCCAGTCCCATCCGAATTTCAGGAGATCTCCAAAGTCTTGTTTCACAGCAGCAACTAGGAGCAGGAACAGCATTGTTCTTTCTGTCTTTTCTTTCTGTGCTCTGGCATTTATTCTCTCTCCAGAGTCCTCAGATTTAAATTATCTGCAGCTGGCAAAGAGCTCCTCTCAGAGTCCACATAAGATAAATAGTCTGCTGCTGTGGACCATCTGAATCAGTCCTTCATTCCACACATGGGACCAAAACAAAAACATGTTTATATTTACAACATGAACTCACTGAGATCTGCCTGTCTTTGCCTCCCTTTGCTGGGATTATAGGCATGTGCCATGGTGCCCAGTTGCTTCTGTTCTTGATGCTCAAGGAGTATGAACCATAGAGAAGGCAGTGGCAGCACCTACCCTGTCTGTCAGGGGCTACCCTTGGATGGTGGGACAGATAGGAATCTAGACATGCCAGCTTCCAGAAGTAGCCTGACATTTAGCAGGCTTTCACAAATTTTGCTCACCCTGGCTTGCCATGGCTGCCACAGTATTCACATTGAGGAACCAGACCTACTATAGCTTCAAATCAGAAACTGATTAAATACAGTTTGCCTGGGAAATCTGGTTGATTTTTAAGCCTTGTGAGCTTAAAAATTTGCCTGAACTATGAGCAGAAAATTTTTTTCTGTTATCCTTATCATTAAATAACTTTCATTTTTTGTGGAAAGCATGTCATACAACCAATGAACAGAAATGCATATCACTAGTAACTGTTTCTAATGAAAGCGTTTGTCCGACCATTGGTTGTCCAAATAATGTGAGATCTTACAGTTTTAATTTAGCTTTTAAAGTGCAATTTATATGAGCTTTTTTGGCCATTTTTGTCATATCTTTAGAACTGTATATTTGAACATGAGTGTAATTTTCACATTTAAAGCATGACACTGTGATGTTTAAACATGTCCTTGGGAAATATGTCCACGTTCCCTATTTTAGGATTTGAGTCAAGATTTTTGAGGGTTTTTGAATTCCTTGCAAATTTTAGCAGCCTGTTTACCTTACTTTTTTCTGTCACTTTCTGTGATTTACAGCTGGAGGGGGTTCCTCATGCAGCCCTGTTCTCTCAAGAAAGCAAAAAGGTGACTATCTCAAAACTGAGTCTTGTGTTGAATTGAACTACTGTTTCTGTGTTTGCATAATGCTTTACTCTGCTCATATTTCCTCCCCAGAGAGTGAGTATGTGAATACTGCTGGAATCTGAAGTTTTCTGTCCTTTAAAAATTGTTTAGATCAAAATTGTTTATCATAATTTCTAATGTTTGATGTCAAAGGTCAGCAAACATTCTGCAAGAGACCAGAGGTTAAATATTTTAACCTTGTGGGCTATAGGTTCTTGCAGCTGTTTCCGTGATTTAACAGGTGACTTGTAAGGCCTGGCTGTTTTCCAGTGAAATCTTAAAGATGCAGTTGCGCTTAGTACTACTTTAGAGAATGTATCATTGAACTTTATAAAGGTAACTTCCCTTTTTAAGAAATTTTATTATTAGATATATTAAATAGTTTATTTGCTTTTGTTCCTCATTTTATTCATGCCTGGTTATCGATTTTCAGCCATATTTAACTTCTTGCATATGTGTATTCTGATCTATTTTTATTACAGTGTTTTTGCTATAACCTGATTGCTTTATATACGTGGTCATTTTACAACAGCAGCAATTTCCTTTACAGATTTCCATGGGAAAAAATTGCTGACATTTTTATTTTAAAATTTTAAAAGATGAATTTGTTTTCTGTGTCAGACTTTGAGCATTTGAGACTTAAAAACTAATATTATTTGCCATATTAAATGAAGGTTTTTTTCAATTTGTTTTTTTTTTTCTTTTTTTTTTAAGTTTTAAGACCTCACTGTGTAGTCCACGCTGGCCTTGAATTTCAAAATTGCCTCGCCTCAACTTCCCAAGTGCTAGGATGACGGTACACCTCACTTTTGAACAAGTTCTTAACAGGAATAACATTCTAGTCGCATTGAATTAAGGGATCATTTACTTGAAGAATTTGGGAGTTAGATGTCATAGTTTACATCTGGATGCTGAGGCAGGAATCCTTTGGGCTACATGACAAGACCTCTCCTCTTAAAAAGAAAGCAGAATGTTTGATTCTTCATAGTATGAGACACTTAACTGAGATTTTAGAAAGCACTACAAATGTTTAAAGGCCAGAAGAATTCTAAGGCATTTTACTGTCTATTCTTGAACTAGGAGAAATCTGTGGACACTTGGTAAAGTCACTCTGACAAGCCTGTGGTGCATTTTCTTGATTGACGATAGAAGGTCCAGCTTACTTTAGGCAATGCCACCCGTGGGCTAGTGGTCCTGGGTGCTATAAGAAAGCAGACTGAGCAAGCCAGTAAGCGGCATTCTTCCAATGCCTGTGCTTCTGTTACTGCCTCTAGGCTTCTGCTCTGATTTCCTTCAGTTTTCCCCATGGTGTTTTATCATAGCCATAGAATCCCTAACCAAGACACGTGTAATCTGCCAGATAAATAAAGGCAGATTTGTGGAGCCCGCAGTCCTCAGCTAAGGTCAAGGTTGTCCATGAGGCTCGTTTCTGTTGGCAGCCTTCCTAGTTTATCTTCAAGTAATCTGCCCTGGGCAATTTCTCCCAGAGCATAATCATCAGCCATTGACTTGGTGGGTAAAAACTACCAAATTCACTGTTTTTGAGTTTTATTTGATTTCTTAAACTATGTGTTCTGTTAATGAAAGGCTCTTTAGTATTTTTGTGTAGATGTATGTTCTCTTTGCCAGTTAGCTTGTGCCTTTAATGTTGTTACATCATGTAATTTTATGGAAATTATCATAATTCTTATTCTTTGAAGAACAGTAACCTTAGAAGCTAGTAGCTAGATAGTATTCATTTTAGTTTTCCTCGCTGTGACAAAATACCTGATATAAACAGTTTTAGGGTAGAGATTTATTTATGGCCACTGTTTCAAAGGTCTTGGTCCATCATGGCAGGGAAGGTGTGGCAGAGCAACTCACTACACTGCAACCAGAAAGGGGCCTCTACCTGTACTGGTGGGCTGCTTCTTTCTTAATTTTTTATTTCAGCATATGAGCAACGTGACCCACACTGACCACCAATCTTCCCTCTTAGTTAATCTAACTCTCTGGAAATCTCTTAGTCATTTCTCAGTTCAATCAAGCTGATTGAACCGTAATGATGATTAAACTGTAATGATGTTGTTTAATGATGTTTGTGTGTAGTATAAATGTAAAGATATTACATCTGATTTTTCTTCCTAATATAACTTTAAACATAGACTATAAAAAATATTTTTAAAATTTTACAAGAAAATACATTGTCCTTTCATATTCGTATGTACAGTCTAGAATATAAAAAGAGAATAAAATGAAAGTGGCTTATTTATATGGAAGAGTTTGATAAAAAAGTTCTTATTTGTCTTTGGAGATAGAACATGGATATTCCAAGGACTGATTGGTAGATTTGGACTTTTCAGTCATTAGCTATTCATTCATTTATTAAGTAATAATAAGTTATTTAACTGTAATGTAATCTAAACCAATAAAAATTATTTTGTGGCATATTTCAGTAGTCATTGCTTCTGCCTCTTGCTTAGCCTTATTGATTTTATAGTATTCTAAAAGTTACTTTTTTCATTTTTCAACAATGTAGTAATATAACATACATGATGGATAAATTGTATGAGGGTAAATTAAATATGTCTGTGATTTTCAATTTAGATATGTCTATTTGACTTTTTTTTTTTGAGACAGTCTCACTATGTTGTATTAAAACTCACTGTATAGCCTAGGCTCTCCTCAAACTCACAAAGATTGGACTGCTTTCTGCCTCCTGAGTGCTGGGACTAAAAGTGTGCACCACCATGCCTGACTATTTATTTGATCTAAAAAAAAAAACAAACATTATTTTTAGCAAAATTAAAAAGGAATATTGCTGTATTATTTACTAGGTAAAGTGCTGTTAGGAGAAGAAGAAGGCTTGGAAGATGACTCGGAATCCAGGTCAGATGTCAGCAGCTCAGCCTTTGCAGGTATTTGTCATCATCAACCGAGAGCTGCCAATGTCAGCCTTCATTTATTATCTACTATCTCATGCCCCTTTCAGCTCCTCAGCCTGCAGACAACATTGTGGGACCGGGATGGCCTGCTTAGAAAGTGGCTTTTATGATTCAGCTGCTTTTACAATGTTTAGTCTAAATGTGTGTGACTGTGTGCTTTTCTTGTTTAGGATGTTCAAAATTTGATTTATAATACTTGGTAGGGGATGATACGTAGAGTTGTCTCATGAATTAGATGGGTTATGATCAGGACAGTGGGTTGAAGAACTATCTGTGGGCAACTTAACTTGAAAGAATATATTTTTGCTTACAGGTAGTTATGTAAACATTTGTGTACTTTACAAAATACAGGTATTATTTTAAGACAGTAATAACTAGATAAAATGTCAACAGCTTTTTAGGTAAATAAAAATAAGACAGAGATCCTTAGGATGGAAAACCTGAGTAATGTCAGTGGACTTTCCCCCTGCTTACAAGATAAAAAAGTCATCAGAACAAAAATTTTGGCCTTTCCAGACTAGTATCAAACTCAAGTGCCTCTGACCCAGTTGCCTTCATCAGGGGCCACTGCTCACACCTTGTTCATGTTTTTGAAGTGATTTTTTTTTATATTTAATGTTTTATTTCATAAAACCAACCATGCTATCAGCCTTTTAAAAGCACACACTTTCATTATTACAATCTCACTGTTCCTAACCATAAGCATCTTTCATTTCCTCTAATGTAGATCAACCACTTTCTTTTTGCAAGTCCTTCCAAACATTTAAGGATGAATAAATGTTAAATATTGCATTTACTATTACCGAGTGCACACTGAAGTGATTTTGATCTCACATAGTATTTGTAAGTGGGAATTTCACAATTAAATTAGGAAGATGTAGAGTGTGTTTATCCTACAGGAGGCTAGGATTAGAGTGAAGAACAGGACTTGGAAGAAGGAAAGCCCATCCTAAAGGAGTGATGTATTCACTGTTGTGCTGTTGCTGCCTGTTTAGAGTTCCTGGGAGTTTCCTTGCATCCCTCCTTCTGCTGCCCCAGAGTTACAGACATTCTATATGTGACTCTAGAGTTGCATAAGAACTTGAACTTAGGTTTTGTGATGGAACACGTTTGAGAATATTCACAGCCATAAAGAATCTGCTTGTTCCAACCAGCTCCGTTGTGCCACTTGACCTTTTCTTCACTATGCTCCAAGCTGTGTTATAGTTAGAAGATTCAATACAGTGAACTTTTTGTCATTTTGCATACCCCTGATTCCTAGCTACTGTTTTCTCTGACCGTTTGACAAATGAGTTTCTCTTGTGTCTCTAGCCTCTGTGAAGAGTGAGATTGGTGGAGAGCTTGCTGCTTCTTCGGGTGTTTCCACTCCTGGTTCTGTAGGTCACGACATCATTACTGAACAGCCTCGGTCCCAGCACACACTTCAAGCAGATTCTGTGGATTTGTCCAGCTGTGACTTGACCAGTGCTGCTACTGATGGGGATGAGGAGGACATCTTGAGCCACAGTTCCAGCCAGTTTAGTGCTGTTCCATCTGACCCTGCCATGGACCTGAATGATGGGACCCAGGCCTCCTCACCCATCAGCGACAGTTCTCAGACCACCACTGAAGGGCCTGATTCAGCTGTGACTCCTTCTGACAGTTCTGAAATTGTGAGTGGGTAGGGTGTGCCCTGGTTCTTTTGTATTGGGCCCTTTTGTCTTTCTGATCTTATTCTTGGATGCCCACACTTGGGCCCTCCTGCTCATTTTTTTATATTACTTCATATACTAGTGCAGAAGACTCCAGCTCAAATGGTTAACAAAGAACTTGTTTGATGCCTAGTATCTTTTGTATTGAGCTATGATAATTAAAGTCAAATTAATTATATGCACCTTGTCCGTTTGGTATACCATTAATACCTGGTTGGATCTTGTTGAATAATTACTTTAAAATTTTCAAGTAGCTCATTATTGTAAATGTCTGTGGTCTTAATGAAATGTTGTTGGTAATATTAATACTTTGTATTATTTTTAGCACATTTTGACCTTTCAGTGTGCTTATACCACAGTCCATATTTCTTTTCCTGTGATGTCTGAGTTCATGAACAGGAATCACTTCAAAGATTACACAATCAGAAAGTTTGGTGCAAGTGTGTGCTGGATTATGGAGTGTGTGTGTGTATTTATGTGGGTGTTTTGAATGCTTGCTTGTCAGTTTTTGTATTTCTGAAACAAGGTCCTAGCTCAGACTGACTTTAAATTTGAGATCTTCCTGCTTTAGCTTTGGACTGTTGGGAGTGTAGGCATTAACCACATTAGTCTGTATTCTGAATAGCCATTTTCTTCTCCTCTTCCTCTTTTTGTTCTTCAGTAAACTAACAAAGTCATCTCATTCTTCATACCTACAGTTCAATGGTATTAAATGCATTTAAACAGTGTAGTATAGTCATCACCATGCACCTCCATTTAGGCTTCATCTTTTGAAACCTTGCCCTCTAAAAAGACTCTTGAAACCATTGGTATGTTTTTTGTAATACAAGTTTGATGATGTTAGGTTTCTCATGCAGTATGTTTATCATGTATTTATTCTATGACTGGCCTACTTAACAGAATCCTTCATGTAGCATGTGTGAGAATGTTCTCTTTCTAAGGGCTTTATAACATTCCATTGTGTAGATAGACCACATTTTTGCTTATCCTTTCATCTGTCAGTGTACATTTGCGTTACCTTCACATTTTAACAATTACAAATAATGGCGCTGTGAACGTGGCTCTACAGAATATCTCTAAGACCCTGCTTTCAATTCTTTTGGCTATATACCTAAAAGTAGAATAGTTTAAGTGTATATAATTAAATATTTAGCTACTATAGAATATATTTTATTAATAATATGGCAGGATATT
This sequence comes from Meriones unguiculatus, assembly GCF_030254825.1. Classification (NCBI taxonomy): domain Eukaryota; kingdom Metazoa; phylum Chordata; class Mammalia; order Rodentia; family Muridae; genus Meriones; species Meriones unguiculatus. The sequence continues at coordinate 29,638,944 of NC_083360.1, read as the reverse complement.
TTGATTTGCCTCTAAATTTTATTGTACCCAGCATTTCTGAAATATAAATGAGATCCCAGAATAGATACAAAACACTGAATTCAAGACAAAACAAATATGTATTGTGACCACAGCTTCTGGGGAGATGGCTCCAGTAAGTTGCTTCTATGCAAGCATGAATTTGGATCCTCAGTGCTCATGTTAAAAGTTGGGTTTTGTGACCATGCGCTTGTAGTCCCAGCTCTGGGAAGGTAGAAGACAGTTCATCTCAAATGGGTGAGCTTCCAGTTCATTCTGAGAGACCTTAACTCAAAAATAGAGAACAACTGAGGAAGACGGGAAGATGCCTGACATTGACCTCTGGCCTCCACATTTCTTCTCTTAAATGTGCATGCACATCTACACACCCACTGTTCTCTCTCTCACATTCACACACAAGATGTGACTGCAAATCTCTGACCTGATTCTGCCTCTCCAGGTAGCCAATAGATGTTCTTTATGATGACAGTGACACTCATTTCACCTGCTGAGCAGTTACTCTGTGTTTGGAGAGGCTAGGTAAACCTTCTGAAGGGAAGATAGTACAGGAAATTTATTTTTAGTTGCCTTTGATTATATAGGCTATTTGTCTTTTATTGAAAATTTTGTAATGTGTTTTTCATGATGGAGAAAAATTATTTGTGTGTGTATTGTATGTGTACATGCATGATTGTGCAGCCATGCATCCATGTGCATACACAAGAAGAGGCAGAGCAGCATCTCTGGTATCTTCCTCTATCACTTTCTACCTTAGTACCCAGAGGCAGGGTCTCTCAGTGAACTAGATGCTCACAGTTTTGGTTTGGCTGACTGGCCTATGAGGTTACAAGATCTACCTACCTCTACTAATTGGTGACCTCCGTGCTGGGGATTATAGGCCTGTGCAATCATGCCTGGATTTTTACATGTGTTCTAGGGTTTTAAGTTCTGGGTTCTCATGGTTGTAGAGCAAGCATTCCTACCCACTGAGCTATATCCCCAGCCCTAATGCACCTTATTTTCTGAGACATGATCTCATACTGAACCTAGAGATTACCTTTTTGCCTAGACTGGCTGACCAGTAAACTTCTGACCTACTTCATCCCAACCCCTAGAGCTGGGGTGACAGATGCACACTGTTAGGCCTGGCATGCTTGTACAGTGAGTTCTTTAGCCACTGAACTATCTCTCTAGCTGATATTGCTCAGTTTTTCAGGTAAATTACAAAAAAAGAGATTCCAAATGGTTAGAAAACATTTTGCAATATGGAATTGCTGATACAGAAATATAGCTCTCACCTCAGAGGGGAAAAGAGTAAGTTTATTTTGAAGCCAAATATTAGTGACTGTGGCCCAAAAACACAGATTCAGGTTACTCTAGTTTCTGTGTTCCAATGTGGTGACAGCTCGGTGAAGTTTTTATAACAATAAAAAAAATCATAAATCAAGACACTTTTCAAATACATTGGTGGTCTCAGGCGATTGCAGTAAAATGGGGAGGTCTCAACTAATGGAAACTAGGTTCTGTGTGTACATTCTAAAGGTTTCTTAAGAGTTGAAAGATGGTAAGTCAGTTGGGTGTGGTAGCCCACACCTTTAATCCCAGCACTCTGGAGGCAGAGGCTGATAGATCTCTGAGTTCAAGGATAGCCAGGGCTACACAGAGAAACCCTTTTTCAAAATAAAAAACAAAGAAACAAAAGATGTTAGGTCACATACAGAAGATAATATACGGCCATCAAGGGGTTAATGATGCCCTGATGCCCTAAGATATTTTGGCTCTAGTCTGCAGTGTGTTTTCTCCACATCCTTGAGTTCTCATTTGTTCCACCTTGCTGTTCTTTCTAGGAACTTTTCGCCACAGAATTGGTCCCAGGTTCATGGCTGGACATAGGAAATATTTATAAATTCAGTGGAAATAACTTATTGTTAGATTCTTATCTAAAAGCCTTGTCTTTATTTCTCATTTGCTCTAAAATTTGTTTATGAAGATAAAGATTGTTTTTAAAATATTATTAATTTTTTGAGAATTCTATGCATGTATTTTGATGTTTACCTCTTGTTGTGGGTTATTAATATTTGTTATTGACTTATCCTTTAGTTAATCAAAGTCATTCCTAAACCAGCTGTATGCCCAAATCACCACACAGAGACTGGGATTTATTTAATTAACCTAGAGCACAATGCTGGGCAATAGTTACTTCATCCTAAACCTCCAAGCCCACATAGTTTCCTACCATTAGATTTCACCCATTATACTTGCTTTTAGTCATATCTTAGGTTCGGTTCATCCCTCCTCATTGGTTTCAAGACTTCACCTCCTGACCTCTGCTCCTCCTCTCTTGCTTCCTTTTCTCCCCCACCCCCACCAGTATGTCCTACCCTATTCTCCCCATTGCACAGCAATGACTGGTTGTTTTATTGAAAACACAGAAAACAAATGGTGGCATGTTTACACAAACTTGAGACAGGTGATGTTTAGAATAAGTATCACAGTGCAGTGTCCAGATTGAAACCAGATAGTGGGGTAGAGAAATCAGCATTTGAATGAACAAGGGTAAATTGTATATATTCCACAAAAACATTATACCAACAACCCCTCATCTTTCTGCCTAACTCCTCTCAGATTTACTTTTCACCTCTTTCCAACTTCATGTCCTTTTTTTAAAGACTTTTTTAAATATCAAAAAGATGTTTACAGACTGAAATTTCTTTAGTATTTCTAGAGCTATAAAAGCTTGTGTATGACCTTCTCCTGAGGAGACAAACTAATGTCTGTTTACCACATATCGGACACCAGTGACAGACCAAAGTAATAATTCCACCTATGTCTAGTTTGACAAACCAATAGTTTAATTGGGACTGCTTAAAAGGAGTATGAGATAAGGACTACCTCCTAGAGCATGAGCAGCTTATAAATATCTATACCATTGAAGAACATGTTTACCCTAGCGATCATTAACCACTTATGTATTCTTAGCAAGGAGCATGGCTCCAGGAGCCTATCCCCATAGAATGGTAATTGCCTATCTTGTGCAGGCCTTGTGTAGGTAGATAACTTTCCAGAGCAAACCTTTTAGCATAGTAGTGAAGAGCTCTTGCTTGTTCTTACACATGCTAACCTATGGGCACTGAATAAGTAATTGTGTTCTGAATGTCCATTTATGCAACATGGTCTCTGCATTCTACATGCATAAAATGCTCAGCTCTGTTTGTGGTTTTCCTTCATGTGGAAGGGCTTATGCCTGACAGTTCCGCTTTATCTGTACAGGTGTTAGATGGTGCCGACAGCCAGTATTTGGGCATGCAGATAGGTCAGCCACAGGAGGAGGAGGAGGCTGCAGGTGTTCTTTCTGGTGAAGTCTCTGCTGTTTTCAGAAACTCTTCTCTGGGTAAGTTCACTTTATATGATGGACATGTTTTAAGCTTTAGATGTCTTTATCTTTGTTTGTTTGTTTTTGTTTTTGTTTTTTCTCCAGACAGGGTTTCTCTGTGTAGTCTAGGCTGTCCTGGAACTCACAATGTAGACCAGGTTGGCCTCAAACTTGGAGGTCTGCCTGCCTTTCTGCCCCTCCCCCTCCAAGTGCTGGGATTGAGGACATGTACCACCTCTGCTTGTTTTCTTTGTTTTCAAGAAGAAACCTTTCAGTATCATTATTTTTTGAGTTGTAAAAAGCAACTGAAAATCGCAAGCTATGTATAATCAGATTTTGATTTATATCTGCTACCTTCATGTTATCTCTGTATTAAATATACATATTTTGATTGGAAACTTGTCACTTAATTATGATTTTTATTTTAAAGCTCTTCAACAGGCACACTTATTGGAAAGAGTGGGTCATAGCAGGCAACCTTCTGACAGCAGTATAGATAAGTTTGTATCAAGAGATGAGGTTGCTGACGCCGGTGACCCAGAAAGCAAGGTGAGCTACATAGCAGGAGCTAGCATGTGTGGGAGGGGTTGGAATTTCCCTGCCTTTTGCCACTCTAATTTGTTTCTATCCCAGCTCTGGGTTTACTTCTTTGCTTAGAATCATTGGACATTCCCAGGCCTCTGTCCTTCATTTTTGGCTCTCCAAGGATACCCAAATTCTTAACAGTTGCATCCGTTCTGCCTTTTTCCCTGCACAGATATACCCATGCTGAGGTCTACCCTGCTGATACCTGTATTGTTTATTTGAGGCTTGTGCAGAGCTTTGCAGCAGTTCTTGGTTTTGCTCACTCAACTGCTTAAAACATCTCCGTCTGTTGTTTGCTTTACCTGCACATCTGATGTATTTACAGTTAACTTTAAATTCATTGAGGTCAGGAATGCATTTTGTCACTTAATTCCACCAGTCAAAATGGCATCTTTTGAGAGTACCCTCCAAGTTTTGTTGTATTATTCCAACCTCTGGGCTTCTCTGGCTTTTTCTTTTGCCTGGCATCTTTTTGTTTGTGTGTTTGTTTTGTTTTGTTTTGAGACAGGGTCTCACTATATAGCCTAGGCTGGCCTGGAACTCAGTTTCTAATAGACTTTTGTGGCTTGTCAATGTGAACAGTGTTTTGTGAATGCTGTATTTTTAGCACCTTCCTGCCCCATGAACCTTTTCCATACTAAGCTTGTCTCTTGCCACAGCCCTATGGCCCTGTGTTTTAGGCTTCCAACTGTGTTCTTTTTGAGATCAAGCCTGGAGGTGGCCAAGTTTAGGCATCTCTGTCCCTGGCACCTAATGTGGTTCATTTTGTTGACTGAACTAGTGAATCAAAATGTTTACTTCTCTGTTCTAGCCTTGCCGAATCAAAGGTGATATAGGACATCCTAATGATGATGATTCTGCTCCTCTGGTCCATTGTGTCCGTCTTTTATCTGCTTCCTTTTTGTTAACTGGGGAAAAGAAAGGTAAGCACAGCTGAGTAGGTGCAGAGTTGAGGGGATACTGATGGGTTCAGAAGTCATTTTGTTGGTTTGTTAGAATCTTGTTATTGGGGTGAGCTTTACTTTCCATTATTTGGTGATGGGGGGGCGATGAGAGGGGTGAGTTTTGTTTCTTGGAAAAGACTAAAAGGGCCTGGGTGGTTTTTTGCAGCACTGGTTCCAGATAGGGATGTGAGGGTCAGTGTTAAGGCCCTGGCCCTCAGCTGTATTGGTGCAGCTGTGGCCCTTCATCCAGAATCCTTCTTCAGCAAACTGTATAAAGTACCTCTTGACACCATGGAAAGTTCTGGTATGTTGAATATTCACTTCTTTCTCCCAGTTAATCAGTATTTAAGCTATCTCATAGTCTTGCCTTATTTTGTCTTAAGGCAGTTAGTATTTCCAGGTAGCTTATGTGTTTCAGCTGTGTTAGAGCTCTCCAGATGTTCACATGGTCATGTTCTTAGTCCCTTACATGTTAATGTGTGTAGTTTCCATACACATGACAACAAAAATCCCAAGCTGCAGTGTTCACCTGGCTAGACATCCACAGTTAGACTAAGACTAGGCATGACAACAGCACACCCTATCTCCTGTTGGGCACAGTTTTTATGGAACAGAAAGTATCTTCCACGTTCTTTCTTTCTTTGGGTGACAAGGCAAACCTGTGTTAATGAGTTTACAATTAACAAATACATACTAGATTGATTGTTTCTAATCTTTATTTTCAAATGTAATCTTGAAAGCTTGATTTGAATCTGACAACTTGGAATCACATGTTGGAAATTCATAGGTAGTGAGATAATTGTAATGTGTTGAATCTAGAACCTTTAGATCCCAAACTTCTCTTATACTTAGGAAATTACAGTCAAGTCCTTTGCAGATGTAAAATGCTCCCTTTTCTTCCTTTTCTGAGAATGAAGCTTTATTTGTAGTATAAATTTGATGGTGGAGAAGGTACAGGCTGGGCCATTTGTGTCCACAGAGGAACAGTATGTCTCTGACATCTTGAACTACATCCATCACGGAGACCCACAGGTCCGAGGAGCTACTGCCATTCTCTGTGGGACTCTTCTCTGCTCCATCCTCAGCAGGTCCCGCCTCCGTGTTGGTGACTGGCTGGGCACCATCAGAACAATGACAGGTAATGGACAGTTTGTTTTGCTGTCTTTTCTGGATACTGTTCTCAGGTTCTTGTTTCTATAGAGACGTTTCTTGCCATTCTTCTGGTTAGGAAATACATTTTCTCTGGTGGACTGCATTCCTTTGCTGCAGAAAACCTTGAAGGATGAATCTTCTGTTACTTGCAAGTTGGCTTGTACAGCTGTGAGGGTGAGTACAGTATTTTGTATAAACTGTTCCTTGGCTTAGTGAGCTTGCCATTGATACAATTCAGTTTGGAGCTTAGTAGTTCACATTTCTATGAACTATAAACAGTACTTTTCAGGGACCTGTTATTTAGCTTTTGAAAACATTGCCATAATATTAAAATTTAATCAACTTTTAGTTCTTAGAATCCTTAATTTTAAACATTTTTTCCCCTAAAGAGAATGTTTAGGAACATACTTTGGTATTATCAAATACAAACTTTGTTGAATTAATACTGTCTTAGGATGGTAGAATGTTGAGCTGCAGTGAAACTATGGTTATTATTTAACTAGCCTCAGTGTTTGAGTCTTTTGTTAAAAGCCTTGTTTCGTCAAGTGAAAGGAAGGTGGAACACTTCCTGTCAGCTGGCTCATAAGTCACAATTGTCCATTCAATATTAACCAGAGAAAGTTAAAACAAAAACACAGGGTTAAATCTAGAAAGGGGAATACCGTTCCTTTGTGAAATTTAATGATCTCAAAAGTAATGTATGTTTTTCTAGTTCTAACTTTTGTTTTTTTTAATGCACATGTGTGTGTGTGTGTGTGTGTGTGTGTGTGTGTGTGTTTCACAGAGTGAATTTGTGTATGTGAGGGCAGTAGCAGCAGAGGCCAGAAGAGAACACTGGATTCCTTGGAACCGAGATTAGGTATTATGAGCTACTGATGTGAATGAATGCTGGTAACCAAACTCCTCAAAAAGAGTAGTAAGCACTTTTAACCAGTTAGTGAATCATCTTTCTAGTACCCAGCACCGTTTTTTATTTGTTGTTGTTGTTCTTTTTTTCTTTTTTTTAAGTTAAGTTTTAGTCAGTTGTATCTTTTGAGCAAAGGAGATATACTTATAGCACAGGTGTTATGCTGCTAGGTAGACTCTGTATGTCATCCATGTATAGGGTACTTACAGGATAATGCCCTTAGGCTCTGAACCCCCAGGGGCAATAACTGTACAAGATCCACTCTCCACTTTGTTTCCTTGTACTGCAAAAGAATCCAGTAGCATCTCAGATATTCCTTGATATGGGTCGCTTGTCCTTGTGCTTGGCCTGAGAGTTCTTTTCACATGATGATTAGTGTTCCTGAGACTGTGGCTCAGGAGTCATGGGGAAGTAATGGGAGGCAGGAAGAAACAAAAGTTAGGTATAATGGGCACTTTTACTTTTAAACTCAAACATAGTAAAATAAGGATGTATCTTGAATACTTCAAGAACCTGTAGCATTCTTATTGCTGCTTAAAAATTGAACAGCACCAAACAAATGTGTATGTAAGAATGCTGTCTTAAGATGAAGTGTCTGATTATGATGCCTTCTGCCTTGGCTTGGGTTTTTCAGTACTGCCTCCCGAGTCTTTGCAGCAGCAGCTACAGTGACTTGGGATTACAACTGCTCATCGAAATGCTGCCTCTGAAGAACAGTTCCTACTGGCTGGTGAGGACTGAGCTGCTCGAAACTCTTGCAGAGATTGACTTCAGGTGAGGGAGCCAAGTTCAGATTCAGAAGTTCAAATTATGAACTGAAAGAAACTCCTGAAATCTCTGCAGTTGGCATGACTGTTATGTATACTGCTTGTTAGGATCATCTGTGGTTTAGGTAGAGAACATGTGATAGTTCACAGTACTTTTTGTTGAACTCTGAACTTGGAGATTTTGATATTGGAAGTGGGATAGATTTTTCTGTTTGTCTTGGTTTTCTAGATGGTGAGAATTTAAAAAGCATGTAGTTGTATTATTTTTAATTATGTGTAAATGTGTATGTCTGTATTTGTAGGTATGTGTACATGAAGGCAAGTGCCTGAGAAGGCTAGAGGTGTTACATCCTCTGGAGCAGAGCTAGATGGTTTAAAGCTTCTTAACGTTTTAAAGCTTAAAGCTTTAAAGTTTAAAGCTTCTTAATGTTGCTGAGGACTGAACACTAGTTCTCTGGAAGGGCAGAAAGTGTTCTTAACTGCTGAGCTTTTATTCTAGCCCCCCTTGTTTTTGTTTTTGTTTTTTAACCTTGTTTCAAACTTTTAAAAAAGACTGCCAACTCTACTTGGGTGTTTTGTTTGTTTGTTTGTTTTAAGTGTACTTACCTTTATTCTGATTTAAGGGAGATAGCTGAATAGTATTTTGTTACAGTTTAAAAAAATAACTGCAAAGCTGCTTTCTTTCAGTGCTGCAGCACTCAGGGAGGCAGAGGCAGGCGGATCTCTGTAAGTTTGAGCCAGCCTGGTCTACAAAGCAAGTCCAGGACAGCCAAGGCTCCACAGAGAAACCCTGTCTCAAAAAAACATACAAACAAAAAAATAACTTGAGGGACTGGAGACATGGGTAGCTCACCCTCCTCCTAGAAACAAACAACAACAACAACAACAACAACAAAAACCCACCAAAACTTAACATGATTTATCTTTTGTTTCCTCAGAGTAGGTAAAAAAACAAAACAAAACAAACAAAACAACAAAACAACAACTTAGTTTTTAAAGACTTATTTATTTTATGTATATGAGTGCTCTATCTGCATGAACACATCCATGCCAGAAAAGGACATCAGATCCCAGTATAGATAGTTATTGAGCTACTATGTGGTTGCTGGGAATTGAACTCAGGACTGCTGGAAGAGCAGACAGTGCTGTTAACCACTAGGCCATCTCTTCAGCCCCTAAAAGGAACTTTTTATTTGTCTGTTTCAGTTGTTGTCTTGGAAGCTTATTGCCTCTGTCTGCTATCCTAGGCCTATTCCCGGAAGCTTCTAGCCTCTCTAAAATCCAACCTAGGCCTAGAATGTTTTCAGTCTCTGAGACTTAAGCTCACCCTTTCTTGTTCTTACTGAGCTTTGGGCTGGCTGATTCTAAGCCAGTTCTGGCTCAGACTCCTCTTTCAGCTGACTTGAATAAGTCTGGCTTCTCTCTCGGCTCCTGAATTGCTTTGTTTGGTTATTCCTCTCTCTTCTCCTGAGAGTTGGGCCTATCCTATTCTGTCAAATATTCTCTGATCCATCACTTTTTCCCCTATTCAATTAAACATTACTTTCAAACATGGGAACATTCTTCTACAACTAACTTTACCTTCATTGTTGGGAATTAAAGGCATGTACCACTACACCTAGACCTAAGCTTTTCTTTACCTGAAATTTGTTCTATACCAGGTTGGCCTTGATATCAGATCTGCTTGCCTCTATCTCTGGATTAAAGGCATGTTTGTATTCCAGCCAGATCACACAGACCTAGAAGGTCTTTGAAGTGATCTCTTGCCAGACCAGCCATGTTCTAAGTTAAAATTCCTCTACAGTAAGTTTTGGTTAACAGGCTTTTTTAGAATGGAAATGTTCCTTTATTATTCAGATTTTTGTGTTTGTTATTAATGTTCTTTGCTTGTTTGTTATTTTGTTTTTGCTTGCATGAATGTTTGTGTGTACTACAATGCTGCAGTGCCCATGGAGTCCAGCAAAGGGAGTTGAAACCCTTGGAACTGGAGTTATAGACAGTTGTTAACTGCCTGGGAGTCAAACCATGGAGTCATCTCTCCAGCCTGTTTGATTGGTTTTTGAAGCCATTGGTTTTTGTAGACCCTGTGGGTTATTGTGTCCCATCCTCAGAATATCTCTGAAAGAAGGACTATTCTGTTACTGCAATGATGACTGTGGAATGGGGCACATAGCTGGTCACTTGGGTGGGAGTTGCAATGTGCTTGCCCTCTTTGTGTTTGTGCTCATTTATGGAACTTAGTCTTGAAGTAGTAGGCGTATATTTTGATGAAAAGCTATTTATCCAGTGCTCACTTGTTTGGTCAGGAATTTATAGAAGATTGTGAATTAATCTATTTAGGCACACTTGAGCTGCTTCTGAGAGACTTACAGGGTACTGGGGTGAGCTGCAAGCCAGCACTGTGTTTGCTAAGTGAATGACATCACTGTTGAATGTGTTCTTTTGTTAGGCTGGTGAGTTTTTTGGAGGCAAAAGCAGAAAGTTTACACCGAGGGGCTCATCATTATACAGGGGTAAGCAGTTTGTTTTGTGAGACTGTGGGCCCTATCTCCTGGAAACTGTCTTAGCAGGGTCTCCCTAAAGGTGTGAAGTCTTACAGAATGTCTATGTTGTGTTACATATTTAGTACTTTATGTCATGAAAGTTGTCAGTATATGGCATGAATTTAATATAAGTCATCTTGAACTCTTCTTGACTAGCTTCTCAAAATGTCTTCCTTATCTAGCTGGATGTAGTGGTGCATGCCTTTAATCCCAAAGGTAGGCAGATACCTGTGACAAAGGAGACAAAGGTAGGCAGATACCTGTGAATTCAGTGTCAGCCACATAGTGAGACCAAATCTCAAAAAATATCCCAACTCCCCCAGCCAGAACAACAACAAAAACAACAAAAAGAGATATATAAAATTCAGTTGATTATAGAAATTAAAATTATTTTTATTTTCTGTCTCTTAAAGTTTTTAAAACTACAAGAACGAGTGCTCAATAATGTGGTCATTTATTTGCTTGGAGATGAAGACCCCAGGGTGCGACATGTTGCCGCAGCATCGTTGACAAGGTGTTTACCAGTATTTCTCTCATTACTTTTTGGTTGAAATATATAGTACAAGAATGGGAAAGGTAGAAGGATTCCCTTTTAATTATTTAAAAAGTACTTACTAAAATGATAATTTCCAAAAGCCAAGCACTAGCCTTATACTGTAAAACTAATGTACTTTCATTGTCAAGATTTGTAGTTTAGAGACCAGCACTAAGAAGGAAAGAGAGTCCTGTTTATTTCTGCCTCCTGGAAGTAACTGCTGTCCACAGCTCTGGTGGCTGTTGTAGGCATAGGTTTGGGTTAGCTGCCTGGGCAAAGGTGTGGTGATGGGTGAATTTCATGTACCTTCTGTGTAGATCAGCTTTCCTTTCATGGCAGGCTTGTCCCAAAGCTGTTCTATAAATGTGACCAAGGACAGGCTGATCCAGTAGTGGCTGTAGCAAGAGATCAAAGCAGTGTTTACCTGAAACTCCTCATGCATGAGACCCAGCCACCGTCGCACTTCTCTGTCAGCACCATAACCAGGTACATTGCCAGAGCCCCTTCACTTGTCAGCAACCTGTGCCTCTCATGGTGTCTGCTTTCCTGTTCTCTTTTCTGAAAACCACACACAACATTTAGAGGAGGAGGAGGCCATATCATTAACAGGATATTTATTTGACGTCATGGTTTGCCACAGCACCCTGTGGTTAACTCCTGCCTCAGTCACATAGCAGTGATGTCCTCAGTCTTGAAATGAGCTCATTAAGTTCTTCATGTTGACAATTGTGTTTTTGTTTGTGAAAGACACATGCTGTCTGAAAACTTGTCCATGAAAACTTTTTGCTCTTTTAATGTTCCTGCTAATGAGTGGGTGGGCTGATCCAAGGATCAGACTGTATGTGCAGTGCTGATTCTCAGGCCAGTGTTGCTAGAGCAGAGGTAGGGTCCATTGACCACACACTGTACTACCTGGCCAGTAGATTGGCATAACAAGAATGTACATAACAGGCTCTAGTGAATGTACAGCTCTCATCAGAAAACTAGTTTGCAAAGAAGATTACAGTAGCAGTAATAAGATGTGCACTTGGAACTCTTGTCCTTTAAATTCTTTTTAAGACTGGATATACAGAATACCTTTCAGTTTTGCTGATTTGAGACAGCAAACAAAAAACAAAAACTTTACCTAATGACTTCCAAGCTCAAAGGGTAATTTGATTTTTTTTTCTCTGAATTTAGAACTCAGCTCATCAGATTTTGAAGTCATTACTCCTAAATGATTGTCCTTTTTTTCTTATCAAAAAACTAACTTGAGAAGGAAAAACAAAACAAAACAAAAAAACATCAGCACACTGTAAAGAATGTGGGGCGTCTGGTGAAGGAGAAGTCAGTCCCCCCCCTTTTTTTTCAAATGATGAACAACCTTATTCTAGTCTTTTTGGAAGGGCCTTTTGCATGCTAAGGCCCTTTGCATGCTATTACTGAACCAGACCTCAGCTTCTATTTTATTTTAAAGTCAATGCTGCTTTACTGACCCTTAATCATAATCTCTTAAATGCCATTTGATCATGAAAAATAAGATTCTCTGTATTTTTCATACTAGAATCTATAGAGGCTACAGCTTACTGCCAAGTATAACAGATGTTACGATGGAAAACAACCTTTCAAGAGTTGTTGCTGCAGTTTCTCATGAACTCATTACGTCAACTACACGGGCACTCACAGTAAGTCTTCTAGCTTGGACTTAAAGAGATTGCCTTGCAGGCCTGGCATGATGGTACATACCTTTAATTGAAGCACTCAGGGAGGCAGAGGCCAGAGTGGTCTGCAAAGCAAGTCCAGGACAGCTAGTGCTACACAGAGAAACCCTGTCCTGAAAAACAAAAACAAAAACAAAAAAAAACCACTAATATATAAGAATATGAGAATATATATATAATATATAAGAATATGAGAATTACATTCTAGTTATAATAAGTATTAACATATAGTGATATGTTAGACACATGTTGATATGTGGCTTTGGAGAATTTTAATGATACGGAGAAATACAGCTTGAGTTTTAATGCTGAATGAAAAAGATAGAATTAAAAACCTCTTGGGAATGTAGTTTGTTACCAGGTTAGAAAAAGTAATATTCATATAAGTACAGTTATTATAAACTCAGAGTAGAATAAGCAAAATAATTGCTAGGCTTGTTTTTGTTTTTTTTTTTTTTTTTCTTTTAGGATTGTGGTTAACTTTCATTTTCTTATTTATATTTTTCAAGTATTCATACATTTTTAAAAATCAAGTACAACAGGAGCTCCACAAGGATCAAATATAGCTGAGCACAGGGGCTTGTCTGAGACTGATTCTCCAACCAGAGACCATGCATGGTTATAACCTAGAACCCCTGCTTGGATGTAGCCCATGGCAGCTCAGTATCCAAGTTTCTTCCCTAGGGAATAGGGACTGTCTCTGGCATGAACTCTATTGCTAGCTCCTTCACCTCCCCAGCCCCCTATGGGAGGAGCAGTTTAGCTAGGCCACAGAGGAGGACATTGCAGACAGTCCTGGTGCGACCTGATAAGCTAGGATCAGATGGAAGGGGAGGAGAACCTCCCCTATAAGTGGACTAAGAGAGGGGCAAGGAGGAGATGAGGGAGGGTGGGATTGGGAGGGATTGAGGGAGGGGGCTACAGCTGGGACACAAAGTAAATAAACTAATATAAAAAAATAAAGAATAAAATCATTCAGATAAAAAAATAATCAAGTACAACTTTTATAATCAGAAAGAGGAATATTATGCAAAAGTAATGGTTCCTGGGAAGACTTTTATTTATGTGATGGAAGAAACACCTGGATATTGTAGGAAGTCACACAGTTGAGATTCAGCTATCTTGCAAACTAAATTCCTGTTTTTAAAAAAGATTTATTTATTTATTTATTTATTTATTGTATATACAGTGATCTGCTTGCATGTGTGCCTGCACACCAGAAGGGGACACCTAATCTCATTATAGATGGTTGTGAGCCATGGTTGTGGTTGCTGGGAATTGAACTCAGGACCTCTGGAAGAGCAAATACTGCTCTCAAAATCTGAGTCCTCTCTTCAGCCCCGCTAAATGCCTTTGAAATCTAAATTTGTTCAAGATATCGTAAACTTCACTTTAATTGTGATAAAGCACTGCGCTGATCTGGAGGTTTATATTAGTCATTTTGAGTTGAGGTCTTAAGGGAGAAAGAGAAAAACTAACTACCAGGGAGACTTTGGGTTCAGGACAGTGAGAGTTCCTGGCAGGAGCTGCCGGCTACCCTTCCTTGGCCTATAACAATGTTTTACTAATAGATGTGTCCAGCTTTGCTGTTTAAAGTGTGTATATGTCCAGTGCTAGGATAGCTACTCAGTAGTTCTTTACAAATCTCAGTTTTTATTTAATTTTTTTTTGTATGTGTATAGGTCACAAGAGGTTTAATTCAGTAAGCCTTTGGTGGTGTTGGATGTGATTGTTTTCGTTCCTTTCTTCTGCAGTTTGGATGTTGTGAAGCCTTGTGTCTTCTTTCAGCAGCCTTTCCAGTTTGCACTTGGAGTCTAGGATGGCATTGTGGGTAAGTGTACTCCCCGGTGTGTAGTCAAGTTTACACACAGGAAGCACAGCTGCTGGGCTCCCTTTCTCTCTTTTTTCTATTCCAATACCCTCTCCCTGTTCTCCCCTCCCTTCCTTTCCTTTATGTTGGCTCTGTTTGGCTTTGTTTGAAAAATATTTGATGGAATACTTGTTTCTGCTCTATGAGCTGTGTGAAATGAATAGAGAAATTGTTTGGGACACTGAAGCAGTTGTGACTCTAATGAATGTCAGGTGCTTGTGAGCATCTTTGGGGGCTGAGGGTATGATCTGTGGATTCATTTATGGAATTTTTATATGCAGGTAAAAACTTTCTGGTTAGTTTTTTTTTTTTAATTACTGGATGATGAAAGTCAGTTTTGACTTAACATCTGAATTGTGATGAACTACAAGGGTGTGCTTTAGGAAGTTGTGTACTTCCATTATGTTTCCCTACAAAATAATTTCCCCAGTAGATGGTCTACTGCCAACTGGTATAGAATTTTCTCAGTACTATTATATAAGCTTTCACTTGTGTTGATGACCGAGAAACTTTGGGGCTCCCCATAACTTCTGGAAGGAAATCTTTTCAGTGTCCAACTAACAGTGATCGCATAAAGTGATTGCTTTATGATCTAGAGTGATTGCTCTGTTCCTTCCATGAACCCTGACTATAACTACAGGTTCCAGGCATAGGTCCTGCAGTACATTTGACTTCTGAGCAACTTTGACATTGGAGTACAATCTGCCAAGTCAAAAAGGGAAGAAAGTTTAAACTTCATCCGAATAATCATTAGTTCTCTAAATGAACTCTGCTGTGTAAATTCATTTCTTGATTGATGTTTATAGAGTCGTGATTTACAGAAGAGTGTTAGTTGGTTAGCAGTTTTAAAATGATAGTGGCTCAAACCTGTAATCTCAGCACTTGGTAAGTAGAGGTAAGAGGATTGACACAGTTTGCAGCCCAGCGTAGGCTGTGTGTTTCAGGCCATGGGGACTACATAAATGAGAGTAAGGCCCTATCTTAAGAAACCCAAACCAGATCAACAAACAAGGTAAAAGGTAAAATGGATTTCTATGGCATATTTTCTTCATGGGCCATTAGAGAACAAGAGTATATGCTTGAAACTTTGTGTTTGACTTTGGAAATATCTCCTTCCAGAGTGCCCCCACTGAGTGCCTCTGATGAGTCCAGGAAGAGCTGCACTGTGGGGATGGCCTCCATGATTCTCACCTTACTTTCATCAGCTTGGTTCCCATTGGACCTCTCAGCCCATCAGGATGCCTTGATTTTGGCTGGAAACTTGCTTGCAGGTACCAGTAACAAGTGGAGGTGGGCTCTGGGACTTAGCTTTGATTTGCTTGTGAGGAGTACTCAGGTTACAAGGACATGAGAGTCATTTTGGTGGAGATTAGGCCTGGAGATGCTGCCTACATTATCCTTCTTCCACTTTCTTTTCTTTACTCCCAAAATTGTACTCATGGTTTAGAATTTTTTCCAGAACATCAACATAAACACCCTCAGTCTCCCTACAAATTCTAGCTTAAACTCAAGTCAGGTGAGTGATCTTTCTAGAACACAAATCCACCTATCTTAGTTGTGAAGATCACACCCAAGCTGGAGGATAGTGGTGACTTTTTTGGAACATTGAGACTTCGGAGGCAAATAGCACTTTCATGTAAGGCACCTGTTTAGATACAGAGGTTCAGCAGTATGCTAGCACAGATCAGTATAAGAAACTTAGGTCGGAACTGTTTCCCACCTCACACATTTGAGGTGGGGTAATGTGTATGCCTGTGTCACAGCTAGTGCCCCCAAGTCTCTGAGAAGTTCATGGACTTCTGAAGAAGAAGCCAACTCAGCAGCCACGAGACAGGAGGAAGCCTGGCCTGCTCTGGGGGATCGGACCCTGGTGCCCATGGTGGAGCAGCTGTTCTCCCACCTGCTGAAGGTGGTCAATATCTGCGCTCATGTCTTGGATGATGTGACTCCTGGACCAGCAATTAAGGTAACTTCTTACGGGGGCAGTCATTATCATCTGCCTAATGACTGGATTTCCTGAACATCCATGTTAGTAGTCTGTTCCTTCCCTATTTCTTGTAAGTAAGGAAAGTGGCTTATTCTGACACTGTATTTTACATAAAAATATAGTTACTTTGTATGTGTGTGTGCGTGTGTGTGCGTGTATATACGTGTTTGTCAGCCATGAAGCTCAGTAGTGATCATTCTCCCTTAATCTTCCAGATTCTTTCACTTGCTTTCTTTTCCTCATCACTATAAATCTTTTGAAGAATCATCCTACCCACCTAGTTTTTCCTTCTGCTCAGACATGGACCTTTGTGTTGAGGTCTTTAGTCCTTTCTGCAGGACCATGTTCCCCTACTTGAGTCATGCATCTTTAACTCAAGTGTATCTGGTTTCTGATATCACCTTTCAGAGTACTTCCTACTTTGGTCAATCATTTCAGTTTTATAGGTACATTGGCAGCCTTCCTGTTCTTCTCTGGGCTACTTTATACTCCAGGGATGTGGCTTCTTGTGTTTCTTCCAACATCCTGCACTGTTGGGTTCAGTTTAGTATTTCCTGTCCACTGTCAAAGGTGCCCTCCTTTTGACATGCACTCTCTCTTTTACTCTCTGGGATTTTCTACCATAGTGAGAATTTTCTATGTCCATATCAGCCAGGACAGGAGTCACTGACCACATTTGGTACTTTTGTTCTTAAAATGTGGCTTAAGAACTGAACGGACTAAATAGCCACCTATTGAACAGGCAGCGAGGGAATCAGGCTGCTGATGTGCCAATGTCTGTCAGGTCCTTCAACTCTGTGGAGCCACAGCTCAGTGTACCTGCTATCCTGGTGATGCTTCTGTGAAGCTGACTCAAGTGTGTCAGACCCTCCCTTAGCCAGACCCTCCCCTTCTTGTCTTCTTTCCTCTTTTGTACCTGTTTCTCTTCTCTCCCTTTGTACTTTTTCACAATAAAAACAGGAACCACACAATTTTATTTTAGGTCACTGTTCTTTATTTTTCCCATAAAATACTTTGTTTTAAAATCTACGCAAGGCTGGATAGTGGTGGTACATGCCTTTAATATCAGTACTTGGAAGATAGATCTCTGAGTTTCAGCCAGCCTAGTCCACACAGCAAGTTCTAGAATAGCCAGGGCTACAAAGTGAAACCCTGTCTTTTTTTTTTTAAAGAAACCCTGTCTTTATTTAAAAAAAAAATCAGCATAAGCACACCTGTGTGTGCATGTGCACGAACACCCTTTGCATTAGTGCACACGTCCTTAATACATTCCTCCTCCTCTCTGCAGTCTCCTATAAACGGGCGTATCTTATTTGAATTACTTCACTAGCCTGTTTTTGGAAATCATATTATTGAGATAATTTACATTTCATAAAGTTCAAGTGTACAATTTAATTTTGTTCTTTGAGTCTGGGTCTTATACTGTAGGCCAGCTGGCCAGGAACTTACTATGTATCCCAGATTAGCCTCTGACTCAACTCAACTCAGCCTTTTAAGTGCTGAGATTAGAGTATGAGTCACCACCTGGATTTTTTTTTTTTTTTTTTAATTATGCCACAGAGTTCTGTGGTCATCACTACAGTCAATCCTGAAGCTGTGACTCCAAAATCCATCCATGCCCCTACCTCTAGACAGGCATTACTCTGGTTTTTGTCTCTGGGTGTGCTTCTCCTGGACAGTTCTGCTGATGGCCTTATACACTTGGTGGCTTTGTAACAGGTTTTTTCCACCAAAAGGTAGTTTTTTCCCTGTCCTCTACAGCTTTACTGCCTCCTTCAGTGCACAGCCCGACTGCAGCCATTTGTCCTGATATGCTGCTGTCTTTACAGATAAGGATCAGAGGTGCATAGTGACTCACCTAGTCACTGTGGGTCACCATCATAACAGAGCTTCAGTGGCTATTTATCTCTCACAGTTGTAAAAGCTCAGAATTCTAAGATCAAGGCACTGACAGATTTGGTCCCTGATAAAGTCTGGCCTTCTCATGGTGGATAGGGAAGAGAACTTCTGGAGTCTTTTTTCATAGGCACAGGGATCCTGTTTATGAGGATCGTGCCACCATGACCTCATCTCACTGAAGCCCCACCCCCATTGCCTCTTTTTTATTCCAATAGATGAATAGGGTGGGGTCACAGGTGAGTAGGCCCTTTGCTGAGTAGTGAGGAGCAGAGCAAAAAGCTCATGTGCTGCCTCTTATATTGTTTTTACTCTCCGGTGCCACCTTTCCTCTTTGTGTATAGGAGCCTGATTGTCCCATATCACCTTGTGGTTACATATTAGAGAGCCTTTGCCGCGGCTGTGTTGTTACTTATAGGGTTGTAGCTGTGACATCGAGCAGGTGGCTTTATTCAGAACCCTGTTTCCTCACTTGAAAAATGAGATGTTAAATGTTGTATTGTGCTTACTCATGTGATGGTTCACATAAACTATCCTGATTGCCTGCTATTAGAGGGGACAGGTTTGGGGTGCTGGTCACTTTAGGTCCTTTTAACATCCTGGAAGCTCTTCGTGTGAGGAAGTTCAGGGCCATAACTGCCATGTGCAGTTGTGTGAGTGAAAGTAAAATTATCTTTGCACTATCTGAGCTCTGTAATACAAGCTCAAAGGCCATGAGTTGCCTAGGCTACTACCTCCCAATACATAGTGGAATTGTGTATTAGTACTTTCAGGTTTTGGTTCTTGTATTAGCTTTGTCACATTATATTGTCACATTATATTTTTATTTTTTATTTTAGGCAGCTTTGCCTTCTCTAACAAACCCCCCTTCTCTAAGTCCTATTCGACGGAAAGGGAAGGAGAAAGAACCAGGAGAACAAACATCTGTTCCAATGAGTCCCAAGAAAGGTGGTGAGACCAGTACAGGTAGGAAGCAGTTTCTGGAGGGCAGGGGACTGCCTGTGGTGCAGAAGTGTATATACCGTATGGAAAGCTGGTTTATAGCAGTGCAGTCAGGGAAGGGTTCTCCTGGTGTTCATAAGTGTCTGTGTGATAAACTGTAACTTTACTCTAGAGAGTGAATCTATAGGAAGGAGCCTGCCTTTCTGTGCTCATTTCCTTTTCTCCTTGCAGGGGAGGAGTCCAAATTTTCATTAAAGGGGGAAAATAGATATGGGTGGTGGTGGTGGGAAGAATTCTGATGAGGGAAATTAAGACTTTGTGTTTGGTAGAGATAACAAGATGGTGGAAGCCAAGTATGATACATCTTTAATCCAAACACTCAGGAGGCTGAGGCTAGTGGATTGAGAGTTTGAGGCCAGTTTAGCTTATGAAGTGAGACCTTATCTAAAACAGAGAAGAGGGCAGAGACAGAAAGACACAGTGGAGATAGTCATCTGATTTGGGGGAGTCTTGAAAGTACACAGATGTTTGGAGGGCCTTCTGAAATTGGGCAGATGTCAAGGCAAAAGGGCCAGAGTTTTGGCTAGGTCTGTGTCTTGTTGGGATGGGAAGCAGAGGGTGACCACTGAGTCCTGTATACTTCCTGCTTTGCATGCCCACTGATAGCAGTCTTAGTAGATGCATGGTGCCAACACAAGTAGATGTATGTAAGCCTCATGCATGCCTTAGCTTAGTACTTGTTGAGTTTTCTGGTGAGAGAGCTTTAAATTTTCCCTGTGATTTTTATGTATTCGATATGTTGTTAACCTTGTAGCAGGACTATATAATAGGTCTCTTAAAGGTACTCTGTAAATAGTTTGTATCCTTTGACTAACTATGAAATCTTAGATGCTCTTTGTAAAGATTGACTATAGTAATGCAGGAGGATTTACCTGTTTAAAAGCTGCAGGATTGAAATTGTGACTAATAGCCTCTCAGACTAAGCCAAGTGAGAAGTCCTTAAAGCTGGAAGAACCTTGTCTACATGGCACTTGGCACTTTTGTCTCAGTGTAGTAATGTATATGCCCTTTACAGTTTTCAGAACATGTCCAAATTGATTAAAGAATGGGCTCAGAACTCATGTGTCTGGTGTCAGCCCCATGGGCCCCAGGAGCCTTGCTTAAACTAAGGGATTCTGAGGTTAGTTTCAGCCCTTCAGTTAGCAGAGGAGAACAGCTGAAAACAGATGGTTGCGTCAGCCTCGACACTCTTATGTTCATCATTTGTTTTGTTTTTTTTTTATTCTTTGACTCTCATGTTTTAGTGTTTTAGTCAATTCCTCATTACTTCCCAGTATACATACTTTAAGGTTCAAGGGAAGAAAGACTTAACTGTTTCTGCTAGAACATTTTGAAAAGTCATCATTACAGTATTTGCTGTTAAACTTGGAAAGTTTCTTCTATGTATCTAATAAAAGCTTAATTTTGGGGTTTTCTTTGTTTGTTTCCTAAGCCTCTCGACAATCAGAGACCTCAGGACCTGTCACAGCAAGTAAATCTTCCTCCCTGGGGAGTTTCTACCATCTTCCTTCCTACCTCAAACTGCATGATGTCCTGAAAGCCACTCACGCCAACTATAAGGTAGTGCTCCCTGCTTATTTCTGAACATGTACTTCCAGTGGGATGCATATCTGTTTAACCATGTTCATGCTCACATAGAAAGAAGCCCTGTGACATTGGACGTGAATTTTGCTTCCTGAGTTTGTTTTCTAGCTTGGTTAATGGTAGCTTTATAAATACTTAGGATTTATGTATTAGAGAAGTGATCTGTGGTCTCTGGGTTTATTGACTTTCCAAAAATACCTTGGCTTCAGAGACATGTCTCAGGAACTCCTGGGGCTTAGCACATGGTCCTACTTATAGGTAAGGGTCATCACTGCAATATCCTGAAGACACACACCCAAGCCAAGCAGGTTTCATGTGCCCACTCCGTCTGTGAGCCTCAGAATATAGCGCCCAGTACACACCAAAATTTTAGCCTCGGGGGGAGCAGATGTTCACCACAGGCCTGTAACCTGAGCGTCTTATCAGCTAGTGGGGTCTCTGTCAGCGCAGGGCCCTTTGCCAGAGGACCCCTGACTCAGCTTTGCAACAGCCTCCGAGTGATGGCGTGTAGGCTTACATTCCCCAATAATTCCCTAATTACGCCAGCAGTGATGAGTAAGTTATATATTCATCCTTATTGATTTGAAATCCTACCTTTATAAAATGTTGAAATCTCATGATTGTTTAGTTTCATTTATGTTTTTGTTACACCAGTTGTTCACTTATCTATTAGCACATTTTTCTTTATTTTTTAATCTAACTAATTAACTAATTATGTCCACTGTTTAGCTTCCCTCAGGTAGATCCAGTCTAAGTGAATGTTAATCAGGCTTTTTTGAGCACAGGATACCTTTTTGTTCGTTAGTTTGTTTCCTTACCTTAGAAATCTACGAAAGTTAAAATAATTATTAAAATAACTTTATAGCTCACTCACATAGCCCTGGTATTTCTTAATAATTGTTTCTCAGATACATAGCTTCTTTTTTGAGGGCTAGTGATAATATCTAGAGCTTCTGTTTATGTGCTGTCAGCCCACAGTAGAGGAGGGCACATGCAAACTGTTCTGCCTGTCTCTGCTTTCATCATCCCATGCTTCCAAGGTGTGTGCCCTTGCTGGTCCTCTTTGTTCCTGAAATCTCGGGTGCTTGCTTTTAATTTTGGCCTTCCCATACCTTAGATTTCTGCTTCTTTCCTCTCTGGCTCCACTTCTTTAATTTTTAAGTTTGCGTGTTTTCATCTCATGAGGATCCTGGAAATATTTTTTAATCCTGAGATTGGAGGACTGTCAGAACATGATTTGGAAATTAAGAGAGATAATAGAATTTCCTCTTACAAATCTAGAATTATTCCAGTGCATAGGAATAATACCTCCAAAAGGCTGCTTGCTATATGGACCACCGTGCACTGGGAGAACACTCTTAGCATGAGCTATTGCCCACCAACTTCCTAAAGGTTGTAACTAGTTCTTTTGTAGAAAAGTACATTGGTACTATTGTAGAAAAATACATTAATTAGAGAATTTAATTATGCCTGGGACCATCAAACATGCATCATTTTTGTGGATGAAATAGATGTTATTGGTGGCTGTTAGTTTTCTGAGGCTCCATCAGATGACAGATTCAAAGAACTTTAATGGATTTACTAAATCAAGTGGATGTATTTGATACTCTGCATAGAGTTAAAATGATCATGGTTACAAACAAACCAGATACACTGGATTCTGCTTTGCTGCATCCAGGAAAATTAGATAGAAAAATACATATTGATATACCAAATGAACAAGCAAGATTAGATATATTGAAAATTCATGCAGGCCCTATTACCAAGCACACTGAAATAGATTATGAGAAAATTGTAAAGCTTTCAGATAGCTTTAATGGAGCAGAGCTGAGAAATGTCTGTACCAAAGCAAGTATGTTTGCAGTTCATGCAGATCATAATTTTGTAGTTCAGGAAGACTTCCTATAAACAATCAGAAAAGTGGCTGATTCCAAGAAAGAATCTAAACTGGACTACAAACCTGTGTGATTTACTATAAGATTTTTGTTGGCTGATTTACTATAAGATTTACATTGGCTTAATGTAAAAATAAAATTAAGGAAAATAATGTATGTATTGGCAGTGATTTCATTAAAAGTGAATAAACATAATAGTATATAATTTAATAATTCTTTTAAAATTGGTACAGAAGAAAGTTGTATATTCATTAATGCTGCCGTACTTTACAAAAGACGTTTTGAAGCTTTTTATATTTGCTTTGTGAGCATTTTGTACCCCATTCGAAGATAAATTAAGATAGTAGAAGAGAACATTTCTTGTGACTTATTTTATACCTTGTTTTCCTTGTCCTAAAAAAATGGAATAAAATATGTTTTAGTTGTTCTATTTCAAGAAAAGTATCTGTTATGTTCCTTTGATTTAATTTATAATGTCTGTTACCTCCATTATTTCTCTTTCACTTTTGTCTGAATGTTCTCTCTGTTGGTGAGAGTGCCATACTCAAGTTTTCTACTATCAGTGTGTGAGTTCAGTATGTGATTTAAGCTTTAGTAATGTTTCTTTTACAAAAGTGGGTGCCCTTATGTTTGGGGCATATGTGTTAAAAATTAAAATGTCATCTTGCTGAATTTTTCCTTTGATGTGTAGTGTCCTTCCCCATCTCCTTTGATTAGTTTTGGTTTGAGTCTATTATTAAATAGATATTGAAATGGCTACACCAGCTTGTTTCTTAGGTCCATTTGTTTGGAATACCTTTTCCCAACCTTTTACCCTGATGTCCTTTTTTGATGTTGAGGTGTGTTTCTTGGTTGCAGCAGAAGGATGGAACCTGTTTTCACATCCAATCTGTTAGTCTGTGTCTTTTTATTGTGGAATTGAGACCATTGATATTGAGAGATATCAATGACCAATGACTGTTGATTCATGTTATTTTGTTATTATTGATGGTGTTGGTGTGTGCGTGCTTCCCTTTTGGTTTTGCTGGTGTGAAATTATTTCCTGTGTTGCCATGGGTGCAGTTAACCTCTTTGGGTTAGAGTTTTTCTTCTAGCATCTTCTGCAGACCTGGGTTTGTAGATAAATATAACTTAAATTTAGTTTTATTATGGAATATCTTATTTTCACCATCTATGGTAATGAATGTTTTTCTGGGTGTAGCAATCTTGGCTGGTATCTGTGGTCTTTTAAAGTCTGCAGCACTTTTGTTCAGGTCCTTCTGGCTTTTAGGGTCTCCATTGAGAAGTTGGGTGTACTTCTAATAGGTCTGTCTTTATGTTACTTAGCATTTTTCCTTTACAACTTTCAGTAGTCTTTTGTTGGTACTTTTTGTTCCTGTTTGAATTCCTAAATATTTCATTTCTAGAACTTCCTCAGTTTTTGTTTTCTTTATTGCTTCTATTTCCATTTTCATGTCTTGAATAGTTTTATTCATTTCCTTCAACTGTTTTGTTGTTGTTGTTGTTGTTGTCTTTCTTTAAGGGACTTATTCATTTCCTCTTTAAGGACCTCTATTATCTTCATATAGTTGGTTTTAAGGTCTTTTTCTTGGGCTTCATCTATGTTGGAATATTCAGGGCCTGCTGTGCTAGCATAGCTGGGCTCTGCAGGGACTTAGTATCCTGACTGTTATTGATTGTGTTCTTAACATAGGCATCTGGGCATCTGGGTTTGGGGTGATTATTAGTCTACATGCTGAGTTCTGGGTCTGTCTTTGTGAGTGGGTGTTTTGTTCCTTGGTTTCTGTTTCCTCTCTGGATTTTCAGAGAGTGTGATAGGTGTGTGTTTCCTGTTTCCCTGGATGTGGCTGCTGTTGTTGGAGGCCAGTTTGCAGTGAGGAGTAGCAGAGGAAGGTCAGGAGTGGGTGGTTGGTGAGAGCCACAAGAGATGTGGGCAAGGGGAAGGAGGCCGCAGCTGGTGTTATGTTGTAGTGCTAGGGAGGAAACTGAAGGATTGATTTTAGATGATGGAGTGGGGAAGGTTTGGGGGCAGCCCACCTGGTGTTCTGGCAAACGTGTCCTGCAGTTTAGCAGGAGGTGTCACCCAAGTTGGAGACTGAGGCACAGTGATGACTGGAAGGATAGGGAGGCCAGGAGAAGATGGTCTGTGGGACCCACAGGAGCTGTGGAGAAGGGGAAGAGAGGCTACAGCTGGTGATCTGTTGCAGTGCTGGGGAAGAGACTGAGGGATTGACTCTAAGAAAACAGTTTAAGGGAACTTCTTTAACGGGGTGGGGGAAGTCCTGCCAGTATATTGTAAATTTAACTCATTTTACTTAAGTAATAAAATTTTAGAGCTCAGACTTCTCATTGGCACCATATGTTAAATTGTTAATGGCAGCTATAGAGAGATGGAAGGCAGAAAGAAAGAAAGACTTGGTCTGACCTTAAGTAGAACCATGGTTAGGGGAACATTTTTGTCACCCACATGTGCTCATGGCCAAAAATGCCTACTCAGGTAGAATGACTTATGTAGTCGTCTAGGGAAGCTGGGGAGTGTAGTCTTTCATCAGGAAACTATCAAGATTTACTCTCATTTCCTGTTTTTCTCCTGTATTTTTCCAGTATTCCCTTTCATCATAGGTGTTTAGGATCAAGTTCTGTGGGCAGATTCTCTTCTTTTGTAATGTTTTCACTACTGGTTCTTTGCATAATCAGCCCCTCCCCCCATCTAAATCTGTAGAAATAGGGGAATTGTTGTATATTTCAAGTAAGCTAAAACTTTTAGAATCTTAATCATCTTAAGACTAACTTGAAAAAAAAAAAAAAAGACTAATTTGACTATATGTAAAATTGACAGTGACCAGACACCCCTGGGATGGTGAGAGTCTAGGTCAGCACTGCAGCAGACGGCATTTGTGTCTTTGTTGTAGATAACCAGACTTCGGTGGTGCCAGTAACCGTGTCCTCTCTCCTTCCACCTTGCCAAGGTCACCTTAGATCTTCAGAACAGCACTGAAAAGTTTGGGGGATTCCTGCGCTCTGCCTTGGATGTCCTCTCTCAGATTCTAGAGCTGGCGACACTGCAGGACATTGGAAAGGTTTGTATCTGGTCTCTTTTCCTTGAACCTGGGTCAGAGTACTTCGAGTACCACTTCTTCATGTGCTGTAGGCACATCTACAGCTACAGCAGCTGGGGAGACTGTGTCCCATTTATGCTGCAGTATTGCAGTGTCAGGGGCCAGTTCTGATAGGTCTGTTAACAGCGTAATGTTGTCTTTTCACCACATTTTTTCATTTAAAGGTTTTCCTTAAACCTCTTTTAGTCTAGAAAATGTTTTCTAGAAAATGTGCTTACGGGATCCTTTTTTTCTCCTTTCACCTTTTTAAATGGAAAGGGACAAAACCAGATGAACAATGGTGACCGACTAGCTCCTTCTGCAGTTCAGAAAGTGCCACATCCGGGCTCACTCGTGTTCTCTAGTTCTGAGTGCAGTGATCTTCCTCCTCACCCTCTAACACCTAGGTCTGCCATTGCTAAAGCACATTTTTTTTTCCAGTGTACTCCATGGTGAGTCAACAGCCATCTTCAATTGAAATACAGTATAGTCGTCCAGGACCTGCCAACCATAGATGTCAAAATCTATTCATACTAATATTCCTTATATGAAATGGTACCCACATCCGCTTATAATGACTAAATTGTCTTGAAATTACTTGTATTGTTTAGGAATAATGATAAGGAAAGAAGCCTGCACAAGCCCAAATACAGACACTCTGAATCCTGCTTTTCTTTCCAATTTTTTTCCTCTTCTTTTTTTTTTTTTTTTTTTTTTTGACCTATATTATCAGGCTACACACTATTTTACAATTTTGTCTCTGTTGCCTACAGCAGCACCCGAATCTATTAACATTCAGCAAACATTTGTTCAATAATCAGATGTTCTTCTCAATAATCAGTTTGAAAGTTGATTCTGGTACCTAGTTGTACTCCCACCAGAGGCTAGAACTTGGGAAGCTGTGGCAGGAGCTAAAAGACCACCCACGTCAAAAACAAATGAACAAAGAGAACTGATTTGAGTGTCTCATCTGCCTTATATCTTTGTTCCAAGAATGAATAGCCCTGTCATAATTCCATGATGTTGATAGATGGCTTTTGTTTTTCCACTGTCTAGTAGGTCTTGTTATTCCACACTAATTTTTATAGATAATTGGGATATGTATGTGAGTTTTGCTTGCTTTATGCATAATACTCATTTTCCCACATATCTTACCATTCTGTGTTTTTCTCTGACTTCTCCCAAGATTTTAGACTAGTTTTGAATGATTTTATTATGATGTGCTTTGATGTGTTTTTTTCTTCAGCTGTGTTTCTTATACCTTGAATTTGTTGAGTTTCTTAGGTTCTGGGGCTTTACAATTTTCTACAGTTTAGAAAAGTTGGGGCTACTTCTTTAAGTATTTTTTTAACCCTTTTCCTCATCCTGTTTCTTAAGGGTCTTTTAATTACCTTCTAAAAACCCATATTTGGTTGCTTAAACTTGCCCTTAGCTTACTATTGCTCTTTTAAGAATTTAGGTTTTATTTTTCTAGGTTCATTTTTATCATTTTTAATTATGTGTGTGTGTGCACGTACACACAGACATATGTTGGCAGAATTCAGAAGAGGGCGCCAGAGCTCCAGAAGCTCGAGTTGTAGGTGGTGGGGAGCTGCCTAATGTGGGTGCTAGAAACCCAACTCAGGTCCTCTGCAAGACAGCATCTGCTCTTAACTGTCTTTCCAGCTCCTTTTTTTAGGTTTCTTTGTTTTTAATCACTTTATCTCCTTTTCTTTCATAGTTTCTGTTATAGTCTTCTCTAAGCTTTCTTCCCCCCACATCTGCTTAATATAAAATCCCATCTATTATATCTTTCATTGTTACCATCGTAGTCTTTATCACTAGAAGTTTGATTTATATCTCTTTAACTCTTCTGTCTTTATTTAACTTAAAAATGTTATTTATTATTTATTCATTTGTGTGTGTGTGTGTGTGTGTGTGTGTGTGTATGCACATGTGGGCAGTGTATGTACCTGTCCACATTGGAGGCCAGAAGAATGTTGAAAGTCCTCCTCTATTTTTATTACTATCCACCTATTAGCTGTCCTGGACTCACTTTGTAGACTAGCCTGGCCTCAAACTCAGAGATTGGCATGCTTTCTGCTTCCCTGAGTGCTGGGATTACAGGCAGACATCACTGTGCTGGCTTCTCCACCTATTTCTTTGCAGCAGAGTCTTTCCATAAATTAGACACTCCATTTTTTCTGCTGTGCTAGAAGCCAGCAAGTCCAGCAATCTTATCTTTTCTCTCTTTGGAGGGTTATAGGTGTGCACAGGTTACCCAGCTTGTTATGTTGGGTCCTGGGATCTGAATTCTTGCCCTCATGATTGTGCAACAAGTGCTTTTAATCATTGAGCTCCTACTTAACTGTTTTAAATTATTATTTTTTGTGAATTCTTTGAAAATTTCATGCAGTGTATTTTCATTATCTTCACTCCCAACTGCCCTGTACACCTCCTGTTAGATTCTCCCCCACACCCACCCCCTCTACTCCTTGTGTCGTTCCCTTTTTAGTTTATTAATTCATCACTCCACTTTTTGTTGTTCATATATTCTCAGTGTGAGACCATCAACTAGAATGTGGCAAATCAAGCAGGCTCTATGCTCTGAAATAAAACTGTCTATAGCTCCTCGGAGGTTGGGGCAGTTCATGTCAAGAAGACATTGCTTCACTCTCTGACCTCTGGTTCTTATAGCTGTTCTGCCCCTTGTTCTGAGATGGTCCCTGAACCTTGGGAAAGGTGTATAATATAGATGCTCCATTTGTACCTGTACTTAATTTTTAAGATACAGTTGTAATAACTGACTTAATGTACTTTGCTAACTCTAAAATCTTCATTTTAGGTTTGTGGCTAGTGGGTTATGTTTATTTTTAATATTGACTGGGTTTTCCTGCTTCCCTGCTTGCCTACTAATGTTCAACTAGATGCCTGACCTTGTGGACTTTCCTGTTGAGTGCTGGGTATTTTTGTGTTTTGTTAAGTTGCCTTTAGCTGTGTTTTGGAACTTAGTGCTGTTATATGTGACCAGCTGCTCTTCCTGGTGTTACTTTTACAACTTGTCAGATGGGTTGCTGTGGAACCTAAATTGTGGCTCATTATTCTCCTCTCCTAAGAGAAGTCAGACCTAGTTGAACATTCTAACCAGTGCCTGTTTGGTAGTGAGAACAGGGGCTGTTCTCAACCTTGTGTGAATGCCTATCTGCCCCTTTAGTTCTTCTGATGATTGTTTCTCAGGCGTTGGCCTTGGTGGCTTCCTTAAAACTGTCTTTGGAACACCCTCCCCCAGTCTCCAGGGATCTTTAGATGACTCCTCTTCTTGGTACCATATCCTGTGAGCTGTGGTGTTCTTGGGATTTTTGGACTCACTGTTCCCGAGAGCTTGGCTTCTGTCTCCTTGTTGTGCCACAGCCTGGAAATGCTCTTAAGACCCTTATCTAGGACCATCTTAGGGCCTTGTTTGTGTTTCATCTTTTGAGAACACTGATATTTATGGCCTGATTTCAGTGTGTGAGAACTGTGCTTTAAAAACTGGAGTCTTTAAAATACATTTTTGGTTATTTCAGGCAGGGGAGGATAAATGCAGAAGTGGAGTCTCTCAGTATTATATTGTAGAGTGATACCTGTGGTAGTGACCTGGTTCCCTGCAAGTCTGGAGCCCTTAGAACGCCAGGAATTGCATTCTTTCTCTATATTTGCATCACCTAGTATCATTTCTATGGCACACTGAGTATTCTGTACAGACTGCAGTGAGACTCATTGGCAGTAGCTTTCACAATGCCTGCCCTAAAAACAGGGATGGATGTAGATACTTTATTATTTACTGAAGGACTGAGTGACAGATTGAGTGTATAAATGTACAATGAAGCAGTTTTCACATAATTATACATACAAGAATTATTATGAATCATCTGTTAAGATGATTGACTGAAAACATTACTCTGATTTTCTCTGACATTTTCATAGTTTATATGGAGACTGTCTTGCTTTTGACAATAATGTGTCACCTATGAGTCACTTACTGTTGTACTCTTCCTTTTACAGTGTGTTGAAGAGGTCCTTGGATACCTGAAATCCTGCTTTAGTAGAGAACCAATGATGGCAACTGTCTGTGTTCAACAGGTGAGTTTATTTCCTGTCCTTTGGTATTTGGGCTAATTCCCCCAGGCCAAACAACAAAATCTAGTTCCTTTTTAGAAGTTGGTGCTGCTAGTGTGGTATTAGGAAGGGTTGGGTGCCGATGGCTGTCACTCTTGTTTGCTCCGCGAGTGGAACTGTAAAGGGGCAGAGGGTATCAAAAAGCAACACTGGTTTTCACTGCTTTGTCTTTGCCACCCCATCCCATTGAACCTGTGTCTAAAGTGCTAATTTCACTTAGAAGCATAGCGAATCATAGGTGAGATCTTCTGAGGTACTTAATAACTCATAGGAATTCACAACCAAACCTTCCCCATATGTTCCTGCCGAGTTTGCTACTGGGAAAGCAGAGTCTTAGAGGGTGTTTATTTTATTTTATTTTGTTTTATTATTTTACCTTTTTCCTTTTACTAGTGGTACTGAGGGTTGAACCTGGCTTGTACATTCTAGGAAAGTACTCTATCACTGTGACTCTTTAAATTTCAAACATGATCTCATTAGTCAATAAGATGCCCAGGCTCACCTGGAACTTGCAGATTACCTGTTTCAGTCCTGTTGTAACCCCTGTCCGCCAGTTGGGATTACAGACAGGCCTTTGCTGCTCATCTACATAAAATCTATATTAAGTGAGGTATTGATGTTTCGATTTTTTCATTCTAGCTATTGAAGACTCTCTTTGGGACAAACTTGGCCTCACAGTTTGATGGCTTATCTTCCAACCCCAGCAAGTCTCAATGCCGAGCACAGCGTCTTGGCTCTTCCAGCATGAGGCCAGGCTTATATCACTACTGCTTCATGGCACCATATACGCACTTCACACAGGCCTTGGCTGATGCCAGCCTGAGGAATATGGTGCAGGCCGAGCAGGAGCATGATGCCTCAGGGTAATATTTATGGTGCAAATCTGTCATTAATGATATAGAGATAAATAATGCATAGCCTGCATTGAAGGCCACTGGCTGAGCTATGGTGTAGTCTGCTCTGCAGAGCTGGCACACTGGAGAGGAAGAGCCCAAGCTGGCTGCCTTGAAGCATGAGTTCTGACTTCCAAATCTTTTCTGAGACTAGAAGTGGTACACCCCATGTCCTCACCTATTGAAAGCATTTGGTACTTGCTAGTGCTCATGAATGGCGTTCTTTATGGTAAGGTGGCATGTATCAATGGTGCTTCTTTGTTCTATGATGCAAAAGACTACATTCAAAATGGCACAGTGGTGCTAGTGTTTAGAGGTATTGAAAGGCACAGAAAAGTGTGGGGTGTGCTATTTTGGATTTCTATGTGAATTTGTGTTAATCTTTTTGATGCCAGGAATGTGGAAGTCCCTTTCTCCTAGGGCCTCATTTGCTAGGCATGTACTTTACCACTCAGCTACATTATAGCTCTAAAAGGTGTTTCTTGAATTACCATAATTATTATCAAGTATTTGAGATGCTACTCTGTGTAGTAATGGTAGCAGAATCTTTACTTTCCTTTTTATGATGACAATGTTGAAATCAAGGAAAATACTTCTATTCTTAGTTTTAACTTGGTGGTGTGCCTATGCATGTGCCGTAGCCCCTGCTTTGCTGTCTTTTCAAGCATTTTATGAGATGGGTCTCTGTGTTACCTAGGCTGATGTCCAATTTGTGACCTCCACAGTCTTTTGCCAAGAAAAACAAGTGATATTACCTATCTTCCAGATGGCGTTCACCTCTCTCTGAAGCCCTCTGAGAGGGTGTGCTGGATAGTGGATTTCCTGTAGTAGTAAACATGGCTTGTATAGCCTCTGCAGTACAGCACAGGTGCTGCACATCTGCACGATTAGTTGGGTCCTTTTGTGTTTAACATATGCTGCTCCTTTACCCAATGGCCTTTCTAAGTCTCATTTTGACATGTTCTGATTTTTTTGGACGTGAAGTTAAATTGCTGAGTACAGAGGAAATTATTGTTTCTGCTTTTGGCCATTTGGCAGGTGGTTTGATGTACTCCAGAAAGTGTCTGCCCAATTGAAGACGAACCTCACAAGTGTCACAAAGAACCGTGCAGATAAGGTGAATGGCGCTGCAGCTAAAGATGGCATGTGGACCATGTCATAGGGATAAAAATGGAGCTCAGCGATTTCTAGATGAGTTTCCAGAAGCTTCTTAGTGTAACTGAGCTTCCTTTCTTTTTTTTTTTCCCCTATAGAATGCTATTCACAATCACATTAGATTATTTGAACCTCTCGTTATAAAAGCATTGAAGCAGTACACCACAACGACATCTGTGCAGTTGCAGAAGCAGGTTTTGGATTTGCTGGCACAGCTGGTTCAGTTACGGGTCAATTACTGTCTACTGGATTCAGATCAGGTTTGTCTCTCTGCCTTGCAGTTACCATACGTGTTCCTAACTAAATACAAATTACCCTGAAAAGACACTGCCCCAAATCTGTACCATGCTCCAGTGGGGTTAGGCTTTAGAAATTTCCACAAGTTTTCCACATCTGTATACCTTCAAAACTTCTTCAAAAACAACTTCAAAATAAGCTGTTTTAAAATTATAAGATATAATTTAAGATTTATTCTGATGGAGCTTCTTTGCAGATAGTTCAGGCTCTAACATCTGCAACATCTTGGTGTTTCCATTACAATCCAGGCTTTATCTCTCACAGCTTTATGCAATGGCCCTTCAGAGTGTTCTTGTAAAGACTCCTCTGCCACATGTTTTCTGGCCTTGGCAGCTCCCTGAGACCACAGAAAAATCGATGGCCCTTCCAGTATTGTATGCCTCTAGAGTCAGCTCCACGTAGAAAACTTAAGTTTAGGCTAACAGCTTGGTATGGACCTTCACCCCTTTGACCACTAGCAACTCCTTTCTAGGAGCAAGGAACTCTTCAGGCATTCTCCTTTTACAAGTTGGAAATTTAGTAGGGTAAAGTGTTTTTCCGTTAAGGCAGCCCTCTCACTGATACAGTGTAGACCAGGAAACCTCTCATTAATGGCACAAATCTCTTTACCAATTATAGCTTCTTTTTTAGCTGGGATGGGGAGCAACATTAAGCTTCCTAGTATTCTTTTTCTCTTCACACTATACATTTTTTTCTATCTCTTTCTATACTAATTGTTTTTCTTTTCACTGTAGACCTGCATAAGAGTTATCAGTAATAACCAATCCACAGACTCAGTGTTATGCTGTCTTTGAAATTTCTCCACTGAAGAAATTAGTCTATTACTTTTTAAATTTAATCTCAGGCAAATTCTTAGGGTAAGGACAGAAGGCAACCAGATTCTTTGCTAAACTATCACAGGAATGGCCTATAGTTCATTTGATAATTAGGAATCTTGTTACTTTCTGAAACCTGAGGAGCCAGGCATTATTTTCAGGACTTCATGCTAGGCTTCTATTAGAACTGCCCATTAAGCTCTGCTTAAAGTGTGTAACTACTTTCCTATTCCAAAGTTCTAAAGTCTTTCATTTTCCTCCGAAAAACAACATGGTAAGGTTCTTTACAACAGCTCCTCACTCCTAGTAGCAATTTGAGAATTGCTCTTTATTGCTTTGATATCAAATACAAGAGCAAAAATAACATGAAAGAAAACTTATTATGCCTATAGTTCCAGAGGGATTAGGGTCCACCATGGACATCGGAGAGATGGCTTAGCAGTTAGGAGCACTTGCTGCTTTTCTGGAAGACCCAGGCTTGATTTCTGGAGAATCTGACACCTCATGGCTTCTGCAGGCACTGCATGCATGTGTTACTTGGGCATACTTGTAGGCAAGACATTAACACATAAAATCCAAAATAAGAAAGTGCATTGTGGCAGGGAGGTGCTAGACAGGAAATTGAAAGGCATTATCTCTGTCCACATTCAGGAAGCAAAGAGAATGAATTGGAAGTAGGGTGCAGCTATAAACGTTCAAAGACTGTCCCCAGTGACATACTTTCCTCAGCATGGCTCTATCTCCTAAAAGCTACATAACCTCCCAAACTACACTACCAGCAGAGGACCATAGGAGAGTTCTTATTCAGACCGCCATCGTGCACTTCCTTCATTTCCATACCCTGACAGCCAGCTCTTCAGTTGTGGGCTATGGACTGTGGAGGAAATAGGCTTGGGGCTGTACCAGGAAGATAGGCTTGAAGCTTCCAGAACGTTGAGGGATGTCTTAGGTAGAACATATAAGACCCACCTCTCTTCTCACTTTCCTACTTCCTACTCATCATTGTGGTCTCTATTTGGGCCATCCATCATAGACATTAAAAAAAAAAAAAAAAAAAGAAAGAAAGAAAAAGAAAAACAAACAAAAAACCTCACCAGTAGCTACATTAGGTAGACTTGGCTATCTTACCAGATAATTTTTGTAGTCATTGCATTCTTTCCAGAGTGTTTCCTCTAAAACAGAAAGTTTTTTTTTTCTTCCTAAAATTGCTACCTGTTAACTAACATTGTAAAGGCTTACAACCTCTAGATTTTTGTGTGCTGTGCTCATGTCTACACATATGTCCTTCACTCTGGGCCCCTGAGCCTCATTCCAGCAAAACAACCAGTGGTAGTCTGTTTTTCTTAACGTGAGCACTCTAGCCTTCTGTTTGATCCAGTGATTCTCATCAGTGAATCCCATAGAGGCATAAATGCAGAAAACTGGTACACAAACTCAGTTTAGATAGTGTTTCACCAAGCATCTGCCGAGTGTCTGTACATGCCCCAGATTTGCACAGCAGGTGTGTAAGCTCTGTAGTTCATCAGTGGGAGCTTCTGCATAGTGATGAAATCTCATGGAAAGTGGGAGTCAGATAGACCAGCCCTTCAGCCCAAGTCCTGTCTCTTGTGCCTAGAGTTGTCCTTTCTTCTTGGCTTCTCTGCATGTGTCATGGACATTATCTAGGTATTGTGTGCTGCAGTACTCATGCTGGTGGTTCACTACTCTCTGGACAGAGTCTTCCTGATGTGAATATAACTGGTGGTTCCTAGAACTTATTACTTATTTTTCCCAGTGAGGACTACTCTACGTTTTGTGAGCCAGAGTCCTACCATAAAGCCCAGGCTGTCCTCAAACTTCCATTTGCCTGCCTTAGTTTCCTTTGTGCTTGGATTTCAGGCCTACACCAGCCTGCCTACCCTGACCGTGTTTCTAAGGCTTTTTCTGGAGGTACTCTGCAGTCACCTGACTTCAGAGTGGCTTTGAGAACTTGATTATAAACAAGTTAATCTTCTGTGTAGGTGCTTGTGAATGGTTCACAGCTGAGCAGAAGAAAAGGTCCCTGGCTTTTATGTTGTAAGCCTGTGACTGATGACAACTTTTCTTTCCCTGCATTAGGTATTCATCGGTTTTGTGCTGAAGCAGTTTGAGTACATTGAAGTGGGCCAGTTCAGGTACTAATGTTTAGTTACTTCAGTTATTGTCTTTGTTATGTACACACATGTGATCCTAGGTCCTTTTAGTGACAGGTGCTTCAAATACTGCAAGTACCCAATGTAAGTCTGATCTACATGCTTTTCACTTTTACTCCTCTGAAGAAAACCTTTCTCAAGACTTGCTTAGAAACAGTTGTGCTTCTAATCGTTAGTGTGTTTTCATTTCACATTCAGTGTATGGTGATGGTGACAGGTCACTAAGTGACCTCTTACCCAGTGGAATCCTTTTTCCTAACTTCAGAAGATGCAATTTTAGGCCATGGCTTAGTAAAGGGAGTGACTGTGAACTTTAGGCACATGTGCAGGGTTTTTGGTTTTTTGTTTTGTTTTTTTTTTGTCAGCTATTTAAAGCTTTAATAATCTTGCAGTACATATAACAGATTTGTAATTTTTGAAAACTACAGTTCTTAACAAGCAGTTTATAAAGCACAGCGTCAGAGTGTTATGAGAGTCCCTGGGATTTAGATTCCCAATACACCTTGGCTCGGAAGTTTTGACCAGGGAACATTTTCTCCTTGGTGTCTTCAAGAGAGGAAAGGAAGATGAAGAGCTAGAAAGATCTTACCTGTTGGCATCCAGTTCTTCAGGTGCTTCCTTCTTGCTGCAGCTTCACTGTTCTAACCATCTGACTCTCCGCACAGCAGAGGCAGGAAGACCTCTGGTGTGGGTGGGATTAATTGAGGCTGCAGACTCTGCTTTACTTTAGTTCTTTCTCCTGAAGTTGAATCTTGACTTACTTTATGCTGTGTATACAGATTACATGTCTTTTTTTTTTTTTTAAAGAAGTGTCTAAATGGGTATTTTTGTTTCTAGGGAATCAGAGGCAATTATTCCAAATATATTTTTCTTCCTGGTATTACTGTCTTATGAACGCTATCATTCGAAACAGATCATTGGAATTCCTAAAATCATCCAGCTGTGTGATGGCATCATGGCCAGTGGAAGGAAGGCTGTAACACATGGTAATGGGATACATCTTTGCTTGTTGTCCTTGGCCTCTTCTCCACCCACTTTTAACTGTGAACAACAGCTCTACACTGCATGTGCTGTGTGTATATGTGTATGAGGGCTTGTGCATGCATGCACACAAGTTAGAGATGTTTAAGAAGAAAAAATAGCATATTGCTTACTCAGAAATTTGTGAACTACTTGGGGGAGAAACGATAAAAGATAGTGACATTAAGATACAGATAGAGTCTGATAAGTGTGTCTATGAAGAACTATGGGAAAACTAAAGTTCTCTTTACAGATTGGCTCTTGGTTGGTTGGTTGGTTGGTTGGTTGGTTGGTTGGTTGGTTGGTTGGTTGGATGGTTGGATGGTTGGTCGGTTGGTTGGTTGGTTGGTTGGTTGGTTGGTTGGCTTGGGTGTTTGTTTGTTTCTCTGTATAACAGCCCTGCCTGTCCTGGAACTCAGTTTGTAGACCAGGCTGGCCTTGAATTCACAGAGATCTGCCTTCTTCTGCCTCCAGGAGTGCCTGAATTAAAGGTGTGAGCCACCATAGCCTGGCAGCTTTACCCCAGCACTTCCTTAGGTTCCATGCCATGGCTGCCTGATTTAGTGATTTTTAACTAAGAACCATAATAAATGGTTAGCCATTCAGCTGTCCCTCTTTAGCCTATAAAAGGAGGTGTGGTGTGTAGTTTAAGAATGTTCTGAAGCAGGACATTATGGTGTATACCTCTGTTAATGATATTCATGAGGTGGAGGCAAGAGGACCATGAGTTGCAGCTAGCCTGGCTTGTTGAACAAGGCCCTGAGTTGTATAGCAGCAACAATGACCAAAAAGAATATGTTGTGATTTTTTTTTCTTTAAATTTTTAACAGCAGTCTTCCAGCTTTTCCTTGTTGGATTCCCCCTGCTCTGCTCCTTTGCCAAGAGTCTATAGCAGTAATTCTCAACTAATGCTGCTATGGTCCTTTTACAGTTCTTCATGTTGTGGTGACCCCCTACTCCACAACCATAAAATTATTTTTGTTACTACTTCATAATTGTAATTTTGGTACTTTTATGAATCATAATGTAAATATCTGATACACAGAATATCTCATATGCAATTTCTGTGAGAGAGTCATTCAAGACTTCCCCCTGCAAGGGAAATCTCAAGCACAAGTTGAGAACCACTGGTCTAGAGCTTTTGTCCTTTGGTGTGGATGCATCCTAAGAGCTTTGCTGACCCCACAAGTGAGAATGTCAGAGAAGCTCCACCTCCTATATCTACAGGAGAGCATGAACTGAACAGAGGCATTGATAGGCTGCCCTCTCAGCTTTCGTAAATTGAACTGTCAGCTTTGCTTCTGTCCATGCTTTGTCAGAGCACAGATTGTGAAGTGCTTAGCAATTGGTGGGTGATTTATTTAAAAATACAAATGTCATATACACAATCCTGAAGCAGGAGATGGCTCGGTGGTTAAGAGCACTGTCTGCTCTTCCAGAGGACCTGGGTTCAGTTTCAAGTGCCCACATGGTGGCTTACAGCTAGTTCCAAGGGAGCAGATATATTCTGACTTCTGAGGGCACTGCATACATGTGGTGCACAGACATACATGTAGGCAATCCACCCACACACATAAAAAATACAAAGTAAAAATTAGGGGCTGGAGAGATGGCTAAGCAGTTAAGAGCACTGGGTGTTCTTGAGTTCAGTTAAAAGCTTCCAGATGGTGGTTCATAACCATGTGTAACTTCAGTTCCAGGAAATCAGACACCTTTTTCTGGTTTCTGAGGGCACTGCATAATGTGGTACACAGACATCCATTCAGGTAAAAGACCATGCCTGTAAAAATAAAAATAAATAAATATGCTTTAAAAATGTAGTGTCTTTGGACTGACACTGCACGTCCAGGAAACCTTAGGTCCTTGTATTTGTTTAAAATATATGAGTGGCAGTCAGCTGTTTTACTTAATACTGGGCTGCTTGATCATCTGATGAAATTTCAGCAAGCAAATTAAAGCAAATATATTGTGTGGCACTGAAGGTCAGGATCTACATATGTTCTTTCTACAGAGCACCAAAGTGTGTATATGTACACATGTGAGGATCAGAGTTTGTGGTCCAGAGTGTCATTGAGGTTCAGAATGTATATTTGCACATACATGCATGTGTACTCATATCACTAAGTATTTCTGCATGTGCCAGTGAGGTTAGGGTGTGTGTTTGTGTTACCAAAAGTCAAAATATACGTATGCATGCCAACAAGGATTATGTACTGTGTGTCAATTAAAGCCATTTCTTTTATAGTTCTTTTCTATTCCGTACTGTTAAACCAATTAATTTGGTTTGACTTCTATTTGGGACCAAGATAAATAAGACCTAAAGAAAAATCTTGATCTAATGAGTCAGTTTTTAACTTAAAACAGTATAATAATATGGTACTGTGACTTAAATGTATTCTGTAGCCACAGAATGTATTACCTTTTTAGTAAATCAAGTAGATTATGCATAGATGAGGGAGGTTGCTATTTTGGTTATTTTAAATGTTTTCTTATTTTCAAATTGACTTTGATTTCAGCCACTTATTGTCAGAAGTGATGCTGCATTTGAAATAGAAGCTCATTTTTCTTGCTGTTAAGCTTTCACAAGCTGTCAGGCATTGTTGAGAGGAAGAACTGTGGCCTCCTACAGTAGTGTAATGGTGATTTCAGATACACTTTAACAATCCTAATCAGCCCTTTCTGTAAGCCAAGTTCCAGCTAAGGTTTTCTTTATTTATTTTTCTTTTCTTTTGTTGTTTTCTTTGTTTGGTTTGGTTTGTTTTCTTTGTTTTTTCAAGACAGGGTTTCTCTGTGTAGCCTTAGCTGTCTTGGACTCACTTTGTAGACCAGGCTGGCCTCAAAATCACAGAAAGCTGCCTGCCTCTGCCTCCCTGAGTGCTGGGATTAAAGGTTGCGCCACTGCACTGGCTTCTTTTACTTCTTAAAATACTTTGGAGTCATAACAGCTGTCTCTCGCAGGCTGTTATTGTATGTGGCCTTATTTACTCACTCTTTTGTGCCCACAGCCATACCTGCTCTGCAGCCCATTGTCCATGACCTCTTTGTGTTAAGAGGAACAAATAAAGCTGACGCAGGGAAAGAGCTTGAAACCCAGAAGGAGGTGGTGGTGTCCATGTTGTTAAGGCTCATCCAGTACCATCAGGTAAGAGGAAGGTATAGTGGTAATCACATGATCAGCATGTACAGACATTCCATAGCCATGAGATCTTGTGTGTGTCGAACTGTCTCACGAGCACTGGGTTCTCTGGGACCTACAGAGATGGCAGTGAGAAGAGAAAATACACTATGGTAAGAGCTGGCACAGCCCCAGAAGGCAGGCAGATGTGTGACTGACTGCTGTGATGTCAGTCAAGATACTAAGTGTGATAGAGGCTATGTTTTCTCAAACATGGTTCAAGGATCAAGTAATTGACCGTGTTGACCTAAACCATTGACATTTAAAAAAATACTAGAAACTTCAAATCTGAAATAAGTAATTAGTGTATTTGCCTCTGTCTCAACATACTTATGTTCTTTTTATTTGTGTTTTCTAGTTTTGTTTTCCTAAAGTTGGAGCATGGATTTTAAATGCTTTGAGTCAGCACATCTGTGGAAATATAATTTTTAAGTTTTTGTCCTTTTTAAACTTGTACGTTTGCCTATTCCTTCCTTATTTTGTTGGTTTCTTTCAGCTGCCCACCTCTGAATGTTCATAAAACTACAACCCTTTCTCAGAGCAACAGTACTTTCTTTGTTACATTTATGTTTTGATCAATCTTTGTAATATTTAATTAAATATTTAATGCCTAGTTAAGTCACATGACTGCAATAAAAAATAACAGAGGCATAAAGTAGTCTTGAGAGTAAACAGATGACTTTGCCAAGCATAGTGGGGCTGGCTGGTAGTGTTTTGGGGAAGAGTATTCCACTTGTGTATATGCAACAGGTTCTTACGCCCCAAGGACATCCTTAAATATCCATGAAATAAAGAGGAGACGAGGTTCTTGTGTAGCATAAACATTGTGCGTGGACCTTGAAGAAGGGCAGCCTTGGAGATGGAGTAGTTGGGTTAGGCTTTATATTATCCCTGAGGTGGTATGCTTTTTTTTTTTTTTTTTTTTTTTTTATGAAGGGGTGGGTGAATTAAGCTAGGGTTTCTCCATGTAGCCCTAGATGTCTGAAACTCACTCTGTAAACCAAGCTGGCCTCAAACTCAGAGATCCACCTGCCTCTGCCTCCTGACTACTGGGATTAAAGGCGTGCACCACCATTGCCCAGCAGTGTGCATCTTTTAGAGCAGTCACATTTCAAAACTCAGGGGTTAGAAGACTCTTTCTGTAAGCACCAGCTAGTCAGCATGGCAAGCTTTGTGGGTTTCCTGGTCTATTGTAGCACAAAAGTGGATATAGGCAGCATATATACAGATGGCATGGCTGTGGTCCAGTAAGACTTTATCTACAAAATGGGCAATGAGCCAGATGTCTCTATTACAAACATTTACCAGGTCACAGATACATCTTATTTAGAATGACCAAAATGACCACCAGTAAACTCACCCTTAGCTTTGTATGACAGTTGTGAGGGCCACTCGAAAATAGATTACCTTTGCAAAAAGCCCTGAGGTGAATTTAACGTACATAGGACTATAAAGGTATCCCATGGGGTGTTTAGTCTAGGGTGTCTTTGAGTTCTGCAGATTACTGTAAGTTTGATTTTTCACTCTATTTCTTCTTTGTTCATGAAATGTTATAATGCCGTAGAAATAATACTGATCGTGAGTCTTCCTGAGCCCACATGACTCACTCATGCCCTTGGATCTTACTGCATCTCTTCTTCTGTTTTTTTGTTTGTTTGTTTGCTTGCTTGCTTCACATTCACAAATCATGGGGGTGAAGATTGTGTGGCTTCCTCAGTCTTCACTGGGGATTATAGCTCTTTGAACCTTAGAGTTACCCACCTGAGCTTGGACCATTGTGAGACATGGGAAGGTAGAGGGGCCCTGGGTTGGGAAGCATTCTGATCTCACCCCAACATTCTTGCAGGTTCTGGAGATGTTCATCCTTGTCCTGCAGCAGTGCCACAAGGAGAATGAGGACAAGTGGAAACGGCTATCTCGGCAGGTCGCAGACATCATCCTGCCCATGTTAGCCAAGCAGCAGGTTTGTTACCATGGCCCTGGTTTGCCATCATGTAGTGTGATTTATTTCAGAATGGACCGCGATGCCTAGGAAGGTTGGTTGTGAACATTATATTCTGACAGGTTTTTGCTTCGAAATTGTTCTCAGTGCTGGTCATGGAGAAAGTGGCTTCTTTTATTACCATTACCCTTTGAGTTTGAAATTACCTTCTCACTTTACAAGTGAGGGAATCAAGGGTCAGAGAGATTATTGAGGTTTTCCATTCTCGCAGAACATGAGATGTGATGGGTCTGTAGTTGATTGGTCCAATTCTGACTTGAATACTGAGTCCTTTCTTATTTTTTTTTTTTTATTCAGACTCCTGTATTCTAGTCAGTAGGGTATTTTATTTGATCTTTAGCTTTCTTTACTTTTGTTCATGTTTGTTTTTCTTATAACTTACAAAGTAAACCTAGAAGCTATTCATCACTTAGTCAGAATTTCTGTAATCAGATAGCATTACTAGTTAATTAAGAAAATGCAGTGGTCTGGCTGTGCCATATCTTGTGGAAACAAACAGTCCTTGCTCCTGGAATCATGTGGGCCTCAGAATACAGAAATGTGCAGCAACTCACTCTGCAGCAACATTACACCACAAGACAGAGCCTGGCTATAGACAGTCCTTCCAGAAAGCCTGAGCATTTGCTACATGGAGCTCTGACTGTGCTTTGATTGAAACCCCCTAGAAGATGGCAAGGCACGGCTTTTGAAATAGTTTCTGTAGAAAGCACAAAGTGGCCATGTTCCTCCATGTAGGCATACTCTTGTCAGTAGTAGTGTCTTCATATGCTGCGCAGTATTGTAGGGACTGATAATAAATACTTCATTAAACAAAATATACTGAAAAGCACTGCTCTCCCACCTTACAGTGAAGCTTTCCTTGAGACAGACAGTGAATAATAAGGCAGGTAACGAAGGATTTTAATTTTTTGATGTAATTTTTATTTATTACAATTTATTCACTTTGTATCCCAACTGTAGACCCCTCTCTCGTCTCCTCCCAGTCTCACCCTCCCTCCTTTCCTTCCCTTACTTCCTCCCATGCCCCTTCCCCAGGCCACTGATAGGGAGGAACTCCTCCCCTTCCATCTGACCCTTCTTTATCAGCTCTCATCAGGTCTGGCTGCATCGTCTTCCTCTGTGGCCTGTTAAGGCTGCTCCCCCCTACTTCAGGGGGAGGTGATCAAAGAGCCAGCCACTAAGTTCATGTCAGAGACAGCTCGTTCCCCTTACTAGGGAGCCCATTTGGACACTGAGCTGCCATGTGCTACATTTGTTCAAGGGTTCTAGGTTATCTCCAGGCATGGTCCTTAGTATCAGTCTCAGAACAGACCCCTGGGCCCAGATTTTTTTGGTTCTATTGTTCTCTTCATGGAATGCCAGACACTTCCAGGTCTTCCTATCTCCCCCTTCTTTCATAAGATTCCCTGCACTCTACCCAAAACTACCCAAAGTTTGGCTATGAGTCTCAGCATCTGCTTTAATACCCTGCAGGGTAGAGTCTTTCAGAGGCCCTCTGTGGTAGGATCCTGTCTTGTTTCTTGTTTTCACCTTCTTCTGGTGGTCTATCCTGTTTGCCTTTCTGAATGAGGATTGATCATCTTACAGAGGGTCCTCCTTCTTGTTTAGCTTCTTTAGGTATACAGATTTTAGTATGATTATCCTACATTATATGTCTAAGATCCACTTACTTATAAGTGAGTGTACACCATGTGTGTCTTTCTGCTTCTGGGATACCTCACTCAGGATGATCTTTTCTAGTTCCCACCATTTGCCTGCAAATTTCATGATTTCCTTGTTTTTAATTGCTGAGTAGTAGTCCATTGTGTAAATGTACCACAATTTCTGTATCCATTTCGCAACTGAGGGACATCTGGGTTGTTTCCAGATTTTGGCTATTATGAGCTACTAAGAGCATGGTTGAGTAAATGTTGTGTACTTGAGTATCTTTTGGATATATGCCTAGGAGTGGTATGGTTGGGTCTTGAGATAGCACTATTATTCCTAATTGTCTGAGAAAGCACCAGATTGGTTTCCAAAGTGGTTGTTGAAGTTTACATTCCCACCAGCAGTGGAAGAGGGTTTCCCTTTCTCCACCTCCTTTCCAGCATGGGTTGTCACTTGAATTTTTGGTCTTAGCCATTCTGATGGGTGTAAGGTGAAATCTCAGGGTCGTTTTGATTTGCATTTTCCTGATGACTAAGGATGGTGAGC
Source organism: Meriones unguiculatus (assembly GCF_030254825.1). Classification (NCBI taxonomy): domain Eukaryota; kingdom Metazoa; phylum Chordata; class Mammalia; order Rodentia; family Muridae; genus Meriones; species Meriones unguiculatus. Next base: position 29,595,251 of record NC_083360.1, on the reverse strand, counting down.
ATTTCTTTAAGTGTTTCTCTGCCATTCAGTATTCCTGTATTGAGAATTCTCTGTTTAGCTCTGTACCCCATTTTTTAAATGGTTTACTTGATTTATTGCTGTTTAACTTCTTGAGTTCTTTATATATTCTGGATATTAGCCCTCTGTCAGATATAGGGTCGGTGAAGATCCTTTCCTAATCCATAGGCTGTTGTTTTGTTCAGATAACAGTGTCTTTTGCTTTACAGAAACTTTTCAGTTTCATGAAGTCCCATTTATTGATTCTTGATCTCAGAGCCTGTGTTGTTGGTGTTCTGTTCAGGAAGTTGTCTCCTGTGCCAGTGAGTTCTAGGCTCTTCCCCACTTTTTCTTGTAACAGGTTTAGTGTGTCTGCTTTTATGTTGATGTCTTTGATCCACTTGGACTTTAGTTTTGTGCAGGGTGATAAGTATGGATCTATTTGCATTTTTCTACATGTAGATACCCAGTTAGACCAGCACCATTTGTTGAGGATGCTATCTTTTTTCCATTGTATGGTTTTGGCATCATTATCAAAAATCAGGTGTCCATAAGTGTGTGGGTTTATTTCTGGGTCTTCTATTCAATTCCATTGATTGCTTCCCACACCATAGGGTTTCCTCTCACCTGGGAAACACAATTGCTGGTGTTTTAGGACCCAGAGTTTAGTCTTTTGGTCACTGTGTAGTCATTGCTGTCCTGCTCATCAGACACAGTGTCCTCTCGGTGCCGCCATCTTGGATTCCCCAAGGAATACATTATTGAAGTATAAAATATCAGAGGATAGTAGTTCTCTTATGGCAGAGGAGAGGGGGTAGTGTCAGGTTGGGGGATGCATTGTTTTATCAATGACAAAAGGAGAAAGTCCTGCATAGGAGGTAACCTTTGAGTAAACAGGAAGGAAGGAACAGGGTGATTGTAGCAGCTACCTCAAGAGAGTGCTTCAGGCTGAGCAGAGAGCAATTCATTGTAGCACACCAATTGGATACAAGAAGCCAGTCATAGGAAAAGGAAGGATGGGTGGGCAGGGATGGAGACAGAGTATCCTGAAGCTTTGCTAAGTGCATCTGATACACTGTCCTGAAAATAGGGTCACTACTGAAAGTAAAATGCTTTAACTTTTAAGTGAGAGGGTATGGTAGGGATAGTGGTAATAGCATGCCCTAGAGGTACAGTAGTGCGTGTGAAGCTGGCATTTCCATCGGGTTGCACAGACATATCCGTGATGTTTAATTCCACAGATGCATATTGACTCTCACGAAGCCCTTGGAGTGTTAAATACCTTGTTTGAGATTTTGGCTCCTTCCTCTCTTCGTCCTGTGGACATGCTTCTGCGGAGTATGTTCATCACTCCAAGCACAATGGTGAGTCTCACCAGACACTCCTGATGCACTAGAAGGTGGGTTCCAGCCCAGATCTGCCACAGCTGGTGAGGTGGAACTTAAGAATTTGCATTTTTCAGTTCCAGCTGAGCCTGGTCCTGCTTCTCTGGGACCACGCTTGGAAGCAGTTGTTGTAGGGACTTTCTGGTAAAGTCGTAAATTGGGGTGATTTTCTTCCATGGAATTGGCAACCAGGGAAAATTTAATGATCTTTCCTTAGCATTAGCATGTGTGTTTTGTTTTTTAGGCATCTGTAAGCACTGTGCAGCTGTGGATATCTGGAATCCTAGCCATTCTGAGGGTTCTCATTTCCCAGTCCACCGAAGACATTGTTCTTTCTCGTGTTCAGGAGCTCTCCTTCTCTCCATATTTAATCTCCTGTCCAGTAATTAATAGGTTAAGGGATGGAGACAGTAATTCAACACTGGGAGAACGCAGTGAAGGGAAACAAATAAAGAATTTGCCAGAAGACACATTCTCAAGGTATGTTTTCTTTCGGAACCTGTAATCTGACTGTGTCTCTTGGCTAGTCCCATGGTGTCTCAGCAGCAGCAGCCAGCAATAATTGCTGGTCTTTCTGTGGGTCTGAACTCACTTGCCTAGCCTTTTTTTTTTTTTTTGTAAGATTTATTTATTTACACAGAGAAACCTTATCTTGAACCAAACCAACCAAACAAAAAGGTGTATTTCTTTTTAGTAAATGTGTACGAGTGTTTTGCCTATGTGTGTCTCATGCTCATGGAGGCCAGACATCATTGAAGCCCCTGGAACAGGAGTTTCAGACAGTTGGAAGCTGCCATGTGGATTCTGGGGATTGAACCTAGGTTGTCTGCCAGGGCAGCAAATTCTCCTGAGCCCTGATTTTTATTATTCCCTTCCCTTACGATGGCTTTTTTTTTTAACGTCTTTTTTATGGTTCTGCCTCATTTTAGCTCTGTCCTTATGACTGACTTGACAAGAGTAGCTCAACCCTGTACTTATTTTCACCATGTGCTACTTTTAAGAACCTTTCATTTCCTGAGTGAATTGCATCTACCACATGCCTGCAGGATCAACTCATGTGCTCCTGCCCACATACTTTTTGAGTGCCTCAAGGCAGTGATATCTCTTAGGCACTTGTCAGTGCTTTGTATGGAGCATTCACTACATTAGAGCGGTGCTGCAGATGTGCTCCTTAGGGCCTCTCGTCTTTTCAGGGGGAGACACCTATGCTAGCTTGTAAACCTACACACTGCCTTTTTGTTTGCAGGTTCAACTGGCAGCCCATTACTCTCCCTCTGTTAAGTTGAAGGAGTGGATAAAACTGATGTTACACTACATTCCTATGGCAAATTCCCAGCTTGTATTTATATAACACTCTCATAGCTGATAAAGCTTTAAAAAAAAAATACCGCTTGTCATTTTGTCTTGATGGGCCTTTGAAAATGGTATGATACTATTTCATATTTAAGGAAGGTGATATAGAGAGAAGCAGACAGAGACTTAGTCCACAATGATGGTCTGACACATTTCACTTTAGCTTTGTTTAGTGTACTGCCCTTATTTCTCCTACTTTACACAAACGGTCTTTATTTCACACTTGTGCTTGGCGCAAGCTCGTTGATAATGACTAATATGCTGTTCTTTGTTCCCTTTCTTGGAAGATTTCTTTTACAGCTGGTTGGTATTCTTTTAGAAGACATTGTTACAAAACAGCTCAAAGTGGAAATGAGTGAACAGCAGCATACATTCTACTGTCAAGAGCTAGGCACACTGCTCATGTGTCTGATCCACATTTTCAAATCTGGTAAGTAAATCCAATTAGATTGATAATATTTCATGTTCCCTGCCTCCAGCAGTGCTCTCTTCCCATAGAAGCTCACATTCCCTACACCATGTGAGAGCATGTTGATGATAGGTGTAAACCTGATACCATACATTGATAGGCAGACACCTGAAAGAATGAGTAGCAGAGCACTTGGAAGATAGCTCTGTACTAGTTTTCATAACAGCATTCATTAAATAGCTAAGAAGAAGCAACTCCAGCATTTATTAGTGGGCTGGTTGATAAACCAAATCTGGCATATATATATATATATATATATATATATGATAGAGTCAAATGTTTATATACATAGAATATTTTTAGCTTGAAAAAGCAAAATAATTCTGACATAAGAAACAACATGGGGTACTGGAGAGATAGCTTAGCAGTTGAGAGTATTTGTTATTCTTGTGGACTACCCACCTTTGCTTCCCAATATATCATAGAGGCTTACAGTCATCTGTAATTCCAGGATGTGATTCCTCCTTCTAGACTCTAAGAGCACCAGGCATGCATGAGATGCATATACATACATGCAGGCAAAACGCTCATATACATAAAATTAAAAGGCCAACATAGGTGACCCTTGAAGAGGTCGTCCTAAGCAAAATGAACTAGACACAAAAGGATGTACACTGTGTTTCATTTATATGAGATGCTCATAGTACTCCAAATCTAGAGACAGAAACCAGGATGGTAGATGCCAGTAGTTTCAGGAGAGGGACTTAGTGACTATGAAGTTTTAGTTCTACAAGGTGAAAAGAATTATAAATAGTGTTGATATTGTATAACATAAATGCATTTAATGCCAGAGCTATATATTTAAAAATTATCAAGGTGGTAAATTTTATGTTAAATGTATTTTACAACAATAAAAAATATTTGGAGGCCAACAAGATGTCTTAGTAGATACAGGTGTTTGTAACCAACCCCGGCAACCTAAGTGTGATCTCTAAGACCCACATGGCAGAAGGAGAGAATAAACTGCTTCAAGTTATTCTCTGACCTCCAAGTTTATGCTGGCGTACGTGTGCTACCTCCTCACCAATAAACACATAAATGTAAATGTCAGAGCAAACTTAAAGAGATATGCTGAGAATGTAGCTCCATTGGAAGTGATTGCCAAACACGTACAAAATGTACAAAACCCTGGTTTTGATCTCTACCTTACCTAAGCATGATGGCCTGTACCTGTAATCTCAGTACTTGCCTGTAATCCCAACAAGTAGGAGGTAGAGGCAGGAATGTCAGAAGTTCAAGGTCATCCTCAACTACATGGAGAGTTTGAGGCTGGAGTGACCTGCATGAACACTTGTCTTAAAAATAATACACCTGTTTGTTTAATCATTGTAGTTTCATCCTGTAGTCTCCATGGCGTAGTCCCATGTCCCAGCTATATTTTCTATCTTGGCTTTGTTCTCTGGTGGACTCATTTCACATGGAAGAAGAATGTTCTCTGGCCATAGTGGTCTGAACCTCTAAAGTATGCTGATTAGCTTTCCATAACTTGAGTAGACAGCTATGAGCTCCTGGCTGCCTTGACCAGTTTGAGCAGTCTTCCTTGTGGGTTGTGTGGGTTGCTTTGTGAAAGGTGAGGAACTAATAGTTTGCTGCCAGTGAAAACAACTTATCAGTTAGAACTCTGGAGATGACTTCTAGAACCCAAGCCAGAAGTGCCAGGAAGTGTAAGATGTGGCAGGTGTGTCTCCAGTCAGAAGGTGTTCTCTATGATTGGATTTCCTTGTGCATTTTCTGTACATACCTTAGATAAAAGGCATGTACTGTCGTTAGCCTTCATTCAACAGGACTTATATTCTGACCCGTCACTATACCGGGCTCTGGTGAGGAGGGTGATACACTATTACACAACCACTGTCCCAGGAAGATATGAGTAGTTCAACAGTAAACAATTTCTGAGGGTGACTGTTAAGCTAGCTGGAAGTGGGCAGCAGAACCAGCCTTTGGGATGTGAAAAATAGACAAAAGAAATGGAGTTGAAAACAGGGTTGGGAGGAAAACAGGCTGCCCAGGTGAACCAGAGAGAAAGACATTATGTGGACTGCCTCCCTTTACAATGTAATGTACCAAAATTGAAATTTGATAATGGATGCTAGTTTCAAATCATCTTACTTGCTGATACTGATTTTTTAAAGGTGCTGTTTGTCATCTAAAGATTTATTTTCTTATTTGTTGTATGTGTACGAGAGAGAGGGAGGGGAGAAAGGTCATGTGCATGCCAGGTTGGGCAACTCCTCAGGAATCTGTTCTCTCTTTCCACCTTGTTTTGAGACAGGCTCTTTTGTTTCTGCTGTTACACAGCAGAAGATAGGTCTGAAGATAGGGTTGAAATAAATCAGTTATACTTTTATAAAGATATATTTAGATCTTTTGACAATTGTTCTGATTGCTCTTATAGCCCCTTGTGTTTCTGTCTCTTGAGTCTCAGCCAGTCTAAGAGTTGTAGGGTGCCATTCTGTCTGCTGGCTATTGCTCAGTTTTGTATTCTTTCAACTGCAGCCTGAATCCTTTGCCCCTGTGTTGGCTGGCTTTTTCTGGCCACCTGTGTTCAGGCTTCCACAGCAGCTGTTTTGTGACTCCCAAAGAATGTGGCAATCAGCAGAGGGGCAAAAGTGGGCTGCCGTATTAAATAAGTTTAGTGTCTGTCTCTACTTAGAAAAGTTAAAAGTTTGGGGCTAGGGAAAAGCCTTATTCAGAGACGTTCTTGCAGTGCAACGTATGAGGACTTTAGTTTGGATTCCTAGCACTATGTAAAAAGCTAGATACAGCATCTGTACTTGTAGCAGACAGCTGGAGATATCAAGGTCCGTAGGGCTTACTGGCAGCTAGTATATCTAATCAGTGAGCTCCAGGTTCAGTGAGAGACTTGTCTCAAAAAATAAAGTGGAGAAGTAATATTGACTCCATATCAACCTGTGACTTCAACACATGTACCCAGGTATACACATGCATCCATACATACACATGAGCTCATGGACACACACTAAAGTCACGATTCTCTTAAGTGCCAAGAACTGTAAACTTCTAAATGTGGGAAAGGACTATGAATAGTCCTGGTCTCCTGGGACTGGACCAAGGTGAACATCAGGAGCATTCCCCATAATCTGTTTTACTTATGTTTGTTTGATTCTAGGAATGTTCCGGAGAATCACAGCAGCTGCCACTAGACTCTTCACCAGTGATGGCTGTGAAGGCAGCTTCTATACTTTAGAGAGCCTGAATGCACGGGTGCGATCCATGGTGCCCACACACCCAGCCCTGGTACTGCTCTGGTGTCAGATCCTACTGCTAATCAACTACACTGACCACCGATGGTGGGCAGAGGTGCAGCAGACACCCAAGTAGGTACACAGCTTCCCGGAGCCAGGCTCCAGCCCAGTGTTTGGCCTGAGGCTTGGCTGCTATGAGGGCATTTTTATTTTCCATTCTTTATGAGGCTTTGTAAAACTCTGGCTGAATATTAATCTTTCTTTCATGGGTTCAGTTTTGTAGGGAAATGTGGTCTGGCTATTGGCATTCAAACTAAACAGTCGCTTTTTCACTCTGATTTTCTTTGACAAGCTCTTTGACACTGTTCCATCGTTTGGGTTATGCTTGTCAGGCTTTATCCCTCCTGCTACGTCCTGTGGCTTTCATTGGTTCCACAGTAGACATTTTGCAATGTCTTAACTTTGTTATGATTGAATGTGTTCTGGGTATTCTTAGATAATGAAGTAATTATTTAGCAAATTTCAAAACTGATTGGAAGTATTTTATTAATTTATGTTTATTATTGAGATAGACTGTTTCTGGTTGTGGGTGGCCCTATTTTTTACAAAGAGTTTTTAGACTTAAATCTCAGTGCCCAGGTACTCACTCACTCAGATGTCTGAGCATGTTTAGAAGTAAAAGCTGTGAGCCCTGACAAGTCAGTCCTTAGTGTTTTCTGAACACTTTTGGGGAAAATTTCTTAAGAACCCTTGTGGGGGAAGTTTCTTAAGGAAGAGTGTAGATGAGGTTAACTTCTCAGCTTGTACAGGGAGACCAGGGCCTCCCATCCAGACCCAACTTTTACATCCCGGTGTAGGGCATTATTGCCTGTCTGCTATGTGCTCCCTAGAATTCAGTCTGCAACAGAAATAAAAATGCTACTTTCTGCCCCCACATGTGATCACTTGGGGAGGCACCCACAATGTCATTTGAAATCCTTAGAGGATCTCTTAGGCCTGTCACATTAGGCCTGTGCTCACATTGTAAGAGCTAGTGGATGGGAAGCCAGTTACCTAGTTCTCTCTTCTTCTATGCACATGTAAATCAGCCTTGAAGCTGCTGAAAACATTTCAGTGCAAGGAAACTTGCTAGGGGCTAAGAATTTGCATATATTCCATGCCCCTGCTGCTAAGAGTGCTGCTGTTCCAGATGCTAAGAGCGCAAGGGTATTTCAGCACTACCAGTGTTTGTTCCTTTCTTCTTTCTTTCTTTTGCATTTTTCCTGTTTGTTTGTTTTTAATTATTTATTTATTCACTTTACATCCCTATCACAGCCCCCTCCCTCCTGTCTTTCAGGTCCCACCCTCCCATCCTCTTCTCCCTTCTTCCCTCCCCTTCTCAGAAAAGAGAAGCCTGCCCCAGCACATCAAGTCTCATCAGGACTAAGTGCATCCTCTTCCCCTGAGGCCCAGCAAGGCAGTCCAGCTAAAAGAAAATGATCTGAAAGCAGGCAACAGATTCCATGTTGGAGACAGCCCCTGTTCTAATTGCTAGGGGACCCTCATGAAGACCAAGCTGTCCATTAGCTACATGCGTGTAGAGGGGTCTAGGTCCAGGCCATGAATGCAATTTGGTTGATAGTTCAGTCTCTGTGAGCCTCTATGATTCTTGGTTAGTTGACTTTGTTGGTCTTGTGGAGTTCTTGTTCCCTCCCAGTCCCTCTCTCCTTCCCCCAGCTCTTCTACAAGACTCCCCAAGCTCTGCCTAGTGTTTGGCTGTGGGTCTCTGCTTCTGTTTTGATCTCCTGTTTTGTGGAGCCTCTCAGTGCATAGTTATGCTGGGCTTCTGTCTATAAGCATAGCAGAGTATCATTAATAGTATCAGGGGTTAGCTCTTTCCCATGGGATAGGTCTCAAGTTGGGCCAGTCAGTGCTTGGCACTCACACAATCTTGCTCCATCTTTATCCCTGTACACCTTGTAGGCAGGGTAAATTTTGGGTCAAAGGTTTTGTGGGTTGGTTAGCGTCCTCCTTCCACTGGAAGTCCTGCCAGGCTATAGGAGGTAGCCACTTCAGTCTCCATATCCCCTGCTGCAAGGAGTTTCAGCTAGAGTCAATGCCATATCCTCCCAGGAGCCTACCCCATCACAGGTCTTCAGCTTGTCTCAGAGGTGGGCCTCCTCCATTGGTTTCCCTCCTCTCTCCCAGGCCTCTTATCTTCTACCCTCTACTCTCCCCTTACCTGATTTCTACCCTCATTCTGCTTTTCAACCCCTCTCCCACCCAGTTCTCTTTCTTCATCTACTTCCGATGTCTATTCTATTTTCCCTTCTCAGTGAGATTCCAGCATCCTCCTTTGGGCTCTCCTTGTTATTTAGCTTTTTTGGGTCGGTGCATTGTACTTTTCTTGGTTGGTTGGTTGTTAATTTTAAAATGTTTTTAGTTGAAATAGAACCACATCACTTCCCTGCTTCCAACTACCCTCCCCAAACCTCCTATATACCCCCATTCTTACATTGATAGCCTCTTTTTCTCTTACTATATTTGTTACACAAATATATATGTGCATGTAGGTATGTGTATGTATAAATATATATAAACAAACCTGCTGCTTCTGATTTTGTTATTTGTGAATATATGAATTCAGGGTTGGCTACTCTGCATTGAACAACCAGTAAGAGGGCTCATCCCTGGGAGAGGCTAATTAGCTACCTATAATATTTTGTCTAGGGATGAGATCTTGTAAAAATTTTCCCCATCTACATTAATATATACCCATGGATATTGCCTTTCTTGTGGTCTTGTTTATACATCTATCCTAGACTGCTTCACAGCACTTTCTAGTTATTCTGGCTCTTATCATCTTTCTGCCTCCTCTTTCATAATGTTGCCTGAGCCACAGATGCAAGAGCTGTGACATAGTGTATCTATTGGGCTGAACTTTTCCCACAATCCATTGATCTCTGCATTTTGTGGCTGTGGTTTTCTGTGATTGTCTCCATTTATTATATTTGATGAGGGTGATAGCTACAAATTGAAGCTCAGAGCGGGGTATGGTGGAGTATATCTTTAATCTCAACCCTTAGGAGGCAGAAGCAGGTGGAGCTCAGTGAAATCAAGGCCAGCGAGCTCTGCATAACAAGTTTCAGGCCAGCCAGAGCTACACAGTGAGAACTTGTCTTAAGAAAAAAACAAACAAAAAAACAAAAAACTGGTAGCTCTGACCTTAACAAGGTGGCTCAATGGGTAAACGTGCTTGCTGCTAAGCCTGATGACTTGAGTTCAATCCCTAGGACCTACACAGTAGAAAGCAAATTGATTCTCATATGTTGTCCTCCGACATTCACAGGCACAGTGTGCTGCACAAGCTCACAAATAATTTGTTAAAAGACTTAAAAAAGAAAAAGATTTGGGCCCTGGAACTTGAATGTAGTAGGTTTCCAGGAGACTCTAGTAGACACCCTAGCCTGAGTTGTGCTGGGTAAGGCATGGTGTGGAGCTTAAGTCAACTATGGATGAGCCAGCAAAGAGGGCAGGAGGAAGGTAAGAATGGCTCCAGCCTACACCAAACCACAGATGTTTTCAGCAACATCTGCCCACTCCGTTGGTGTACAATAGTGTTGAAGATTAAAAACAGTATTACGGTTTGTTCAATAGGAAATGGGTTTTGACTTTAGCTTATGGTGGAGGCTAGCGCTCACCAAGGTGTTCACTGGACACACTGAAATGTCTGTGTCTTAAAAGTCAAAAGTGTTACATGAAGAAAACAAATATGACAAGTGAATTTACTTTAGAATCCTTGATTGTGTTCTGGATCTGGAATATAAGATTGCTAGAATGGTCATTATTGGGTAATTGTATATTTGAGGATGAGTGTGGTATGGTGGTGGCTTTGAAGCTGTGAACATCTTCAGGAAACAACTGCTGCGGTGTTTATAGCGAAATGTGCTCTAGAATCACTCTTCCATGTTGCAGCCAAGGAAGTGTGTGTGCATTGCACAGATAAAGTTTTCTGTGGGTGTGTAGTGTGTGTAGGTAGAATATATAGCATATACCCAGTTTGTATGTGCAAATTGTGTACAAGAACTCAAAGGTGACATATTAATAGTTGAATGTAGGCAAAAGTCAGGGGCTTTTTGTTGAATTGTTACTTCAGCTTTTCTGATTGTTTGACATTTTCAACTAAAAGAGGAAAAGATGATGGAAGAGAAAGCAATTGGAGACAGCTTTTAGAAGGAGGCATGCTATAAGGGGACTTAGAGCTGTGAGAAATGGGGTCATAGTTTCTTTTCATTTTTATTCATCTGTGTGTGTGTGTGTGTCTGTGTGTGAATGAATGTGCCTTAGCCCACATGTAGAGATCAGAGTACAACTTTCATGAGTCAGTCTTCTTCTTCCACTATGGAATCCAGGGGTCAAACTCAGGTTACCAGGCTTGTGCATCCAACAAGTGCTTTAACTTCCTGAACCATTTCACCAGCTCAAGAGGGGATTTATAATGATAGAAGTAATAGTACCAGTTATTAACAGGGATAAAGATTTGAGTGTACAGAAGAGGCTTCCTTGGTTAGTGAATGTAGTATTTGGGCACAAACATTGGTTTTATTGTAGTAGTCGTTAGTAGTCCTTCAAATTGGAAATTACAGTTTCTTTCTTTCTTTTCTTCCTTATGTACATTGGTATTTTTCTTGTATATATGTCTATATGAGGGTGTAATTCCCTGGAACTGCAGTTAAAGACAGTTGTGAGCTACCATGTGGGTTCAAAACTGGGTACTGACCAGCTAGTGCTCTTAACCACTGACCCATCTCTCTAGCTCCAAAATTACCATTTCTGTCACACTCACCCCATATATTAAAATGAGAAGGCCATCACTTTTAGGTTCTTAGTGAAGTATTCTTCAGAGGAGCCTCCCTATTTTTCTTCATTTGGTAAGATCTCAGGATCTAGTCGTTGGTGGCTTCTACTCAGTAGCAGTGCCATAATTGAGCATTATTTGTGTGATGATTTGATTAATATCTATTTCCCCTTTTTTGTTTGCTGTTATATTCCATTCAGGACCATTACATATCCAAACCATAACAGTGTCGCCTGCTAATTATTTAATTGCAAATTCCACCTATTTTCCTTCAGAAGTTGTTTGCTCTACATGTAGCTGTAAGTTCAAGTTACAAAGCTCCAAATGAAAGAGGGCAGGTGTTCTGTGTAACAGTTTCTTAACTAGTGGAGAATACCTGGTAAAATGCCTATTGTGGTCCAGGCAGTTCCTTCTTGTCCCTTTGTAGCCATGATGCCTTCCCTTGTCCATGATAAGTACCTCCATGCATACCCTGTGCCCAGAGAAGAATTCTATTGAAATGAACTGTGCGTCTTGTTGTTCATCCAGCAACATGTGCTTAAATTCATTCCTGTGATAGTCATACTCTGTGGTCTTATTCCATGTACTTGCTGAGTAGGATCCCACTGTAGATGCACTAGTTTACTCATCCATTCACTTGTGGGGAAACAGAAATTTTTGGCAGCGCTAACAAAACCTTAGCCTGTATCATATTTATTGGTTATCTTTTAGGACTAAGGAGTTGCAGAATTAATTGTTCAATACATTTCAAATGTGCTTGCCTTCCTGTCACCTCTGTCCCTATTTATATTGAGCAAAAGATGGAAATGTGTTAGATACTGTATTTTAAGTATCAGGCTATAATCAGGTCTCCAGGGTTAGAAAAAAAAAAGATTTAGAAAGAAGAAAGATGCAGTGACAAGCAGTATAAAGTGGAGTAACTACTCTAGTGGAGAAGAAGCACTTTGAACAATAATTCACAGCCAGGACCTGCTAAGCAATATGTTTGAAAATGATCAGGGAAGTATGAAATGAGGCTTTCTCTGACACTTGACAGTATTTGTAGATGACAGGGATTTCAAAAACAGCTGCTCCATTATCAAACATGGCCAGTATGAGTTCTAGAGTGGGCATGTTGTTTGAAATTGCACTTCATAGTGGGTTTTACCCTTTAGTCAAGAACTGTCATCATCTGCCTGCTAAACCCTCTTGTGTCCTTTAATGTTTTCTAGTAACAGAAGTTGGAGGTGCATAAACACATAGCTCCAGTCTGATGTAGCAGTGTTTGGAATAACTTGTGGGTTTGAGAAGAAAAACCAAGCATAGCCATGTTCAGTATTATGTATGTGTGTGTAAGTTTGCTGCTATCCCAGACATGCCCTCATGGCATCTTTCACTCCTTGTAGGAGACACAGTCTGTCCTGCACGAAGTCACTTAACCCCCAGATATCTGGTGAAGAAGAGGATTCTGGCTCAGCAGCTCAGCTTGGAATGTGCAATAGAGAAATAGTTCGAAGAGGGGCCCTTATTCTCTTCTGTGATTATGTTGTAAGTGTGATAAATGCTGTTAAGGGAGGTGGAGGGCCTCATAAATGCTACTTGTATGCACCTGTTAGGTAACCAGATTGTTCACTGTCCCACAGACAAATCAAAGCTGAGGTGAGGTACCAATGTTTGATTTACTGTGGGGCTTTATTAGAACAGTCTGGGCTCATCCTCTTCTAAATTTCTAAGTTGATTCAGAAGTTTACATTCAGACGTCAGGAGTTTATCACCTTCCCTGGAACTTAGTGCCCGGCATATAGCTGGGCAGTTTTTGTCTCACTATGTAGATCAGGCTGGTTTGAAACTCACAGTGGAAACCTGGCTGGCCTCAAACTCACAGAGACCCCCCCTCTTTCTGCCTCCTGACTATTGGTATTAAAGATGTGTGTCACCATTCCCAGCAAACTCTACATGATTTTAGCAAAGCTAAGTATACTGACTGTTGTGGGGTTTGGCTAATTTTTTCCATTTATTTTTTTTAGGTTTTTAAGAAAGGTGTTAAATGTTCATTTGGATTTCAGAATAGGTTTTCTTTTGACTACCATTTTTTTAAAAATTACTTTTGTGGAATTTTTAACTAGAAATTAACTGTTTGATTTATGAAAATAAGTCTTCTAATTATATTGATCTAAAATAAGTTACCATTACATTTTAATCTGGATTTGGTGCTTTTTTTTTTTTTTTTTTTTTTTTTAACAAACTCAGAATCACATATGTACACATTGTTAAAAGTTTAAAGTTGTTAAAAGTCTGAACCAGATTAAAACACAGACTTGAGCTGGCCGTGAGCAGAGGCATTCTTACCGTATTTGTACTTTCCTAGTGTTCACTCTCTGTTTTTGAGACAGGGTACACTGTACAGAACTGGCTATCTGTCCATAATCCTCCTACCTCGGCCTCCTGAGTTCCGGGATGTAGGTGTATGCCACAATGCCTAGCTTAATCTTTTACTTGACATTCCCAATATTGAAGTAGTTTTTATATTTTGTTCCAGTTTGAGAAGTGATATAATGTGATATAATGGTGTTTTCACAAAAGTATAAGAATTAATGTCATAGGTTAATACTATCAAGTGATTGCAAATGGAAAGTATTATTAGCCAGGTGTCAAGGATTTGATCAGGTTTTGGCTTCTGTCTAGTATCTGTCTAAGATTATGAATTCTATATGTGTGAAGGCTACATGTGTTTTTTTTGAGATCTTTTATTGGTGGTGGAGGGTTTGTTGTTTTGTTTTGTTTTGTTTTTTTCTTTTTCCTTCTTCAAGACAAAGTTTCTCTGTGTAGCCTTGTCTGTCCTGGAACTTACTTTGTAGACCAGGCTGGCCTCAAACTTATAGAGGTCTGCCTGCCTCTGCCTTCATGCACCACCACTGCCCAGCAGGCTATATATGTGTGTTTTTACTTTCTTTAAAAAGTTTTAAGTGGCATTTCTTCCATGTACTGAAGAGATCTATTTTTTGATTCAGGAATTCTGTCAGAGCTGTGGCAGTTAGTGGCTATTTTCTCCACTAAGTATTAGAGGCAGAATAAGTGTAGAACAGCTCATGCTAGGCTGGCCTGCAGCCTGGTGGTAAGCTCATTTACAACATGGGGCTTCTTTTATTTCCGTGCATGCAAACTCAAGGCCAGTCACTAGGGCCGCCTGTACCAGAGTGCTCACCTTGTACCTGTGGGCAGCTACCCCTCGACTTGTTCAAGGAGCGATGCTTCTTTTGTTATTCTCTGATGTTAAGCCATTTACTAGTGTCTCTGGGAACTGGACATTACCATTGGGTCTTGGCTTCCTATGGCCTCTATCACATGTAGTCAGAAGTACAAGGCTCTGTAATCAACTTTCCTTCCTTTCTCTCATTGACTTATACTCAGACACTGTCTTCACCGAAGCAGTGTGTATTTGGAATTTGTTTTTGCTTATTCTTGCTAGCCTTCTTGTATACTTGAAATGTATCTTTTGCTATCTCTTTTCTAGTGTCAGAATCTCCATGACTCAGAACACTTAACGTGGCTCATTGTGAATCATATTCAAGATCTGATCAGCCTGTCCCATGAGCCTCCAGTACAAGACTTTATTAGTGCTATTCATCGTAATTCTGCAGCTAGTGGTCTTTTTATCCAGGCAATTCAGTCTCGTTGTGAAAATCTCTCAACTGTAAGTCTTTAACCTTCCAGTTTGCTTTCTCTGCCTTGAAAATGGAGTACTGGGTAGTATTCCATTGTGTAAATATATCACAATTTCTGTATCCATTCCACAATTGAGGGACATCTGGGTTGTTTCCAGATTCTGGCTATTAAAAATAAAGCTGCTACAAACATGGTTGAGCAACTGTCCTTGTTGTATACTTGAGCATCTTTTGATTATATGCCATGGCAGCTCAGTCTCCAAATGGGCTCCCTATTAAAGGGAACAGGGACTGTCTCTGGCATGAATTCAGTGGCTGGCTCTTTGATCACCTCCGGGGGGGAGGAGTGGGCAGCCTTACCAGGCCACAGAAGAAGACTATAAAAGACAGTCCTGATGACACCTGATAGGCTAGGGTCAGATGGAAGGGGGTGGAGGTCCTCCTCTATCAGTGGACTGGGGAAGGGTATGGGAGGAGATGAGGCAGGAAGGGAAGGCAGTATTGGGAGGGGATTAGGGTGGGGGCTACAGCTGGGATACAAAGTGAATAAATTGTAATAAATAAAAAAATATATATATTTTTTTAAATGGAGTACTAGAATTTTGTTAGTACCAGTTACTAGTCTGAGGAATAATAAGTTCTTTTTCCTTCTCAACATTAGCCAACCACTCTGAAGAAAACACTTCAGTGCTTGGAAGGCATCCATCTCAGCCAGTCTGGTGCTGTGCTCACGTTATATGTGGACAGGCTCCTGGGCACTCCCTTCCGGGCGCTGGCTCGCATGGTTGACACCCTGGCCTGTCGCCGGGTAGAAATGCTTTTGGCTGCAAATTTACAGGTACTGAAAAATGATGCTTTATATCAAACTTAGCAAGTCAATCAAAACATTCGGTCTGTGGATTGGCCACTGGTCTTGATTGGCCACTAATATAGGAGCATGTATGCCATGTTGTTATTTGTGTGTTTAACCAGCTGCCTCTAGTCTCTTACTAGATATAGTGTGCATACCAGTTTATCCTTTTTAAGTACATGTGAGGTTGTATGTCACAAAATCTCTGATGTGTTCGTGTCTGTGTAGAGCAGCATGGCCCAGTTGCCAGTGGAGGAACTGAACAGAATCCAGGAGCACCTCCAGAACAGTGGGCTTGCACAAAGGTAAGGCTGCAGCGTGGGGTATGGGCATTTGGGCAACCAGGATATAAAGACTTAGATATGTACAGGAACAAATAGGCAGGCAAAGGAATTAGTATGCGCTGCAGATGAGTTTACTGCAGCAGTGCCACAGTAGAAAAGGCTTTCTGAATGACAGACAAGAGTCTCCCTTTAGTAGACATGAAGAAATGGCCATCAAACACTTGCTGCACACATGGAGGACTCCTGAACCTTCTGGCTGTTGAAGGGATAGGAAGTGTGTTTGTTGCCTCTGCTCTTGGACCCTTGATTAGTGGGAATAAACGTAGAACCTAATTGCCAAGTTAGAAGGAATAAATATGAGAGCGTTACCTGGCACTTAATATGTGCATAGTATATTTGTGTCTTGTTAAGTGACATCTTTTCATAGCTTTCTTTTGCCTAATTGTTTGAAAGTCTTTTAGACACCTTTATTAGAAACATTTTCATCTGTACTGTGAGCATAGTTTCTTGACCACAAGATAAATTAAGAAAAACTTTCACCTCTTCTCCACTGCAGATGCTGGTAGGGAGCATGCATGTGAGGGTAATTCTGTCATAATTTTAGTCTTCAGAGGGTTTTTATGGCAGTATTTTTTAATGGGACAGGGCATATAGTCTGATGATTTTTCAGTCTATAAAGCCACATAATGTCATTTGACCTATGAAGTATCATATTAGCTTTGGACAGTAAGAAAGCAAATTGTCATTGTGTTTGACCGTAGACATCATATACCAAGATGAGAAAGATTATAATATCATAAATACTTTGAGCAGGTGAAATGATTTTTTTTTGTGTGTGAAATGACCATTCCTAATGGAGTAAATTGTGTCATTATGGAGAATTAAATGGAGTTTGTACACTTGGATCTTCGAAGAGTTTGTCTGTTTTGCATATATTATAAATACGTTGGCTAGGAATATATAGCTCAGGTGGTAGAGCATTTATCTAGCATTCACAAGGTCCTGGGTTCAATCTCCAATATTGCCGTGAAAAAGAATACAATAAAATAGCTTTGTTAGCTGTTATATTGCCTAATGGAATGCCGAGCATAAATGAAACTTCTGGAAAAGACTGATGAAGTATAAATTTTGGTAATTTAAAATAACTGGGTAAAGTAAAAGTAATTTAAGTATGCATTGTGACTTTAGAATGTTAAAGGGAAAGTCCAAAACATGTTGCATCTTGTTTTAAGAAGCTACTTCTGTTCATTGGTGTTATGTGTTTCTAGAACCCATCTTTGCAAAATTGAGATTTCAATTTTCATTTGTATTTCAGACACCAAAGACTCTATTCCCTGCTGGACAGGTTCCGACTCTCTACTGTGCAGGACTCACCTAGCCCCTTGCCCCCAGTCACTTCCCACCCACTGGATGGGGATGGGCACACATCTCTGGAAACAGTGAGTCCAGACAAAGTAAGTGTCCAGTATGTCTAAGTGTGATGGCCAGGGACCTTGTGGAGACAACGACATCCTCTCTCTACAGTGAGGATAAGGGATAATCACCTGACACTCAGCTCAGGTAATTAGCAACTGTGCTTGGGGGTTAGAGTACAGTATAGAGGCCACGAGGTTCTAGTGACAAAAGAAGTACTGATGGGAGACTCTTGTGGAGGGGTCAGGACTCTAGGGTCAGGTGGCTAGTTGGCAAGTCAGGAAAAGTTGATTGTGGTCTGGAGCCTATGACTTTTGACTGCTGACATTGTCCAGCACATGCTGACATACATGGCCTGCCTCCCTCTCCCCGGAGCCTTCTACCTCCTATGAATTGACCACCAGGTATAATGTATTGTCACCCTCATCATTCACACTTGAGAGTTAGAGACTCTCCTTGGGGGAGGGGAAATGAGATTTTAGAATCCTGCAGCCCATGAGAGAGAGCACACATTTGCCCCAGGTTCACTCTCTAGCTCTGTGTGAAGCTTTTCTGTGGCTCTGGCTGCTGGGGAAGATGAGGGACACAGACACTCCAGTAGAGTCTAGATGGCGCTGTATGTAGAGTGCAAGTAGAGGATAGTCTGCTAACACTCAGAATGTTTTCAAGAACTACTGAAAGTTCCACAGGTGGAAACGAAGAAGGAGAAGAAGGCATTCAGGCACAGAGTAGCAGAGGGAAGACTAGCTGTCCAGTGAGCTGTGAGCCCAGGGTGTGTTTGATGTCTACAACTAGTAAGGGTCAGAGCTACAGTCACAGCCCAGAGAAGAAGCCAAGTGCCTACCCAGTCACATTCCCCTTTTCTTTTTCTTCTTCCCAGGACTGGTACCTCCAGCTTGTCAGATCTCAGTGTTGGACCAGATCAGATTCTGCACTGCTGGAAGGTGCAGAGCTGGTGAATCGCATCCCTGCTGATGACATGAATGACTTCATGATGAGCTCGGTAGGGCAGCAATCCAGGGAGGCCAGGGAATCTCCAACTCCACTTATCTTTCTGAGTTAGATTTGTGTCTTAGTTAAGGTTTCCATTGCTGCAGTGAAACACCATACCAAAAAGCAAATTGGAGAAGAAAGGGTTTATTTGGTTTACACCATCATTGAAGGAAGTCAGGACAAGAACTCAAACAGGGCCAGAATCTGGAGGCAGGAGCTGATGCAGAGGCCAGAGAGAGGTGCTGCTTTCTGGCTTGCTCTCAAAGGCTTGCTCAGCGTGCTTTTTTTATAGAACTCAGGACCAGAAGCCCAGGGATAACACCACCCACAATGGGCTGGACCCTCTCCCATCAATCACTAATTAATGTCCTACAGGCTTGCCTTCAACCCAATCTTATAGAGGCATTTTCTTAACTGAGAATAGCTTGTGCCAAGATGACATAAAAATAGCCAGCTCAATTTGTCTTATCTGTGTGATTAATGTATGGCAGCATTTGGAAGGCCTGAGTCCAGGCAAGGACATCATAAAGCAAAGCACATAGGAGGTTCTAACAAAGAATGGCACGTGAAGGCTAAACCAGAATAACCAGCACAGTGACTAGGATGCTGTTTCAAACAAACTAGAATCCTAAAGAAGAAAGTCATTTTCACTTGATCTTCCATGCATTTAAAGAAAATGATGGCCATAATCTATAGTCAGTCCAATATCATTCATTTCATGACTACAAGAAAGTATATTGTGTGTTCATTGTATTCTGAAAAGTGATCTTTAATAGCCTCCATATTAATTATTTTTTGTTGCTGTGATAAAACACTGACAAAAAAACAGTTTAAAGGAAGAAGGGTTTGTTTTGGCTCACAGTTCAAGGGTACAGTCCCTCATGGCAGGGAAAGCATCACAGCAGGAGCTTGGGGTGGCTGGTCATATCATATCTACATTGGAAAACAGAGAGAAATGACTGCTGCTGCTCAGCTTGCTTTCTCCTTTTTATTCAGTTTAGGATCCTTGTTCGAAATTAAAATGGGTCTTCCTATCTCAACCTAATCAAGATAATTCCCGACAGGTACACCCAAAGGCTTGTCTCCTAAGTAATTTTAGATCTTGTTTAATTGACATCAGTATTAACCATTATACCCACCTGTCCCCTCTAGATACAGCGACATTCTCTCAGGTAGTGAGGTGCCCCTTCCTCTCTAGATATAAAGGATTCTTCTTCACTTCTATCTCAAATATCAGAAGACATACTTCAGTGCTGGTCCAGACCTTGAAAGCATTCAATTCCCTGCCCTTGTCTCCTTTGCCAAGCATCCCTAAGTCACTGCTTTAAATAGGGTTCTTTTCAGCCCCAGTGAAGACAAGGACCTCACTGCCCTTTGATACATGCCAAATGGGTATTAAGAAGCAGGAACTGAGTAGGTTAATAGGGTGTGTGTGTGTGTGAGAGAGAGAGAGAGAGAGAGAGAGAGAGAGAGAGAGAGAGTGTGTGTGTGTGTGTGTGTGTTGGGGGAGGTGGCACACAGGAAGATATCCAAAGTATAGGATCAGTTGGTTAGTTTTCCAAGTTGCTAAGTGGGCCATTTACACCTTGAAAGTTCTAGCTGTGACCATAGAAATGTTTAATTTGAGGGTACTAATGATAAAATACAGTTTTTAATATTAAAGTTGATGGTCTACTTAAAATTTTGTTATTTTCTCCCTAAATCTTTAAATACCTAAAGCAAATTGACAAAACACAGTGACTGTAATATGAGGCCAGGCATGGTGGTGCATGCCCTTAATGCCAACACTTGGGAATTAGAGACAAGAGGATCTCTCTTTGTGTTCTGGTCTGCATTGTAAGTTCCAGGCCAGCAGGGCTACATAGTGAGACTCTATCTCCAAAGAAATTAATGAATATATGAAATTAAAAATTTTTTGTCATGTGAAACGTTGAATTTCCAAGCAGATTTTTGTCCTATGTAAGACTGCTTTCTCTTGTTCCAGATGTTCACATGCTTCTCAGGCTCCAGTATCACTTGGCCTTGCACTGAAGTATTTTCTTTTTTTTTTTTATTTATTTTTTATTTTTTATTCTTATTAATTACAGTTTATTCACCTTGTATCCCAGCTGTTGTTCCCCCCCCATTCCCTCCCAATCCCACCCTCTTTTCCTCATCTCTTCCCATGCCCCTTCCCAAGTCCACTGATAGGGGAGGTTCTCCTCCCCTTCCCTCTGACCCTAACCTATCAGGTCTCATCAGGATTTCACTGAATTCTTAGATGGTATATTAACCTTGTTGCACTGTTTATATCAATTAAAATTTGTCATCCTAGATTATTTTGGAGAAATATAAAAATCAGAAAAAATAAAAATATTACTTTAAAATTCAAGTACAACAAAGAGACCAGAAATATTTATTAAGCATGGTAAATGGAATTGTTGATATATTTATTTATCAATGTATATAATATAGGCTATACTTTTTAAAATAGAGAATTCAACTTAATCTGTCTTTTACTTTATACTCTAATTAAGAGCTTTTCTAGAGTATATTTTCCCACTTTTATTATTGAAACAATTAAGTTGAGGCAAGCTACTTCATAAGGAAAAGAGGCTTATCTTGTCTAGCTCTGCAGATCTAAGGCTCATCTGGTGACAGCTTTGCTTTCAGAGTTTCAATGTAGTGCAGAGTATCTCCCATGGCAGAAAACAAGGAGCTTGAGTGTCTGTGTCTCTAGAATATTCTCACAAGCAGTCCTTGCAGTTATCTAGTCTGGATTACCTCAGAAGCAAATGCTTGTTGTATTAGCTGTGTGTATTCCACCCTGAAGGAAAGCTTACCATCTTTGCTGCTGTTTGTCTTGCCTATAATGTTCTGACCCAGGAGTTCAACCTGAGCCTTTTGGCTCCCTGCTTAAGCCTTGGCATGAGTGAGATTGCTGCTGGCCAGAAGAGTCCTCTTTTTGAAGCAGCCCGTGGGGTGACTCTGGATCGAGTGATCAGTGTTGTTCAGCAGCTTCCTGCTGTCCATCAAGTTTTCCAGCCTTTCCTGCCTATAGAGCCCACAGCCTACTGGAGCAAGTTGAATGATCTGCTTGGTAATTTAAATATGGCTCCCGTAGGCACTTATTTGTCTGTCTCTGCCCTTTGTCTGTCTGCTCCCCCCCCCCTTCTGGGGTGATAGGAATGGCAGAAACAAAATGTGCAAACCAGAGGGCGGCAAGCTGCTGACTCTGCTAGGTTAGCTGACCAACAAGCCTCTGGGACCCTCTTGTCTCGGCCCCTACTGCTGAGGCTACAGGTGTTTGTGAGCCCAGGGGATTCTGGAAGGACAGCTCATGCTCAACTACTGAGCCATCTCTCTAGCCCCAAGTTGTCATCATTTTAAAAAGTATTATAGATTCAGCACAGTGCTTTGCCCCAAGTACATATATAGTCAGGGCTATTGATCTAAAACACTGGAAAGGCTGACACAAGTAACTGAGCTACTGCATCAGATTCTTAGCTCTAAATGTCTTTCTTTGTTGTTTGGCTGCTCCTAGACATAGAGAGTCAGGTTCTAAACCCTTCAGGAACATTGGCTTAGACTTAGGGCAGACCAGGTCCAGGCTATATATAGCACATGTGAGTGGGCATGTACAGATGTTGCTCTCTTGGTCTTGGCAGTTTCAAATCCACATAGCTATGTGAAGGCTTCTGAAGGGAAGGGCCTGTGTTCACAGTCAAAGTCACTCATGCCAGTCTCATGTTTCAGGTGATGCCACATCATACCAGTCTCTGACCATACTTGCCCGTGCCCTGGCACAGTACCTGGTGGTGATCTCCAAAGTGCCTGCTCATTTGCACCTTCCTCCTGAAAAGGAGGGAGACACAGTGAAGTTTGTGGTAATGACACTTGAGGTAAGAGCAGTTCTGAAATGCTGTGCCTCTATGAGGATAAGGTATGTGAGTAGCACTAAAATGAAAGTCCTTGAAAACCAACAGCTGACTGAGTGTGGTAATGCATCCATGTTAGCCCAGCTGCTTGGAGGCAGAGGCAGTACAGTTGTGAGCTCCCTGCTTATAATTATGTGCCTGGGTACATAGTGAGACCCCATTTCAATAAACAGGCAGGAAAGAAATGCCTGTTGTCAAAGTCTGATTCACCTGATGGTACCAAGTGCCTTTCATCCTCACTACACCACCCACAGGGATGCAGAGAGGTCTGTAAGACATCCTCTTGTTTCTACACTACAAACCTAATGTAGATCCTAATTAAAATCTAGGCAGTATTATGTTTTAAGTTGGGCAGTAATCCTGGACATTTCACCCAGGGGAAATTGAACACTTGGTCCCTCAGAGTATGTATATGCATGCACTGTAGTTTTGTTGCATTGCCATATGACTGCTATAAAAGAGCCTCACCTGTGCCAGAGTTATGCTGCCAATCCTGAGCAAGGGTTGACACATTACACTAAGAGAAGAAAGTGTCTTAAAGGTGTATGATGCAAAGGCACCAGCTGAACAAGGCTGAGCCAGGTGGTCTTTTACCTTGTCTTAGCCCAGTGGGGAAGACTGGAAAACACATGCATGCATATGTAAAGTACTGGTGGCTACTCCTAGTCATACCCTGAGCTGTACAGGCAGTGTCATGGTACTTGATTTCCATAATAGCTCTCACACACATAGGGAAAGAGGCTCAGAGAGGTTCAGGGACTTGCTAGAAGTCACTAGTCATAAATCATACTCCAAAACTCAGTGGAGTTTTGTGGCTGAGTTTTAAAACAAAAAGTCCTGTGTTATAGGAGTCCTTGAGAAAAGCCTCTGGTTGGAGGCTGTGTTGTGGGGCTCAGGACAAGTTTCTCTGGGCACCCATGGGTCTAAAGGAAAAACATCTGGGGTGGTTGGGTATTCTGGCAGAGAGAAAGCTGGAACTTTGGGGCATAGGTGGATCAGGACTGAATATTAAGAAAGTTAGGAATTACAGACTAGAAGTGTGGGTTGGGGCCATCCTTCTGCAAGGAAGTTGTCTGGTCTTCTGGCCTCTCCATCTCTCCATGGTCTTCCATAGCTTTTAATGGCACTGCTTCCCTAGAAGTCTCTGAGACACTGAGTACTGGGTGAGCATTCTAACACCATGCTTCTCTTTAGGCCCTATCATGGCATTTGATCCATGAGCAGATCCCACTAAGTCTGGACCTTCAAGCTGGGCTGGACTGCTGCTGCCTAGCACTACAGGTGCCTGGCCTCTGGGCGGTGCTGTCGTCCCCAGAGTATGTGACCCATGCCTGCTCCCTCATCCATTGTGTGAGATTCATCCTGGAAGCCAGTAAGTCCTTGTGTATGAATGACTTGTCTTCAGGCAGCTGTTTCTTGTCTTCACACAGCTGAACTGGTAATTAGCAATACATATCAGTCATGACTTTTTTTTTTTTCTTCCTGTCTGCCATTTCCCAAGAACCAAGTTAGGATTGGGGTGGAATGGATAAGTTGTAGATGCTGACTTCAGAAGACCCATTTGTCCACCCCCAGACCTTGACGTTATACTAGAACTTAACTTGAATTCACTTTTTCCAGTTATTTTGTTCAGGGTTTGGAGTTCCAGCTCTTAAAAAAATACTTTTTTAAAGTTTTATCCCTTTGATCTTTAGTCTTAGTTGACTGTTTGATGTTCTTAGTCCTGGATGATTCTAAGATTGATGATTATAAGATTAATAAGATTACGTTCAATAGATGACTTCTGTTAGAGTTGTAGTGTGTGCTGGCATACTGCATTGTAATGCTAATACGTTGTAAAATAAAAGGGATTCATTCTTTTCAAGGAACAGTGTCCTCAACAAGGGTCATTAGCTGAAAATTTCTAAAAATTGGACATTATAGTTTACATGTTAGAGGATGTTTTGAAGTTTTATGTTTTCAAATTAAACATTATAGAGTAGTGTTTTGATCTTTCATTGTTTAAATTGTTTTCATCTGTGCATTTGTAGTCATCCTGGAAACAAAGATCCATGGATTAACTTTAAAAAGCTAAGCTTCTTAGTCAAAGTGATCCTTTTAGCAGTATTGAGTTGTGAATAGTCTGATAAAAACTTTCAGGGTAGAAATGGCAGACAGTGCACTCAGAAGACTGAATGTGGAAGCACAAGTCTTTGTTCATGATTAGCCAGAGCTTTGGTGCCTGCATAGTGTTTTTCAGTGTTTTTCAGTTTTACTGAAATTGGTTCTAGAAATCTAGCCCTAGCTAGCTGTCATGGTAAGTCTTTATGAGGATGCACAGGTATGAAGACTTAAATAGAAAAAAGGGCTAAAGTGTATGTTCTACTGTAATTTCAGTTGCAGTACAGCCTGGAGACCAGCTTCTTGGTCCAGAAAGCAGGTCAAATACTCCAAGGGCTATCAGAAAGGAAGAAGTAGACTCAGACACACAAAGTAAGTCTTTGGGCTATTTTTTTTTCCCCCTTCTGTGTTTCTTTGGGGCCTTCAAATTCATTGTCAAAAGAAACTTGTGTAATGGGACTGTGGACTCTGGGAAACCTTTTTCTCTTGCTGTCCTCTAGAGCTCATCCAGACTTTAAGGGACAGGATGGTTTTCTGACCATGGCTATATGTACATTCCTGCCTTGTGAGCCTTGTTTTTCTGGTTAAGACCCCCCCCTCCCCTCTGGTCTGCCTCATCCTGCATTCTTCTTCACAGCCTGGATTTGCATCTCCTCTCTGGGAATTCCCCCTTCCCCCATCTTAGTCTTCAGCACTTAGTGTATGACTGGTACTTTAGGGTAAAGAATATGTTTTCCTTGTCTGTGCTCCCAAAACTACTGCTTGGCCCGTTGTAAGTAACTGGCAAATATGTATTAAAATCTGAATATATATATATATATATATATATATATATATATATATATATATTGAAATTCTGAATGAATAACTCAAAAACACTAAGAAATTTGAAGATACTCACATGGTATACTGTAACCTTAATGACTGTTAAGATGTCTTAAAGACATCTCTTTTGATAGCATTTGTTCACTTTTTGTTTTATTTTGTTTGTCACATGGTCTTCCGCTGTAGCCCAGGCTGGCAATGAATTCATGACCTTTGTGCCTCAATCTCGTAAGTGGTAAATGCTGCCATTATTTTGGGGGGAAAAAAAACAACCAAGAAAAAACAAACAAACAAACTGATACAGGTGCATACAATGTCTTTTTCTGATCTTCCTTGTAACTGTAGGGTAGCCAGCTGTTTTAATGTGACAATTGTGGCAAGGCAAAGCACATTTTGGCTAACTGAGTCTTTGACTCCTAACCTCCAAGCTTCTAGAATCTTTTGAGTTCCTTGACCTCAGAGGCTCAAATAGCAGGAAGAAGTAGACTCAGACACACAAAGTAAGTCTTTGGGCTATACCATAGCTACAGCCCTTCTCCCACATGTGGGAAATTAGATATCATTAAACATTTATCTTTCCTTCGGTCCCCAGGAGCCTTAGCCATGTTGTATGGCTCCAGAAACATTATGCCTTTGTAATCATAAGTATAGAACTGTCTACTCACATCCCAGTATTGGGACACTGGCTTGTAATTGCAGCCCTGAGGAGGTCAGTGTAGGAAGATCATGAATTTGAGTCTAGCCTGAGTGATATAGTGAGAGAAAGTATTTTAAAAGATTGGACTTCCTTGTCTATAGTCTTCCAGCTTCTCTTTCAAGATCTTACGGTTCCATAGTGACCCATGAGCAACACCATTTGGTACATACTGGGATCTCACTCTATTTCTGAGCCCCTACAGCTTCTGCAGTTGATTTATGATTTCATAATTTCTTGTTAATAACTGAGAAATGAGGAAGTCTTCACAGTTTTGGATTTTTCTAGCTGAGTAGCAACTCAGGTTACTCTGTGCTTCTATTGTGAGGATGAGATGCAGGTAAGGAAATCAGACCATGTGAAGCGCTGGAGCAAACACCTACCATTTTGAGAGTGGGCAGGTGGGCCCGTTGGCAGCAGATGACTTGATTCAGTCAAATGCAGTTTTCCTTTCCTCTATGACTTGGGGTCAGTTAGTGAAATTCTGATTAGAAGAAGCAACTTGGGTTTTAGTTTTTAAGTCATATCCATAGGTTATAACTTTTTTCTCTTTTTATTTATTTTATGTGTTAAGAGTGTTTTGCCTGCATGTATGTCTGCACCACATACATACAGTGCCCAAGAAGGCCAGAAGAAAGTGCCAGATCCCATGGGACTGGAGTTACAGACAGTTATGAGCTACCACGTGGTTGCTGGGAATTGAACCCAGGTTCTCTGAAAGAGCAGCCTCATGCTCTTAACCACTGAGCCATCTCTCCCCTCCTAGATACTTAAATTTAATCTGACACACACATTATTTCTTTTAGCTTGGGGCTTGATTTCTTAAACTCAATAAGGATATTTTTTTCTGTCCCAGAAAGTGCCTAAATTGTTGCATCTTATGACAAGGGTAACTATCTGTCCATTTAAACTTTATCAACTAAACAAGTAGTTTTTAAATTTCATGTTGTATCAAGGCTCAGCAAATATGAACAGTCCCTGCCCTTAAGACCCTGACACTCTGCCTCTAGAATTTGTATCCAAGACTGAATGTCAGGTTCAAGACCATTGCTCTATTTCCAGTAGAAATGGAAGGAATTGCAGGGTTTGGATACATACTAAGGAGGTAAAACTTCAACACTTAAGTGAGCAGTCTAAAGTCTCAGTAGACTAGGTAGTAGTTCACAGGCTGGTGTTCTTCATGGGCATGCAGGGGAAAGGTGGCAGGGTTGCAGTGTGTTTTGACAGAAACTTCCCTCTTGATCACCTTTGCTGTGTAGATCCTAGTTACATCACTTCAGCCTGTGAGATGGTGGCAGAAATGGTGGAGTCCCTGCAGTCAGTCCTGGCCTTGGGTCATAAGAGGAATAGCACTCTGCCTTCATTTCTCACACCAGTGCTAAAGAACATTGTCATCAGCCTGGCCCGTCTCCCCCTAGTCAACAGCTATACACGTGTGCCTCCTCTGGTAAGTTAGATCTTGCTCAATTTGATATGTAATCATGGCTGGCCTTAAAGTTGGGATCATCCTTTCTACCTCCCGAAAGCTAGAACCCTGATTATAGGCATACATGCCAAGCTTATCACATAGTCTTTATTGCTATAACACTCCCTGTGGTAGTTCTAGCAGTTTCATATGGTTGTGACACCATCTTGTCCCCCAGGCACTCTCTGTAATGAGTATTAGTAAAAATACTGGGTTTTAATAATGAGATGAAGTACTAAACTTTATCTCCACTGATAATTCATGTTGGAGATGATTCTGAAGTGGTTAGACTAATGGTAAGCCAAAAATTACTCTCTTTAATTATTTTCTTTCAAAAGTGTCAAGAGATTCCTACAAAGCTGGGCATAGTGGCCCATGCAGAGGCAAATAGATCTCTGAGTTCCAGGCAAGCCTGGTCTACATAGTTCCAGGACAGCCGGAGCTACATAATGAAACTGTCTCAGAAAGAGAGAACGATTGATTCATACATTTAGGAACATCCACTATTGTAACCTTCTCTTGAAATTTTCTTCACAAATCAGCTTAAAACAGGCAGTTTCTTGGTTACTGGGAGAGCTTAGCATGGAAAGAGGGTTAACAGTGACTAGGCTGACCTCAGTCTGCTGAATTAGCACATCAG
Source organism: Meriones unguiculatus (assembly GCF_030254825.1). Taxonomy (NCBI): domain Eukaryota; kingdom Metazoa; phylum Chordata; class Mammalia; order Rodentia; family Muridae; genus Meriones; species Meriones unguiculatus. Next base: position 29,567,179 of record NC_083360.1, on the reverse strand, counting down.
ACATACTCTTTCCTACAAAAATCCTCATCAAGAAAGCAAAGATGGCCCACAGCAGACTTGAACCATAACACAAAGCCAGGCCCAAGGGGAGGGTGCTTTTATTCTACATAGATAGGACATATGCTTACTGCTTGGCCACAGCCTCTGCATGTGTATGTTTTCATTTAAGGTCTTGGAGAAGTTCATATCAAGAAAGTGACATTCATTGGACCTTAGAGTTTCTAGGGCCTAGCTGGAAGTGCTTGTAGAATAGAGAGCTGTAGACATTGTAAAGAGAGCAATAGAAAGTCAGGAGATCATCTAACATTGCTGCATGAGGCTCAGCCCTGAGCAGGAGCATTCCTTGTATAGACTGTATAAGAAGACAGTATAGAGGTCATGGAAGACTCCTAGGGAATCTGCCAACATAGGTTGTATACTGTAGGTAAAACTCCATCAGTTGCACTTAATCCACTCCCTTGAGTGCCCTGGGCAGGAAGTCAGCTGCAGCATGAACTGCAGACCCTCCCTTGGGCATGCCTCCAGAGACTTGTGGGTGGTATAAGAGATTTTCCCATGATAAAGAAAGGTTGGCGTAGAAATCTAGAGAAGCTCCCTTAGGCTCTCATAGCTTTCCTGAGGCATATAGCTGAGCTGGCTAGATGGTCCTGCTCCCGGAACAGAATAGGGTATGCCTCAGGGCTCCCTTTTGTGCATGGTGCTTATCCAGGTATCTAATGGCAGAACTCAACTTCTCAGAGTTGATAGAAATGAACAGTGTGGCCAGGCTGTGGTGGCACACACCTTTGATTCCAGCACTTGGGGGATGGGGGGAGCCAGAGACAAGAGGATCTCTGTGAGTTCGAGGCCAATGTTATCGACAAAGTAAGTCTAGTAAAGCCAGGGCTACACAAAGAAACTCTGTCTCGAAAAAACAATAAAAAAAAAAAAAAAAGAAAAGAAATGGACAATGTGGTTGGCCTTTGCCTGCTTGCCAGTACATATTTATATGTGAGACTGAGCTTCATTAGTGTGTACCTTTTTCTAACACACATTTGATGTTTGTGGGCACCAGCATCTCCTACAAGAAATCCAGCTTGTATACAGCCAGTCTAAGGGGTGCAACAAGAAGGTGATGGGCTGGCCTTGGGAAGGCAGGGCAGAGTGGTGGGAGTCAAGCTTGACATTGAATGTTGTAGGCAAAGGGGTGGGAGCCTCCTGTGGGAAGGTGCTGGTTCCGGAAGTCTGTGTGGGTAGTAAAGGACAGACAGCTGACTCAGTAGGGAGACTAGCTGAGAGAAAGTGGGGAGCCTCTTGTTTTCCTTGTGGCATCTCTGTCTAGGTGGTACTTTCTCTTTTCATCTTCTCAGGTCTGGAAACTTGGTTGGTCACCCAAGCCTGGAGGGGATTTTGGCACAGTGTTCCCTGAGATCCCTGTAGAGTTCCTCCAGGAGAAGGAGATCCTCAAGGAGTTCATCTACCGCATCAACACTCTAGGTACCCACCATCCTCCTCAGTCCCCATATGCCACCTTCGAGATCTGAAGCTTCAGGGTAGGGCCATCTCACTTGGTAACTAGAAAGGTTCTGGGGTGATGATAATGCAAACCTTCAAACATTTCATAGCACATATAGAATTACAGTGAGAAAGTAGACCCTGGTGCACATGGAAGGTGTAGTGTGGGCTCTCATACCAGGCTTCTTTGAACAAAGGGAAGTGCACATGTAACTGTCCCTGGAAGCCAGTTCCTGTCCTCATGTTATGCGTTCAGACTAAGCTGTACAAGCACAATGTAGTGCTTGCACCAGTGAAGCCTGAGGTTCAGTCTTCAGGGCTACAACAAGAAACTAAGTAGTGGAAGTGATTTCCTCATGTTTTTCTGTTTGCCACTTTGACCTCATGTTCTCACGGGTCATTTTCCTTGTCTGTAGAATGAGGATGACAACCTAAGTGTCACAGGAGCCAGAGTAGTAGAATGAGGGACGGTAGTTATAGCCAGATAGCCCTGCTCATCTTTTGGCTGACAGTATGGGATACTCAGTGCTGTGGTTCATAAAACGGGGATTGTGTCCATTTTATGTGTTTGCTATAAATGTGAACATGAAAAATATACTTAGTGTCAGCAGTCATGAGTAGTTCTCCTGTAAGGACTCATCTGCTTTCTGAAGCACAATCTACATTGCTCCTTTTTTTTTTTTTTTGGCCCCTGTTTTTTGATTGAGGTTTCTTAGTCACTGTTCTATTCTGTGAAGAGACACCATGACCAAGGCAACCCTTATGAAAGAAAGTATTTAGTTGGGAGCTTATAGTTTCAGAAGGTTAGCTAATTATCACCATGGCAGTAAGCATAACAGGCATAGTGCTGGAGCAGGAGCTAAGAGCTTTACATCCTGATCTACAGGCAGCAGGTAGAGAGAGAGGCATAGCCCATATAGATGGTACTACCCCTGGGGTGGCAGTCTTAGTTACCTTGAGAAAGCAGATGAGCAAGCTGGTAAGCAGCATTCCTCCATGGCCTCTGCTCCTGTTTCTGCCTCCAGGTCCTTGTCCTGTGTTCCTTCCTGGCTTCCTTCAGTGATATACTTATAAGCTGTAAAGAGAATAAACCTATTTCTTCCCAGGTTGCTTTTGGTCATGGTATTTATCACAGCAACAGAAAGGTAACTTAAGACAGGAAGAAAAAAGCTCCTCCTGGGAGCTGCCTGATTCCTAGTCAGGAGTTACTGAAGACAGTGATAAATTGTTCAGTTTATGGACATAGGAAGTTGAAGCAGGTTGCTGAAATCTGAACAAGAAAACTTGAATAAGCTTAAGGAACTAATGTGGATCTGATACCCAGGCTCTTCTAGGAAATACCCCAGTAGGGGAAGACTATGAGGATTATAACCACAAAACCAAATCACACTGTACTGATCTGAATGAGATCCCCACCCCCACCCCATAGGCTCATATATTTGCATACATAGTCCCTAGCTGATAAACTTCTAGAGAAGGATTAGGAGGTATGGAGGAGGTATGTCACTGTGGGTGGGCTTTGAGATTTCAAAAGCCCACACTAGGCTGGCCTCTACCACATCAAACACTAAGAAAACTCCTTTTGACCTTACCTTCTGGCCAATCTTATGGAGGCATTTTCTAAACTGAAAGTTCCTCTTTTCCTACATGACTCTAGCTTGTGAAAAGTTGAAATAAACTAGCTGGCACAGTGCTTTTGCTCCTGCCCACCTATGCCATCCTTGGAAGATAGACCTGGGTGCACCTGGGTCTGTCTCTTGGTGTCAAAATTTACTTGAATCATAGTCATACCCTTTCTTCCAGGAGGTCCTAGCATTTGGTGCTCTTCTCTCCTGGTCCTCTTCCCTCCATCCTTGCCTTAAAAGGAATGCTGTAGATCTCCTTGGGTCATGGTGGGAACACCAAGTGCAACCATTTGTTGAACTTTACTCTGAATGTAGCTCTTAGGTGAACCTGAAAAATAGCCTCCTATGTTACCTTTGCTGCTTGCTGGGGTGTTCCCAGCCCAATGCCATGCTTTTCTCCTCTATCTTCTGGGTGGATTTCACTGTTTATATTTATTTACTTTGTGGAGGCAGGAATCACATGAACATGTACACGGAGGGCAAGGATAGTTGTCAGGAATTGGTTCTCTACTTCTTCTGTGTGATCCCTAGGAATTGTTCTCAGATTGTCAGCCATTTTGTTGACACTGTTTAATCTCACCAGCTTTATAGAGAGAGAATTATTGTGTATGTGGTTCTGTGGTCTGATCTGAAGTCTCATGATCAGATTTAAGGTGAGATTTTTAAAGTGCTTAGTTTACAGGAATAGCCTGACCAGCTTGAGTGGAGCCTTTGTAGACATCCTTATCATTGTACCACATCATGGAGGATTGAAGGACAATCTGGACTGCTGAACTTGGCCTGTGCCTCTTAACCTTGATAGCATAACTGATTTTCATATGTCCTTTATGGTAATGGAGAGAATGACATTCCTTGTGCTGTACGGTTGTTACAAAGGTGATGTCCTCGAAACAATACTGATGGAGTTATGTTGTCAGTGTCTCTTCATGGCTTTGGGGAGTCAGGGAACTAATGTAATGATTGATTCCCAGGGTGGACCAGTCGTACCCAGTTTGAAGAAACTTGGGCCACCCTCCTTGGTGTCCTGGTGACTCAGCCCCTTGTGATGGAACAGGAAGAGAGCCCACCAGAGGTGAGATTTCCGTAACTAGAGGGTGGCTAGTAACAGGCTGAGAACCTGTAGCTGTGTCAGCTAGTGACTCTGTGTTCTGAAACAGGAAAACAGGCTCCAGAGTAAAGACAAACCCCCTGGGAGGCCTAAAGACTGAGGCTTCCTGTAGCTGGGATGTGGCCTTTACTATGATACATGCTCATCAGTGATAAATAAGATTGTTCTATTTCAGTACTTTTGCATTCTGTTCAACTGTCACTATCTGAAGGAATGTCATTGAACTAAAACAAAAAAAGGCAATGAAATCAGGCCATGTGTATATTTCTTATTTGGTTGTTTTTGTTTTTTTTTCTTAAAGGTTTTGTTAGCTTAATGTTAATGTACACAATGCTAATATGACATGAATAACCACCATATTCTTGTAAAATGAAGTTTGGGTGTTAAAAGTGCAGAGATATGAGCTCTTGATTTTTAGAGATGTATAATAAACTTGCAGAAATAACAGATAAGAGGGTCACAAGTCATTACCTTCAAACTTATCTGTAACTTCCAAGTTGCCATAAGCAGTGTTCTAAAATGATGATGGAATTTAAGAATAATTTTCTCCAACATAAATTCATATTTGGAGTCTGTGCCAAACATTTGGATACTTCAGGTTTACTCCAAGGCGCAGGTATATAGGTGTGTAACCAATGCCCAGTGACCTTGGACAAAAGACTCTGGCTATGGGAAGCCACAGCACTTAAGGGATCTGATTCTCCATATGGCCTATGGGCACTGTGTGAAGTACAGGCAAAATGAGTGGTTGTTATCTTCTTGTCATGTTGTCAATGTGTGGACTGTTTCTCTAGGAAGACACAGAAAGAACCCAGATCCATGTCCTGGCTGTGCAGGCCATCACCTCTCTAGTGCTCAGTGCAATGACTGTGCCTGTGGCTGGCAATCCAGCTGTAAGCTGCTTGGAACAACAGCCCCGGAACAAGCCCCTGAAGGCTCTCGATACCAGGTTTGTCTGAGTTCCTATGTGGGCCATGTTCTACTGCAGAGGATGTTGAGGTAGCCTACTCACTCTTAACTTCCCCTAACCCTTTCCTTTGTTATAAGAATTGATGTAACACTGTGTCTGTGGCCCTGCCCAGGGATACAGATACAAAAATGATTTTTGTCATCAGTGACAAGCTGAAAATTTAGTCTGAAATGTTATGGACTTTGTTGGGTGTTCAGGCTCAGTCTTGTGAGTCAGGAATGAGCACCTGCTGAGGGACTTGTTTGCTGTTACACCAGCTGCTTCAGGCAAGTGAAAGAGAAGTTCTGCTGGTTTTCATTTCTGTGATGTTAGAAGGAAACAAACATTCTTTTCCTTGGTTCTGAATTTTAGATTTGGAAGAAAGTTGAGCATGATCAGAGGGATTGTAGAACAAGAGATCCAAGAAATGGTTTCCCAGAGAGAGAATACTGCCACTCACCATTCTCACCAGGCATGGGATCCTGTCCCTTCTCTGTTGCCAGCTACTACAGGTACAGGAAGGAGCTAGAACAAGAATGTGGTTGGCGTTCTTGCTATGGCTTCACAAGGAGGCTGCATGCTGTGTGTATTGCCCCCTTTTTCACAAGGCTCATGGTTTGCCTAGACCACTATGAGCACCTGGGTGCTTGAATGAAGGAAATTTTATAGGTTCTTTTTCTTTCCATTGTGTACATTAGTTATACAAGGTATTGCATTTCATAAGGACATTTTCATACAAGTACATGATGTATATTGAATGAACCCCCCCTAAAACCACCTTGCCATTCCCTTTGCCCACCTCTCCTTCCCTTTGCTGTCCCTGCTTTGTTATTGTTGAACAAACTGCTTCAATCTTATAATTACCTCGTTATTTTAGGAATTGTTTGTTGCTCTAAATTTGAGTACCTTGAAGACCTTATTTGGAAAGTTTCTGTGTGGAAATGCAGTGTGTCACGTATTCCAAAATGGTTTTGGAGACATTGAATTAAACAGAGCACTGGGTCTTTAAATGCCCATGGGCTTGCACCTTGAGGAGCCTCTGCCTAGCCCAGTAGGATGGGTGAAAATGCCATACTTGCTCTGCAAAGTCTTGAGAGATGTGTGGATAGATGGCTATAGGAACTCAGAGTATAGCTGTAGGTAGCACAGCAGGGTGCCTTGGGAGAGGATAGGTGGTGTGAGATCTAACACAGTTAGCTTGAGGCCTCCATAGAATAAAGAGGTAATCTACTTTGTCCACCAGGCCTGCTAACTCAGTTCAACAGGTTGCAAAGTGACAGTACTCTAAGACCTACTGGGCTTCTACATACCTGGGCTATCCTGCTAATGGTGAGGACACCCACACTGGGCAAACATGTGTCCAGGCAGGAGCATGTTCTCATACAGTGTTGTGCTGATGTATTACAGGTGCCCTCATCAGCCATGACAAGCTACTGCTGCAGATCAACTCAGAACGGGAGCTAGGCAACATGAGCTACAAGCTGGGCCAGGTCAGTTGCACCAATCCATTCCTTTCTACGAGGACTGTAGACTGAAATTATAGCCAGCCTTGTCTGTTCTCAGGCTTGAGCCACATACCACATTCAGAGAAAAGTTTTTATTTACTTACTTTATTCTAGACTTTAATATATTTTGCATGTAGTCATACTGATGTGTATAAAACAGTGGAATGATGAGACAGGAGAGAATCAAGAAGCATGAAAGGTCAGAGGGGAAATAATGGAGTCAGCTGAAAGCTGCTCAGACAGATGCACCATGAAAGCTTCCTGGCAGCTAGCTCAGAGGACAGCTAAGTGTACCGCTCAGCAGGCAGCAGGCAGCAGGCAGTTGAACATTCGCACTTCAGTAAGAACAATAGGGATAGTTTGACAGCTGCTGACTGCAGGTGTAAGGGAGCTATGGTACCTGCTGCTTTTCTAGGCAAACTTCTCTGTTCCCTCCTACTGTTACAGAGAAAGTTACACTCTAAGCTAAGTCACAGTGACGGTTAGACTGTGGTGCATTTTTAGGGTGTGTTTCTGAAGATGAAGTGATGAATAAGACGCCTGAGGCTCCTGGACGCATGACCATATTCTAGGGTCCATGTACACTATTCCTTCTGGCTCAGTTGCACTCATCTAACTCTGCTTCTGTCAGAACCTGAGTCCAGCTCCAGTGTCTGGAAGTTGAATATAGTAGGACTGTGTGGGGCCAAAGTATTGTTCTAGCCCTGCCTTGCCTGGGATACCTGGCAGTTATCAAAAACCACTGGGCTGAGCTGCCTCTCCATTTTGGGGAAAGAGGTGGTAGAAGAGGCTAGGTGTGGAGAACACTGGCACCTAGAATTCATTCACAGCTCTCAGCTTGCCCTGACTGAAGGTGTCTGAGATCATAAGGAAAAATGCAAGAAGGAGGTCACTGTTCATAGTGAAAGTGCAAAAACAACTTCATCTGGAGCCGCATTTGGGAGCTTGGGGTTCTTGGCTGCCCTTTACACCTTCCTAAAACAAACGCATCTCCTTCTGCATTTTTGCAGAAATTTCTCTAAACAAACAGCCCAGAAAAGCAGGGTCTATCACCATAAAAGACAAATAAGTGGGGACCAGGCTTCTAAAATCCATGTATGGCCTCCTTTGTTTAGTTTAGTCAGCTGTCACTGAGGAGCAATAGTGTCACTCTTTGGAGCCCCTTTTACTTCATATCCTCTCCAGACACTTATTCAGGCCTTGAACCTGAGGTCAGAGTTTTTCTGCTAACAGTTTAGAACCCTTGCCTACCCACCCAGGGGCTCCTCTGACACTAGCATACTGGTTGAATGGGAAGGATCACTATGGCAGCCATATGTGCTCAGGAGCCCAGATTGTACCTGCCCAACAAGAACTTGAGGCCTTCACCCATGCCCTTATCTCTGGTACCTGCTTCTATGGCAGGTGTCCATACACTCTGTGTGGCTGGGGAACAACATCACTCCGTTGAGAGAGGAGGAATGGGATGAAGAAGAGGAGGAAGAGGTTGATGTCCCTGCACCTACATCACCACCTTTGTCTCCAGTTAATTCCAGGTTCACTGGGTTTTGTTTTTTTAATAAGCAATTCGAAATTTCTTCTCAGTCACTTGATTTGTTTGGGGTCCTTCTTAAGGCAAGCTGCTCATCTGTATATGGGGAAAATATCCGTGTTTCCCACTCCGCAGAAAACACCGTGCTGGGGTTGATATTCACTCCTGTTCGCAGTTTCTGCTTGAATTGTACAGCCGCTGGATCCTGCCATCCAGTGCAGCCAGAAGGACTCCCGTCATCCTGATCAGTGAAGTGGTTCGATCTGTAAGTTTGCCTTCTTCCCTTTTTACCCCTCACCCAGAGGCATGTGTGTGCTGTGCATATATATATATATATATATATATATGCTTGCACATGTGCATACACACACATACTAAATACACTCCACAGACAGATCGCACACATCACAGCACATATATGCGCCAGATGTATACCATATACATAAATGCACACTTACCACACTTATATGTGCCATGCATTCACCAGATACACTCACACACAGAGACACATACACACAGACATATACGAATAAACACACACACAGAGATACACACACATACGCACATATACACCTCATCTATAATGTCTCAGAACCTATAAAGGAACTCCTGCGGTCTCCCAAGTATGCGGGGACAGAGTGTTTGAAGTTGGTGACAGGACAGATTTTTTTCCGATCCAGAGTAGGTAAATGCTTTCAAATGTAGTACCTGTACGTGGTATACCAGTTGGTGTCATAGTTCCAAAGGCCCACTTTATCTCTGTCTTCTGAGGTGGTGACAAACAGCTGTGTACCCTGAATTTACTCTTCTGAACCAGTACTTTTTAAGAAGCACTGATTAAGAAGAATAATGTCGGACAAATAGTCTCATGGTACTTCAGTGCTCTTTAGCTCCCAACAGCCCCCAAACAAAGGGTATTTGTATCATGAGTGGTACCTCTCAGTATTGACAGGACTAGAGATAAAAAAAACAAAAGACTCTAAAATAGTTGCTTGGTCTTTTTGCTTTCGGTTGTTTGTTTGTTTGTTTGTTTGTTTGTTTGTTTGAAACAGGGTTTCTTTGTGTAGCTCTGGCTATCCTGGAAATCACCTGTAGACCAGTCTTTCCTTGAACTCACAGAGATTTGCCTGCTTCTATCTCCCAAGTGCTAGGATGAAAGCTGTGCACCACTACTGCCTCGCTGTTACTTGGTCTTTTTAAAAGTGATAGTGGGAGCAGGAGAGAATAGTAGTTAAGAGAGCACTGGCTGTCTTTCCAAAGGACCCAGATCTGTTCCCAGAACCCACATAGGGCCTCCAATAGATCTGACTTTCTCTTCTGGCCTCTGTGGGAGCAGCACACATGGCACACCAACCAACATACGTACAGGCAAAACACCATACATATAAAAATAAATAAACAAGCACATGTATAGATAGATTAGTGATAATGGGGAAAACAAGATGGCTCAGCAGGTAAAAGTGCTTGCTGTGCAGATCTGACAGCCTGAGTCTGATCCTCAGACCCTGCGAGAAAACTAGCCCGCAACAGTTGTTCTCTGGCTTCCACACATATGTGTGTTTTGCACACACCTGCATTTTTACACGTACATTATACACATACTCAATAACTAATAAAATTAAAAGTGACAATGATAGCCGAGAGAGAAATGATAGCCCATTTTTCTCTTCTAGGAGTGTGAGGCCCTGGCCATGTATTGATGGACATTGACTGAAAATGATTATTCCTATATATGTGGTAGCTGAGATCCAAGCTCTTCCTCTATCTGTAGTGTGCATGCAAAGGCATTTTTAAGATGATATTCTGTGACCACTTTTGCACTGTATTTTAAGTCTAGGCAGTCAGGACTAGGGATTTCCCTATTATTCTCCCATGATACTAGAACTAGACCTTGCTACACACTGCATTTTAGGCTACATTTCTTACATTCCTCCCGGTGTGATGCTCTCCTTCTTGTTCTGCTTTTCCATGTCTCCAGCTTCTTGTGGTGTCAGACTTATTCACTGAACGTACCCAGTTTGAAATGATGTACCTGACACTGACAGAACTTCGGAGAGTGCACCCTTCAGAAGATGAAATCCTCATTCAGTACCTGGTGCCTGCCACCTGCAAGGCAGCTGCTGTCCTTGGAATGGTGAGTGAGAGGTAGTGCAGAGACTGCCCCCATTGAAGCCACTTGGGACTGCTCTGCTTTGGAACCTGTGTTGGTCAAATATGCTGCATGCATCTGCGTACTTCAAAGACCTCTCCCAAGCCAAGCTCCCTGGCATGTGTGGACCATAGCTGTCTGGTCAGCTGAAAGAACTCAGCGCCTATTGGTAGCATTCCCCCAGGGGACTGTGAGCTGTGTTGTGAGCATGGCCTGGAACACCTGTCCCCTTTGGCCTGTTTTGTCATTACAGTAGGGTATCTCTGTAGGACAAAAGTTGCGATGGCACTGGGGCAGCACAAATAGTGGAACTGTGCCTTGCTGCTTCTGCCAGTCTGTCACTTGGCAGCTCCACTCCATTTCTCTGATAGGGTCTGGATCCCATGGTACTGCTCAGCCTTCCCCGGTGAGCCTTTCATCCTAGAAACCTTGCACTTCCACTGGGGAATGTAGATATTTATCTTTAGCATCATGATTGTCTTGGACCAATTGTGCTGCTGTCACAAAGCACCTCAGACAGAGTTGTTTATAACCAACAAATATGTACTGCTATGGTTCTCAGGACTGGGCAGTCCCAAATCAAAGTGCTCTTGGTGCTCTGGGGATGCCTGACCTGTTCCTCATCCCTAGTTTGTCCCATTCATCAGTGTTCCCCGTTATTCTGCTGCTGGTTTATCAGAATTTAGCTAGCACTGTGTGATTGTCTTTCCTGTGTACATATTATTAGGTGGTTCTCATAGAACATACATCAGATAGACACATGAAAATAATTACTTGTGGGTTCCACCTCATGTTAGAGCATATTGGAGGGCGTCAGCACTGCCAGTAAAGGAAAGTGATTCTAGAGTGTTCTCATGGGTACTTTTGCCCTGTCACTTAATATTAAATTATTATCCTGTTTTAAATTATGTTAAAATGTTATCATTAAATGTTTAAAATTATCACATTTTTTTAATCTATATGTCCTAGTATCCATTTTTTGTGATAACAATAAAAACTGTTGATGGGCTTGAGAGATGGCTTGGTGTTTACGAACAGTTGGTGCTCTTGCAGAATACCTGAGTTCGTTCTTAGCACCCACATTGCCAGCTCACAACCAACACCCTCTTCTGGCCTCTATAGGTTCCCATAATGCAGGTGCATATTTAACATGTGGACCCATACACACATACCACAAATAAAAATAAAAGTAATGTTTGAAAAAGAAAAAAATGTACTTGTTCAGCAGACACATGAGTGGCTGCCTGTGTGAAGTAGTTGGATCTGCTGGCAGGAGTGGTGTGGGGTCCATTCACCTTGTGCCCTACGTGCCATGTCCTCTCTTGTTAATAAGAGCAATGCTGTTATCACTGCAGCTACGCGTATCTGATGACCTGTCTTACACACCTGTCTAACCCTGTGCAGTCTCACCAAGCACTAGCACACATAGGTCATGGCAGAACACGGCTCCCCCCCTCTCCTTACTGCTCTGTTAGAATCTTGTCACTGCATTTAGAGGCTAGAACAGGTATACAGCATGGGTGGCCATAGCCTGGACCATGCTGGTGATTTAGCACCATCCAGAGAACAGGAACAATGAGCACTTAGCCCCCTTATGTGAGCACACTCTTCAAAGCAGGCATCCTCTGGGTGCTGTCAGGACTGTGTCCTTGTGGGAGGTCCATTTTCCTTTACAGGGGGCGGGAGGGGGACTTCAGTGGCTCGATTTTCCTTGTAACTGTGGTTTTGTGCTCAGGCCCAGGTTCCTCAGGCAAAATGTAAATCAAATGCATTAGGCAAATAATGGTCATTTTTAAAGAACGACCCCAAGGCAGAATGGCAAATGGCTCCAGTATCCAGTTCTGTGTACACAGGCAGCTGTCCTTGAAGGCAGTTGTCTTCTGAGAGGCTTTCAGCCTGTCCTGCTGCAGCAGATGCTGTTACACTACTACATTGCTTTTCCTGAAGAAAGTTGAACAAGGGTTTGTTCACCTCAGATAGGCCACAGATGATCCAAGTCCAGATTGAGAACCACTGTATTTATTTATTGTCTTTCTTCATAGGAACATGGGTGTGAGGGCTTACTTATTGGAGCTGAGCCCTCCAGCTGCATACTAAAAGTCCTACCATGACATGGGTATTGATGCCCCAAAGCTGAATAAATGGGGACACAACACCCTTCTTCCCAAGACCAAGTGCAGCTTGGGAAGGATTATGTGGAGCTTGCTAAGTGTCACGTTTCAGTCCCTGGCTACCCCTGCGATGAGGGAACATTTTAGTCCTGTGCTTGTGAGAGTCTTGTGTGCATGCAGGTAATCCCCACTCCTCTGATTTCAGGATGGCATGACCATGTCGTATCCAGAAGATAGTATTCCACAACAGACATCCAAACACTGTCACTTTTCTTTGCCCACAGTGAGGTCTGCAGCCTTCAACATATCCTAGTGTTATGCTTGCAGAAGTGTGATCAGAGGCCTGAGTTGTACTGTCTTTAGGAAGGACACACAGCTCCATGGGGATACCCTGGGAAGGGAGATAAGAAGAAAGACTGTTAACCTTCTTTAGCCCGAGGCTATCAGGTACAGACTCCCCTGGAAGGCTGGATAACCAGAAGTCCTCTTATGTCAGGAGAACAAATGAGTACTCAGCCAGTCTTTCCGGGGGTGTGGGGCATAGTCAGACAATAAAATGCTGCCTCTGGATTACATAACACAGCAGCAGTCTCTACTGCTGAAGGAGTCCTGTGTCAAAGTGTGTGCTGGGTGTTTAGGTGTGAATTCAGCTGCCATATTTAGCATACCTAGTGGAAGTGCTACCATGTCAGGATAGCACAAATCAATGTCAGGAGCTCCAGAACTACCAACAAGTGTTTGCTAGGAGGAGCCTAACCAAGGTTTATGACAGTGGAGAGAGAAACACAGGAAAATCAGCTTGGGGAGAAGATTCCTGGGTAAAAGCTAGAAAACAGTGAATACTGTTCCAGAATAGTCACACAGGACATAATTCATCCATCCAGTAGGTAGACAAGGAGCAGATAGCACATATGAGATGTTTCTACAGGGACTAATAGAGCTCAGAATTTAGGGTTGTCACTGGTAGCAGGTTTACAGGAGCACCCTCTGCCCAGCATGTACCACAACTCCAAAAAGAAAAGCAAGTGTGAACACAAATCACATTTCTGCATAAGGTAAACCTTCTCTTAAATTAGGTTTTTGGATAGGGTCACATGGTGTACCAACTTCTCCTGGATGAATTTCAACCACTGAGTGGACTCTGCTCTGTGCTGGGTTATAGTCAGGCTCTTTCAACTTCAGGGAAGCAGGCCATTGTCAGTCAGCCATCAAAATGCCTCCAGCAGCTCATGTCTGTGCTTGTATCCAGGACAAAACTGTGGCAGAGCCAGTCAGCCGCCTACTGGAGAGCACACTCAGGAGCAGCCACCTGCCCAGCCAGATTGGAGCCCTACATGGCATTCTCTACGTGTTGGAGTGTGACCTCTTGGATGACACTGCAAAGCAGCTCATTCCAGTCGTTAGTGACTATCTGCTGTCCAACCTCAAAGGAATAGCCTAGTGAGTGGGACTGGCTGGGTGGGCTACAGGCTTTGGTGTAGTCTTAACAACAACAAACAAACACACACACAAAATAAGCCCTGTTTGACTTTCAAAGTGTGTGCCAGAACTGGCATCGTAGCACATGCTCGTAACCCAGCATTTGAGAGGCTGAGGTAGGAAAATTGGTATAAGCTTGAAACCAGCTGGCACTATAGGTAACATCCTGTCCCAAAAGCACTAACAAAGTATATACCAGGTCCTGGTAGGTGGCAGGCAGGGAATACTCTTTTAGGAAATAGTAGCCATGAGACACAAGGACACAAATGTATGTCAGAGGCTTCTTTGGACCTCTCTAACAGGAAGAAAAACCCTGCTTCTTCATCACTCTCCTCTGGCACTTAGCACACTGCTGTGGACAGCAACCTTATCCTCTGCCAGCAGACTCAGCCTCCTCTTTGTTTCTGGTCAGCCCCAGGTTTTCTGTGAGGCCCTCTATTCCTGCTTTTCTCTCCACCTTCCCCTAAAGACAACTCATATGCAGCTATGCATGGATGTGTTGCTGGGCTTTTTGAAAATAAGTTGAGCCCATCATAGCTCTGAGTTAGGAGCAGAAGGAGGTGCTGTGACTAATGGAGGATAGCTGGGCACTCAGAGTTCAGGGCATGAGTTAGGGATGAGAAAGGACTTGGAGGAAAAGCCAGGTATTCTGTGACAGGATTGTAAACTGAAAGATGAAGTAAAGTTGAATGGAAGGATGGGAGATGGTGAGGTCTTAGGCTGACAGACATAGCTACTGGGAGGGGGTGGCATTCTGACAGGTGAGCAGAAGTACATTTTAGGGGCCCAACAAGCAGTTGTCAGTTGAGCTGGAACAAAGATAGTGGGTTGTAGCCCTTTCTTCCTTGTGGTTCTTGCTGGACAGTAAGTTACTGTGTAAAAGGTGGTCCAATAGCCACCCATTGTCCCTATGATCACAGATCCTGGCCTGGTGCAGATTTAGGCAGGTTATGTGGAAGCACAGTCTGTGCTGAGGAATGACGGGGCCACAGAGGACTGGGGATGGGTCTGAGGAGCTTACAATTCCCAGTCAGATAATAAGTAGACCTTGTTCAATGCTTTGGGCATAGGGTCCCATATCACGCACAAAGCAATGGCCAGTTTCTAGGAGTGACAGTATCATTTGAGCACATTTGAAAGGGTAGAAGAGTTGGTGCGTGGTTCCTTTGTTTGTGGTGGCATTGGTCTAACTCAAATGCCAGCCAGGTCCCTACTGCTGCCATTTAGCAAACAGGGATCAACAGGAGATTTCATGAGTTAGAGTGTTACAAGTTAGCATATGCTACATGTGGAGCAAACAGACATCCTGACAAAGAACATGAAGAATCTGCAGGGAGAGTGAAGTGGCCTATGGAGAGGTACAGAATTGGGGATGGCATGCCAAGCTGAGCCATGCAGCTCTGGAGACAGTGTAATCACTAGGCCAGCCAGATGAAAAGGCCTGGGGAATTTGGCATGGCCCAGGGCTCTCCTCAGTAGGTGTGGATGGATATGCCTTAAAACTGTCCTGTCTGCAGACAGGCAGGGACTGCTCTGTGTGTGACTGGGTATAATTATTGTCTCCCGTTCTCAGCTGCGTAAACATTCACAGCCAGCAGCACGTGCTGGTGATGTGTGCCACTGCATTCTACCTGATGGAAAACTACCCGCTGGATGTGGGACCAGAGTTTTCAGCATCTGTGATACAGGTGAGAGGGCTCTGGCTGGGCTCTGTTGGACCTGGGCAGGTTTCCTTGTGGACTGTACCAGTGAGTCATTGTGCTTTGGAGTAGGATAAGAACAAGGTTTTCTTCTTGTCTAGATGTGTGGAGTAATGCTGTCTGGAAGTGAGGAGTCCACCCCCTCCATCATTTACCACTGTGCCCTCCGGGGTCTGGAACGTCTCCTGCTGTCTGAGCAGCTCTCTCGGCTAGACACAGAATCCTTGGTCAAACTAAGTGTGGACAGAGTGAATGTACAAAGCCCACACCGGGCCATGGCAGCTCTAGGCCTAATGCTCACCTGTATGTACACAGGTGAGTTGAGTTTTACAGGTCATACGCTCACCCAAGTACACAAGCCAGGCCTTATGGTATGGAGGCCTTAGTGTGTCCCTAAATCAGTCCTGTCACCTTTTTAGAAATTTTAAGTTCCAAGGCAAGAGGGCAGCTTACCTGATAGTGCCGTGTGTAGGTATTAAAGCTGCCCCTGGCTACTATATCCCTGAGAGTTGAAAGGAAGTTGAGCTGGGTCCTGCCATGCTAGGAACTCTAGTCACAAGCTTTTGAAGGATCTTTGCTTGTCTATATGAGCCACTGAATGCAGATTTCAAGACTGTTGGGGTTCAGTCATGTGGCCTACTGAGTGTTTCTGTTTCAGGAAAGGAAAAGGCCAGTCCCAGCCGAGCCTCTGACCCCAGCCCTGCTACACCTGACAGTGAGTCTGTGATCGTGGCTATGGAACGGGTGTCTGTTCTCTTTGATAGGTAAGAAATACAGTAAAACCTCACCTCTAACCTCACTAGTCATTGACTATCCTCAAGTCAAAGCCAGAGCAGTTGCTTCTATGTGTATTTATTCATCCTCTTGAATTTTAAAATGCATCTTTGCAGACATTTTTCCAATGCATGCATATTCACAGAGTACCACCTGCAGCCAGTCTCAGGGGCAACTGGGCCCATGCAGGTGCATAAGCAAGTCACTGTCCTGGTGGATCCCACAGTCTGTTGTGAGGAAATAGACACTGCCAGAAGTGTATTCAAGTGCTGTGGTGGGGCTCGGGCTGTATCCACAGAAAAGCCTGGTAGATCCCACAGTCCAGCCGTGAGGAAATAGACCCTACGGGAGTATACCCAAGTGCTGTGGTGGGGCTGGGTCATATCCACAGAAAGGCGATCCTTGGTTAAGCAGAGATACAGCTAAGTTCCTGAGTCACTAGTATACTTCTCAGCTGTACCACAGTTGTGTGTGCTTTAGTAGAGTCAACTCTCTTTCAGTACTGAGAAGGATGCTGCTAAGGGGAATGTGTTGGATGTTGAGAGAAGAATCAATAGGCACATAGATGGGGGTTCGTGTTTGAAGGAAAGAAAATTGACAGTAGTGCTCTGTATATTAGGACATGTAACAGTGAAAAGTTCTTGGAGCATTTTGATGTGGAAAGTCTCTTCTATAATGTCACCACATCACCACTCTACTCTATTCCTGCTCTTCTTTTACAGGTCTTCCCATAACTGTGCATTATTCTCCCCATAGTGGGAAAGATCACCCTGTGCCCAGATTAATCAGGGCAGCAAAAGGAAAGCCTGGGTGTCACCTTTGGCTTTTAACACTCATGCCCTAATTGTGGTCTGAGCCCCACTTGAAGCATCCTTGTGGGTCAAGGCCCTTAGAGCCTTAGTCCGTGTTGGATCTATGGGCAGGGCTGAGAGGCCAGGAGCCAGGGTGAGGCTCAGATCAGCTCCCTTCCTTTCAGGATCCGCAAGGGATTTCCCTGTGAAGCCAGGGTCGTGGCAAGGATCCTGCCTCAGTTCCTAGACGACTTCTTCCCACCACAAGATGTCATGAACAAAGTCATTGGAGAGTTTCTGTCCAACCAGCAGCCATACCCGCAGTTCATGGCCACTGTAGTATACAAGGTGAGGGTATCTATATGTGGGGCAAGGACATAGCAAGGGGATGAAGGTGGAGTGAATCCCACACTTCCAGTAGGCCTGTCATCAGTGCTAGACTCATCCTGTAAGATGGGTGGCAGCTACGGCCCCAGTCCCCTCACCCCCACCCCACAGCCTGACCCTGTGCTCAGGGCTCTTTCCTCCACAGGTTTTTCAGACTCTGCACAGTGCTGGGCAGTCATCCATGGTCCGGGACTGGGTCATGCTGTCCCTGTCCAACTTCACACAAAGAACTCCAGTTGCCATGGCCATGTGGAGCCTCTCCTGCTTCCTTGCCAGTGCATCTACCAGCCCGTGGGTGTCAGCGATGTATCCTTCCAGGGGTCTTCCGCCAGCTTTCAGACTCCACCAGCCCTTCCTTATGCCTTAGGATGAGGTTCAGGTTTCATTGAATGTTTTCAAACCTAAATTCTTTATTTGTCTGTTTTTTGTTTTTTGAGACAGGGTTTCTCTGTGTGATCTTGTCTGTCCTGGGCTCACTTTGTAGACCAGGCTACCCTCAAACTCACAGAGATCTGCCTGCTTGTCTCCCCGAGTGCTGGGATCACCACACCTGGCTAAAAATACCTTCCCCAAAACTTTGACAGGGACACAAAACAGAAGGTCTAGCCATTTGCCAGCCAGAACTGCCCAGCGGGTGGGTTTGTGGCAGGAGTGAGCCCATGGGAAGTCAGGGCAGCTCAGGCCAGCTGCTAGCCCTGCGGCTGCTCCATCCTCTGGCATGTTCTATCCTTCTGAGGTTTTCTCAGTCCTGCTTCTCATTAGTTCTCATCTTTATGCAGTGGTCACCCTCCTGGGGAAAGTCGTAAGTAAAGCTTCAGTTCCCGCCCAGACAGTGATGCCAGGAGTTCCTCTTTTGGCAACCTCCCCCAGAGTAGACCATGAGAGTTACTGAGCAGCAAAGTTGTCTTGGCGGTGACAGCACAGCCTCATCCCAAGTGCTGGGAAAGCCTTGCAGCAGGGTGCTAGCTCTGCCCTCCCTGCGCTGAAGCAGTGTGAGCAGGAACACCAGCCACTAGCACTGTGAGGGGAGCCCAGCCCAGGTAAGTGCTACTGCACAGAGCACTGGGAGCCGGCACCCTGTCTGCACTGCAGGGCTTCTACTTCCTGGGCCTCTTTGCCTACCCGCTCTGCCCTCCTGGGCAGATAGCAAGCTGCAGTTGGGAGAGGATTGCAAGTAGCAGCAGCAGCAGTAGCAACTGCTGCTGCTGTGATATAGGATGCCCTCTGTTTTGATTGCCTTCAGTCTTCCCCGGGCCTCTTGGTGGACTTAGTTAGGAAGGGACTGCTTGGGAAGGCTGTCTTCCCACCCCTGTCATTATTCCCCTTAACTCTTCTATCAGCCTTCCACATGTTATCAGCAGGATGGGGAAACTGGAGCAGGTGGATGTGAACCTTTTCTGCCTGGTTGCCACAGACTTCTACAGACACCAGATAGAGGAGGAATTCGACCGCAGGGCTTTCCAGTCTGTGTTTGAAGTGGTGGCGGCACCAGGAAGTCCATACCACCGGCTGCTTGCTTGTTTGAGAAATGTTCACAAGGTCACCACTTGCTGAGTAGTACCTGTGGAACAAGAGGCTGAGAGGAGGCAGCTGCTGAGGCCAGAGCCTCCAGAAGCCTGTGCCAAGCTTCTGCTGGGGCTACCTTGGTCACGCAGGCTTCCACTTGTGTCAAGTGGACAGCCAGGCAATGGCAGGAGTGCATAAGTGAGGGCTATGCAGGGAACATGCACTATGTTGGGAATGAGCCTGAGTCCTGGGTCCTGGCCACGCTGCAGATGGTGGTAGTGCTAGGTTGACCAGGTGTTTGTCTTCTTGTTAGTGTTCCCCTGGCCGTGGTCACTAGGTTGCAGCTGCCCTGGTATGTGGAGCAGAGGTCCTAGCCCTTGCCAGATGGTTCTGAGCCCTCCTGTCCCACTGGGCTGGAGAGCTCCCTCCTACATTTCCCCAGCAGGGTGTACCTGCCATACCAGTGTCTGGACACAAAATGAATGGTGTGGGGGGCTGGGAACTAGGGGTGCCGGGTGTCCAGCATCGTTTTCCCTTTCTCTGTTTTCTTCTCAGGAGTTAAAATTTAATTATATCAGTAAAGAGATTAATTTTAATGTAACTCTTCCTATGCCCGTGTAAAGTATGTGACTTGCAAGGCCTGTGCTGCATGTTACAAAGTTTATGGAAGTGGATGGGTCTTCTGGCCACCACTCCTTCTCCTGTAGCTACTCAGTCTAGTCGGGCAGGTCCCTTGTGTAGCCCTTCCAACAACTGGTGGCACTTGCACATCACACAGCTACCTTTTTTTATGCATTACATTTAACCAGCACAGAGAGAGGTTTTAGTCTCTACTGCCCTAGGTGAGAATCCTACCTATGGCCCAACTGAGGGATTGAGCAGACTGCTTTCCACTGTTATGGTTATAAGAGGCTTGCCTTGCTGCAGCAAACACTCCTCAGGCATGACTGTCAAGCTGTCTGCTCACCAGTGTTGATAAAATCTCCTAGTCACTCAGCCTGGGCAGAAACAGCGTCTGCTGCACCCAAAGAGCTACCCCAATAACCTCATCCCTGGTCCTGGCTGATCTGGGCTGTAGCTTGTCCAGGAACCAGCTGGCCATTGTGGATGCTGTTCCCTTTGTATCTTCTGCATGGTGGGGACCTGAGGAGTGCTGGTCTGATAACCCCAAAGGTGTCTCTGTGCTATGGTGTGTTGGTTTATCTGTTTCTCTTGGTCAAGGGAAAGTTTGGTGTCCTAGTAACTGTTAAGAATGGACCCAACAGCTCTTTTGCCCCTTCCCATGTTGCCTTCTGTCAGCCCAGGAGAGTATAGACCCATGCCTGTCATAGCCCATGGAGGGTTCACCCTGACAAGATTAGGCAACAAAGGGAAGGTTCAAAATCAGGTCAGCTTACGGCCTGGGATAGCTTCCCACGCTTGTCAGAGCCATATCTTCTTTCCAGGCTCCAGGCCCAGGGGATCCAGGTCATGTTAATGAGCCATGGACATGGGCTGCCTTCATGTCCTGGCTTGGTGTGGGAGCTCTGCTTGCTATTTGGCTACATGACAGAGCAGGTTCTCTGCTGCTCAGCTAAGTCATGCCTTTGTTTCTCAGCTATAGAGAAGAGGGGTCATTTGGAGCTGTTTCTAGGCCACACAGAAGGAAAGTGCTTACAGCCTATCAGATTAATTAACTGTGTTTCGGTCCATGGATTGCTGCCTTTCGACCCTTGAATTTCCTCCTGTCTTCCCATCATGACAGTTAAAAGGCAGCTGGGATGCAATGTTCCCTACCATCCATAGGTTGTGGAGTCCCTCATATGTGTCCTGCTTCTTTTTCTACGTGCCCTGGCTGAGGCCACCCCACGCCAGCCCAGCCCATTCTGGTATCATGGTAGCATGAACAGTGGACATAGATCAGGTCTTTCATTAGGACCTTAAGAGAAGCTACTTCATTTCAATGAAAGAAAGTCACCAGTGCCCCTCTGCTGACTTAGGGCTTCCACTTCTCACTCTAGATTCCCTGCTAGAATTGCTTGGGGCCCACCTGGAAGTTCTCAGAATGCTGCTACCACCCTCCCAGGTTGATCTGGCAGCTCTGAGACAGGCATGTTGCAGGCCCAATTACTGCTCATGGTAGATGTTTATAAGAAAACGGAACATAAAAATCTGGAACCATTCGCCAGGGGATTCCTATCAGTGAGTTCAACCTGGAGTTTAGCTGGCCTCTTGTTCACAGTGTAATCAGAAACAATTCAAGCTGTTCTCTGCTCATGGGTACCACAGTCTGGAAATGCACCTGGGCACAGGCAGGTGTAGTTTGTGTGTATACATACCTACAGTTGTATGTGTATGCACACACATTCTCGAGCGTGAGCACGTACTCTCGGGCATGAGATCCTCAAAGATATATGCAAGACCTCTAAGAATGCCTGTTCATTCTTCCTGAAAGTGGACTTTTCTTGGACCTGCCACATACAGTCAGCTTTGACTCTAGCATCTGAAAATGGGACTCGTGGGGTTTTGTTTTTGTTTTTGTTTTGGTTTGGTTTGGTTTTTTTAATGTCCCTAGCTCATTAAAGTCCCACTGGAGACATTGCCTGACCTGACTAATTGCAGGAGGGACCAAAACTTTTTATCAGCTTCCTCAAGATTATATGGATTTCCAAACTTTATTTATAAAATAAATAAAATGTTATTTTTGATTGTGAGGTTTTAGGGGCAGGAGGTGGGGTGTTGTTTCTGTTTTCCTGCTGGTGCTGTCAAGAAGGATTTTAACGAAACCAGGGTAGAACTGTGTGGCAATGCACTTCAGCATGTTTCTTCTCCAAAATGTGCCTCCCTCCCACTGCTGGCCCCCTTGACATGTAGATGACTTTGCAACTGCCAAGTGCCCTTTATTATTCTCTCAGTTTTGTCTGCACATGTACCCTTCAGGAGGGAAGAATTAGAATGGAGCCACCTCCAGCCCTGTAGAATGTAGTGCCAGGGAAGGCACTAAACCTAACAGGCTCCTTCCCTGGCAGGAAGCACCTTCCTGTGATCGAAGCAGCTGTGCTTTCGGACCATGGGACAGGTCTCACACAGCAATAGCGTGGCTCTCAGCCACCGGCAAGAAGCCCTGCCTCCCATTACGGGCGGCAGAAATAGTCTCCTCTTGCCACCTGTGAGCATCTTTCCCCACACAGTCTCACTTGGGTTTTAACCCTCCCTCCCTCAACACTGAGCATTCAGATCATAGCTGCTGCCAGAGCAGGCTTGAAGCTGTCTTCCGGGGATTGGCACGTGGGAGCAGAAGACTGAGAAGCTGCCGAGGCTGGGGCAGGGAGCTCAGGAGGTCAAGGTTTGAAAAAGAATTGTTTCTCAGCGGGTGTGGAGCATCCGGGGGAAAAAAGAAGCAACGCCGAGCGTGTGACAACTAAAGATGATGTGAAGGTTCGGGGCCACCCTCAATGTGTGCTTGTCACACTTTCGTGCCATCAAAGGAACTGCTCCCCTCAAGTATCTCTGGAAACACCCTCTGCCACAAGCTGAGTGTAAGGTGATAGATGGCAGAGACCTCTCTGCAGAGACCTGGCTGCATTCTAGGGGGCTCCTGTCCAGGCCTTGCTGCTGTGTGCCATGGACTCCACTGGGAACCAGCAGGGCTGTGATGGGTGTGTCCCGGAGCCCAGCCCAGACCTGGCTGTCCACTTCCAAGAGGAAAGACTGACATGAAATGTATATTTAAAATTTTTAAATTGCAAATATTGTACATTTGAATTAAAGAAGCAATTTAACCACCCGTTGTTGCTGTTTGAGGCTTGCTTTACTTATGAGAACCTCCTTTCCAGCATTTAAGGAGAGTATCCTGCTCATCTCCAGTGGAGCAAGTATACCACCAGCAAGCCATCTTGACACTGTAAAGTCAGGCAACACTAGGTATGGAATGAGCCTACATGCCTGGAATTGGGACCAGGCCTAGGGGTATTCACAAACACTATATAAGTGATCTCCCTGTCTGGGAGATAAGGTATGCCAAGTTCTCATGGCTGTTGGCATTTTAAGCCCGTTATACAAGGTCCTAGATACTATTTCAGCTTCCACACATTGCGCCAGTGTACTAGAGGGGTGGTGAGGCTGTGTCCTCACATGGGACACATTTTGGCTTTTGAGTCTTTGAATAGTCTTCACTGTCCCTTCTGCCTTTCTGGTCATGTAGGAAAAGGTCCAAGGGGAACCTCTCTGTCCCCAAACACAACTGGTTTTCCCACCTTTGTCCTAGGCTGGTTGCTGTGTCTGCAGTACCTAACCCTGTCCTTTGTAGCTTGCAAATCCTTTTACTTTGTCAGTGACAGTGTCTAGCTTACCAGGTCCCTTTCATATCTGGGCTGAGTCTGAAGTGCAGGCACTTTATCCATCAAGCTGCAGGAGCAAGGCTGTTTGGTAAACACTTTCTGAAGGCCTGTTAAGTTCCAGTTGAGAGACAGGAGTTTTCTACCTGGTCCTTCAGCCCGCCAGACACTGAAGTCAGTGCCAGGATCACTATTGGAACCTTATGCCACTAGCTCGTCTAGGACACAGAGTCTGTTTTCTGTACAAGGTCTGGTAGATGCCCCACCGGGTTTAGATTCCTGCTCAGTAGCTCAAGCATTTGATGGTAGCATGGGAATTGCTTCAACTCCCTAAATTTACCTCAGCAGTCATCTCCAGGATATGATGATATTGCCCTTAAGACCTTCAGCGCCATTTGAATTTTGGTCACTTCAGGGAAACGAAGCACCCATGCAATCCTGGTGGATAGCCAGGCCCTTGACCCAACAAGCATGGGTGGTGTTTCCAGAAAGGATGAGGTAAGCCTCCTTGGGATATCTGCAGCACGTTATTCCTTCTAGCCACCACAGCAGTACAACACCTCACCAGAGCAAGTTCAGAACCCTGCCTGGGGAACGTAGGAGCACACGACTTGAGGTCTCCACCCCCCACCCCACCCCTGCCTTTCATTATGGTGTTCGTTTCCAGCTTTTCCAAAATGTGTTCTGGAGGGCCTTCTTGAAGAAGGAGCCTAATTGTGTTGGATGAGGGAAGCCAGGGTGAGTATGTGTGCCTTTGAGTGAACAGGTTCCAGGCTTCCTAGGGTATGGGCCTCACCTCCAAATGAGGTGAGACAACTCAGCCAAATCAGAAGGATCTACTTGGGCAGCCCAGGGAAGGCACATGGGCAGAGGTGGACCCAGGCACTTGAGAATCACAAAGACCTTCCTAGAATCCACACATAGCCTTAACCCTGAAGCCTGAGTCTCATCTCCCAAAGTATCTCTGTCCATGTTGTCCTGGAGGGGATGCTTGCTTCATTTCAAGCTGGGAATGGGCATTTGGGACATGGTTGGGTTGTGGAGAGCTGTCCACAAAGGTAGACAATCAGAGGTTAAGAATCTTGGCTCCTTATTGACATAGAATGGTAAAGTCTACCAAGTAAGCCAGCTACCTAGGTCTCTTATCAGCAAGGCCCCAGAAATTACTGGGACAACCCAATTCTGAGGTAGGTCACAACCCCTCTCACGACCCAACAACACCTCACTCACCACCCGGAGCAGTTCAAAGCAGTCCTTAGGCTCCCAAGACTCCCCTAGACCCAAGCCCTACTGCCTCTTAGTCAAAGCTGTGCTTGGGCACTGTCACATTTCATATGTTTTCAGGCCTTTGTCAAGTCTTCACCCCTAAATTCTTCCCACCAGTACAGGCTCAGTTCACAGCCCTTTGCACTCAAAAAGTTTCTGGCATCCTGCCATAGCTCCCATTTTCTACTAGAGGCTGAGCTTAGCTGACATCACCCTGGTCAGGCCTGGTTTCTTAGAGCCTCAACAGTTTCCATAAATAGAAGTTTCAGGTTAGCCCCAGGCTCAGTTAGAGGGGAAATAGACCCAGAGAGTAGGTCTCACCAGCTCACAGCAGGACCAGTCTTGACCCTATTCCTTGTGCCTGGCCTTGAAGAGACACTTGCTAAAGCTGACTTGCACCCTTTCCCTTCAGGTGCTACTGGGGGCCTAGTCCTCAGCCTTCTGCCTCCTCATCCCGTGACAACTGAGGGTCCTAGCAGGCCATGCAGCTGTGCCAAGGTATGGAACTTTACCCTCAGTGGAGAAGCATGTCCCACCTTAGGTGGGGGCAGCTACCTAAGGGGTTGAACAAATACCCAGTTTATTCTTGTCCTTGGAAGCCGGGAAATTACTCTGCTCTAGGAGGTTCCCCCAGAGGCCAACCTTGTTCTTGGGGCTTGCGGATGTCCCCATGGCTAAGAAGAGGTGGAAGCCTATCTTACTCCCATAAAGATGCTACCCAAAGTGTTGTGTTGTTATGGAATAGTTCTTGCCAGACTGGCTCCTACTTCATGGAACTTGGGCAAGCAGCTGGTATAGATGTTTCCTCTGCAGCCATTTGACTATAGGACCCAGAATAATGGCAGTGACATCCATTAGCCAACAGCTAACCACTAGCCTGGCTTTGAACTCTCCAGAGGCTCTTGGGAGATTTATGGAAGGGGCTGAGATGGCAGATGGGGATCCAATGGCCTCTCCATATCTCTAGAGAGGTTATGGCTCTTTCATCAGAATTTTGCGGAGTCATTTATAGTCATCTAGCTAGCTCCTTTTATTTTAGTTCCGGGATGAGGAAACTGAGGCTGGGGTCTATGGCTAAGGTCACACAGAGTCAGAGAGAGCTAGATTCAAAAGCTAGCCACTTAAAGCTAAGCATAGTGGCATATACTTTTAATCCCTACTCAGGAGGCAGAGACAGGTCAGCCTGGTAAACATACTGAGTTCTTGGGCCCCAGGTCATGTTTGGTCTGTCTTTCCCTGCTGGCTGGAGGTGCTGTCTGTGGAGGCAATAGGCCAGGTCCCTAGCTGACCTTCCCGTCAAGGATCAACCTTTTGAGTCAAGAACAGGGAACTTCTTAGAGGAGGCACTTTCTAGGCACTCTACTACTGTGGGCTCTGAGAACCATGTCCCACACTTAGCACTAGGGGGCAGCAGTGGACCAGCAGGCCACTGTGTCTGACACGCTCAGTATCTATCTGACCTCAGTATTTTCTCCTTTAGGAAAAATGGAACAATTATGGGTACCTGCAAACAAACCCAGGAGTATCTGCAAAGCTCAGCAGTAGGAAGGATGTGTTTGGGTCCCTTGGTGATTCCCAGGGTACAGAGAAGCCAGGCATTGACCTGAACCCAGGGGCCGCCCTCTGCTGCCTTTCCACTTCTAATTTTGGACTGTAACTCAGGTTGCTCCCCTAACATCCAATAAATACTAACTGTGCTCATTACAGTAGACACAGAAGTCCAGAGATACTACTTTTTCCAGGCTGATTTTTTTCCTGTCTTTGGTCAGGCGGGGGTCGGGCCGGTGGTCAGTGTTCTTCTGCTGACCAGAGAGTTTTAGCCTAGTTGCTTAGGGACCAGTCAGGACTACCAATAGAGTATATGGGACCCAGAGATACTGAGATCAGGCTAGACCCTGTGTTCACCACAGCTGGTCCAGCATGAGGGCCTTAGGTCCCATGGAGCCTCATTCAGGTCTTACCTTCCAGATATTAGCTGCCCTCTCATGGCCTTTCCCGCCGCAGACTCCACATTCTACACTCCTGATCGCCTATTGGCTCCTCAGCCTCAGGTCCCTGCCTAGCCCTGTAGCCATATTAATCCTCATCTTGACATTTTGCCTGTCCCCACCCCAGCAATGCTATGTCTTTTGAGGCCCTGAAATGTGCCCTGCCTTAGACCATTGAAGTTGCCTTCTGACTGCTGCCAGTTTTCCCTGATGGGCCTCCTCATGCCAGCTCAGTTTGCCTCTTCCGTCAGTGCTGTGCCCCTGCTTCTACCCGTGATGAAGGCCAGCATCTGTGTCCTGGTCTTTACGACTAGGTAAGACCTAGCTCCGACTCACTTGGCTTCCCAGCACCCACACAACATGACACCCAGGGTGTTAGGTGAGTGGAGGAAGAGAAGCAAAGAGTCAATGGTGAGGAGGCAGGGCCTCATGAGGCACAGCCTCAGTAAAGCCTGACAGACCTCTGAGAAAGGGTAACCTCTCAGAAAGGACCCCACCACATCAACAGTCATCAAGGTAGCACTGGAACCTCCGTCTCCCTTGTAACCCTGTATACTGTGGGTCTCAGCATAGAGCCCATTTGGGCCTTCTTGGACTCTGGCCTATATAAACCAGAACCAGATGAGGCTGAGGTGGGGACTACTGCCTGGGTCCCCCTTGCAGAAACCTGTCAAGCACAGCTGGAGTGAGTCTCTTCTGGGGCTTAGAGGGCCAGCAGGAGGCGGGGGACTGGGAGCCACTGTGGGTTTGGGCACAGCCTCTCACTGCAATATTGATGGCCCGTCAGTGCGGCCCTGATTCCTGTGCTTTCAGTTAAAAGGTTTCTGTTGTTGTAGCTTATGCAGTTGCTCTGTTGCTATGGAAACATGACATCAAAATGACGTTTCCCGTTTAAAAGCTTTTAACTAAATTCCTGCCTGTCAGATGTAGGCCCCATTTTGAGCGTGGAGCTGCCTCGAGCGAGCGAGTGAACGAGTGCACTGCCTCTCGCCCATGGTGCGCTGGCCAGGCCTGAGGCCCTGCCTGAGTACCATCCTTAACCCTGCAGGTGCCTCCAGCATGGCAGCAGCCGAAGTGCCCGGCTACCTTGTGTCTCCTCAGACGGAGAAGCATCGGAGGGCCCGCAACTGGACAGATGCCGAGATGCGCGGCCTCATGCTGGTCTGGGAGGAGTTCTTCGATGAGCTCAAGCAGACCAAGCGCAATGCCAAGGTGTACGAGAAGATGGCCAGCAAGCTCTTCGAGATGACTGGGGAGCGCCGGCTAGGAGAGGAGATCAAGATCAAAATCACCAACATGACCTTCCAGTACAGGTGGGCACACTGGATGGTTGGGGGAGGGTCCAGGCAGGTGGTTCTACTCTTGGCCATTTGTGGTCTGAGGTAGGGAGGGTACGCGTGGCCTGGGCTGGATGGTCCACCTGTAAGTCAGAGCCCCGCTTGGCAAGATGGCCTTCCAAAACTGTTTGTGCAGCCTCCCATTGGGAAGATGGGGAAACTGAGGCCGATGAGTAGAAAACTGGTCATGAACTCTCCAGTGGCAAGGCTGAGGATGTCCTCAGCTCAACTTCCAGGGACTAGGGCTGGAGCTGCACCATCATGAGCATGGTTCTAAGGTTGGCATTAGACCTGCCTCCTGCCTGCCATGATGACCCAGAGATGGGTGTCAGAGAAGCAGCACCAGATCTGAAGGCCTCACTTCCTCAACTGGGACTGCAGGACACCAGTTGAGCTTGGTTCTGCCTGTCCAATCTATCATGACACCCAAGTTGGGCAGGTACCTTGTTCCATGTGAGGAAACTGAAGCCATAGTGGAGAGGAGGTTTGACTCCCAGGCCTGGCCGATTCCAATGCCCTGAGGCTATGAGTGTTAAGTGAGCCCCTGACTCATGCCCAGCCCAGAGACAGCCTCAGGGGTGATGAGAAGGGTGTTTAGGGGGCTGCTCAGGCCGTACAGAACCCTGGCCTGGGGACTTCTCATCTGTGTCCCTGCTGTTGCTGCCTCTCAGTTTGATTGTCTTAGCGTGCAGCTGAAGAAGAGCCTGGGGGAAGCTGGTACTAAGTTCACAGTCTGGAACATCTCTGACATCCAGGAGGGAGCAGCCATGGTGGGTCTGACCTATCAGGAAGAGAGTCATATGCAGGGCATGGATTACAGATGGGGTGGAGATTGTGGTCTTGGGAGGCATGAGATAGTGACAGGTGGAATGAAGGTCAAGGTATAAAGTGAAGGTCATGTGCATATGAGGAGGCAGAGGTGTCACAGTAGGAATTGGAGACTGTTGAAGGAGGACTGTAAGTAGTTAAGAGTACTTCCCCAAAAGACAGACTAGATAGGACCCGGGGCTGCCTGAGATGTAAGGTGCTGTCAGTGGCTCACAGTCATACTAGTAGTTGATCTGGTGAGTTGTGCAGATAGGAAGGCTGCTGCAGACCTTGCCTTACAGGCATGCCTGTGAGGTCCCCAACCGGAACCATGGAAGAAAAGAGCTTTCATGCCCCCGTCAGCAAAGAGATGCCCCATACCCGGTCCATGAATCCGATGCCCGTGGGAGACATGGAGGCCCAACAAGACCTTGGACAGACCATGAAGCCCTGAAGCTCCATTTCTAACTGCTGCTTTGACTTATGAGGGCCATGAAAGAAGTTAGAGGTCTCAAGCCTAACCTATCAATGGCTCATTTCTGACCCCCAATGTTGTCCCCCAGCTGAGCCTGTGAGCTAAAACCCGTGGCTCCAGCAGATGCTTGGGTTTACTGGCATCAAAGGTATTTATCATAACTGATCTTAAATTTAAGCCTCTGTCTTATGAGAGAGCTGAGAGGCAAGCCTGTTGCCTGCAGGAACAGACATGAACACATGAAGACAGCAGCCGTGGCAAGAGCCTTACCTGGCTTACTCACTCCCATAGTCCTATTCCAGTGCTTGCTGAAGAAGGGGTCTTAGGGGGAGGTACAAGGCACCACTGTATGTTCTCCTTAGCTTCTCTTTGACTCGGTAGCTCACAGTGTTTAGCTGTGTTGTTCATTATTTATCTTGAAATCCTCCCTCAGAATCCTAGGGGAGGGTTCTGTCTCCATTCCTAGAAGTGATTCTGAGCCAAAGAGACCTGGGGATAAAGGTGCATGGGAGGGACCACCATTGCAGTCTGGGGGTAGGAAACATAGCACTTCACAGTTTATGAGGCACACGAAGACCACGGCTCCTCATAGCCGACCCGTTCTTTATTCATCCATTCCTAACCCCTTCACAGCAGAGTCTTTTCTTCCTTTTTTACAGGAACTGCTTACATATTAAGGTTCTGGCTTAAAGGAAATTTGAACATGTAGCTAGGTTCCATGCAACATGATTTGTTGGAATACCATAGGAGGCCCCCTCACTGGAGACAGGCTTTTCCCATTTCTCCAAGGAATAGGCAGGCAGAAGGGCAGCAGAGAAAACTGGGGCAGGGGTTCTCTAGAAAGGAGGAGCCTGAGAAGAAAGCTGACATGGCACCAGTGGTGATAAGCTTTACCTTCCCTGGGCCCCAGGTGGCTTGACAGTGCCCCTGCTATTCATCCAGAGCAGTCTGTACTCTGTTCTGTGTGACCTGTCTCTGCTTTCTGACATAGTCACGCCATGTGGTGGAGGCCCCCAGGCCCTTGATACTACTCCCCAAGGCCAGTCTCTGCTTTAACTAACCACAGTCTATCCTGGGCAACAGCCCCTAATCTTTGGCTATGCCTGTATTAGGAGCTCCATTCAGCCAGCTTTCCATCTTCAGGGACCAGTGGGACTAGGGCCAGCCCTTGCAGAGAACCCCATATAGGCCCAAGGTGGCCCTAGGGGTTGAAATGTTCCTCCTATGTGGCCTCTTTCTCTGAAAACCAAAATTGTCCAAACAGCCTGTGTCCTGTCTCCCTAGCCTTCCCTTTCCAAGGGACAGGGATGTGACAGTCCTCTTAGTGAGACAGGACCCATAGGTGGGAGAAGACAGAGCATAGGGTCTTGAGGGCATTGGTCATATTGATCAGACCTTTGACTTTGGCACCAGTAGAGATGGGGTGTTAGGCATTGTGAGATGGCACTGACCACCCAGTCCGGTCTCTGGACAGGCTATGAATTTGAAAGCTAGGTCAGGCTTAGCTCAGGGATGGAATGGTAGCAATATTACAATGATGTGGCCTAACATACCTTCCTGGTAGGTTCAGCTGAGGACAATGTTGGAGCCTGGCCTCCTGTTTACCAGACATTATTTTATGAAATCTTCTCTTTAGCCTTGTGAAGGATTTACTTTTTCATCCCCATTTTACTAATGTAAAACATGAAGGCTCAGAGAGGTTAACGAACCTGTCCAAGAGTGCATATGTGTGCAAGATACAGGGCCAGAGCTGTGAGTATTGTTTCCTGTGGCCCTGCTGTTCCCTCTCCTGGAAGCATCATTGTTGAATACAACTTCTGCATGGCAATTTCTTCTATGTCGGTATCTCACAGTCTCAGTCCACAGGTTAACTTATGTAAAGAGCTCACAGTTCATTGCAGTGAATTTAAACCCAGAGAAGAACAGAGACCACAGGAACCAGCCCCAAGCTCCTAGCACCTGTGGGTGCCCTTGCTCATGTTTGGGTTTCCTTTCTGACACCCAAAGGCGGTGCAGCTCCCAAAGCCTCTCTGCTTTTTATCCAGTGTCACAGGGGCCCTAGAGCCTGGCAGGCTGGGAGTAGCTCCCGCCTGCATCAGCATGACTCCCTCTGGGGACCTAGACCCCTTGGGTGCCACTCTGCCCAGGGGTCAGGCAGGACAGGCTGCACCTGCTGTTTCTCACCTTGGCTCTTGTGTCTCTCGTTTCAGGAAATTAAAATGCATGACAGATAGCGAGTCCGTCCCGCCGGACTGGCCCTATTACCTAGCCATTGATAGGATTCTGGCCAAGGTCCCTGAGTCCTGTGAGGGCAAACTGCCGGATGGCCAGCAGCCGGGGCCCTCCACGTCCCAGACCGAGGCGTCCCTGTCGCCGTCTGCTAAGTCCACCCCTCTGTACTTACCGTATACCCAGTGCTCCTATGAAGGCCGCTTCGAGGACGATCGCTCCGACAGCTCCTCCAGCTTACTGTCCCTTAAGTTCAGGTAGTGTGTGTTCGCTCTTCCTCTCCCGACCCAGCACTGCCTTGGCATCTCCACCCCCTGCCCTATCCTCCAGTGCCCAGAGCAAGGTGGCACAGTGGCACACCGTGGTATCCTGCCCTGACCGGCTACCCAGGCCACAGCTGCGTGCCTGGTCCAGGGTCAGGGCAGCTTCAGGGCAGCAAGAGGCTCTAGTGCCAGTGGCCACGACGCCATCACCTCTTACCTGCTTGGAAAGTTCTTTGACCTCTCTGACCCCTGCCTCCCATCATAAAATGGGGATAAATCAGTACTCCTCAAGGAGAAAAGACACAGGACCAGGCCCTGAGCATGCCCTCCCTGCCCATCAAGTCCCAACTCGGACCCTTTCTGGGGTCCCCATCTCAGCAACAGGTCATCTCAACATAGAGATGTGGGCATGCACCTCCTGAGCAGTGAGTGGGCCTGTCTTCTCTGTCATTACACTCCAGCCCTGTGTGGGCCACATGCTTGTGCCTGCAAGGCACTCAGGGAGCCTCTGGGTTGGAAGACAAGTAGGAGACAACCTATGGCTTTATAGATTCTGGGGTCCAGAGCAAGCAGTTCTAAGGAGGAGATATTTAGGGTGGGTTTCCAAGGTAAAAGAGGAGTCAGCCAGTTGAAGAAACTAGGAAATGTGGCTTTGTGTTATGGCATTTCAAGCCTGTTTGACAGCAGGTAAGGTAGGAAAGGTATCTCCATGGAGGTCTCAGAACCTAATGTCCCTAGGGCTGGAACATCTGCTTAATTCACCCAGAAAGCCCTTCCCCAGGGTAGAATTTCTCACTAAAGGGCCCAGACAAAATCTGTCTTTACTAAAGCCACACCAAGCTAGCAGAGAAGCCTGAGATTTATAGCCAATTGTTCCCATGGCTTACCACCCCAGTTCCCAGGCACAGCTGCCTGGGGCTCTGTCCCCAAAACTGGCCGATCATCCACTCTGCTCAGAACACAGAGCACATGCCAGATATTGGCAGTTACCCGATAGGCCTTGGGGTCTGGTAGGTTTTGACAGCTCTCTGCTGTCCAGCAAGGGCTTCTAGACTAGCAGAGAACACCCATGTGGCATCTCCAGGGAAGGAACCCAGATGGCCTGCCTGAACCCCTACCCCACCAAAGTCATACTTGGAGACAGAGGGCCCAGAGCAGGCCTTAATTCTGAACCTATTTATTTGTGTGTCATAGGCCCATGGGGGCTACACACTTCCCTTCCCTTAAGAGTATCAAGTACCACATACTGCCCAGCATCTTCCTCTTGAGCCTTGCTGCTCCTTGGAATGGGCGCTTCAACCTTGAGCACCCTCTACCAGCTCATTGACCTTGCGGAGCTGTGAGGGTCATGTGCCCACATAGTCCACACTCTGGATTTGTGCACCGGCTGCCACCTGCTGTTCTCTCTGTTGTGTGTGAGCGCTGGCCCCTCTTCACCTCTGCGAACTGAGACCTGAGTCACAGATGTGGCTCCTGGGGCCTCCCTGCTACCATTTGTCCAGTGGGATATTTGGGAAGGTTTGGTGGCTCCCATGTTCCAGGCCCTGTGACCAGCTCGTCTCTTCCCTACAGGTCAGAGGAACGCCCTGTGAAGAAACGCAAGGTTCGGAGCTGTCACTTACAGAAAAAAAAACTGCGGCTGCTGGAGGCTATGCTGGAGGAGCAGCGCCGGCTGAGCCGCGCCATGGAGGAGACATGCCGAGAGGTCCGCCGTGTGCTGGACCAGCAGAACATCCTACAGGTCCAGAGCCTGCAGCTTCAGGAGCGCATGATGAGCCTGCTGGAGAAGATCATCGCCAAGTCCAATGTCTAGGCCGTGGAGAGGATGCCAGGTGCCACGTAATCCTATCTGGAGGCCCACGCAGCTCAGGGCCCTGCCTACCCAGGCAGATTCCAGAAAGGGGACAGGCTTCAGCCTGGCTTCTGTGTTTCTCTGAAGGGCTCTCCAGGACCCCAGTGGCCCTGGAAGACTTTGGGACCCCCATCTCCAGCACTGATGCCAGGGACCCCAGGACGACTAGTGAGAAGGTTCCAGAATCCACTCTCCAATATAGTCACTATCATAATACTTGAAACAGCTTTTGATATTAAATGTACTTTCAATTATTGCCTGGAAGCTGACTTTCCTCTCTCTGATATGAAGGGGAAGGGGGAATGCTGGCTTGGATGATTTTCTTCTGCCATCAAAAGCAAATGCCATGGGTCAGGGGCAGGTTGTGGGGGGTCTTTCCTCCACAGAGTCTGTAGCAGCTACCCCAACTACCTAGTTATCACAGTACTAACCCAACCCAGTCACCCCTTAGTCATCTGTCTGAAGCTTCACACTAACACAGGATTCCTGCCGCCTCGACCAGCTTATGCTCTCCAGTGGCCTGTTGATCTGGGTCCCGGTGGTAGCCCTTGTGTGCTAAGTGAGGCAGGGGTCCTGGCTTTATAAACTTTAGTTCAGTCATCAGGGAAACGGTAGCCAATGACGGTGAGTGCTCAAGGGAAAGTCTGGTCCTGTGACAGAAAGAATCAGATTCAGATAGAGCTAGGAAAAGCACCCCGTAAGGGAAACAGCCATTGCAAACAACACCCTGGGCACCTTCAGCAGCCAGGTCACCCAGAGCCATGCACTTCTGGAAGAAGTTTTTGTTTTCTCTGAGAAGGCAGACTACACTGACCAGGTTGCCACCGTTGTTTTACCATACAAAGGACTTTTCCCAGGACCCCCTTGGTTGAATATCCATAGTGTCTTTGGCCAGGCAGTGGCTCTTCCGCTGAGGCCACAGAGGGGACTGGAGGCAGGCCTGTCTGATTTACCCCTTGGAACCAGGCCACTTGCGGCCCCCAAGGCAAGGAACCTGGCCTCTTTCTGTCTCCCAGAATTCATCTGCAGCCTTGGATGCTGGAGAGCCCCCTCCCGCCCCCCCATTAACACTCACTCAGAGATCTGCTGACATGCACCTGCCTGTCCTCATCTGTGGGCCACTGAGGCTGGGCTTCCATGAGGTTCCTGAGCCTCAAAAAAGAGAGATGGTTTCCATCCTTCCAGAAGGAACAGTACTGATGACTGAGAGGCTGCTGGGGATGAGCACTGGCCACCTGTGTCTCGAAGCTCCACAGGAGGGGACAGAATAAGGTTCAGGATACAGCCCGTGTCTTCATGTTTAGACCCCTGTGCTCCAGAATCAAGGCGGTGGCACACTGCTGTTTTAGTGCTCATGTGTCATGAGAGATTTGCACTCTGTGTTTGGAAGCCGAGTCCTTCCTATGGTAAGGACTTCATATGTCTGAGCAGTCTGGGGCTGTTTGTTTCTCTGCCTCAAGGGTCGATGGGATTCACCTGTTGACCACCTGTGGTTGACCAAGCCTTCCATAGTATGTCCACTAGGACTTTCTGGTTTCTTTTTAAGCTATTGGGTTATTTGAGGAGTAAAATAACTCATTAGTAAAAGTGAAAATATCTGATCAGGTTCAGCAAAACATAAACACAGAAAACTAAACCCATCAAGTGCTTTCACCATCGCTACCTACTACTCTGACATCTAGAACAAGATAATGGTCAGCAAACAAAAAGAGCTGAGGGACAGGATGAAGACATGACAGTTTACCTCTATTTTCAGATAATACTTTTGATGATCCAGGAAACCAAATACACAAAACCTCAAGAGCTTCAACCTGAAAGTATTAACCTTGAGAATGAGAAATGAGTCCACTCAACTGAAACCAGAAGTAGTGGACTTCCCAGGAGTAGATTTAACCAGAAAGACAGAGGCCCTTTCAAAGATATCCAGTGTCGTTGAAAGATGCAGAACAGTACACAGGTGTGGGGATCTGAGTGCACCACAAAGACTCCAGAGAAACCTTTCTCTTTTCATTCATGTGACCTCACTATGTCTACGACAGAACTGCAGAATCTCATAAAATGACAAAATTAGGTCTAAATTCATATAAAACAAAGAGTGGAACCAGCGGTAGAAAGACATGCTCGGTTGCCTTTGGAGTTGGGACATTCGCACCGGGAACCCGCAGGTTACCTTGTGTGGTGGAGCTAATGAGAGATATCACCCACAGTCTCACACATTTGAATACTTCATCTCCAGGGGGTGGTGCTGTTTAGGTAGGCCTTGTTGGAGGAGGTACGTCACCGAAGGCAGGTTTTGAGAATTTAAAGACTTGTTTGAATTCCTAGTGAGCTCTGTCTCCTTCCCACTTGTGGTTCCAGGTATGAGTTCTCAGCGGTCCCTGCCACCATGCCTGCCTGTTGCTATGATTGTGGCGGATTCTTCTCCCTCTGGAACCATAAGCCCAAATAAGCCTTCCTTTTCTAAGTTGCCTTG
Source organism: Meriones unguiculatus (assembly GCF_030254825.1). Classification (NCBI taxonomy): domain Eukaryota; kingdom Metazoa; phylum Chordata; class Mammalia; order Rodentia; family Muridae; genus Meriones; species Meriones unguiculatus. The sequence goes on along the minus strand of NC_083360.1, from coordinate 29,531,064 downwards.
GCCGTGGTGGGTCACCGCAGCAGCAGAGAAGTAACTGATAGACCTTATCACATGCAGGCCTGGAGGGAGTCCGATGGACTCAGAGACTGGGAAGAGCCTCAAGGACAGGAACTCTCACACTGGCTAAGGAGATTATGCTGGCCTCTCAGGGACCCATCCGAGGAGGTGTTCCTTCCTGAACAACAGCAGCACAGTTCATGCTGCACCTCCGCAGGGCAGCTCAGCATGTCACTGGAGCCAGGTAGAGCTTAGGCCGTCGTCTCAGGGACCTCGGGGACCCAGAATAGTGATCAAGGGTGCCAGAGAACTTTGAAGAGCTCCAGCTAGCAGCATCAGTACCTATGGAATATTAAAAAACTAAATTTTAGACATATGAAAATGTTATTTATTTCAGAACAATAACCCTGTTACATGTTACTATCAGGATCAATTGTATGAAAAATGTACTTTCTAAAACAATGTTTCAGCAAGAAAAGTGGCACGTTTTATATTTGTACAGATCTCTGGCTCAGGGGAAGCACTGGGGGTTCTCTGGACGCCTGTGTGCTCTGCTGCAGGGCAGGATTTTGGTTGTTAAGTAGAGGATTCTGTCTAGAAGTCCAGCCTCGCAGGAAGAATTACCTGGAAAGAAAAGACATTTAAAGAACAAATCAATGTGGCCGTTCTAACTCTGTCCTACCTCAAACTTAAGGAGTAGGGAGATGAGGTTTTTGTTTTTCTGGGGTAGGGATTGAACTCAGGGTCTCCTGTATGCTAGGCAAATGTTCCTCTGTTAAACCACCTCCCCCAAACCCCCAGCCTTTCCTGTGACTCATCTTAGGCCTCAGTGGCTCTTTATCATTCTGTGTGTTTGGGTCCCAAGTGGGCATTTAGAAACATTTTTGGAAAATATTATACCCAGAGTGATATTAGTGTTTCCAGTGTGACAACATATCATCCTTCAGGTGCCAGATCCTTCAGGTCACCTTTGCACACTGACAACCTCAGCAGGAAGTCCTCAGCTGGGAAGTTCCCATGGTGATGCAAGCAAGTATTTCCAAATAAATGAAAGGGTGAGTTTTACCACCAGTAACAAAAGCTGCTGCCACTGTTTCTCTTAGGGAACAGGCCTACTTCATCTCTCAGTGCCCTGGCCTGCCAGTATTCTTTCAAGGAATTTTCATAAGCTGTGTGTTATTACAGCCCATACAGTGCACACACGCCTTACCTTGGTCACCCAACATGCAGGCATGAGAAAAGCCCTGTCCACGCACACTTACCATTCACAAGGAATGTGAAAGAGAAGCAGCCTCAAGGTTTAGGACTTAAGGCAGGCAGTCATCCTTAGTGCCTCATCAAGGACATTCACGAGCAGAACTGGTGCCTCTTGCCTGTAATCCCAGTATTCAGGAGGCTTAGGCAGAAGGTTTTCTTTGAGTTTAAGGCCAGCCAGTGCAGCAGAGCAAGACCTTGTTTTGAAAGGAAGGAAGGAAGGAAGGAAGGAAGGAAGGAAGGAAGGAAGGAAGAAAAGAAAGAAAGGAACACACATGTAACACATGAAAGGAAGAAGAAAAAAGGATGATAAATAAAATATTAACAAATGGTACCATATCCAAGTAGGGCTTCCTTAAGAAGGGTCACTGACTCTGGGGAGGATGAGAAGGGAATCCAGATATAATTCCAACAGAGCCCAGCTTGTGGAGAAGGCGGAATCAAGACCAAAGAGGAAGACGAGAACCAGCTATAGCCGTCTCACCAAGAGGGAAGCTTCGGTGGTGCCACCCACTGGGAGTGGTTGCCAGGGCTTTGCTACAGCCTGCAGCGGGTAGATGGAGGAGGAGGTCCAGATTGCGGCCCTGTTGACATTCCACAGGCTTGGCAGGGGTGACCCTGATGCTGATGGGCAACGGTCCAAGTGTAAGTGGCAAGAAATCGGGCTAAGCTGCCTATGGCAGGTGAGCACAAGGTCTAAATGTTAGGAATAGAGACATTCCAGAAGATGTTTTGGAAAGAGGTGTAACCTCCTCAGAGATTTCTAGGCTGGGTGACTTGGAAAATAAATTGGTTATTAAGTTTTTTAAAAAAATTAATTATGACAAAAGAGCTGGATCCACCAATAAGGTAAAAAATGAGGCTTCTAGGAACTTCCTGGAAGGAAGACTGGGTAACTATGCTCTAGTGATACCCTTTCTGGCTTTGCCTCTCTTTCCAGGGACCTCCATGTCCCCTTGCTAAGTAGACACTGACCCTGAGTGTTCCTGGTTGATTTTTTTAAACTTGTTCTGTGGTAGTTGAAGAATATTCCATATGCTGGAAAATGCATTCTGTATAACCCCTGCTTTGAATTCTAGGGCAAGCAGGGCCAAAGGTGAGGCTATGAGGCACATGGGGACAGAAAGTCAAAGCGTTGTTGGTCAGGGGAATGGCAGACATACAGATGCCAAGGAGCTCCCCATGTGCCTGTGTAATCCCCATTGTCCCTCCCCACACACACTGGCACCCATCTTGGTACCTTACTGTGAACTCATGGACCCAGCAGAAGCTCCATGCAGTAGGACATGCCTAGTTGTCCCTGGAGATTGCCACCCAGAGCTGCTCCAATCCTGCAATGGCTTGCTCCTCCTTGGGCTTCATCTCCTAAGCTTTTCCCACAGAGACTCAAGGTCCAGTTCCTGTAATGGCAGTTGCTGCACACAGTCTCTTGCTTACCTGTGACCCTACAGCGGACTCACTTCCTCTGGTAGTAACTAGAATGCAGAACTAAAATTGACTTCAGGAAGCTGAAGGGCTTGGAATCAGCTAGGTCCATGCCTAGGAGCAGGCTTGGGGTTGGGAACTGTACCCAGTTCTGTGGAGGCAAGAATGGCCTATGGTTTATTTATCCAACTCCACAAAGCTTATGTCTAGGTCTGCCCAAGTTCTCCTTGTCATCGGAAAACTGCCCACCACACCTGACATCATCAATATTCACTCTTTATCACTTTATTTTGGGCAGCAATGTTCCTAGCTAAATCCAACCACATGTCTCTCGAAGTTTATGGTGACAAGAAGGTATCTAAGGAAAATCTATGAAACAGCCTTTCAAAAAAAAACAGACATGTAGGTGGGTTGTTGTTTTTTTCCTGTCATTTTTTCATATATATTTTTTTAAACTACATTTTCTTTCTCTGTGTGTGTGTGTGTGTATGTTGGTGGCCTTGGCATGAACATGTGGACATCAGAGGATGACTTACAAGAATCAGTTCTCTCCCTCTACCATGTGGGCTCTAGGACTTGAACTCAGGTTGTCAGGCTTGGCAGCAAGTGCATTGAATCTGCTGAGCCATCTTGCCAGAGCCTATTTGTCCACGTTCTTTTGTTTCTTCACCAGAAAGAGTGAGGTGGAAGTGTCTGGCTCATAGGGCCTTATGGCACTCAGGCAACTTTAAGGATGAAAACTGGATGGCAGCATGATACTGGTACAGGGCCTTAGCTTTGCTTTTGCAAAAGTGAAACGAACCCAAACCAGAACAGTATTGTTCTCATATCTGCACCAAACACAGTTTTAACAGGAAATTTACTGCCAGAAAGGAAGGAGAATTAAGAAACAAACAAAACAGTTTCAACTAAACTGAAGCAGAGAGTTGGCTCAAAGGACAAGGGAAACTGAATAGGGAATTGTGTGGGGAGGCTTCAGAGCTGTCATGGAAAAGGCCGGTGAACAGTCACCTGGGACCTGAGCAGGTGTCCACACACAGAAGGATAGAAAATGGCGGGGACCACATGTGGAGCCTTCTTGCCACGATCAGTAAAGCTCACTAGGGGCGATGGCTTTATGCTGAATGGTCATTCTGCAAGTGAGGGTGGTAGGTAAGGCTTCTCCACGGGACAGGTGTCCTCTGCCTCTGCTTGTGAGTGGAAACTCAGGCTTACTCAGAAACTGGAGCTTGTCCTGCCTCAAGGGACAGCTGGCACAAAGCATTACTTGCCATGAAGCATCCAGGGCATGTAGCATCTAGGGCACAGAGCCTCCAGAGCTGTGGAACATGGCCTCTGACCTCTGACCTCTGACCTCTGACCTAGCCCTTGGAAATATAAGAACTGGATGCTCAACAGGACAGCATTATGGCCTCTGTGAGGACAGCAGAAGGGGTTCATGAACTGGCATCAAAGAGAGGGAGGATATGAGGAATCTCTTGAGAAAATTGGGACTCAGGTCCCCAGACCCAACACTACAGAGCAGGAGTAAGGTCAATGGCCAGCAGGGGATATTGAGGCATGCAAGGTCTCCAGCAGAGACCACATGTATGCACCTAAGGCAAGCCTGCAAAGGGCTCTAAGTTGGGATAAAGCAGGCCAGGATAAAGGGAAATTCCAGGAAGCAACAGGGCTGGCCACTGCTTCCTTAGCCCAGTCCTCTTGTAAGTTCTCCAGGTGTGACTGGAAGGGAGGCCAAAAAATCAAGTAATGCTGGCTCCAAGATGCATTCCATGGAGACCCACTACATTAAAACCAAAACAAAACAAAACTCAATTAAATACGAGGCCTGTTCTAGAAAGAGCTTCTATAAGCTTTTAGAACTTTCCCAATTATGTCACCCTTGTATGAGTTTCTTTATTCCCAGAGGGTTAGATTGTAATATATTAAGCCATGGCCCCTCCCCCTTTTCAATCCTATCCTTAGTGCTAGGAGCAGGGCCTGGTGTCAACCTCTCACTACAGCCCACCTGCTCTGGGAACCAAACGGCCTCCTCACAGGCCTGGGTTCACCACAGCCTATTGATGCTGGAAATTTAGATTCCAGCTGTGTGCTGGCCCCCTCCTCCCCTTCCTACTTTCTTATTCAAAGAACTTTCAAGAGACTTTCCAAGTTCTGCTTAGGAACAGGGCAGCTCCCTGGGGCACCAGCTGGCATCTCGCGCAATTATCATTAAATTACAGAGACAATTTTAATTTCACAATAATTAGAAATATCAACTGCAGCTCCAGCCTTCAAAACTAATGGAATTTTAATGGACAGCTGCTTAGGTTAGAACTAAAAATAGTAACGCTTGGCCAGGCAGAGCAGCTGGAGCCAGGGCCCTGGATAGGAGACCCATGCAGTGGAGGCAAGCAAGGAGGAGCTGAATACCTGGGAAGAACCTGGGGGAGGCCCTGGAGTGTGTGTGTGTGTGTGGGGGCGTTGCCTGGTTAAACCTGCACCTGCAGGGTGGGAAGGGAGCCTCCAGCAATAGACTGGTTTGCAAGGTGAAAGAGGCCTGCATTTGGGACTTTACACCCACATTCATGATCAGCTCAAAGATGCAGCTTGGAGCCGGGCTTCAATGTTTGAACTGAGGTCCCTGGCCCCAGATGGTGCCCTCTGGGCAGGCATTCTGCAGACGTGCCTTCATGCCCGGACTGTCTGTGGCAGGACTGGCCCCAGGAATCACAATCCAGTGGTAGGATGCTTGACCTTGGATCCCGGTGACTCCATCTTGACAGGAAGTGGAAGTGAACACTCTCTTGCTGGGCAGAAGAGCTCACTTCTGATGAAATCAGAATTGCCTCATTCGTTTTTCTCTCGTGGAGAAAGCTTGCTGTGTTCTTCAGAATCTTCGCTGAGGTGGTGGAGCTATTTTCCCGGATCTGGTCCCAGAGGCTGCAGTTGTGTCCAGGTCTCAGGCCCACCTTACACTCACTGCCATGTGTGTGATGAACTGGACATTGAGTTATTTTTCTGTAGTACTATCATGCTGTCTTAGAACTATTTGTTTACCAGTGTTTCCTTCCTCTATTGTCTTTGTGAAGAATCAGCTTCTGGAACAGAGGTGGGTGTCTTTCTAGGCTCCAGTCAGGCTGACGGTCTGCATGGGCGCTGGATCTCACCACTGTAGCTTCCTGGAGACTTGAGGTCGCACAGCAAAAACATTCAACCTTTCTCTTCTGAAAATCAGTCCCGGCTTTCGTATGTCTATATAGCTTTTAAGTCAGCTTGTCGATTTCTACCCTCAGAAAGTTTGATTGCTATGTCTTTGAATCCACAGAGACACAGAGAGAAATCTCTTTCTCTCTCTTTCCCTCCACCTCCCTCTTTCCCTCCCTCCCTTTCTTCTTCTCTCTGTTCCTCTCACCCCCAACCTCACTCCCTTGACAGAATCTTGCTATGTGGTCCAAGCTAACCTCATCTTGAGAGCCTTCCACCTCAGCCTCCCGGGTCTTGTGTTTCCACAGGTTGCCACGTGTTTGTACTCATCTCTCATCTTCTTTTACCGCCAGACTCTGGTGATCTTTGTGGTGGTCATTTGTGTTCCTCCCTTTTCCTCCTCCCTGTCTTCTCCTCCTCCTCCTTCTCATCCTCTGTTCCTGTCCTTTGTCCTCCTCTCCTTCCCACTTTTTCCTTCTTCAGTTTTTTTAAAACAATCTCACTTTGTTGCCTAGGCTGGCCTGGAACTTTTAGGGATCCTCCTGCCTCAGTGTCTGATTGCTGGAATTATAGCAATTATGTATACTACACTGATTTTTAAAATCTATGCAATTTGTTTCAAACCATTTTTCTCATATAAACCATCTAATGTTTTAAAATTTTTTTTATGTGTATGAGCGGGTGTATTGCCTGAATGTGCGGATACATACCACATGCATGCAGTACTTGTAGAGGCCAGAAAAGGGCATAGGATTCCCCTGCAGCTACACTTAGAGACAATTGTGAGCCACAATATGGATGATGGAACCAAGCCCACATCTCCTGTGTTCACTTGAAAGTAATGTACATTCTAGGCATAAATGGTGATACACACCTTAACCCAAACACTTGGGAGACATTTACCTGGCATCCACGAGGCCTTGGGTCCAAGATCTAGTACCACAAAAAGGAAAATGAAGATAAAATGTCTTCCCTTGGCCTTCCTGTCTCTATGATATTTTCACTAGGTCAAGAATAGTATCTTAAGCCTCCTCAGCCTCCTTATTTATTGTGTGTGTAAAACATGTTTTTCTTTTCTCTGGCTGCATCTGAGAGTTTGGCTTTTTTTTATTTTTTTATTTTTTTTTTAATGGTGTCTGCCTGAATACATTTTCTTTGCATTCATCCTGCTTGGGTTCATTAAGTTTTGGATCTATGGATTTTTTTCTATCAACTTTGGAAAAAGATTGATCATAATTCCTTTGCTATGTCACCTTCATTCCTTTCCTTCCTGCTGGAATTCTGGTTACACGTGTGATATTCTTGGTCCTGTCTTTCACATCCCAGGCGCTCTTTGCATGCTATTTCTTACTTTTAAAACAGTTCTTTTTGTGACTTAGTTTGGGTTACTTCAAGTCACCTGGCTTCAAATTCACTGAAATTTTCTTTTGCAATGCCCAGAAGCTTTGCCAATACACTTTAACTTTTAACTGAAAAAAAAAAAATTAAAAACAAAGACAAAAAAACAGTTTCTCACTTCATAGCCCAAGCTTGTCTTGAACTTGAAACCTTCCTGCCTCGGCCTCTAGAGTGCACATCACACCCAGCCACATGGTTACATTTCCAACATTGTGGTAGAGGTCTCAGGCCTTGAGTTTTGGAGGGTTGTAGTCATCCTCATTTGAGAATTCTTTGACACAGCCCTTTCGTGTATTACCTGCCCGCTGACGCCCCCTGCTGGATTCTGTGGACTCCACACTTCTTATGCATCCCACAATTAGAGCTGACAGGTTTTCCGTCTGTGCGCGAAGCATCTTGATTTAATGGGTGTCACATTTGACCTTCTAATCACCCTCAGAAACACAAGACCAATATCCAGAGTGCTGCTAAAGCAGTTAGATCCCATTTAGATGATATTCAAGATGCCCCGGAAGAAGGAAGCGAGGCAGTACAGAATGTTGTGAGTTGAAGAATGTTGATTGCAGAACAGACCAGGGTTTCTACTCCTTTGCATACTTTCTGGCTTTTTGTTTCATGCCAGGTGCTGGATGTGAGGAAACAGTAGTTCCAAGCATCCCTGTTGTTGGCTTTGCATGATGTTGCACAGATGTAACCCTTTTTCTGATGGGCTGGGGGCTCTCTGCGGGTCTCAGTGTTTGGCATGGTGCTGTGATTCTTGATTTCAGTATGTTTGCTTCACTTTGGACTTGAATTGCATTGCCCTGGGATCCTAGCCTGGTAAGAATGTAGAGATTTGTGATCTCTAAATGTCCTCTGCCATCACCAGTTTTGCCTCTTCTTGGCAGGGCAGGAGGATGGGTATCTGAGGAGACTGGCTATGTGGACTAGCTTCTTCTCCAGCCGCTTGGCACAGCATGTGTCCCCATGCCGTGCTGCTTTGGCTTTGCTCCTGCACTCTGACATGGGGACAGCCCAGGGTGCAGGAACAGGCAGACAAGTGCTTGGCTCTGCTCTCCAAAGGGTACTTCTTGGGTGGGAAGTCTGTGTATCTGTTCTTCGGGCCCAGGGGGAAAGAGGTTCTTTCCTCCCCTCTGTTCTGCTCCATACTGTGCATTAGAAATTGAAAGATAGTAAGTTCCTATCATTTTTCTCCCTGTGATTGTGAGGTGTAGCATCTTGCGGCCATGACTGTGATGGTAGAGAATGGAGGGGTACACGGACCATGTAAGCAGTGAATCATTTTATTCAAAAGGGTTCAATTACATTCTAAAACCCAAATAAATGTAGGTGGAGAAGTGGCTTAGTGGTTAAGAGCACTTACTGCTCTTGTAGAGAACCCAGACCCAGTTCCCAGCACTTACAAGATAGCTCACAACTGCCTGTAATTCCAGTTCCAGGGGATCCAACACCGCTGGCCTTCTCAGGTACCTGTACTCATGGGGAGCAAGAATTCACACACACACATAAGTAAATATAAATAATAACAATAGGGAGTTGTCAAGGGAGGCTGTATTCCATTGCCTCAGGTCAAGGAAAAGATGTTCAGGCCAAAACTAGGCTGGCACCTTAAAGCCTTTTTTACACCAGGTCCCCTGCAGAGTTTGACTCTGCTGTGTGGAGATGAGGCTCTGAGGATCGCAGTAACTCAGCAACGGTAGTTGACAGGTTCTGCCTGTCCCTAAAAGGTGGGGCATCCCCAGTCAATTCATGTCTTCTGCTATTCTCATCACTCCCAGATCCACAGAGGAAATAACAACTGAGTGTTGTAAGAGCAATTACACAGTGTTCAAGATGCACCTGAGGTGGGAGGAGATGCAGCGGCCCAGCTTCCAAGAGAGAAATCTTGGCTTCTGAAGAATATGAAATCCTGTTTCAGCACTTCTGTTTCCATCACTTGATGTGCCAATTGCTGTTGCTAGCGCTAGCCAAGGCTTTCCCAAAAGACAAAGGAAAAAGAACAAGGGTGGCGATTTCATCTTTAAAAAGTTTAAAGTATCTTTTTAATTGGATAGAGAATAGATTCTCTCTACTGGAAGAAAAACCCCTTCATATGAAATAGTCAAGGAAGTGGATATATTTGCATTCTTGTCAAAGAGATGAGTCACATGAAAATGATCTCCAGGTCTGGTATACAGACCACTTTCTGCCAGATTAGATGATGGTAAATTCAACTGGAGAGAGACTTCAGTAAATTAAAAAGTATTTCAGGGAAAGATGGCTCAGTGGTTAAGAGCACTGTCTGCTTTTGCAAAGGACCCCAGTTCAGTTCCCAGCACCCACATGGCAGTTTACTATCATCTGTAATTCTATTTCCAGGGCATCTGATGCCCTCTTCTCACCTCCATTGGTACTGCACACACATGGCACACAGACATACATGCAGGCAAAACACCCATACATATAAAAGTAAATAAGTCTTTAAAAATAATATTTTTGAGGCTAAGCAGGGTGACGTATGCCTATCATCCCTTCAACCGAGAGGTGGAAGTAAGAGGAGCAGGAGTGCAAGGTCGTTCTCAGCCACAAAACAGAAGCTCAGCTCTGACACGTCCAAAGGATGGTGTTGGGCACGGAGCGCGGATCTCTCGTGCAGTGGTAGACCACTATAGTGCTGTATGTCATGGTGGTCTCTGTGAGAGCACTTATAGGCGGTACTATTTTCTATGATAACAATGACCTTGGCAACCTCATGATGGGGTCTGACCATGATATATAAAATGAGTGTCTCTTTTCCAGCTATAAACATTTGCTCGAACAATTTAATTGATGGTGTCGTTGCATCTGCGTCAACTGGGAAAAGCTTCTCAAAATGAAAAGTGGAGCACAAATTATGAGGGAAATGGGAACTCTAACAGCATAATTACTGGGTTTGCTGAAATGAATTCAGAAAAGTTACTTGGGTAAGCATGGCCCAACCGCTGCTGAGTCTGGTGGGTCCTGCTTGCGCTCATCCAGCCAACCGATACATCAACCACCGTAAGACATTAGTGCCAATATTCTGCTCCTGGTATATTAGATGAATATAGATAGAGTTAAGCTTGTCTTTTTGGCTTGGTAGTTTTAAAGGAATGTTTATCTAGGTAGGAAGACGGGAAGTACTTTATTAGGGTGTTAGTAACTTTTCTGTCTCTGTGGTAAAGCACCTGGAAGCAACAGCTTATTTGGCTCATAGGTTCAGAGGTCGCCACTTCGGGACTGACTGGCTCCATTGCTTTTGGGCCAGTGGTGAGATGGAGCCTCGTGGTCAAAGGACGTGATAGAGGAGGCTTCCGTCTTACCTCATGGCAACCAGGGGGCAAAGAGAGGGGAGGGGCAGGAGGCCTGACCTTCGAAGGCACGCATACCACCAGGAGCCTACCTCCTCTAACTAGGCTCTTCCTCCTTTGAGTCCAGTTGACTGGAAATGTATCAGTGGCAAAGCCAAAGCCACCTCTGCTATGGGAGCACCATACAGCATTCACTGGGGCAGAGACAAGCTGGGGGAGTTGATGGGCTCATCGTGAGAATGGAGCACACTCTCTGGGCTAAATGGCTCTCTTATCTGCAGAATGTTGTGAGGCTCTGCGCTACAGCCAACCTGAGGCCCCACCTGCTACTAAACCCACCTGGTCTCTTGCTTGTCAAGAACACAGATCAAGGAAAGACTAAGGTTCTGGGAAGAAAGAGATGGAATTAAGGTTTGGACCCTGAAATCCCCTTGGAGAAGGCAGCACTCACTCCTTTTACATTTTCCAGTGATCTTGTGCTGGTTTGTTGCCTCCTCCACTCCTGGATAACCCTGGGGTCCAAGGACACATACACTTCTTTGTTCTCAGGGACCTACAGGAATTCCTGTGGAAGAGTGCTTTGTCATGTGATGGGCCATAGGTGAGGATGAAGCTTCCTGGGACCCTCATCCATGAGTCCCACAGACTGCATTTTCCACAAGACAGGCCCGCACATGCCTGAAGGAACTGTGGGCAGATGCTCATCTCTCTTTCATCCAAAATTCCCTATACACAGCCTTTTCCAACTGGCCAGCCTGACCAAGACTGTCTCCCTGTGCGAGGACCATTGGTTCCTTTGGGAAGGCTCAGGACCCACCATTGGGATGTGGGAGGGAATAGACCTCTGGGCTTTCTTGCACCTCAGGGGTGCACAGGGCTTGGCTCTGTCCCCTCCCCCTCTCCCTCTTCCCTCCCTGCAGCTTCACTGGGAAAGGAGCCCTGAAAACACAGCTGGGCTTTGATTGTCACAGTCAAGGCTTCCCAGCTTCACTTCAGGGCCTAATGAGGTCTGTTATCAACAGGAGACACCCGTGAGTATGGAGCAATCAAATGTAAAAGATGCCATCCCTTCCAGCATGGAGGCCTGGTCACTTATATGGCCTAGAATGGAGAATCCAGTCATCTGGTTCATCAGACTGAAGGGGTCTCAGGAATGTTATCAGAGATAGGACAGGCCTCAGGAAACTGGGCTCTTAGACCTTTGGAATAGCATGGATTCAAGGCCTGCTGCCATTTGCTTCCTAGACTTAAATCCAGTGGAAAATGCTCTCAGCATTTCAGTGAAATCTACATATGTAAACATGTGTATCAAGGGACCTCATTTGAGTTAAAAGATCCCTAGATTTTTGAGACGATCGATCAAGGTTTACTCTGAGGTGTGGGGGATACACACGCTAGTGAAGGGGAGAGCCATCTGAAACAAAGCCTGGGCCCACTCCAGTTGGCTGGTAAAGGGTCTCCTAATGGTCAGCACAGTGCTAGCAGGTATCTGCCCTGGCCATGCTAAGGCTAGAGCGATGTTGCATGTCCTCAAAGGTTCTGCGGACCTGACATCCTGACACATTCCTGGGGGGTTTTAATTCCTCCCCCACCTTTGCAGGCAGGAGGTGTAATTTGTTCCTACACAGTGGTCAGGTAATTCAAGGATCTCTGCCCCAGTCCCTTGGTGACCAGGAACAGAAAGGACAAGGGCTTACAAAATGGATTCCTCCAGACTATCTCCTCCTGGCAGAGGAATATCGCACAGTCTGTTTATAGGGCACCTGAGTCCATACAAGCAGAACCAGGACCTCTTGGGTTTTCAGCCTCCTTCCTGTGGAGGCAGAACAACCCTTATTTAATGTGTGGACAGAATATTTGGTCCATCCCAGTCTTGAATTCATCTTCCCAGGCCCAGTTTTAACCTCTAGCCTGTCTTAAATCTTTCATTTCTACGACATGTCCCTTTGTGTCATCCCTAGGAATCTCTAGATTTAGTAACCAGAGATGGTCTTGGGGGGCGGGTCTCCCCTTATTCCCAGATATGACATGTTCATATATGCCATTGATGGGTAGCTTCTGGACTGAGCTCGAGGTTGCACTGGAGGTCCTTACTGTTGCTTGGAGCGTCTTCCCTTATTCTTTGGATCTTGTCTTGGAAGGCTCTGAGGACAGTCCCAGAAGGAGGGGCAGGAACATGTCCCTGGGGAATCCTTCCTGGTTTAGAAGGGATTACCATAAGTCATTTAAATTGTGGTGTGGAGGAGAAGATCAATGGGGAAGAGCTTAGGACACATGCATGTGTCCTTCCCAGAAAGTCATTTCTGATTTTCTGAGTTTTCACAGGGCAAGGATAGACACGCATCCAAACCGAACAGTTAATGCAGTTTGCTGTTCTGGTTACATTAACCACCAGGTTCCCCACTGTCTTTATCTATAAGCAGCAGGTTAGGAAACAGACTTTTCTTAGTCTTATTTTTAAAGGATCTTTTCAAGGTGAGATTGTCCATTCTTCTTGGGCACTGTTATTGGCTGCCTTCTTTATTTAGGTGTAATTATGTCCAGCTTTTTTCAGTTGTCTAAAACATGGCTCTGCTGGTTAACAGTGTCCAAAAAGGATCCTTCCCAGATCAGCTCTAACTTGTTTTCCTTCCAGACTTAAAAAAAAAAAAAAAAGATGTGTTTATTTATTTTTTGATATTTATGTACAGGTATGAGCTTGCATGAGTTTGTGTGCAGCACATGTATGTAGGAGCCTGTGGATCCCAGGAGAGAGTACCAGATGCTTTGGAACTGAATTAACAGGCAGTTGTAAGCCACCTGATGTGGGCGCTGAGATCCAAATCCTGGTCCCTCCTCATAAAAAAAAAAAAAAAAGTCTGAACCATTGAGCTACCTCTCAGCCTTTCTTTCCTTTCTAGCTCTTATCAGTGTTTATTCCCCACATTGGAAGGGATGAAGTGGGAACTCCAGTGGAGGGGTCTAGACAAGGAGGCCTTTGGAACCTAAGAAAAAGCCAAGAGGGGGAGAGACCGAGCACATAGTTTTTGACAACGTGGTCGTTAGAGTCCAGGTGGGAAGGCTGATGGCCGTTCCCTGGCTTGGTAACTCATATAGCCTTTCATGAGGGGCTGTGTGAATTCTAAGCAAGCATTTGGTCCAAGACAGATTAGTCTGTAGGATTAGCCTAGGACTTGTCATTAAAGGGTCTTATTCATTGTTTCAACCTTTCAACAGGAGGGAGGGCACCAAAGCAGATGGTAGTCCCAGTTAGTATCTGTGCTGGCTCGTCTTGTGTCAGCTTGACACAAGCTACCTGAAGAAGGGAACCTCAACTGAGAAAAAGCTTCCATAAGATTAGGTTGTAGGCAGGCCTATATTTTCTTAATTGGTGATTGTGGTGATTTGAATAGGTATGGCCCCTATAGGCATGTGTTTGAATGCTTGTCCCATAGGGAGTAGCACTATTAGGAGGTGTGGCTTTATTGAAGTAGGTGTGGCCTTCTTAGAGGAAGTATGTCACTGTATGGGTGGCCTTTGAGGTCTCCTATGCTCAAGCTACACCCAGTGCAGCACACAGTCTCCTTCTGCTGCCTGTGGATCAAGATGTAGATCTCTCAGCTCCTTCTTCAGCACCATGTCTGCCTGCTTGCTGCCATGCTTCCTACCATGATGATAATGGACTAAACCTCTGAAACTTTAAACAGCCCCAATTAAATGTTTTTCTTTAGAAGAGTTGTCATGGTCATGGTGTCTCTTCACAGCAATGAAACCCTAACTAAGACAGTGATTGATGTGGGAGGGCCTAGCCCATTGTGTGTGGCATTATCCCTGAATTGATGGTCTTAGGTTTTATAAGGCAAGATGAGCAAGCCATGGGAGCAAGCCAGTAAACCACACCCTTCCAGCCTCCAGGTTCCAACACTGTTTGAGTTCCTGTCCTGACTTCCTCTGATGATGATAAACAGTGATATGAAAGTGTAAGCTAAATGAACCCTTTCCTCCCCAAGTTTCTTTGGTCATGGTGTTTCATCACAGCAACAGAAACCCTAAAACAATACCCAAGTTTCTATTTTGTGTCAACCGAAACCTCAGGACCAAATGCTAAGAATGTTATTATTACATAGTTGGCTATAGCAACTGGGGACTAGGGATGTGTTCATCAATTAGTGAGGTGGACCACAGTAACCCTTAACTATCTCAACCCACCTACCTTAGGCAACTTCACATAGTACACCTGGATACCTCAGAATGGATGGCCTGAACCCAGAATTTCTTTCCCCTGAAGCTGTTTGTGAAGGCTCTGATTATGAACTCTGCAAAAGGCCACACTGAACAAATGATAGCTATTTCACTATAACATAAATCCCTATAAATACATAAGGCCTTAGAAGAGCTGCACACATTCTCTGGGGGCTCAGTGACTTATGCAACTGAGCCCAGTGCCCTTCTTATTGATGTGATAACGCTTCTCTCCCACCAGGCGGAACCCACTTCCCTTCTACTGTTTTGATAGCCCTGTGGCAGTTAACCTGTTTTCCTTCCACTCCTGAAAAAATATTAATTAAAAAATAGTTTTGTGTGTATTCGTGTTTTGCCTGCATGTATGTCTGTGTGAGGGTGTCAGGCCTCCTGGAACTGGAGCTACAGACAGTTTTGAGCTGCTAGGTGTGTGCTGGGAACTAAACCTGGGTCCTCTAGACAGGCAGCCAGCGCTCTTCTCTGCTAAGCCGTCTCTTGCAACGGCAGTTTCCTCAGGTGGTTGTCACATCGGCTATCTCAGGAATTAGTTCCTCACATATCAAATCCTTTCCTTGTCTATTCATTCACATTCCTTCTGTTCAGATCTCCTCCAAAGTATAAACTATTACAAAGGTGTATCTGGGGATTGGAGCAGTGGCTCAGTAACTGAGAGCACTGGCTGCTCCCACAGAAGACCCAGATTTGGTTTCCAGCACTGACACAGTAGCTCACAACCACCTGTAACACCTGTGTCAGGGGATCCAGCGCCCTCATCTGACCACCTCAGTTTTCCTGCATATATGCTGGAATCAGTATGATAGTCCCCTCATTTATACAGGCCTGGTTTAAGGTATATAACTCAAAAGTCTGGGTAGATCCATTCTTTGTCATTCATCTACATTCAGGAATTTTTAACTTAATTCGATCAATGTCAGAATACCTATGATGTCTTTTCCCTTGAGTTACACAGAAGGACTCATCTATACGTAATTTGGCTCCCTGAAGGAAAGGGTCTTGCTCATGTCAAAACAGACAGAGTTGGTCAAATTTCAACAATAGTGTTCTGTGGGCACAGAGGGTCCCTGCACTCAGGAATTCTGCAGGGTTGGAGCGCGATTAGTGGCTAGGATGGAATCATCTCTCTCCAGAGGAAAGCCTCAGTCTTCAGGTCTGCTGGCCATCTTCCAGCCTTCTGCTGTGGGTGTCTTCCTACGTGGAGAGCAGTGCTAACAATTAAACAGCTGCAAAAGTTTCTTTTCAGCTCTCCTTCATGGGGCTGGGAGGATGCTAATTGAATGCATTCCAGCCAGCCGTGTTAGACTGGGCCTGACAACTTTGACAAGTTGGCTGTGGTTGTCGTTTCCCATGACCCTGAGGGACTGCTCCAAGGGCAGTAGCTTTGTCCTCGCTTACAAAAAGATGCAAAGGCTTTTCCAGAAAGGCTAGTGCTGGGGCTGGCATTAATTCCTGCTTAATTCTATGGCCTTAATTTCCTTTGCCTCCTCCAGGAGAGGCTTGGGTCCCTAGTCTCATGTGCGAGTCTTTTGTTTGATAGCGTAAACATCAGCACGGAGTCTGCAGCATCCCACTAGGCTCAAGTGTTGGTTTAAGTCCTTTCTTGGTTTTGGGGACTGGATATTAGGTATGAATGTCTTGTATCCTAAGAGGGGAAAAAAATGGAGGAGAGACCCAGAATAGAGTTTTTGATAAATTTCTCTTTAATCTCCATGGTGTGAAAGTGGGGAGAGACTTCTGTGAACTCCCCAGGGGGTGGTCCATCTCATTGTCTCTCTCTTCCAGTCTCTGGATCCTCCCATTCAAAGGCAAACAAATCCCTACTTTCCTCTGCCAAATAGAAGTCCAGAAATCATCTTTAAGGTTGACTACACTGAGCTGTTTTTGATCACAGGGAATCTCTGATAAGAGGGTGTAGGGTTCTGGGCCACCACTCTGAGCCATCTGGTTTATAGCCCTCAACTCTTCGACTTGATTGAGCTCCATCTGCTCTCCTTACAGGGAATATTGGGGTACTGTCTTGGAGTTCGAGGGCTCCATCCTCAAGGAGACTGTTGCTGATTGGAGTCAATCGTTTCATCCCTTACTGAGGAATTGCAATCTGCTTCTGTTTAACTGTCTCACCGGGTGCTGTAACGTGGATCTGAATAGGAACAGTTTTTGGCCATGCCTATCTCCCTGCTTCACCTCAGTGGGCCGTTTTCTCTTCTGCCTTAGCAGGTTGGAGCCATAAAAAGACACAAAGTTCAGCTCTGTCTGTTTGCAGTCCCTAACCTCTGCTGAGTCGTTAATCTCTTCTTAAGAGGCTTATCCCTACCTCCAGGACTGAAAACAAATAGATGCAGGTTGTTTAGAAAAAGAAGGAAAGAGAGAGGAGGAGAAAATGGACAGAGAAGAATGACCCAGAATCTATGAAAAAGAACAAAAATTTAAATTTTAAGCTTTTTTGAAAATTTCACAAATACTTCATTATGCCATTTCATTCTCCCCTCTTTCCAAATGCTCTGTATTTCCCACTCCCTTTTGAATTCATGAGCTTTTAATCATTGTTAAACACACACACACACCTGTGAGTTTATTTATTGTTGCTCATGAGTTGACATGTTTAGGGCTGACCATTTGGGACTGGATAACCCATCAGGGAGCTCATGTCTGGAGAAGACTGATTTTCCCTTCCTTAGTGGCCATTAATTGCCTAGAGGTCCTTATCTAGGGAGAGGGCCTTGTGAGACTTCCCACACTCAAGAAGGCATGTCAACGAGTGTTGCCATTGTTCAGGTCTTGTTCAGGTGACCATATTGTTGAGATTTCATGGATGCAGCTTCTCTTTCATATACAAAAGACATTATTTCACAGCAGAACTCCTGGTCCTTTGGCTCTTACAGTCTTTCTGCGTCCTTCTGTAATGTTGCCTGAGCCTTAGGTGTAGGGGTTATGTTGTACATGTATCAAGTGGAGCTAGGCAGCCAGTGATCAACTGTTCTCTGCAATTTGACCAGTTGTTAATTTCTGTAATATACTGATCTGGTGCAAAAAGAAGCTTCATTGATGGGGACTGAGAGCTATGCTTACCTGTCAGTATAAGTACTAGAATGCAGTTAGAAATTATACTGGCTTAGGAAAGTGACAGCAGTAGCTTCTCTTATAGGGTCCATGGCTTTGCCAGCCATAGGTAGGTAACTGGCTAGATTTACTTTTATTGATGGGCAGCCCCACTCCATGACTTTCTGCCCCCAACAACTACCACTTTCCCAGACTGGGACACAGCTGGTGTCTCTATAGTCCTGTACCCCTCAAGGCTTCATGAAGCTGTAGTGGGGTATGTCTACAGTCCTACCATTGACAAGTCTCTGCTGGGGCCCCAGATTCACACAAGACATCTCCGAAATCTGAGCAGAGGCCTCAGCGTGTGTCTCCTACATGGCTTAGTCTTAGCATCTT
Organism: Meriones unguiculatus; assembly: GCF_030254825.1. NCBI lineage: Eukaryota > Metazoa > Chordata > Mammalia > Rodentia > Muridae > Meriones > Meriones unguiculatus. The sequence continues at coordinate 29,512,819 of NC_083360.1, read as the reverse complement.
TGATCCTGACCACTTCTCGTCAGGCAACACTTGCCAACCTTGCTGCTTGGTGACCAAGTGTTCAACACATAAACAAGGGACACGCTGAAACCTTTCTAGCTCCTAGTCAAGTGTGTATTCCAGTCCTGTCCCTATCCCACTGGACACAAAGCTCAAGGGCAGACACAAGGAAGTCCATGCAGGGCTGTTAAAAGGTAGTTCCCTTCAGTCAGCACACTGCCACCTTTGAGCTGCCTGGTGCTCTGTGGCTCTACTCAGCTGCACCCTGCCATTCTGTGGGTCCCATGGTACAGATAACATCTTGAATCTGAAGCTGGAGATGGCCTGGGAGACTGAAGGTGCAGGTGAGCCCATGACCATCAAGTCAGACTCCAGGGAAAGATTCATTAGCATATAATAAGTCTGAGGCCCCTTTTCTGCCCAAGCCTCAGGTTCTGTATCTATAAATGGGCCATTTGTGATTAGATGAGGCTGAAAAAGCTGAGGCTGGGCATAGGCAATGGCCCAGTGGAGGCAGTATTTGTTGTGCAGGCATAAGGACCCAAGTCTCCATAAAAAGCTGAGTGTGGTGGCTTTATGCCTCTACATCCAGCACTGGGCATGGGGTAGGAGAGCAGAGACAGACTGGTCTCTGGAGCTTAATGATCAGCCAACCAAGCCAAATGTCAGCTCCAGGCTTGGTGACAGACGTTGTCTCATAGAATAAGGTGGGGGAACAATGGAGGAAGACACCTGATGTCTACCTCTGGTCTCCACACTGGGCACACATGTGCGTTTGTGTGAGCGTACACACATACACACACACACACACACACACACACACACACACACACAAGCACCAGGGTTGGTTCTGCACTTGGTGAGTGCTTTCACAGTCCTGGCTGCTGATGTCAGCAATGGTAAAATTCCAATCTGGAGTCTGGGAGGCCTCTCAGGGGCTACCTCAGACTTGATAGGGCAGCAGGTCATGATTGGTGGCACCAGTTTGGTGCTTACATTAGGAACTCACGAGGAAACCAAACACAGTCTTTTTGTTGCTGGTTTTTGCTGCTGTGTTGTGTTGTTGGGGATGGACCCAGAATCCTGCGTATCCCAGGCAAGTGTTCTATCACCGAGGCTAACTCCTCACCCCCACATACAGCAGCAGCAAGAAGCCTCATCTCCGGGGAACTTATGCATGCATTCCCTCGCCATGCCACCAGCACAGTGAGGTGCAGCTCCCCCACCTCAGAGCTCTCACAGGACCATCATCATCACGGCTGTCAAGAGAGACCAGAGAGCCACGGTTAAAACATCTGTGGCTGCCTGTCCCTTTGTTTTGAGGTGCTTTCTGATTTACTTTACCTGGCTCTTTTAGGCATCCCAGGCTGGCCTCCGACTCATCCTATGGAACGCCTTGAATTGCTGCTGCTGCTGCTCCTCTTGCCTCTGCTGGGAGGTCTCGTGTTTACAGTTGTATGCTGCGATGCCCCGCCATCCTGGCAGCTTTCCAGTGTGACACTGATAGCCCGGTTGGGTGCCTTAAGAAGAGCATTGCAAAGTGGGACGTGCACAGGATGCAGGTATTCTTGTGTGTGCGGACATCCACCTGTGCAGCAAAGACCTTTTCTGCTTTGCGAAATTGCCCAGGCCTTTACCTGCAGGAGCTCCCTGCCCCCCATTCCCCAGCCCCTGAGAGCTTCGTGCAGGAGCAGTCTGCTGTAGTCAATGATTCCGTGTTCTGCTCAGCAACAATATGGTCTATTAATTGATGCATCTTCTATTTGGTAACAGTCTTCCTAATTAACACGGGCTCTATTTAGCAACAGTATGTCTTTTTTAATTTCTTTCATGTGTTCTGGTGAAAAACATTATGCTTCATTTAATATATTTCATCTGTTTACTCCTCATGAATTCTGTAACACAGGGTGCAGCTGGTGGTGTCTACAGAGTGTGGAGGAGGGGGGCTCCCCACGAAGGGCTTTCCAGAGAGAGGGATCTGAGCTCTGAGAGCCAGCATTGCAGGTGGGGGCAGGGTGGGAAAGGGCCAGGGGTTTCAATCAACTCCATTGTGTGTGTGTGTGTGTGTGTGTGTGTGAATTTGCCAGGGGGTGCATCTCAGCTGGACTTGGGGTTCTCAGCTACTGTTTTCTAAGTATCTCATATCTCCTACCTACCTTCAAAGTTGCCAAGTCCCAAGCAAGCCGTTAGCTGTCTTTCATGGGATGGCCTCTGTAACCCTCTTTCAAACCTGCTCCTGGTTTAGCACTAAGGCCCCAACTTTTGTCCCTCCTTTCCAGGAAAGGGCTTTTCCAGAAACATGAATGGCAATCACACCTGCTGGCCAGCCACTTGCAGTTCCTCAAGCCTCATGTTCACCTGTATGGACGTTGTGTTCCCAAGGCCTAGGTGTTGTACAGTACTGGTGAGTGTTCAAAAGTTTTTGATGGATAAGAGCTTTGTGTTTGGAGTCTGGGTGTGGTTTTGTGGGACAGTGTTGCACAGCTGCCTTGCTCATGTGGCCTTCAGTGATAGACATAGAGTCTGGTGGGTGTCCAGGGTGGGGTGTGGATTCCAGCTGGTTCCAGAGGACAACCCCCAGCTGAGTCTATACAGGTGTGGCAGATGACAAGAGATGGCCAACGGGTGGAGCAGCATCTTCAGCAGAGCAGAGGGGACTGGGGGAAGAAAAGAGGGCTGCTGGCCACCTGGACAGGCACTCTACCCAAGTCTCCATCCTTTCACTACATAGCTCAGTAAGTTTAGGGAGGCCCCAGCAGGGCAGACCAAAGCTGCAGGCATGCGTATTTGCCTTTCTAGGTCTGGCTTATTACACACAGCAGTTCATTTTCAAGGCTGCACAGCATGCTGTTATATCCCACATTTTCTTTATTCCTGTGAACATAAGTGGGTTCCATATCCTGGCTATTGTGAACAGTGCCACGGTGAGCATGGGGTGCAGGCAGCTGCCTCTGGATACATACCAGGAGTGGGATTGCTACGTGACATGGTTATGTTTTTAATGTTTTGAGGAACTTCCATGTGGTGGTCCATCATCATCACCAGATAGTTCATTGGCATCAGACACATGTATACTGGGCAGCCATCTCCCTGTCCGTCTTCAGAACTTTGCCGTCTTCCGAAACTTATGCTGTCCACCACCGGCTCCTCGTGTGATCACCGTGGCTGGACCCACCTCTGAGCTCCCTGCCTTATGATTCAGACGGGCGACTGATTTCTGGCTGTTTTTGGCTCTGCGTGCTTGCCCCTGTAAGGGAGGGTACTACCAAAGAGTGACAGAAGCCAGGGGGGTGGCGACCTGGGACAGTACAGGAACAGAACAGGAGCTGAACATGGTCTGCCCATCCATGAGGATCTTGGCTGGAGGAAGAGAGATTTCTCCACCAGCCTGAGGATCTGGCCTCGGGGACTGTTCCTGGAGCTTTCCTCCTTGCTCCTACATCATCTATATGGCACCTGGAAGCCAGCCCAGTGTGGAGGAAGTGAAAGATGAAAAACCCTGTGCTAGTCATCCTTCACAGCCTCTGGGGCTGCTGTCCATCCTTCTCAGCATGACCCACAGCTCTGAGCCCTGTGGCCTGCTTCCTTCTGTCTCCCTGCCTTCTCCCTACCTCCTTTTCTGTACTTTCAGGACTTTATTGACATTAGGTCTTCTGTCGTTGAAGTTCCACCAGGGAGCAGGTGGTCAGAGTGACAGGCAACAGGAGGACTGTCAGCATCTCTAGGGCCGGAAGCAAGAAAAGAGTGGCCATGGATGGGAGAGAGAGCAGGAAGAGCAGTGAGCCACACAAGAGGACAGGGGCTGTGCTAAATAATAGGCTTGGCTGCAGGCTGGAGAACAGATCAGCAATGAATGTTTAAAGGGAGAGAAGGAAGACAGGAGAGGAGGAAACAGGGCCAAGAAAGGGCAGAGATTCTGTCTGAGCAGACTGAGGGAGGGGGGTGAGGCCAATGTGAGAGAGGGTGTGAGGTGGTGCCACACGCATACAAACAGGGCTATGTTTCTGCCCTTGACCCCATGCCACAGGGCTTCCCACGCAGGACAGTGCAGCTGCCTGTGCATCCTGCCCTTGACCCCATGTCACAGGGCTTCCCACGCAGGACAGTGCAGCTACCCGTGCAGCGAATGAAGCCGCGGAGTGACTGGAACCCAGGGGTTTACTGTCCTTTTGGAAGCACTGGAGGGGGACTACCAGTCATGACTTAACATTTCCCCAATGAAGGGAGGAAGTGAGTGTTAAAGGTTACTGCTGTGGGATTTTCAGGGTGATTTAATCTCAAGTCCAAGAAGCTTGAGCCAGGTTGGGGTAGTGTTTGAAGAAAACGGCACAGCCAGTGAATTCCTGGACTGGACTTTTTCTTCTTCTTCTTAGATTTTTTTTTTTTCTATTAAGGCACCTGGAAGCAAAACTCCCACGGCCTGTTTTCTGAAAGTGCTTTAGCTTGTCACTGCCTAACTGGGAACGAAACTTCTGAAGATGCTGTGTTTGTTAGGAAGACAACGTGGGAAGGGAAGGGAATCCTGTCCTCGACGTCTTTCACCGAAGGAAGACCTCCTTGGGGTAGACAAGGCCCAGCGTTTTGGAAAGGTCGGGTGAAGGAGCTATAAAACCAGTTTGTGCATCACAGCCCGGGTTGTGCTTGGAAGAGTGCACGTGAACCTCTCTCCATCGCAAATGCACACCCTCAGGTGGATGACTCCCCTCCTGTCCGGCGGGCAACTCCCCTCCCGCCCCTCACAAGTGCATCATGTCCCTGAAGGGGATCGAAGCGAGCACCTCTTCCTGCACGCGAAGGAGACCACACTTTCCGGCCCTATGCATCCACTCAAAAAACCAAAACAGACAGACAAACAAACAAACAACCCCCCCCAACTATCTGCTGTTTGCCGCTCGGTGGGGTTGCTCAGCGCTACAGTGGGACCAGCTGAGCTGTGCCGCCACAGGGCGGAAGTCCCGCCCCAGCCTGCAGGCCCCGCCCCGCCTTTGCTTAGCCAATGCCCTGGGCGTTGTGCTTTCCGTTAGGTCTTCGGTCCCGGGCTTGTCCCTACTTCATGAGCACTCCGGTGCTGGGAGCGGGACCCCGCCTGTCCCGGAGCGGCTGCCCAGTGGCCGGACCCCGCCCTCCAGGAGCCCCGCCCCCAGAAACAGGACCCCTTTTATTCCCCTTACTCCCGCAGTGCAACGGCCTGACCCACCCCTCATCCAGCCCCGCCCCACAAACTCTGACTTCTCCAAAACCCTGAGCGCCGGTGCAGGGATCCCTAGGGTGAGACCCATCCCCAAGACCCTGAGTCACACCCTCCAAAATGATTGGACCACGCCCTTCCAGGAGCCACGCCCTCAGAAGCTGCGCCCCGCGGGTCCGAGTCCACAACGGCCTGACCCGCCCCTCACCGGGCCCCGCCCCCTAGACCTTGGGCCCCGCCCTACAGTGACTGGGTCCCGCCCCCAGGAGCCCGAGCTTGGCTCTCAGGGTCGGACCCCACCCCTCCCGGAGCCCCGCCCCCAGCCCGGCGACGGCGGTGACCGTTGGTGCTTTCGGCGGGCGCCCGGCGGGAGCAAGCGGCGGCCCGGTAGGTGAGCGGGGCCGGCGCGCCTCCTCGCGTGCCTTTCTTTCCGGGCGCGCGCCCCCCCTTGCCCGGCCCGGCCAGGTCCGCCTGCGGCCGTGGGGCCGAGCTCGGGCACCGCCCGCGCCTTCTTTGTTCGCGCGGGACTCCGGGAACTTGCCCGCGCGGGCTGCGGCCGGGGTCCCGCGCAGGCCGGATGTGCGGGTTCCGTAGGGGCCGCAGCTCCTCAGATCCCAGCGGGATCTGACCCGGCTCAGAAGCCGGCCCTGCTGGCCGTGAGGGGCTTTAATGTTCAACTCAGCCCGCGGTCGCTTTGTTTGGGCAGAGACCGTTTCCAAGGACCTGAACTGAGGAAATGTAGGGCGAGAACGAAGGGGCAACCCACAATGAGGACTGAGTGTAGACAAGGGGGCTCAGAGCTGTCGAGTGCAGGCAGAGGGACTCAGATCCCTGAAGTGTAGACAGGACCCCCCCTCCCCATCTGTGGAATATAGAGGGGGCGGAAGGAGTGCAGAACTGTGGAGGGGCTCAGCTGTAGAGTGTAGATGGGGTGCTCAGGCCCCTGAGTGTAGACGGAGGGACCCAGGCTCCTGGAATGGGCTCATACCTCTGGAGTGTAGATGAAGGGAAAGCTGATACCACGGAGGTCACCCTGGGAGTGAGGCCTTGAGCTCCACAGCAGCTGCCTTGTGTGGGTGAGGGGAGAGGAACAAAATCAACTTTCAGTCAAGGGACTGTGCTTAAGATTTAAAAGTTTCTGAAGATAGCCCAGTTGTCGGTATGGTAATTTCTCCAGAAAAACTGTAATAAAAATGTTACGCCTTTTTTATTTGGGGGCTGGATGACAAGTACCAAGTACTCCAGCTGACAGGAGCTGGTCTTCAGGGACACTGTTGAGACAGAGAAGGTCGTGGGGTAGAGGGGCATGGCTTAGGTAATACCCACCTGGGGTGGGACCTTGAAGTGGTGAGGGCATCTTGAACCCTATCCTGGGGGTTGCAGGGACTAAGGAGGAGGGTTGCCTCTGCTGGGGAAGAAGAGAGGCTGAAGAGCCGGCAAAAGAGATCAGCTGAGGAAAGGCCCTCAGACTCGGGTTGGCATTTGTGTGCCAGCCTGTGCAAGAGCCAGCAGAAGATAGGGCCCATACTGAGTGGGCCAATTTGTAGTGCATCATGGAGTGCCAGCTTGTGGTCCTGTGTGGCACAGGAGGAGGCCTGGGTCATGGCTGGCTCACTTTTTGCCTTCTATTTAGAACACCACTAAGAGGATGGGATGGTGGGTGGCCACAGAGGTGATAAGAGTCTAGTGAACTGGCTGCTGCAGTAGGTCTTTTGAGGATCCCAGAGGTGGGATCCTGTTGTCATTTGACATCTATATCTGAGACAGGCCCAGCATGCTGGTCCCATCGGCTGAGGGACAGTGCTGCCTTAGTTGTGGGCTCCCTGCCCTGCTCTGGAAGCAAGTGCATGATGGTATGGGGTGTCTGGGCCCTTAACGTGTGTGCGTGCGTGTGTGTGTGTGTGTGTGTGTGTGTTTGCTGGAAACCCTGCAGACATTTACTTACTTATCATTTGCTTTTGTTTCCTATTGAGCTGTTGCAGAGTACTTAAATTTAGTGGCTTACAACAGTTTATTTTTCAAGGTTCTGGGTGCCATAAGTCTGCAGTGGGTCTCACTGGCCACATGTCCTTCCGGGCTCAGGGAGAATCTCCTTACTTTTCACGTCAGATGGAGACTGGGCTCAGGGCTTGGTTCCAGCTTCTCTTCTGTCTTAAGCCTCCCTCTGCCATGGTCTGTGAGGAGTTTTAGGGTTGCCAGGAGATCCAAAGTCCTCAGTTTACATCTGCAAAGCTCTTGGTGTGTTTCCCCCTTCTTACCGAGGAGTAGCTGTGTGCCTGCACCTTCCTCAGGGTGGGATACGTGGATCTACCCAAGGGTCCTGCACACCAAAGACTGCAATACTTTGTGGTTTCCCTGCCCTGTGGACATGTTTCTGGATGCATGCCTAGCTGGGAGAAGATGCAGTGTTCTTTGTCCTGTTCTTTCTAGGGAGGTGGTAGTTCCTACACCTTCCACAATCCAGTGAAAACTACAGTCTCCAGAAATCTTCTCAGTAGTAGCCTGTGACCCCAGACTCAGGAGGTTGAGTAGGAGGATGGACAGTGTGATGCCAGAGCCCGGACCCAGTAAGATCTTGTCTCAACAACAAAAACCACTGGGATAGAGAGCTGCCTCAGTGGCTGAGAGTGTGTACTGCTCTTGCAGAGGGCCCATGTTTGGTTTCCAGAATGCACACTGGACAGCTCACAACTCCCTATAGATCTAGTTCTGACAGAACTGATGCCTCTGCACTCCCCAAGGCTCTGGAATTCATGGATGTATACACACTTGTACACGTAATTAAGAAAACAATCATGCTGGGTATGGTGGTACATGCCCTTCAGAAGCAGGTGAATCTCTGAGTTTGAGACCATCCTGGTCTACAGAGCAGGTTCCAGGACAGCCAGGGCAATACATGGAAACACTGCCTCAAAAAACCACCACCACCACCACAAGAAGCAGACTCTTTAAAAACAAACAAACAAACAAACAAACAAAAACCCAAACATCAAACTGAAAAGCAGAAAAGCTCAAATATGCACATGCGTGGGCACTTTGCTTCTGGTATTCAGGGGCTACCATTTTAGAAGCTCCCATCTTCTCCTGTGGAGAGGAACTCCACAGGCAATGGAGTTTCAGGCAGGAACTCTCCAGCATCCCACTCCATGGCTTTAAAGGTCTGGGGTTAAGTGAAAGAGAAGGGAACTTGGCATTTGCCCTTTTTGTTTCCTTTCCTTGTTCTCTTGTGGTCTCACTGTCCCCAGCTTGGTAATCACGGTACCCTCCTGTGCTCCCTTCTTTGTTCAGGCAGTCACGCATGCATGCACATACTGTGTGCTATGTGTACGCGTGTGCCCATGAGTGCTCACACACACACACACACACACGCATACACTCATATATATTGTACATTATCTGTCTCTTAGTTTTTCTTCTATGACACCTGCTGTGTTGGGGACTAACCCATGGGTTTAAATTCAAGTAGTGGCATTCTTTGCCACTTGCCCAGCCCCAGAGGGGCCACCCTAGGTGTCCTGTTTTCTTGGATGTCTACTGTGGTATCTTAGAACTCACTTGATAGATTCCTTTTTGATTCCTACCAAAAGTGGGTAGAGTCTTCAGGTCTCTGCTCTCTCTCCCTCATGTCCCATCTTTTTAAAAAGTTTTTTGTGTGTGTGTGAGTGTGTGTATGAATATATTGCCCACATGCATGTTTGTGAACCAAGTGCATGCCTGTTGGATACCCTAAGCTGTGATTAAGAATGGTCTTTAGCCATCCTGTAAGTGCTGGAGTTGAACCAAGAGCCCTTAATTACTGAGCCATCTCTCCATGTCCCCTATTAATAGGCCTCTTGATTAAACCAGCTGCCATCACTGAGCTGAACAGGGGCTGTGGAGCACAGCTCCCATCATGCACCTGTGGATTCTTCTTGCTGTCACTGATGTACCAAAACTGGATTTCATGCCATCCTAATGTTAGTCCAGCCCCACAGTGGGTGGTGTTGGAAGACCCTGGTCCAGCTTGTTCTGAAGTCCCAAGGTCTGCACAGAGCTGTCAGCTGGGGATGCCTGTGCTCTGCTGCTCAGTAGAACCCACTGTCTTGGCCTCGTCTGATCCCAGATCCATTCTTGTTTTGCTAAAATTCTACATTTTGGTAGCTGAGAAATGTAGCATAGAACCCTTCCTCTTGATTTTAATGCTATCTTCCTTATAGTCTAGTTCCTTTTTAGTTTAGCTATAGTTGGGTATAGAATTCTAGACACTTTTCTGTCTTTTGTGCCGTTGCTGCAGGGGACAGTTGTGAGGGAACTGTAGTAAAGTGAGCTGGGAACAGGAGAGCAGGGTGCCCCCAGGAGTAGAGGAGCCCAGGCGTCTTGGGTGGCTCTGTGGGCACCAGGGAACAGCCATATCTCTTTATAGTTGGCTTGTCAGAGAAAAGGTTAGTGTTTAAGACCCTGGAATGCCAAAAAGCTCTTTGTCTTTTATGTGGCATCTAATGATGTGAGTGTCTCATGTTTTTGTTTGTGAAATCAGTCATCTGTGTTCAAAGACCCACTTTGCACAGGTTTAAAACCCACAAACATTAAAAAATATCAAGTAGAGATGAAAAGGAAAGATCAAATAAAAATGAAACGGGAAATTGGCATGGTTTACTCTTCAATATTTCAAAGATTTGGAACTGGTATCTGTTTCTGGGATCAGAGTTGCGACTGCAGAGCTTTTGGCAGTGAGGACCCGTGTCCTGACAAGCTATGGCCTCAGCATGTCCTGTCACTTTCCAGACTGGTGCCCAGAGTGAGGGGAATGAATTGACAAGTGGCCTCTGCCTAGCTGACTGTGGTTGGGATGGCATCCATCCCATGGCCAGCCTTGGTCTCAGCTGCCTATGGGTCTCATGGAGGAGTGATAGAGGCCAGCTACTCCGTCTGGGCTGCTGCTATTACATTGGAAGGTCTTCGACCTCTGGCACGTGGACTCCATTCAATCAGGTCCTTCCTTCAATCATGGCTCCCTTCCCTGCTCAAAGTACTGGGTCTTCTACTTGGGTGGGCACCACTGGTTTCTGCAGTGCTATAGTGTATTATCCCAAGAGGCAGCATCTAGTCCTGTGTCCCCTCAGCCCTGCAGTGCACTGTTCTCTCTTCTGTGATCCTGTGAGTGGCTGGAGGCCCCGACTGTATGCAGACAATGAGATCCCTGCTGCCCTTTGGTTTTTGTTTGTTGATTGGTTGTCTTTTGGAGACAGGGTTTCTCTGTGTAGCCTTGGCTGTCTTGGACTAGCTTTGTAGGCCAGGCTGTCCTCGAACACACAGAGATCCACCTGCTTCTGCCTCCTGAGTGCTGGGATTAATGTGTACCACTGTGCCTGGCTTCTGCTGCCCTTTGTGTAGTGGGTGAACCTAGGCAATGTGAAGCGATGCATTTTGGACCTCCGAGTGTTGTAGGTGGTCATGCACTTTCTCTTCTTTTATATTGGGATCTTGTGTATATTTGTTTCTGTGGATAGGCTAGCCTTTGGGTTTTGCTAGCTGTGAACTTTATACCATAAAAAGCTATCGTTGCTCAAAAACTAGAAGAGCAAACCTTTTACATTTCAAGATAGCATCTTTGTTGCTAAATCTGAAAACAGGTATGTGTGAGTTGGCTTTACCCGGAGGCAGGGTTCCTACAACCTCTGGACATTCTATTTTTCTGCTCTTCTCTGTTCTGGGACCCTGGGTCTGCAACGTTTCCTGGCTCTACTTTCTGTGAGGAACACTGCTGTTTGGTTCCTGGCAGCTTAGGCTGTACTTGGAGGATGAAACAGGGTGCTGAGCTGAGCGCTTGTGGATCCTCGGGGGACAGGCTGTAAAAGCCATCTATGATCATTATGCCTTGTCTCCTGAGGCTCAGTATCTAAGCTCAGCCAGCAATTGAAGCTTGTTTCATGTGACAGCTGTGACATTAGCCTGGCTGTGTTGCCTCTGATCCTGCTGCCTGTCAGTATTCTTCAGCTGTGATGACAGTGTGTATGTGGAGAAGTGGAGCAGGCCGAAGATGGCTGTCTACACTTTCTTCTCTGCTGCCCCTACTTCTTTCTCCTTTGAAACTTTTTATTCTTAGGGGAACTCAGATTCACTATTTCAAGGTATTCTTTTCTTTTCTTTTGTTGCACAAGTCAGAGTTTCTCTGTATAGCTTTGGCTGTCAAAGCTACAAACTCACTTTGTAGACTAGGCCAACCTCTAATTCAGAGATCACCTGCCTCTGCCTCCCTGAGTGCTGGGATTACAGGCGCACACCATCACACCTGGCTTTCAAAAGAATTCTTAATGCCTAATTCTGTGCTATTGCTTAGCAGTGGATTGACTCCGTGTGTTAGGACTTAGAGAAATATAGGGAGAGAGGGGCTTTTGATGTGAGAGTAAAGACGAGGCATCTGTGTGGTCCTCATCTTGGCCTCAGGTTCCTTGGAGCCTGAAATGTTGAAACCTCAAGGGACTGCCTTTGCAGAGACCCATGAGGAACCCTGCCCAATGAAGAACAACACTACGCTTGCTCAGACAGGCAGCCTGCTACACTGCTCAGCCCCTGGGCGTCCTGACAGTGCAGTGGCTGCTGAGCTGCTTTCAAACTGTGGACTTGAGGTACCAAGGACTTACAGCAGACTCTGAGGATCGTCTTTGCATGAAGGTCTGGATCATGACGTGGTGTTTGAGTTCAGTTTCTCTATTTGTCAATGTGATTAGTAGACATGGATGATGAGACCTCGAACTGTCAGGTGGCTGTCCAGGAGTGGTCACTCCTGGTCAGTTCTTCAGCTTCCTTGAGGAAATGGCTCTGATGTTGCAGCTTGGCTACCCTGTCATCTTGTCACAGACTAAATTTTAGAGAACCTGTCTGAAAACACCTACCCATGCCTGGCTAACCAGGAGTGAGCAGTGCTGTTGTATGTGTGTTTATAGGGGGATGATGGCAGAGCAAAGGATGACATTTTCATTTTGTGTTCTCTGTGACTTTGGCCGTCCACTGCTGAATAGTGGACTGTCCCCAGCCCAGCAGCTTTCACAGTGTGCTTCCATCGTCCGGGCTCCCACAGGTTGGGATCTAGTTGTCAGTTCGTGTTTCTCCCGTGGCAGTTGCCGGCCCCAGAGGATCCTCTTCCAAGGTTGCTAATACGGCTGCTGGCAGACTTCCCATCTTGTTGGCTCTCTGTCATGCGGGTGTCTAGTTAGGGACGCTCCCAGCCCGACATCTCCCTCAGAGTGAGGGTGAAGGGAGAGGGCTAGACAAAAGCCACAGTCACTTTGTAACCTGACTTTGGAGGTGATAGCTCATCACTTTTGCCATGTTTTAGTAGTTGGAAGTGAGTCCATTTTGCATCCAAGGCAAGAGTACTATTAAGGGCAGGATGAAGAGGAGGCCTGGTTATGGGCATCTCAGAGGTCACTTCTCCCTGTCATATGCGGGTTCCAGTGTTCCTTATAATACATACAAAGAGTTCTCCCATGGCAGTAGCAGGTTAGAATGTCAGCACTTGAGTTGGCTTTGATGTAGCTGAGGGCCTAGCTAAATCCCCTGGAAAACAGCGGGTCTCAATCTGTAAAGAAGGTGTCAGCCCACCGTCTCATACCCAGGACAAATGTCAGGTGAAGCCACCACTACTGCAGGCCTTTCTGATCATTGTAAAAGAGTGGGAGATGAGATGGGGTTAGAGCTGTGCCATCCTGATGGGCTGGGTTCCTTGTTAAACCTCAAGATCTAAGGACAGTATCCCTCCCTGTCTTACCTCTCTTCCTGGAAGGTGTTCTTACTGCAGCTGAAACACTTCTCACCTATTTCCTGTTAATGAGGGTTCAAAGGCTCCAGTGCCCGATGTCCTCCTGAGGACGGAGGCCCCTTTAGTTCCTTCTGGCAGTGTTTCTGATGACATCATTTTACTCAGAAACCTGATGGATCTGTGGATCTCCTTTTTGGCACTCGTATGACCTGAGTCATGGCCTTCAAGATAATCTCTGTTCATACTGTATGATGTGGGATCATGCCCCTCAGCTTTCCTGGGGATCCCTCTTTCCTCAGAGTCCCTCTTTTCCAGTACTCTGGCTGTCCTGTTTAGAGCATGTATATGCCAGGACAGCTTCACTAGCTGGCTCTTGAAAGAAGGGACTCTGGAGCGTTAGGTGCCATTGGATGGTGGGTGCTCAGAGAAGGGCTGATTTGAGGATGTGTTTATAGGAGGGTGTGGACTGGGGAGACAGATGCAGGTGAGAGTTCCAGGGGAGTGGTAGATATAGTGTGCTGAACAGGAGACTTTTAGATTTGAGTCTTTCAGATTTCCTTGGCATAGCTGAGCTTTAGCTGGAGCTTCCTGCCAGCCTTGGCATTGCTTGCCCCTCCATTGATTACTGACCCAACTCAAGATGTGGCCAATGATAGAGGTGCCATATTGCTTTTCTGAACCTCAGGGTCCCTATGGATAGCTGGAGAGGGGGTTCTGTCTGCATGTACCCGTCTTACAGGGTAACCAAAACAGGTAAGCTGGCAGAGGGCAGGGAGTGGTCCTGACCACAGCCATATAGCACCGTGCTTCTGCCTAACTCAGAGAGTTCATGTGTTCCTGCTGGTTATCCTCACAGCATTTGTTGGGGGTGTTTGGCTGGGCTTGGCATGGGGTAATGGGTGAAGGGGCTTGGGAGCAGAGAGTGAGGCAGGCCTAGTTGTTTTTCCCCTGGGATGGAAGGGCAGCTGGGAAATGTGCCAGGGCGTTTGTCAGTCCTTGGGTGTTTGGTTTCCTTCTGAATGTGTGCTCATGAAGATCCAGATGATTGCTATGGGTATGTGTTTGGTCGGTGGACTTCATTGCTGTGTGAAGAGCATCATGGCGGGAGCAGACGAACTAGAGCTTACCTCTTGGCAACCAGGAATCGAAGGATAGGCAGGGAGGAGCAAGAAGCAAGGGTTCCAGTACCCTTTCAAGGGCACACCCTGTCACTCTGTTTTTCCTGTTGCTGTAATGGGATATGTGACAGAAGCAAGTACAGGGAGGAGAGGTTGACTTTGGCTCACGGTCGGTTTAAGGAGATCGATCAGTCCACTGTGCTGTGGAAGGCATGTTGGCTGCACCATCATGATGGTGGGAGCTTGCGGGCAGATTGTTACATCTGGGCAGATCAGGAGGCAAGAGCTCAGGCTGGAACTGGAGCAGGCTACCGCTCAGGCCTACTCCCCAGCGACCCACTTCTTCCAGTGAAGTCCCACACCTTAAAGGTTTCACAGCCTCCCCAAACAGCAGCAGCAGCTGGAGATCAATGTTCTAAATAACGAGGCTGGTGGTGACATTTCACATTCAAACCTTAACATCTTAGTGACCTAGCTTCCTATAGTAGGCGCAGCCTCCTAAAGGTTCCTCCACTTCCCGGCAGCACTGTGGACCAGCCCTTCTTTCTCTGGTTCACTTGCTCTGGGCAGGGCTGTGCCTCACTCTAGATCTTGGGACACCCTGCTAAAGGTCCTGCCATAGAGCCTTTTCTGTCACTATAACAAAAATACTCAACACCAGGGTCCTTAATAGGGTAAAGAGGTTTATGTAATTCTCCATATTCCAGTGATCCTTTCTGACTGGCCCCTGGTCGGTCTTCTGGCTGTTGCGATCTAGCACTACAGAATGGGAACACAAGCAAGAGGAAAGCAGCGGAGGAGTTGGGGGTGGGGGATGTTGTCCCAGCAACGGCAAACACACCTTTTCTAAGAGTCTGCTCTTGTGGGAACTAACCCACTGCTGTGAGACCAGCATTACTACGTTTGCAGGGTACATGACCCAGTTGTTTCCCATTAGGCCCAATGTGTTAAAGGTCCCGTTACTTTTTAATACAGCTGCATCGGGGAATTAAGCCTTTTAAATGAGTTTTGAGGGGGACAAGTCTCATTCAGCACCTCTAGAAACCTCCTACCTTGACCACACATTCCTGTATGAGTCCACCAAGGCTGAAAGCGAGCCCATATGATTTGGGCTTCTGATATTGGCCCCAGGAGAGTGGAAGGTGGGGAGAGTATTCCAAGAAGAGGATGCAGGTGAGGTGGGCAGGTGATGGGGAGTGGAGCCAGCATGTTCCTGCCCTCAGCTTGGTGCCTTCTTTCTTAGTTTCTCTGCACAGGACCTGTGGCTCCCTGGGTTAGCTTCCCAGGTGGGCCCAGTTGTCCCTGCTGTTTCTCTTATGCCTGACATGGAGAACGCTCTCATGCCGATGTGCGGGACAGATGTGGGCACAGCAGTCTGCCCCTTGTTTTAGTGGAGCTGTTTGAGGCGGCTCTGGGAAGGCAGGCAAGGCATGCTGCCCAATAAGACAGCCCTCTGAAAGGAATAGGAAGTCTTCAGACAGGCAGACTGGGGGGACCTGACTTCCTTGGGGTACTTGGGCCCCAGCCACATCCCACTAGGATACTAGGGGCATCCAGGCAGATGGCACTTGCCAGGGTTGGTAGAGCATTATGGGTGTCTATTGGATTCTTGGGGCTCACATCCTTGACTGAGCTGCCTCAAAGTGGGCCAGCCTGGGAACAGTATACACAGAGCACTAGTCTGTTTAGTGGCCATGAGTTGGCTGAGGAAATCTGGCCACCTCTTTGCTGATGCCTGTGTAAGGACGTTGGTCCGGCTGGGTTTCACCACAGTGACCCAGATGTTCCCTGCCACCAGGGCTGGTGCCTTTCAGTGCAGATGATGATCCCTGACAAAGAGAGAAGACTAGCTGCTGTTTGCTGTGGTCTGAGAGATGCTCATGTGGGTGCCAGCAGGCCCTGCTGGGTCATCACATCCCAGTGAGACGAGATGGAGGTGCTGCCTTTCTGCCACCCTTCCCCAGTGGGCAAAGCCGTGCAGACTCACACAGGTGCCTGGTGTGAGCAGTGGCCAGCCCCTTGTGTTAGTGGCCTGGGCCAGGAGTTTGTGGTCATGCGGGTGTGGCCTGCTGAAGTGCTGTGCCTGCTCAGCATTAAATGTTGTCTATGGCACATTCTTTACCTTTTGCTCTGACTATTTTGTGGGATACCTTCCACATTCCTTACCCAAAACTTTTGAACTCACAGCTCCTTGTCTGCCTTTGACTCCGGGAAATGTCCCACTAACTTTTGAACCAGCTAATTCACTATTGGCCCACATTAACCATTACTCTCTCCCAGGATTCAAGCCATAAGCTGCTGCTCATTTAGAGACTGGATAGAAATAGTGGGGTCCCTTGCTGTCTTATCCTTACATAGCAGCCCATGTCCCTTGAGTTGTAGGGGTTGGCTTTCTTTCTTTTGATAGCTACATGATCCTTCCCATTATTCTCCAGGTTTCTTTTTCTTAGCTCCTCCCTCTTTAAGAAGTCAAACAAGGCCAGACAGCCTACCAGATGTTGGCACCTGGCTTCAATTTCAGCTGTAGCCAGGGTTCACTGAAGAGAATTTTCTATTCACACACAACCTATAATTTAAGTTGGACAACCCCATATATACCCTTGAGGTAGGGGCTCTCCTGTCCCCTTGCAGATAAATCCAGCTTAGATTTCCTCCTATGTAGCTGAGGGACAGGGCCTCCAAGTCTCTCTGGCTCCCTTTGCTCTGCTGTGTACTATGGCTGGCCACCATCCAGCCCCATGTTTTGGGCTTAGGAGATTATCTATTGTGGTGGTCTGTCATTCTTTGGATAACTTTATCTTGAGGTGGCACCTTCTGGTGTCTGCATGTTCTTGGCAAGGTTTTGGAGTGCTCTCTTAAGGGGCCCCCATGGGCTGGCTGCTGTCATCGGACATCTGGGGAGCTGGCCCTGTGTCTGAAGGTATTTGGCCTTGGACATGCTGCAGGAGATAAGCATATAGGAGGCCATGGACTGGAGATCCCTGGGGATGTGGACATAGCTGGGTCCCATAGAGTCGGAGCAGAGAAAAAGGAGGGGAATGAGAGGGGAGGCTGTCAAAAGAGAGAGAGGCCAGGCATGAGCTGCAGCTGGAAGGAAAGGCAGGGCCAGGTTTCAGAGGCCTGGGAGCACAGTGAGTGGACCAAAGGGACACTGAAGGGCTGGGGACACTGATGTAAGGGACTTGAGGGGACCCTATGCCAAGGGTAGGATGCCGTGTAGCAGAGGTGGTATTAAAAAGCCATGTGACTGGGAAAGCATAATGGGGACAGCTTGAGGCCTTGGGTCTGAATTTCCTAAGGAGGCTGATGCATGTATTGGGGAAAAGATGTAAGGAAGGGAAAGGAAGGAGGTTTTGTGTATGAAGTGCATGGCTTGTGGGTTCATAGCAAGTTCTTTCTTTCTTTCTTTCTTTCTTTCTTTCTTTCTTTCTTTCTTTCTTCTTTCTTCCTCTCTCTCTCTCTCTCTCTCTCTCTCTCTCTCTCTTCTCTTTTTTTTTTTTGAGACAAATCCTACACGGAGGGATTTGTGTAGAATCTCTCTGTGTAGCCCTGGCTGTCCTGGAACTCACTCTATAGACCAGGCTGGCCTGCTTCTGCCTCTTTAGTGTTGGGATTAAAGGCATGCACTGCCACCACCCGGCTATAGCAGGTTTTTAAGGGAGAGCTCAGAGTTGGGGCTTGGAGTTCAGTTAGCCAGGAGTTGGGTCCTTAAGGAGAAGCAGACAGGACAAGGTGAAGGACATTCTGGCTGAGGGTAGCCAAAGGCCTTGTTGCTACTGGTTTTGGAAGTAATTCACGAAGCACCAGGTGTCAGAAGCCAGTGGTGGCCTCTGTTGCAGAGGCCTTATGACTCCCTGGTCTGTGGCCTGTGAGGTCTTCACAGAAAGGGGATGTTTTTTCTCACCTTGCTGCTCTGTGCCTTGCTTGGTGACAATCATGGAATGGCAGACAGAACATGTGCCAGTGTAAACTGTGTGGTTTAGGAGCCAGGACCCAGGAAGTTTTAGTCAAGGGCTGTTCACTGCAGACATTTGTTCTGTATGCAGAAGCTTTGATTGGCAGTCAGATGGCCTAGAGGCTTAAGTGGCCATGTGGCTTAAGAACCTGCTGGATCCTTCCTTTGCCCTATGTCTTGATGGGTCCAGCTCCATGTCTTCCAGGGTCAGGAGGATGGATTGGTAGGAAGACAGGTTTGAGCCTCCACAGCATTCTTCAGGAAATGCCTAGGAGCTGGGGTTGGTGTCAGGCTGCTACAGTCGCTGAGAGGTCAGTGTGAGCCGTGGCATGTTGTCAGTGGGACAACTCTTGGTCTTTGGTGTGTGCCTGATGTAGATGTTGGTGTGGGTGGTGCCAGGTGGGTTTTTGACAGCCACAGGTGTTGCTAGGTGGGGGTGAGATTGCAATGGGGGAGGGCAAGGGGTAGACGGGTCTGCTGGGGGTAGGTCCCTGTTGGAGAATGTAGCTTGGCGGCACCTGTGCTGATAAGGCTGGGCTTTGGCGAGGGCCTGTCTCAGGCTCAGTGGACTCTTGTCTAGAGGAGCAAGGCATTTCCTGTCTCTGGAGGAAGACAGCCTCGTCCTGCTGATTTCTGGTCCTGGAGCAGATGGCAGTGGTGACTTGACGCTCACAGTGGCACCGTGGGCAGCGCTGTTCCAGGCCCAGCATCCTGTGCTGTGTGTCTGCAGCTGCTTGTGTTTGCTTCTGGAGCTGTCAGAGCAGAAAGCTTTAAGGCTGTGGCTTTGCAGCCTGTCATGCGGTGACCTGTGGATCTGGAGTGACCTGGCTAAAGTCAAAATGTCACAGGGCTGGCTCTTCCTGGAGGCCTTGTTGCCTCCATCTTACGTGCTAGGCCGTGCCCGAGGGTCCTCCAGATGCACAGGCTGTCTCTGCTGACTGGTGCATCTTCCCATCCCTTTTCCTGGGCTCCAGGAGTCATGGAGCCCTTCTGAAAGCAGGGTTGTCTGTCTCTCAGTCTCCGTGTCCTTATCTTGAGCTCATTTGCCAAGCCTTGTGCCTGGAGAGAGGACATGCACAAGTTGTGGGCATTAGAATGCAGATGTGTTAGGGGCACAGTTCTGGCCATCACTCTTCAGAGAAGATCCAGTGAGCTCTTAAAACAGCTTGGTCATCTTCAGTGTGGGGTGGAACCCAGGGCCTTGCAGATGCTGATCATATGTGATTATATTCCTATCGTGGGATTATACGCCCAGCTCCAGTATGTGCATCTTATTAATGGATAATAAATACTTAAATTATAAATTTGGCATCACTTAGATATTAAATGATGCAATATATAAACTATTCTTTCTTCGCTCCTGTCTACCATGAGTAATTCTACTCAAACATGTATCCTGTGCACTCGTGCCCTCACTGTCCTGGGACCATCCCTGCAATCTCCTGATAAAGCTGCTCTTCCCACTGCCTCCAACTGTTTAGCCTTGGTGTGTCTGTAAATCATTTGGAACATGTTCACAGTTTTATTACTGGAAACTATCTCACAACACAAGAATGTCTTAAGAGAGTAATTAATTTAGCAGTGAGTTCTGCAAACACCAGGCTCACTATTGTAGTTTGGATGGTCACATTCCAACCATGACTGTATTGCCTTTTCTCCCTGACAGTAGGTCTCGTGCTGCAGTCCAGGCTGACCGTACAGAAAGCTCCTGCCTCAGCCTTCTGAGTATGGTGCTTATAGATATATATGCGTTGATCTTTATTTTGTGTGTGTTGTCTATGTGTGTGTACATGTTTGTGTATGTTCAAGTACACATGTATGTATTATGTGCTTGTGAAGCATATGGAGGCCAGTTGTGCTCTTTTTTCTTTTTTTGTGACAAGGTCTCGCTGTGTATCCCTGGCTGCCCTTGAACTCACCATCTGCTTGCTTCTGCTTCCCGAGTGCTGGGCTTAAAGGTGTACGCCACCACCTCTGGCTTCCACCTTGTGTTTTGAGACCGGGTTTCTCACTGAATCTGTAGCTTGCCAGTCAGGTTGCATTACCTTGCCAGCAAGTCCCCTGTCTCCTGTCTCTTCCTCCGTAGTACAGGAACTACAGGCATGAATTGCATGGCCCACTTTTCTTAACTGTAAGTGCTAGGGATGGGACTCAGCCCCTTGTACTTACACAGTCAGCACTTCACCAACCGAGTCACCTCCTCAACCCCTGTATTGCTTTTAAAGGTAATCTTGAAAGAGTCTTAAGCAGTAGAGTTCTCAGCATTAGACACCTGTCCAAGAAAGCCTGCAGACTGAGATGGCGCCTACCTGCACGGTGGGCAAGCTTCCTTGTGCTTCTGATGGCTGTGTACACATGTGGTTTATGGCCATTCTTGCTTTTCTTCTTCTTTTTAATTTAAATGTATTTTTTATAATTATTCACCTTACATCCCTATTATAGATCCTTCCATTCTCTCTTCCTAGCCCCACCCCCTCTCCTTCTCCCCCCCCCATCCTCCTCCCCTAGGCCTCAGAAAGAGGGGAGCCTCCTCCCCTATCATCTGATCCTAGCCTATCAAGTTTCATTAGGACTGCCTGTATTCTCACCCCACCAGGGGGAAGTGATCAAAGAGCAGACAACAGAGTTCATGTCAGAGACAGCCCCTGATCCCCTTACTAGGGAATCCACATGGAGACTGGGCTGCCTGTTGGCTATATTTGAGCAGGGAGTCTAGGTCCTCCCCCTGCATGCTCCTTGGTTGGTACATCAGTCTCTGCGGGGCCCCTGGGACCCAGAATTTTTGGCTTTGTTGGTCTTATGGAGTTCCTGTCCCTTTCATGTCCTTCTATCCTGTAACTCTTCCATATGACTCCCTGTGCTCTGCCCAAAGTTTAGCTTTGAGTTTTAGCATCTGCTTCGATTCCCTGCTGGGTGGAATGTTTCAGAGGCCCTCTGTGGTAGGCTCCCGTCCTGTTCCCTGTCTTCAACTACTTCTGGTGTTTATTTTATTTGCCCTTCTGAATGAGAATTAAGAATCCTCTCTAGAGTTCTTGTTATTTAACTTCTTTAGGTCTATGGATTATACTATGGTTATCTTATATTATATGGCTAATTATCCACTTAAAAGTGAGTATATACCATGCATGTCTTTCTGGTTCTGGGTTACCTCACTCAGGATGATCTTTTCTAGTTCCATTCATTTGTCTACAAATTTCATGATTTTCTTGTTTTTAATAGCTGAGTAGAATTCCATTGGGTAAATGTACCACAATTTCCTTATCCATTCTCTGGATGAGGGACATTCTAGGTTGTTTCCAGATTCTGGCTATTATGAATAAAGCTGCTATGAACATAGTTGAGCAAGTGCCCTTCATACTTGCTTTTCTTTTGGGAGTCTGGAATTTTCGTATGTGCTGTATCCGGGACAACAGTGTGACTTTACCTCAGAGACAACCCTGGACTGTAAGTCTCTTCTGGGCTCCTGTTTAGACATTTTACATGCATGCTGTCACAGGTCCTTGCTGGAGGGACTTAATGTCCTGTGTGAATCCCCTGGGAGAAGGTTCTAGAAACTCATGCCTGGTTTCTTGGGCGTCCCTGTATATCTTTTCCTCTGCTGATTTTACCTTGAGTCCCTTTGTTGTAATGAGTCTTAACCTTGGTGTATGTCTGTGCCAAGCCCTGAGAGTCCTGTGGATCACTGTCCTGGGTGGTGTTGGGGACCCTGACACAGGTCTATTTTTTTAACCTTTTTTCAGGTTTATAGTTCATTTAGTAGCAACTGTAATCACAGAATTTTTCTATAGTGGCTTTGTATTTTTTAGATTAAAGTAGTCGCACCCTTTCTAAAGGATGATTAAAAAATACCTTTGAGGGGCTGGAGAGATGGCTCAGCCATTAAAGGCTGAGGCTCACAGCCAAAAAGACAAAAAATACCTTAGAATCTGAAGCCTGGATTTTAGTGACAACCAGTACTTTATGAAGTCATGTACCCTGGAATAAATCAGTATACCATTGCTTTGCTTTGTTCAATTGCTGTTTTTATCTCTTCTCTTGGATGACCTCCATGGTTTTATTGATTGAGGTTTTTTCATACTTACGTGTTTTCCCAGCATAGTGCTGGGAAACATTCACAATTAATTAATTGTGGGAGAGTCGTGGGGTATGGGAGAACATTTTGTAGAGGGGACTTGTGATCAGATCAAAGCATTAGGTGGTGATCTTTGGGGCCTTCGGCTGCAGGATAGCAGCAGGCCCCCGTTTCTCACACTGGACCTACAAGGGGCTCCATGGAGCCTTCAGGGGAGCCTGGGCCTGCGCCTTAGCCGCTTTCCATTCAGGTTGAATACAGAGGCCATCAGGCTGTTCTAATGTACATCCTCTTCAGAAACCTTGAAGGAGACTACAGCTTTTCACTTTGACAACAGGGTTCTTAACAGAGCCCGAGAGCCACCAGGTTTAGATTCCTTTTACCTTGACATTTTTGTGGTGACTGTAGAGACGTGTGTGTGTGTGTGTGTGTATGTGTGTGTGTGTGTGTGTGTGTGTTTATTGTTAATTACCTTGTAGAGTCAGGTAGTGGCACTAAGGGTTAGAGATACAGACTCTTTAATAACAAGGTATTTGCATTTCCTCCTTAGGGCAACATTTCAAGACAAAAATCTTGGTAGTATCAAGCATTCCTTGAAACATGGAATCCCTGGAATAGCGGGACATGCGATCAGCCCTGACAGTACAACAGGATGTACAGGGCAGGGGAGCCAGGGAAGCGGCAGCCTGGCCCTGCACCCCCTCGGGTGCGGAGTGTGGAAGTGGCCCGAGGCAGAGCTGGCTATGGCTTCACCCTGTCAGGACAGGCGCCCTGTGTGCTCAGCTGTGTCATGAGGGGCAGCCCTGCGGATTTCGTGGGCCTCCGGGCTGGGGATCAGATACTTGCCATCAATGAAATCAATGTGAAGAAAGCCTCACACGAAGATGTGGTGAAACTAATTGGGAAGTGTTCCGGAGTCCTCCACATGGTGATCTCTGAGGGCACCAGCCACGTGGAGTCCTGTTCCAGCGATGAAGAAGGTGGCCTGTATGAGGGGAAAGGTTGGCTGAGGCCTAAGCTTGATTCTAAAGCTTTGGGTATAAACAGGGCAGAGAGGGTTGTGGAAGAGGTGCAGTCTGGTGGGATTTTCAACATGATTTTTGAAAGCCCGAATCTTTGTGCCAGTGGCACTGAGCCCCCGAAGCTGAAGCAGAGGTCCCTGTCAGAGTCAGCTGCTTTGCGGCTTGATGTTGGCCAGGACAGTCTCTGTGCTCCACATCCCAGCATGCTCTCCAAGGAAGAGGTACCAAAAGTTATCAATGATGATTCCGTGTTCACTGTAGGGCTGGACAATCACGACGACTTTGGACTAGATGCAAGTATTTTAAACGTTGCCATGGTCGTGGGCTATTTGGGCTCCATCGAGCTCCCTTCCACAAGTTCCAACCTGGAGCACGACAGTTTACAAGCTATTCGTGGCTGCATGCGCCGCCTGCGGGCCGAGCAGAAGATCCATTCACTAGTGACCATGAAGGTCATGCACGACTGTGTGCAGCTGGTCACTGACAGGGCTGGCGTGGTGGCCGAGTACCCTGCCGAGAAGCTGGCATTCAGTGCCGTGTGCCCAGATGATAGGCGGTTCTTCGGGCTGGTGACCATGCAGACCAACGATGATGGGGGCCTGGCGCAGGAGGATGAAGGTGCCCTGAGGACGTCCTGCCACGTGTTCATGGTGGACCCAGACTTATTTCATCACAAGATCCACCAAGGCATCGCACGCAGATTTGGGTTTGTGTGCACTGCAGACCCAGACACGAGCGGTTGTTTGGAATTCCCAGCATCTTCCCTCCCTGTGCTTCAGTTCATCTCTGTTCTATACCGAGACATGGGAGAACTGATCGAGGGCGTGCGGGCCCGTGCCTTTCTCGATGGAGATGGGGATGCCCACCAGAATAACAGCACCAGCAGCAACAGTGACAGCGGCATTGGCAATTTCAACCAGGAAGAGAAGAGCAACAGGGTGCTTGTTGTTGACCTAGGCGGGGGCTCGAGCAGGCACGGCCAGGGCAGCAGCCCAGGGTGGGAAGGTGTGAGTGGAAGGGGCTCACAGCCTTGGAGTGCACCCTGGAATGGAGCTTTCGGCCATGACTCGGAGGTGGGCTCCCCACTGGAAACCAGCCCCCACAGTGACAGGTTCTGGGACTTAACAAAGCATTCAGGACCTACGTCTTACATGGAGGTCCCTCCAGCCTCCTTGAGGAGTTCTGTACCCCCTTCTAAGAGGGGTGCCACGGGTTCCAGCTGTGGTTTCAACCAGAGGTGGCTCCCGGTCCATGTGCTGCAGGAGTGGCAGTGTGGGCATGCCAGTGACCAGGAGTCTTACACAGACTCTACGGATGGGTGGTCCAGTGTCAACTGTGGCACTCTGCCCCCTCCCATGAGTAAGATTCCTGCAGATCGATACCGGGTGGAGGGCAACTTTGCTCAGGCCCCGCTCAGTACCCAGAAGAGGGACTGGTCCAGGAAGGCTTTCGGAATGCAGAACATATTCGGACCCCATCGAAATGTTAGAAAGACCAAAGAGGACAAAAAGGTAAGCTGGAGGGAGTTCAGGAGGAGTGGCTTCACTGTAACATGGCCAGTTGCCACTCACAGCCCTGGCTTACTCCCATTGTGGCTTCTGCAGGCTATCAGCAGATCTATTCTGCACTGCACTGAGATCTTGCTCTGTAATCTCTTCCTTGGTCTAAACCCTGCCTTAGGCTATTTTCTGATTGGTTCTGTCAGAAAATCTGTGATGGACAGGTAGTAACATCAAGAAGGTGATTTCTTCCAGCTTTGGTAGGGCCTTCCTCCCTCCCTGGCTCCTGGCCATGATGGTGGTTAGAGAGCGACTCTAAAGCAGCTGTTTTGAAGCCCACTGTGTTGCGGATCCCAAGTTGTATCTCAGTGTCTGAAGTGAGAGGCTTGGAGAAGCACAGTGGTCTGGCTCACTTTGGGGTCCTTACTGGCAAATCCCTGGGTTGGCTTAGGGTCCCTGCCTGCAGCTGATGGCGCTGGCTGAGCATCACTGCCTCAGAGAACCTGATCCGTCAGTGGTCATTATCCCTTGAGGACCTTTAGTTTCTCATGGGATCTAAGTTTAGAGCATAAGAGGAGAAAACCAGCTCCTGCTGGGGCTCTGTTCAGTGAAGGTGGTGCTGTTTGAGGTGAGGGTGTGCTGGCCACAGCAAGCCTCAGCATTTCCCTCCTTGTTTCTGGGAAGCTGTTCTCAGAGACATTTATAGTTAATGTTTGTACATTTTTTGGTTTAAAATTTTTTTCTTTCAAACCTTCCAAAGGCTGGTCAGCACAGGGGGTGAAGCAAAGACTGTGGCTGTCATGTAGGTGGGGATTTGTCCCAGAGCCCTGTTAAGCTTTAATGATGTTTCGTTGTGACTTGTATCAGATAGAGAAGGAAGGGTGGCTCCCGCTCTCTCTCCCTAGATGACCATAGATAACAGTGATGCAACTAAGTGTAGATTTAAAGCAACACACAAAGTTGTACTTCTACCAGCTTTCAATATGGTTCTTTTTCATTTATAAAAATAAAATAAAATAAAATCTTAGCAGGTTGTTCTGGCAGGAAGCTTTGTAACTGAATGCAGTGGATCTCATCTTGGCAAGGGCAAAGCCAGAACAAGCACAGCCGGGACAGCAAAGAGGGGGAAGGAGAGCACAGGGGATTTCCCAGTGCAGTGCCCTCTTGCGCAGAGGAAGCATAGGGGGGTCTGTAGGCACTCAGATGGGGCGTATCCCATCCCTAAGCATGCTCAG
Organism: Meriones unguiculatus; assembly: GCF_030254825.1. NCBI lineage: Eukaryota > Metazoa > Chordata > Mammalia > Rodentia > Muridae > Meriones > Meriones unguiculatus. Next base: position 29,486,989 of record NC_083360.1, on the reverse strand, counting down.
GTGAGAAGTACAGTCCTGAGCATGCTCAGTGTAAGGTTAGGGAGCACATGCTCAGAAGATTCATTCTCTGGGCATGCTCAGTTTATGTCCTAACGTTTTAGATAAAAATAAAGGACAGGATTGTGCTGGGCTTGGAGTTTGTCAGAAACAGAAGGGAGGTCAGAGGGCTAAACTGCCTGGAAATAAGAGTTTAGAAAGGGAGGGAACAGTGCTAGAGGCTGCAGATAGTGGTGAGGTTACACACACTCCTGATTCTTGTCATGTCAACAGTGGCTTAAATTGACCATTTGCACCGGGTGCAGTGGTGCATGCCTGTAATCCCAGCACTCAGAGGCAGAGGCAGCCAGATTTCTGTGAGTTCGAGGCCAGCCTGGTCTACAAAGCAAGTCCAGGACAACCAAGGCTACACAGAGAAACCCTGTCTCAGAAAAAAAAAAAAAAAAAAAAGGTTGTCAATTTGCTGGGAGGCAGCTAGACTAGCCAGGATCTGGTGGGGACACAGAACACACTGCAGTGATGTGATCAGGGAGGCTCAGTGTGCATGAGGATAACTCAGGAAAGACCCATAGCTACTGAGTTAAGAGAAGACAAGGTGGTGAAAGGTGGTGAATGTAGAAAGGGGTGTGGTTTAGAAGAGTGACAGGGAAGAGACCAGACACACTGCAGAGTGAGAGACTTGTGAGGAGCAGCAGGTAGTGGATTCCTTAATGAAAGGAAGGCTGGAATGAAGAGACTTGGGGGCAGAGAGCAGCTGCTGAATTGTAGTGGCTGTATCTGGGAGAGATGTCAGGCTGAAGAGATGATGGCGCAGCCATTAAAGGCAAGGCTCACAAGCAAAAATGTAAGAGAAATCTTGTCAAAGTAACTGCATGCTGATCTACTCCCACCGCTTGGAAGGGGTAGACACTTTGACCGAATGCCCCCTCTGGAGCCTTTGTGACAGCACTGAATGTTAAACCATGGGCAGGGGTAGGGTGATCTGCCAGGCCTAAGGTGAAAGAGCAGGAGCTGGCCATCAAGTGTGACTTGGTGCCTAACGACTGGCATGACCCATGGTTCCCATGTGCCCTCTTTCCATGTCGAGCCTCCTGGATAACACCAGAGAGAGCAGCTCAGTGTACCTGAAAGTCAGGCATCACGGTGAGAGTGCGCTCTCCCTCCAGAGCCACAGAGTCTGTGAGCATATTCTTTGTTATGTGCCCATGAAGTGTCTTCCTGCTTAGCTTTGTGACTGGCTCCTGTTGGGATAGTGACGCCACACCCTCGATGCCTGAGGCAGTCAGTTCTCCAGCCTTAGCTTTTTCTTCCTGGGCTTTCTGTGGTCCTTCCTGAGCTTGGCTCCAGCCCTCCAGCAGTCTTGTAGGTTCCCAGGGGTGTGTTGTTGCTCACCCTTCTCTCCCCACACACTGCTGGGGGTCCACTTCCCTGCTTTTCCTTTCAAGCAAGCCTTGGCGGTTTGCTCCTTTGAGCAGATCCCTATGACCAGCAGCTGTGGCTGCGCAGTCCTGCAAGCATTGTAGCCAGTTAGGCAGTTGTTGGATACTCTCTCCTGTCCCTACCTATCCTGGTAAGAATGAAGTGAACAGACAGCAAAGAGTAAGGCTCGGGGGTACTTTGTTGTCAGTTGGGGATTAACTTTAAATGAGGTAAAACAGACTGCTACACAGGATTTATTTTTTTTTAATTATTAAAAAAATTTTAAATTTATTTTTTTATAATTTATTCACTTTACATCCCGATTATAGCCCCCTCCCTGGTCTCCTCCCAGTCCCACCCCCCTCTCCCTTTCCCGCTATTCCTCTCCCCTATTTCTCAGAAAGGGGGAGTCCTCCTCCTCTACCATCTGCCCCAGCCTATCAAATCTCATTAGGACTGCTTACATCCTCTTCCTCTGTGGGCTGGCAAGGCCATCCCATCAGGGGGAAGTGATAAAAGATCAGTCAACAGAGTCCATGCCAGAGACAGTCCCTGCTTCCCTTACTAGGGAACCGACATGGAGACTGAGCTGCTTATTGGCTACATCTGAGCAGGAGGTCTAGATCCTATCCATGCATGGTCGTTGGTCAGTACATCAGTCTCTGCAGGCCTCCCTGTGCCCATATTTGTTAGCTCTGTTGGTCTTCTTATAATGTTCCTACTACAATCCACAGACCTAAAGAGCTAACTAACAAGGGCCCTGATTGGTTGAATGTGGGCAGGGTGAAAATAGGATCCATCAGGAAAGAGTGGTCCACTCTAGTGGGGGAGGGGAAGAACCCCGACTGCACCCCAAGTTGCTCTAAATTCAAGTTAGGTCTGGGGTCTGTCTGTGAGGATACTCGTTACAGTGTTCAGGTCGAGGAGGGCTTTTGTCATTTGCCACACTGTCAGCACTGACACTGACACTGTGGGCTTGAGCCTGCCAGCTCAGAGAGGACTGCCAGAAAGCGCAGGCTTCGTATACCCTACTACCAGGACTGCCGTAGCCTAAGACTTCTTGCCTTTGCCATCCTCATCCAGCTGCCGGACTCCCAGTGAAAAGCTGCAGGGCTTGTGAGGATGGAGAGGCACCCTGAGAATGGGCCCCTCCAACCTCCACCTGCTGAACACCAAGTGGAGGAGGGGTGGTCGAAAGGACCCAGGGAGTCACCTGGTGGGAGTTGAGAAGCTCCTCACTTTGGGCTTTCATGGTGGCCAAGCAAATTTCCCTTCTCTTTGGTCCCAGGAGGCAGAGAAATGTTTTTACTGGTGTGTGCAGTGTGTAGGTAGGACTGACTGCCTTGGGCCATGAGAAGCCCAATAGTCTCCTTGGGGCCCAAGGGTGCATACCCGTGTGGACTCGTAGAGGCCCATGCTGGGCCGTATGCACTGAAGGTGAGCTGTGGAGGTGGGCTCTCCCACAGACCTGCCTGGTCAGGCTGGCTCCCCTTGAGGGCAGCTTTGAGTGGAGTCGTAGTCTTCTCCGTGTGTCCTCACAGGGTCATCCCTGTGTGTGCTCTGATCTCTGTCGGCCATCACATTGCATTCGAGCCTACCCAGCGCTCTCCTTTGGCACCTCTGTAAAGTCTCTGTCTCCAAAGGTAGGTGTGTGCTGAGATTCTGAGTTAAGGATTCGACATGTGGATATTGGGGAGCACTGACCAGCCTGTGAAGGTAGTGCCCTCCTGGGCTTGATCAGGGCCGTGTCTGTCTCTTCCAGTGAAAGACATGAGAAGGAGATCAGCCCAGGAACAAGATGGCCCATGACAAGTTGTGGTCTCACCCTTTGATGATGTCATCATAGGCAGTGTCTCTCAAGTTGATGTATTAGAGCAAAGTGTTCCTGCCAATCCGCTGAGCTGTGAGGGATAGGCAGTGAGACACAGCAGAGAGGGACTCAGACAGAATGTGGATCTGTCTCAGAGCAGACAAAATCAGCTGATCTGACTGCTTGTAAACAGACTGAATTCGATTAGACGTCAGTTGGGCTTAGGAATCAAACTGAATTGTATGCAGTGTGGGTGTAATGGAAGTTTCGGTCTCTTTGTAAACTCAGTTATGTAAATATGTGCGTGTTTTAATCCTAAGTGTGGGATTTTAGTTGGGCTATAAGTTTGCCCACACTTGTTAATTGTCATGTGCGGGGCGTGATCTTGGCCAGGCTGGTAACAGCCTTTCACGTGCAGCATGGAGAAGGGTGTGGCCTAGGACCCTGAGGATATAAACTGAGAGCCCAGAAAGAGAAGGTGTGGCGTGTGGTGTTGGCATTTGGCGAGTAGCAGTTTGGAGAGACCAGAGATGGACGGTGTGGCGGTTTAGAGCAGACAGACAGAGAAACATTTCAGGGCACAGAGGTGTGGAGGAGCCTGCTGGCTACGTTTGCTGTTGATGGAGATGGGTATAGCGTCCTAAAAGAAGCCCTGGACCCTAAATAGCCAGGAGAAGTAAAGGGGCCCTCTCTCCCCACTAACCTTCTCTCTTCTACATAGGGGAGAGGTTGGAAAGGAGGTTGAAGCCTAAACACCCCAAATAGAGTTTTAAAAACGAGCGCTCATTTTCAAGTTAGCCTCTTTCTTGCCTGAGTCCATAGATGTGTGTTGGGGATGGAAGAAGAGCCAAGAGCCACTAGGGCTTGGGGTGGGTTTTCAAGAGAGTGAGCAATCAGCCATGAGGAGGGACAGTGTATGAGTAATGGGGGACTCCTGCCACATGAAAGCAGCCGGTCACAGAAAGGCCCATTTGAATCCCTTTCTTGTGTAAAGAGTTAGGTGCTCTCAAGCCATTGTTAACTGTCTACGTTTATCTTCGGCTTTTAAACTAAGTGTGTGTATGTACACAGGTGGGCATGCGCACACTATGTATGGTGGGAAGAAGACAGCTCTTGGGAGTTGGTTCTCTTCTTCCACTGTGGGGTCCAGGCTTGTGCACCAAGTGCTTTTACCTGTGGAACTGGCTGGCTAGCCCAAGTGTGCACATGCTTAAAGCAACAGATGAGACACTGCGAAGGGAGCTGGTCTTGATAGCTCAGGCCTTTGATCCGGTTACTCTTGGGCTGAGATAGGAGGATAGCAGGTTCATGTCCTGTTTACACTAGAGTTCAAGGCCAGCCTAGGCCAGGTAGTGAGCCTCCCATGGAAAGATGGCTGGGAATGTGGTACAGTCAGCGGGCTGCCTGCCTGCCTAATGTGTGGGTCCTGCATCCTCTTCCTCCTTCTTCGTCGTCTTCTCCTCCTCCTCCTTCTGGTTTTGGTTTTGGTTTTACAAGATAGTGTTTCTCAGCCTTGACTGTCCTGGACTCCCTTTGTAGACCAGGCTGGCTTTGAACTCAGAGATCTGTCTTCCTCTGCCTCCCCAAGAGAGACAGCTGGGATTACAGGCATTTACCACTTGCCCAGTTTTCCTACATACCACTTCAACCTCACTCCCCCCCCCCCAAGTCAGCAAAAGAATTTCAGCAAGCAGACTGGTAATAACTGTTACCATAGAGGTCAGAGAGAGCCAGGGAGGGTATATGACACTTCTTATCTTGGGTCAGTTCTTCTTGATTGAAATGTGAACTTAGAAAAAAAAAAAAAAAAAAGAAATGTGAACTTAGTGACTAAAAAAGTTCCCTTAGAGAAAAACCAAATTATTTTAGACTTAAAAAATCTCGTCATCATTGTGTGTGTGTGTGTATGTATGTGCATGTGTGTGCACATGTGTGTATGCACATCCACGTGCGGGAGTTTATGCTATTGCATGCATTTGGAGGTCACAGGACAACTTTTGTTGTTGATTCTCTCCTTATAACAGGGATTGGGTATTGAGCCTGGATCATCAGGTATGTGTGGTAAGTGCTTTTACTATTAAGCCATCTTGCTGGTCCCTAAAGATAAAAAGAACAAAGCCAGCTGTACCTGGTTTTGTAACAGCCCACAGTATATAGAGGCAGGATGATCAGGAGGTTAGGCCCATACAGTGAGTTTGAGGCTAGTCTGGGCTACATGAAACCCTGACTGCAAAAAGAACAAAAATCACAACATAATGAGTCATGGAGTTAGGAACTATAATTCCTCCTTTATGTGGCCCCGAAATGAGAGGCTCACCAGAGACAGAGCCTAGAGAGCTCTGCATTCAACAGATTATGTGCATAGTTTTTCCCTGTGTGAGAGGAAGTTCCAAAACAGATGTAAATATTTTCTTCTGGTACTTTCAACAAAGAGGACTCCTACAAAAGGTCCCATAGTGTCACCTCCCTGAGCAGGGTATCTGTGACCCTCACTTGTGTAAACTGAAGCTGTCTTGCCCCCAGCACCCACCCCAAGTCTTGGAAAGACCCAGTATTTCCGGGTGAGGTACTGGCAGCCTGGAGCTGTGTGCTCTGTGTAGCCTCCTCCCCCAGTAATGCAGCAGAGGGCCTTTCAATGCCAATGCCAGTTCCAGGACGGGGTCTGACTTTCGGGTGGTGCGGCTGGGAGGGTGAGTTGATGTGGGGTTACAGAGGAGCCCCAGGAGGTGGAGGGTGTGTCTGCTGCCTGCTCCTTTGTCTGCTTTCCCGGAAGGAAGACTGTTTAGAGTCCTCCTGGAATAGCCCCGGCTGAGCGATTGTCCCAAACACGGGCATTTGCTGCCCTTCCACTGTGTGCACGCACATGCCTTACAAGAGTCCCGTGCTCCGTTCGTAGTGGCCCGGCACAACTTCAAAGCTTTCTCTGTGATGTTATGTGTAGCTGCAGCCTGATCATCTTCTATTGTGTGAATAGTCCACTGTGTAAATGTGTCACCCAGTGGTTCCATTCCTGGTTTTCTCAGGTTTATTATCTTTTGTGAATGTGCGTTCTGTCTCTGTACCATGTGTGCCTGTTACCCACAGAGCTATAAGAGGGCACCAGAGTTACAGGCACTTGTGAACTGACCTAGGTCCTGGAATTGAACTTGAGGCCTCTGGAGGATCAGCGGACACTCTTAGCTGAACCACCTCTTCCGACCTCTGTAACATTACTGTTAATGCCACCTCTGTAACTTGCCCATGTCTAGGTGTGGCTCTCGGGCTTCTCGACATGGCTAATGTTTGCATTTCCTCGATTATAAAGTTTGTATTGTCTCCTTGCTCGTAGGTCGGCTCATACCTCTTGCCTGTTTCTAGGTTGTCTCTTCTGGGTCAGCAGGACTGTGGACGCTGGCTGCTTGACCAGTGATGGTAGTAGGACCATACGTTTACAGACACCCATGCTCTCGCATCCCCACCCCACCTGTGGCTTGCTTGCTTTTACTTTTCTTCGTGTGTTTTTGAGTGCCTAGAAGTTCCTAGCCTTTATTTAGCCATATGTACAATTTATGCCCTAAGTAGTGGAATCCCACTGCTTTAAGATTAGCCTTTCTTCCCTTCCCCGGTTTTCTTAGAGGTAACTTTTTAGTGTGTGTTACATGCATGTGTATGTACTTATGTGGGGTGGTCTTGTCTCTGTGTATGTAGAAGTTGGATTGGTCTGTCTTTAACAGCTTCTGTATTGTATGTTTTTGAGGCTAGGGTTTCTCACTGAACTCAAGGCTTTCTTTGCTGCTTCAGCTAGAGCCGCTGGCCAGTCGGCCCCCAAGACCCTTCTGTTTGCTAGGACAACAAGCACCCAGCCAGATGTTGGTTTGTTTGTTTGTTTTCATTTTTGAGACAGATTACTCCATGTAGCTTTGTCTGTCCTGAAACTTGCTCTGTAGACCAGGCTGGCCTCAATCTCATAGAGGTCTGCCTGCCTCTGCCTCCCAAGTGCTAGGATTAAAGGTGTGCACCGCCACCACCTGGCCTGCTTTTTTTTTTTTTTTAAATGTGTACGAACTTGTGTATGGGCATGTGCACATGGACACAGGCACTTGCAGAGGCCAGGGCCATTGTATCTCCCGGATCTGGAACTGTAAGTGGTGTGAGTGTTAGGACTCCAAACTCAGGTCCTCATGCTTGCATAGCAAGCCCTTTGTCCACTAAGCCATCCCCCCAACCACAAGTGACACTGTGAATAGGATCTGGTGAAGGGTGAGGGTTCGTCGTGGAGGACATTGTCGTGGCACTGAGTTTATCCTCCCACCTGTATCAGTAATGTCCCAGCATAGATTGCATCTTCTGATGTGTACGGGTGTGTTCCTTGGCAACTTATTCTGTGTCAGTTTACTGTAGCTTCAGGATGTCTCTGTAGGGAAAGACCCTGTTTGTATGCCTGTTCTTGCTTTGTCGGCACCCCAACAATAGTTTATTATAACCTCAGAGTGTCTGTCTCTACAGGGCAGACCTCACTTTATGCTGATTTTGCTTAGGCCTCACTCTCTTATGTAGATGTTACACTCAGTTTAAACATTTTCCAAAATACTATTGGTTGTGTTCATTTATATTTTCATGTGTAGACTAATTTGGAAGAATTGATGGGTTTAGCCTGTCAAGCTTTCCTGACAATGAAAATAACATCTCTCCGTGTTTCGGTTTTCTCTATTTTGGTTTTTTTTTTTTTTTTTAAATTAAAGAAAAGAAAACAGATATCCCAAATCCAGATACCCATTGGTAGAAGTGTTGCAGTGTTTTTAAGCTTTTGGAATAACTTTTTAAATTTCTGATTATATTTAGGATTGCTCTGTAGTGCTCTTCAGATTGCAGTGTGTTAAGCTGTGCACTGCTGAGCTCAAAAGGGTGCAAAGGGAAGACCTTGAATTCTGTTGTTGGGGAGGTGACTGTGGTGGACATAGAGCATGCTGTTGCAGGCGACAGAAGGTGAAAGAGAAATTCTGGCCTGACGTTTCCTAAGTTTTTGATTTTTAAGTTTTATTTTGCAGCGAGGTGTGGTGGCACACGCCTTTAGTTTAAGCACTCAGGGAGGCAGAGGCAGGCAGATCTCTGTGAGTTCAAGGCCAGCCTGGTCTATAAAGGGAGTTCAAGACAGCCAAGGATACTCAGAGAAACCCTGTCTTGAAAAAAATAAAAAACAGATAAATAAATAAATAAAAGTTTTATTTTGTAATTAAATCCCACATTAACCTCCCTTAATCTCGATGTCAGCCTACTGTCACCCTAAGGGATCATGTGATTTTCAGACGTGGGAGCCTCTAAGGTTCTCGGGCCAGGGTCTATGTGCACTGATATCTTGGTGAACTCATGTGTTATTTTCACACGTGCATTATGATATTCAGAAGTTCACCCCACCCTGTATAAAAAGTACATCTCAGCGTCCAAATTTAGGCTAGTCTTGATGCCCTCTGAGGAGCCTGGGGTACCTAGGAATCCCGTGCACTTTAACTGAAGCTCAAGTATGTGTTAGATTTTGCTTCTACAAGCTCTTCAGAATGAATTTAGCAGGGGCGTCAGGTCTGCTTCCAGGTTCCTACCCTCAGTGCTAGCCAACAGTATGGAAATGTATGCCGAATAAACCCTTTCTTCTCCAACTTGCTGTGGCCGTGGTGTTTATCACGCAATAGAAATCTTGACCAAAATAGACTGTAACCTGAAACTGTAAGCTAAAATAAACGCTTATTTCCTTAAGTTGCCTTTGTTAGGGTATTTTGTCACAGTGACCAGCAAAGAAAATAAGGCAGAAATTGGTTCCAAGAGTGGGGTAATTGCTATGATAAGCCTCATCATAACTATTGAGCTTTTTGGGAAGAATGTGGAAGAGCTTATAACTTTGGCTTAAAAAAGCCATTGAGTGCTAAATGAAGAGTTTAATGGGCTGAGACAAGACCAGAATGCCGAGAGAGGCTATTAAAATTATTTTTTATAAAATTGTGTTTGTTTCTTAGTTTCTCTCATACCCCAGCTATTACCCAAATAATTGAGACTTTATTAATTTATTTTAACAAGCTTCACAGCACAGTAACTGAGCAGTTATTACTCTATTCTTAACCTTTTAAACTACTCTAGCTTCCTTCCAGCGTAAATCTCAGAGATACTTGCCCTGTATGGCTTTCCTGCTCCGGCTCCACTCTTCTGGACTTCTGCCTGTGCCTGTGTCTCCTTCCTCCTCTAACTCCTTCTCCCCTGGCTGGCAAGAAGTCCAGTCTTATTCTCTCCACTGCTCAGAAACTGGCTGTCAGCTGTTTTGTTGGCATATCAGGGGACAACCAGGGAGCAGTGTTTACACTACATTGAGACAGGAGATTCTCAGAACAAGGATTGCAGCCAGATATGGGGTACAGAAATCAGCATTTGAATTACACAATAACCTTATATCTACAAGAAGCATGGACAATAGAGGCCCAGCTCCTTAGATTTTAGGGGGAATAGGTTCTAACAGGAACTGGAATGGGGCAATTCTTGTGATTTTTTTTTCTTTTGCCAAGAATTTGGCTACATTTTTCCTGTCTTGTGAAAACTTGAGTAGGATTCAGTTTGAAGATGATGAACTGATTTGTTTGGCAGAAGAGATTCACGGCAGGATGGTATTCAGGCTGGTGCTGAAGAAGCAGCTGTAAGTGGTAAGGAGATCAGCATCATTGTAGAAACCCTCTTGTGTTGCACTGGGGCAAGAGGAAGGGTGGGTGTCCCAAGGGTAGGACCTTGCCCGTGAAAGGCTTTATCCTGTAGAGAAACAAATTCATTTAAATAAATGAAACCTGAAAAGGTTCTCTGCTCCTCAAGAGGAACTGCCCAGAAAACTGTGAAAGAACTGCCCAGGAGACTATGTCCTCGAGGTCTGTGTACTGCTGGCTCCAAGGAACCGGGCTACACCTTAAGCTGGCAGCCAGCAGGGCTTAGCAATGCTGTAAACATTGTCTGCATGGTGCTGGTTTTAAAGACAAAGATGCAAGATTCCAGGACAGCTGAGGCCAGGCACTCTGTAGCAGGGTTGGACTTCCCGTGGAGGGGCCGTTGTGTGAAGCTCTGAAGGTGAACCGTGGAGACCCCAGGATATTGGAGTGCTAGGACTGGTAGGCCATCTGCCAGGAAGGAGTGTGTGACAGGAAGCAGAACAGGGAAGCTGTAGCTCTGCAAGTGGCAGGACTCGGGTCAGAGCGCCGCCTGCCTGCTGGAGCCACGTGGTTATGCTCCAAGTTCCAGGTTATGGGGAAGAAGGTGGAGGGTTTGGTGTTTCACCTGATGGACTTGAGTTTTATTTTGTGTGATTGTTTTATCCCCTGGTTCTTTCCTCTTCGAATAAAACATATTTATTCTGTGCTATTGTATGTTCAAAGTATGTACCTTGTTTTTTTATTTTAGAGTCACGCATAGACTTGGGATTTATTAAGCTTTGGAATTTTTAAAGACTATGGAGACTTTTAAAGTTGTATTGTGCTTTATATTATGAAATAAGCGTGTGGCTTTGGAGGAAGGAGGTGGAAGATTATGTTGACAAGGAGTGGGGATTTCAGACAGTATGCATGTATGTATGTCTGAGGGAGTGTACACGTGTATCACAGCATGTGTGTGGGGGTCAGAAGACAGTTTGCTGGGTAATTAGTTCCCTCCACTCTCCATGTGGGTTCTGGGGATCAAACTCAGGCTGTCAGGCTTGGCGGCAGCAAGTACCTTTACTCACTGAGCCATCTATCCGCCTTGTTTTTTCTCTCAACAAACTCAGGCAATTACCTTCCTAAGTGTCTTTTTTTTTCTAAGTGTCTTAATAGGCTTATTATTTCATTAGTTATCCCTAGCTGTTTTATGTAATTTTGTTGCTATTATTAATATACCATCATAAATTATAAATGCCACTTCTGGTGATAAATGAAAGTGCAGGGTTTTTTTTTTTTGTTTTGTTTTGTTTTAATATAGCTTTTTTTTTTTTCCTTTAATACAGCTGTCAGAGTTTGGGAGGTTCCTTCTCTTCCTATGTTAATACAGTTTCTCCAATGGGTGTTCTAGCTTAGCTTTCTTTCTGAATGTTCTGCATCCTTTGAATTGTGTGGGCTTCCTCCTCTTCATTAGATTTTCAAATGTTAGACCACATCTGCATTCCCAAGATAACCCAGCTTAGCACAATGAGCTTTTCATATGCTAGTGGATTTGGTTTGCTAATATTTTTGTAGGATTTTAAAATCTATGTTTATAAGACTCTTCTGTAATTCTCCCCTTTTCTTATTGTCTTTGGTTTTGGTAGCAATTTTTTGCCTTATAAAATTAATTATATTGTATATATTGTATCAAATTAATAGTAGAGTGTGTCTCCCTGTCTTCTTTTTTCTTCCCCTTCTACTTTTCTTGCTTTCTTTTCTTTCTTCTACTTCTTCTTTTCTTTTCTTTTTTTTTTTTGGTTATTCAAGATAGGGTTTTTCTATATAACAGCCCTGGCTGTCCTGGCACTCACTTTGTAGACCTAGCTGGCCTTGAATTGAGAGTTCCACCTGCCTCGGCCTCATGAGTGCCAGGATTAAAGGTGTGCGCCACCACACCAGGCTTTCCTCCCCTTTTTCATGTGTAAACCTTCACCCTCTTTTCAGTTGTGGGAATTAAACCCAAGGCCTTGCCTATGCTAGGCAGGGGCTCCACAGCTTAGGCACATCCCCAGCTCTGGGTCCTTTTATTAAACAGTATCAGCAAGGCAGTCAAGCTATACCAGTGACATTGGCTTTGGCTAAGTTAACAGTCTGCTTTATTTAAACTTTTCCACTTCTGTGTTGGAGACAGATAGTTGGATTTCTTTCCCAATCCAGTTTGAGATCCTCTGTTAGCATATGAATGAGATCAGAGGAATCTATAGACATGGTCCATCCATGTAGTAGGAAGAGAGGTGAGTCCTGCTCTCCTGGAAGATACCAGCTCCTGGAAGCCAACAACCCTCCCTTTCACTCTTTGCCTTTTGTTTTGTTTTCAAGACTGCTTGGTTTGTGTCCTCCATCCCTTCTTTTCTTTCTTGGTATGGCAGTTCATAGTTTGTTTCTCCTTTAAAGGTTCTTGGCCTTTCCTGACAGATAAATATTTGGTTCTTAGATACTTGCTAACTTATGTAACTTGTCATCTTGTTTAAATGTGCTTCCCTGTGTAACTGTCCTTTCCTTTCTTGAGGTCAAGACCTGTACCTTTCTCCTTCTTCTCAGAAAGGTGATTCACGGTGACCAGGAGTAGTTTTTTTCAGCAATGGATGCATGAAATGCACTATAGGGCTGTAGGAAGGCCTCGTTTGATAAAGTGCTTCCGAGCCCTAGAATTCAGTTCTAGCAAAGAAGGATGCATGGAGAAAGAGAGATTGCTAGGGCCTGCTGGCCAGTCAGCCTCGCCAACTCGGTGAAGTTCCAGGCCAATGAAAGGTCCTGTCTGTCTTGGTTAGGGTTTCTATTGCTGTGATAAGACAAAAAGCATGATCAAAAGCAACTTGAGGAAAGAGTTTAGTCCAGCTTGCAACACTCAGGTCACACTCCATCACAGAAGGACGTCAGGGCAGGAACCTGGGGTAGGAACTGAAGCAGAGTCCATGGAGAGGCGCTGCTTACTGGCTTGCTCTTACAGATTGCTCAGCCTGCTTCCTCATAGCATCCCGGACCATCAGTCAGGGGTGGTACTGCACATGGTGAGCTGGGCTCATCCACAGTCAATAATCAGGCAGGAAAATGTACCACAGACTTGTCCACAGGCCAGTCTTGGGGGAGCATTTTCTCATTTGAGGTTCCCTCCTCCAAAGTAACTCTAGCCTGTGGCAAGTTGACAGAAAGCCTGAGAAGTGATACCTGAATTTGCTGACCTCTGCATACATGCACATACATGTGCATATGTGTACATACACATTGACACAGACCACAGCACAGCCATTCTTGTTCAGTTTTGTGTTTGACATAGTGTTCAATGATTAATGCTGGTTTGACTTGGGTTTTAGATTCTTCACATTTAGCTTTGTTGTAACACATTAATGAGGGCACTTGTTCTAGCTGTAACCCTGGCCCTAAGACCTTCTGTGACCTGAAGAGTGGGTCTGTACCCTCTTTTTGTTCCTCAGCCATGTGCTGTCAGGCTTTGCCTCCAGCGGTGTCCTAATGAACCAGCAGAACAGGGTGTCACGATAGTAACATCTGCAGACAGTTCCTTGCCCTCCATTCCCTGAGTCCAGATCAGCTTTCCCAGCTCATTGCTCCTACTTCTTTCCCTCAGAGATTCCAAGTGTCCCTGAGGCTTGAGTCCCAGCTCTGTGGTCCTTCCTTGGAGCTGCTCAGTGTGAAGAGGCCTCCTCTTCCTGTATGACATTCTAGGACCTCCTTGCCTGCCCTGTCCTCCAGCACCAAGTCAGCTGCTTGGCACAGAGTTCTCTCCATTAAAAGGCCTCATGGGGATCCTGATTGATATGCCAGGAGAAGCAAACCTGTCAATTCCAAATCTTGTCAGGGTTCTGTGTCGAGTCTGGAAGAACCTTCCGATAATTTGGTCTCTATTTAGGGCCAACTTCTTGCTCAGCATCTGTTTGGTAAGACTGAGTGAATACTTGATTTGTCCCTGGTACTGTGGGAGGGCAGAGATAGGTGACCGGGACAGGCTAAGCCCCTGCTCTGGGGGCCTTACATTATCTCAAACTGCAGAACATGTGCTATTGAAGAACTCCATCAGCAACCTGGGAAAGTGGCCTGAGATGGAGAAAATGTCCAAACAGATCTGACAGCTTAGGTCCAGCACACACGGACTTTCTAGAACAGTGTCAGAAAAGCAAAAAAAAAAAACCAAAAAAACAAAAAAAACAAACCAAACCAAAACAAAAAAGACCAAACAAACAAACAAACAAACAAAAAAAACAACAAAAAAACTGATTTAAAAAACAGGCAAAGTACTCAGGATGACACATTTTCAAAGAAGATATTCATATGCCAAAAGCACATGAGAAAATGTTTAACCCCTTAATACTGGTCCTCAAAATGGCAGTGCAGCATACTTCAGCCCATTGGGATGATCACTGTCAAAACTGGAAAGTACTAGGACCTGGCTAGGACTGAAATTAGAGCTGTGTGCCCTGCGGGTGGGAATCCACAGTGGAACAGTGGGGAGGTCCTTAAAATTCTTTTAGATAGAATCACCATATGATTGAGCAATTCTACTTCTTGTATAGCCAAGAGAATTGAAAGCAGAGACTAGGCTGGGCTGTGGTGGCACATGCCTTTGATCCCAGCTCTTGGGAGGCAGAGGCAGCCTGGAACAGAGCAAGTTCCAGGACACCAGGGGTTACATAAAGAAACCCTGTCTCAAAAAAAAAAAAAAACCAATCAATCAATCAATCAATAAACAAACAAATAAATAAATGAAAAAAAGAAAACAGAGACTAGAACAGGTGTCGTACACTAGAGTTGATAGCTGTATTATTCCAGCAGCTAAGACATGGAGGCCGCCTAAGTGTCCACGGATGGAAAAATGGAAAAAGAAAACGTAGCTTCTTGATACAGTGGACTGCAGCCCTGAAAAGGGAGGACATCCTGACATGTGCTGCGACATGTACGCGGCTTGAGGGCATTATGGCCAATGAGACAAGCTAGCCACAAGAAGAGAAGGGTGTAGTAATTCTGCTTATATGAGGTCTCCCGGGCGGCCCTTATCAGACAGGAAAGACAGACATGGAGACAGTTTCCATGTGGGATGGTGAAAAAGTGCTGGATATGGATGGGGTGACCGCTGCCAACACTGGTGTTCTTAGTGCTACTGAGTGGCGGTAAATTTCGTGTTGCTGAAGGATGATGTCTGAGGACTGTCTTCTAGTGTGCTCTCTCTGTGGGGAGTCTGAGTGATGCTGGACCAGCATCGTGAACTAGTGAGTGTATTGAGGTGATGTATAGAGTACTGGTGCGAGATTGCTACAGGACTGTCAGCATCTTTAGGCAGCTGCATCACTGAAAAGCCCAGTATGAGTGAGGATTCATGAGAGCTGCATCACCTAAAGGCTCATTGCTTCAGCAGCCCTGGGTGACGGGAGGCTTTGTGAGTGCTTTTAACTTTCTAAGCTGTCCAAGCCTGCCTGCTTGCCTGCTTGCTTGCACTCTCTCACTCTTCCCTTGCCTTTCTAAAATGTGTATGTGTATGCCATGTATGTGGGTGTCAGTGGAGGGCAGAAGAGGGTTTCATATCCCCTGGAACCAGAGTTATAGATGGTTGTGATTATAGATGCTTATGTGTGAGCTGGGATTCAGACTTGGGTCTTCTGGAAGAGCAGCAATTGCTCTTAATTGCTGTGGGGCTTTCTCTCCAGACCACAGGCCTGGTTCTGTTAGCTTTTCAAGTTGTATAAGTTTGTTAGCTTTCTAATCTTCTGAGCCTTCCAGGAGGGGATGTTTGAATTGGGAGGAAATAGCCGCCCAATGTTGTCATTTCCTGGAGGAAGAAACACAAGCCTCTTGCTGGAATGGTCTTCAGATACTGGCTAGGGCATCCTTAGCCTCTTAAAGCCATTATACGATGACATGGAAGCACAGGTGTGCTGAAGACAGCCTTTATGAGGACCTACTCCTCACACACTTTTGCTTTTCAGCCATCTGTATCAATCCATCCCTGGAACAGGCTGTCTGTATGCGGTTTGGGAAAGCAGGGCGGGCCTTATCATCTAGGATACACAGTTGGTAGCTAGCAGCAGATAGTGAAAGATCCTGGAGGGACTCTTTTGCAGTTTTGCATATTTTGTGGCAAATATTTTAATTAAAGTATACCAAACAATGACTGCAAGTGAACCTCCCACAGTGCTGCTTAGCTTGGCTCCTCCTTCAGGGGGCCACAAAGGGCAGAACTGATAGTTGCTTGCTGGGAGGGTAACTTAACACATCTTTCTCTTTCTGTTTAGAGTTCAAAACTGGGGCGGGGAGTTGCCCTGGCCCAGACTTCTCAGCGCACCTCGGCTCGCAGATCCTTCGGAAGGTCTAGGAGGTTCAGCATCACACGCTCCCTCGATGATCTTGAGGTAGGTGGATTGGCCTTGCTGACCGCTGGGCTTCGGCCACTCTTTCCTGTCTGTTCCCATCCAAGGGTTTGGACCTGCCCTATTGGGAGCCTACTGGATTGTCCCCATCAGCAGGAGCTCCCAGAGCACATAGCTGGACTTTTCCTATCCCCCAAAGTGCCTGAGTCACCTGGACCCCCACACTGGGAAGCCCTGATCAGATAGGAGTATGTTTAATAGTCCTTTGGGACAGTTGAGATAGGACTGACCTCTGTCCTTCCTAAGGACCTGATCAGCCAGAGCAAAGGCCATTTTAAGAACAGATTTCATTCCTTGGGAAGTTTTAGGCTTACAGAAAACTAGAGTAGAAAGAAAGTACAGACCCTGTTGATGGCGCGCTGACTGTCACCATGTGAGGGTCAAGTACTTGCCACAGCCGTGGGTGCATTGCAGCAGCACCAGCGGGAGGGTTCTCTTCATGTGTATGCACATGTGCTGTGCCATGCCATACTAGCCCCCACAGCACGTACAGAACATTGACAGCACCCCGGGGTCCCCTGCGCTCTCTCTGTCCCCTCCCCGAGCCCTTGGCACCCACAGATTGTGTTGCTGACTTTATTTGCTTCTGAATTCTGACAGACACAGCTGTCCTCCATGCCTTTTCTGACACTTTAAAATGCAGCCCATTTGCTCTGAAGGCTTGTGTTGTTGTTTTCCGTGGCTGGGGGTTATTAGCCGATGGCAGTTAGACTCCTCTGTCTGGATAGACGCTCTGGGGAAGACGGTGTGTCTATTCTGAAGAAGCTGTATACTGTTCTTATACATACCTTCCCCTGCACACCTGGGTGATGGCGCTAGAACATTTCTGTAAGTGGAAGAGCTGAGGGAATGGCAGGTGTTCATGTCTGTCCCTAGTGGCTGCTCCCACGTTTGTCAGGGTGACAGCCAAGACCAGCTGCAGGGCTGTTCCATGGTGGAGAAGAGAAAAGGTGTTGGGCGAGGGGCTGTAGGCAAGGTCTAGCTGGGCCTCACCAGAAGGTGGATTCTGGCTAGCCTACTTCCAGGTGGAGTTTCCTGCCTGGGTTGTTTGTGTCTGCTTGTGTGAGAAGCAGGCCTCAGCAGGTCTGAGCCCTGAGCATGTATATAACCTCATGGTGAAGGTTTGCGAAACCCCTGTAGAGGTTTAGGCTACTGTTTTGCTTCCCTTCATCTCCAGGAATGTATTGGGTCTTCCTGCTGGCCAGCAACTGGAGTCTTGCTGTTGTCCACAGTTAGAGGTAAGCCAGGGCTGGTGTCCAAGCCTCTCCCTCTGTCTTCAGAACAGCCGATAAGGGGGTTGTCTGTGTGGCTACTGGCCTTGAACTCACAGTCCTCTTGCTGCTCCCAAGGGCTGGGATTGCAGGCCTGGGCCAGCATATCTTACTGATATGGCCACTTTAAAGATAGGAAGCCCAGTTGCAGACCGACCATGAAATACTTCCTGGGCTCATGGCAGTGACGCCATGCTTTTATCATGTGGGCAGCCTCTTATTTAATTGTTTTGAATTTACCCTCGTGTGCAAGCTATAAATAACCCTGGCCACTTGGGGAGCTGTGGAGCCTGTCTATCTGTACTTTGCTTAGCTGCTTAAGACAGGTGTGCTAGAAGCTTCCTTCTAGTCTCTGTGTCTATGGGCTCCAGAGACCCTTGGGTGCAGCTGGCCCTGGTGACCAGGACTGCTATAGAGAGCAGCAGAGTACATCCACACAGGGTGGAGCAGGCTGCAGATGTAACAAATGTGTGCACACTAGTGCCCAGCTGGCTTTCTCAGTTTATACAGTCCAGGATCTTCTTCAGGGAATGGTCTCACTGTGATTGAGATGGGGTTACCCAGCTGGGCAGTGGTGGCATAGGCCTTTGATCCCAACATTCAGCAGGAAGAGGTAGGAGATCTCTGAGTTTGAGGCCACCTTGCTCTACAGAGTGAGTTCCAGGAGACAGGACAGCCAGGACTACACAGAGAAGCACTGTCTTGAAAAACCATCCCCTCAAAAAAAAAAAAAAAAAAAAAAGATGAGGTTCTCTGCATCAATTTCAATGAACACAATCAAGATAATCCTCTACAGGGATGCCCAGAGGCTCATCTCCCAGTTGACTCTAGATTCTGCCAAGTTGACCACTAGGGAAAAACTGAGGAATTATTACTGATGACACTTGCTTTGGTGTCATAAGGACCTCTTAATTGTCTCCTGATCTTTCCCTTAATTAGTGATTTCCAGTTTGAGAAGTGGCTTAAGGGGCTGCAGAGATGGCTCAGTGGTTAAGAGTACTGACTGCTCTTCCAGATGACCTGAGTTCAATTCCCAGCACCCACATGGCAGCTCACAACTGTCTGTAACTCCAAGACCTGACACCCTCACACAGACACACATGCTGGCTAAATACTACTGCACATAAAATAAAAATAAATTATTTTTAAAAAGGGCTGGAGAGAAATGGCTTAAGTTTGCAGGTTGAACAGAATGATGACTTTAGTTGGCCTCCTGGTCATTCATCTTGATTTCTTTTGGACTGATTTATATTGGTAGCTTCAGGCCAGCGGGCACCCAGAACGTGCTTTGCCCTCTGTGAGGCAAGAATTCTGTCTCCTACCCGAGCCTCTGGAGAGATTCTGCCTTCCTGCCCTTGAACTGCAGGCATGGGATGGTGGTGGACTTGAACTACCTCTTCTACCTTTTGCTTTAATTGTGCTCAGTCCCTCTAGAAATGTTAGTCTCTTTCTCCCATTGGTATGGCTTGGTGCTTAGTGCTTTCTTGCCACGTCCTTTTGGAAGGCTGCGGAGCACACGCTGAACCTCTCAGAAAGCAAGTCTCAGGAGAGTGACAAATGGTGCCTCACTGCAGGCCGACTGGAAACAGCAGCACCTGTCAGCACAGTGAACTCAAAGAAGAAAATCCCATGGATCTTAGGAAGGGTTTGAACCGAACAGTAATGAAAGTATCACCCGCCTAAACGTGCAGGGTGTGGGTAAGACTGTTGTTAAGTTTGGATCTGAAATGCCCCCTACAGGCTCAGGTTTTGAACACATGGTCCTTAGCTGCTAGCAGCACTTTGGAAATTTTAGAGGCCTCATCAGGCAGAAGTTGGGGCCTGCGTATGGCCCTTTGAAGGTTATACCTGGCCCTTTGTTCCACCCTTGCTCTCTCGTTCCTGGCTTCTACCATGTGAACAGCCTCTGACACACACTGCTGCCACCATGAGCCTCAGCCACACCGTCCCCACCATGATGGGCTGCAGATCCTATGCAACTGCACCAAGTAATCTTCCTCCTTAAAGTAGTTCTGCCACAGTGACACAAAACCAACGAGTGATAACTTTCTTACAGTTTCTTTTTCTTTTTGTGTGTGTGTGTGGGGTGATGTACACATTCATGTGAGTGTATGCACATGTGCATGCAGGTGGCGGTCAGAGGTTGGCATCAGGTGTCTTTGTTGGTCTGCCTCTACTTTATATCTGAGGCATGTTTCTCATTGAGCCTGTAGATCATTGAGCTGGCCAGTGAGCCCCAGGGATCTGCTTGTCTCTGTCCCCCAAGCACTGGGGCTGAAGATGTGTCGCACCATGGCTGCTGCTAATCTGAACTCAGGTCCTCATGCTTGTGTGACAGGCCTTAGAGATTGGGCCATCTCCCCAGCCCCAACAATGTGCAAACACGGAAAGTGGAGTGTCATCTCAGGTTTAGACAGGAGTAGACATCAGAAGCTCGGTGCTAATCAAATTAAGGCAGCACTTAATCTAACAGTAGATAAATGGAGTACTTTCTCTCAGCTGATTTTTTTTTTTTTCTTTTATGAGGCCATTATAACCTTGGAACCAAAAACTCTGAGGAGAAAATTTGGAAGATTGGTTAATACTAGATGTGAGTCCTAAGGAAGATATTAGCAGTTTTAGTGCAGCAATTTTTATTTCGGGAAACATTGTTGATATTTAAAATTTTACCCCCCCCATGTGTGTAACTTACCATATTAACAGAGTAAGGTTACGTATTATCTCAACAGTTATGTATTATCGCAACAGGCAGGAAAGGCATTTGGTATAATTCACTGCCCATATATGGTGAACAAAAGTTAACAGCATAAGAATGAAAAGGAGCATCCAAGGTCCCACAGAGCTCTAAGAACGGCCTGTGGCATAAATCATACTAAGCTTTCCTGAGACCAGGGACAAGACACAGTGTCTGCTGCTACTTTCCATTTAATTTTTTACTGGTATTATTGTTGATACACATAGGAGATAAAAATGACAGACATGTGGAATGCTTACAAAAATAAGTGAAAATGTTATTATTCTCAAGTGATAAAAGAAAATTATGAAAGAAAATCTCAAGTGACAGCTCAGTTACTCAGAGTAATGAGTGGGTTAGCAAGTTGCTGGACACATGGATGCTATAAAAAGTCAGTTATGAACACAGCTAGAAAAGGACCTGTGGATTCTATGCAATGCATTCTTTTTCAAGTTGACATACAGTTGTAAATGTTTATCATGTCCAACATCATGTTTTGAAGTATTAATCACTTGTAAACACATACAGTAATTGTGTGTGTGTGTGTGTGGTGAGAACATTTAACATTCATTTTATTGATAATTTTTAGATGTACACTCTGTTGTAGTTTGCTATACTCATCATGTATCTCAAAAAACATCCTGGGTCAGTGAGACAGCTTAGCAGGTAAAGGTGCTTGCTGTCAAATTGGAAGCCCAGGTTTGATCTCTGAGACCCAAGTTGTCTGCTCACACAGACACACATACACACACACAGACACACACACACACTATTAAAACTTAAAAAAATTCTTTTTTCCCGTAAGTGTAATTTTGTGCCCTTTAACTAGCACTCCAACTCTACTCGTGAATTGATTGAGCCTCTGGTAGCCTCCATCCTAACTCTGCTTCTGTGAGATTACCCTTTTCAGGCTTCGCAGGAGTGAGTTCATCCGCCTTTGCCATGCTGTGTTTGTTTCACTTAATGTAAAACCCTCTGGGTTGCTCTGTGTTGTTGTGGTTCAGTGCAGAGCTGTTTTAATTAAAATCCCAGTAGGTGTTTATTGGATTTAAGATTATTTTGTATAAAATTTTCATGGAAATATCAAGGGCCAAAAGGAGAAAAGATCTGTATTTAAAAATTTTATAGTGGAAAAACACACATGATGAAGTTTGCTGTTTTAACCATTTTTAAGTTATGGTTTGAGTCTGAAATGCCTCCACAAGCTCATGTATTGAGGATATTTATCCCCAGCTGGCGGTGCTATCATGTGAGGAGCTGGAATCTTTAGTGGGTGGGGCTTAGCTGGAGGAGCAGACCCCCTGTGGATCGGGAGCTGTTTCTTGTCCCTTCTGTCTGTCCCTCCTTTCCTCCTTCCCTCCCTCCCTTTCTTGCTCTTTGGACCTCACTGTCTCTTGCTTGCTCTGCCTCACTCTTTCTCCTTCCTGGCCACCGTGATGTGAACAGCTTTGTCCCTGCATACCCTCTGCCATTTGTTCTCTCTCACTGATCTAAAACACTTCGCATCTAGTGTCCAAGAACCAAAATCTCTGAAATTGTGAACCCAAATCATTTTTTCCATCTCTAAGTTGGTTATGTGTTTGTCCCCAGTGCTCGTGGCTGCTCTGTGTGGACCTGAGGAGGTGTGGACATAGCTAGGGTCAGACTTTGCAGGTATGCCTGGGGGATGGGTGAGATGAAGGCCAGAGGGGAGTGGTCTGGGCAAACTAGGGAAGAAGGGAATGAGGAGAGTTGGTGGGAAGGAAAGCAGGGTCTTGTAGGGGGTCTGAGGAAGCTGCAGCGGGGCTACACCATGGCCACATTGGAGTCACTTCTGTACGTGCCCACTCTTCCTCTCCTCCAGAGGAGGCTGTGGTCAGAAGAGTGAGGTCATCTGGCAGAGGAAATGGGATGAGCTGCGGCTCCAGCCTGGTAAAGGGCAGGCAGGAGTGGGCCTGCAGACCTCCTGGGCGTAGAAGGTGGGGGCTGCTCTTTTTCTTGGCTGCTCTGTGTTAAGCTTAGAGTATGCAGTGCGAGTGTGTCCATGCCCTGTAAGGGAATTTGGAAGTCATGGCTCTCTCCTTGCCCTGTTCCTAAGTCCTAGTACTTGTGGCATCAAGCATTCCCACCATGCTGTGCTATGCTAAGATGTAAAGTGTCCAGTGGCTGTCGAAGAGAACCAGATGTTTAGAAGAGAAATAATAATCCAAAAATAATTCAGGGCTGTGCTTATAGCTCAGTGATAGAGTACCTGCCTAGCATATGTAAAGTTCTGGGTTCCATCTCAGCACACACACACACAGAGTAATTACAATTTAAGGGCGGCTTCAGCCTTTGTGTTTTTTTATGTATGAGCAGGTACTTGTGGAGGCTAGAGGGCATCCACAGGTACCGTTCCTCATGCATTGGTCAACTTCTTTTTGTGATGTTACCTCACTGACCACCAGCTTCAGGCTTCAAGGATCTGCTTTCTCTGCATCTCAGTACAGAGTCATAACATGTCACCATCACTGGCTTTTAAAGAATAATATGGGTCTGTGTAGCTGACCTTTGCTAAAGGGTTCTTCTTCTTCCCACTCTTTATTCTCCCCCCCCCCGCCCCAGGTTTTACTCCCCAACACTAGATAGGAAAGAAACAGGATAGAGGGGAGAGAGGAATTAGGAAAACCCCTCAATTTCTTTCCTTTGTTTCTTCTTTGACTATGGCTACTAACAAACCGCAAACAACCTCACCAAATGACCAACAACTACCAACCTCACCTATTGGTGCTCTAGCATTTACATACCCTCTGAAAGTTCCCAGAATTTCATGTCACACAATTGCAGAAACTATCTGCAGCTGGCAAACCCACGCCTCTGCTAGAATGTGAGGTAAATCATGGTCAGTTGCTTTGGACAGTCTGAAGCAGCCCCATATTCCCACACCTGGAATTAAAATGATGACACATTCTCCTATGATTTCTGTGTTTTTCAGGAAACCAAAATTTCAAAATCGTAATTACGGTTCTGGCAGTGGAACTCAGGTCCTTAGGCTTGGCAAGACAAGTGCTTTACTGCTTCTACCATCTCCATAGCCTGGTGTTCCTTTGAACTGTTTTGTTTGTTTGTTTGTTTTTTGTTGTTTTTTTTTTAAATGCTCAGCCCAAATCTTGCCATTTCTGGCTTGCAGGGCAGCTCCTGAGGCTGGGTGGCAGTTTGAGCAGTGAAAAATGGATGGTGAGACTGAGGGTGGTGTGACTCCTGTGGCGAGAAGCTACCTGGGAAAACAGCAGGCCGCCCTACTGGCTGCGTCTTTGATTGCATCAGGATCCCTGCCTTCGGCTTTTGGTGTCTGTGAGGTCAAGAGATGGGGATATAAGTGCTTATGAAAAGCTCTTCCCAGGGGTGCTGGGCATATCAGCCATCTCTAATAATTTATTAAGTAGCCTTGTTCATTTATGGATTTGCTGCTTCTCTAAAATGCTGCAGATTCTAGGAAGCACAACAGAGACAGACCCGTCTAGCTACACAGTAAGGGAAGACACCTGGGGAAGACTGGGTTGATGCAGCTGCGCCCCTGGTGGTGGTTAGCCTGGCATGCCGGGAGCCGGGAGGGAACGCCAGCACCGGCTGCCGCCTGTACACTGTGGACCCTCGTGGTTGGAGCAAGTTTGGTCCTGAAGACTGACGAGTGACTGAGGGAGTTGAATGTTTTGTGCTGACCCACGTGATAGGAGGTTGCAGGGCCAGCCCTGGGAAGAAACCTGTGTTGAAGCCTCAGCAGAGCCTGAAGCTCAGAGAAGGAATAGCCAGGGAAGGGAGGCATGTACTCCCAGGGGAAGCCTGTACGCTGTAAGGCTTTGTGTGTGTCAGGCAATCTCCAGTTCTCCCTGACTGCATCATCCATGAATTGAAATGTGATGTTCTCTAGCACTGAAGAGGTGGACAGGAGCCCCCTCCCCCCTTCCGTAGTTCATAGGTGGAGTTCCCTCCCCTCTGCTCCCTTAGTCTATATGCTCTAGCTCCTCCCCAGGCCAGGTGCATACACTAGGTGGTAGGAGGTGACAGGTAAGGGAGCTTGTGCCCCTCTCCACCCCTCCACTAGAGTATGTAAGCTGTCAATAAGCCCAGCTGGATAATCCTTTTTGTGTGTGTGTGGGGGGGGTGCAGCTGAACTCCACAGGGTGGTGATGAGTCTTGCCTCTGAGAGGACATTCACTCACAGTAGGCAGTGATATGCCCAGGAGAGATCTTGAGCCCAGGGGAACCGCTGTCCACATGTGGCAGAGAGTGAGCAAGCAGGCTGATCAATGAGATAATAAGCCAGGCTCTCTGGGTGAACAGTGGAGCTTGGCCTTTTTGAAGAGAGGGCTTATACCGAGCCTTTCATACTGAGAGGGAACCAACCACAGGACCAAACTGTTCAGGTCGCAGCGGTGTGTCTGAAGGACAGGGAGGGCTGGCATGAAAGTTTGGATCCTAATAATTCAGGGCTGTGCTTATAGCTCAGTGATAGAGTACCTGCCTAGCATATGTAAAGTTCTGGTGTGAAAGAGCTTTGGGTAAATTTGTAGCAGGGAGCTGAGGGAAACCAACTGCCCTTGGGCCTGGTGTGTGGTCCAGGGCTCTTGCCTCTGACTCAGTTGGGCCTCACCTGTGAGAGCTGATGTGCAGTCACCCTCTGGAGGCTCAGTGTGCTTGTGTTTAGAAGGACTTTTGGACAACAAGTGGCAGCTTGGTAGGGGCCTGGAATAAGCCTTGAGGACAGTGCAGGAGGGAAGGACCCAGAGCCTGCATAGCCGTCTAGAGTCCAGGTGGCACTGTCCTGGGCTAGAGTCCCCGGAATACAGTCTAGAGGAAGTCTCCATGTTTCCATATAACAGGAGCTGCAGCATCAGAACTTGAGGACGCTGTGGATGGAAGGTAGTTTGTGGGGTTCTGGGAGCTGGACCTGGTCCTCTAGGCTGGAGCCCAGTTGCTGGCCACAGCCACATCACCCAGACCTGTGTGTCAGCTGTCTTTGCATCACATTGGCACCGAGTGGTTGAGGCAGGGTTGGGATAGCTGCAAAGCTGAGCGTGTGTCCTCTCAGCCCTCCGCAGAGAAGCCTTGCTGTGTCCTGCTCCCTGTGACTGTGTAGGTAGAATCTCAGGGCTACAGTAGGATAAAACTCTGTCTGCCTCCCAGGCTCTGGATTGTTCAGCAGCCTGTTTAATAACTGAATGGAGTAATGATTGAGTCCATGATTTGTGTGTGTATGTGTGTGTGTTTTCATGAGCTCATGTGTGCATGCTTGTGCTACAGCATGAATGTGGAGGTCAGAGGAAAACTTGTGGGGTCCAGTTCTCTCCTGCTGTGTGGGCTCTAGGGATTAAACTCATCAGGCTTGGTGCTACATGCCTTTATTCAGCGAGTCATCTTGCTGGCCCTTGGTTTGTTTTGTGAGACAGGGTTTCGCTGTATAGCCTGGCTGGTCCTAAACCTGTAGCAGCTCCTTTGCCTCTGCCTCTGGAGTGATAGGATTACTGGCGTTCACCCATCACTCTTGCCTCCAAATTGATTCCTTTGCCTCCCACGTTTCCTTGTTCGTGAGCCAAGCCTGCCCATCCTGTGTAGCCTGATCTCTTATTCCTGGCCGGAGCCCCTCCTCATTGACCTTCCAGCACTCAAGGGATCTGTTGTTTTTATTGGTGGTCCTGCAGAGGACTGTGCCAGGGGAGCTGGTTTGAGCTCTTTTACCTTAGCTGGAGTTGCATGTTGCTGTGACACTAGCGCTGGTTTTCAGATACTGGCAATGGCTGGTTCTGGGCAGCAGGGGTCGCCCAAGTCACAGTTTTGCTTCTATTAAAAGTAGTCTCTGCTCCAGATGTTGGCGAGCCATCATGTGGGGTGCTTTGATACTGTCTGCTGGCCAGCCCACTCTTCTTGCTCATCATAGTCACAATTCCTGCCAAAGCATGGAAAAACCCCAAGTGAAAGCCAGAACAGGACATGAGGGAAGGTGCCACCTTGGCACCTGGTGGGTTAGGCTTCTTCCACCGTAGTCTCCCCTGACCCGAGACCGGGTGGTTGCCGAGCATGTCACCTTCTCTGTCTTCTCTGCAGACAGTTCAAAATAAACCCCTTTTCCTTATTTCTTAAATCCATCCTTCCCTGTTTCCTGGAGAATGTAGAGAAAAAGCTGCTTAGTTTGGTCTTTCACACTCGCATCTTCTCTTCGTTTATATGGGAGATTATTGTGGCTCTATTCACTCAGAGACACACAATAGGGGTTCTCTCTGCCTGGAGCATTTCCTCATTCAGTGACTGCTCACTGGGCCCCTTCCATTTCTACATTCTACTGAGCTCTGGAAACACAGCAGCTAACAGAACCTGAGGACAGGTGCAGGCTGCAGAGGGCATTGGGCCAGTGGGAGCTGGGCCTGCTCTGGCAAACTGAGCAAGGTTAAAAGGCCATGAGAGTCATAAGGCTGTGCTCTGGTGTGAGGTGCCGGTAGGTGGAGAGGACTCAGCCTGCCTGGTCTCTCCAGCTGTCCAGTGGGCGATGCCTGGATGAAGAGTGGGAGGCTGGGGAGCCCTCTGTCTGCACTAGAAAATTTGGGGCTCGCCTCCCACGGCTCTTACTTCTGCTTGGTCTTCTGCTCACTTATAGTGCTGTCACTTTCTTCTCGTCCCTGTGATTCAGGACAGCCCCTTGCACCTCAATCCCCATTTTCCAAGTGCTGGCTCTGGGGCAGAGGCGGCGGTAAGGCCACTGCTGGGCTCTGTGGGCACTTCGTAGCGTCTTCTCACCTGACCAGGTGCAGTACTCTGGGTACTCTAGGTTGAGTACCGCACCTGACACCATGGCTGGTGCCACGCCCACATGCACTTGCTGATCTGCCGTATGGTGGCTTTCTCTCTTCTCTGGGCTCCAAGTAGCTGGTGTGGGAGATGCCGGCCTGAGCCAGAAGGTGGAAAGTGACTCACTCACTCACTCTGAACTGGTGCCCAGTGCTTTCTGCTCACAAATCACTGTCTTGGTGAGGCCCTCTGCTGCTGTCTTCCTGGCTTCTTGTTTCTGAACTAGCCAAAGGCTTCTATCTGTGAGAGCTGTCCTGGGCCTGATGAGCTCAGGCTTGAAAACGAACCTGCAGCACCAGGAGTGGGCAAAAGGCAGGGAGGCACGTGAGGCCCTGGCTGCCACCACTGTGATCTGTCACCCTTTGGCCCTGACCTGGCAGGCAACAAATCAGTCCTTGCTCTGAGCACATGTGGGTCAGGAAACAGCATGGTTGGCAAAGAGTCCTGTTAGCTTTGCTGTCTTCTGGGCCTGTCCTAAGAAGAGGCCAGTCATCAGCTACAGAGGCTAGGCCATGAGCACCTGAGCGAAGAGGATGTGTCTTTAAGGTCCTGGGCTGCTTATGGCTAAACCACAGCATACATACAGACAAGATCCCATTGCTTTCTTCCCCCCTCATTCCTGATTGAGCATAACTGGGATCCAGGCCTTTCTGTTTGAGTTGATAAATGTAAACATCTAGAACTTTCTGCATAAAGTTCTTAAGTGTTATACAAGTGGGTTGCCTCTTTAAGTCCCAGCAGGTTCTTCTGTGCATGTTAACCATGCCTGGTCCATGTGTGAGTTTTTAGGGTCTGGAAGGCTTGTGGACTAGGATGTGCTGTCCTCTGCACCCCTTCCAAAACTATAGATTAGTGCTAGACCCTCAGGCAATTGTCACGCTGACTGTTGTATGTCACTTAGACTCTGGCATGGAGACAGTCCCCAGTGCCTGTGGCCAGATGCCACTGGACTCATAGAACTGACTGCAGTCTCTAAGCTGCCAACAGAGCAGAGGTGGTGCTCCCTTTCAGCTAGGAGCTGATCTGCAGAGGGAAGGTTAGGCTATCTGGACCATCTTTAACTGTGGGAGCCACTGCCCTTGGTTGCTTCTCCCCCTGTAAGTTCCCTGTCTGGGTGTTAGCATCCCTCACCTTTGCTGGCTCTGTTGCTATGTTCGTCACTGCAGCTCCCCCAAAAGCCACCGGTCTAAGACTACTTCAGCTGTTTCTCGTTCTTACTCTGGCCAGCTATCACTATAGCTTCCACATGAAAGGGCAGTTAAGGGGTTCAGCCCTTGATGTTGGCTTTGTGGTCACAGTCACACATCTCTCTGAAGGAAAAGCGAAGGTGAGGCTGGCAGTAGGCATCCCCATCTGATGGCCTGACACAGACCCAAGGCTCATCACAGCCTAAGGGCCAGAGAGAGACACTGCGTTTGTAATTTCTGGGGCTTCCCCACCTAACACAATGGTCTAGGGTGATGGAGGACTGTGGAGCCTGCTTGGCCAGACCACAGGGTCTGGAGGCACCTGGGTGAGCACCTGGGTGAGTGTCAGGAAAGTGACAGGTAATTTTGCAATAGAACCCAGGTCATAGCGTCAGTTTCCTACTTTCCCCTTTCTTCCTTTTACAAGCCAGGATCCATCAGGTTCACACACTCTCGGATTGTTCATACTTTGGAAGCAAACACAGCCAATCATGTATCACAGACACTGCATGGAGGTGGAGGGGTTTTTAGGAACATACTAGATCCTGCTGGCTGCCACTGAGGAAGCGCGTGCATATGGAGCAGGCTTATAATAGAATCAGCGGCAACTGTAATTAAGGTTGCAAACCATACCACTCTGCTAAAACACAAATTCTCTGCAGCTGTTGTGCTGAGAAATTACCCCATCAGCGAGTGTTGCTCTTCAGATTCTGTAGAGGAAATGTTTTAAAAATGATCTCACAGGGTGACATATATAAATGGCTCTTCTGTATGAGACGATCAAGATAGAGTCTGAGTCTCTGGCAGACCACAGCTTCCTCAGTGTCCTGTTGCTATGGGTGACGAAGGGAGCACATGGAACTGAAATGTCTGAACTTTTCTGACACGCACAGGCATGCTGCTGTGTTGGCTGGGGTTTTAGATCCAGGTGCCTGGCTCGTTGTGGACGTTGTCTTGTCTTAAGATGAATTTGGAAAAGGGGCTGTCAGATGATTCAGACGTGTTTACTGACCAGCAGGTAAGTCACCCAGCTGCTGTGTGTTGTGCAAGTGAAACTCTATAAGAAAGCGTGGCATCCGGGTTACTGCTTTATCGTCACCTGTTCCGGGAATAGTAGTTATGGAATTTCCAGGTGCTTTGAAGTATATGCTTTGAAGCTGCTTTCCTTGGGTCGTGAGAGCCGTGGACTGTGCGCACACTGAGGAGCATGGCCCCAGTGCAGGGCTAGGATGTTTAATTCTCTGCAGAGTGAGCTCCATGGCTGAGTGAGGGACTCAGACCACAGTGCAGGGCAGTCTGCATGGCTTCTTGGGGCACTGGGTCCCTCCTAACCCTTTGGGAGCCTGCCTAAAAACACCGAACATTTTTCTTTTAGTTGCTTACCGTGATTCTGACAGCTCTTAAAGATGCTAGTAGATTGGTTTTGTTGAAATGCTGAGTTTCAAGTGGATAAACATTAACATTTCTCTTGTTAAATTGCCAGCTTGTAACTCACATTTCAGAATATAACAAATTGGCTTTGCAGAAGCATACAGACAACAACCAGAGTTTAATGTTCAGTTTTAATAGGAGTGTATAAAGTTTAACATTAATATAGAGGGTTTTTTTCCCTTTAAAGTTTGAGGAAAGACAAAAAGAACATTTTTCTTTTTTGTGACAGTTTCATGCTGATAGAAGGATAAAAATAAATTTAAGCTTATATGGAAGATTGTTATTAATTCCTGGGTACTGATTTCAATTTTTTTCTTTCCTGGGAATTGCTTAATCTTTCTTCCTAGTATCTAGTTCGTACTTCCTGGGGGAGAAGCTGCTAGACTATCAGTGCCAGGTGTGGGTGTAGAATGTCAGTGTGTGGGAAGACAGCCATCTTCTTCCTCTCGCTGCAGGGACAAAACTGGTCCCAAGGGTCAGGGGTAGGTTTCTAGGTGGGGCAGCTCCCACCAGGCTGAGTTTGTCTAGGTGACATGGTTGTGTCTGAACAGTGATGGCTCCCTGCTTCCAAACTTTTTCTTTCCCACCAGGCAGCTGGCCAGCTGATTCACTCTGCTGGCCAGGGCCCAGTCAGGTGCTCCTTACCCCTTTGGTGTTGGATGTAAGGTGGAGAGGCTGTTCTCGAACCCCAGGTCCCAAGGGAATCTGTCTTTCCTCTGAGCCTCAGATTGCTTGTCTTTAAAATGGGGGCTCATGGGATTCTGTGTATAGTGCACATGCTCACTTCAGCCTTTCTTAAAGTTCAGGTGTGCTGTTCTCCTCCTGCCTGGGGGCTGTCTCCCACCAGCCTTCGAAGTCAGGAGAGGCACTAGACAAGAAACATGCCTGAAATGGCCTGTGAGCACTGTGCAGGGATCACACACCCCCAGGAACCACTGCAGGGAGCTAGTCTGACTATAATTATGGAGTACAAAGGCCACTCCCTTGAGGAGTGGGTGGGGCTCCAAGGATAGGTGTACACAATTGGTTGGAACTAGGCACATCAAGGATGCTCCTGTCAAATGAGCAGAAATACAATACTTAATTATCCTATAGGTGCATGGAGTGGAGAGCTGGCAGGGAGCTATGTCAAAGGCCATATATCAAATGTAGTTAAGGGAGTCTGTGTCTAAAGACACTCTCTAGGTGAAGTCAGGCAGAGAGCAAGAGGCCCTGTTGAGGGGAGCTAGTCCTGCACTTTAATGCTGAGCTCAGAATGCCCATCTGGACTAGAACTGTATTCTCAAATAACAGGGTTCCTCCAACACAGATGACTGTGCTTTCTTTGCCCTGAGGCAGGGAGCGCTCCAGCTTTCCTAGGTCCTGTCCGGTGTTGTTCAGGGCACAGGGAAAGCCCGATGGCAGTTAGACCCAGAGAGACAGGGGCTCTCAGTGGCCAGAACCCTGACCATGGCTTCCTTGGACTATGCAGATTGGGAGTACATGTGCCCCTTTGCCGTACATGTGCTGGACTGCGTGGCCACTAGATGCTTAAGTTTTGGACACTGGCATGAACTATTTGAGGAAAGAGTAAAACCTGTAGTTAAAAGGAAACACAAGTTACCCTAGAAAAGTAGCATTTCCGAAGAGCCACCAGTGTCTCTTTTCTCCTGGGTGGTCTACTGGGAGTGGCAGTAGTGCCTGGAAACATTTAAGGCCCTGTGTGGAGTGACAGTCCACACAGCCACAGGTGGGGTGCCATCCTTCTTCTTCGGGACCAGTGGGCTGGGCTATTAGGTTATATTGGGTTATGTTTAATATTTGAAAACAAAAACTGGTCCTGTAAAGAAAGTAAGTGACTGTTTTTCTGGGTCGTGTGGAAGGCCCACTGTCTCCCTGAGGTGGTGAGTAGGACTTGAGTGGGTAACCTGTACAGGACATGCAAGGCTCCTGCTAGGGCTCTGTTGGCTATAGCTGTGCCCATCACACAGCAAAAGACCGTTGAGTTTGGTGAAGGCAGAGCCTTGTTGGAACATGAGGGGAAGCAAATGAATAGCAAAGAAGATGAGAGTGGTCAGGCAGAATTGGGATGTATGGCATGAGGGGTGGCTAAGATTGTCCAGTGTCCAGAGTGTCCATTGCCTCTCATATCCAAACCTGCTGCCTGTCCTATATGAGGGGCTGTGGCTGGCAGCAGTGGAATTGTCAGTGTGGGAATGCTTAGTGGTAATGAGTGCAGCTCAGCTGGTGGCAGCCGTGGGATGTGAGGAAAGCAGGCGGCCGCCGTCTTCTGGTGATGCGTTTGAGGTTGCCTCTGCCTGGCTCTTGCTGAGCCTTTGTGGGCTGAGCTTGAAGAACATTGTAGAATATTCCCTGCTTGAGTTTCCCTTTTGGCCAAATTAAATTCTTTTGCTTATCTGCCATGGACTATCCTCTGAAATGATGTCCTGACCAGGGCTGAGCCTGGTCAGAACCATGATGTTCTGAAGTTCATGGCAGAGTGGAGCTGCTCAGCTGCTTGTAGGATTGAAAAAGCCAGGAATCAGGAAGCAGCCAGTGCTTAAAACATGACCAAGTCACCCAGGCACACTCAGCGTGTTCATATGAATAACTTACTTGCATTAGGAAAAAATATAGGCAGCCCAAGCCATTTATGTGGGCACACATGGGTAGATATCCACAGACATATGTCCCTAGCAGTGAAATGTGAAATAGTGTAAAGCTGCCTTGATAAACAGATAAAAGAGTGATGCTGACTTGGGTCAAGGCTGTGGCCTGCCAGTGGCCCACCTAGACATTCTAGGTGGAAGTCCCAAGAATATGCTTCTGCAGAGGCACATCGGCTCCGAGCCCTGCAAGTCCAGCCCCTCCACCCTGGAAGGTGTTGTCCCTAATTCTGTCTGTCCTTGTCAACACAGGCTTTGACCCAGGCCTTAAAACTAAGTCATCTACACACTGCTTCCCTCTACAGACTTCACAGCCTCCCTGGCACGGAACTCTCAGCACATCTGTGTCTCTCCCTGGATATCTGGAGTCTCATCAGACTTGGTTCCTCTCCCACCCCTGTGTATGTTCCTCTAGCTCAGGAAAGGTTAGCCTCTGTCCTCTGACTCAGGCCCACACACTTCTCCTTCACACCAGCCGCTGTGAACTTGACCCTCAGACTCTGAGCCAAGTTCACTTGTTCTCACCTTCCCTTGCTTTTACCTTACCTTGAGTGTTGATCCCATCCTTGGAGTCTGTGGACCTTTGACAGCTCTGTGGACAAGGACTTCCCTGAAGGGCTGTGTGGGTTGGGTTTCTGTGTTCAGTTTCATAAAGAGGGCCTGCTACCTCAGTAGGTGGTCAGCCATGGCTATGTTTGAGTGTGAGTGTTCTTGGCAAATGTTTTCCTACGCACTGTCCATCCTGACCACAGAGACTGCCTCACAATTACCAGAGCCCAGGATGGTGCCTAGACACAGGGGCTGCCGGCAGAGGGATGGAGATTTGCCTGAACTGCAGTAGGAGGCGCCAGGGCAAGGGACTGGGTGCGTGTTCCCACTAAGTATCACTGCAGGAGAACGTTTCAGGCAGACGAGACACTGGGGGCCGTGTCTTCTGTGTGCTGCTTGCCATGCGCCATCTTGTCGTACTACGTGTCTGGACTGAGTCTCTCAGAATCATCTGAGGTTTCATGGAAGTGGAAGGAGCATAGAGGTGAGGCTCTGTGAGAGACAGGCCCCTTGGTTTCCCTGATCCCATGTCTGTTGGTTGTATTGAAAACAGGAAAGCTCTTTACAGTCTTAGTCTTTCCCTCTCTGCCTCCCTCCCTGCCCCTGTCTCCACTGCTCCAAGTACCCTCCACTTCCAAGTCTTTTTCCCCCTGAGGTCCTCCTTGTTGAGTAGCTCTAAGCAGAAATACTTAGAACATTCTCCCACTGACTTGACATGTGCTTTAGCTCTTGGATCACAAAAGTTCTTTTTTGTCAACTTTCAGATGTTCGCCTGATGTGAGCTTCTTCCACCTTTGTTCTAGGTGGACATTTTTTCCGCCTTTTATTAAAAAAAAAAAAATACCGTATCATGTTTGTGTACGTATGTACTGTGTGAGAGCATAAAGAGAATTGGTAGGCGGCAAGATGTAGCTACAAATTCTGTTTTGACGCCAGGTAGCAATGCAGCCCAGCCCTCAGCTGGGGCTCCTTGGAGGTTTGTGGAGCCACCCTTCTGATACCACAGCCAAAGAGCCCCGGAGCAAGACCTGGCTAGGTGTCCAGATATGGCCAGAGGGTAGCAAGGGGAGGGACGCCCAGATGAGGTGCCAGTGTTCCTGAGCCTAGGTAAGGGAGCTTGCCAGCTGAGACTGCCGTGCAATCTGGTGCACCGCTCCACACTGGGTTAGAGCATGCAGCCAGCAGCCAGCAGGGAAGGATGGGCTCCTGTTGGTGGCCACTAGCAGCCCTCAGACTGCCTCCTGTGTTGGAGGTATATATCCCTTCAGGACCTGTGAACCTGGATGTACACATGTCCACACACAAACATACACACACATAATACACTGTTCCAATTTGATCTCTGCTGCTGGCATAAAGGAGCCTGACCAAAAGCAACTCAGAGGAGAAAAGGGTTTATTTCAGCTTACACTTCAGGCCACCGTCCACTACTAAAGGAACCCAAGCCAGGAACTCCTTACAGTAAAGGCAAAGTAAAAAAAAAAAAAAAAAAAAGACAATCTCATGGGTGGGAGAATTGTTGCTAACCATGTACCCAGTGAGGGCTAACAACCGAAATATATGAGAAACCCAAACAGCTCAATAACGACAAGAAAAAAATCAAAACAAAACAAAAAAACGTTTTTGCTTACAGGCTAGTGTATGAGTGAAGCCTTTAATCCCAACTCTCCAGAGGCAGAGGCAAGCAAATCTCTGCAGATCTCAGTCTGGTCTACATACTGTGTTTCAGGCCAGCTGGGGCTGCATAGTGAGACCCTGTCTCAAAAAATATTAAAATAAGGCAATGCTTCTTACAGCATGGCAGAGGTTTTCTGAATAACATGCAGACCACACCACATGAGCCCTTCACAGGGAGATGAAAACACAGTATGATGCCACCTCACGCCTGCCCTCACAGTGTTAAAGGGCAAAAATGTGGGCAAGGGTGGGAGAACGGACATCCTGGCTCCGTGTTGGTGGGGTGGGAATCAGTGCAGTCAGTGTGCAAACAGTGTAGAGTTTCCTTGGAAACTTGAATCTGAGACACAGCACCACTGCTGTGCCCATGGCAGCGTTATTCACACAGCCAAGATACAGAAATATCCCAAGTACCTGCTCATGACCAGTGAACGATGGGTAAGGAAAATGTGGTGTATATAATGGCTGGGTGCTCTGCCCTCCAAAGCAGAGGTTGCCATGTGTGACCACACGGAGCAGAACCTCTTCTTCTGGTTGAAGTATGTCAGACAGAAATACGAATCCTCATGGGCTCCCTGGCATGGTGGAGCCTAAAAGGGCAAGGTCCTGAAGCTAAGTAGATCAGTGGCTGCTAGGGCCAGAGGGGGTTGGGCTGGGGAGACATCAGATCTGTAAAGCACTGCAGACCCAGGGATGCCCATGCTCATTGATGTGGGCCCACCCTCGGGTGGCTAAGAGTGGATTCCCCACACAGATACCCTGTAAGGTGAGGAGACGCTCTCTTAGTTGTGGTGACCATGCTGTGTGGGCATGTAATCAAAACTATATGCTGTGCACTTCAGATGTGTACGCATGGTCTTTGCCAGCTGTAGCCACCATCCTACAGGGGCAATTGACTCATGTCAGATTTTATGGATAGTTTGTCTTTTCACATTTTGCATTGAAGGCGACCCAGCTGTGACAGTGCTGTGGCAACCGCTTGCATTGTTGCGGTGGCACTGATGACATGGCATTCAGTTTCTCACCACAGGTGACTGTACCTCTCACACTTAGCCCACAGTGTCCTCCTTCCCATGCCCGCAGGAGTATGAGGTACACCTCTGGTTATTCTGGATCCTCCTGATCTACCCTCCTTCAGGAACACAGGCCAGCCCAGTCAGGTCCTGACAGCACAGTATGACTGCTGTGCTGAGCCCATGTGTGAATGTTCCATCCCTCTACTGCCCTAGGAGATAAATGTTCTGGAAACCATAAGGTAGAAAGTCACATTGAACTGCAGGTTTTACCTCCGTGCCAACATCCTTTGGGACTCTTGCTAATCCCAAGGAAAAGAGGAATGAGCTGGGGATTCCTGTCCTCTTCCCCTTTCCCATGCTACCTCATCCTCCCTTATACCTCACTACCGCTGCCCTCCTCCCCTCTTGTAAAGACACCTTTCATTTCTCTATGTTTTTCCAGCTGTTTGTCATTCTGTTGAGACCTTTCTAGTATGTGAAACCGATGATGTTTCTACTGACTCCTTTAAAAATGATTCATTTATTTTTATTTTGTGTATATGAGTGTTTTGTCTGCATGTATGTGTGGGTACCATGTGTTTGCCTTTTGCCTGTGGAGGTCATAAGATACACTAGGACACTGAAGTTACAGAAGGTTGTAAACCACTCTGTGGGTACTGGGCATTTAACCCTGGTCTTCTGGAAGAGCGATCAATGCTGTTAACTGCTGTGCCCTTGCTGCAGCTCATGTTTCTCCCGACTCTGGCCTGTGTGGATCTCCCTTGGGCATTAAAGAGTTTGTGGTCTGGTGTTTGACATATAGGGGCTCCTGAAGGTGGAGTCACACTGTTGCCTTCCAGAGTGCTGTGTCCTGTGTCTGCCTCAAGACAGCCTACGTGAGGAATGTGCCAAATGAATGGAGCACCTCAGAGGAGATAAAGTGGGTGATTGTGCTGTGACCAGGCTCACCCAGGGCCGATCCACTAGTGGCTGTGGCTTTTACGTACTGCCCCAATCCCCTTCCTATCTCCTCTCTCTTGAGGACTCTGACTTTGTAATAGCATGAATTAAAAAGCACACATATCTCTGTTCTGCCTTTTTCCTATAAATTTAAAGCTGTTTTAAAAGGTGTTTACCAAAAGCTGTCCCTTGAGCTTGGCTTAGAGCATTGTCAGATGAACGCAGTGCTGAACTCGTGTCTTTCCTGCCTTCCTTTCTCCCTCGTGAGCATCAGTCCTTGAAGGCTGTCTTTTCACCGTCTTTTTTGGCTGCCAGGGCCTTCTATTCCTAGGCTTCTCTACCCGTGGACTCTGCTGTGTGTTGAAGTGTTCTAATATCTGTGTCCAGTCTGCTGTGATTTGAGAACCTGTGTTTTTCTTGAGTGACACAAGGTGATACCTTTTTGAGGTTTACACCCTTAAGATTGACGGGATTTCTTTCTTTTTTTTTTTTTTTTGACGGGATTTCTAAATGTGCACAAAAGCGTGGATCTTCTTCCCAGTCCCGAGGAAGAGCTGCCTCACCCTGTGGTGGCAGATGACTTGCCACGGCAAGTCCTGTAAAGGAGGCCAGCATACTGCTTGTTGATGTCTAGCAAAGTGAAAGTTAGGTGGCTTCAAGGCTGGAGACATGGCTCAGCAGACATGGAGACTGGCTACTCTTCCGGAGGACACGGGTTCAATACCCAACATTCTCAAAGCAGTTCACAATTATCTGTAACTCCAGTTCCATGGTTACAGACAAGCTGATGCCCTCTTCTGGCCTCTGAGGGCACCAGGCACACATACAGGCAAGAAAAATAACCATATACATACATTAATAATTTTAAATTAATTGGATATACCTTCTTTTTTATCTTCTTTTTTTTAAGTTACATTATTTTTTATTCACTTTACATCCTGGTTGTAGCCCCATCCCTCCTCCCCTCCTAGTTCCGCCTTCTCTCTCTCTCCCTGGATGCACCTTCTAGGTGGCTAGGCACCTGGGTTTTCCTACATCTGAGTTTTTATGGGTCCAGACCCTATCACAGCTTGTAGAAGTCAGTCAGAAGTGATTTCTTTCCATGTGCCATGGCAGCCTCTTGGTCATGGATGGAGGCAAACCATCACGGTGAGCTCATTGAGTCCTTCAGCATGTATCATACCAGGGAAGTGACAGGGACCCCTCAATATTAGCCAAGTCAGATGGAGACATGGGGTGCAGAGTCAGACAGGAGGTACACAAATCCGGTATCCCTGGTAGACTGTGTGGCATGTGTCCTTTGACTTCCCTGGGAGAGGGGCTAGGGCCTTACTTGTGGCCATTGGTTCTAGGAGCTCCTCTTGGTTACCACTGTAGTATCTGTTGGGCCCACTTGATTAGATTTTTTTTTTTTTTTTTTTTTTTTTTTTACTGAAGGGGTCTTCTTACAACATGCCTGGGGGAGACCCAGATCTGATGATAAGCCAGGCTGTGCTCTCTTGCTGTCTGTCCTCTGGCTTGCTTGCACGTGAGAAGCCCTGTTGAGCTGACACCTGTGAGCTATGGCAAAATGGTAGAACCATAGGGAAAGAAGAGAAAGCCTGAGGCCATGGGTCAGGAAGCCTTCTGTAGGGCCAACTCCAGCCCAGGCTACAGGAGGGAAGATTTTCTGGTATCTTGGCATGCTGCAGACATAAAAGCAATGGCATCAGATAACTTTTCTGGGCCACCTTGGTACTCTGCTGTCCTGCCTGCTCTCAGAAAGGAGCCATGCTGTGGTCAGGACCCCAGCTACAGGCTACACTGGCTCCTCCATACTCCACCTACCCATACTGGGCCCCTCTGCTGTCCCTGGGATGCTTGCCTTCTTTTCCAGCTTCCTTTCCCTCCTGGCCTCTCTCCTGGGCCACTTACCACTTGCTTGACCAAGTGTCCAAATGAGCCCAGGAGAGAACTGTTGACAGTTTTCCTTAGGGGAGCATCAGCCTTCCTACCCAGCAGTAGTACACTCCCTGCACCCCACCCCAAACTCTTTCTATCCACTCCCCCAGGCCTTTCCCAGGGCCTGTGGTGGCCACTTTTCCACCTTGGGGGTGTGTGGTTAGGGACATACACACTTCCTCCCTTGCCTTCTCAGCCTAGGCACCCCCCGGGGGTGGAGGTAACCCTGGTGGGTATACTGGGCCTGAGCTGAACAGTGTCCAGTAGTGGCAAGCCCCTGCCCTGCAGGGTGCCCTCACTGGAGCAGCAGCCTCCAGCTGTTATCACAGGGGCTGCTAATAAGACTGTGATGTCAGACATGCTGGGATTTGTTCTTTTCAAATGAAAATGACGGCAACTTCCTCTTACAGGGAGTCACCAGCTGGGGCGGAGTTGGAGCACCAGGGCTTGACTCATTGTCTGCCTCTCTCAGCACCTACCTGGGTAGCTGGGAGCCTCCCCGGACCTTGGGTGGTGTTCTCCATGGAGGATCTGAAGTGCTGGTCCCTGAATCTTGTCATGAGATGTACTTAACTCATGTCTTTCTCTTTTTTTTTTCAGTCTGCAACTGTGTCTGATGGTGGTAAGTCATATATATTTTATTATTTTTATTGCCATTTTCAAATTATGAAAACATATTTGTCATTTGATGTACTCAGGAAAGATGGTTTTCTCTGCCCTTTCCTTGTGGAGGGTCTCAGTTGGAGTTGGGCCGGGGGAGCTTCCTGGTGGCCTGAGCATGTGTTTGACTAGCATGGCAATAGAAACTCTGTGATAGCCAGCACAGGCAGTGTGCTGGGCTGCAGTGCACGCTCCTGCACGCCTGTGATCAACAAGCAAAAACATGCTTGCCGATCCCTTGTACAACCAGCTTCCAAACAAGCAAGCTCAGATCGCAAAGCACTGGCTGAGTTTGGGCCATTCTGGAAGTTTCCTTCTTAAAGAAAGCATAGTAGATCAACTGAGTGTGGGATGAAAAAGAATCAAACCCTTTCTTTCTGTCTTTAAATAATTTTGTGTGCGGGGCTCTTTTAGGAAGGTAAATCACCAGCCGGAACTGTCTTAAAACTGTTTGGAGAGTTTCATCTAGATACTCCTCATGCTTGTAGTGTTCTTAGTATGACAGAGAACTTGGTATACTTTCTAGAAACTTGTGTTGTCTCTCCTCATAAATGCCCACCTCAGGCTGGTGCCCATCTTCCACAGGAAGGTGCAAGCAGAGCCTCTGGCATTAGGAAGGAGTGAGGCCCTGGAGCTCTGTTGGGGTCACCCTATGGGAATGGAGGAAAATACAGCTTGAGTTACAAACCTGCTCAGGCCAGAATGCAGCCCACAGGGAGCCCGAGCACAAGTGTTAGAAGCATATATTTTAGAATAAAGAGGGTTATATTTCTTGTGTTGTGTATAATAATAGTCATGTTATTTAATCAGTCTTAAGCCAGAAGCAGGAAAAGCTTCCTTAATGTAAGAAAAGAAGCAGGACTACAGCCAAGCCTGGGCCAAAAACACAGGCTCACAGCCCTGTTCCCACTTTTCTCTTCTGGCAGAGGGCATTTATTCTTGTGGGAAATTCATATACTTGAGAGGTTTCCATAATCCATCAGTTTAATAATGTATAATTTTTTTATTGACCTCCCAAGATTCTTTCTTCTTGTTAGGAATTGGGGAAGCCACCCCGCCCCCTCAGGCCCCAGAAAGGGTATCCCTAGCATGCAGAGACTTCTTAAGTTGCTGTAGGTTTCAGAAGCTCCCTTCCGAGGGTGGGAAGCCCCTGGCTCCCAGCCCCCACTGTGCCTTTCTGAGGAAGTAGTGTCCTAGCCAGGTGATTCCCTCTCCCTGGGGGCTTTCCGCCCTCTGTCTCCGTCTCCACCTCAGACCCCAGGGCTCCATCTCAGACCCCAGGGCCACAGGGCTGTGTCCTGTTCTTGTGTGGAGGGCCTGCTATGGCAGGAGATAGGGAATTTCAGCAACAGAGCTAGGAGCTAGACAGCCGGATATGTTTTATTTAGTCACTTTTCATCCTTTTATTATTTTTCTTTGAGTTTTTTTTTTTTTTTTCTGGCTATAAGATTAAAATGAAGACACTGTTTAGCTCAGCCTGTGTGTTAGTTCCAGGAGGCCAGTGTGGTGTACCATTGTTACACTGATGCTGAGGGAGTGTGACTACCCCAGTAGACGTCCCTGGGGCTCAGGCCTAGAGGAGAGCCGCTGTCCCCCACCCTACTGATCCAGCTAAGGCCTTCCGTTCCCCTCAGGCACAGGAGCTCTGCCCTGGTCTCCTCTGCTGTGCCATGCCTTGCCCAGGCCCCTGTAGAGAAGGGCTAGGCAGAAGCTCAAATGTTTCCACATAGAGATATTTTATAGACTTGGTCAGTCGTAGGCAAGTTCCCACATGGAGCCTGAAAACCACAGCACCCCACTGCTTCTGTGGGAAAATGCTCCAAGTGCAGGC
Organism: Meriones unguiculatus; assembly: GCF_030254825.1. Taxonomy (NCBI): domain Eukaryota; kingdom Metazoa; phylum Chordata; class Mammalia; order Rodentia; family Muridae; genus Meriones; species Meriones unguiculatus. The sequence goes on along the minus strand of NC_083360.1, from coordinate 29,446,027 downwards.
AGGGACGAGGGGCCAGCTGAGCACTGTGCCCTGTTGGGGCTATGCTGCCTCCTCATCCAGCCTGGGCTACGGTTATTAGGGAATCTCTTCAGAAGCATCCAACATCCAGCTAACCATGCCTTTGACATAACTGGACTCTTTGCTGTCCTTCCAGGTCATGGGTAACATTTGGTGATGTGTGCTCCTGCCATGTACTTTCATGCTGTTTAAAGGAGGTTGGGCGGTGCCACTTATGACTTTGGTCAGAGCATGCTTTTTACTTGCTCAGCTGGAAAAGGCTAAAGGCCATTACTGTACCACAGCCTGTGCATCGACCTTTTGTGGAGGGCGAACTGTATCTAGGACAGCAAATCCTGCTTAGAGAAAGGGTATCCCTAGCATGCAGAGACTTCTGACAATCCACTCAGTTGAAAATACGCAGAATGGGCTGGGGTGAAGCTCTTAGCTAGAGCCCTTACCTAGCATGCATGAGCCCAGGGGTTTTATCCCAGCCTCGGAAGGAAAAGGGAAGGTGAGAGAGAGAGGGTGAGAGGGGAGGCATATAAATGTGAGAGTCTCATGGTTGACATTGGTCCTGGAAGAAATCTCCACCTCAGGTACAGGCGTGGCCTTCATACCGTCATCTGTGGTTCCTCACCACTGTGCTCCCACAGCGATCCACCTCTCCTGCAGTGATCTACCTCTGCCTTGTGCTAGCTAGGACTGTTCCCACGATGCCAACTCTGTGGTCCTCTTGGAGCTGAAGCTCTTTAACTCCTCCCTCCAACCAGACTCTTGTGTTCTCAGAAGGGTACACCACCTTCTGCTGCTTAGGGACATTTAGGGGTGCCTTTCCCGCTAAGGGTTCAGTAGCCCTGGTGTGGGAAGTAAACCCACTGCAGGCAGATCATTAGAGGCCTTACTGCCAGGGTTAGCATGCAGACCGCTTGAAAGGCCCTGGAAGCAGGATGTTTGCAGAGCCTAAAGGGAGAGGTGTCTCTGAAAGGTGTGAGAAAGAAATGCTGGGCAAACAGGGTGGTCTTGTCACAAAGGTAGTTGCCACCTGTGGTCTCCTGCCTCAGTTGGGTCAGACTCCCTCCTTTCCATGGAAAGATTTCCCCAGCCTCTGGTTATACCTGATCCTCACTAAGAAAGACAGGTACAGACTTCTTTTAGCTTCCAAGGTTTTTGTGAGGGTAGCACCCTTTGACCTGTGGCAGAAAAGAGGTGTGGGATAGTTTATAGTGGGTTTAGGCACTTGACACACAAGCCTATTAATCTGAGTTTTATTCCTGGAACCCACATGATAAAAGGAGGGAACAAACTCCCGAAAATTGCCTTCTGATTTCTGCATGTGTACACACCACACACACACACACACACACACACACACACACAGAGAGAGAGAGAGAGAGAGAGAGAGAGAGAGAGAGAGAGAGAGAGAGAAATAATTTAAAACATACCAGAGATAGATTGGAGTGGGAGAAAGTAGGACTGTCATCCTAGTGTGAAGTCAGTGGTTGGGTGTAGTTTTAGGATCTGTGTAACACCTTTCCTAAGCTCTCTGTACTGTCCAACATCACCTCAGCTGTCCTGCAGGCTTGCCGGTCCTGGAATCTACCATTCCCCATGTCCTCCTGTCAGACCCTTTATTTCTGTAACCCCCCCCCGCCCCCATCACATACATTGATTCTTGACAGATTCCAGGCCTTGAGGTGCCCTCCCTGCTCCCTACCCTGGACTGTGCCTGTCCTCTGCAGTCTCTCACAGGGCAGTCGTTGTGGCTTGCTCACACCCAGCTTAGACCCCCTTCATCTGACTACAGTGCACTGTTATCCCAGACTACCCTGCAGTGGCCCTGCAGTGGCTCTCCCTGATGTCACTCGGCTCCCCTTGTCCTCCTCACCTGCCCCTTCTCTGAGAAGTATTCTGTGTTCTTTCCTGCCAGTCACTGGCATGAGAAAGCTTGTTGAGAGAATGATTAGATCTGGGCCCCAGTGATCTTCAATGACATTAGCCCAAGGCTGGGTTAGGGCAGTGACTTTTAAAGTGTTTTCAGCAGCAAAATGCTCTTAAAATGAAGCAAGCAAATGTCCTATCCTAGAACACAGATGGAAAAATGCCTGGCTGGATGGCAGGTGGGTAACCATAGTATCCCCTTCTGGCTAAACTCCAGAAGGCACTCAGTCTGTTTTTACCTTCTCCAGGTAGAGTCTCAGGTTGGGGTTTCTCTGCTTTTAATCTTTACTTAACTCAAGTATGAGCATGAGTGTCCCCCAAATGCAGAGTGGACAGGACAGTCAGTGAATGTCCCCCTAAGCTCTGTGGCAGTCGTGCCCATGAGTGTAGGTTTGCTTTGTGGTGGGACTTCTGGCAAAACTTGAGAGAAGAGAATATTGGGTCAAAAGCTATCCTTAGTCTTCTGTGGCCCGTGGTTGCAGGGCTGTGGGTGCTGTACACTGGGTTAGGCCAGGCTAGGTACTGTTCTGGACTCTAGGCTGGCCCAGACACTGGGCTGGATGCTCAACTAGGGTTCTATCCTGGAGACTTGAGCAAATTTGATGAGGACTAGTATGCCTGCTGAGAATGGTGGGGACACCTTGGTTCCATGTTTTGGTCTCTTGTGACCCATGCTAGGTGCCTGTGGGCTTGGCCAGGTCTGCTTAGCCTCCTTCCTTCTGAAGGCTCACCAGATCCTTCCTGAGGAGGTTGCTATGCTCCATGGGTGCAGGGCTCTGGGTGTTGGACCCAGAGAGGCTGCTGGGCTCTCTCAAGTCTTCTCATTCCTATTAGTTTGGGTTTCTACTCTTTCTAGCTCTGAGATTTGGAGGGCTGCCTAACCTCTCAAACAACCATGAAAACTTGCCCTTATCTTTTGGTGTTCTAGGAATGACCATGTCCTTCTACCCCTTGGCCTCCTCACTCCCCGGCATTTCTTAACTGTTCAGCCTCACCCTAAGCTGTGGGCTAAAGATTTGAGGTCTGCCCAGGGCTGCACTCAGAGAAGCCATCTTCCCTTCCTGTTTGGGAACTTTGGCTTTGCTCCAGCCTGCTAGAGTCTTCTGGTAGAGTCTCCTGGTAGGTCTTCTGTCTTACAGAAGTGGCTGCAGCAATCCACGTCACAGGCATGATGAGCTGACACAGATACTGCTCAGCGGTGAAGGGCCATAGTTGCCACAAGGATTTGGAGTTAGGTTGCATTCACTTTTAACAGAAGGGAGCTTTGCAATTGTGAAGATTCTTGGCAGGTGAATCCGTAGTCTGTAAAATCACAAGCGATGACGGCAGTGATGGGAGCCCCAGTGGAACCTCGGCTACCGCGCAGCGTGACTTGTGGTCATGGTACCACAGCCTAATCTTGTACTTTTCAAAACTGCTCACTAACTAGTAGGAATGGAATACTAATTTGTCGTATGTGGGGTGAGAGCAGGTGTTTTAACCAGAGCCTTTTATGTGGCTCAGTAGTTCAAATTTTTATGGCTTTTTTGGACTTAAAACCCAAATGCCAGTCAGACTGTATACTGTTGGGGAAGCAGGCAGACTTGGTTTCTGCCAAGATGCCTCCCAACACACTCATTTCTTTCTGGTTTTACAAGACATTTGGAAGGAGTTTTTATTAGTAACTATGTTGTGAATTTTTTTTTTTCAAGCAAAGTTCAAAAGTAATAAAGCCAGTGACTCCTTCCTCCCCTCCCTTTCTCCCTCCCACCTTCCCTCCTCCCTTTCTTCTCCACGTGGGAACCTTAGCTGTATTGGCCTTAGAACTTGTTTCTAGCGCGCTGAAGTGGGAGCCGGGTCCCCTTGTTTCCCCTCTGTCTTCAGAGGCCCACCTGAGGTGGCTGTACCCCTCCCCTTACCAAGGGATTGTATTCATTAGATCCTTAGAGAACAGGACTCAATGGAACTGAGCCTTGTGTGGCTCAGCCTGAGGCAGAGAAGCAGTATGAGCCTGGCTCCAAGACCCAGGAGGATAGAGTCAGAGAGGCGATACTCAGGGGGGCTTCCTCTTCATGTCCCAGCATTCCATCTTGGAGGAGCTGACACCGTTTGCTCATTTGCACAAGCCTTTGCGATATGTGCTCTTCTGTTTAATGAAGTCTGGCTGTTGTGGGGGTGCTGTCCCTGGCTGGAGAACTGGTTAACAGGAAAAAAAACATGAGCGTCTTAAATGAACACATGTGAGGATCTTCACAGAAACAAGTAGGAAGGAATGACAAAGAGCAGCCACTCTATGATGGCGTACCAAGGGGACTGGATCTCTGGACCAGTCTGTCACTTTCTGGGAGTGTTACTAAGAGACGTGACGGGGTGCGGAATGCAGTTGCCCCAGAGTTAGTTTACTCCGTGCTCCACGACACCAGCTTCTGTGTCAGGTGACCAAGGTGTTTTCCAGTCTTGGCATGCGAAGAATACCCCTCCTGAAAGAGTCTTTATGTTCATGTCTGGATGGAGCCCCTCCAGGGATTCTGCAAGAACTGGTTGGATCTGGAACTTTCCCCAGACTTATGCAAGGGCTGGCAGCCTTTGTCCTGTACCTCCAAACCATGCCCTGCAACTTCCTGGGGCTTCATCTTGAGCATGCGCTGCTTAGAGTCAATAGTGAGACGTTCCCAGTGGTCCCCAGCTTCTTCTCCACCAACTGTATTTGGACTGCACATTCCAGACCCTTGGCTTTCTCTAGTTCTGATCTGTCGCTCCAGTTCAGTGAAGTGTCACTTACAGGGACCCTTCTCTGCTGTAGTTTCCAGGATGCCTCCTGACAACTAGGGTGATCTAAGCATGTACCTTCTTGATGGCTCTCCTATCAGGAGTGACAGTCTCAGGATGATAGTGGCTCAGCTTCCAAGGATCATTGCTACACACATTCAGTTCATTTTTCCGGTGCTGAATGGCAGTAGGGTTCCAGTCACAGCTAGCCCATCACAACCAACATCCTGTGGTTACAGTGCTTTCACATTCTAGTTGTGGAGCGTGATGTAGAAAGTTGAGAATAAAATTTGAGCTTAATATAAAGAGCTCCCATGATCTTCCATCCTATAGGATGAACACTGCCTTTCAACCATGAAGGGCCAGGTCTCCCCACCCCCACCCCCGTATGCCTGGAGTATCCTGTACCGCACATATTCCAGGTGTGGGAGGAAGTCAGTTCCTTGTCCCTTCAGAGCTGGCACCTCATTCTGGAATCTAGCAAGTCCTGTCTTCCTGGCCATCCCGTTACTTTCTACGCCTTTTCAGAGCATCGTGATGAAGTGTTGGCATGGCCCTGACCACTGCAGAACCTGTCTTCTGAAACATCGTCATCCCAGCTGTACTCTGGTGCATCTTAGTGTCCTACCCAGCTCTCCAGGGAGCAGTGTGGGCTCCCGAAAGTGTTCTTCTGCACATTGTAGAATATTTGGGCTCACCTCCTTGGAGGGCCCTCAGTCTGTTGGCACTGTGTGGCGTGACACCCAAGGGTGTCCTTAGTTACGGGAAAGGCTGTGTTGCTGCAGGGAATGCTGTGCTTAGCACTGCACATTCCAGTGTATCCAGCCTGCACCTCAGCCTGGCAGTGGTAATTTGGGTGCTACGTGCTCCCTCTGAGTTTGAGATCCAAATATGGACAGGAACCTTCAAGGTCTCAAGGCTGGTGAAGACTGTTCCCACCATGCTACAGGCTGTGAGGAGAACTCTCCTACCATGTTACAGGCTGAAATGAGGAGAACTGTTTCCACCATGCTACAGGCTGATAAAGAGGACTGTTCCCACCATGCTACAGGCTGGTGGGAATCAGCACCACCATTTGCTTAGAGATGTCTTTGTTCCCAGAGCCCTGGGCAGGGATGTAGATAGAACATAGGAGCTCCCTGAAGTCCTTCATCAGCTCAGAACATGATTGAGGTCAGCTAGGTAGCACTACCCTGTGTTTATGTCTGATCCAGTGACTTCACCTGCCACAGTGTGAGACATAGGTGGCACATGCTGGTTGAGTAACATGGACTTGTTGGTGAGCCATGCACAGAAGGGATTGGGGCCAGCCTGCAAAGGCCACTCAGAGACAGCGTATCTCTGGGACAATATACCACATCCTGTGAGAAGGAAAGGCTGTTGTATAAATGTTTTAAAACAAAACCTAAGATTCATGACCTAATGGTGGCTTTCTTGTCTTTGAAAAGGCATCCTTTCAAGTTAGTTGACATTAGTGGCACTACAGTGATTGATGCCAGTGATCTTTACAACACACTGGAGAATGGCTGGCATGGGGGGAGGAAGGCACCCATTCTTGAGGGCATCATCTTTTGAGCCTCTGTCTGGATCCCAGGACTTGTTGTTCCTGCCACCTTCACTCTGGACTAATATCTCATCTCTATTCTGTTATGATTCACTCTGGACTAATATCTCATCTCATGAAATCACACACACAGTTCCTCTTTTCACTGTCTGCAGTCCAACCTGGTCACACACAGACCATTTGTGCCCAACTTAATAGCCTCTTTTCTTTTGGATACAACTCCCTCGTTTGTTTGATCCATTTGAACTGCCAAACTTGAACATACAGGCATCATCTGAGAAGGACTTCCAACAGCAGATGCCCAGTTAGAGTATTTGCCCCCGATATAAAATTATGTTGTGTTGGGGGAGCATGTCAAGAAGGTGCTTCTCAGTTCACAGCACTTCTTGCTTCAGGCATGGGAGGTGAGTTTTGGTCACAACTTTTTTCAAGTAATAAAAACTTTTTATTGGAAAGTAACTTAGACACTGCAAAGTATACATACCATCAGCAAGAGAAAGGACATTACCAGGGGCCCGAGCAGGACCAGTTCCCCACTGATGGCAAGTTGACTGCTTCGCCTACTTGGACTAGTGCCACCACGTATGCTTTTCATGCCTGGCTCCTTTCCGTGAGCATGAGCTTTCATGGCTTGTGGGTCACTTGCCATTCACTCTGGCCACTGTGTCCTGTTCCTCTGTTAAATGGCCTGTCTACTCTTGTCTCTGGTGATAGCTTCTAAGCTGGCTTAGACTTCACCTGACACAAACGTATTATAAGACGTGCCCATACACGACTCTGCATGGACATCTGTGTGACTTGCTCTGATGTGCTGGCCAGGCTGTGTTTGGTACATTTTCCAGTGGGGGCACACACTACCCAGCAGTCTGTGAGGAACTGCCTTCTCAGAGCTTCCTGTTGTGTTCATCATGGCCACTAGGCTTGTATGTGGCTGTTTGATTTATTTATTTTTTTAATATTCAGTTCAGACAGAGGCATCAGGGTAGAGCATCTGATAAGCAAGCTTGAGGCCCTGCATTCCATCCCAGACACTGCCAAAAATAAACAAGCATGTGCTTGTTGCTTGCTTTTTGTGTTTTCTCATTTGGTTGGTTTATGTTGCTATTGTTGGTTGGTTGGTTGGTAGAGACTTGAAAAAATAATAAATTCTGGAAATGATTCTTGGATTGAATGAATGAATTGTGATAATCTTATGTACCGGCTGCTTTTCCATTGCTGTGATAAACTGCTGTGACTAAGGAAGCTTATGAAGGAAGCTTATTTTAGCTTACAGTTTCAAGAGGATAACTGTCCGTTATGGTGGGAAAGCATGGCTGCAAGTGGCAGGCATGGCAGCAGGAACAAGAAGCTAAGAGCTCACGTCATCAGGCAGAGAGTGAGCAGGAAGTGAGGCAAGACCGAACACTCACAGCCTGTCCTCAGTGATGTTCTTCCTCCAGCAAGGCTCCACCTCCCAAATGTTCTACAACCTCCCCAAACAGTGTCAGCAACTGGGGAGGTGTTCAAATATTAGAGCCTCTGGGGACACTTCTCCTTCATAGCACTACAGCTTATATTTAGAATTACATTTATGTAGATAATGAAATTAAAGGAAGTGTAATAGCATTTGAGGAAGACACGCAGGCAAGCCTTCTGCAGTTGGTTCTCAGTGCTGACTTCTGAAGACTGAGGGTTTTAAAGATAGCCCCAGTGGTCCTCTCCCCTTTAAGTAGTCCTTTCGTCTTACTCTGCTTTGCCCCTCCTGAAACCGTGAAGGTAAACCTATTACTATTTCACGGTTCACATTTATGTCTTGGATGCCACTGGACTATGCTTTTCTGCACGGTGTGGGGCAGGATTGTGAGTGTGTGCTTTCTTCTCAACACTAAAAACACTCGGGTGCATTCGGGGGCAGACCAAGTCCATATTTTCAGAGTTTTGCTTTCAGGGCAGACAACTGCATGGCAGCTGATAGAGTCAAGCCCTGACTTGGTTTGTTTTAAAGTTATACTCACCAACCAGAAGCGTTTCTGTTAGCCAGGAGTAACACAAGCCCATCCGCATCTCAACAGCTTTAGGGTAGAGGTTTAGCCGAGACTAAAAAGACAAGAAAAGGAGTCTTTAGAACTGGAAGGGAGTAAGCCACATATGCGCCATTCACAGTTGGCATCATCTACCTACAAACCCAAAGCAGAGCACCTGGCCAGTCCTGACCTTCAGAACTGATGGATTCCATCAGAGAGAAGCAGGGCCTTCCTTAAAGGAGGTGCCATGTCTATGTGGGGCGGGCATGAAAGCATGATTTTAGATACTGACCAACAAAGGATCTAGATCTATATTTAAAAACTTAAAGGGAAAACGTTTTATGAATCATGACTTAACACTGCAGATATACTCGCCTGTCACATGATGTATGGTCGAGGTTGGTATGACCCAGTTACTAGTTGACATTATTCAGTACCTACTGTGTGCCTGACACTGTCTCAACTTTCTTGTGGTGACAGTAAATAATACTTATTATCAGGGTTTATAGAAAAGCTAAGAGGCTTTCCAGTGAGGCGTGGAACTATGAAGTTAACTCCATCATTACACTTGGCACAGCCAGAATACCTTTTCTGACATCGTTTTATGAAGAAGGTAAAGCCGTGCCTCTCCAGAAGGAGCACCAACTCCCACGTGGGTGTGTGGCTCCAGAACCCACGCTGTGTATGCCATGCTGGCAAGGGCAGCTGGCCTGAAAGAAGAGCAGCGAGAGTAGAGAGACCTGTAAATGCCTAATGAGCACTGGCTCCCTGTAATCCCCACCACCACTCTTCTCTCTTTTCACTCTCCTATCCAAACTTAGAGAGAAGCTGGAGGGAAATGCTGGCCCTCCCAGCAGTGGGGGCCCAACTCATCTGCTTCCTCCATCCAAGAAGTTGCAGGTTTGTAGATCCTTACATGGGACCCCCAGAGGAGAGGGAATGGCTATCCAGAGGGTGTGGGTGTGGGTTCCTGTTGGGGAGACATCAGAGCTCAGCCAAGCTCCATCTTGTCTCTAGGCTTGTTATTGATAGTCAAATAAAAGGTGCGTGTTACATCATGCTTAGTTTGCCGTTTAACATTACTTTTATTATTAAAATTATGTGAAGTGTAACCATTCCAGGAAATCAGGCTGTTTAGTTGCCAGCTAAGAGGGTCACAGGGGGCACAGATGTGGGAAGTGCTTCCTTGGTCTCATGTTAACTATTTTCATAGCAGGCTGGCCACTGAATACAGGCCTGGCTGCTAGAGACTATGGTGTATATCCTTTGGGACTTCGTGTCCTTGAGTGCTGTACATGTCCTGGTTAGTAAGAACCCTGTCCTCATCCATGTCCTGCCCAGCCAGAACAAGCACAGGCTCTGCTTTCCTGGCCACGGCTGGATCAGCCCTCTTTTGACCTTCCTCCTGAGCCCAGCCTGGACTTAAGCGCTGGGGAGTATGTCTGTCTTCTTCAGCCAGATCCTGTTGCCAGGTAGCTGTTTCATAGGTGGTCATTTATATGAACATAAAATGGGAATGTTTTTACGATGTCAATTGTTTATTTGTCAAAATAAAATACGTCTATTTTGAGAAGGAATTAGCCAATTAAATAATCATGTGACACCAGGCATGGTGATACACACCTGTAATTCCAGCACTCAATCTGATCAAGGCTTAAACAAGGTGCTGCCCTTTCTTGACATGCTCCGGGCCTCTTGTAGTCCAGTGACCCTCATGTTGGCAGCTGATGGCTCCTCAGCTGAATCATGAAACTGCAGTGTGACAGTAAAGGAACTCTTCGCTCCCACTACTTCCCACACTGCCCCTTGGCAGCTCCTGTTCTACCCACTCTTATGGCCTTGAAAGCTCTTGGCATTTGCCCATCTGCTTGGCATTTCCTCTCCCGAGGCACTGTGTCATTTCACATGCTGAGGTGGTTCTGCTGAGCTCAGATGGGTCTGGTCTCAGCTTCAGGACAGCATTTGGGTTTCTCCCATTAGGTCTCTTCAGGGCCCTTGAAGTATACGTAATCATGTGATGCCCACACAGTCCCAAAGGACTGTCAGGCCTTGTTACTCCCTGTGAGATGGTGAGGCCTGGCTGCCTGATACCTAGGAGCGAGTGGGACAGGAAGGGGTACTGGAATGCCACCTTAGAGTTTGTGGTGATTACCTAGCTCCACCACTGTTCCAAGACCTCAGCAAGCTCACCCTCACATTGGATCCCTTAAATTAGAGCAGGAATCTGTTCTGAGGAGGTGCTTTGGGGCTCGGGACATTATTCTGATGATCATCAGGGTCTGTCACTTGTGGTTGTGGTTTTCTCAGGTGAGGAGCCAAATTTGCCCTAAGCTTTACACTGCAGTCTGTGGCAACTAGTCCTGTCCTGAGCCCTCCTCACTGCTTAATGTAAAGGTGTCACCTGGCCAGCAACGAGAACGAAGTGCTTAAAGCCAGTAGCTCTTGGGAGTAAAGTGACAGAACTCAGATACATAGATTGTGACAGAGGAAACAGGATGAGCCCAGTGCTATCTTCCCCATGTCAGCTTTTCATGCAGGATTCCATGTAAACCTGGCCCTCCAGGTAGTTTGAAGGCCTTTCTTGTTGGTATGTTCGCTTCTGGTTCAGTTCCGTGTTTGGACGTGTAGCTTGGGATCCTTACAGTGTTCTTAGGCCCTACACCCTACAGGTATTCGCTTCTTCCCATAAGAAAGCCAAGACATAGACATAAGGAATCATGTGATCATCCTATCATGTCACCTAGGTTCACAAAGGTCTTGTGCTCTGTTTCTGCCTGGCTTCTCCCAGAGCCAAAATCAGCCACACCGACGACCTTGTGGCTGATGTTTTACAAGGCCTACTGTGGGAATGAAGGGAGTGTGTTCACAGAGAGGCAGTGGCTTCGCTGAGCAGGGGACGGGACTTCATAGAACTCTATAGAGAGCTTAGCTGCTTTTGTTGAGGGAATAAGTGGAGGCACCAGGAGTGAAAGGGAGGTTGCCCACTGCTGGAGAGGAAGTGACAGATACTCAAAAGGGACAAGAGTGTACTTGGAGAGGCTATCACCAGGACTTGTGATCATCCTTAGACAGTGGTGTGGAGATGTATATACCATATTTTTGAGCTGTCCTTTGCGGGAACCTAGGGCAGAGGAGCCTGTCTTGGTGTCCAAGACAGTTTTCAACACATGGAACCAGGACCTTGAGGCAGAGATCAACCCCTGGGCTGAGCAGGAAGAGCTCACAGTGGGCCTGTGGGTGTACGTTCTGTTTCCCATCAGTGCTCAGTGTCTGGGAGGACTCAGAGGGACATGAAGCTCACCTGAGGGAGGACTGAGTGGAGAAGAAAGACAACTAAGAACAAGCCACTGACTAATTAAAAGAACAGAACAGCCATGAGTGACTATCTCAGTAAACATGAGACACTTTCTGCCTCAGTGTGGAAGACTGAGGGTCCCTTATACAAAACCCTCTGGACCAGTATTTAAGTTTTCTGACTTTCCCCTGGAGTTTTGGAATGTTTGCATATGTACAATGAGCTCTCTCTTAGGGATGGGACAAAGGTCTTCCCATGGGCTTCAACATTCAACACAGAGAGCCTGCGGATAATTGTACTCAGTACTTTAGAATGTTCACAGGTGACTGACACATCATCACGTGGGATGAGGTGCAGAAGTATTTTTTTTATTCACCAAATTTTTTTGGATTTGGGAGCATTTTGGAATTTAGATTTCTGGTTTAAGAATATTCAGCCTGTTTTCTCCTTCTTCTGATGTCCATCCTCTTTGCCTTTCTGGATAGGAATTGAGCATTTTAGCCAGAGTCCTCCCTCTTGATTAGTTTCTTTAGGTGTACAGATTTTAGTAGGTTTATCCTATATTATATGTCTATATGAGTGAGTATATACCGTGTGCGTCTTTCTGCTTCTGGGATAGCTCACTCAGGATGATCTTTTCCAGATCCCACCATTTACCTGCAAATTTTATGATTTCCTTGTTTTTTATTGCTGAGCCTGACACAGAGGACCTCTGAAAGGCTCTGCCCTGCAGACTATCAGTGCAGATGCTAAGACTTATGGGCAACCTTTGGGCAGAGTGCAGGGAATCTTATGAAAGAAGTGGGAAGCAGTAAGATCTGGAGAGGACAGGAACTCCACAAGGAGAGCAACAGAACCAAAAAAAATCTGAGCACAGGGGTCTTTCCTGAGACTGATACTCCAACCAAGGACTATGCATGGAGATAACCTAAAACCCCTGCACAGATGTAGCCCATGGCAGTTCCGTATCCAAGTGGGTTCCATTGTAATAGGAACAGGGACTGTCTCTGACATGAACTGATTGGCCTGTTCTTTAATTACCTCCCCCTGGTGGTGGGGGGGTGCAGCATTACCAGGCCACAGAAGAAGACAATGCAGCTACTCCTGATGAGACCTAATTGACTAGGATCAGAAGGAAGGAAAAGAAGACCTTGCCTATCAGTGGACATGGGGAGGGGCATGCAGGCAGAGGGTGGAGGAAGGGAGGAATTGGGACAGGAGGAGGGAGGGAACCACAGGGGGGATACAAAGTGAATAAAATGTAATTAATAATAAAATAAATAAAAAGAATATTCAGCTTGTATTAAAGGGGGAAAGAGTAACTGCCAAAAACTGGTACCTGACTAAGGACCAGCCCTCAAATTGGCAAGTTGCACCCAGGAGAAGGGTATCTGTCTACAAGACCAGCTTCTCTCCCTGACATTCTGACAAGCAAAGATAAGATAGCTAAACCCACCAATGTCTCAGTGCAGAGAGACAGGACAGGCCTGAGTGCTGTGATCACCAGCAGAGTTTAGTCCCTGTCTCTGAAAGGGGCATGGAAAGCTGTGGCAGGAGGGCCAGAGTTCGAGGGCCCTGTTACTGCTTATCACACACACACACACACACACACACACGCACGCACGCACATGCACTCACACACACACACACACACACACACACCAAAACCAAAAAGTTCTATGAGCTTCCAGTGGCAACCTCATGGGTGGTACTGCTTCAGACACTGATGGCTAAGAAGTGTGCTGAAGGAAGGAAGGGAGGCACAGCGGAGGCTTCCTTTTAAGCCTTCACAGGTTTATTTTAGAGGACAGTACTGCTTTGATGCTCTGGTCACCTTCTCACCAGATTTCTGACCGAGAATCCTAAGTTCTTGTGGAGGAGAGTCCACCCAGAGTCAGCAGACTGCGCTCATTTAGCCATGGATAGTAAAGCCTTGACCCAGTCATATCCCTTCCCTTACGTGTCTGGAAGACCAAGTTTGGAATTGTGATTGCTGAGGACTGTGGCCAGAAAGCCGAAGGTGACCTCTGCTGACCCTTACCTATGCTGTGTGTGGGAAGTCCCAACTTCAGAAACCATGGAGAACTCACAAGGCCTCGCTGGCTCTGCCTGCTTCCCACCTCCACTTGCCCACTGCTTTGTGCATGAGGGCAGCAGCAAAAGGCTGGCAGGCCTAGTGTGGGCAGGCTCCTAGCCCCCTTGAGTTTTTCAGAGGTGTGCTGCAGATGCCACAGATTTTGCTGTGGGATTGGACTATTTCAGGCTGGTTGTTTCTTAAGTGCATGCCCTTGAGACTCCATGGTTTTAGGACCCTCCTCGCCGAGAGTATAGATCTGGTGTTGATGGGTTGGAGATTTTAAATTCAAGATGGTGTGGAAGTAAGTGGCATCACGTAACTGTTACAAGGAGCTCTGCAGTCTCGCTGCCCGCCCCCCTGCTGTTTAACGAACTGCAGAGTGGCTCCTCCCCAGCACTGGGAGAACAGCGTCTCTGCCCGTGTGAATAATTCAGGTCTCTGGCTCTGCATTATGCATGAGTCTCTGAGGCTTTGTAAGGCTGTAGGGCCTCTCCAGCAGCCAGTGCTGGAAGGATGAGGACTACCTTTGTGAGGGTCCCTGAGGATCTGCAGTAATTCACCTGCCCCCAAGGCTGAGCTAAGGAGCCATGTCCTCACCGCCCGTGGCCCAAGCCTCCTCCTCAGGCCACCCAGGCTGAGCCTGGTATGGACTCAGAAGGGTGGTTTACGGTGAATGGTTGGAAGTATTTGGTTAGATGGCACCACAGTGGCTCTTACCAGCTCTACCCAGGTAAAGTCCCACACCTGCCTGTCAGCTTGTCTTGAGTGCCAGGGAAGGCTGACCTGGGCAGTCCTTAGGTGTGTTTGCTGTGTGTGGGGGTGTTATGCTGGGATGGGCTGTCACATGGCTTAGAGTTGAGACTTGAGGATTTGGAACACTTAGGGTTATGGTCCGGGTGAGCGATACAGTGAGCTGAGGGTGGGCTGAGGCTGTGTGTCACAGGAGCAACTGCACACTGTCAGACTCGAGGAATTACTGAAATGTGTAACCTACAGCCCACATCTCTTCAGCAATCTCTGCAGCTGTGCTGGCAGCTGTTCCCGGTCTCGGCAGACCTGCCACACACTTGAGACACACTCTCACCAGGACAGCATTTGACTGAGAGAAGAAACCCCACAGCAATACAAACACCTAGAACACATCTGCTGAGGCCACCATGCCATGTCTTCTTCAGCTCAGCCCATATTTTACCCAAATGATTAACATTAGAGGACCAAGCAGGCAGCTCTCCAGGACAGCAAGTCTCAGACCTGACATGTATCAGCCTCCTGACCTGGTCTTGAACTTGAGATAGGAATAGAGGTGTTTACAAGGAATTTCATGGCAACCAGATGGTGCCTGCTGTCCCAGGTCAGCCTTACCCCAAGGTGCATTGTTCTCTATGTGACTAGCAATGCTGGAACGTGGTGTGGGCTCTGAACTCAGAAATGGATGACAGAGAGGAGGGAACTTCCTGCATGTATAGCCTGTCAGAAGTACTAAGATTCAACCTAAAGAAACAACTGTGCCACACCTCTATGAGGACTCTGCCTTTACCCCTCTGCTTTGCAGGCCTCCTTCCTACATTGCACAGGAGCTGTTTTACAGAATACTGTGTGACCTGTCACAGCGCACAGTGGTCAGGTGTCATCTCAGTGTTTGTGCTGTCTTTGTCTAGGTCCCTGAGCTGTGCTGGACTCCAGGCCAAGTCCACAGTCCCACAGCCTCAGGAAGGCGTTATCAGAGCACCCGACACTTCCTCTTGTCCTAAAGGAAGTGGTTTGTTGCAACCATGAAATCTGTCCCCTCACTAAGGAGGCGTCTCACCTGAGTGGGTCTCTAGCCTTTTCGCCAGAAGATGGGCCCTGGTTCCCCTCCTCTCCTGTGCTGTCAACTCTCTGCTGTTGTCATTGCCACTTGAGCTGTTCCTGCTTAGGTGTTATACCGCCTTCCTCTGTGCCCAGCATCCATGTCTGAGAGACCCCAGGGGCAAATCTGACCCATAGCCAGGA
The DNA here is from genome assembly GCF_030254825.1 of Meriones unguiculatus. NCBI lineage: Eukaryota > Metazoa > Chordata > Mammalia > Rodentia > Muridae > Meriones > Meriones unguiculatus. Next base: position 29,430,410 of record NC_083360.1, on the reverse strand, counting down.
ATCCTGGGAGACAGTACAGTGTGAGACACTCAGTGACACAATGAAGTTCAGCATAGCAGTCCTTTGCTACGATTCCTTCTTGGTTAGAGTTCAGTGCCAGTGTTGACTTGAGTCTTCTGGTCATCGTTCACTCCCACCGCAAGCCCAGCACTTCCCGCTGCAGCACTAGGGACCAGTGAGCCCCAGCCACTGGGCTTGGAGTTAAGGTGGGCACACAGGAACCCAGGTGTTTGAGGGAGTGGGCCAGGCAGGGACAGGCTACAGATGAACAGATTGGAGGTCTGCAGGCGTGTGTGGAGGGCTGAGCCACCTTTCCTCCAGCACTTGGGTGCCTTGGCCACAGAGAAAGTGGGTATTTCTCACTGTAAGCTTGTCGGGAATGACAAGCACCTGTAATTCATGAGCACAAGCTTCATCACCCTTGTAGGGACGCATGGTCCATAGGTAACTTGGTGGCTCAGTCCTGCCTTTCTTCCTCTGCCTTCCTGTCCTCCAGGCCACCCTCCACTGTGAGGAGAAGAGAGGACCTTGCCAGTCCCTGGTCTAGGGTGACGGCCACATTGCTGAGGAGCCTGTGTGGTCTGCCAGCATTCCTGCTGCTCAGTTGAGTCACAGCTGTGTGCTGCATTTCTTCCACCACTCGGCCTTGGCATGTGCGCGCCCTGCTGTGGCGGATTCTTCCATGTTCCCCGAGTTAACTTCTGTTCCTTCCTCAGTTCTTAGTTCAGACTTCGTTGCCTCAGGGGGAAAGCTGGAGGGGACAAGTTGTGGTGTTCACTATGCTAAGCTTGGTGCTTAGTGTTGATGAGGATCGTCACCTCATCAACAGAAGATGCAGTGAGGTGCAACATCAGCAGCCTCGCTTTCCATGGGGAGCCTGGGCCACCAGAAGCCTGTACTGAGCCGAGTGTGAGTTCTGTCCTTACACCTGGCCTTCCTGGGATGGTGCCCAGGGGCACTGCAGAGCCTGGCCCCCACTAATCCTCACACAATCTTATTTTAAAAATAGGTAGTATGTGCCCTTGGGCCAGAGCTCAGAGGGAGCATGGATTGCAGGTTGGTTTGCTGTACCCCATATGCAGGGTGCCAGCATTGGTTCTGTCTCTGGGGTGGCATAGGTCACTCCACCTGATATCCTATGCACCTAGAGGTGCTAAGCACCTTCTTTGATATACAAGCCTTCATTGTCTGCCTGGGCAAAGCCCATGACTTGAGCCACTTCAGAGCAGTTTGGAGCTTGAACTCGCCTTCAGCAGGTTTCAGAAGAGGAGAAGCCATGCCCATGGGCTTGGCACTTGGCATTTGTCATGCTTCCTTCTGTGTTCTCCTGGCTCATCTGTCCGTGTGGGTGTCTTGGTTTGGCCGGAGTGTTCCACAGCAAGTTTCTGTGTGTGTGTTGTGTTACCCTCAGCCTCTTACCTGGCCATTTTACGTGGGGTTCAGATGCTGCTGTGCTCCATGTCATGGGAGCTTCCTTCCAGGCCTCTCCTCAGTCAGGTTTCCCCGTTTTTCTCCAATTTCATTTCACATCTGAATCACTGGGCCCTATGAGATGAGTGTTAGTGTGCTCTGGATAGCAAGAGCCCAGCTTGGTTTTTTTTTTTTTTTCAGATGTGGTTCAGTCCCCATCTCCACTGTATTTGTCCCCATCTGTTCCTGGACTTTGCCTTCTGCTTCTCCATCTGGTTTTGTTCCAGAACATCTTCTGGCCTGTGTGGTGCTGTGGCACGTGATGTACAGTGGGAATGGGCCTGGCTGGCATGTATTGGGGATGTGTGAGGTATGCATTAGGGATGGGCAAAGTGGACAGTGGGAGTGGGCATGGCATACAGTGGGGATGGGTGAGGTGTGCAGGAGGGACGGGCATGGTAGACAGTGGGGTTGGACGCTGTATGGATTGGGGTGGAATACAGTGGGGATTAGGGTGTGTTCAGTGGAGATTAGGTTGGTATGCAGTGGGGGCTGGGGTGTATACAGTGGGGGTTGGGGTGTATACAGTGGGGATTAGGGTGTGTATAGTGGGGGTTGGGGTGTATACAGTGGGGATGGGTGAAGTGTGCACTGGGGATGGATGAGGGATACAGTAGGACTAGGTGGATACAGTAGGACTAATGCTTTTTCCTGCACTTGCTGCTTGGTTTTCTGCTGAGACTGTCGCACTCAGCTTGTGTAGTTGCTTCTGGGAAACCTGTCCGGAATTGTTTTGGACTTATTGTGCATTCTAAGAAAATCAGTATCTTCTCTGGCCACTGGACACAGATGAGCTTCGGAGAGCAGCCCCACAGAGAGTGTGCAGATGCTCACATGGAGTGTTTGGGGTGGCTGAGTTACCTAGTGAAGTGGTGGCCTGCACAGTCTCCAGTTCCCAGCAGTGTGAGCGACAGTGTTCCAGAAAACAGGTCAGAGCTCCTGTGATGAGTGCTGGCCCAAGCCCTTCCCTCTGACCCTGAGGAGAACATGGCTAGTGAACAGTGTGTGTGTAGGGGGGGCAGGCACATTCAAAGATTAGGCCTATACAAGTTCTGATCTCACGATATCGTTTCTTCTGACACAGATATCTGTAGTGTGTCCACAAGTAACTCCTGTGGCTTAGCCTTGTCTCTTTTAACCTAAATGCTGGCTGGTTTTGAATGCTCCTGCCCAACATTGAATCTGGGTGCCGTGGTGATCTAAGGAAGGTGTACTAGGAGGTCACATCCCTGCCCTGGCTTCTAGCCCTCAGGGTCATTTTCCTCTAGATTTGTAGTGTCCACACTGGGCCTCCTCTATGTTCTGGTTTACAGGGCATCTGCATGCCATTCTGGGCTGTAGGCTCAGTGGCAGCTTTCCCTGGACATGTGGACAGAGTTTAATCAGAAAGTGTGAGTGTCTATGCTGCGTCAGGCTCCCTCATTCCACCTCCTCCCCTCCCTGCTAGGAAGGGCACTTCAGTGGATGGCCTCGAGTTAGAGCCTGCTAACCTGTCCTGGGAATCTTAGTGGCCTGACCACAGGGCAGAGCGTCCTGAATGCTCAGAATAGATGATGGAGTCCAGTGTGACCATAGTCCAGTGTGATGTAGCAACGTTTCCTTAATAATGCCATGGGGAAGGACCTTAGCCAGCTCTGCTGCAGGGCCTGGGGCCTCCTGACAGCACAGCCCAGCAGGGCTCCTGTCCTAGTCCCCTGAAGTGAACTGGCCTTGCCTCTGACCTGGGGCATCCTCATTTAGGGACGCTCCATGTACCCTGCTCACCAGAGCACCATGGGTAACAACTCTAGAGTTCCGTCTGCTTACACTGGCCTGTGGCCCTCCTCTCCTTCCTGGGCTGCTTCATCAAGTGGACAAGGGTGACAGATGGGTTCTTCCTAGACACCTCTCCTTCTCTTCATTGAGTTGTAATGTGTTCCTCCATGGGGATCACCAGTGAATGAGCAGCCAGATGGCACGTGGTTAAATACTCAGTTGGGATGTTTTACCTTAATGTTTCCACTGAGAAGTGACTTGCACGAAGAAAAGTGCACAAGCCATGAGCCATGGATTCCAAATTGCAGTAGACAGCATCGGGAGGGTGATGGGGCCAACTGCAGTCCCTTCTCGGACTTCACTCAGGGTCTTTTGCTTTGGGGTGCACTTGTAAAATGCTTCCTTGCTGTTTGCCCTACATTGCTCCTTCTGCTCTGCACCTGAGGCAATCGCTTCTTTGGTTCATCTTCATAGTCAGAGCTTATTATTCAAGTCAGTCTCTCTCTCTCTCTCTCTCTCTCTCTCTCTCTCTCTCTCTCTGTGTGTGTATGTGTGTGTGTGTGTGTGTGTGGCCCTGTAAGGCTGAGGTGTGTTCTTTTCACTGCTCTGTCTGATGTCTAGAAAGCCTTGGCGGGATTTCAGGTGCAGTGCATGTTGCTGTCTGAACAAGTGTGGAAAATGGAGCTGGGTGTCGGTGCCTGTGGCCTCACGTGGGACAGGCATAGAGAGGCAAGGGGTGCAGGTGTGTCTGTGATGACCCTGCAGAGTTGACGGGAGCTGACCTGAAGGACTGCATCAGCAACAACAGCCTGAGCAGCAATGCCAGTCTCCCCAGCGTGCAGAGCTGCCGGCGCCTGCGTGAGAGGAGGGTTGCAAGCTGGGCAGTGTCCTTTGAACGTCTGCTGCAGGATCCTGTCGGCGTTCGCTACTTCTCTGTGAGTAAGAGGGACTGCTGTGGGACGCCAGCACTGTGGGACAGGGTGCTTGAGCCAGACCTCAAGGACTGTGCCTCACCTTGTAGGGGTATGATCACCCAGCTCCTGTGCCAAGCGCCAGGCTCAGAGTAAGGTGTGCATTTATAGGGACTCTCAGTTCAGTCTTCCCTTCCTGGCCTGCTTCCTGCCCCAGAAACTCCTGCCCCAGAGTTTCCTGAGGGTCCTCTTTCCTCCCCCTCTCTGGGATGTCCGAGCAGCAAGGAACATCCAAGTTTCTTAGCTTTGGGTGTTGGTTTGTTTTGAGACAGGGTTTCACTGTGTTACTCAGACTGGCTTGGAACTCATAATCCTCCTGCCTCATCCTTCTGAGTGCTAGGATTGCAGCTGTATGTCATCATCCTAGCTGGAGCTTCTTCAAAATTCCTGAAAATGCACGCTGACAAGTACAGCCGGAACGGGGGTGGGGTAACACGAGAGTAATGGGATGAATACGAGCAACATGTGTGTGACAGTGTTAGAATGATGTAATGTCATATTTTGTATCCTCCCTAGAACTAAAAATTCATTTCTTTAAAAAAAATGACCAGCCCTTGAGAAAAAAAAATCTGTGAGGCAGATGGCACCCCTCAAAGGTGTCGCACAGCCTTTATGCTTGCTCTCAAGGCCCTCTTGAGAAGGGTCTGTTCAGCTGTGTCGTGGACAGAAAGGGCTGGAATAAGGGGACGGGGCCTCAGGTGCATGGAGGGATTGTGGAGTTACACCTGCTTTCCTTCCTGTGTTCCCTCAGGATTTTCTACGGAAGGAATTCAGTGAGGAAAACATTTTATTCTGGCAGGCCTGTGAATGCTTCAGTCACGTTCCTGCACATGACAAAAAAGAGGTAAATTGCTCCTCAGAGCAGGGGGCCGAATGAGGGTCAGGTTCCACACAGCTACCTCAAGTGTCGCTTGAGCAATTGACGAGGGATGCTTCTTACATGACTGTAAGAAAAAAAAAATGACATTTCTGCTCCAGAATAAAAACTTAAGTGTGTGACATTTAGTTCTGCCTAAACATAGTCTGTGTAAATGTCTTGCCACAGAGCCTGGCAGAGGTGGCACTTGAGGCTGGGATGAGGAGGAGGAGGAGGGAACAGTGCTTGAGGGGACTTGGAGAAGCGCTCAGGCAAAGTGCACCCTCTACCTCTATCCGCTGGCTTAACAGCTCCTCTTCAGCTGCCGCAGGACCACCCTGGCCATGTCCTGTGGTGTTCCCCCAAGGTAACATTTGTCCTCACCGAGTGGCCTCATGCCTGTTTCTTGTGCTCCGAGCACTGTATGTGCCTGTCCTCACCTGTGGCACACGCCTCACTGGCCGGTCCTACTCTGAAGCCTCTCTCTGGTAGCCCACCTCAGTTTTTGAGGCCCTCACAAAGCAGCCATTTAGAAACTATGAGAGGAGCCAGTTCAGGAGTTTCTTCCTGGCTCGTTCTTTAATAATTTACCTTTGTAAGTCAGAACACAGACTGGGCTTGTGAATCAGCTCTCCAGCCCCAAGGCAGTGGCAGCCTTAGGAATGCCACAGTGACACAGGCGGGAAATGTGTGTCCAGTGGGTATGTGCTCACAGCTCTGCTCAGACCTCTCTACCTGTCAGCTCTCTTACAGGGCCCGGGAGATTTTCAGTAAATTCCTGTGCAGCAAAGCCACCACTCCTGTCAACATTGACAGCCAGGCCCAGCTGGCAGATGACATTCTCAATGCACCCCACCCCGACATGTTCAAGGAACAACAGCTCCAGGTGACTTTGCAGTTTTTCATGGGGCTTCCGGCCAGGGATTGGGGTGCAGGACTCTCTCAGAGCAGCATGCTCTCAGCTGGGCAGGAGGCTGCTGGCAATGTGGGCATGGCAAGGAACCTCTCCGAGAACTGGGCTCCATCCTCAAAAGGATTCAGTAGAGCTGAGAAGCAAGAAGCCTGTGCCATAGACATCCTCATGTACCCCGCAGTGGACCAAAGTAAGGGACAATATCACCTACCGAAAATCACTGGGGCTAGTGAGATGGCTCAGCAGATAAAGGCACTTGCTGCCAAACCTGAAAACCTGAGTTTGATTATTGGGAAAACATAGTAGAAGGAGAGAACCAACTTCTACAAGTTGTATTCTTGCCTCCACACATGGACCATGGCACATAGTCATCACTCACACACACACACACACACACACACACACACACACACACACACACGGCACATTATGGATTGAGGTCAGTGGTCTCCTCAGGATTGCAGGGCTGACCTGGAGCCAGAGTTCAGTGTCAATCCCAGCATCTGAGAGAAGATGGTACTACATTGTATCACCCAGAGAAAGGTCTACATTCAAAACCTTTAAGTACTATTTCAGTGAGAGCCTGTCTGTGTGCTGGTGGTATGGGTTTAGCAGTAGTAGCCATTGTTGTTGGAGACAGGGTCTCTCTGCGTAGCCCACCACGGCTGACCGGAAGCTCATATACTCTGGCCGCAGCCTCTGAGTGCTGGATCACAGGAAGTATATGACACTCTGTTTACATGTTTGTGTCTTAATATTGGAAGTGCATGTGATTTGACCCAGTGATGCCTGTCCAGAGCACACTCCCCACACAGTTAGCTGCTGTGCCATTAGACTGCAGCAATTAGCTTAAAAAAAAAAAAAAAAAGGAAAAGGATCTTCCCCAGGCAGCACTTACCCTTGAGAGAGCTACCTTCCAAGTCCTTAGGAAATGAAGACCTGCTCAGGTTGCAGCCACAATCCTGAGTCTGCCTGCTCTGGCTGTGCAGAACTCCTAGGACTCTGCTCCTACTGAGAGTGGCAAAGGAGAAGCTGTTAAGGGAGAGAGATCTGAAGGACCCCTGGAGAGTTAACCTCAGAATTCCCTGGGGCACAGGAGAGATTTGACAAAAATGACCCTTCCAAAGTAGTAAAGTAGTACTCTCTTACGGCTACAGATCTCCTGCACCACCTAGGGACTCAAGAAGTTATTCCTTCTGTAACCATGCTGCATTTGCTCCACAGATCTTCAACCTGATGAAGTTTGATAGCTATACTCGATTTCTGAAATCCCAGCTGTATCAAGAATGCGTCCTGGCGGAGGTGGAGGGACGCACCCTCCCTGACTCCCAGCAGGTCCCCAGCAGCCCAGCTTCCAAGCACAGCATCAACTCTGACCACTCCAATGTGTCCACACCAAAAAAGGTGCTGGGCCAGCCCTTGTGGGGGTGAGAGTGAGGCTGTGTTGGCTCATCCCTTCACCAGCTGGGAGAGGGGCATGCAGGGCACAGATATCCCTGAACTCTTCCCTGACCCTCTGGCTCCTGGCTACCCCACTGGTGAACGAGAGGGTCAGGACTGTGCCCTTGATTTACTGAAGTATCTAGATTGTTCCTCAAAGCCCTTATTCATAGAGCTCTGTATCAGCCCCTTTGGTGTTTCATGCAATCTTAAAGTAACCTTGGTGTCTTAACTGATAATTTCTGTTTGCTGACAGTTAAGTGGAAAATCCAAATCAGGGCGGTCTTTGAATGAAGATGTGGGGGATGAGGATAGCGAGAAAAAACGCAAAGGTGCCTTTTTCTCCTGGTCAAGGAGCAGGAGCACCGGGCGGTCCCAGAAGAAGAAGGACCATGGCGACCATGCCCATGGTATGTGGATGCAGACCCTGTTGTTGTGGGCAGGAGCTTGACGGCCACGGTGACATGAGAGGCCGTGGCGGGAGGGATGAGGAAATGTCACAGAGCCTGGGAATGCAGCAGAGTTGGGGCTGAGCCAGCCTACGAAGCAAGCCTGCTCCAAACCCTTCTGGAAACTCCTCAATGCAGGGAGTCTGGCTGACTGGGCTCCTTTCCTTCCTGCTATGAAAGTAACAGGTGCTTCAGTAGAAAACTTGGAAAACAGAGTCAAACAAAGAGAAACAAACACTATTCCTTGTCACCAGGCACAGCTTGTCGCCCGTGCCAATGACTGTGCACCAGCCATTGGGTTGGCGGGCGGGTACTGGAAGATGGGGAGTGTATACTCTGCAGGCCTCTCATACCTGGCAGGCTTGCAGAGTCATCTGCAGGGCGCTTCATTAGAGCGCACACGCTCAGTCCATCTGGTACAGGGTCTGTAGATGGAAAAGCTACTTGTTCAGGGTAGGTCACTGGATCCAGGAGCCTGAGTGTCAGTCTGTTTGGCAGAGGACAGTGTTTAAGCTCTTTCATGGTATGTAGACCAGCCTAGATTATGGTTAGAACAAGTTAGTGAGTTCGACTATTGGCTCTGAACAGGATTTGTGAGGAAGAAGATGGGAAGTGAGTCACCAGTAAAATGAGCAGCCAGCTGGTCACAGGGACAATCTTCTTCAGACCCAAAACACTTTGAGATAGAAATCATAGCTCAAATGAAGACGAAAAGGGACATGAGTCTGGCCTGTATAGCACTGCTTCCTGCTCTCTGGTGCCTGGCAATGTCTCAAGTCTTACAGGGCCCCAAGGAGGCCCTAACCATGGCCTCTGCTGTTAGGGAGCTATTTGACTAAACCTCAGTGGAGCAAGGTGGTGACTGGAGGAGCTTATGCTATTTGCTGTCTCTCTGTCTTTGTTATATTATGTCTTTCAAGTCTGAGGGGCGAGGTAGGAGTTCTGTACTGGGTGAGGACACATGAAGCTGTGGCTTCTCATTCACCCTAGTTTTTCCCTTCTTTCAAGATGCCCTTCATGCCAACGGAGGCCTCTGCCGGCGGGAGTCCCAGGGCTCTGTGTCTTCTGCAGGGAGCCTAGACCTGGTGAGTGGCTACCTCCCTTCATTCCAAGGGTCACAGGCTACACCTACCAGCTGGTAGGTGAAGCCTGGCTCATAGAAGATCAGCATTTGTTTCAAAAACAAGGTCCCAGGATTGGACGCTGGTCCTGGGTCCCCTAGACCTCAGGACTCCCAGTCCAGGATTTCTGAGGCAGTGTGAGAAACTGTTTAGTAGGTGGAGAAGGGTGCTATGTAAGGACTAAAATTAGCCTTGAGTTTATTTCTTAAATTCCTTTGTTCTGATTTAGTTTTTATTTTTTTGAACTCCCACTAAGAGCACACAGTATGCTTTGAAGCAGGGGTTTGTCTTCAGTTTGATGCTCAGACCTCCTGTTGACTCCAACATTCCAATGTTTGTGTCTGCCTGTGGGATCCTAGTTGCTGGACTCCTACCACCTGCTCAATCCTCATTCAGAAAGGCAAACGGGATAGACATTGGAAGAGGGAGAAAACAGAATAGGTCAGAATACCACATCTGAAATACCAATTCTGAAAGAATACTGATCCGGGTATCGAAGCAAGTGCTGAGACTCATAACTAAACTTTGGGCAGAGTGCAGGGAATCTTATGAAAGAAGGGGAAGATAGAAAGACCTGGAGGGAACAGGAGATCCACAAGAAGAGCAACAGAACCAAAAAATCTGAGCCCAGGGTTCTTTTTCTGAGACTGATACTCCAACCAAGGACCATGCATGAAGATAACTTAGAACCCCTGCACAGATGTAGCCCATGGCAGCTCAGTCTCTTAAGTGGGTGCCCTAGTAAGGGGGACAGGGGATATCTCTGACAGGAACTCAGTGGCTAGCTCTTTGATCACCTCCCCCTGGTGGGGGGGGGGCGGTGGTGGCAGCCTTACCAGGCCACAGAGGAAGACAATGCAGCCAGTCCTGATGAGACCTAATAGGCTAGGGTCAGATGGAAAGGGGGAGGTGGACCTCCCCTATCAGTGGACTGGGGGAAGGGCATGGGAAGAAAAGAGAGAGGGAGGATATGATTGAGAGGGGATGAAGGAGGGGCTACAGCTGGGATATAAAGTGAATAAATTGTAATAAATAAAAAAATAAAATAACATATACACATGGGCAAAAAAAGAGCTAGGCCCAGTGCCGCAGATCTCTTCAGGGCGCACTGCTTGCCCTGCTCTAATCTGCTATGAGGGGAGCGGGGTGGGGCTCAAGACCTGCTACGCTCTCAACCATTGTCTGATAAGAATTCTGAGAGACCTTGTTGGTTGTCAGCATTGTGACATTTGAGACTAGCTATCAACAATTAACGTTAATGTAGGTGGTTATTTCATCTTTCATTGCTCTAAACACCCTCTCAAGGCAACCACGAGCCACCTATTGCTGCCCAGTATCCCAGCTTACTGTTGGAAAACATGAAGATCATTGCCTGTGTGTCAGCAGGGTGGTGGTCCAGTGCCTGGGGGGCTCCCCTGTGCTTCCAGTTCTCTGGCCTCACAACTCACAGATAACTATGGGTATATGGCTGTGGGCCAGAGCAGTGGGGCTAGCAGGACCATATTTTTTGTTGCCATCCAGTGGCCATCCCAGGTTCCTCCCCAGGAGGCTAATAACTGGCTCTGCCATTTCTACAGCCATGGGAGGAGCTGCAGAGATTTAGGAGAAGTCCTTGGCTCATTTCTGCATCCAGTCCAATTTTCTGAAGTAACAGGCAAAGAAATTTTTCAGACGCTGGGGAAGAAGTAGCAGGTCTGAGATGGCTGTGAAAAGCAGGTTTCACAGCGTGTCTGTGCCCTCAGGACAAGCATCTAATGCTGTAACGGGAGGGTTAGGACCACCTACAGGTCTGTGGGCAGCTTATTATCACAGCCTCGGGTTCCAGAGGTCAGGTGGGCCCAAGCTGAATAGTGTGAAGGACAATCCCATCTGGCAGGACAGCAGGCATGCTTCAATTGTGAAAAATTGAAAAGTTTTTAATTAAAAAAGTTACCGCAGTTGAGAGAGATCAGTGCCCTCCCTGGTCCTGGCCTCCAAACCCTACTACACCATCAGCTTTGGGGTCAGGGGATCCCCTCTGGTAGATTTTGCGTGTGTGTGTGTGTGTGTGTGTGTGTGTGTGTGTGTGTGTGTGTAACTACATGGGGGACAGGCAGGTTATTGGGCACCTGAGACCAGGCAATCTAAATCTTCCTCTGGAGGTACTGCCTTACTTCCTGACACCGACACTTGTCTCCCTACCCTGCAGTCAGAGGCCTGCAGGACCTCAGCACTTGAGAGAGATAAGGCTGCCAAACACTGCTGTGTCCACCTCCCAGATGGGACATCCTGTGTGGTTGCTGTCAAGTCCGGCTTTTCCATCAAAGAGATCCTGTCTGGGCTGTGTGAGCGGCATGGCATCAACGGGGCTGCAGTGGACCTCTTCCTGGTGGGCGGAGACAAGGTACTGTGCCAGGCAGGAGTGAGCCACCGGTGTCCTGGTCTTGCCTTCTCCCTTCCCCTTGGCCTTGTTAGTGTTCCACCACCACTGCCACCTCCTGCCTGTGAAGCAGTGCAGCTGGAAGTGGAGGCTTCTTGGGGGGACGGCAGCACAACCTGGTGTCTAGAGGGCGTCTGGCTAATTTTGAAACTGCTCTTTTGTTCTTGCAGCTGTGTGCTGTTACATGTCAAGCCCACGTGCTCCCTCATTAACTCTGGTGTCTTTGTTCCTCAGCCTCTGGTGCTGCATCAGGACAGCAGCATCCTAGCCACCAGGGACCTGCGCTTGGAAAAGCGAACTTTGTTTCGGTAAGTGAACAGCAGACAGGTTTCTGGAGACCCATAGTTTGAGCCTCACAACTTCTATTCCCTGCTAATCTGTTTGTTTTTGTTTGTTTGTGTGTTTGTTTTTACCCAATAAGCATGTACTTGTCCCACGACTGGCCATAAAAGAATGTCAGTGCCCCACCAGACTCTTGGCAATGGGGCAGGCACTCCGCATGGCATACTTGGCCCTAAAGTCATAGTGGGGAAAGAGGCGGGAGTCCCTTCCCAGTGGGTGCCAGGCAGTGGCCCGACTGCTCAGTCCTCCATCATGAAGGTTGAGGACCACAGCCCTCGGCCTAATTACAAATCACAGAAGAGCCTCGTGGACTTCCTTCCATATGCAGGGGAGTGCTCCCTCCAAGGTGGGGCTTCATCGATGGGGTCCCCAGGCTGCAGAATCTTTTTCTGTTGAGGAGAGCCTTGAGAGTGGTGAAGCCAGAACTGGCTGTTTTGTGAATATTTCCTGCCCTACCTCCAGGCTGGATCTCGTTCCAATTAACCGGTCAGTGGGACTCAAGGCCAAGCCCACCAAGCCTGTCACGGAAGTGTTGCGGCCGGTGGTGGCCAAGTATGGCCTGGACCTGGGTAGCCTGCTTGTGAGGCTGGTGAGTGTCATTTGGAGCCTGAGCACCACCACCAGGGTTGTGCCCTACCTTGCCCCTTAGTACCTCTGCACCCTTTCTCATTTCATGTTTCTGTCCTCCCGAGGTTAAGGACAGTGCCTGCCTCTATCGCCCATTTTCTCTGCTGTTAATTTATTTGCACATTGTTCATTATTGGAAAGGTTGATATTTGCTTCAGGTGAACCAAACTAAAGCAAGAAACATCCTTAAGCATCTCCACCGTTTTCACGTGTGATGGGAGCACAGCCAGTACCCCCTTGGTGGGCAGTTTGCCAGGGCACAGGCGTCCCTGGCCCCCTCACTGACAGACTGGCAGTTTCACATGCACTTACACCCTGGGCTGCTCCCTCCTCTGTTGTGAGAAGGGGTTGGTTATGGAGGTGAGGTTGAGGAGGAGGACAGCAGGCCTCCCTGTTCCTTTCCTGTCTGCAGGGGTGTTTATAGATCGGTAGCTGGGGTGAGTCTCTGGCCCTGAGGCAGTGTTGACTCATAGTGGCCTGAGGTATGGCATCTGCCATGTCTTCCCTGACAACTTTATCTAAGCTGTCCTGATTTTTTTGTTTTGTTTTTGTTTTTTGAGACAGGGTTTCTTTGTGTGGTCCTGGCTGTCCTGGAACTTGCTCTGTAGACCAGGCTGGCCTTGAACTCAGATTTGTCCGCCTCTGCCTCCAGAGTGCGCCACCACCGCCTGGCTTGTTTTGGTATTTTTGAGACAGACTTTCATGTAGTCCAAGCTACCCTTGAACTCCTTATCCTCTGCCTTTGTCTTTCAAGTACTGGGATTACAGACATACATCACTATATTGGGCTGTGATTTCAAGTATTCTTAAATTTTTAATTTTCCCTGAAATTGTCCTTGGAATTGTTTAAGAGCTTTGAAGTAAACAAGAGGAACCTACTTAATTATTCACAGGTTCTAGCTTTGGGTGTAACTTGATACCACTTCCCTGCCATGGGCTCCAGTTTAGAGCTCAGAAATCTGCCTGCAGAGTCAAACCCAGCCTGGCAGCCAGGATGCATGCCTCTCCTCTCCTCCTTTCTAAAGCTGTGGTAGTCACACAGGCAGAGCAAGACTGACCAACAGAGGGAAAGAGCATCCTGAGCTGTCAGAGCACCCGGCCACTCACCTCCTAGAGCTGCTATGATTGCTTCCTGCACCCTACCTTTAGGGTCTCCCTCAGAGCAGTCTGGAGATCAGCATGGTGGTTTTAGGTTGGCTGCCATGGAGACTATGAGCAGTGTTGAAAGAGAAGCCAGATGAAGTGATAGAGTGTTGACAAATGCATACCAACCTTTTCTCTGGGGCTGAGGAGTTCCCAGTTTGTCTTTGGGTTGTTCTGCTGCCCCTTTAAATGACTTTTGAAATACCTGCTCCACCAGCTTCTAAGGGTTCCATATTCCCATAGGTCAGCCAGGCTGGGTGACCTGACCCTGGGGCCAGCTGGATTGAGGCTCCCTCCATTAAACCTGGGTTAGTCTTACTATTAGTGGCTGGATTAAAAGCAACTATTCCAGAAAGTTCCAAGCTGGGTAAATAATTCAGTGCATCATCTCTGCCTCTAGAGTGGGGAGAAGGAGCCCCTGGACCTTGGTGCCCCCATATCAAGTCTGGATGGACAGAGGGTCATCCTGGAGGAGAGGGATCCTTGCAGAGGGAAAGGTAAGGTTGCATCCCCCAGCAGCCAGCGCCCAGCCTACCACTCAGTTGTCCAGTGGTGTCTCATAACCACACCATGAACAGCTGGCAGCTCTGTGGGGCCTGCTGACCCCTTACATGGCAGTTTACCCCTCCTGTGCCCAGCCCAGCCGCCTACAGGGGAAGGGGCAGCAGGATTGGCGCAGGAGAGCCCTGGCTCCTCTCGGCTGGAGAAAGAGTGGCAGTCCTTGGCTGCCACTCCAGGATGTTCATGAGGCAGAAAGTGCTAGAAGGTGTTCTATTCTTTAGAGGCTTTTGCTGATACAAAGCAGGGACCCACGGACTTAGTCCTGTCTGGGTCTCCTATCTTTAATATAGCTCCCTCTTCTGAGATTTGTCCCTCCAGGTGAAACAAGCAGTGAAGACAGTGGGCATGGTCTTGTCCAGCAGGTACTGGCACTGGGCTCACCAGCAGCCTGCTATGTCATTCCTCATCTGTAGGGCTGAGTGGACCACACAACTCCGTCCCACCCAGTACCTCAACAGCCAAGGTCCTGATCCGGGTCAGTCCTGGACAGAGCTTCACCTGGGCCCCCATACATCCAAAGCCTCAGTGACCAATACTATTGAGGGCGCTAGCACAGGAAACCCATGGGAGAGGCACTTTGTCTGATAGCCCATAGTACTTGTCCAGGTGTGGGAGAACTTTCTAGAGGCTGTTGAGGAGGAATGATCTGGCTGGAGGTCCCTTGTGTGAAGCTTTCTAGGTAACTTTAGGTTCCCCACAGGGATTGTGCCCAAAAGACTTCTGAGCACTCTCAGCAAGTGGATCCCCCAGGGCCTAGGATGGAGCACAGGTCTCCATCCTACTTAGCAAATAGTAGCTGTGGCCTGGGTTACAGCTAGTCCAGTTCCTATCTCTTTCCATCTCCTTACAGAGGAACCTTTCCCTTCATTGGTCATCTTCCACCCTAGAAAATGCTACCGCCTGGCCCTGGTGCTGTTTGGTGAGCTGAGAACTGTCTGCACAGCTTCCACAGGGCAGACAGCCAGCTCTGCCTGGTGGCTTCTCAACAGCTTTTCCTCCAGGGCTTGCAAGGCAGGGGGTGGGGGAGTCTGTGTGCAAGGGATCTCTCGGGAGCTTCAGACTCACAGGGTGCTGGGAACTAGGATTCTAGTTAGCCAGACAGTGGTCTTCAGGCACGATGCCACAGAAGCCGGCAGTACCCTGACAGGGGCAAAGGCCAGGTTCTAAAGGAACGTGTGTGACACATGGTATGTGGCTTGAGTTTTTTAGTATCAGCCTCCCAGCGTCCCAGGAAATATACAGACCTCCCTTCGTGCCGCGCTGCCGCTCTCCCAGCTGCAACAGGTGGGCTGAGGAGAGACTAGCCTGTGTACGCATGTTAGCTAAGGGATGGAGAGGACTTTTGCTCTCATAGCACACACAGAATTGTGTTTATTGTTCAGAGGGCACTGTGAGCTTCTGGTCATAGCTTGTTTCATGTGTTTAGTGTCCACAGACAAACAGAAAGGTGCTCCTGTCAAACAAAGCTCAGCTGTGAACTCCAGCCCCAGAAACCACTCGGCTATGGTAATTCCCCTTACTCCTGTCCCACGCCATTCCGGCCCTCTCCCTCAGCCTCCACCTCTTGGGGCTCCTTGTGCCTGCTGTCGCCCATTTTGCTGGCTAAGGCTCTGCTCAGGATTGGGCACGTCCCCCTGTGGGTATTTCTCTCCATGTCCCTTTGGGGTTCAGCCTCTACTTTGCTATGAGATGCCAGCCTTTGGCCTTCTTTTGTGCTGGGTGGGTGGGCGGGCCATTAAGTGCTGTTGTGTTACTCCATTATCGGGATTGACTTTCGAAGTGTGTCTAGACTCGCTGTCGATGCCTGGGCCCCCAGGGCCTTTACTGTACTGATGAGTTATATGTTACCGTGTGCTGACATGCAGTAGAACTTGACTTTCCTTCTGATGCAGGGAGAGGAGAGAACACTAGGCAAGTCTAACTCTATTAAAATAAGAGGAGAAAATGGAAAAAGTGCTAGGGATCCCCGGCTTTCAAAGAGAGAAGAATCTATTGCAAAGATTGGGAAAAAAAAATATCAGAAAATTAATTTGGACGAAGCAGAGGGTATGTGTACTTTTTAAAACTTCCGTGTTTTCCAGTAAATGCACAGTCCGGTCCTTAAACTTGCTCTGCCCTGTCTGTAGCCTGGTCCTTGTCACACTGGGGCTATCCGTGTAGTTTCACTAAATCCCCTGTTATGAGCTGAAAGCCAAAGGTCCCACCAGAGACCAGCAGCCCTGGCTATGCTTTCAGTCAGCTCCCTTCCCCCACATCCCAGACCCTGACATGAGCTGGGGCCCAGCTTGGGTGGGGGCAGGAGTCAGATGTGGGGGAGGAGGGCAAAGTCCTAGGCCTGAGAGGGCCGTGGGTTTGCTGACCTGTGTTGACCATGGAGGCTGGAGGCAGGCCTGCTCTGTCCTGACACAGGATTTCTGTAGGAAGCCCTTAGGACATGGAGGCCGCAGGGGTGGGGTATGTCCCTTACTCTGGAACCTTTTCAGAGTAGAGCCGTGAAGTGTCTCCTTGGGCTTTCTGATCACTAAGCAGATGTGAAACACATACACTTTGAGTGTGGGCATTTCTGAGGACCACTGAGGTTGAAGTTGTTGAACTCCTTGTGGGTCACAAACAGCCATTAGGATACTAGAGAAATTTCAGACCCCTGCGGTGTGAATGATGAACTTAAGTCACACGAAACACAGCGTGGTGGCAAGAAAAGGCTATGGAGCAGGCAGTGAAGAAACCAGGCAGGTGCCGAGCCCAAAGTACCCATTCTGGCCCAAGGCCTGGGATGCTTCAGGTGGGTCAGGGTGGCATGAGATGTCGCCTTCCCCTCAGCCCCAGAGTGCCACTTGTGCGTGGGAAAATGAACTTGGGAGCCATGCGGATCTCAGGACCCTCTGTTCCATCCAGCTAAGGCTTTCTCTCAGCCATCCACTGGGGGTCTGCAGTGCAGCTGGGCCCTGGCTCTGTCGTGCCCTACTTCAACCCCCACCTACACCTCAAATTTAGCTGTGCTCAGGTATAAAGAGCTCCATGTATGAGCGAAATGCATGCCAGAGTACTAGAAGCATCCTACTAGCAAGCTGGTCACCTGCTAAGGAAGGGATGTTTTCAGGCCCAGGCCTGACAGTGTGATTTCTGGGGGGACTGGCAGCCAGACATTGGCCTCAGCTCTGTGGGTAAAGTAGTGTGGTTGACCTCATACCCCTGTTGGCTGCTGATGGCAGCTCAAGGCAGCAAAAGCCCCTGGTAAGAGTGAGCAGTCAGCTGAGGCACGTATGCATCTGTGAGTCTCTCAGATATGGTCACTGTGGCTTTTCTTCCAATAGAGTTTTTTGAGCTTATTTCCAAAGCTCAGAGCAACAGAGCCGATGACCAGCGTGGGCTGCTAAGAAAAGAAGACCTGGTGCTGCCGGAGTTTCTTCGCTTACCTTCTGGTTCCTCAGAACTCGCCCTGTCCAGCCCAGCCCCAGTCAAGGGCTTTATCAAGAGAGCTATGGCAGGCCATGGCCAGGAGGGAGCAGCTCAGACTGAGAGCTACAGTGACAGCCCAGCAACCAGCCCTGCCTCAGCCCACAGCGCCAGCTCAGCCTACAGTCCAGGCTCCGCCCACAGCCCCAGCTCGGTCCACAGCCCCGGCTCTGCTCATAGCCCTGGCTCCGCCCACAGCCCCAGTTTGGCCTACAGCACACCTGGGCCTCCTGGGACCACCCAACACGGAGAGAAGCCTACAAAGCCCTCCTGCATCCCCACCATGCAGGAGGGTACTGCACAGGCCTGGAGGAGGCTATCACCAGAAGTGGAGGCTGGGGGCATCCAGACTGTGGAGGATGAGCAGGTGGCTGACCTGACCCTGATGGGGGAGGGGGACATCAGCAGCCCCAACAGCACGCTGCTACCGCCACCCCCCACACCCCAAGACACACCAGGACCTACAAGACCAGGTACCTCCAGGTTCTGACTCTACGCCCTTGACCTGTCCTGCCTCCTGCCCACAGCCTGCTCCACTCCATGTTTAATAAAGGGAACACCGAGGCAGCCCCTGCTTAACTTCAGTGTATTGAACATCCTGAGGGATGGCCTCCTTCTCTTGTATTTATGGGGCCTCCGTTGCCTTTTCTGAAAGGAAAGCAGGTGGCAGCCAAGGCTCAGTCTCCCAGGGAAGGTCACTGAGGCTCAGGCAGATCCAACATGTTGAGCTGTTCCTGTGAAGGTGCCGTGGGAATGGTAACCCGAGTCCAGTAACACCTTGTACAGGCTCAGGTCTCTGGGTGTGGATCTTACTTTTAAGACTTGCTTGCTGCCATTTTAGTGTTTTAGCCTCAGGATGGAAAAAAGTATTTGTCTTAAGCAAATGAACAAGGGACAATGCTGACAAGAACCAGGGTTCTCATTGTCAGCCTCTCTGTGGCCAGCCAGGACTTACTGACTGTCCCCACAGGCCAGCTGTGCACTTGCACTAGGAAGTCCCTGCTGCCTCTGCTGTCCCCTGGCTGGCCTCAAATGTGTCCAGGCATTTCTCTTAGTGGAAGCATGGCGTCCAGTGTGTGGGTGGGGACAGGGTGCCCGAGTGGTAAGGATGCTACCTTAGCCCCACCCGGAACGCTCCCGACGGCACACAGTGGTGACAGGGCTCTGCCAGCCACCGGCCGTGCTCAGTGTCCCCACAACGACAGTGATGAGCCTTGAAGTGCATGTTTCCTCTTGTTCCTGTCTCACGCCCTGGCTGTGATCTGCAGCAGGCAACGTGGGTGCCCGTCTGGGCCCTGCCTCCCAGGCCGGCTCTTCTCAGGCCTTGATGCATGTTTCACGTACCCTCAGACATCTGGGCCCTCAGGAGGGTACGCTTCATGCTGCACTCCACAGCCCCACCCATTGGAGATACACCCGATGAGGAAGCATGAGGTGCCAGAAAGTGGCCCTGTGTGCATGCTTGGGCACCTCTGTCCTGCCACACCCCTCCTTTCTGCTCCTTTGTAGCTGCCTGTTTACAGTTCTGCCTGTGTTCTGACTCTGTTCTTCTGAGAGTAATAAACTCTGGAGCTCATCACTGTACTGGCTGAAAACTCCTTTCTTTCTCATTTGAGAGTGGGTTTTCTCTCTAGGATTAAAGTTTGGATGTATTCCTTTCTACATCTTGACCATTTTGAAGAAATTAAGTAGTTTACCTTAAACAGGCTTTTTTAAAATGATTAATTTTTTTTTAAATTTGTGTGTATATGTATGTTTTGCCTGCATATTTGTATGTGCTGTACACATGTGTCAGGTGCCCCCAGAGGCCAGAAGAGGGTGTCAGATCCCCTGGAACTGGAGTTAGAGATGGCTGTGAGCTGCTGTGTGGATGCTGGAAACCGAGCCCAGCTCCTCTGCAAGAGCAGCAGCTTAACCACTGGACCATCTCTCCAGCCCCAGATACACTGGTTTTCAAGAGACCATTCAGTTCACAAAGTCCTCTCACATGCCCGCCACACATAACAGGAGAGACAGGAGTGACAGGAGAGAACAGGTTTGAAAATGGGAATACAATTGTCCCCTGCCAATCCTGCCTTGTGGCAGGATCTTCCCTCCCTCAGGCCTGTGGTCTCCATGGCTGCCTCCTTCTGCCATTGCCTGGGTGTTTCCACCACAGAATTGGTGAGTAGAGCAGAGGTCTTGGGCCTGGTTCCTCAAGCCCTGTTTCCCTCTTTGGGGTGGCTGTAGAGCCTCTTTCTGCTCACACTGGCTGCCAGCTCAGATGTTGGTGCCATAGCTAGAGTATGAGTTACTGCTGTGGAAAGCCATGGGCACATGGAGAGTGGCACCCAGTATGGTGCCTGGCCAGTTGGCCTTTTCTGGTGTGCCCTGGATGGGGAAAAACAGAGGTGGTACTAGACTTGAAGAAAGTGAGTCTCTGGTGCCCAGGGAGATAGGGATGTGGAGCCCTTGGGCGTTGTCCTGGAAGTGATGACAATGGGAGAAGGACAGAGGTGTGTTGGCTGCAGCACACTAGTTTCGGCTCCCATCAGCCCATCGCTAGCATCACTAGAGGGCTATAGGTGCTAATAACTTTCCATCTTCTGGAGGTTGTAGCCCTGGCATCGAGGAGGAGGCCATACCTGTGATTTCACTGCTGAGCTTGCTTTCCAAATACCCCAGTCTGTTTCTCTGGCCACCTCAGCCTTGTGATCCAGTGAAATGTGACCATGACATTTCTGACACTTTGGTAGGGGTGTGTGTGTGTGTAAGTGCCCCTATGCAATTCTTTCATGTATATTTGTGTCTTGATATAGGAAACTCCAAAATATCCAACTTCCTTCTTGATAGGGAAAAGCAGATGTGTGTCACCAGCCTGGGAGAACTTCCTTCTCAGCCCTCTTGGTGGGGTGCTCTTTTTTATTTTGCAAAAGCATTGCAAAGGGTACAGGGACCTAGAGTGGGGCTTCCCAAGTAGGAAGTTCCTGCGGACAAGACTGGAGATTGTCCTTCACGGTTGTGTGAGTTGTTTCGACAGTCATTCCTGGTCACCGTTCTAGTATTGTCTATTTGATGGCCTGCCAACATGCTGGGGGCCTGAAGAGGGCCTCTGGATGGGGTGGCAGTGTGGGTCAGCAGCTTGGGTCCTATGCTATACGTTGCTCCACATCCTGGGAGGGTGTGGAGTTCTGCCCTGAAGACACTTTGTTTCGAGGCAGAAAGAAGCTTTGCAGAAGTAAGCTTGCGGCGATGGGGTCTGAGGTGAGAACCACAGAGCAGTCTCCGGCTCTGACCATGGCAAGAGCCGCACCCCCAACTCAGCACCTAGCTGACAGTAGTGTGGAGCCTGGGAGGGGAGGTCTGGTTCTCTCCCCAGGGACTGGGCTCTTCGCCATGGCTAGATTTGGTGCCACTGTCCCACCTGCTCTCCTAAGGGCTGCCAGCTCACTTCCCCGCTGCAGCTCTTCACCTGCCTACTCTTCCAGAGGTGGCTGAGGCTTGGGACAGACTTGTGACAGTTCCTCACCCTGGAGGTAAAGATATCGTGACTGCTGCCCTGTGGTCAGAGCCAGTCTGTCAGGCATATCTGCTCACCCCAGCCTGGGTGCTTCCTCATCCCTGCATGGTGTCACACTTCCTGAGCTTGGAGTGAGGGTGCACAGCCTCGCCAGACTGAAGTTCCATCCAGACTGTCTACAGGAGACATTTCCTCCTTGGCAAGTGCCATCCAATTCCATCCTCAGGGCCCCCGGAACACCTCTTACATCTTCAAGGAAATTGTACCGTGGAAGCCCAGCCCTCATGAGCAACAGAGACAGCCCAGAACTCATCACCCCAGAGCCTGACACTCAAGTTTGACATGTTACCAAGGAAGCTTATCAGCCAGGGCCAGTCCATAGCACATCTGGTAGCAGGCCTTGTCTAGTGGCTAGTATCAAGTAGATCTCAGGTCCCTGTTGACGCCCCAAGATCCTGTACCTGTTGTACTACTCCAGACTCCTGAGTTACAATGGCCTCATCCCCCAGCCGAGCTCACTTCTGTCCCCTTATCCTGATCTGCCCCACCCCATCCCATCCAGCACAGGCTCTTCCTAGCCCCGCTGATTTCTTGGATGTCCCTACCCCAGCTAGGTGCCATCCTCTGGATTCCCCTATTTCCTGTCTACCAGTGTGCTCTGTACCAATGTCCATCCCAGCAATCATGAGCCCAAACCCAGGAAGTCTTTGTAGAATAAGGAACTGTAATCTAGTCCAGCCCAATCAGAGCCCTGATCCTGAGCTAAGGTCTTTGTGAAGGCAAGTGGTGACCAGGGTCATGAGCCAGAAGCAAGGCTAAGTAATTCTCTCCCATGAGGAGCCAGGAGTTGGCAGGTCCCTATGGGAATCTGTGGGAGTTCCTGTGGCCATGATGGGGCCTTGGCCTCTGGTCCTCTTCTGCTGTTTCCTTCCAGGTTTTCCTGCATTCACAGCTCAGCTGTGCCTAGGTCTTGTGTTCCCTTTCTTCTAGGAGAATCTGGGGGCCTTGGAAGGAGGCATTAGGACTAAGAGTGGGAAGATAGCTCAGGGCAGAATCCCTGCCCTGTGGAAACACAGGAAGAGGGACAAGCAACTAGGGCTTGACCCTGTGAGAGGGCTGACCTTAGGGGCTGGGCCCCACCCTGCTTAGCTGTGAGGCATGGACCCTTAAGGATGGCCTTGGGTATAGGCATGCCCAGCCCAGAGCAGGCAGCAACAGCTGGCACAGAGAACATTTACAGGTAAATGAGGAGGCTTGGGGATGACAGCTGCCACCAGTGCTGACTGGAAAGCTTCCGGCTCCCCGAGAAGAGCTGAGGTAGTTCCCAGTCTCTGGGGCTCTGGCAAAGACTGTCAGGGGACCAATAGCACAGGTTAGCCAAGGGCCAGTGTGCCAGGATGAAAGGCCAGTGGGTGGCCCAGGGGGAAGGAAAAGAGATGTGACATGTCTTGCCTGAGTGCTTGAGAGTCCTCAGCCTGAGGGAACCGGCGACAGGAGGTGTGGTGTTGACATTGCTGTCCCAGACTGGCCCTGCCCAGTGGCTCCTGAAAACCAGTAGGGTCCCATGCATTGTTCCCAGCCCAGAGAGCTCTGTGGAGCCTTGGAGGTAGGCTGGTCCTGACATGGTTGCTGCCTGAGTCACTGGCTGGGACTTGCCACATTTTCAGAGCAAGTCTGGGCTGGGCAGGCAGGAAGTATAAGGGTGCTTCTGCTTGTGAGGTGTATTTCCTTGGTTCCCAGAATAGACAGGGCTGCTAGAGGTTGGAGTCTCTTCCTGAGTGCTCATTCAGGGTTGGAGTGGACAGCAGGTCTCCTGTACCTTTGTGGAGTCACTGGTTCTTTCAGGACTCAGTGGCACTCGACATCAATATTCCCAATGGTGTTCAGTGGTTAAGGACCGATCTCTTCACACATAACCCCATCTTGCTGCCATGCAGCCTGTCATTTGGAGCCATTTGGAGGCCTGATGACAAGCAGGATAATTAAGGGCAAGACTGGATCCCAGCTGGCCCTAGCAGAATGCTTGCTGATTGACCATAGAGCAAACTGGGAGAGAGTCCCAGTCTTAACCACACTGGGTTCCCTGTTACTGATACCAGCTGAGGCCCATGAGCCTCTTCAGGTGTCCCCAGAACTTGTCAAATGATAAGCTAGGGAATCTCAGCAGAGATATTGTACGCCTGTGTACAAGCCTGAACTTGCTACATGAGGCCTCATGGAAGCCATGGCCAAGGGTGAGGTGGGATACTAAGAGTAAGGGGGCCTGTGGATCTACAGAGAAGCTGGGCCATCATGGACCTCTAATCTTTGTGTCTGTTAGGGGCCTTGGGACTGCAGAGGGAGCAAAATCTTCACCTTTAATGGCAAGCTTTCTCTGTTACAGTTGGAGGAACTGCATCTGTGGGTAGTTAGTAGAATATACTCCCATGTTCTGGGTTTTTGGAATGGAATGTTGGGATGAGACCGTCACTCTGGTCTATTCATTGTGGGCTTTGGTAGGAAAGGCCCCAGGCTCTGCCCATGGGCTCCCAGAGATGGAGAAGTGGGGATCCATTTCTGCAGAACATGCATCCCATTCCCTTGATCTCAGTCTATAGAAGAAAAGTGGGGTGTTCAAGGGCTCTCTTGGAGCCGTAACCCTGGTTACATTGCCCCTGGCGAGGTGCTCAGGATAGTGCCATGCAGGGAACTGAAACCTGTCCTAACTGGAGACATTCACAAACCCTGCAGGCTGTGACTGGGCTGTAGGAATACCCACAGTACACCTGAAGTGGATAGGTAAATCTCTGCAAGGCTAGCGCAAGGTCCGGGGCACAGCCAGTCAGATAGGTCAAGGCAGTCCTGGAGTGAAGATTTCTAAACCCATCTTGAGATCTAGACACTTCCTAGGCAGCTTTGGGCATCTGGGGAAATGAGGGAGATGTTCAGACCAGAGAGAGATGGTGAGGAGTGCACAGAAAGGCTTCAGCAAAGGAGGGAGAGTTGACAGTGACGGCAACAGGTTAGTGACAGGAGCAGGTGGCAATCGGTGTTGCTGATACGGAAGTCAAGGGTCACTACAGACGCAGAGGAGTTTGTGTGGGTGACGATGACCCTAACACTAGGAAAGGAAGGGTGAGGGGAGCCGGAGGAGAGCTGGGGGCCTGTTATGGGAGGATCCTAGGCTGTCCAGGCTTGAAGGACGCAGACAGTACCCAAGAGAAACTGAGGGTAGATATTGGCTAGAGGTGAAGGTGAACAATCAGAACAAGGCAACTGGGAATCCACACAGGTGCCCTGGCTCTTTGTGGGTTTCGCTTGGAGCAAGGAAAAGCCCAAGAAGAGAGTCTCAGAGACAGCTTTCTCTCCCTGCGTTCTGGGAGGACTACTGCACTCCCAGGGAACATCAACCCCAGAGGGTTGTCCTGAGCCCTCCTGGCCATCCAGCTCTACACTGGATGAACCCATCCCTCCCGGCTTCCAGCTCTGGCCTGGAGTCCGTTCAGTATAGGTCTGCAAGTCAAGGGTCAAGGACTACACAGGGCTCTCCAATTCTCAGAGCCCTGGGTCCCTTACTCATCATGTCAGAACAGCGTGTGATTCCTGACCCTCCCAGCTGGGACTGTGCGGCACTGCCTGCTATCAGAGCCACTCACCATGAGGTGGCCAATTAAGAGAATCCTCCGTGGAGGCTCCTGTTAGGTAGGCATGAGGGCTGCCCTGAAGGTGCGGACAGTTGAGTGCCCGCTGACCTGCCCAGCCCTCCTGCCCAGGTCCAGGGCCCGTGGCTGGAGATCACCTTGTCTGGAGTGGATTTGGTGCCTGTGCAGGGATGTTGGGGTGGGTTTAGGAAGCCCGGGGCTTAGCCAAGCGGGTGACGGCTTCTCTTCTCCCCGTGACAGGGGGCAGGGCCCAAGGCCGCGGAAGCCTCCCAGTCAACAGGATCATCGACGTGGACCTCGTTGCGGGTGTGTCTTCTGGGTGGGGAGGCAGCGTCCTGGGGGTGCAACTGGGTCCCAGGAGGGTGCAGGCCGATGGACCTTTTTTATCAAATGGTCCTGGCTTGAGCCCCATCCCAGGTGAGCCTACCAAGCCCAAGGCCAGCACACACCATGCCACCTTTGTTTGAAGCTGTCCTCCTGACCATGCAGTTCCTACTGCGCCAGCCTGTACTGTCTTCCATGTTCATATGGATGTTTGAGGGGAAGCTCATGACTCTTTGAGACAGCAGGGGCCTGGGAAGAGCCAAGAGCCACCCCAGCCACAGTGCCCGCAGGAGCCAAACTAGGAATTGAAGGGCCAACCTTATCATAGGGGCTGGAATTACAGACCCCCGCAACAGCCCACCTTGACATTCAGACTTTGCCCAATAAAATGTTTCTGAAGACCTGCCATGTATTGCATTGTGCTGAGTACTGGTGTTGCATGCTGCCTCCTGGGGAGTCCTTACTCTTGGAGATGGCCCTAGGAAGAAAGAAGCTCGGGGGAGGAGTGGTGCCTGGCTGTGACGTTAAGGGTAGCTGCTAGGAGAAGGTAGCTTGGTACTTGGGAGCTGAAGGTCAGCCTTTCCTCCCATCCTCAGAGATATGGGCCCCAGAACCACCTAGTGTCCTAGGCACCACATCATGCATACACCCCAGCACCACCATTTCCCAGCACCCACCATGTCCTAGCACTCTTCCCTAGTCCCCACTGTGCCCAGCACCACTATTTCCCCAACACCACCATGCTCAGGCCCCAATACCTCTGCCCAGAACCATCATGTCCTCAGTACCCATCCTGGCCCACCATGCCTCTAAGCACGTATTTTAGCAAACTTGGGTGCAACTTGGTGTCTGTCTGCTCAGGAATTGGAGGAGATCTGGAGACAGCTAGAGCAATGGGTATGAGGTGGCCACAGCTTACCTAGCACCCCCACCCCACCCCCCAGTGCCTGACTAGGGCCACAGGGCTGTGGGGCTCAAGGGATGCTCAGTAAAGCCAGCCCAACTCAAGGCAGGCAGGATATGCCCACAAGTAATGGGCTGGAAAGCTTATTGGGGGAGAGGCCCAGGCTGTCTGGTAAGGATGCATTTATGGGGCCCCTAGATACCCCCGACTTGGGACAAGCAGACAAAGAGTTACTGTTCTGAGGTCATTTGTCATAGCACTTGGCCGAGGGAGCAGCCCTCTCCTCTCTTTAGCTGTTATGTAGCACTGGATGGAGGAGGCACCCTCTACCCTGTGTTGACGTCTGTGGATTGGGGACAGTACCATGAGTCAGTGGCAGGCTGGGAAGAACTGGGGCCCATAGGACCCTGCATGTAGCATGTCCTATAAAGAGCTCAGAGACAGGAATGACCGGCAGTGTGGCCAGGCAACTGTGCCCGAGAGGCCTGGCCATGACCTGCCCAAGTCACCCTGGAAGACTTC
Source organism: Meriones unguiculatus (assembly GCF_030254825.1). Lineage (NCBI taxonomy): Eukaryota > Metazoa > Chordata > Mammalia > Rodentia > Muridae > Meriones > Meriones unguiculatus. The sequence continues at coordinate 29,403,997 of NC_083360.1, read as the reverse complement.
CTGGAGGAGGCTGAGACTTGAGGGTGGTGTTGGGCCCAGGAGCAGTGTAGCCTTTGCTAGAGCACAACAACTGCCCAGCAGGGCAGGCCAAGGTGGGGCAGCAGGGTGTAGCCATGGTGCGGGAGGATCCTGATAGGATGCACGTGGGAGGCAGGGTTAATAATTGTCCTGTAGCCTTGACCCCACCTGCCCTGGCCATGTTCCCTGGCTACTCTGTACCTGCTGCCCTTCACACCAGCTCCGGAGGAGCCATGGGGCACCAGGCCTGGGCCCCTAGTCACTGTTCCTTCCCCAGGCCATGTCCCTTCCTGCTGCTCCTGCTGCTGCTGGTGGTACCTCGGGGGGCCCAGCCCCAGGCTGGCAGGGTGAGCACGGACCCTCTCCCTCACAGTGTGTTGAGGGCTCCCCGTGAACACTCAGGGTTCCCGGGAAGAGAACCCAGAGAAGAGGCACCCAGAGAAGGAGCCCCAGAGAGAGAGAAGGCTCCAGAGAAGGGGTGAGGCGTGAGCTAGGGGCCCAGTGCAGTGGCATAGCGGGGTGGGAGCTGTTCTTCACAGAGAGGCGAGGTGCCGGGCTAGGCTGGTCTGGAGTGCCTGGGGCCTGAGCTTATTGGGATTCTCTTGTCCCCTGTGTAGTCTAGGCCCCGTGAGTGTGGGGTCCCTGAGCCTTCTGTTGCATTTCAGTGTTTGAGATGGGATGTGGGAGACTTCTGAGCGCTTCCATCTGTTCCTGTCAACCCTAGGACTGACTCCAGGGTTGAATCTCAATACCAGGGTGTCTTGGGGGCCTGTGACTCTAACCTAGTGTGTTTAACCACTCAGACATAGAAGGAAAAGCCAGAGGAGGTCTTGGGGAGAACCCTAAGGAGCCCAAGATCTGTGACATATTTGATTGGTGGAGTCCAAGTGTGAAGGACTATTCTATGCTAACACCATCGTGGTCCTTTGGGCTCCTAGAACCACACAGAAGCCCCAGAACCTAATGTCACAGCCACCCCCATGACTCCCACAATCCCTGTGACCTCTGGGAACTTCAATGCCTCAGTAGCAAGTGCTCCAGAGGCAGAGGCAGAGACCGAGGGACCCCAAGGTGAGAGGTACCTTCCTATTTCCAGCAGCAGCCCCCCTGGGGCCCAAGGTAGGTCAGACACTGCCACTGGACGGCTGCTAAAGAGGAGTGGGGTCTGCGGTAGGGGTGGGAACACCTGACCCCTGCCACTTCCACCCCTCCACAGTGCTCACTGAGTCTGGGCAGCCATGCAGGTTCCCGTTCCGCTACGGTGGCCGCATGCTTCACTCCTGTACCTCTGAGGGAAATGCCTACAGGAAGTGGTGAGTCCCGGAGTGGGGCAGGGGCGGGCTCCACCCAGGTTCCCATTGTGGACCCTGATGGACCCTGCAGCTAGGTTTCAAAGCCTAGGGGGTGGCTCCAGTGAGCAGGCGCTCCAGGGTACCCAGGCAGGGATGGGTGGGGCTTTGGGCAGGGGCTCCATGTCATCCTCAGACACGCCCCTCAGGTGTGCTACAACACACAACTATGACCGGGACCGGGCCTGGGGCTACTGCGCAGAGGCCACCCTACCTGTGGAAGGCCCAGGTGGGTATGTGGAGGGGCCAGCCTGAGCCCCCCAGAAGGGCTTTGACAGGGTGCTTAGGATGGGAGCAGAGGGGTAAAAGTGCAGGGTGGGCATAGTGGTGACCTGGGCAGGGGATTCTGCACGGAGCTGGGGCTGTTCTGTGAGTTTGATCCTACTAAGCCTGGAGGTATCAAGGGACGAAAGAGCTGTCAGCTCAGAGAGCCCAGACAGGATCCCTGTGTGTGTCTAGACCCTGGAGGCTTTGGTGGCCATTGGTGATACCAAGGCGCCCTCTTGTGGTAAGGTCTATCCCTGTAGCCATACACTGTCCCTTGAACAGGCCCTGGGTAGAGAGCCATGAGTCCAAAAGAGCAAACCGTGAACCCCGTGGGTGTGCTGTCCCAGGGTACATGGGAGGAAACCCCGTTGCCTGGCAGAGCATGTACAGGTGTATAGGGTGTGGAGCGTAGAGCCGTGGAGTACCTCCTCAGATGCCGGGTAGTGGGGGTCACTGAGAGGTGGGAACTTGCTCACCCAGCACCCAGGCGGGGACAGTGTGAGCATTCACCAGAGGCCCTGGGCAGGCAAGGGATGGTATGGAGGGACCCCAGGACCTGCCACCACCCATCATGTCCCCTCCTGCATGTACCCAGCTGTCCTTGATCCTTGTGCCTCCGGACCCTGCCTCAACGGGGGCACATGCTCCAGCACCCACGATCCCGTGTCCTACCACTGCACTTGCCCTCCGGCCTTCACAGGCAAGGACTGTGGCACAGGTGAGGGGACCTCGGGGGCCCAGGAGTGGAGCCATTCTGGGAGGCTGGGAGAGCAGCTGCTGGGTCCAGGCTGGGGTGGGTGGTGCCTGCCTGGGGGAGGACTTGCACGGGTGCTGTGGGAGCACTGTGTGACTCACAGAGAAATGCTTTGATGAAACACGCTACGAGTATTTTGAGGTGGGCGACCACTGGGCCCGCGTGAGTGAGGGACGCGCGGAGCAGTGCGACTGTATCGAGGGCCAGGCCCAGTGCGAAGACACCCACCACACAGGTATGTCGCGGCTAGCTTCAGGGAGGCCACGTACCATGGTGCATGGGGTTTCTGAGCCATGTCCCTCAAGCGTCTGCCCCTTCCTCCCTGGAGTATAAAGTTACCCAACAACAAGGGCTCAGGGAAACATCTCAGCTCTGTCCCTTCCTTGAGTTCCTGGAGGCCAGGTTTAGCCTCTGGGCTCTCCCCTAGTTTGCCTGAGCAGCCCATGTCTGAATGGAGGGACCTGCCACCTGATTGTGGGCATGGGGACCAGTGTCTGTGCCTGCCCGTTGGGCTATGCTGGGCGGTTCTGCAACATTGGTAAGCCGGTTTCTTTCCAGGTGTGTGGGGCAACCCTGGGGAACCGTGTCACGCGTGGGAGGGCTTGCTGTGGCCTGGCCTCACGGCACCCATTGTGTCCACAGTTCCCACCGAGCGCTGTTTCCTGGGAAATGGTACAGAGTACCGAGGCATAGCCAGCACCGCTGATTCAGGCCTGAGCTGCCTGGCCTGGAACTCTGATTTGCTCTACCAAGAGCTGCACGTGGATTCAGTGGGCGCTGCTGCACTGCTTGGCTTGGGCCCTCATGCTTACTGCCGGTCAGCATCTAATAGACACTAGGCCCCATTCTGCGTGGGCAAAGGATTGGACAGAGTAACTCCCCAGACTCAGCAGGGGCCAACATTGCCAAGATGGCCGTTAGTCTCTGCCTCTTGGGAAGATGGGATCAAGTGTGCCCGCCAGGGTCTGCAGAAAAAGCACATGGCTGTGGTGTGGGTGTGGGTGCTAGCCCTGCTGGGTGTTAGGATGGTTCATTAGGGAGAGTGGGAGTGTGATTCCATTGTCTGCCTCCAGGAACCCAGACAGAGACGAGAAGCCTTGGTGCTATGTGGTGAAGGACAATGCACTGTCGTGGGAGTATTGCCGCCTAGCTGCCTGTGGTGCGGGCACCCTGAGAGGTTGGGGGCAGAGTAGGGGTGGTGCTCCTTGAGGACCCTCAGACAGGAGGTCAGTGGACAGGACTCATTGGTTCCCTGTAGTGGTTCTGGGGTGGTCAGCTCCCAGAGGCCTGTGCCCAAGGCTCTCATGCTGGGAATATCTGGCCATCTTGGGTGTGTAGTGGGGTCCAGACTGTAGGAGAGACAGGTATGACTCTGTACCAGGTGAGCTGGTCTTGCCAAGGCCTGTGGCCTGCATTGTACTCTACCCTTCTGTAGAGTAAGGAACAGAGGCTCCCAGGGTAACTGCTCAGAGCCTCGGGCCTGAGGAATTGGGTGATGGGTCCAGGTAGGACCCCTCTGGCTCTTCCCTGTCTCCAGGGGAACCCAGGGGTATGAACTGATGACCTCCACTCCCAGAATCCCTGGTCAGAGTCCATTCCCAAACCCCGGAGGTACTGGTGGCCGTGTCTGAGGCGGCCGTGACCGCACGTCCGACCTGCGGTAAGAGGCACAAGAAGAGGACCTTCTTGAGACCACGCATTGTTGGCGGCTCGTCATCTTTGCCTGGCTCACACCCCTGGCTGGCCGCCATCTACATTGGGAATAGCTTCTGTGCTGGGAGCCTTGTCCACACCTGCTGGGTAGTGTCCGCAGCCCACTGCTTCTCCAACAGGTGAGCACACTGGCCGAATCCCCAGGGCCAGCCCTCCATCCCTTCCCTCCTTTTGCCTGCATCTACCCTTCCTCAGGGGCCACCCACATGCCATATCCCTACCCTCTTTCTCTCTCCCATGGGCCTGTACCTGTGGCATATACTCCTCCCCAGTGCCAGCACACTTCCATCCCTCGCTCCATTGACCATTTCTCCTGTTCCCCTAACATACCTTTGGTGCCACTGCGGCCTGATGCTTGTGCTGGGCATTGGGGTAATTAGTCATGGAGCATCGAGGCAGGGCATGTCCTGCAGCTACCTTGTACCTGTGCAGGGGGGGGGTTAGGGGTGTCCTGGAATCTGCAATGACCCTCTCAGGACAGAGCAGTGGATGGAGATAAGGTGACAGAGTTGTCAATATGTCCCTTGCACTACCCTGTGACTGTGTCTACGTGTTTGAGGGGCACTTACCTGGGCAAGGAATCAGGGTACTCATTATAGTATGTAAAATTGCCAGGGTCACTGCACAGCTAGGGAAACAGATCCAGACGATGAATTGGCTCCTAGGAATGAGGGCCTAAGGTCCACTCGTGTCCCCACCCAGCAAGGCTGCAGTCCTGAAACACCAAGGCTAACTGGAGTACATAGAAAAATCTCAGCAGTTCCTGCTAGCCCCCTGTCCTAGGGTTAGCAATTGTACCTGAGGACCCTACAGCTCAGGCCAGGCTGGGCCAGGGCCTCTAGGCAGATCAAATCTCCACCCAAGTGGCCCATTCTTAGAGTAGACCTCACCTGAGGTTCCGCTGGCTTATGAATGAAGTTGTCCATAAAGACAGGGCTCCTGGGCCAGAGTCACTGTGACCCTGCCACGCCTGCTGTTCTCAACCCTGCTGTCACACGGGTTAAAAACGTCTGTGCAGGCCTTTCCCAGGTCTGTGACCCTCTTGCTTGGCCAGGACCAACTACCACAGGGGCCAAGGTTGAGAGACCTGATAGTGCCAAGGAGAGGGCTGGGTCCCCACTCCTGCCGGCTTCCTGTGCAGTCCCCCCAGGGACAGCGTCACAGTGGTTCTGGGACAGCATTTCTTCAACCGCACAACGGACGTGACACAGATGTTTGGCATCGAGAAGTACGTGCCCTACACCCTGTACTCGGTGTTCAACCCCAGCAACCATGACCTTGGTGAGCTCGGAGCCTTGGCAAGGTGGGGGTGTGGTTTGTGTGCCCCAAACCAGAGCCCGGACAAGGGTAGGAGCCAGAGGAGCTGGAGGAATCTTGTTGCCCTTCCTCTTTGCTCTCTCGGGCCGCCAACCACCTCCCCTCTCTCCGTTTCCTGGGACTGCCTGCCATGTGTTTCCAGCTAGTGTGGGCTTCACTGCCCAGGCTGAGCCGTGGCTTCTCCCCTGCCCAGTCTTGATCCGGCTGAAGAAGAAGGGGGACCGCTGTGCTATCCGCTCCCAGTTTGTCCAGCCCATCTGCCTGCCTGAGGCCGGCATCTCCTTCCCCACTGGACACAAGTGTCAGATTGCAGGATGGGGCCACATGGACGAGGGTGAGTGGGAAGCGGTCCCCGGTGCCGCCCTGGTAGGGGACGAGGCGATGATCCTGGCGGCTCTGAAAGTGTGGTGCTCCACAGATGTGAGTGGCTATTCCAGCTCCCTGCGGGAGGCGTTGGTCCCCCTTGTTGCCGACCACAAGTGTAGCAGCCTTGAGGTGTATGGTGCCGACATCAGCCCCAACATGCTCTGTGCCGGCTACTTTGATTGCAAGTCCGATGCCTGCCAGGTAGGCCATCGCCAGTTCCCCCTGGACCACACAGATGGGTCTTCCAGGGATTTGCTGGCTGGCCCCTAGGGAGCTTTAGGACTAAGAGGGAGTCTAAGACAGAAAGTTTAACCACTGTGGACCACTTGGCATGTCCTGGAGGCCTTTCTTGCCGTAGAAGTCTAAACATATGGGAGACTAAGTAAAAAAAAACACACTCAGCATCACACAGCCCAGATAAAGCCCTGCTATCCAGGCAACAATTAAGGCCACTTACATCAGACCTCAAAGGCTACAGTTTTCTGTCCAGATTTCTCCTGTGTACTCAGCAGTCAGTCAATCAACCAATCAATCCATCAACCAACCAACCAACCAATTAATCAATCAATCACTAATCCTTATCAAGGGCTTCATAGGCCAGGCTTGGCCATGGTTATGTGTCAGCCTGCTTCAACATGGAGGGGCTGCTGAATGCCCTTTAAACAGGTGAGCAAACAGCCTCAGACACGTTAAGTCCCTTTTCTGAGCTGGCACAGGTAGAGTGGATTCTGGATCAAGCAGGGAGGGCATCCTGGGGGAAAGGGGCTGTTGCACTTGTTCTAAGAGATATAGAGAAGTGTGACAGGCCATGGGAAGGCATTTCAGGCAGTGCCACTAGCATGCTGGGACCAAGGGCGTCCGTGTGTTCCTCATGGAGTAGGACCAGAGCTGTAGGGTGTGGAGTTGCAAAAACTTTGGGGAATAAGATGCCTTCCTGACTGATTGGGGTCAGGAAGTGAGGCTTCACTTCTCAGAAATGCCTGCCCCTGTCCCCAGGCAGTCAGCCCTGAAAATCCTCTGTCCTCAGAGAGTACAGGAGACTCTTGCTGGCTTCAGGACATTGGCAGGGCTGGAAGCCCAGGTGCTTCTGGGCCAGGCCCCTGGCTGCTGGTGTGTGGGTGGCTGAGTAGAGTCTCTGTTCCAGGGGGATTCCGGCGGGCCGCTGGTCTGTGAGAAGAATGGTGTGGCATACCTGTATGGCATTATCAGCTGGGGTGACGGTTGTGGGCGGCTCAACAAGCCAGGAGTCTACACCCGTGTGTCCAATTATGTGGGCTGGATCAATGACCGCATACGACCACCCAAGAGACCTGCAGCCGCCTCCTGAACCGCACCCCCTACCCCACCAGGAGGGGCTGCTCATAATTCCCTTTCTACTACCAACAATAAAAATGTTCCCAAGGATCTGGCTTCACAGTGGCTCTGTCTCCAGGTAGGCAGCTCTTTGCATCCAGGCTCCCCAAACTATGCCCTGGGCCTTCGGTGTAGACGAGGTGGCTTCAGGGGTGGCCCCACCCCTGAAGCCACTGTAGCTCCTGAGTGGGGGTGGGAGCCTCCCACCTCACAAAGATGGCCTCAGGGGGCCAGATGGGATGTCAAAGTCAGACTCCTCTAGGCCCTACCCCACACAGGATGTGGCCAGGCTCCATGCACCCTAAGCATACCAGGGCAAGACACTGAAGCCAACTCCAGTTCCCCAGGCCGTGAACAAGGACCTGTGCTGAGTGGTGCTGAAGAAGATAGCTTCAAGATGACAGCCTGCCCACAGTTCCCCATCACCTGGGACAGCCCTGGAGGAGACCTGAGGATAACGGACCATATCTGGGTTATAGTAGCTGGCTACTGTTGGTCCTAAACACCCAGAAGCCAGGCTTGCCTCCATCCAGGCAGGACATGGGGCTAGCTTATTCTGGAGAGAACAAGATGGCTCCAGAGACAATGAACATTGTGGTGGGGAAGTAGGAGATAGACTTCCTGAGCCTGTGAGGCATGGGAGGAGCTAGGTATGTCTCAAGAGTCTCCAAAGTCTCTGGCATGAACATTTATCGCCATTGAGGAAGGGCACAGAGGTGCTTCAAAGCAGGTTGGGGACAGATAAGGGAGAAAAGTTGGGATGGGGCAGAGGCCAGTCATCTCTATGGGTGCCCAAAGTTAGCATACTTAGACTAGGAGAGAGAGGCCAAGGAGCATCCATGGTTCCTGATCCTCTGGCCTGAGGAGGTGCAGCAGATGGCACCTTGTTCAGTCTCAGGCTGGGATCAAGTTTCCCCATGCCTGTCCTTCTTGGCTGACCTGAGGTTCTCCTTGCCCTCTCTCTGCAGCTTTGCCCACTGTGGTCTGTTCTTCCTGTGGTAGTAGGGTCTCGCCACACCCCACCTAGAGTCTGTTCAGTTCTGGGTGATGTTTTTGCCCCAACCCACAAAGAAGTCCTCAGGTGCTCACTCACTGTGAACCCTTTCACTGCTACCTGAAGTGCTGAGAGGTTCTCTGTGGATGACCATCGACCCCTCATCCTACTCTCATGACATTCTGTGAGACTCTGAGGGGATTGGCCCAGCAGGGCCCTCTCCCGTTGTGTTCTTTTTGGTCAAAAGGAACCCGGCTCTACCAGGCCCTCAAAACCCAGTTCCGAGAATTTAGAACTGCAACTAGAAATCTGGCTGGTGTGATCCAGACAAGGCTGGTGTGAAAGTCTAAGAATTCAGTAGTTGCTTACTTCTACAAGGCTGGATGTCTCAGATGCTCTTTAGTGCACACTGGAATCCCAATGAAGTAGACTTGAAAGCCAGTGAAAGAATGGATGTGCTAGCAAGGACAGAGCAAGCAGGCAAAGAGCAAAAGCTTCCATCTTCCATGTCTTTATATAGGCTTCCAGCAGAAGGTATGGCCCAGGTTAAAGGTGTATCTTCCTGCCTCAAGATCCAGATCAAAGTCATGGGTCTTTCACCTCAAGACCCAGACTAGAATTGGATCCACCCACTTCAAACCAAGGGAGAAATAATCCCACGGAGGTGTGCCCTCTATTTTTGGAGTCCAGTTAATTCCAGATGTAATCAAGTCAACAACCAAGAATAGTCATTGCAGTGGTCTTCCTTCCTCAGTTAAATTTCTCTGGAAATGAACTCACAGTCATGGCCAGAGGTGCATCTCCTAGGTGATTCCAAATCCAGTTAACAGTGAAGATAAATCCTACATCAACTCAAAGCTGAATAAACCAGCAGTGAATTTATCTGGATCTCACTTGTATTACCATGGAGTTGTACGTGGCTGTTTCAGTTTGTTTTCTGTTGCTATTACTGAGCATTGAGGCAAACTGTCCTAGTTGCTTTCTGGGCTATGATAAGACATTGACCAACTAGGGAAGGAATGGATTTATTTCATTTTACATGTTGCCCAGTCCATCAACACTGGGTTGAGATAACCCAGTGTAGGATCTCTAGGCAGGAGAATGTAGCATAAGCCATGGAGGAATGCTGCTGTCCCACTTGCTTGCTCAGCTAACTTTCTCATGCAGCCCAGGCCCATCTGCCTCGGGTTGACACTGCCCACTGCGGGAAGAGCCCTTCCCATATCAATTAGTAATTGTGAAAATGCTCACAGATGTGGTCACAAGGTATTCTGACCTGGACAATTCTTTGGTGGAGGATTCCTCTTCCCAAGCTGACTCGAGGCTCGTGTCAAGTTTACAGCTGAGGCTGATGATGACACCAACTAAATTATAGAGACTAGGCTAGAAGTTCAAGGCTGAGGTGCTGGCACCTGCTAAGGCCTTGTGCAGCATTGTAACATGGAATAGGACATCACACGGTGAGAGAGCAAGCTGCTGGCTCAGGTCTCTCCTCTTCTTGTAGGCCACTACTACCACTAAAGGGCTCTATCCTTGTGAGCTCATTTAGCCTCCATTACCTTCTACCTCCAGATGCCAGAAATATGGGAATTTGAAGATTAGGTTCAAATACATGGACTTTGATGGACCCATTTGGTGTTGGCAATGGGATTCTTTTACCACCAAACTGCATTTGTTACTCCTGGAATCTGAAGTTACTCTCGGTCATCGTTTGGAAGCCACACCACGGGCGCCTGCCTTCTACTGCTCCCACTGAGAAACCTGCTGTGACTGTTAGTGTGTTTTAGGCTCTCCCTTACCCCGATGCTTTCTGTGCTGCCTGATCTCAGTATGATGCTGTGGGCATACATATGCAGGTGAGATTGTTACATCCTGTTTCTGTGTCCTAGGCTCATGTTCCCCTAGGGTTCCCGTGCTGATTCAGGGATTTGGGTTTCAATCTCTCCAGTGATCCCAGAGATTCCCAGGTCTTGGTGGGCTCCCTGATACTGGTTATTTCAGAAAGCTTCTTCTGTACCACGAATACACTCAGACCTCAGTGACACGAAACGACAATCCCTTATTTCATTCACAGTGCTTAGGGTTGACCTAAGTTAAGGGTAGTTTTTCTGTGCTTACCTGGGGTCTTGGTAGTGTAGGCTATGGAGCTGTCAGAGAGTCGTAGGTTTTTATGCTTCAGGAATGGATAGCTGTTGGCTGGAGCCCAGGGTGGTAAGTAGGACCACAGGAATCTCACCACCCCCCAGGCTCGCTTGGGCTTGTGCGCATGACAGAGGCAATACTACGAAAGGAAGAGTGGAGGTGAGCAGTGATTTGCCTTTCTTTAACCAAAGTAAGCCAGGTTTAGAGGGTGGAGGATACGTCCATCTTTTACTGTGAGGGGGTGCGCGGCCACATTTTAAGGGGGGTAGGTGTAGGGAAGGAATTTGTTTTTGCAGGTGTCTTAGATTGTTTTGTGTTCTATGACTGAACACCTGAGCCTGGATAATTTATGAAGAAGTTCATTCGGCTCACAGTTCTGGAGGCTTCAAGTCCGAGACTGTGGCTTTGGCATCTGCTGGGGCATTCTGCTGCAGTGGAATGTGGCATAGACATCACAGGGTAAGATAGAGCTCTTCCTTTTCTTGTCAAGCCACTAATGCCATCAAGGGGTCCCACTCCCATGGTCACACTAATTCCCCCCAACCTCACCCCCAAACACTTTTAACTTAGGAATTTGAGTATTAAGTTTCCAAAGGGTGATCCTAGGGGACACATTTCAAATCCTGCACAACCACTTTCTTAACTCTGCCCCTGTGGTATTCGTTGCTTCCGTCGCTGTTACTCAACGGCAGTCTGAACTAATGAGCTTATCCAGAGAGGTTCTCAGGCTCACTGTGTTGGAGCTTTTGCCCCACAGTTGTCCTCATGTGCCCGTAGAGATGTACACAGCAGAGCAATGCTCACACTTGGAGGCTAAGACACAAAAGAGAAAGAGGAAGAACCTGGGGTCCCACTGGTGCCTTCATGGTGTGCTCTACTTTGCCCTTAAGACCTTTCTCAAGCTCCTCCTCATGAAGGTTCCACTACTTCCAATAGCAGTGGGAGCTGGGACCAAGCCTTTGACATAGGGACTTGGGAGCCACTCAGGTCTAAAGGAAAGCAGTTGCCCGGATCAAACAGCGCAGAAAAGAACAGGCATTTAAAGCAGGCAGCTCTTCTGTTACTGCCATGCCTGCTTTCTTTGCAGCATACTAAATGAATCTATTTCCTTATTTTAAGAGACTGGCAGTCCATACTCAAGAGACGGTTAAGTTCAGCCACCAGGCCCGTCCAGCTTGTAGACAGCTGCCTTTCTTGCTGGGTCCTTCTGTGGCTTTTCCTGTGTGCAGAGGAGAGAGTACTCTTTGGGATCTCTTTGTCATTTTATAAGGACACCTGTCCTATCCGATTAGGGCCTTCGTATATGACCTCATTTACCATAAATACCTCTAAGAGGCTCCATATTTGCTAGGTCACATGGGGGTAAGAACTTCGGCAAATGGCTGGGGAGCTTGAGGGGGGTATCCAGTACATAATACCCTTTCTCTCATCATGTGACTAGTGACACATGTTTGCATGGTGGCGTAATGCTTCTAATGGCTGAGCTCAGAAGGGGTAGTCACTTATACCCACTCCCCACTGCTTAGAGCCACCCGTACCATTTCACCCAGTGGAAGGGATGATGGGGATGTGAATCAGTGGGCATGGAGCTTGGTACCTGCCACAGCCTGCTGGAGTGTGTCTGTCCAGCATTTCTAGTCACCCAGAGACGTCAACTCAGGGAGACCACCTGGTTCCACCCTCCCCTGAGTGTGCAAACTGATTGTTGGAGAGCCTCTTGCTATGCATTCACCCCTGGCAATGGCAACAAAGCCAGGCTGCAGCAGGAAGCTGAGGCCACACGATGGGACCCATGTTCTTGCCTGGTAAGTGGCAAGTGCAGCACCTCACAGAGGTGTGTGGCTGCAGAGCCGCTGAAGGGACAGCTGCATCCTGCGGTCATGGGTATGGCAGTGGCTGTCTAGCTGACTGCAGTGTCTAACAGCAGCTGTGAGCACAGACAGGGGTGCAGCTACAAACCCAGCTGTGAGCTTCCTTAAAGTCCTGTGCTGTCCAGTGTCCAGTGGTGCTAGGTAGGGGTGTGGGGCCTAGTGGCATCCTGTCTCACATGTGACTGTGCCTTCCTGCCATCCCACTCCTTCCAGCTGTCACCTTGATTCTTCAGGAGACTGGACATCCTTCAGGGCAGCTGCTTTAGTGGCCAGACATTGTTTCATCATATAGAGCCCCAGCAACTCTGGTTGTCACCTCTGGGGGAACTGAGGCACAAAGAGGGCCGAGATCACAAGGGTTCTTAGCCAGACCAGCCTCCTTTACTGGGCAGATAGATTCCTACCTTTTGGCAGCCTTGGTGACCACAGCGCTGTCCTCTAGGCCATGTGGAGTGGGAGAAGGAAGCTGTCTATCCCCATGGCGCCCGCATTTCCGGGGCCAGTGCAGGAGCAGGTGCAGCTGCCAGGCGTGGCTGGAGTTTGGGCCAAGGCCAGCGCTTGGAATGCAGCAGGACGTGGCCCCTCCCTGAAGGGAAGAGCAAGTGCCAGGCGCCTGGGCTAGAGGATGTGGTCATGGCTACAACCCCCAACTGACTCCACACCGGCTGTCCTAAGCCAGTCCCCAGGGGCCTTCGATGTGTGGGGAGTATGAATGGGGCTCTGTGGCCAGCAACTGTTCAGGGGAAGGCACCAGTGTGCTGCATCACCAATGGGAAGCAGGGTGAGGAACACACACCCGGGTTCCTTGACCCAGTACCCTCTCCTCAGCAAGGTATCAGGAGGACATTAAGATCAGCCCTACGGTCCCCTAAGGTTTGTCCTCCAGCCCTATGGCAAGGGCACCCAGGCTGGATATTCCTCCAGGGTCGGCGCGTGTGGGTCAGCCCTGGCCATGAGTCCTCACACCACTCTGACCTTCAGTTTCTCTGTCTGGAATAGATAGGAAGCAGCCGGAGGAGTCTGTGCACACTGCAAGAGTGGAATACAGCTTTGCCCCTAGCCCCTTCCTACCTGGACCAGAACTCCTTAGGGTTGAGGATCAGGATGGGCAAACACACGGGGCTTCGTTGCTTGTCTGAGTTTATTTTGCTGGATGCAGTTGGTTCCCAACTGCTGGTGTTCTCTGTCTCCTGGCGTGTTCCTAAAACATGGGTCTTCTCTGGGGAGTCTGTGACATAGGTCTGACAAAGCACTTAGGTTCCATAGTAATCTGGGGTGGTCATAGAAAGCTCAGGACAGGCCTTGAGTGACCCTAGTCTGAGCATCAGGCTCAGAAGAGAAATCCAGACGCTGAGGCGGGTTGGCTAGGCAGGGGGTTGTCAGGCAAGGCGGCTGCCATATAGCACAGCCCCTTAAGGTCCTCCATGCTCCAAGGCTGGTGCAAACTGGTTCTCAGAAATGGGAGAAACCAGCTAGGGAGAACTGGGGCAACGGGCTGGCACAGTGGGTCCTGGTCCTGACAGCCACCTGCGCAGACATCTGCTCTGCTATCTCCTCTGTGTGCCTGGAAGGTAGCCACCTCTCCGGGTGGGAAAGGCCTAGGAGCTGGGAATGCCCTGGGCCTGAAGTGTTCTAGGTTGGTCTGTCGTCAGGGGTGACTTGTGGCTCCATGAGGTGGGGGAAGGGCAGGTGCAAAGGATGAAGCCATTGAAGCCAAACTAAAAACCAAAATCGGGACTGAGCACAAAGCCTTCTGTGGGGTCTTGGGACAGCTTCCTTCCCTTTGAGAAACTGCCTCTGTCCCAGTTTCTCCCCCAAGGCTGAGTTTCAGGGTCTTAGGTAGTGGTCCTGAGGCCTGGCAGGAGCAGTAGGGATTGGCAGCCAACTGGCTGTAGAGGCCGCCCAAGCCCACTGCCACCTACTGGCTTGCAGTTTGCTAGGGTCTTGAAAGACCGCGGCCCCGGGGCGCCCCGCCCAGTCTCCCCTGCATCCAGGTCCCGGTGTCGCTGCGCCCCGCCCTCCGCGCCGGGTCCGCCCTCCTGGCGCAGCCCAGGGCCCTCCCGGGAGCTATTTTGAAAGTGACCCTGGGCTCGGGCGCCCAGGGCGCGTGGAGAGGGCGCGGCGGGCGGCGGGAACCATGACAGAAGATGACCGAGGCAGCGCTGGTGGAGGGCCAGGTCAAGCTGCGGGACGGCAAGAAGGTTGGGGCGCCGCGGGGGCGCGGGGCGGGCGGGGGCGGGGGCTCCGGGCGGGCGCGCCCGGGCGGCCTCTCACGGTGTCCTGTCTCCGCAGTGGAAGAGTAGGTGGCTGGTGCTGCGCAAGCCATCGCCGGTGGCAGGTGAGCGGCTGGGCCGCGGGCGGGGCGGTGGGCGGCGGGTCTCAGCGAGCCGACTGGACCCTGCGGGCCCTGCAACGCGTGGCCGAGGTGCCAGCTCTCCCGAAATAGCCTCAGGGGAGCCACTGAAACCCGGCCCCGCGGCGGTAACCGGAGAGTTGCAGCCGTCCGGCGCCGGGACCCTGGGACCCGTCCACCCGCAACACAGCTCCAATCTGGTCCCGAGTGTGGAACTGGAGGTCCTAGCTTCTTTGTGGGCCAACCCCTTGCCCAGAGGGACTGTAGCCTCCCCAAGGAGCAGCAGGCAGAATGTGTTATAGGTAGGGGCATAGGTGTCCTGGTTAAAATGTTTGCATCAGGAGCTCCCAAACCGCATCCCAGGCAGTGCCTCCTCTCCCTAATGTCACCCTCTCAGGTGGGGCAAAGGTGGCTCTGCCAGGTAGGAAGAGTCAGAGTCCTGCTTTTGTGTCTCAGAAAAGTTACATCTGCCTTTTTTGGAGACACGCTTCTGGGAAGAGAAACTGGTACCAGGATCTGCTCCCTCAGGATGGGGAGGGCCAGCAAGGAGCCAGGGCATTCGGCAGCTCCAGCCTGGGCCTGCAGCTGTTTCAGGAGACAGGTGCCTTGGAGCTGGCCCAGGCACCCAGGGGTCTGTAGGGGAAGTTGGGTGGGGTGTGCGTGTGGCAGCCTCACACATGTGCAGGCAGCGGGAGTGACTTCCAGGATGCTGGGTGTCTGTCAGCTCCCAGGAGGGGTGGCACCACACAGTAGGTTGCTTTTGTGGAGAGTGTCTTTTTTTTTTTTTTTTTTTTTTTTTTTTTTTTTTTTGTTTGCCTGGGTCTCAGCTTGCTAAGGATGTCTGGAAGAGAAAGAATGGAGATTGGAGAGTAGAAGGGCCCCTGGACATTGCCAGGCTTGGGGTGGGGGGTGGAAACAGAGAGAAGTAAAGATCATAGTGAGAGTAAGAGGCTTTGGTCAGCTCTGTCCATGTGCAAAACACAGCTGGTGAGGGGTCATAGGGAAGGCTGCTGGGGTAGATGCTACCCCTAAGAGCATCCTAAGGTGTGCTCATTGACTCTGTTGGGCTCTGAGAGCTTCTCCCGTGCTAGGCAGTGAGCAGGCCAGAGGCCCCCAGGGGTGACACTGACAAAGGAACCAGAGGAGGCTCTGAAGTTGGCTGGAATATGTTAGGGGTAGGAGGTGAGTCAAGAGGGGAGGGTGTGGCCCTGCCTCTGTGCCTGTCTCTTCAGAGCCTGCTTGCTGTCCCACTACTGCTTGGGCTTTTTGTGACCTCTTTCTGAGCTAACAGCCCATAGCCCCCTTTCCACTTCCATCCTCACTGTGAAAAATTTTCTCCTACCTCCCTGTCTTGTCCCACCAGAGACTGGCTCTTCCCTGCCCCATCCCTGCCTCCCCCCAACCCCCACCCCAGACCTAGGCTGACACCTGTGTCCTTGAGGACTTGTCCTCTGGATTCTTGATCTGGTATAGAAGGGAGAAGAAGGCCGTGCTTTCTTGTCCTAAGAAATCAAGGGATCCTTGGCTTTAAAATTGTGACTGTCTTTGTGGAGGCTCATGGGAGGTAGTTGAAAGGGACCAGGAGGTTGGGGAGCAAAGAGTTCTCTGTCAACATGCTCTCTCTCATGTGTGTACCGCCAACACTGGCAGCTGTCCTGTGGGAAGGATTTAGCTTGCAGAAAAGAAGAAAATGTTTTGAGCAGAGGTGTGTTCCACAGTGCTAGATCTGTGCTAGACAATCTGAGCTCATGGAAGGGAGTGGTTAAACAAAACTGTAAAATGTTGCAGCCTCCAGCACAAGTGAGCACTGGGCCACAGTGCCCCAAAGGGCTGGTTAAGGTGGACTTCTTCCCACCAAGCCTCTCTCAGTGTGGGGTCAGAGTGTGACTGTGTGTCTGGGGAAGGGTGGGCATCTGGGTCTCCTCTCTGGGCAGGCCTTCAGGAGAGGGGTGCACTGTGCTGGCCAGTGGCTCTCCACGGCCAGAACTTCGGTTCTCAGCCTGTCTTCTTTGTGGTGTGGTCTCCTGATGGAGAGCTCTAGACAGCCCATGGAGGGTCCTCAGATATCTGGACAGCATCCTCAGAGGCTGCTAATCTCCTGCTTCCCATTTGAGCTGTTGCAGGGGCTACACCCAGCTTGGGAAAGCCACCAGGAGGAACCCAAGTCCTGGATCTTGCAGCGAAGATGAGTTACAGACATAGAAGTGGGGGAGTCTCATAGCCCATTCCTGCCCAGGACCTTGCTCTCCATTCCTGAGCTAGGGTTTCCCAGCTCAGCCCCATCGTTAAGCAGCCATGGTCTGACTTTCCCAGAGAGGTGCAATGACCCCACCTTCAGAAGAATACCCCACCCACTGCTCATGATGACGGCAGAGGCCTCAAGTCCATACATAGGGACAGGGAGCCTTGAAGCTGGAGTCCTGTGCCAGCCAGTGCTCAGGAAACTTTAACCTCGAAGTTGGTAGCTCTGATAATGGCAGGTGTATTTCAGTAAGACTGAGATCCATGGGTGGTGGTGGTGACTTCCCAGTGGGAGGGGGTGACACTTCAGCCCAAGGCTGAGGACAGGACAGGATGGCAGCCAGACTTCTCTCTTTATGGGAACATCACCAGGAATGGGAATACCTGGGGTCATGGCCTGGTTCGGCTCCTGTGCTATGTGACCCAGAGAAGCGCATCTTCCTTAAGTATGTTGTCCTTAGCTGGATGCTCTGTGTTGGTCCTTGCCTGGCTACTCCCACAGCTGCCAGGAAGGTGGTTGGAGAGGACAGAGGTGGGCCCTGTCCTACCTGGGCCTCGGCACTGAGCCCAGCTTATGGTGTACACACGCTTAGGCACACCCATGCCTTTGAGTCTTCCTCACTTATGTGAAGAAGTGGACATGGTGTCTTTCCCAGGATAAACTTTGGACCTGGGGCCTCACACTCCATCTTGTCCCCATGTGTCCCCAGGCTCAGGGTGCTCTCAGGCTGCTGCTTGCTCCTAGACACAGCACTTCTGAGGGTATTGCTTCAAGGTCACTGTGACTTCCAGGGCTGGACTTACCTCACAGCCACCACCACTCTGTTCTACCTCCTCACAGCTCCACCCTCCCTGTTCCCTCGTAGCCTACAGGCCTGATCACTCTGTCTTCTCTGTGGTGTGTCCCTCTACCCAGAGACTTTAGTTCTGCCTGTCCCTCCTGCCCTCTGCATGGCCCTGGGCCCTGGCTGTGAGGGCCTCTGTGAGCTCATGACAAGTCCATGGTTATTTTTACATCTTTAGATGCCTTCCAGCTGCCTGCCCACATGCCATCCAGTGTCCAATGGGCTTCTTAGCTTCATCCATCTAGGAAAGACCCCGGTCCCAGCTGTATCCCTGAAAGCCCTCCCCAGGCATCCTCTTCCTGCCCCCATGCTAGGAACCATTTTCTAGTCTTCACTGCCCCCTGCCAACCTACAGACAGTCCAGTGGCTGCTGCCTGGAAGACTGGGGCAGGTTCACATAGCTGGTGCTGAAGCTGCCTCTTCCTATTTTCCCCTTCAGCCTAGGCCCACAGCATCCCTTAATGGGATAGGACAGGAGTGTCTGAAGCTGTGGTTGTCCCTGTGAGTCTGCTCTATGCAGTAGTCAAGGCTGGGGCAGACTTTCATGCTCTGTACTCTTAGAGCTAGCTCTGGCACCAAACCTTTCTGGCTCACCTGCCTGTGACTCAGTCCCCTGTCCTCTTGGCCCTTCAAGTCTTCATAGAGCCTGCTGCGCCTTTGTCCTGACTGTTCCCTGTGGGGCTGCTAAGCTGGATCTTCCGGGTTCATTTATTTGCTCATCCCTGAGAGGTCCCCCCACTCCACAGTCAGGAGGATCCTGCCCACCATCAGTTTACCTATTCTTACAGTTCACCATAGTACTGGGCCAATAGTTAGCTGTTAGCTTGTATGTCCCAGTGTCTCTTCGTTCAGGTTCATAGGAGATGGGACAGGGTGACAGAACTGGAGTAGCAAGGTAGGGGTAGGGCATCTGGAGCAGTTAGTGCTTAGGCTTGGCTCCAGGGAACCATTTTGATCTGTCCATCCAATTGCCTCCATGCCCAGGCCCATGGAGCCACATGACTTAGGCTGAAGACCCTGGCAGTGCCTGGGAGAAACCCCTCCCGCTTGTAAACCCGAGCACCACAAACTGGCTTCCAGCAGCAGACACTTATCTCTTTAGGGCAGAAGAGTGAGATCAGCCATAGCAGGCCACACGCTCACTGCCTTTTCTTGCTCATAGTGGCTCTAAATGTCCTTGACTTACGGCCTTATGGTTCCACCCCCTGCCTGTGTCCACGTGGCCTTTCTCATACCCCATCTTCTGTTTCATCCGAGAATGTGTCAGTGTCCCCAGGAGAACTGAGGAGCTTGTCTCCCAATCTGCAGCTTAAGTCTTTTACCAAGTGTCACCTTTATAGGTCCCCAAGGCTGAAAGTGGTCACCATTCATCTCCTGCTGATATAAGAAGGGGTTCACAGATTCTCAGTGTCCTGAGGCACAGGTTGAGAGTTTGTGTATCCAGAGATCAGATAGATTGAGGGGTGGTACCAGTCCACCAGGAATAAGGTTTCAGGATCAAATACGGGGTCCTTCCCTGTAGCTCTTTAAACCAGGCAACATCAGGCTCAACACCATGCGTGAGCAAATTCTACCCTAGAGTCGAGATGGGCCAAATCAAGTCCGCTGCCTGCTCCTGAGGTGTCACTGTCAGCCTCCACAGTCTTCCCACGCCGTGCTGAAGGCTTGAGATGAGTGGTTGTGATAAAAGCTGCCATCTCTGCAAAGCTAAGGTGTTTAGCTGTCTGGTATTCCAAGGAAAAGTTTATTGATACCCTTCTTGCTCCTACCATCAGGAACATGAACTTTCTGAACAAAGGAGTTGACAGTGGGCTGTCCCTGAAGCAGCAGGCTGTTCCTGGATGAATTTTGGACTCTCTGCTATGCCAGGACAGGTTGAGGTTTGGGCCACCATTGGAGCTTAAGGAACTGGACTGATCTTGATAGAGCTTAAGGAACTGATCTTGATAGCTGTGCTGAGGGTCCCTGGGGTTGCAGAGGAGGAGCAGGATGTGAAGGAGATGGTTAGAGACCCTAGCCTGAGGGTGCTCTACAGGTGAACATGAGAGGAGCTGAGCAGTTCAGTAGGGTGGCAGCACTGGGGCATGAAAGACAGGCAGGTTTATGGACAGGGCTGAGGTGGCCAGTGTGTCTGTTGGGTGGGCAGCAAGGTCAGCCTCAGCAAACAGTAGCAGAAGCAGGACACTGGCTCAGATGCTACTTCTGTCATGGTGGGTTCTCAGGGGAGGAAGGGCCTGGAACTCTTGAGTCCTGCCTGCCAGGGACTTGAGAGGTGAAAGGAGCCAGAGCTTTTTGGCCTCAATGGGGTGATTGGTGCTTGCTGGCTACAAAGCTTACAGACAAAGCTTACAAAGCTCAGCAGGCAGCCTTGTGGGCTGCAGCTGAAAGCGGTGTGGAAATGTGTGAACCCACAGTGAGCACCCACATTCAGTCCTCAGGACATTGGTTCCGGTAGGGTCATAGGTGCTGTGTTACAGATGAGGACGCTGGACCTGACAGCTGGAGGGAGAGGTGTCCCCCTGAGACTGTGGACACACAGGGCCTTGGCTATGCTTACTCCCACTGTTCCTGTGATTGCCTTGGTGGATCCCCAAGTGGATTTTCATTTCTCATGTGACATGCTTGGGGATGCTCTTGAGGGACATGTTCTGTTTTGCTTTCTTGTTGTGTTTATGTCTCTCGGGCCCAGTTTCTTGCTTTGTGCCAGTGAGTCTATCGTTCAGGCCCTTCTCACCCGTGTTTGAGAGAAACTGAGCCAGAACCCGAGGTGACAGGTAGACTCCTGCACGTTGCCCCCATCCTCGGTTGGGAATGGCTTCTCCATTTTTTTAAGGATATAAACAATGGACAAGTTCCCAAACAGGAAGTGGAGCCCAACCCTGTTTGTTTGTTTGTTTGTTTGTTTTTTAGCAGAAGGGAGGCTTTATTTTAGGCCTATGCTCCGGAGGGATAAGAGGCCATCACGATCATGGTAGGAGCATGTAGGCGTGGTACTGGAGCAGACACTGAGAGCTCACATCCCCATCCACAAGTAGGAAGCTGAGAGGACTACTCAAAATGGCATTTTGGAAACCTCAGAGCCCACTCCCAGTGGCATGCATTTTCCAGCAAGAACAGACCTCCTAAGCGTCACCCCAATAGCTCTACCAACTGTAGCTCTATCAAGTATTAAAACAGACCTGTGGCCATGTTGTAATACAAAATGCATTTGGTACAACTTCAACAGTTTCCACAGTCCTCTGTTCCCCTCACCGTTTAAAAGCCCACAGTCCATCTCTCCTGAGGCTCAAGACAGTCTCTCAACTGTAACCCCAGCTTCAGAGAGACAAGACATCATCACCGTCATGGTGAGAAGCATGGCAGCAGGCAGGCAATAGTGAGGGATCACACGATAGTCTACAAACAGGAAGCAGAGGACTTAGCCTCTTTTGGAGATAAGCTCTCAAGTAGTCCATAGTGACTTGCTATATAGCCGAGGGTGGACTGTGGCTCCTGGTCCTCCTGTCGTCACCTCATTGGTTTTGTAAGTGGCACACAGCTGTGCTTACTGGTGAACGTGCTGCCTGGCTGCTTGCCCACCCTGTTAGGGAGCAGAGGAAGAGACTCTGTAGTCCCCAGAGCTCTGGCCCTCATGGAAAGCTTGCTGGGATCAGCCTCCATGCTCCTGGCTCTCAGGCTCTGGGTAGGGAAGGAGCGAAAGCCACAGAGGCTCTGGGAGTCATGGTTGGGATTTGGGTCCTTGAGTGGGTTTGCTGAGTCTGTTCCTAGGAATGTCTGGCTTTACTCTTTGGCCCCTGTGCGGCTTTCTCCATTCTCAGTGTAGCCCAATATATCCATTTGCTGAGTGCCATATGCTATTTGGGGTTGCCTCACACAAAAAGGTGTTTAAGTGTTTGCATTGAGCCTGTGAGCCTACACCCTCCTCATGCGTGGGCACACTGAGGTCCAGGTGCTGCTGGTATGGAAGCCTGGCTACTGGGGGGAGGGGAGGGCTTCTGACTAAGGCTGCTGGTGACTGTAGAGGGCAGGGAGCTATGAACGTTGCCTGCATCAGCCTACCCAGCTTCCATTTGTCTCATGAGGAGTGGCACACCTGGGGTACAGTACAATAGCAGTGCTGACAACTCCAAGGCAGATGAGAAACACACTTGGGGTGGAGTTCCAAGATGTCCTTGTTCTGGGGGCACAGGGAGTTGAGACCCATTTACCACACTATACAGACTGGGCAAAAAGGGGCCAGAAGCATGGGGCTCAGAGCGGACCCCAGGGTCCTGATGGGATGAATAAAGGCTCCAGACATCCAGAGCAAGAGTAGCTGGTTTTGCTCTTGTCCTGTGGCTCTTTTGGGGTGGGTAAGTCATTTGTTCAGGGCCAGCCTTGAACTTGGGTCTCTGTCCAACAGTGCTGAGGCCTTCTAGGGACAGTGGTAAAAGGGTGGAGGCAATGAACAGTATAAGCAGCACCCTGATGACCTCTTGCCTGTCTGAACAGACTGTCTGCTGATGCTGGTCTACAAGGACAGGTGTGAACGCTCCAAGGGCCTGCGGGAGCGCAGCAGCCTCACCCTGGAGGACATCTGTGGCCTGGAGCCTGCCCTGCCCTATGAGGGCCTGGCCCACACTCTGGCCATCATCTGCCTGTCCCAGGCTGTCATGCTGGGATTTGACAGCCACGAGGCCATGTGTGCCTGGGATACCCGTATCCGCTATGCACTGGGCGAGGGTGAGTGCCATGAGTGCAAGGTTTGTGGTGAGGCCCCAGAATCCTTCACCAAATGTGGGCCGCAGAGATGAATGAGACCCCAGGGAATCTGTAGAGGAGATGAAAATGGGTGGGTGTCTCAGAGTAAGAGATTCAGGTGGGCCCTTTTGGGTGCTTGGGCCAGGGGCTGAGGATGGACTTGGTGCCATGGCCCTTTAAGGTTCCCAAAATGATCCTGTTAAAACTAGCACCCTTAGCTAACCGAGCTGGTCCTATGTCATTTAAAGAAGGACCCTCCCCACCCCCATTCTTTGTGACCCATGTGTTCTGTGCCATTGCAGAGCTCATGCAGAGGGATCCATGGAAGCCACAGGATTGACTTTCAGGAGTTCAGGGTAGGAGGAGAGAACCAACTCTAGAAAATTGTCCCCTGACCTCCACAGGCACCCTGAGGCATGTGCACACTTGCACTCCTACATATCTCACACTCGATGATGATGTGATGATGATGATGATGATAAATGAACTAATAAGACATACTGCCCACACGTGCTGAGACTTAGGCAGCTGAGGCGGAAGCTTTGCTTTCATTCATCCAAGAACAATGTAGCCTGGTGGACCAGTCCTAGAGTTGTGGTGTGGACAGTGCAGTGAAGGTCCAGGGCAGGCAGTGTTAGTATAAATGCTCTCATCTTTCTAGAGAGTTCTCTGGTGGTGGTTCATAGCTTGGTTGTACCTCCCACCATCCAGGCAAGACAGAGATCATCCCATTAAGTGGTGGGCTTCCCAGCCTCTCAACAGATGTCAATAGAGAACTGATGTGGCTTGACAGACCCCTGTAGATCTAAGGGTGAGCTTGCCAAGGACAAACCCAAGGCCACAGCTTGGAACAGGACAAGGTGGCATCATTACTAGGGTCCCTCTGGCTCTGGGGGCTAGAGACGAAGTGCCTATACATAGGCAGTGCAGGTAGACAGGCTGTTGTTGGCTCACAGGGATGGGCTTCTGAAGTAGCGTGCCCTAAGAGAGAGGGGAGGAAGGAACGAATCGGACTGTGCTCCTTAAAGGCTTTCGAGGCAAAGCTCTGAGCTGAAGCAGCTGCAGCAGCTTCTAGCTGCCTCTGAGCCATGCTAGTGGCAGGCAGACCTGCCAACCATTGCCTCCTAATCTGGGCGCAGGGTGAGACATACTCCATGCCACACACCGAAGTGGGACCTCCTGAACTTTGCTTTCCCATCTCTGAAATGAGACCACATTGGCTGCTTTGATGGGAAGGGTCCCCAAGGGGTGGCCTCATTGCACGGGACCTACATTAAATATGTTAGGGTGGTCAGTGCCCTCAGAGAATATGCTTGACTCTGACTAAGGAAGATCCTGGCATATGGGCAGGACCTAAGTGGGGCCCGCTGACCTCCTTAGCACTTCTCGACTCTTCTCAGCTTCATCAGCCTGTTCCCGGGATGCTACTTCTCCCCCCTTAGCCACCCCCTGGTAATACCCTTTTGCCCACTGTCTGGCCCTCAGTACATAGGTTCCATGTGACAGTAGCTCCTGGCACCAAACTGGAGAGTGGTCCGGCTACTCTCCACCTCTGCAATGACATCCTCGTCCTGGCCAGAGACATCCCTCCAGCCGTCACGGGGCAGTGGAAGCTGTCTGATCTCCGGCGTTATGGGGCCGTGCCGAATGGGTTCATCTTCGAAGGCGGGACCAGGTGTGGGTACTGTAAGTATGCTGTGTGGGGGGGATACTGGGGACACTCGAGCTGATTGGCCTACGCATGTTGGCTTGGGGACCTGATGGGAGGCTGTGGGCTGGGTCCCCAAGCAACAGAGCTGCAGTGGCTCAAGTTGGGCATGGCATTCAGCAGAGCCTGAGCTCTGGCTGTTTCTGGGGATGAGAGGGAGCTTGAGGGAGCCTGGGAAACTCCAGAGAGCAATCCGGTGTCACTGTGTTGCTTGCGTATGAGGTTGGTGTCAGAGCGCTTCTGTTCAAGTTGAATGAAAACAAGACAAAAAAAGTAAGTGCATGAGTCGGGGGTTCATGGATGCCACAGTCAGAGAACTGCATTCACTGGCCAAAAATTCCTCTCGACCAGTGGTTCTCGGCCCTCCAAACACTGCGACCCTTTAATACAATTCTTCAGGTTGTGACCCCCAACCGTAAAATTATTTGCTACTTCATAACTGTAATGTTGCTACCCTTATGAATCATAATGTAGGTATCTGATCTGCGACCCCTGTGAAAGGGTCATTCGACTTCCAGTGGGGGTTCTCGACCCAGAGGTTGAGAGCTCCTGCTTTAGACAACTCCCACCCCCACCCTACAGCTACCTTCACTGCTGCGCTGCCCAGAGCTGCCTGAATGTCGACAGTGAGATGGCCACATGTGGGAAGGGAGGGTCTGGCCCTGGGTGGTATAAAGGTCCTATCCCTGAGTCTCCAGAGGCCACGCTATGCAGGCCTCAACTCATATGTGAGCAGGCTAAAATGGGTGCTGAAATGTGACAGCCGTGCTAGGATGGTGTCTGGTAGCTAGGGTGGGATCTCAGTGGATGGGTGGTGTTTGGAGGACTGTGAGGCCTTTCATGCTAGGAATGAGTTGGTGCAGTGACTCCACCCCCACCCCATGCTGCTCTCTGAGGGGACTGCATGTATGGTGGGGGAGTAGGGACCTGCAGTGACTGAAGGAACAGAGCCCTTTCCTCTCCTAAGAGGCCAGCTGCACTGCACATTTGTGCTGGTGCCCAAGGTGCTCACCCTCCTGGCAACCTGCCCTCTCATGGGGTTGAGGTGACCATGGTTGGTTGCTGTATCAAGGCCAGGGAGCCCCTGTTGTCTAGAGGCCCAGACCTTGAGTGGTGGAATTCCTAGGTCAGGCCTCTGAGACTCTTGCAACCCGCCCACCCATCCCCACCTTTGTCAGGGATGTCCCCCTGACCTATACTGGGGTGTGAGATATAAGAAGTTGGGGCTTAGCCCCTGTAGAGCATAGCCAGGCTCAGCATGGCCTGATTGGATGTGTATTCACAGGGCTCCAGGAGGGATGCCTCCCTCGTCCTGAGGTGACATTGATATGTGTTGTCTGCTGCCTGGACCTCGAGTTCCGAAAGGGCTGAGTTGAAGTGGACACCATGCCCCACAGTCTCTGTTGGATACTGGGAGTTGACATTGGGCCTCTGAGTGGGAGGCAGTCCTATGAGGACCTTTGGGGAGATGAAGTGTGATCTACAGAGATGCTTAGAGAAGGGACACAAAAGGAGTTGAGGCAAGGCAACATCCTTCCCTGGACAAAGGGACAGCATGACACCACAGCACTGTGGCAACATGATATCACAGCACTGTGGCAAGCACAGCCATTTCCCATGTCAGCTGTGGTACCCAGCCTGCTCCCTTGGCAGGCCTCAAGAGCAGAGGATTCCAGAATGACCTGTGCCTGGGATGGTGGGGTGGCCATTTGGGCCCCTCTGTTATTTGGTAGCTGGGATCTGCAGGCCAGTCAGTCATAGAGCGGCCTCTCTTTCCTGGGAGCCTTTCCATTTAGGAGTTGCCGGGGTCACTCTGATTGAGCAGGGAGGGATCCTTGCTTCAAGGTCTGTGGGATTTCCAGATTAGGGGTGGTGCTGGCCAGCATGCCTTCCAGGCCAGGCAAGACTCCCAGGTGGGCTGGGCTAGAGGACCCATTTCCATGGAGGCCTGTTCACTTTGACTGGGCACATTTCTCCTCTGGGGCCTCTGAATTTACAGCTCGGTTTCTTGGTGCCAATGGGCTCCTTTCTGCTTGTCATCATCCTGGGCACTGCCTGTTAGCTCTGCTGAGAAAGCAAGCACCTGACCTGGGCTGTTGTGTTTTCCCTGTGCCTGTGGTGAACTATTCAGGGCTGACCCGAGGCTTCTGAGCAAGGTCCTGAATTAGCTACGGGAGGCTGCCTGGAACCACTGTGCCTGGAGCCGGCTAGTCTGAGTCCTGCTTCATAGCCCTGGCACTGGCACTGCTGGGAATTCTCTCCCTCCAGCTCAAATCCTACTTGGCCCACAGGTCACTGGCTGCTGGAAAAGGCTGTGTGGTGACCATGGTTAGGTGTTACATCAGGGCCAGGGAGCCCCTGTCATCTAGAGCCCAGATTTTGAGTAGTGTGAGGAGGCTGTGAGACATAAGGTTGGTCTTAGCTCCTGTATACCATAGCCAGGATCAGCACGGCCTGACTGGATGTTTGTCCACAGGGCTCCAGGAGAGATGCCTCCTCTCTCTGGGAAGACCTGAATGGAGGGACTGACTGGGCAAGCCCACCCCTCTGCTCCTGACAGGTGCCCCAGGGCTCTGTTCTCCAATAGAAACACACTTGGCCCACCTCCAACTGGTCACAGAGACTGCTGCAGCCAGCTGGGTGTGGTGGCACACACCTTTAATCCCAGAACTCAGGGAAGCAGAGGCAGGCAGATTGCTGTGAGTTTAAGGCCAGCCTGGTCTACAAACTGAGTCTAGGACAGCCAAGGCCACACAGAGAAACCCTGTCTTGGATTAGAGAAGGGGGGAAAGAGACAGAGAGACACACAGAGAGAAACTGTTGCAGACAAGCTGTGACTCCCTGACACAACCTGGGACACAAGGCAGGTGGGCAGAAGGGTGACTGGAAGCCATGTGTCCACCCTATAAGTGGGCAGACCTAGGAAAAGAGCTGCAGCCTAGTGTGGCTCAGGGAGCAGCAGGTGTCTGGAGTCAACCACAAACCAGGACAGGGTTGTTAAAGCAACAGACATTGGCTCCTTCACGGTCTGGGACCAACAGTCCCCAATGAAAGGGTCAGTAAGACCTTCCTTTAGGGCTCCTGGGATTATTTTTGATTTCCTCATTAACTGCACTTTTGGTGTCACAGCTGGTATCTCTGTCTGTCTGTCTGTCTCTCTGTCTCTGTCTGTGTCTCTCTCTCCCTCTATCTCTCTCTGTCACTGGCTGTAGGGCCAGCTGGATCAGCCAGGATACTATTGTGCTTACATCCCAAACCAGCCCATCTGCAAAGACCCTAACTGTATATACATGTGGACAGGTCTTTTGGGAGCTACCATTTGGCCATGATGGTTATAAAATTTGCATCATGGTGCACATGGCTTGTCCAGCTTGGAGGACAGATGACTAGAGAGCATTATCAGAAGGCTTTGGCAGATCTTGAATATGTAGAATTAACATTCTCTTCCTTCCCTGAGTACAGACCCTGGCATGGTCCTGCCCCCTCCAGAACCTAGCTTGCTCCCCAGAGAGCATAGAGGTGACCCTGTCCCCAGTGTGGTTTTTCACCTACTCAAACTTCTTGGTTTAGTTGTATGTCAAGGACCTTGTGGGGAAGAGAGGTATGGGGCCACTTGCCCTGGCTTAGTGGCAACCGGTAGAAAGGCAACCCAGGTAGACTAGGATGGGGAGACCTGTCATGGAGGGCAGGTAAGGCTGACATTAAGGATGAGCAGAAGTTCCTGCAGAGGGAACTAACCCTGCTTCTGCCAGTTGCAAGGCTTCCTGGGACCATCTCCACACTCCCAGCATGGCAGGGTCCTCTAATGCTAAGAATTTCGTCAGTGTCAGACGGCAAGGGGGTGCCCGGCTGTCCCCGAGTCTAGGTCAGATCATCTTGGTGGCCCTCTCTCAGGTACTGGGCCTGTCCTTCTCCTCCTGTGGAATCTCCTTACAGTCTCCAGGGAGTTCATCTCAAGCCTTGGCATCATTTCTGCCCCCAGCATCCATCCACTCACAATCATGGCCACTGGAGACAGTTTGTATCCCCCTTTGGTGAGATCTGGAAAACACATTTGAAACAAATAGCCCTGTATGATTCTGATACACAAAAGTGAAATATAACCTCACAGGGGTCTCATAAAGACATGGAGTCCTGGGGAAAGGCACAAGAAAGGGACACCAAGGCATGAGAGAGCTGGTCACTGACCCAGGCTGGGCCACTAGAACAGTGTTTGCTGGGCACTTGGGAATGACACTTACAGGCCCCATGGTACAAGTCTGGAAGGGGCAGAGGGACTTAAAAGGTTCTGCTTTTTCTCCAGACAAGAACAGGAAGGTTTAGCTGCACGGCCAGTGGTTTCCAGGAGTGCTGTCCAGATGGCGACTATGGGAGAGGAAGGGCTCCATGCTGAGGTGGGGCAGCAGGATCAGGGCTGGGATGAGGACCCTTGGCTCTTGGAGCTCAGTGCCTTTCTAGCACTATGTCTATGGGAAGCAGGGGCAGTGATGCAGGCATCCCAAACAGGAGGCGTCCAGAGCAAAGCCTTTTGACTTAGAGTGACATTCAAGAGATGTGGCCACTTGTAGGGCCACTGTGGCCTCCAGAGAAATCTTGCATTCAGTGGCTGGTATTGAGCCTGGACTCTGTGGCTGCCTGTCACAAGTCTCCAGGCCTGTAGTTGTGTCTTTTGCTGGCATGGATTTGAGGGGACTCCTCTCCCTTTATAGACATATAGTGACATCAGCATACAGAGTGAGTCCAGGTCCCATCAGTGTGGAACCTGCTGTCACACAGAGCCCAGGCTGGCCACAATGAGAGCCACCCTGCAGGACCCTGAGAGGGACACATCTAAACTCTCACATGCCCTAGCCCATGGGGCCTTGCTACCTGGGGACTTTTGCCCTAGCTCCATTTTGAAGAAGAGAAGACTAAAGCGTGAGCTGCCACGGGTGTTTGTGGCCAGGTGGGGGCGGTGGCGGAAATGGCCCAGCTCATGTATTGCTGTTTGTGTGAGCAGCTGTTCCTGAGGCAGGGTGGGGCTGGCTGCTTACCCCAGGGTTCCATCCGCCACGTGCCAGCCCTTCTTCCTCTTGAGGAACAAAAGGCCTTCTCGGGCAGAGTGGGCATCAAGCTGGGAGCCAGGGAGCAGGACCAGCTGCTAGGTAATTCAGACTCTGCCAGCTGTCAGAGGCCGCCATCTGTGTCCTCAGGGGCTGATTTGCTGCAAGCTGTTTGTTCTAGACAGAAGAGAGTGGAGAGGCACAGGGCCCTCTGACCTCTGAAACAGGCCACATGACCTCCTGGGGTACATGGAGATTTCATGCCTCAGCTCGGGCTGCTACACAGGAGAAATTAGGTGTTGTAGACAGAAACCTCACTCTTTGGAGATGTTGATAATGGTGACAGTGATTTGACTGCAGTTCTTCAGAACACTTGTGATAGAGCCCAAAGCCTTGGCTTCCTTATCTATACAGGAGAGCAAGTAACAACTCCACCATGCCAGGCCTTCCTGTGGCCCTGTGCACTTGCAATGTGCCTGAGCTGGGCCTTGGGGACTCCCCTTCCTACGGTCTGGAAGGGACCCCTCCATGCCTAAGCTGAGCCTGGCTCCTCACTCTCTTCCTGAGGACCAAGACCTCAGCTTGGTCTTCAAGAAACAGAAGAGTCAAGGCCTATGAGGAAGTCTGTACTGGTGTAGGCTGCGTGGGTGAGCAGGCACCCCGAGGCACAAAGAAATGGCAAGAGGGCAGAAGCAGCCAGAGGAATAGGAGTCATGGAGGAGTGGCCTCATCTGGGCCTGCATAGAAGGTTCCATGAGTTGATGAAGGTGCTGTCAAAGCAACCCAGTGACAAGCTGAGAGGGTCTTTGGCTAATGTCCCCATACTCCATTAAGGGAGAAGCTGGTCTCTGCTGAGGCAAGCCTGAGCCATTTGGAAGTGTGTGTATATTTAGGGGTCATTGTCAGAGTGATTTCAAGGACACTCTCCGAGGGATCAAAAGCTGGTACATCCTAAGAGCTCTTGGCTCCCCATCTTTGGGTCCTCGTGCTACCTGTTGCTGCGCAGTGAGCACCCTGAGTGCAGTGTCCGTTCTGGTACTTACAGTTCTGGGTCAGAGTTCTGGGCAGGGTTCAATGAGGTGGCTCATCTCTGTCCCTCTAGGCACAGACTGGGTCACTCAAACAGTGAAAACCAAGATGATAGCAGGGGCTGTGGTTGATAGGGAGGCCACAGTTTCTCTTCTAGCTCCTTTTCCAGCAGCGTAGCTGTTTTCCCTGGGGTGGGTCATTCTAGGTAGGCACAGTGGGTGGTGCTAGGCTCCCTCAGTGATCTGGAAGAGTAGAGTGTTGCTGCTGTCACTTTATACTGTTCAGAGGAGGCTCGGGCTGGCCAGGAGTTGGTGAGGGAAGTGGGACTAGCCTCATGGACAGGCAGTCACATGGACAGGGACATGAACCTGGGCATTGGCCTTTCTTGGAACGTACAATCCAATGAACAACAAAGAGAAGGTCCCTGTAGGTGTCTCTTTACTTTTACCTAAGGGTGGCTCCTCTGGAAGCAGGTCCTGGGAGGTCACCAGGGTCGCTGTCACAGGTGCTTGGTCTGGAGTCTAGTGCAGCGGACAGGAAAAGGGATACGAGGCAGAGTGAGCTTCACGGGGGCTATGTCAGAGGTGAAGGCACCTCAGGGTGGGCATCTGGCTTCCAGAGCTGGGGATAAGGGTCAGAGTTTGGAACTAGTAAAAGGTGGCATCGCAGTGTTTCTCAACCTGTGGGTCACTTAAGACCATCAGAAAACAAAGATACTTATATTACGATTCATAAGAGTAGCGAAATTACAGCTATGAAGTAGTAATGAAATAATTTTACAGTTGCGGATCACCCCGACATGAGGAACTGTGTTAAAGAGTCACAGCATTAGGAAGGTTGAGAACCTCCGTGATACTGTCTTAAAGGTCATTGCTACATGCTAAGGAGTATGGATGGGCATCTCCCATGTAGAGGGATGCCAGGCAGGGCAGGCATGTTTAGGGAGCCCTGGGTGATTCTGGGAGCCTTGGGCAGGTAGGGAGGACAGAGGGGACAGAATAGGAAGTAGAAATGTATCCTGAGGAGGCCTCATCCCTGGACTCTGAAGGCCCAGGTTGATGGACCCTTGCATGTGGTGTCCTTTAAGGATGTAGATGGGGGGAAGAAACGGTGTAGATGGGGTGTCTAGGAAGGATGCCACATGGGCACTTGGGACCTAGGTTGGTAGCTGCTAGGTTCCTGGGCCTTGTCTGTCTGACTGTGTCTTCTGGGTTGGAGCGTGAGGGATATACTCCACAGACGCCGCCGTGGTGGAATGCAGGACCGGCTCCACTCCCTTCGGTAATGTGGTTTTTTATAGTCGAGGGACTGATTGTCCTGTGGCTTCTGCCAGCTGCCTGTAAGCTCAGGATTAGAAGCCTGGCCTTCCATGAGAGCTGGGGCCAGACTGACTGAGCCCTACAGTGGGTGGGGTGGTAGCTGGGGAGAGGGAGCAAGCACGAGATGCTTTGTGTGAAGTGGCCAGCAGATGATGGCCAGAAAATACCTCACTTAACCGGCGCAGTTTTTGGCTTGTAGGACTCTTCCACGAGGTCCACTGGGGCCTTGCTGAGCTGGTGAGCCTCTAGAGGTGGCCTCCTGGTTAGGCATCAGGGGAGCTGTCCACTTTTGCTCTGCGTCCCACCTCTTCTTTTGGTCCACAAAATCCTGGTAGAACCAGTTCTGTGGTGCTGGGCAGTGTCCCAGTGGCCTCTGCCCTAGGCTTGAGATGCCCTTGTCCATCTCATGGGTATTGCTGCCTACTGTGGATTCATTTGCTTATCTCTAAGACAAGAATGGTAGTTCGGGACACCAGGAAGCTTCAGCAGTCACAGGTGCTGTCCCAGGTACACAGGTGTGCAGTGGGATGGCCACACAGGGGGAACTGCAGCCCACATGTCTTGGGACTGGCTGAGTCCCCTGGAAGGCCCATGTTTGTTCAGCAAAGATGGAGTGTGACCTGGAGGCAGAACATTCAGTGAGAAGACTTCTCAGCTCTTACCTTTTCCCCAGCCGTCCAGAGCTGTCCTTGCCTTCTATCCCTGAGAGTCCTCCTGCATGGAGCCTGCCTGCCTTTCTTTGGGCAATGGCAGAGGCCTGGAGCAGAGAGAGATTCTTGTGTGGTGACATACCAAGTGTCCAGCCACGTGGCCTTGGCTCAGTAGGTGGGTGCAGCCATCCTGGCTGCTCTGTCATTCACTCAGCCAGGGAAGGATTTCATTCACCCTTGGTGGAGGCACGGCCCAGCAGGAGGGCCGGCCTGGTGCCTGATGGCACATGGCCTGGGGGTGCCCTCACTGCTGACTCATTGCTCTAGGCTTCTCTGGGCACAGAGGCTCTCAGTACCTGCGTGGTTCCTCTGCCCGAGTGACCCTGGGCTGATTGCATGCCATTCCTTCCTTCTGCTGAGTGGACAGGGGGCCAGAGGCAATCCTGGGACACACGTGCTACCTCAGGGGTCCCCCTTTACCATTTGACCTCCAGGAAGGGGAGAGGTCACTCGATGTGGGGATCACCACACTAGGCAGAGCGACAACTGATTGTTTGTGGGATGGGCACGCCCACAGGTGACTTGGCACAACCCTGGGTGAAGGTCTGAGTCAGTGATGGCCATACTGAGATGTCGGCCTAAGCCCCTGGAGACCCCAGGAGGCCTCCCAAAGTGCTTCCCTTGACCTTAGCACAGGCTGGGGGAAAGCCTCAAGAAGCTGAGGGAGCCTGGAGGGCATACAGTGGCCTGTCCTGTGGTGTCTCCCTGTAGGAGGTACATGCTGTGGGCTGGTGAACATCCTTTTAGGAGAGTAGCCTTGGACAGTGCAGTCGGGACAGGACGCCTGTGAGGTGTGGGACCACTGGGCTCAGGCCATGCAGTGCTATTTGGGAAGGACACCCAGCTGGCATTTTGGCATGAGTTTCCCTGCCAGTCCCTCAGCATTGCTAAAGAGACAGCACTCAACTCAGCACCCCGAGGATAGATTGTTGCAGGTGGAGAAGGCTGCTTCTTTGGCCCAGCTCCAGTCAGCCTGGGGTGGTATGCCCAAGGCATGGCTGGTTCTACATGTGAGGCACTGATGGGCTTCCTTAGCAGCAGAAAAGACAGAAAGGTGGTGCTGTGGGCATGCGGCTTCATGAGGTTGTATTAGGTCACTTAGATTCTGGCTGGAGTTTGCTTGCTCAAGGCCTACTCTGGGTATCTCTCCAACCCCTGCTGGGGCTGGCTGACCCCCACCCCCTGTATCTCTCTGTCTTTCCTCTCCAGGGGCTGGAGTCTTCTTCTTGTCCTCAGATGAAGGAGAGCAGATTAGCTTCCTGTTTGACTGCATTGTCCGGGGCATCTCACCGACCAAAGGCCCATTCGGTCTCCGGCCAGTTCTCCCAGGTATGTGTGGGGATGCTACAGGATGGTACACTTGCTGTCCAAGGGACTGGTAACCTGCTTCATCAGCCTAGTGAGGTAGCCTGCCCTTTCCCATCCACAACTAAGAACCCTAGAGCCCACTGGCCTGGGACTACAGCCCTCTAGCCACTGTGGTTCCTAAGGGGTCTGCTGGCATGTCTCAGGCCTGGCTCTCCTGGAGTTGCCCCTCCTCCATGGACATGGACCATTGGAACCCTAGAGCCTACAGCCTTCTGGTTGAGGCAGGTGAGCCACAGCTACAGGGACTGGGCAGTAAGAAGCCCAAGACCTTGGAGACGGGGCAGAGAGAGCCTGGCCCTAGGTCGCTGGCATGTGGGCAGCTGATTTGTCTCTGCACATAGGGGTCAGGACCAGGGTGTCTGAGCCTGGCATCTGGACTAGAACCACCCTGTGAGGTTATCTGGTGTGTGTGTGTGTGTGTGTGTGTGTGTGTGTGTGTGTGCGTGTGCATGTTCATGTGTGTGTGTTTCAAAGTGTATATTGGGTTCGCTCCATAGAATATGCCTCTTGTCCTACTCCTAATCTGCCAAGGGCATCTTGGCCAGGTGTGCTGCTGGAGCTAACGGGCTGATGGCCCTGGCACTGAGGAACCCAGAGCAGGATGAGTTGGGGGCTTATATGGATGGTTCCCAATGGATGGTGTCCAGGTGTGGCCACACACAGATGGTCCAAGCTCCATCTGCTGTGTCCCTACATGGTCACCATGCCGGGGGTAGGGGACACAGTTTCAAGTGCTGAGCCGGACCCACGGGCACCACCAGGACCTTCATATTTGCTGCCCACCCCAGAGCAGCCAGTGAGTTAGCCGCTGGAGATCCTGAGGACTTTCCTGTGGTCAAAGCCCTCCTGCTGCCCAGTGGTCTGGGCAATGTGGCAGCGCACCCTGCTGGTATCTTTCTACTTTTCAGTTGTATAATAACAAAGGGGAAATGCCAGGGGACCACCAGGGTCTTGGGGTGTAGAGAGACCATGTTTTCCCCCAAAGACATCTTTTGAGGTCCCTAGAAGCATAGTCACCTCACAACACACCCAAGTGTGTGTGACACTGGGGTGTGCCTGGGAGCAGGACTTGGGTTTTAGGGGTACCCACTCTCCTGCTTGTTTTAAATGTTTCTGGGTGAAGAGAATACTGGGCATGGCACTGGGCAAAGGATGGCATAGATGGCTCATCTTGGAAGTGAGTTGTTCCCCAACACAGCAGGGAGTGGGCTGTCCCCAGATAGGGCCATTGGTGACCACTACGGATGGTTTGGCTGATAGGACATCCCAGACCTGCCCCACAGTTGCCCCTGTCATATCACCTGGGAATGCTCAAACAAGGCAGCTGCCAGGTGTCCTGCCCAGTATATGGGGTCTTGGGTCACCTTAGCATATCAACTGTGTGGACCGTCGTCAGCATCCAGCTAGCGCAATTGTGGAGTCCTATAGGGCTGACCCCCTGCAGGGAGAGGTTGTGGGAGGACAAGGGCTCTGTCCTCTGTGCATTAAAAAAGTCCCATTGTGGTGAGGGGATCCTGCGATGCACACTTCTGAGCAGCGCCCGCCCCACTCTGTAGGTTTGCTGCTGTGCAGGCCCAGCAAGGCCTTTGCCTTCCACATGAGAACCCAGAGCCTAGAGAAAACTGGAAGGGAAGGATTCTGGAAAGTCCTGTTCTGAGGACAGCATTCTGATACTTTAGTGACCCTCTCTAACTGGGGAGAGAGGGACAGATGTGTGTCACTACTGCTGGAGGTATGCCATTCAGAGCTGAGGAAGCCCATGGCAGCAAGGTGCCAATCATAGAAGCCTCTCTCAGGGCTCTCTGGGACCAGCTGTGCTTCAGGGTATTTCTGAAGGAAGGAGGGAGGTGGCTGTGAGCTAGAAAGGGGTGGCCAGAGGCTTTGCTACAAGGTAGCTTTTTTTCGTGCCAGTGGCCGTGCAGGGAACATGGACAGAGCCAGAGGAGCAGTCAGACTGCTGACTGCTCACAGCCTGGAATGTTGACATTGTCAAGGGCCGTAGACAGGCAGTATGGATATGTTCCAGGAGGTCCTTGCGTGTGAGCACCTCAGCAAAGGCAGCAGGGGAAGGGTGGGAAGGACAGGGTGGAAATCTTTGCTGTCACCTATAATGGTACGGCTCAGGGATGGGAGATGATAAGGGACCAGGAAAAGGTCCCACCATCCTGCCAGCCACAGAACTATGGAGGTATTTTATTCAGACCAAAGTGGAGCTCCTGAGAAGTGGGTGTGGTGACCCAGGACTGAGCAAACCTCTCCTAAACCAGGGGAGCTGTGGGACTGAGGAGGTGACACTATTGGTGAAGGGAGGCCCATAGCTGGTGGGGGTGGAACAGAGGGATCTGGTTGTCTTAGTGGGGTTGTCACAGGGACAGAGACCCAGGCTGGGCAGTTCAGGGACATGTCCACAGGGGCAAGAACACAGGCTGGGCAGATGGGGTCTTGCTTACAGAGAGAGGCCTGGGCTTGGCATCTAGGGGGCCTGAGTGGCTGGTTTAGGTACCCTGTCTTTGATGCCTTGCAGGTGAGCCAAGGCATGGGGCAGAGCTGGCTCCAAGGAGCCATCTTAAGCTGCCTTGGCTCTGAAGGTTCTGGACTCACCAGGTGTCCTGGTGGTGCAGGGGTGGTTGTTGCCTCACCGATCTCTTTCTCTGCACAGACCCGAGTCCTGGGGGACCCTTGGCCTCAGAGGAACGTGTTGCCCAGGAGGCGCTGGAGGCCCTACAGCTAGAGAAGCGGCTCAGCCTGCTCTCACACTCTGGCCGGCCAGGCAGCGGAGGTAGAGTCAGTGGTTAATTTCATCTGGGCTGCAGGGACCTCTCTCTAAGTACTGTCCTTCCCACTTCACTCGGCCACACAGCAAATCTCTCTGCATGGGCTGTTGGAGTCCCCTCGTGTATATGCTCATGACCTCTGACTTGTGCAGGTAGCTGTCATCTGTTTCAGCCATGCTTTCTCCCATCCATCCATCCATCCACCCATCCATCCATCCATCCACCCATCCATCCATGCATCCATGCATCCATGCATCCATGCATCCATGCATCCATCCATCCATCCATCCATCCATCCATCCATCCATCCATCCAGTCATCGTTCTTCCTGCTCATTTACTGCTTTGTTACCCATACGTTTAGCCACTCATTTCTTCCACTCCTACTCCTGTGTATTCATCTATTCTTCCTTCATCCATTCACATACAATATGTGGACTGGTATGTCCAACCTGGGAAAGGTCTGGGATGGTGAAAGAGGGTGGGTTGCCCCAGGCCTTGGCTGGGCTAGAAGGTGGCCAGGATGGTAGTCACAATAGTTGGGCTAGGAGAGGAGGAGGGAACTCAGGAACTGGGTCACAGATCCACAGCATGAAAGGGCTGTAAGCAGGTACCTGCCTCAGGGGACACTGTAGAGGAGATGGTGGGGTCCAGATGGAGAGACCCAGACTGTGACCAAGGAAGTGGCTGTGGGAGGAAGGTTAGGGGCTCTGAAAAGGCTGGCATTGAAAGCGGGCCAGGGGCTGGATGAGGAAGGGGCTGTCCCGAGGATCCTGGCCTACTGATCCAGCTTCCAGGTGTAGGGGCTGGGGAGGAGTAGACTGTCATAGCACTCGGACGAGAGACCACCCCTCACCTGCTTGGACCCCACAGCAGCCTCAGTTTCTGCTTTGTCTCAGGGGATGATCGGAGCGTATCCAGTTCCTCCTCTGAGGCCAGTCACTCAGACATCAGCGCCAGCAGCCGGCTCACTGCGTGGCCGGAGCAGTCCTCGTCCTCAGCCGGCACATCCCAGGAAGGGCCAGGAGGGCTGGTGGCCGCCCAGGGCTCAGGAGAAGCCATGCTGGGAGGCTCCAGGCCACCCCTCAAGCCACTGCGGCCTCGGCAGTTACAGGAAGTCGGCCGCCAGAGCTCCTCTGACAGCGGCATTGCCACAGGCAGCCATTCCTCCTACTCTGGCAGCTTCTCATCCTATGCGGGCAGCAGCCTGGACGTGTGGCGGGCAGGAGAGGAGTTTGGGTCCCTACTCAGCCTGCCGCCTGGCGCCAGCGCACCTGAACCCAGACTGTGTGCCTGCCCACCGGGGGCGGCCGAGTACCAGGTGCCCACTTCATTGCGACACCACTATGACACACCTCGAAGCCTGCGCCAGGGTCCCAGGGACCCAGGCCCAGCTGCTCAGGGCGGCTCTGAGCACAGTTCAGCCACGGACTTGGGTGGTCAGGCATCCACGGGGTGTCCCTCCAGTTCTATGGGAGCTCGAAGACGGGGACAGACAACGGAAGGCCCAGGCAGTGAAGCGGCGCTGCCCAGTCCATCCCCTGGCGAGTCCTGGGAAGCAGGCAGCCCCCACGCAGGGCTGCCTCCAGCTTTCTTTTTGTCATGTTCAGTCTGTGGCGGACTCAAGGTAAAGCCCCCTCCCTGAGATAGCAGGCTGGCCGCTGCTGCCAAGGGCTGGATACGACCCCTCCAGACAGGAGAGGAGGGGCCCTAGCCTCTTTGCAGAGGGGGTGCTTTGTGCTGTTTTGAGAAGCCACCAGACCTGTAACAGGGGCCTCAGGGGCAGGGTGACAACCACAGGGCTGTCCTCCCCTAGGTAGATGCTGTGGCTGCCAGTGACGGAGGCTGGTCAGGTTGGGGTCAGGAGAGCCCCTGAACCAGCTTCTCCACCTATCTTTTCACCCGGTGGATCGGCACAAGGGTGCTATGCCCATGGGCTCCTGCCATTTATTGCACTGTCAGGGGCAGAAGACCTCCACGGCTGAGGTCAGTTCTCAGAGAAAACAAAGCTTGGCCTGGTCCACTGTCCTCTTCCGGGATAACTGGCCCTCTGTCATTCTTGGTCGTTTCTGCAGTATACAGGTACACTGCCTACCCAAAATTAAATCTACTGCAGCTGTTCTGGAGTCCCTAGTTCTGAGAGACGGCAGCTCTGTGTATGCAGCCCAGAGACCGGGCACGGTCCATGTGTGATCTGTTTTACACGTCACCCTGCAGCACCCACAGGTGGGGGCGGTGTCCCATCCTGTGGGGAGGAAACTGACGCTCAGGAGGCTCCATGATTCGCGGGGTCTGTGGCATTGACGCCCCCTCTGTGCTTCAGATCAGCCTGCTCTTGAGCCCCTGGAGGGCTCTGAGAAGTGGGTGGCCTGACAGGAGTATGCATCACCTCCCAGAGGCTGAGTTTGCCCAGGCTCCCGAGATCAGTTTGCTGGAGGGCGTCTCGTAGAACCCTCCCAGTAGTGTTCCCCTATTCAGGAGTGCCTCCTTGCTGGGACCAGGAAGCTGGTGGCCAGGACCAGGTGGAAAAAGGAAGGGCCGTGCTGGCATTTGGAGGGCTCTGGCCCTGCCCACAGGTCACCCTGGCTCTGTGCTGGGCCGTCTCCTAACCCAGGCTGTGTGTTCCCTTGCACGGAGCAGAGATGCTCTGCTCCCCTGTGTCAGAGGGTCAGTGCGGCTGTGCCCACCCCTTATGAGTCTCTCTGTTGGCACCGATGGTTTCAATCTGCCAGGCCAACTTACCTGTAAAAGCCTTGATTTGTACCTGCATTGCGGCCAATCGTGTTGCTCTATTGAGTTTTTAAGATCTGTTTGTAATACATTCTCAGACTGGAAATAAAGTTATCTTTTCTTACTGCCTTGCCTTGTTCCATTTGGCCCACTTCCCCTGCCAGGCTTGGGACTGAGGAAACTCCAGGGGCCTTTAGCCTGAGGTCTGGGTGTGTGGTTGTGGGAAAGAGGACAGGTGGCTTTGGATAGTCCTTGGGGCCTGGAGACACGTTGTATGTGTGTGTGTGTGCGTGTGTGTGTGTGTGTGCGTGTGCGTGTGCGTGTGCGTGTGTGTGTGTGTGTGTGTGTGTGTGTGTGTGCGCGTGTGTGGTGGGTGGTGGCTTGTGGAAACCACACTGAGGTTGGCAGTGGTTTCTCAAACTCAGGCCCCGGACTGCCCGTGTGCAGTGTTGGGTGTTTCATCTCTCCCCTCAGGGCTTGCTCTGAGCTCAGACTCACTCAACCCTGAATCCAACCCAACCCATTTCATTTTTTCTGTGCAGCGAGAGCTCTGAGCAGGCCCTCCCTGCCTGCCTGTTTCCATCCTTTCTGGCAGCCCTGCTGGAAGTTGGGAGCCTGGCTCCCCCAAGCTGCTGTGTAGGGAAAAGCAGTGTTTGGGGGCTTGGCCACATTCGAAACCCAAGTGACTGGGTGACCCTGCGAGTCACTGTACCTCTGTGAGCCTCAGTTTCCTCCTCCATTGATGGGTAACTGTCCTCACCTCATGGGCTGGCCTGAGGGTCTTGATGGGATCCCTAAGGAAGCATCCAGCAGATGTGTGTTCACTAGAGGGAGCCAAGTATCCCTCCTGCAAAAGGGCTGAGATATCAGTTCTGGGGCCAGGAAGCCAGGGTAATGGTCAAAGGAGCAGGCGCTGCTCTGGCCTGAGCCACGTGTTCTCTGTACTCTGTACTTGCATGGGACCTCCCTGCAACAGGAAGAGGGGAGCCCAGGTGGGTAGGTCTGGTAGGTTCCATCATTGCTGTTGGAGCTTGGGTGTCTACCCACTCACTACCTGGGCCCTGGACCTGGGGGCGGGTGGGAGTTGGCCTATGGGCAGGAAGTCCTCACTTCAGGAAGAAAGGGAACACCATGGCACACTGGGAGAAGGGAGAGGTCAAGTAGAAAGTCTCCAGGGAAAGGCAATCTCAGGCTCTTCTTCTGCCCAGTCCATGCCTCAAGACACTATCAACCCCAGCAGTCTGCAAAGGCATCGGTGGTTGGGGCTCCCTGTGAAACCCAGGGTCACCAGCCATGACTCCTCTTCATGAGATGGGGTAGCTGATGGGGTGGAGGCTTCCCCTCAAGCCAGGGGCCTACGGATGGGTCACTGGTCTGAGACCTCCCTCCTCACACACAGCCCCCCGAAGGGCCCAAGCTGATCATGTACTTTCCTTGTCGCACTGTGATCCACCCATGCCCAGGGTCTGGTGCGGATCCTGTAGAGCCATGGGCCTCCCTGAGCAGATGCTCTTTGCGAGCGCTGTTGAGATTTGTCCTCTTGCTTAGTGACAAAGTACCGCTTGCATGTGGTTGCCTCTGGGCCGTCCACCTCTCATCCTGGGGGCTCTCTTACACCTTGGGCCCCCAAGGTTGCACAGGACTGTTATAAGTGATGCAGTTAGACCTGCGTGGCCCGCCCGGGGGCATCCCTGCCTGTACCGTGGGCACGTGACCACGGCTCTCAAGGCTGGCCTGGGTGGAGCTGGGTGTCAAGTTCCCCTCCCTCTCCTCCCACCACAAGGCCCCACTACCTCGCTGCTCCTTCAGAATCACTTGGTTTGTGTGACTTTATGGTTACCTGCCCTGGGTTGTGTGACAACCTATGGTTATCGGCCCCTTCACAGCAGGCACCCTTGCTGCTTCCGCCTCCACTTCCTCTCAGCTGGAGTGAGGAGGTCCGCGCATGAGATAGCAAATGTGCTCAGCTGAGCCTTTATCCTCCCTCATCTGCCTGCTCAGCTACTCTAAGCTGTTTCCTCTCTTGTTCTATCTACTCCCTGGCCAGGCTCTGCCTGAAGCAGAGGCCCAGGCCTCATTCCAGGGTTGGGTGAATGTTTGTCTCTTCTGTGGGCTCCTAGAAGGCCTCTGTAAGGCATAGAAACAGCATGCCAGGGCCAGAGAGTAAACACTGTGGTCACTATGGGCCAAGTGGCCCTGTTTGTTCAGAAATCTGGTGCCACTCAGGTGAGGGGCAGTGGAATCTAGCTGCACCATAAGCTGGAAGGGAATAGCCTGGGAACCCTTGTTTGTAAACTTCCTCCGAACAGCCTTGGCCTCAACTGTCTCCTGGATTGTTGTGTCAAACCATCGTTTGGGTGGTCAGGGCTGTGGAGTCTAAGAACAAAGGTGTCTAGATGATACAGATATGGCCCTCCAGGTTATAGGTGGTCCAGATCCTTAGACCTATATCATTTTTAGAATTTACTATTCTGTCTCTTGGGGCTCAGGGGGTAGGATAAAGGGTGAGTGGGATGTACACACTGACCCCTGTTGTCTTTGGTCTAGGTCATGGCTACTTCATCCTCTGGACTCACTGCGACACACCCAGGTAGGCACCTGGCTTTGGATCGCAGCGCTCAGTGCAGGCATGGAGGATTTAGAGTTAAGGGAATCTCCCTGTGGGATGGGGAAGGGTTTGGGCAGTAGAGTGACAGTGGCATCTGGGAAGCCTGGAACAGGCGAGCAGAGTGAGGTGGTGAGCTAAGGACAGGTAAATGGCTCTGGGGCATGACTGGATGGACTGTCTAGGAGTGGGCAATGGACAGCTGGGTCATGGTCTGTAGCTCAGGAGTCAGATTTGAGGGGTTGGCCTAAGTGTATATCAGCTAGAGAACGGACAAGGAAACTGCAGCCCATGGGGTTTCAGCTCTTCAGGACAGGTTTGTGGAAGTAGGAATGACAGCGCACTCAACAAGGAGTGGGGACTCCTCGGAAGAAGCCTGCCTCTCAGCAGGTGAAGGCTGGAGGGTGCCCGTCCTGACAAGGGCAGCCCTAAGGGTTGGGAGAAGCTCTGGGTCTTGGGTGGCTGGTCCTGAGCCAGGTGACTGGAGGCCAGGGGTACCTCTGGCCTTGTTGCCTCATGAGTGAGTGCCACAGATTCCTGGGTCCCTTTTTCAGAAGTGAGTGGTGGCTTTGGTAGGCCAAGCCCTGTAGGTAAGATCTCAATCAGAACCAAGGAGGCAATATGATAGAAAGAAGTGAATGGGGCCGCAGGCAGGCAGGGTCAGCACATTGGCCAATAGAAGAGCTCCACACCCATCTGTTTTCTGTCTGGGATGCTCAGCTTCAGTGCTGGGTCTATATGGAGTCTATGGTCCAGGGTCCTCCCTGACATCATGCAGTAGCAGGGGTGGCCCTCACTGTTCATCTCCCTCTGATACCGTCTCACTACGGATGCCAGTATTTTACTTTGGTATAGCTGATTACCCCACCACGGGACCAAAGGGGGGGAGATGGAGAAGGCACCACTTGAGGACAGGGCCCTCTCCCACTGAGGGCAAGGATGGACCCTGAGAGGACGTGAGAGGTAGGACCCTCTGGTGAGGGACACGTAATTTTGCTCTGGAGCAGACTAGGAACAGAGACGTGCCTGGTTATAGCCAGGTGGTGAGCAGCCTGCCGCTGTGGGAAGGGAAAAAATAGGCAATAATATGCTGTTGTCTGTTTTGTTCTAGTAAGTATTTGAGTCTTAAAACGATGCTGGCCAAAGCCAAAACTGAATTAAAGGACTTGGGGTATAGGGGACCCACACCTTCC
This sequence comes from Meriones unguiculatus, assembly GCF_030254825.1. Lineage (NCBI taxonomy): Eukaryota > Metazoa > Chordata > Mammalia > Rodentia > Muridae > Meriones > Meriones unguiculatus. The sequence goes on along the minus strand of NC_083360.1, from coordinate 29,361,197 downwards.
TGACCAGCTAGTCATGTTCCCTTGGGAAGACAGTGAGTTTAGCTAGAGGGGAGGTACCTCGTGGAATCTCGACAGCACCCCTCTGGCCTATGACTTTGGATGTCAGTTGGTTTTGAACCTTCCATCTCTTTCTCCCTGAGTTTAGGCTGCAGGTTCCTCCTGCTTCTCTCTGTTCCTTTTTTAACTCACCTGTCCAGACCATCTTGGAAAAAAAAAATGGATCAAACCCTAAACAAAATGCCCAGACTTGGGGAACCTGTTCAAGTTCACTGAGGCACAGAGCCTAGCCCCAGCTCTCTGTCTTCAGCCTTCAAAGGCTCCACATTGAGGTCTGGTCTTTCCAGTCTCTTAAGCACTGAGGCTCTATCTAGACTCCAGTCCCTTAAGCACTGGGGCTCTATCTAGACTCTAGTCCTGGCTCACCTGCTTCATCCTGTCTCCTCCTTCCCTTAGCCATGCTCCTTCTCCAGCCTGCCAACCCAATTGTGGGGAGGCCTGCTGTGGGCACTTCCTTGCTGCCTGGGCAGTCAGTGTAGGCTGGTCCTAGCTTTCCCTCCACTCTGCTGGCTGACCCTCCTTGGGGAGGGTCATTTTCCTTGGGGACATTTTCTTTGGCTGTGATTGATTCTCTGTGTTACAAATGCACCAGATTCCCAGAAATCCTTTGCCTCAGGTCAGACATTTTCTGGGGATTGAAAAATGCTGAGCCTGCCTTTGCTTGCCAATGGCTACGACAGGATGTTCTAGGAGTAAGCAATGCCAGCTCCCTGATTTGAGGCCAGTGCAGCAGCTAAGTCCATAGCTTGGACAGTACGGGGACCTTAAAGACCTCTAAGGACATGCGCTGTGTGGTAGAGGGTCTCCCCCGGGGTTTCCAAGGCTGTGGGATTGGGGTAGAAGTGTTCACTTACTTAAGTGACCAGCCAGAGCATGCACCCCCACGACCCTGCCATCTCATTTGGCTGTACTGGCTGATGGATGTGACTTGGGCAGAGAGGCTGAGCCAGGCCTATCTCTCTGGATATGGCAAACGCAGAAACAAGCTTATATGTGAGAATCCCTATGTCCCCATCTTTGAACTGGATTCTGGGGCTTGGCTTGTGCTGTGGGGGCAAGGCCTTCACCAGCCTCTCTGTGTCCAGGCTGCTGGCATTGGAATAGAGGACGAAGGAGTGACTGCCCTTGCCTATCACTCTGAAATAGTGCTTTGTGCCCCATTCTATACGATTGTTCCCGACCCCATAGAGAGAGAATCATGACAGTACCCCTGCAGAAAGGCCTTGACTTTGCCGACTCTGTGCAGGGTCCCTGAACCTGCAGGGAAGGGCCTAGGGGCCATCCAAACAGTCCTCTTAACAGAGTCTACCATGAGCTTCACATGCTGGGCATGGAGGGTCCCTTGCTCCTTCGGCTTTGCCCATGCTCCCCATCAACTGCTAAGATATGAAACAGGGTTAAGGGGTGACATTTTAGAAGAGAATTCAAACTGCTGAGGTGTCCCGGAAGAAGGGGGTGTCCGCTTTGCTGGGGACACAGATGGTGATGTTGGCTATGCTACACAGAGGGGTCCTGGTGGGAATTACCCAGTCTGTTGGGAATCACTCCACCAACAGCCTGCAGAAGGACGGAGAAGAGGGTCAGGCGGAGGCAGCAGGGATATACTGGCTCTGGAGAGGCAGCCGAGAAGGCACTGCATTAAAGAGGGTACCTGGCAGGATGTAAGATGAGGTTTCAAGGACAGAGAACAGGTCTTGTGGGGTCCATAAGGGTAAGTGCTTGGACCAGAGAAGAGGCAGTGTGTGAGTCCTAGAATCCTAGCACTGGGCTGAATGGGGAATGGGAGAACTGGGGAGGGTCTCCAAGGTGAGCTGGAAGGTGGGAGGAGGGCACTGGGCCACGAAGGGTAGGCAAGCTCTTTGTTGAGTGGCCTTTGAGAGACCTGTGCAACTCTCAGCTGCAACTGTCAGGGATTCAGAGACGTTCCCTCCACAGGATCTCCAGGGCCCACGGCTGCTGACAGCCCAGGGCCAGAGCGATCACGCAGTGAGACGCCCATGTATGTGAACATCCCCATCAGCCCCACCTCCAGACTGCAGCTGCATTACCTGGGCCTGGAGTTCTCAGGGGCCAGCGGAAGTGTGCGAGGTGGGTTCCCACCCAGGGGCCTCACGGGGTGGGGGTGGGGGTTGTGATCTTAGCTTTTGAGCTCCAGGAGCACCAACAGCCAAGATCCTTAGCTCCTGCCCTGAGAGATGTCCAGGTCCCGACGGGTGGGAGTGGAGATGGATCAGAGAGCCCTCTGGCCCCGTCACCTGAGGTAGCTGCAGAGAAGAGGGACCTGCAGGCCAGGCAGGACCAGAGGCAGCTGGGCTGAGGGCTATTACAGCTGGGTTCACTCACTGTGGACTGCTTTTAGGGGCCAGCACCTCCCGCTATGCACAGATCGACATCACAGCTACAGAGACAGCGCATCGTGTGGGGGTCCGGCACGCGCAGACTCGGGAGGAACGTTTGCCAGAGTTGGAGCAGCGGAAGAAAGGGCCCTGAGACTGCAGTTCAGGTTGGGGCTGGCTGGGGCACCTGGCCAGCTGGGCTGCCTGATGCAGACAGGCAGCGCAGTCCCATTTGTGGATGATGGCCCTTGGGACTGGGGGCCCTGTCTTGTCAGTAACATGGCTTCCTGCTGTAGCGGAGGCTGTGGTTGGTCTTTGTGTGTCGGAATGAGTGGTCGAAGGCTCCAGGCCCATACCATAGCAGTTCATTCCAATGTGTGAAAGCCACGTGGCAGCCCCCTCTCTGCCATCAGGGCCTCTCGCCTCACTGTTGCCCAAGACTGACCCTTCTTTTGGTCTGAACAAGTTCTCCTAGGCCATGGGGCTACCAAGGGACCCATCTCCAGGTGCTGGTAGCCTCGGTGCCTGCCACAACAGCGCAGCTGCTGGTGCCCAGTAGAACCTGGAAAGTTTCCCAGGCTTGGAACGCAAGCTGCGCTACCCATCCCGGAGGAGGTGACCATGATGACAGTGGAGAGCTCTGCACCAGTTCTGTATGACCGAGGGCCCTGTGACTGGCAACTGCTGAGCCACGGACTGGCTCTGCTCCTTGGGCATGGCAGCCTCTCCTCCCCACCTCCCTCTCCAGTGTCCCTCCTGAGCCACAGGCCCTGTACCTTGGTGTGAAGGCCATGGTAGGGACAGGACTGTTCCAGCTTGTCATCTGGTTGGGATCTACTCCAGCCATTTGGGTAAATTGTTTCAAATCTCTGTGATTATATTTTTTAACAATTCATATTATTTTCCAAAGCTGTGAGGTCTTTCACATGTGATTTCTGCGCTGGACTGGATGGAAACAGCTTCTTGTTACTGGGTCAAGGGGTTCGGGGATAGGGGTGAATGATGGTGCTAGGTTGGCCTTTACAGATGTCCCTGTTGTTTGTTATTTCCAAAACTGAGTTTCTGAGGCGGCAGGTCTCCTGCTCTGCCTCAGCCCTGTGGGGAGAAGTTTTGACAGCGCCTCCGCCCAGGATCTAATCATAGCCCATCACATCCTTCTCTTTTCCCTTCTGCTTTTCTGCAAGGAGTTCACTAGGAGCCCAGTAGTCTGTGATTGGCTGCTGGGTCAGAAGCAGCCTGTTCTTCCCAGGGGCCCTTGGTGTGAGGTAGCTTATGCCACCCATAGGCGTCCACTGCTTAACCCGAGGGCACCAACGCCCACTGACACAGCTCCTCATACATGACTGTCTCAGGGGAGTTAAAAGTTTAGGAACTGATTGTGGTGTGTCTGTCAGTGATGCCAGCTCGTGGGAAACTGGAGCAGCATGATTACTAGGAATTTGAGACCAGCCTGGGTGAATTGGCATGTTCCTGAACAGTCAGGACTCTTACAGATCAAACATGAGAATCAGAGTTCAGATCCCCAGTGCTCACAAAAATGCAGGCAGGTGTGGCGGCCCTCCAAGCATCCCAACATTTGGGGGGGCTTCCATAGAGGGAAGCTGGCTAGCTAGATACAGCAAAATTGGTGAATCCCAGAGACCCCAAGTTGAGTACAGTTAAGAAAAAAGTATTAATTAAAAAAGTATTAATTTTAGATCATCACATATATGTACACACATGTGATCATGCAGCTTCCCCGTATTTGCCCACACAAATAAACATATATACACACATACATGCACACCACATATGCTTGCATTTTTATTTCATACGAATGGCATTCTAAGTAGGCATTGCCTATCTCCTCTCAGTACACCGAGAAGCCATACTGCCACCCTGCCCACCTGCCATCAGTCACTGCGGGAAGCCATGCTGCCATTAAGACTCGGGGTATCTGGTAACACGCCTCGCCCATGGACCTTGGTGGGCCCTTGGCTCACTGATGGCTGCGGAGGCTCAGGTGGCTTGTCCTGCAAGATGCTGCCGCCCAGTGGGTGGTATGCTTCCTGCCAGGCAGAGCAGCTGCACATCTTTGGTTTCTGTCAGATTCTTACTCCCCATCAGTTATAAAAGCCAAGTGTCTGGAGGACTGGGTGTGCCTTCTGCCATTAGGGTGTGTGTCGGTGGTGGTCCTATTTTCATTTCCCTCGTGATCAGAGGATCAGCAGATTCTCGGGCAGATTCTCTGTTCTGTGGCCGCAGAACAGCATCTCTGCATGCGCTTGTGGTTTTAGCTTTCTTGCATTGTGCTGTTTACTAAGACATAGATGGGCTTGTTAACACCTGCCATCAGAGATGCTTCTGATGGAAGAAGTCACATAGAGATCTACAAGATTTTTTTTTTCTTTTCGTTTTAGCAAGATGGGAGCTCCTGTAGCTCAGATCAGCCTCAAGTTCACAGTGTAGCTAAGGATGACCCAAACTTCTGATCTCCCTGCCTCTATCTCCCAAGTACCAGGATCACAGGCTTGCACCACCACACTCAGTTTGTGTGGCTAGGAACCAAACCAGGGCTTCATAGTGTGCTAAGCAAACAAGCCGCCTGTCTAGGCACATACATACCCAGGACCTAGATCCCAGGGACTCGTTGCTAAGACAGCAACCCCATCCAGCCTCTGATTTCAACAGGAGTTCTTGTATTTATGTTACTGTATGACCTGTCAGTCAAGGTTCCGCACATCCATCTCCACGTGGACCGTGAGGATGCTCTGTGCCTCCTGCGTGAACATATCCTGCGCTTGCTGCAGAGGGCTCTGGGTGGGCCTGTACTTGTGCTTCCTCAGTGTTGACAGAGAACTTCAGGGCAGCAACGCCCCGGTCACTCCTCTTCCCTTCTAGCCACACTTGAGCTCTCCTGGGAATGCAGTTTCCTGTGGCTCGCCATTCACACATGGTCAACACTCCTCTAGTTGTGTAACCTCACCTCAGAATGTCCCAACATTGGCTGCAACCCTTCTTGATGCTGTTGACTCTTCTCAGTTTCTGAACCAGTCCAGTCAAGGGCTTACAAGTCTTTGGACTTCAGGTGCCTCTCCTGGGTTGGGTCCCACACTTTCTTGACTTAACCCTTCATCTTCAGTAGCCTCAGCAACTGAAGAAACGGTGTGTAACTGATGCCATCTCTACAGGTTCAGCTGTATTAGCTCAACACAGGGCTGAGGTTCACACCTGCCGTGTTGGCAAGTCACTCATTCAAATCCTGCCCCAGCACACAAGACACCACAAGTTACGTTGCTAACATTCCTGCTCAGTCAGGTTGCTGACAGCTATGTGTAAACTTGCTGTGACACTTTTGCCTTAGGACATGCGTACATGCTGGTGCCAGTTCAGGTTGTATGGTGGAGTGATGGACGCATTTAAGGAGGATTCACCACTGCACACTTTATTGTGCACACACACACATACACATGTCTTCGGACTCTGAGCTCAGCCGTCTCAGTGGGGGCTATATAGTAGCATCTCATTGGAAGACTATGCATTTCCCCACCATCTGCACATTAGCCACGTGGGCATCTTCACCAGCGAAGAGTCCATGCGATCCTTTGGCTCATTAAAAGAACTGACTGGACAATTCTCCATGCAGTTTAGGCTAACCCTTTCTGATGTACTACAAATAGTTCATTTTCAGACATAAGGTCTCATGTGCCTAGGATAACCTTGAACTTCTGATTCTCCTGCCTCTACTTCCTCAGTGCTGGGATTACAGGCATGTGCCACCACACCTAACCCATGAGGTACTGGGGACTCACTGCAAGGCTCTGTGCATGCTAAGCGGGTACTTTGCCAACTAAGCTCCAGCCCTTCATTTTTCTGCCAACTTTCTTAGTGGGATCTTTGCTGAGCAGATCTCCAATTTTGATGAAGCCCAACAAACTTTTGAGTAAACCATTCACCTCATTTAAGAGCTTGGTCTAAGTTCAGGAAAACATTTTCCTGGGCTGTCTTCTAGGGATTTTTTGTTTGTTTGCTTGTTCTATTTTTTGAGACAGATTTTCTTTGTAGCTCTGGATGTCTTGGAACTCATTGGCCTCGAACTCAGGGATCTACCTGCCTTTGCCTCCCGAGTGCTGAGATGAAGGCATGCACTACCATCACCCAGCAATCTTCTAGTTCTTACCAGCATGGTTTACACACTCAGCCTACGACCCATTTTATATTTTGCATGATGCAAGGTGACTTTAATCTCCATCCAGTGAGCCAAGTGGCTCCAGCTTCTTTTACTATGAAGTCTCTCTTTAATCTAGAGGTGCCGCTCAGATCCCATGATCCCTGTCTATCTCCTAACAGGTCACCCAGCATCCATGCCATCTTCTCACCTACCTGCTGGCTCCTTTCTGCTCACTTCTACAAGCTCTCACTCTTAGGACTGGCTGTCTTTTTTTCTCTAGACAGGGTTTCTCTGTGTAGCCCTGGCTGTTCTGGGATCACTCTGTAGAGCAGGCTGGCCTTGAACTCACAGAGATCCACCTACCTCTGCCTCCCTGAGTACTGGGGCCTGGCTGTCTTATGTTTTCAACTGTGAGCTACCATGGGCTCATGGGGTTTTACCTTTGGGTTGAAAAAATAGCACACGGGTCATTTTCCCATAAAGAATGCTTTAAAAGATATTTTATTGTGTGAACACATATGACACAGCACACATGTGTCTGAGGACAACTTGCATGAACTGTTCTCTCCTTCACCACATGGTCCCTGGGGACTGAACTTAGGTCATCAGGCTTAAACAAATGCCTTACTTAACCTGCCAGCCTGAGGGCTTTCAGTAATTTTGCTGGGTGGCAGGGTAGTGCTAGCCAGAACCTCATCTAGGTTTATAGCTTGAGGTTCCCTTGCCATATGACATTAAAACTCACCCAGGCAGCAGTTTGAGGCCTGAGAGCTGGTCAGGAGTGGCCTCCTGATTCCATACCTAGAGGCCAGCTCTGAGGAGCAGGCAGCTCCCGCACTGGTCACAGCTGATTCCAGACTCAGCCGTGAGCTCTACATCACTCACACTGAGATGGTTCACCAGGCTGGGCGCTGCTATAAACACATTTTACTTCAACATGCCCATTTCTAAGCAGGAGAATGCAGCCAAAGCCTCTGGCTCTAGGGGCAGAGCCAAACCTCAGTAAAGGCTTCTCTTGCATCTACTAGCCAGGCATTCCCCCTGCAGTTGACTCTGAACCTGGTATCCGGGGTCTGTCATCCCAGTTCCCTGGGCTGTATGTGGCACAGGACCCTTGGTGGGTACCTATTATATGTGCTGGGTTGAAGCAGGAAGGCAGAGCTGAGATCAAGCATTTCCCTGGGTCTCAGACATTGCTGAGGGCTCGGGCAAATATTTACATACCAGCTGGCCTTAGATGGTGGCAGACATAGCATGGGTGAAGAAACCACGCAGGAATGCCTGCTGTTTCTTGCTGCTGGTGTCCTTAACCCACAGGCCTCTTGCATGCTGCCCTGGAGTGTCTATGTGCTCACCTGTGAATACATGTAACCGTGTGCACACAAGTGCCTTCCCATCACAATCTACTTTTGTTTATTTGGCTGGGATAGCTAGTCAGCTCGCCCCGGCCGTCCTTTCTCTGCCTCTCAAGTGCTGGGACTACAGGCAGATGAACACATCCACAGGCGTTCTCATGGCTCTGTAGATCCAGACTCTAGACCTCAAGCTCGCAGGGCAAGCATTTTATTCCTCTTTCCAGCTTTGATACTCTTATAAACATGGTTAACTAACTGTGTACGCCTGCTAGGTAGATTTCAACTTCTGAGCTGAGATCCAGCGGCTAGCAAATCCAATGGCCTGATCTTCCAGCAGTCAGAGATCCTTTTGGTGACTCTGTGTGAGGGAAACTGACTCCAGACATGGGAGCCAATCAGGTTCTTATGGGAGGCAGAACATGCACCCGTACAAGATCTGCAGGCCTTTACCTCTGCCATCTTTTTCCTGAAATCTCACCTCCTAAGGGCTCTTGATTTAAAACGATCTGGGGTCAGGTCCCCCAGGAGGGAGAGCGTGAGTGAAGTGGGGCGAGGGAAATGCCTCAAATGCGTAGGCTTGGCTAGGCCCCCCTCTTCTCCCTTTTATCTGTAACTTACTTTGCCACGGTGCCACCTCTGGCTGAAGTGGACCCATCCCTTGAAATACCAGGCAAGGACTGGATGGCTTGAAATCCTGCCATGTATTTAAAACCTCCGCACATTACATTTCCAGTGACAGATATAGGTAATTTCAATGTAAACTGTTTGCCGCAGCGTGGAGGACAGTCATATCTCAATAGTAGCTCTACCCAAGGCCTTCAACCAGGGTGGTGACAGCCAGAGTTGCTTGAAAGAAAAGAAGTCCTTGCCAGCTGCAGCGGGATCAGATCGGTGTGTTGAAGGGTCCTCTGGGCCACCGTGGTCAGCCACACCAGTCACCACAGGTCTAGGCATGCAGATGACGCCCTGAGAGCTCCCAGTGTCTTCAAGACGCCTCTCTGGGCTGCTGCTGGTGGCTTCTGGTCCTCAGAGCTCATTGTGTCGAGCTCTTGAGACCCTGCTGGACAGGTCCTGCAGGTGCTTCTTCACCTGTACAAGGGGACACCTGTCAGTGGGGACAACATGGCAAGCCCAGCGTCAAGACACGCCAGGAGACAGCTGAAAACCGGTACTAGACACTCTGGCTCATCTTCCACCACAGCCACCCAAAATGTGCCATAAGTAATGACAGAGCTCAGTGCAGACTAAAAAAACAAACAGCTGGAAGCCGATCACCCCAAAAGACAATGAAATGGTGGCATGTGTATGTCCTATTATCTTTAGGAGACCCGGTGAGGGGCCATGAAGGCGGGATGGATGCCTGCAGGGATGGTCACAGAGAACTCTGCCTTCCAACCCCTTCACATCCCAAGTGCACAAAGAACCACAGGCCTGCAGATGGGCCAGGCTTAATCTGTGGTTTCTGAATTCTCTCAAAGCGGCGCCTGCTAGCGCTACCCTTCCATAAGAGACCCGTGGTTTGGAGTCCGTAGCTGGCAGGTCTCCAAGCATACCCGGGGGCTCCAGAACCCCCAGTGGACTGCCCAGTTTCACAGGGCCCCTTACACATTGCAACAAATCTCTTGGTGGCCAGGAGTGGTTGAGAACGTGCTTGGATTTTAGCCCCGTGAACCCCCCAAACCCTTATAGAAATCACATGAACGGCCTCTGAGCCCCCAGGCTTTGGGCCCCACTGTTCTGCTGTACCGGCACCTGACGCACTGAGCACCGGCCATGCAGGGTTCCCATGGACTGCGTACGTGTTTCCCTGAGCCAGGAGGTCAAGGGTGTGAGACCCAAGTGGAGGCCACACAGGACTGTGTGCGAGGACGGAGGGAGCGAAGGACGGCATGTCCCACCTTGTAGCCCAGCTCCTTGGTCTTCTCCTCCAGCAGCACATACTTCTCCTTGTTGCGGCTGATGTGCTCGGGGTCACCAATGCTCTCCACGTGTTTCAGCTTCTGGTGGGAGATCTCCAGCTGCTTCTGGTAGTGGTTATGCTTTTCAATTTTGGCCTCGAAGTGCTTGAGCTCCTCCTAGAAGGGGCCAACACCTCAGTTTCCTCCAACATGGAGCCCTGCGGGTGCCTGTCTCCTGTCCAGCAGCGGTCCTGACCACCACTGGCGCATCTGAGAACAGTACGTGCTTACTGCCAGGAGTCTCTAAACTGGGACTGTCCATCAGAACCTGGTGGTAGCAGGGACCTTTGCACTCCCATCCCTGAATACCTCCTTTCCCATGCTGGTTCTGCTCTCACGTACATCTGGACATCATACATCTGGGAACAGCAGCCCTGCCTACTGGGCATCCAGCTCCCTCCTGACCCTGTGCCCAGGCTGATGGCCCAGGGCTTAGCTTTACCAGAGGTGCTCTATACCCTCTTTGCTCCCTTCTTCCCCCAACACGGACATCATCCCCACTCCTGGTGGTTACCCCACCTTCCACCTTCAGGAGATCATGACCGAGGCAGCCTGCATCTTGGGAATCTAAGGTTTCTTCTCAAGCTCCATGAGGATGGGCTCATGTCCATCTCACAGCCCCTGCTCCCTAGAGCTCCTTGACTTATTTCTCACAGGCTGCCTGCTCCCTTTTACCCCATGGGTCCAGTGCTACTGGCAGCCACTAGAAGCCCCACCCCTGTGGCTCATCAGCCTCCTGCAGCTCTGCCCCCACCACACACCCTGGCAGCACAGTGCTGGGTAGACCTCCCGACGGCCAGGTGCTCACACAGGAGGCACTGAGACTGATGGCATGGGAGGTGTGTGCCCACTTGCTACCACTTGGCTGCCAGCCAGGATGACAAGGGCTGCAGAGGCCAGGGGCAGGAAGGAAAAAGGGTCAGGGCAAAAACACAAATGCACTGCGCTATGAGAAAAAAGAAAAGAAAAAAAAAAAAAAAAAAAGAACAGAGACCCTGATCCCACTGGAGACCACAACGGAAGGTGACACAGCTTTGCCTACCAGTTTCCTTACCCGGAATGACTCCAGTTCCTTTTCTGTGAAGTTGGCAGACTGGGCCAGGTCCCACAGATCTATCACTCGGGGCTCTTCAAATTCTGCAGGAAAGCAAAGACTGACTGTACGGGTAGGTAGTGTGGCCGGACACATCCTGGCAATGGGGTCCACGTGGCCTGTTAGCTCAAGGGAATAAATAGTGTGTGCTGCATCTCGGGAGCACTAAGTTCCTGGTCTGTGCTGACGGCACCAGCTTAGATGTAGCCTGATGGTAACCTCCCTGCCACGGTGAAGGGGGTCACATCCCCGGAATCAGAATTGTCTGCTGTTACCCCTGGGCAGAGCCATTAGCACGCTCTTGGCTGTCTCTGAGGTGGGAGTGAGTGAGATCAGGGGGGTGACAGGATCATGAATACCCAGATGGGCACTGGGGAGGGCTGACTATCACTGAGTCAGGGCTGGGGTTCGGCCATTCACCCTCTAGCTCCCACCATCCCTGATGGCACCCCACCTTTGGGGTAAACAGAGAGCCATCCAGCAAGGCTCCCAGACTTCTGGTCACCCCTGGGCCACAGCAGAAGATCCTGCTCTCCACAGGGACCTTCCTGTCCAGGACCCAAGGGAACCCTAGTTTTCCAGGAAGTAAAGCGGTTAGGAACAGGCAGGCCAGCGGGAGAAGCCAAGAGACTATCTGGATGTAGCTCCTTAGGAGATAGTCCATATGGTGGTCAAAGAAAGAGGTGACACCCAGTACACTAGCCGTGGCTGCATTATCCCAATATTAAGTCCTCACAGCGGCTCTATAAGAGAGATTGGTCACCTCCACAGTTAGTGGTCTTGGGAAATGGTGCAATGGTTTCACAGCACACCTAGAGCCCAACCCCACAAGAGCACAGCAAGCCTGCAAGGCGTTGCAGGTGCTGCCCCAGAAGGAGGCTCTGCCTGGGCCTGTGCTCTCTAAGGCTGTGCATGTAGGATTTTGTCCAATGCAGGCTACCACCTCCACGTTTAGACACAAAACTAGGCACCCCTGCCGGGAGCCGTAGGGACAGAGAACCTGGCCCTAGAACTCTAGTAAGTCCTGAGAGGGTGGGGCTGTCACCGAAGCAGAAGTGCCATCCCAAGGGCCATGGACGAGCATGAGATGCAAGGCTGGCCTCCACCGACAAGGGGATGGGGAGACAGTCCTGTGTAAGATTACCAAGACTGAAAAGACAGCCTGGATAGGGCCACCAACCGGAGGATCACTCTGCTACCACTTCAAACAAATTCTGGTGACAGGGATGAAGGCCAGCCCAGAACATTTTTTTTTAAAAATTGACCTTTATTTTTATTTTATGCGTATGAGTGTTTTGCCTGCACGTACGTCTGTGTATCACAGGTATATGGTGCCCATGGAAGCCATTAGAGGGCATTGGATCACCTGGGGCTGGAGTTACAGGTGGTTGTGAGCTGCCATGTGGGTGCTGGGTGTCACCTCTGGAAGAGGCCAGTGCTCTTAATCACTGAGCCATCTCTCTAGTTCCTGGCCCAGATGTTCGTATTACAGTAGGGCCCAGGGCAGGCCATTATTTAACACAGCCAAGGCCTGAGTGTGACAAGTCTCCTAGGCACTCCTGGGTCCATGTACTTGTCCCTAAGCATGTGTCTGTCTGTCAGTCTGCCTACCTCAAACAGAAGCAGACAATCCCAATCAGTAGACATAAGCAGCACACGGGGCACAGGGCTTACCAGTGGTGGGGCTGTAGCCCTGGTGGCTGACCTTCCTCAGGCGGTCCAGGCCCTGGTTGATACTACGCAGCCTGTCCTTCAGCTCACTGTGCTTGCTGGCCAGGGCGTCGCTCTTGATGTGGTTCATGTCAGAGGGACTGAGCAGGTTCTCATAACCTTCTGTGGAACAAGACGCAGAATGTCTGACAAGGACTGGGGTCCTAGTGGCCAAGATGGCCCTAAGTCCATCTACTGGTCATGCCTCCGCAGCCCTCAGTGCTGGCTGGTGGATGTGGTTTCTCAAACAAACATCTAAGCATGGATGTCTCAGCATCTGTACCCAGAGGCCTGCGTACAGGAGGAGGGGCCTCCGTGGGCTCTAATGGCTCGATCTCTCAGGACCCATACTTGGCAAGATCACACTAGTCAGAAGTCACGGCGGTTAGGTTAGGTTAGAGAGTAGTGGCCTGCTACATCAGGGTACTTCAATCACCCCAGAAGCAACCCTCCATCTGTGCAGTCATACTGATACAACACAACTGGCATAAAACCTGAGCAGTCAGAACATGAACAGGGTAGAAACATGAGAAAACATGAGAAAAGCTTCTCCACTCCCTCCTTGCCACCCTAGGCAACAATGGCACACTGTGCCCAGCAGAGGCGGGCATGGGCATACCTTCAGCTCTGCTCAGTGTGTCTAGCAGCACATTGTACTCGTGGACCTTCTCTTTGTGGTGCAGGAACTCCCGCCACAGCTTGTCCAGTTCTTCACTGGAGAACTTCCCTGATGTTTTTGCCTGAGAGGAAACAGCCTGGAGTGAGCTTGTCTGTCCTGTCATCAGCACTACCCAAGGAGTTCAGGCGCATGTCAGCTGTATCCTTGCTCCAGGGCAAAGAGCTTGGGGTTGTTCTCTTCCTCTGCACTCACTGTGACCCTCTACTAGGTAGGTATACCAGGCAAGAAAAATCAAATTGGAAGTGCCTGATAGGCAATGCCCCTTTTCCTTGATGTCCCCAGATTTACAGTGTTGGCCAAAGAAGGGGGAGGAAGGGCTTGAGGAAGGTGCCTGCATCTGCTTAACTCTTCTGAACAGCAGGCCCATCTCCACGGTCCAGCAGAGACCAGAACAGTAGAACCCAGACAGGCTACCCGCGTAGCTGGACCAAGGGAGCCCGTGGCACTGAATCCCTGCCATATCCCAAAGCAAAGATGGGCCAGATTTAGCACTGCCCACTTTTGCAATCACAGTACCAAGAGCTCACGCCAACATCTGCACGCAGCTGAAGGCCCCTTTCCTAAGCACAGAAGCAGGACCACAGGCCAGAACCAGAGGTAAAGTAGAGGAAACACAGCCGCCTGACCTGACACCTGTGTGATGTAGCCACACACTGTGAAAAGTATGTCTGATGCTACAGTCCTGACAGCTACGAGTGCCAGATGAGCTACCAGGACAGGAAAGAGAATATGAGCATGTCTCATGGGGAACCAGTGGCCCGACTTGGTTCCCACGCACCAGCCTCCACAGCAGAAGAGGCAGCAATATGATAGCAGAGATATTCCCAGTAGGTCCGCATCCCAACTCTCCACAGGCCTGCACAAGTTTCAGAAGGTAAGGGGAAAAAAGGCAAGTGGTACCTTGTGCCACAGCTTTTCCAGCCTGGGGTCCCCCAGCTCATCCTGGGTGTCTTCATTGAGTGCGTTGCTGTGCACCATCTGGGTGTCCTTCCTCCCATCCAGTCCATACCTGGCCAAGATGACTAGAGAGAGAGGGGACATTTGATTTTTATTGACAGGCAGGCGCTGCCACAGGAGCCCATACAATAAGCCTGCTTCTCATTTTCTAGAAGATTCCTTTCAGCACTCTCCTAAGTGGCCAAAACAAGATCTGGGGAGAACGTGCAGCAGCTTAGGTGTTCGGGTCCTCCAGTGTTTATGAGCAATGGCTAGGGACTCACAGGACCTCCTGGGCTCCACCGCAGACAACCCCCTCTTGATCGAGCTTTCCTGAATGAGGAGCTCATGGGCCGGGAGGGTGTGCACTTGCTGTCCCAATTTACCCGTCCTTCACCTTAGCCTGGGGGCTGCACCCGCCAGAGAATAGGAAGGTACCATTGAGGTTGTGAACCAGTTTTGCTTCTTTCTCCCCATCCTTGTCTAAGCCTTCCGCCTTCAGTTTCTTCCAGTTGAGTTCGTCCCTTTCTTGTATTTTCAGGTCAGAATGGAGCTCAGCCAACTTCACGGGAGACAGATGAAGCTGCCCAAGAAAGGAGCAACATGTGATAAGGCACCGTGACAGGCCAAGGACAACAAGACTGATCCCGGGGGAGGGGTGGCTGGGATCATAGTGGACAGGGGTGACAAGGCGCACAAGCACTTCTAAGACTGGCACCCTATGTCAGGAGCCCAATTAGAGACACAGCTGAGGCAAGGTCTGGAAATCCCAGCTGTCAGCAGGGCACCATACCTTTCCCATTCTGACATCTGGAGCTGTGTACCAGGGAAAGGGATGGACTTGAAGAAGAATGAGCTGGACTTGGAGAAGAAATGAACATTTTCTTCAAAAAGTATGAGAAGAGAAAAGAACTACTCTAGAGTAGAAGAAGACTGAATTTACTGAAAACTTCCCAATTAATTTTTTTTTTTTTGCGGTCCTAAGACCAGATCCAGGGCCTTGTGCATACTAGGCCTACTACCACAGAGGGATCCCGTCTGAAAAGGACTCTGCTCCCAAGGGCCCTGAGAAGTCAGCTGCTGTCATCTGAATACATTTTGTCTAAGAGGAAATGGGTCTCTGGGATTGTGTGGTCATCTGCTGAGGTTCCCCTACCCCTGACTCCAAGGACAGTCCTTTGCTCCCCACACTGCCCAGAGTCTTCATCTTGCAGCACACTAGGCATGTCACAGCACTGAGTCAGGACAGATGTGACCCAAGTACCCCACTGAATGGCTCACGGCTCATCCTATGAAACAGGAACCGGGCAATGCCGGCATGAAGCAATGACCCCTCCACCCCCACTCCAAGTCTCAAATTGCCCAATCTCACAAGATGGAGGTGGGTTCCATGCTTTTGCAGAGCCCTCCCACACCCAACTCCACTCCCTGGAGTCTCAAGACGAACCTCAGTTCTTCTGAAGGTGGGTTGGAAATGAGGGGAGCCAAACAGCTCCTACACGATAAACTGTATTCCACTCACTACAGTGTAGTTTTGTATTTGGAAAACAAGGAAACACAGACTGTTTAAAGGATAAAATCTCCCCGGATGAGGAAGGACGGTCATTGAGAAGCCTCAAGAGGTTATAAGCCAGGAAGGGCCTAGGTGAGCATCATATCTACCTTAAGCAATGTTGGTTGGAACTGACAGCACTGATAACCATCTCATCCCAGAGAAGCAGAAGGCCCATCCCAAAGGTTTACATGAAAGATAAGAACCTGAGAACGACCCAGCAGAGGTGACTTAGCAGGTAGCACACAGCTGCAAGCCTCCATGTCTAGAACGAAGAGCAGCAGAGCTTAACCTGTGTCCCCAAGGCCTAGGCTCTTTGGAAGTGGGAAGTAGATGCAAGACATCCTATAAAGGAAGCCACCTGGAAGAATGTCCCCTTCCATTCAGCAGAAAAAGTGACCACACATCCCCTGCAGAACTTTAGGGCCAGAGGGCTGGAAGGGACACGCAGCCCAAGGCTTAGGCAGGATGAGGAGGACAGCCATTCCAGCAAGTGACATGGAAGTGTGGACAATCAGGAGAAATAGAATCAGATGCTGCAACGGATCAGTGCATATGGCAGAGGAGGACCCAGGAACCCCACAGGCACAGAGTAAGGACAAGTGACCTGCCACAGTAGGTCTGAGAAGGTCACCTGGACATGCAGGTAGAGAGGACTTGGGGCCAGCTTCTCAGAAAAAGGGATTCCAGGATCTATGGGCACCAGAATGCACTGCGCCTATCCTCGGCCTATGTATAAGCCCGGGTGAGCACACCCATCACAGTGGGCACTCGAAGACAGCTGTTTTTCACTCTACATAGCTCCCACTGCTCTGTCACTCTTCTCACATCCACCCTCAGCTCTGCTCCTGGCCCTTTTCTCCAGGGAGCTGAACTGCTTTTCCAGGGCACAGAGTTGCAGGTTTCAGACACTGCACACTGTCCCCCTCTTGGCAGCATCACCTCAAAGACACTGGCTGGGCCCCAGAGCAGTCCAGGAAGGGCCTTCGGGGGCTGCCTGTGAGGCAACACTCCTCTTCCCCACAAGCCAGCCTCCCAGCCATCTCTCCATCTGAATCCTCCAGGGCCAAAGTTCCTCCACTGTTTTCTTTTAAAACTCACTATTAGTTTGCAAATTATTTACTCTCTTTCCAAACTCGGGAATTTTCAAGCTGGAGGGCTGAAGGGCCACCTTCTTCAAGCTAGAGAGGAGGATATTGCGGCCCTGAGGGTCTACTTATAAATGCCTCAACAAAAGCTCAAGACCTGGCCTACAATCACAATTAGGGACGGGTTTCAAGTTCCAGACCAGCCCTCACGGTCTTATCTCCATTCCAAAAGAAAGAGAGATTAAGATACCTGCTAAATCTGACTTTAGCATTCTCCAGGTCTCAGTGGCCACAAGGAAATCCCAACCCCCTTGGGAATCGCTTCACCCAAATTAACCAGCTCCACTAGCAAAGGGGACTTCTGCTGTTTCTGTACTGCCTCATCTCAGGTCACCTGCTTTTCTTTTTTCCATAGGGGTAAATACAGATAACAGAAAAGGCTTGCAAGCCAGGCCCCATATAGAGAGCGCCCGACTACCTCCATCTGAATGACTGGCTCTTTGGAAAACTGGCTTTCTGAACAGAGCGAACTGGTGTGCACAGCCAAAAAGGTTATCACTCCACTCTCTGGGGTCCCCAGCTGCAATAAAGGAAACCATAGCCCCATAGGACCAGCACCAAGTTCCTTTCCCTTTTGCGTCTCTCCTTATTGGGTCAGGGGGCCCCCACCTGACACTGAAGGGGGGAAGCACTAGGGGTAGGCCGCCTCCCCCCTCGGTCCAGCGGCTACGCCGGCCTCTTCATCAGCATACAAGAGGCTCCTCACCCACGACCCCGCGCCTCTCCTCGGCCCCGCTCACCCTCTGGGCCTTCTCCCAGAGCTGGTTCAGCTTCTCCATGCGGAACTCCTCGCCAGGCTCGCGCTTGGAGGCCATCTCGGGCTCGTTCTTCTCTCGCGAGTACTTGCCGCCATGGCCAGCGATGGGCTGGGGCACAAGCAGCAGCGGCAGCAACAACAGCACCAACAGCTGGAGCCGCGGCAGCGCAGATTGCCTCTCTCTTCGAGGCGCCATCTTCCTCTGCAGAGCCAGCGGCTCGCAGACTGACAAGCCTGGGTGCTGTAGGACCGCCCACCTTCAGCCCCGCTCACCAGACAGGTCCACCTCTAGTCCCCGCCTCCCTCCTTCGTCTGATCCCGCCCGCCTCCAGGCCCCGCCCGTGCCTGCCCACCCCTCGGTCTCTGGCTCCGCCCCGCTCATCTCTTGCAGAGAATTACGCCACGGCATCCGAGCTTTTTCTTGATCTGGGTCTCAGCTGCGGAACAGCCGGGCTCCTGGGTTCCTCTAAGGAGGCGAAGCTGGGAAAGCCGGGCCCTGCGGCCGAACTGGGGCCACTCTGTCTCATCTGCGTACTGACGCGCCGTCCCACTCCTTATAATTATGCAAGAAGCGCAGCGGGAGATGCTTTTGACGTTAAACCCGGGAACAGCTATCTCTGCTCCATCTTTGGGATACATCCCAGACACTTCCTCTTTGCGGGAAGTGCGGCTTTGTGCGAGTTTCTAGTCTCTTTCCACCTGTAGCCCTGGAGAAAATCAAATGGACAGAATGAGGCGAGGCCTGCCTGTTGGGGCCGTGGCCTGGCTTGGAGAAAGCCTGATGTTCAAAGAACCTAGGGTCTGGTACAGGCAACAGCACAGTTTGAGGCCCAGAGGGACCGGCAGAAGAGTCATCTGCTGAGGATGACCTGAAAGGGTCTCCAGTGAGGAAGGACGTGGAGGACAAAGATAGGGGATCTTTGGGGGAGTCAGTGTTTATTTTAAGCTGTATCTTGTGTTTCTCCAGAAAGGGTTCAGGATGCCTGGAATTATGGTGATTTGCCAATATTGCCATTTGTTTTCCAAGGTCTTTTGGTTTTATTTTATTTTTATTTTTTATCTCTTTGGTTTTTTTTTTTTTTTTTTTTTTTTTTTGGTCTTTTTCCAAACAAGGTCCTACTGTGTAGCTCTGGTTATCCTGAAACTTACTCTGTAGACCAAGCTGGTCTCAAATTCAGAGATATGACTTTCCCCCTGCCTTCCAAGTTTGCACCACTATACCCAGCCTAAAATGTCTCCCCTTCAGACGGGGGGGGGGGGGAGTTGTTTTTATTTTGGGGCTTTTTGGTGTTTTTTTGTTTTGTTTTGTTTGTTTGTTTTGAGATGAATCGTCACTTGGTAGCCCTGAAACTCAACTATGTAGACTAGGCTGGCCTTGAACTCACGGAGATCCGTCTGCTGCTGAGATTTTAAGGGGAGTTGCTTCATTTATTTTTTCCAGTTGATTCAGACAAGAGTGTGAAGCCAGTCCATAGTCCTCTGTCTTCTCTAGAAGGCTCCCAGAAGCACAGCCGTTAATGTTTAATGCACCATTCCTGCTTATTTGCTCACATTAGTGTAACTGTAACAAGCCTGGCAATGCAGGAAGGCCCCAGAGGACAGAGGTTCATCTTGACCCTTACTCCAGTCTTAAGGCGGGTGGACTACAGGTGGTGGATTGGAGCCAGGCCAAGTTGACTGCAGTTTCTGAGACTGCTTCCCACAGGCAGAAGGAGGTGGTTGAAAGGCTAGCTAAGTTACTTCTGCTCAGGATTCACTGCCTGGATCCTTCCTGGTTGCACTGTAGGCTGGGAATGCTGTGTAGCAGTTCTGAAAGGAGAGGGGTTGAGAGGATGGAGGGCTTCTATCCTTTTTCTTAGTGTGAAGAGAATCTGCAGTAAAGCGGTTCCATGGAAGCAGATTCTTGTCAGCCTTTGACCTTCATGCTCCTTACTGTGTGCCGCCAGATAAGGATTCCTAAAACCTAGAGGATGCTCTAGCAGGAAAGAGAAAAACAGAAACAGACAACCTCAGGAAAGCAACGGGAGGAAACAATAAGGAGGGATGTAGGACTGGAGCAAGTTCAACACAGCGACCTTGTATGCCTGGGTTTCGGTTCCCAGAAGTGGAAACAAACACAAGAGAAATACGAGATAAAATACACACATTGAGAAGAAAAAATGAGAAGAGATGTTATTCTTGTAGAGACAACAGAAAGTATTAGACTGTGGGAGGAACTCACATACATAGTCATATATGACATATAATTATACGGAACATATAAAACATGTTAATAGGGCTGTGGTGGCGAATGCCTGTAACCCCAGCATGCATGGGGGGCAGATGTATGCAGATCGCTGTGAGTTCGAGGCCAGCCTGATCTACAAAGTGAGTCCAGGACAGCCAAGCTACACAGAGAAACCTCACTCACAAGCATGTTAGAAAGCAGAAAGAGCGCCCAAAAACTTCGAGCAGAAATTAAAACCTAAACAGTGATAAGATCATTGAAGAAAACCCTGAAAAAGTGGATTGAAGTTACAATGAAATGGTCAACAGGGAGGGAACAAATTGATTTCCAATCCAGGGGACCTATTATTTGATTAACAGGAGTTTCAGAAAGCGCAGAGGTGAGACGGTCTAGGATGTAAAGGATGCTTGTCGCCATGGCTATGCTTCCTGAGTTCAAACCTGAGCTCCACATGGTGGGGGAGAGAACTAGCCATCAGGTGTCCTCTGATGGCCACACGTGTGTCCTCTGGAGTGCTTGCACCTACCTGTCCCCAGAAGCCGTAGTGGAAATGGGAACTGGTAAACTAAAAAAGCAACAATTTAAGACAATCTCTATACACAAAAGGGATGAACAGTTGTCAGGTTAGAGGAGCCCAGTCCGTGGGATGACTCTTAGAACGAATGACATGAACCTTACAGCCACACGTTACTGTAAGAATCTGCAAAGCAGGAGGCAAAAAGATTTACAAGCACCTTTTAAAAGAGAAAAGCAAATAAACAGAAAGGTCTTTAGGTTTCTCAATAACAATACTTAAGAAAGACAGTGGGTAAGGGGCAGGGGTTCAGGTGTTAAAGTGCTTGCCTGACATGCAGAAGCTATAATATTAACACTTGGGAAGTGGAGACAAGATGATCATAAGTTCAGAGCTATCCTTAGCCACATAGTGAGTTTAAGGATAGCCTGGGCAACATAGCCTCTGTCTTTAAAATAAAAAAGAAAGAAAAAAAATTGAGTAAAACAATAGTTTCATATTACGAGGAAAATTACTTCTGACCTAGAATTCTATACCTATCCAAACTATTGAGAAAATGGGAGAGAACTTCATGAGAGAAGATTAATAAAGACAATGCAGATAAAAATCCTCCCCCAAGAATTATTAAGACCTGGAGAGGACAGGAGCTCTACAAGGACCAAATATATCAGGGCACAGGGGTCTTTCATGAGACTGTTTCTCCAACCAAGGACCATGTATGGATATAACCTAGAACCCCTGTTCTGATATAGCCCATGGTAGATTAGTGTCCAAATGGGTTCTCTAGTAAGGGGAACAGAGACTATTTCTGACAGGAACTCAATGGCTGGCTCTTTGACTCCCCCTCCACCGAGGGAGGAGCAGCCTTGCTAGGCCACAGAAGAGGACATTGCAGCCAGTCCTGAAGAGACCTGATAGGCTAGGGTCAGATGGAAGGGGAGGAGGTTCTTCCCTATCAGTGGACTTGGAAAGGGGCAGGGAGGAGATGAGGGAGGGAGGGTGAGATTGGGAGGGAATGAGGGAGGGGGCTACGGCTGGGATACAAAGTAAATAACCTATGATTAATATAAAAAATAAAAAAATTAAAAAAAATCCTCCCCCAAAGTAGGAAAATAAACCAAGAGAAGGAGGAGGGGAGGGGGCAACAACACATACGGGACCCAAGGTGGAGAGTATTAAGAGGGGGTAGAAGGAATTCCTACGAGAGTGGCAGTGGGAGGGTGGCCCATTAGAGTTGACTCGAGGGACAAACAGATCAAATACTGCCATTTCCATTAGTCTGTGTTTTTAAACCTTAAGAAAGTATGCTCAAGTTAACCTCTAATTCCTTACTGGAAAACCCAGGAGCCACCCATTTCTCCCAAAGAAGAAAGAGAGAGGGAAGGAGGAGATAAGGGAAAGGGAGAAAGAAAGAGAGGTATGAAGAGCAGGATATGTACCAGCAAAAAGAACTTCAGATTCCTTCCAGGTTGTGACCCACACAGCTTCAGCCTCATCAAACAGGGCTTCAGGAGACGCAAATCCACTTCCCAATCATCCATCTTGATGCCAGAGCCATTAGGTATTTTATGTAGCTGCCTCACTGGGTTATGGAGAAGGATTAGACCATTTGGCCAGAGGCAGTTCCCAAGAGGGACAGCTGTGAGCATCTGGGGTGGTTGCTCTGGCTGATAGAAAGGCATCAAAAAGTGCATAGAGCCAACTCTATGATGTTTCTCCCTTTGTGTGTCAAATAAAGGCCCTCAAAGTTATCCCTTATTTCATACAGCTCTGTATGTCTTCTCTGACCCCTGATCATTCCACATAGGGGATCATAGGCCTCTTCATAATGACATATAACATTCCCACATTCCCCATGATTGGCCATGAGCAGTACCTCCTGTATAGTCAACATTTGGGCCCTCCTTTGACCCTGTTATAACTGGAAATACTACTATCTTATTGTTCAAAGACAAGCCAAGGGTAGAGGTGCACATTTGTAACCCCAGTTCTTGGGAGGCTGAAGTGGTAAGATCATGAGTTTGAGGACATTATGTTTCTACAGATGCTTCCTGTTGCTCAGAAAAGGGATACGAGGCAGAGATGAGCGGATGGATGTATAAATGCATGAGTAGATCAATGAATGCATGGATGGAGATCTGGCTGAGAGATGAGTAGATGGAAGAAGGCATGGATAGATTCATAAATGGATGGACGGATAGGTTGAGCGGGTGGATGAGTGAATGGGTAGATAGTAGGTAGACGGACAGACTGATGAATTGATAGGTAGACAGCTAGGTAAAGGAATAGATGATAGATGAGTAGGTAAGCGGATACACAGATGAATCCATGAGGGGTTGGGTTAGGTAGATCAGAAGTTGGTGGGTGGGTGGATAGATAGGTAGAGGGATAAACGGCATTGGCAGGACTAATGATCAGTTCCTCTCTTTTCCCACTTCTGTCACAGTATGCTGTCTTTTCTCAAAAATAACTTGCCATGCCAGGCATGGTGGTGTATGCCTTTAATACCAGTGCTCCAGAGGCAGAGGGAGGTGATTTCTGTGAACCTGAGGCCAGCCTGATCTACATAGTGAGCCCCTGGCCAAACAGAGCTATGTAGTGAAACCCTGTCTCCCAAAACAAAAACAAACAGAACCCTAAATACCACCCATACCTCCAATGTTTTTGAGGCTGGAGAGCTTAGTGGTTCAGAGCACTGGCTGTCCTTGCAGAGGACACTGGTCCATTTCCCAGCATCCACATAGTGGCCCACAAACATCTGAAACTCAGGTTCCAGGACATTCGATCACCTCTCCTGACTTCTTTGGGTACCAGGCAAGCACTTAGTGTACAGGCGTACATCCAAGCAAAACATAAATCTAAATGAAACAAAACAACAAAATCCCAAAGCCCCCAGGGGGATGGAGGAATAGACAATGAATGCCTTCTTTTAAATTTTTTTTAATTTTATTTTTATTAATTACAGTTTATTCACTTTGTATCCCAGCTGTAGTCCCCTCCCCCATCTCCTCCCAATCCCACCCTCCCTCCCTCTTCTTCTCCTATGCCTCTCCCCCAGTCCAATGATAGGGGAGGTCCTCCTCCCCTTTTCTATCAGGTCTCAGCAGGACTGGCTGCATTGTCTTCCTCTTTGAATGCCTCCTTTAACCACACATGTGGAAACCAGCAGAGGTCACCCAGCTGCTGCTGCTGCTGCTGCTGCTGCTGAAAGGGGCTGGGGCTGGTGGGGGGTTACTATAGATCTCTCAGAACAGGCAGCCCTCCCCCCTCCAGTATACTGTAGACAGGGCACAGCGGTTCTGAAGGGACTGGGGTGGGTTGGATCCTTCACTTGCGGTGTGTAGTGGCCCTCAGGATCCCAGTCTCCTCTGCCCTCTGCCCAGAGGTGCTGTTCTAGCAGACCCAGGAGGCACCTCACCTGGGCACGGGGATCAGAGATCAGCGCTCAGCATCTCGCCCCTACACAGGGGTGATTATCTTGTCTGTTAGGAACACCTACTTAGTAATTCTGACAGGAAACTCCCACCAGGCTGAAACTTGACACAGAACAGCAATTACTGAAAACATATTTTAAAAAAAGTTGACGTTCTGTGAGAGCTCTCCCTCCCCCGCTCCCAGCCTCCCCCGAGGAGATAGCTATTTAGGTCTTCTCTGAGTGAGTCTGACTTCCAAAGTTGCAGTTACATTGGCTCTGGCTGCTCCCCACTGCCAGGGCCCTGGGCGGGTGGGGGCCCCAGTTACCCACCATTGCTCCCTTGGGAAACTTGTCCTCCACCAGGGCTGCCTTCCTGTCCCGAGCAGCAGGGCCTCAGCCAAGGAAAAACCTCATTATGGTACCAGTAACTGAGACGGACACTGCAGCAGTTTTCAGATGACAAGATTGACTTTATAAAGCCCTAGGAAGGTCTTTCTCTGGTGGAATAATGATGGGGCCTCCTGCTTGCAGGAGGAGGCTGCAACAGCTCAAACAGGCAGCGGTGTGCGGCGCTTGGCTTAGGAGCACCTGGTGAGGGCTTGCCCTTACCCCACTTCACAGATTTACAGGTGAAATTAAGGAGGAGACGGGAAGGGGAGGCCGTTCCTCCAAGGTCAGTCAGGATTTGAACCCATACCAGCAGATCTCTTCCAGGCTAGAGGCAGAATACTCTGTGGGGGTCTCTCCTGCCTCCCTCCCTGCCTCCTGTTCCCACCTGAAACATCACACTTCTTTCTTTTTTTAAGATGGGAACTCTAGTCCAAACTGGCCTAGACTTCTCTATGTAGTCAAGGATGACCTTGACCTTCTGGCCATGCACCACGTGGCTTTTATGTGGTGCCAGGCACGGAACCCAGGGCTTCATCCATGCTGCTCAAGCACTCTACCAGCTGAGCTACATCCGAGCTCGAGATCCCCATTTCTTTTAGTTTTCAATTGTTACTTGTTTATTATTATTTACGCGCATGTATGATGTGTGTGTGTGTGTCGGCCTCTGTGTGCCAGGGTGCATAGCTTAGAATAGTTATCCGTGGATCCCAGGGATGGACCAAAGGTCACCAGGCTTGCACGGCAGGCACGTAACCATCTGTGCCAAGCTCTCCATTTCTGAGACCCTCCTACGGTTCACTGCTTCGTGTTAGACAAACATTCCTGGCCATTCGGGCGTGGGGCAGTAGCAAAGGAGGATGGTCCTGTGCTAGGTAAGCTCATTTGCCAAGGCCAGTGTATGAAAATACAAAAAGCAGCAGCTAAGTAGCTGATGTTAGGCATGGATAATTGTGTCACTCCACCACCTGCAGCCTGCTTCTCTCTAGGGGGATCCCGCACCGGACACTGGAAGTGCTGTCCCATTAGGGCAGTGACCACCCCGTGGCGTCTCACTTCTCCCCTCTTACCTGGGTGGCCCTGCCTCGCAGCTCTGCTCCGAGGTCACCTTTGGGTCTGTGGTCATCTACAAGGTGTGGACGTAAGAGCAGCTTACAGTGGTGCACACCCAGACTTGACTTGGCTATGAACCGAACCGTCATTTACATTGCTCCTTCCCAGCGTAGGCAGGGTGCTACTGAAAGGCTCCCCAGGAAGTGAGGAGACGGTATAACAGCATATACTTCCGGGTGGCTCATAGTTTGGAGCAAGAATTAAGAACCTGTAAGTGCTGAGCTGCAGTGGGGCGTAGGTCACTGGACAGATTCCCTTTGGCCTGCCTGTCCTGGAACTCTCATGCATAGCAGAAGCCTTTAGGCAGGAATCTGGCTGGGGTGTTGAGCAGGTAGCCACTTAGAGACTGTTAGAGTCTGCTTCTCACCACAGGGGTGCACAAAGACACCCTCGGGGGGGTTGTGGGGGGAGGGTCTCCTCAGTAAGCTTAAGGAGAGCCTGGGCTTGACATTCACAGAGTCACTTCCACATCCGGACCTTAGCACAGCCAAGGCTGGGAGGGTCCACCCAGGTCCTCTTACCGGGTTGAGGAGGTAGCTCACGTGGAAAGAGCTCTCACTCAGAGAACTGGCACGAGAACACTGGGCAACAATAAAGAGCTTACTTTTCCCTGCCAGGGCTCAGCCCCTCATAGCCTGAGTCATTCACTCACTCAACAAGGGCAAGGGCAGGACCCTGCCTGATTAAGATCTGATGTAGGGGATTAGGGAGCTCCCGGCCCAAAAGACAGAACAGGCATGTTCAGGATATGCAGAGCACGGAGAATAAACTCTGACACATGGGGGAAGCATGTAACCCATGTACATACATCTGGGTCACTTACTAGTCCTAGGGCATATGCCCATCAGAACATTATTGACTCCCTGGGCACCCCACACCCCCAGCCATACTCTCCCCCTTCCTCTTAGCAGCCATCACTCCCCTGTGTGTCTCTGTAGTTTTACAATGTTGGTCGCAGCTTTTGAACGTCACACAAGCTATTACACTGAACATACTCTTTCAGACAAAAGTATCCCTCTGTCCACGTGTCACACCGCTCTGGTTCATGCATTCCCAGGCTGGGTGAAATTCCTCTGTGTGGACCTACTGTGCTCATTTATCCCTCTGCTCGCAGTGGGCACTGGGCTTGTGTCTGACCTTTGGGGCTTTTGGCAGTTGTCAGCAGTGCTGCGAAGGGCAGGTGTGCAGGAGTTTGCATTCCTCCGGAGTAATTGTCCACCTAGGAATGGAATTCCCCAGTGGAATTTGTGCATCACGAGCTTGCGTTTCCTCAGCCTGCAGAGGCAGTCCAGAGCTGCCTTCTAGCAGTGGCACTCTGCTAGAAGTGGTCCACTCTGATGTTGGCTGACTGTCCCTGCGTGGTAGCCTGGAGCCCCACCTCCTGCAGGGTTAATCTGTGTCTGTTTGTTTTCAAACTGACCATGACAGTAGCTGTTCTGTGTCAGCCCCTCGGGTTGGGGGGTTCCCAGGCAGTGCTCCTGCCTCTTGTCGTTGACTCAGGAAAGCGCTTCTCTTAGTGGACTCTGCTGTTGGTGCAGTTTTGCTTGTTGCGGGAATCTACTTCCATCTCCGAGGAAGCTCACTCTACTCAGCAGTCTCTTGAAGGCAGACACAGTCCCTTTGCCTCTGTCTCTGCAGGGCAGCAGCTTGAGCCCCGAGACCCACACATGGGAGGCGCTTGCTACCCTCAGCCTAGACACTTGAATACACTTGATGTATCGGCATTTTCCTCCAGTTGTTCCTGCTTCTTGTACTTTTTCTTCTTCGTTTTTTAAAATATTTACTTACTTTCATGTGCATTGGTGTTTTGCCTGCATGTGTATGTCTGTGTGAGGGTGCTAGATCCGCTGTAACTGGAGTTACAGACAGTTGTGAACTACCATGCAGAACCTGGGTCCTCTGGAAGAGCAGCCAGTGCTCTTAACTGCTGACCCAAGCCTCCAGGCCAAATAAACTTTGTTTTTGTTTTTGTTTTTTACTTTCTAGACCTACCTGCCTCTGTCTCCTCAGTGCTGGAATTAAAAGCATGCGCCAGCACGCCCACACCCCCTTTTCCTTCTTGAAACAGGATCTCTTTAAATAGCCCTGTCTGTCCTGGCCTCTGCCTCCCGAGTTGTGGAATTAAAGGCGTGCAGCACCGCACCCAGCTCTTGCACATAAGAATCTCTGCAGGTTCAGGTTATGGCTCTACCTTTCCAGGTGAGTCTCAATCTCCTTGATGTTGGTTTCCCAGGACAGAGAACAATTTCACTCTCCCCTAGTGCAGAGGCCTGATGGCCACAGGCTCTCCCTGAGGGGTCTGTTCTTTGCCTACCAAGTTGTCCTGAAGAAGCTCCGGCATTGGCAGGGGCGGCCTTCTCCTCTGGTGTCCCAGGCTTCTTTATCCAGTTCCATGTCGCCCTGGTCATGGAGGATTTGTAAATACACCTTGCTGCCTGACAGAGCACACCCCACCTTTATCACTTCTGGAATGTCTTAGCTGCTCTTGAGTCCTTAAATATCACCTTCAATTGCAGCCCTCCCAGGACACCAGCTCCATCTGCAAACTGCCCTACCCTGACAGTATCTCCAAAGTATTTATTGCAGTAAAACACTAAAAACAAAACAAAACAACCAACCCTGCTAGTTTCCCCCAAGTATTTATTGCTTTCCACAATACAGCGTGTAGCACTTGTTTTATTTCTCCTCGAAACTTATTTTATTTTATTTATTTAATTTTTACACACTGTGCATACTGGGCTGACCTCAAACTCGTAGTTCTCTGCTTGCCTCTGCCTCTGAATGCTGGGGTTAAAGGTGTACCCCACCAAACCCAGCTTAGGGTGCTGTTCCTTAGGATCCGTGCACCTTGTTTTTTGAGACAGGGTTTCTCATTGGCCTGGAACTTATAGAACTGGGTAGCTGGACTGGACAGTGAGCCCCAGGGCCTGTCTCTGCCACCTCAGCTCATGGTACTACTACCAGCTCTTGTTTCATTCAGGCTCTGGGGATCAAACTCAAGTCTTCCCTCATATTTGTGAGACAAGTGTTTTACCAATGGAGTCGTCTCCCCAGAATGCTTTTTTTTTTTTTTTTAACTTTGTTGCTAATATCAGAGAAGTAAATAAAATCAAGCATATGGATTTTAAATCCAATAGGTTTGCTAAATGCCGAATGAATGAATTTTTACCCCACGCCCCAGACATATACACCTCTTTATAACAAAGTAACAAAGCTTATTCATCCTTGGCGGCTGTAGAAAAGCAGGCTCCCTCGTGCCTTCTTCTATGATGGCATCTCTGTCTTCTGTCGGCCCTCCCTCAACCCACCCGGCTCCTCTGCCTGTTCTTTTCCGGCACTGCTGCCCTCTTCTCTTCCTTGGCCTGGGGTTTTAGGTAACTGCAGTGCCGCACTGCGTAGGTCATGCTGAGGAGCAGGGTAGATAGAGGCCTGGCTTGCTGAGCAGAGAAAGCCACCTGCATCACCTTGTCCCGACCTTGGCGCCCTCTCCTCAGCCTACGACCCGGGCTTTGAACAATGGGGTTTTTGTTGCTCTCTTTACAGGCTCTCGCCAGCTTGCTCCCTGAGCTGTGCGCCACGTTCCAGCTGACACTGGGCAGCGGTGGGCCCATGGGCATCTTTGCTTGCCAATCTTCTCATCGCCTGAGCTATCAGCATTTTCTCATTAACTGCAGCTTTTGCCAGATAGGTGTTATCAGAGGGACATTGAGTCTCTTTCTTTCTTTCTGGATGGCTAAGGCTTTTTTTTTTTTTTTTTTTTTTTTGAGACAGAATTTTTCTGTGTAACAGTCTTGGCTGTCCTGAACTCACTTTGTAGCGCAGGCTGCCTTGAACTCACAGAGATCCCCCTGCCTCTGCCTCCTTGAGTGCTGGGATTACAGGGGTGCATTACCACGCCCAGCTAAGGCTTTTTCTTAAGAACAAAACCTTAGTTTTATCAAATACTACTGAGATAGCCACATGAGCTGACTGCAAGATAGTCCTTTTGGCTTTAGTAGAACACAGTCAACCAGTGGGCCAGGGACAAAGGCAGAGGGCCGGCCCTCCACTGGCAACTCTCCAAAGGGCAGAGTCCAGAGACCTGTCCGAAACACCCCCAGGAGCTGGGCAAGAAGAGGGAAGAATTGGGCCCTTCTTATTGTTAGAACCTTCTGGCTCTCTCCTCATTTTAGCTGTGTTTCTTTCTTATTATTTTTCAAAATTTTTCATGTCTATAGATGTTTTGACTACATGTATGTCTGTGTATCACTGTACCTGCAGAGGCCAGAGGGTGCTGAAGCTGCTGGAACTTGAGTTACAGATTTAGCCACCTTGTGGCTGCTGGGAATTGAACCCAGGTCCTCTGGAAAAGCAGTCAGTGCTTTTAACCGCCGAGCTATCTCTCTAGCCCCCTACCTATGTTCCTCTAAGCTTCTGAATCTCTCTCCTTGGTAGTGTATGTTAATCCCAGGGCATGGCTGTAGCTCAAGAGGCTGCAATCAAGGGCATGGCTTTCCTGTGGTCTGAGCATGTGTCCTGTACTGCTTTCTGATCTAAAGCAAAGACAGCTGGGTGTGGGCATCAGGTGTATCTCAGGGACCCCTGATCTGAAATCTGCACCCCCACCCCCATTTTCTGATGCTTTGGGGTTGCCAGCCAGCATTCTGTCATCAAGGATTTCCTGAGTGACTATTCTGGAAATGAGCTGGGAACTGTTGTCCTTGGAGGAATTCAGCATGTCGAGCCAGCTGGACACAAGCCATAGCATTTTTCCTTTCACTGAGTGCAAGTCCGCTCCCTGGGCCCTGATGGGTAGGGGTCCAGACTCCTACCCACACCAGGACACTTTACACTAGGCCTTAGACCTCAAGCTCTTTTTCTGGCCTTGCAGCCTACCATCCTCAGAGAGGAAGAGATACCTCTGAGCTTATCCAGCTGGCCTGGCAGAGGCAGGGATGATGCCTGGTTTGTCCAGGTCTGTGACTCTACATTTGTTGGGGTCCTGAAGGTATAAGGGTGCTAGGGTTCTATGCAGGAGAGACCTCAGCTCTTCAGTTCCCATGGGTCCCTCAACATTAGTTGTTCGGGTATCATATATAGAGAGCTGGGCGTCAAGAGAGCCTGGAATTCAAATGGGGTTGTGGGGGTGTCCTTGAGGCTGAACTGAGGCTGTGCACCAGCTGCTGCAGGTGCATGCCCACTGCCACGTTACTGGTGGTTTGGGTTTGTGCCTTTGTTTCCAGGGTTGTTTGTTTGTTTTGTTTTGTTTTTATGAGACAGGGTTTCTCTGGTTAAAGAATCGAAGCGAAGGCTCATACAGACTACAAAGTACTAAGGAAACTTTATTCACAGTAACACACACACAGTGGGCATGCATGTGCGGCACACACACACACACACGCACGCACACACACACACACGCTCCCCTCCATATGAAAATCCTGAAGGAAAGCTGAGGAAAATGGCTACACTGAAAATTCTTGGGCTGGGAAGCGGACTCAGTAGTTAAGAGACTTTGCCACTCTTGCAGAGGATGGAAGCCTAATTCCCAGTCCCAACACTGAGCTGCTCACAGCCCCTGTAACTCCAGCTCTAGGGAATATGAGGCCGTCTCTGGTCTCCTCAGGCACTGCACACACATGGCGCACACTCACACAGATGTACACATCGATAAAAATAAAGTACAGAGAAAAATTATTCTTTTCTGTCAAGAGGATCAAAGGCCACATGGGAGACAGTACTCAAGGCCATTGATAATTGTTCCTTTCATGGGGTTCAGGACAAGGGGGAACTGATTTCTAGGGGATATAGAGTGGGCAGTTCTCTGTTTTGACTTTGCTCAGGGCATGTATCCTTTCCCACAATTCATCTGACTTCAGGCATACACAAGACGGTACATAGGGGACTCTTCCTAAAGGTTTACTTAAAGAACACAGTTTGTCTGACTGCATGTGTGCCCAAAACTAGTTCAGGCCATATTGGCCCTGCTACATTCCTACTGGACATGCTAGGAAAATGTTTAAACAGAAGCCGCCCAGGTTTGATGGTCATTAGGAGAGAGAGAAACCATCTTTCCCACCGTTTAGAGAGGGGTGTGCCTGTAGCGTGAGGCAGGTGGGAGTCCTAGGTCACTGGGAGCGCTGTTAGGAGAGGAGTGTGTGCATAGTACTTGTAGGTAAAGGTTCTGAGTTGCCAAGTACGTCTCCTACGTTGGCTGCACCTGCCCTACTGTTCTCTGAGCAGCCGTTTCATTCACCGGTGAGATCCAGGCTCACCCGTCTGGGCATAAGGATGCGTGTGTTGATGAGCGATGAGCGTTGCAGGGAGGCTCGGTTGTCTCTCTGAGCCCCCTTTCCGCCTCCGTTAGTCACTTCTGTCTGGAGTGCTCTGTCTGTGCTGTAAACTGGCCATCTGGTCTCCTCCATTTGCTCCTGTTGTTACCCTCTAATTTTTGGCAGTCAGCAAGGAGCCCAGCAGCTACATGTGTCCCACCTCCTGCATTGTGCTGCCTTGTTACTGATCTCTGTGTTGTTGGACGATGCAACATTTTTATTTCATCTCTGTTATGCTTTTTTATTTCTGCTCTTTATCTCCATCACTTTCCCCCTCCCCCTCGGGTGATGGAGATCAAACCCAGGGTCTCAAGCATGATAGGCAAACACTCTATATCCAGGCTACACCAACAGCCACATCCTTACTTTTGCTCATGTTTTGGGTCTGTAGTTAATGATATTTAATGATTTTTTGCCAACCCTTTGCTAAAACTCCCCACCATGCTCTGGGTAATAGGGGACTCCTCTTCAGGCTGACTCCAAGGAACATGCCTATGCACCAGGGCTTGAATTCTTGCATGCCCTCAGACAGGAAACTCTCAGCAGCCTTGCTGCCTGAAGACAGTTGAGCAGGAGCGGTGAGTGAAAACCTCACCTTCTTCCCATGGTGACTGGGCTGATTTTCTAGGACTGCCTTAACAAAGCCTTACAACTGGGAGCTTAAAACAACAGTCACATCCTCTCATCCTTCTGGAGGTTACCAGCTCCACCACCAGATAACCAGCACAACTGCGTTCTCTATCTGGAGGTGCTGAATGCTATATGCATTAATCTTTTTTTTAAATCTTTTTTAAAATTTTTTTATTTTTTATTAATTACAGTTTATTCACTTTGTATCCCCCCATAAGCCCTTCCCTCCTCCCCTCCCAGCCCACCCTCCCTCCCCCTTCTTCTTGCTTGCCCCTCCCAAGTCCACTGTTAGGGGAGGTCCTCCTCTCCTTCCTTCTGATCTTAGTCTATCAGATCCCATCAGGAATGGCTGCATTGTCATCTTCTGTGGCCTGGTAGGGCTGCTCTCCCCTCAGGGGGAGGTGATCAAAGAACAGGTCTATCAGATTATATCACAGGCAGTCCCTCTTCCCATTACTATGGAACCCACTTGGATGCTATGTTGTCATGGACTACATCTGTGCAGGGGTTCTAGGTTATCTCCATGCATGTTCCTTGGTTGGAATAGGAGTCCCTGGGGAGACCCCTGTGTTCAAATTTTCTGGTTCTGTTGCTCTCCTTGTGGGATTCCTGTCCTCTCCAGATCTTACTATTTCCCATTTCTTACTTAAGATTCCATGCACTTGCCCATCAGTTGGCCTTAAGTCTCAGTGTCTGTTTTGATAATCTGTAGGGCAGAACCTTTCAGAGGCCCTCTGTGGCAGGTTCCTAGGTTGTTTCCTGTTTTCTTCTTCTTCTGATGTCTATCCTCTTTGCCTTTCGGGATAGGGATTGAGCGTTTTAGTCAGGGTCTGCTCTTTATTAGTTTCTTCAGATGTTCAGGGTTTTAGTAGTTTTATTCTATGTTATATGTCTATATGAGTGAGTATATACAGTGTGTGTCTTTCTGCTTCTGGGACAGCTCACTCAGGATGATCCTTTGATCCCATTGGTTATCAACACTAACCTGCTCTGTTGTCACATGCCTGTCTCCCCATGTCTGTGGCTCTCCTTTCCCTTTTTCTTCTCTTAAGGACAACAGATGTGGAATACAACTGTGCCTTAACTTGATGATTTTTGCAGTGACCCCACATCTAAAGATTTATTTATTATGTATACAGTGTCCTGCCTGCATGTATGCCTGCAGGGCAGAAGAGGGCACCAGATATCATTATAGATGGTTGTGAGCCACCATTTGGTTGCTGGGAATTGAACTCAGGATCTTTGGAAGAGCAACCAGTGCTCTTAATCTCTGAACTACCTCTCCAGTCCCGTGACCACACTTCTAAATAAGATCATATTCACAGAGCTGGCAGTTAGGACTCAGACATATTTGGGGAGGGGATATGGAGGAAAATTCTACTCATAACAAGTGTCATTCAGATAAAGAAGTATCACTTCTTTCTTTGGTTTTGAGTGCTACTGAGCAGGAGTCTAGTACCACTTGGCTTTCTTTCCTTACATGATGCTCAGTTTTGGAGAGTTGTGGCCAAAGGATTTTGCTTTTAGTATTTAAAACCTGGCAGTCGTGCTGTGGCGAGTCCTGGGTTGATCATTCTGGAGCAACACCTGAGGTCCCCATACATCCTTATGCACCCCAGGAAAACAGCGTGGGGCTGGCCTTTGCATGCCAGGACAAGCCAGGGCTGTGAGACGCTGCCTGCATGAAGTTGCAGAGAGGCCACACTGTCTCTGGTGGTAAGTCAGGGTGGATCTCAGCTCTAAAGGGGAGACTGGGAACGGACAGAGAAGCATGTCTGGAATGATGGGCACATTCTGTCCGTGGAACTCCTCTGAAGCTGGAGTTATAAGAGGGTGTAGACCACCAGATGTGGGTGCTGGCAACTGACCTGAGTCCTTTGGGAGAGCAGCAAGTGCTCTCCACCATCAGAGCACCTCTCTAGACCCCGAGATCCGAAGTCTTAATAGTTCAAATATTATGCAAAAGTTTAAGTTCCAAGTTTCCTCTCAGAATCAAGGCAACTCTTATCTGTGTGCCAATTTTGTTTTATTTTTTTATCAACTTGACACAAGCTAGGGTGAGTCATCCAGGAAGAGGGAATATCTATGGAGGAATTTCCTTCATCAGATTGGCCTTATAGGCAAGTCTATGGGAGTATTTTATTGATTAATGGTCGATGTGGGAGAGCCTAGGCCACTGTGGGCCGTGCCTTCCTAGGCAGATGGTCCTCGGCAGTATAAGGTAGGTGGTTGAACATGAGCCTAGGGGCCAGTCAGCAAGCAGCTTTCTTCCATGGTTCCTGCATCTGCTCCTGTTTGAGTTCCAGGCCACGGTGAGTGCCTATAATTATATTAAAAAATTAGTCTACAAATTGCATACTTCCAATACACAATAAAGTAAATGTTCCTGTTCCAAAAGAGCCAAAGCGGCACCAAAGCCCAACAGGGTAAGTATTACCCTTGTCGCTCCATGCCCAGTGTCTCAGTAGTGTTGTGATGTGGGTTCTCACAGGTGTGAGCAGCTCTGCTCCCCCACACAGCCTTTCTGCTGGGCTGGTTCCACTAGCTGCCCTGGTTCTCAGCAGACATTCCATGTTCCTGGCATCTCCAAAAACCTGGAGTTTCCACTGCAGCTTAAGAGTTTACCCTTAGCAGCAGGTGGTGGTGGAACACGCCTTTAATCCCAGCACTTGGGAGGCAGAGGCAGGTGGATCTCATGAACTCGAGGCCAGCCTGGTCTACAGAGTGAGTGCCAAGTTTACCCTTGGTACTTCCTGCAATGGCCCCTGGGGGATGCCCGCAAGGGATCCTGACCTTGCTACTCTCTGTCAGGTTTTCCAGGCCCTTGAAATCTAGATGGATGTTTCTATGGTCCAAAAAAACCAAACCAAACCAAACCAAACCAAACCAAACCAAACCAAACCAAACCAAACTAAACCAAACCAAACCAAAACAACACACACACACACACACACACACACACACACACACCAAACAAAAACAAAAATAAAAACTGGGAAGTGGTGTTGTGGTGGTGCTCACTTTTAATCCCAGCACTTGGGAGGCAGATCTCGGTGAGTTCAAGGCCAGCCTACTCTACAGAGCAAGTTCCAGGATAGCCAGGGCTGTTACACAGAGAAACCTTGTCTCAAAAAACCAAACCAACCAACCAACCAACCAACCAACCAACCAACCAACCAACCAGAACAACTTCATGTTATGCTATCTTGAAATTTTCTCTGCCCAAGAGTCTATTATTTTTGAATTCTGTCTCAGTCAAGATCTCAAGACACAGGAAACATGTAGATAAATTCTTTTTTTTAACATTTTATTTTATTTTGTATGTATGAGTACTTTGCATGCATATATGTATGTGTACCACATATGTGCTTGTGCCTGTGGGGGCAAAAAGAGGGCATCAGATCCCCTGGAATTACAGTTGCAGACAGTTGTGAGTGGCCATGTGGGTTCTCTGTAGGTGCTCCTAACTGCTAGGCCATCTTTCCATTTCTATCAGCGTTCTTCTCTTCTGAACTCCCAAGAGAATCACCCTTTAAGCTGTGGGTGCAGCGGGGGCTGGAGAGATGGCTCAGAGGTTAAGAGCACTGTCTGCTCTTCCAGAGGTCCTGAGTTCAATTCCCAGCAACCACATGGTAGCTCACAACCATCTATAATGAAATTCGGTGCCCTCTTCTGTCATGCAGATGTATACGCAAAATAGAGCACTCATATGTAAAATAAAGAAATAAAAAAAAAAAAAAAAGAAACAGGAAAAAAAAAAAGGTGTGGGTGCAGCATGGTAGGGCTTCCCTAGCCGGCGTCTCCAAACATTCCCATTGTCTTCTCAGGTGTCAGCTCTAAAGGCTCACAAGCCACATGCTCAGCTTTAGTTCAGTCACAGAAATGCTCTCAATTCAGCATTAGCTTTTCACATCAGCGTGAGACAAATACCTGACAAAACCACTTAAAAGAAGGGAAGATTTATTTTGCCTTGTGGTTTCAGAGATTTCATGTGTAGCAGAACATCATGTATTATATAAAGAAGAAAGTTGTTTACTTACATGGTGTGTAGAAAGGAGAGAGAGAGAGAGACAGAGAGACAGAGAGAGAGAGACAGGGAGACAGAGATAGACAGAGAACCAGATGAGAGAGAGAGACAGAAAGAGACAGACACAGAGACTAGAGTCAGACAGACACACAGAAAGACCAGAGAGACACAGACAGACAGACCGAAGACAGACACATACAGAAATGACCAGAGAGACAGAGTGACAAAGACACACACACACACACACACACACACACACACACACACACAAACACGCACATGCAGAGCAGAGAGAGAGAGAAGGAGAAACACAAAGACACAATACAGCCTAAAGGACACACCTCCACTGGCTTACTTCCCTCAGCTCGGTCCCGCCTTTGTAAACTTTGTAAAGTTTCCAGGGCTACTCAGAATAGTGGCCCACGTTGGACACCAAGCATTCAACACATGAGCCCATGGAGGACACTACGTATTCATGTCATAACTGTCTCTTTGGGGCCATATTATGGAGCGTCTACTCAGGTAACACTCCTGCAGCCCTCCTAAAGTAGGTGGGTCTCCCTCCACCCCTGAAAGACTTGTTTAGGCAAGCCTCCTCATGGAGGGGTCCTATGAGGCTGTCCACAGAGGTTCTCAGGGAGATCACCTTAGAAAGCCTCTCAGACAGGTCTCCTGTCCCTCAGGAAGTCTCTCCTCATGGTGATGGTCTTTTTTTGGCAGATCTCTAAAAGATCTTCTTGAGGAACCTTCCCTCAGGGAGATGCCCTAAGAAAGAACCATTTCAGACAGGTCTCCTCCAAAAGGGTGTCCTAAGGCAGATCTGTCTCCTTTGGGTGGACTTATCAGGAAATTCTCAGGGGAGATCTCCCCTGCAACATCCACTCAGAGAGGGTCTCCTCAAGAAGTCCCTAGAAAGAGCCTCCTCAGGGATGGTATCCCAAGGGAGGTCTTATCTCACTAGGAATTCTAGTCAGATACCCTGAGGTGTTTCTCTTCTGGGAGGTCTTTTTAGAGAGGGTGTCATCTGGGAAGTGTCCTGGGTGAGGGGTAGGGAGGAAGGAGGCTGTGCCATAGGAGGGAGATATTTTTTCAAGGGTATTTCCTTGGGAAGGTATTCTGAAAGACAGCTTCAGGGAATCCTTCTCAGCTAGAGACTCCACATGGTTGTGTTTTCAGGAAGTTTCTCCTTAAAGAGGTTTATCTCATGCTTGTCTTTTGGGGGTGGGTCTCAGTGGGGAGTTTTCTCCAAGGCTCCTCAAAGGTCTCTTTATAGAGTTCTCTCTAGGGCCATCTCTCCATGGAGGGTCTCTTTTGGGAGCCCTCTTACAGGAAAGTGTCCCCAGAGAAAGACAGTGTATTGGTTTCTTTTTTCATTGCTGTACCCAACAGAAACAACAGAAGACAGGGTTAATTCTGGCTCACAGTTTCTGAGGGGAAATAGCGAGGAAGACAGGGCAGCAGGAGCATGAGGTGGCTGGCCAAACCATGTCTCTAGTCAGGAAACAAAACAGCAGTCAAGCTAGGAATCTAACTGAAGTTCCCAGTGACTCAGAGGTGACCCCTAATAACTCACCATGAGGATCCTAAAGGTTCCACAGCACCACTGAGCTGGGTGGTGGCGGCACACACATTTAATCCCAGCACTGCCCGGACCCTCGGGACTTCAACGGGGTTCCTAAAGTAGGAGATTGGAAGGAATGGGGGTAAAGGGACGAGAGACACAGGAATGAAGGTCAAGTCTGTTCGTCTGATCAAAGCCTTGTTTATTAGAAATTTTTACCCAGCTTATATAGGGAGAAGACAGGAAAGGGGGAAG
Organism: Meriones unguiculatus; assembly: GCF_030254825.1. Classification (NCBI taxonomy): domain Eukaryota; kingdom Metazoa; phylum Chordata; class Mammalia; order Rodentia; family Muridae; genus Meriones; species Meriones unguiculatus. The sequence goes on along the minus strand of NC_083360.1, from coordinate 29,323,026 downwards.
GTTAATTTATTGCTACAGGAGATAGGAAGAGTGCTTTCATGGGTTAAATATTGTACCCACAAGATACCATAAGGATGTTTTCTTAAGATATCTTATAGATGCTCTAACAAACGGATGTCCTCACAATCTATCACCCATGATTTAGGGTCTTAGATAACTCTTTCACTAAATAGCTTTAGGTCTCCACTAAATGACCTTTGCTCACTACTTTGGCTTTGGCTTCAGTAACTATCTTTGTCTCCACTAGATAGCTTTGGCTCACTAACTGACTTTTGCTTCAGTAGATAGCTTTGGGTCCCGGCACAGCACCCAGAAGGCAGGGGCAAGAGCAGGGGCAGGGGCAGATCTCTGTGACTTTGAAGCAAGCCTGATGTACAAAGCGAGTTCCAAGACAGCCAGAGCTGTTACCCAGAGAAACCCTGTTGCAAAAATCCAAAAAAAGGTCTGTACCCCATTTTTTAATTGGATTACTCGATTTGTTGCTGTTTAACTTCTTGAGTTCTTTATATATTCTAGATATTAGCCCTCTGTCAGATATAGGGTTGGTGAAGATCCTTTCCCAATCTGTAGGCAGTCGTTTTGTTCTGACGACAGTGTCCTTTGCTTTACAGAAGCTTTTCAGTTTCATGAGGTCCCATTTATTGATTGTTGCTCTTAGAGCCTTGCTGTTGTTGTTCTGTTCAGGAAGTTGTCTCCTGTGCCAATGAGTTCCAGGCTCTTCCCCACTTTTTCTTCTAACAGGTTTAGTGTGTCTGGTTTTATGTTGAGGTCTTTGATCCACTTGGACTTTAGTTTTGTGCAGGGTGATAAGTATGGATCTATTTGCATTTTTCTACATGTAGACATACAGTTAGACCAGCACCATTTGTTGAAGATGCTATCTTTTTTCCATTGTATGGTTTTGGCATCTTTGTCAAAGATCAGGTGTCCATAAGTGTGTGGGTTTATTTCAGGGTCTTCTATTCAATTCCATTGATTCCACCAGTCTGTTTCTATGCCAGTATCATGCAGTTTTTAGTATTGTTACTCTATAGTACAGCTTGACAGAGGGCTAATATCCAGTATATATAAAGAACTCAAGAAGTTAAACAGCAACAAATCAAGTAATCCAATTAAAAAGTGGGGTACAGAGCTAAACAGAGAATTCTCAATAGAGGAATATTGAATGGCTGAAAAACACTTAAAGACATGCTCAACTTCCTTAGTCATCAGGAAAATGCAAATAAAAATGACACTGAGATTTCACCTTATACCCATCAGAATGGCTAAGATCAAAAACTCAAGTGACAACACATGCTAGAGAGGTTGTGGAGAAAGGGGAACCCGCTTCCACTGCTGGTGGGAATGTAAACTTGTACAGCCACTCTGGAAATCAATCTGGTGCTTTCTCAGACAATTGGGAATAGCGCTTCCTCCAGATCCAGCTATACCACTCCTAGGCGTATATCCAAAAGACGCTCAAGTACACAACAAGGACATTTACTTAACCATGTTTGTAGCAGCTTTATTTGTAATAGCCAGAAGTTGGAAACAACCCAGATGCCCCTCAGCTAAGGAATGGATACAGAAATTGTGGTACATCTACACAATGAAATTTTACTCAGCAATAAAAAAACAAGGAAATTATAAAATTTGCAGGTAAATGGTGGGAACTGGAAAAGATCATCTTGAGTGAGGTATCCTAGAAGTAGAAAAACACACAGGGTATATACTCACTCATAAGTGGATATTAGAAAATATAACATAGGATAAACCTACTAAAATCTGTACACCTAAAGAAATGAATCAAGAAGGACGACTCTGGCTAAAAGCTCCATCCCTATTCAGAAAGGCAAAGAGGATAGACATCAGAAGAAGGAGAAAACAGGGAACAGGACAGGAGCCTGCCACAGAGGGCCTTTGAAAGGCTCTACCCTGCAGGGTATCAAAGCAGATGCTGAGACTTATGGCCGACTTTTGGGCAAAGTGTAGGGAATCTTATGAAAGAAGTGGGAAATAGTAAGATCTGGAGAGGACAGGAGCTCCACAAGGAGAGCAGTAGAACCAAAAATTCTGGGCCCAGGGGTCTTTCCTGAGACTGATACTCCAACCAAGTATCATGCATGGAGATAACCTAGAACCCCTGCACAGGGGTAGGGGTAGCCCATGGCAGTTCAGTGTCCAAGTGGGTTCCAAAGTAATGGGAACAGGGACTGTCTCTGACTTGAACTGATTGGCCTGTTCTTTGATCCCTTCCCTTGCCCCCCAGCGGGGGAACAGCCTTACCAGAACACAGAGAAAGACAATGCAGCCAGTCCTGATGAGACTTGATAGGCTAGGGTCAGAAGGAAGGGGAGGAAGTCCTCCCCTATCAGTGGACTGGGGGAGAGGCATTGGTGGAGAAGGGAAGGGAGGGTGGGATTGGGAGGGGAGGAGGGAGGGAGCTATAGGGGGGATACAAAATGAATAAATTGTAATTAAAATAAAAAAATAAGTAAAAGAAAAGATCCAAAAAAAGAAGAAAAAAAAAAAAAAAAGAAAAGGGAAGAAGAAGAAAGGTCCTTAAACAGCATCATTAGCTGGGAACCCAGTGTGTTCGAACACTGGAGCCTATGGGAGCTATTTCACACCAGAACTACCTGGAAGGTCTCCTTACGGAGGCCTATCCAGGAACAGACAGTCACCTCAGTCAGAACTCCTCAGGAAGACTTCCCTCAGATCAGTTCTGGGCAGGTCTCTCCATTTTTCACCCCTCCGCCTTTCTGTTCTGCCTCTTGAGTGGTTTCTTCAGGCCCCCTCCTCCCAGTTCTTGAATTCTTTCTACAGCTAGCATTTATCTTCTAGTTCACTCATTTGAGTTTCTAATTTCAGCTTCTGGTCTCCCATTAACTCTGCTCAGGAGTTTTGAACAGTCTGTAAATTCCATATTCTCTCCTAGCTCTTTAAGCCCGTTTGATGTAAACAGGCTAATTTGCTTGCTCTTTGCACCCTGCCCCCATCTGTGGGTCTGGCTCTGTATTCCTATGCTTGGACTTGTCCTTGTGACTTCTCACAGTGGGAGAGCATCCCCCAGACTTAAGTCTGTGGGAGTTTTTAAGATCGGAGTCTCAAATATTTTTCTCTGGAAACTGTTTGCTTTTGCTTCTGCCAGAATTCTGCGTTGTCAAGGCTTCTCCACGGTGACCTTTGTGGCCCACTGTTTGGGGTCACTCAGCAAGTATGAATTGTGTCCCTCTTCACTGACCCCAGCTTGTGGCCAGAACTCTCTAGAGCGTCTTTTTTCTTTCTTTTTTTTTCCTAGTGCATCCAGAGCCAGAGATATACCCACTCCTGTGCCTTTCTTTGGCCCTTATGGGATCCTATTTGACTCTCATTTGGTCCACGTGAGGACCATTGAAGTCAACCTAGAAAACCAAGAAGCCGCAGGGAGAGCTAAGGGACGGGGCAGTTTGTTCAGCAGTGACAGCCATCAGGTTAGGAAACTGTGGCAAAACCATGAGGGGCACAGGAGCCTGTGCAGTGAGGGTACACATACCCAGAGGAGTCCATTTAGTGTCCCCTGCAACAGGTCAGACAGATGTCAAGTGTACCTGTGTGGTGAGCTGACACAGACATGGTGGCTCTTACAAATGCTGGCTCCCCAAATATCTACATTGAATACCATGGGGACCAGAGACCCCCAGAACTGACCCTATTGAAGCTATTGATGCCACTAGAGGAGAATAGGTGTGCTAGGGTGAGGGGCACCCCAGGGGCAATGGCCACCAGGCAGTAGGTATTCTTTAATGGATCTTGGATCAAAATATCCACACATGCACCAGTGCATTCTACACCTATACACATACCAAGTATACCAGCACACACATGTGAGTGTGTACACACGGACACATATACTTGTGTGACACACACACATACACACACACACGGACACATTGTAGTTGGAAGAGACATTTAAGATGTTTGAATACCTATCTTTTGGGGCGTTCTTTCATCTTTGTTGCACTGACTTAGCAGATTTGTGTGTGTCTACGAATATGAACAGTCGCCCCTCAGGATCCACAAGATCCAGGACCCTCCACAGAAACCAAAATCCACAGGCCGAAAGCCTCTGTAGAGACAGTGTCAGGTTTGCACAAACCTGCATCCATCTCCCATAGACTAAGCCATCTCACTGGAGGACCTAACGGGACACCAACAATAAATAGTGGTGTTGTGATTTTTAGGAGTGTGACAGGTGGGGACATCTGCATATGTTTAACACAAGAGTGCATTTTAATTTTCTAAAGCTTTTAAGCTCAGCTGACTGAAGCCACAGATCCAGAACCTGAGCGTGTGGAGTGTGGTGGTTGGAAAAGGTTTGGCCCCCACGTGTTTGAATGGTTGGCCCAAGGGAAGTGGCACTATTAGGTGGTGTGCTTTTGTTGGAGGAAGTGTGTCACTGTGGGGGCGGGCTTTAAACTCTCCTGTGCTCTAGCTATGCCCAGAGTGGAACTCAGTCCCCTTCTGCTGCCTGCGGATCAGGACGTAGAACTCTTGCCTCCTCCAGCACCAGCTTTGCTTGCAGGCTGCCATGCTTCCTGCCATGATGACAATGGACTAGACCTCTGAAACTGCAAGCCAGCCCCAGTGAAATGCTTTCCTGCCAGCGTGGTGGTGGCACACATCCTTTACTCCCAGCACTCGGGAGTTCGAGGCCAGCCTGGTCTACAGAGTGAGTTTCAGGACAGCCAGGGGCTACATAGAGAAACTCTGTCCTACCACCCCAGCCCCCACCCACCAGTGCCTTTCTTTATAAGAGGTACCATGGTCAGGATGTCTCTTCACAGCAGTGAAACCGCAACTAAGACAGGAAGGGCCAGCTGCCATAGGCATATCATGAAGCAAGGGTGGAAAGTTGCTCATAGCACTATTCTCTGCTTGTGCCTCAGCTGTAACATATGGTCCAGCGCTTAGACGTTTGGAGCTCTAGGGGCCTTCAGGCCTGCTGCCGATCCCTGAGGGCTACTCCTCCAGCTCGAACCTGCTGTAGATTTGTGCTGCCCTCTGGGGCCTCTCCCTGAGTTCTGGGATTTGCCCTCTGTCCTGGCCAGGCCCTCCCTGGCCCTGAGGGAATAGTTGGCAGCCTGAGCCTGGGTAGGCCCAGGGATGGAAGGAAGCACAGCAGCGAGGACTCAGGGAGGAGCTGGGATGTGCATGGGAGCAGTACATGCTTCAGGATGGTGGTGGCGCAGGAACTGGCTCCCTCATGTCAAGTGACTCTATGTGCTCATCCCATCCGGTCAAGGTCTAGGACGCAGCAGGCAGGGTTGGAAGCCTAAGTGATACGTGTGTGTGTGTGTGGATCTCACCCTAGGAAGACAGGCAGCAGCCCAGCTTTGCCTGCCCCAAGACCCTGTGCCCACGTGTGTTCCTCTTGGCTGCAGCTGCCTCCCACCTATTTGGAGCGTGCGGCGTGCCAGCACGGCTGAGTGGGGGGCTCCCTTCCCTCTCCACTTGCTGTTCCCACTGCCTTCCTCTTCAGTGCTTTCACTGAAGAGCCGGGAAGTGAAAAAATCACTACACCATCTGTCCTTGGTTGGGAAGACATGGCGGACGTCAAATGGCAGCGTGTTTATGTCATAGCGTGGGACTCTATTGCTGAGTAACCTGGCAACTGAGCTCTCCTAGCGAGGCGAGGCGAGGCGGCAGCAGAGTGTGGGGTGGCCACTCCGTCCTGAAGGGGAGGTGTGGAGGGGAGGCCAGGAGGGGAGGAGACATGAGGAGGGTAGGCTGGAGGTGGGAAGAGGAGCAGAGACCTGAAGGGGAGGTGACGCCAAGAAGGGAGGCATGGAAGGGTAGAGTGGAGGGGAGGGGAGGAAAGGATGGGAGAAGCTGAGGAGGAAAGGTGTGGAGAGGAGGTGATAAGGAGAGGTGTGGAAGAAAGATAAGGGAGGGGAGAAAAGAAGAAGAGGTGTGAAGGGGAGGTGAGGAAGGTGGACGGGAGGCGTGGAGTGGCTTCTCTGTCCTGCAGTCACAGGAGGGGCGGAGGGGCGGGTGTGGAGGGAAGAGCCTGGGGAGGAGACAAAGAGGAGAAGTGAGGAGAGGGGCAGTGTCTGTCCCTTCTGGCGGTATGCTTTGCCACTCAGCTCAGCCCCCCTGTGTGGGCAGCTCAGGAGAAGCAGAGTCTATGCTAGTTGGCTTTGACTCGGGTTGGATGTTTGGAGGCTTGGTAGCCTGGACCGCCCCTCTGGGTGATTAGATCAGGTGGGTAGCTTGTCTGGATCACTGGTTTTCATAGTCAGCTGGTGGCTCAGCCTGAGATGGCTGCTCTCCTTAACTCCTCGTCTCTGGGCCCTGTGTCAGCTGGCAAGAAGAGGACAAGTTGGCAGAAGACTCGCCCCACAGGGACCAGCCTTAGCACCTTCACACAGAGGGAGGTGTTCCGCTCCCCACCCCCAGCTCTGCACCAACAAGGGAGAGCCAACCACAGGCACAGGCACTTCCCATGCTGTTGTGGCACAACAGCAGCCATCACCCTTAGCTGAAGGGGTCACAGGCTGTGCTTCCGCACAGGGTGGGAGAAAAGACAGCCTCTTCCTTCTCTTCAGTGGCAGGGATGGGACCCAGAACCTCACACATGCTGCACACACCAGGCCCAAGACTTTGTTTTCTGAAACAAGCCCTCAACACGTAGCATGTGATCCTCCTGCCTCACATCCCCTAGTGTGCATCACCATATTCAGCTGAGGCACAGCTGTCACCGGGTGGGGTATCACTTCCTGGCCACCTTTGCTACTCTAGTCATCTATATATCTATCCGTCTTGCTGCAGAAAGCATGCCACCTCGGTCCTAGGCTCTGGGCTGAGCAGTGCTATTATTGGATGTTGATCATCTCCCAGAGGCCATGTGTCAAAGTCATACCCCCCCCCCCCGGGTAGTGCTGTGGTGAAGTAGAAACTCTATGAGCTGGGTCTGCAGGAAGTTAGCTCACTGGGTGTCCCTGTGATGGCTTAGCTCGGAGCAGCCTCTGAGTGACTCTGTCCCCAGAGTCTACTGGGCCGTGAGGGGTCTGATCTCACAATGGATTAATTCCTTGAGGGGTTTATGCCATGACAGAGGTGGTGGAAGGAAGAGGGTGTGGCTCATTTGGAAGATGTGTCGTGGAGGCTGTATCTTCTCCAGCTCTTCCCTGTAAGAAGCCCTTTGCACACTCTTGCTGCCATGATGCTCTGCCTTCAAACAGACTCAGAAACACAGAGCCATGTGACTGTAGATTGAACCCTCTGAAACCATGAGCAGAATAATAAATCGCTGGAAACCCTAAAGCTAAGCCAATGAAAACGTTTTTACTTTTAAGTTGAAAAGTAACAAGTAATTTTTTTCTTTTCAAATCTCTCTTTCTCCCTATCTTTGTGTGTGTGTGTGTGTGTGTGTGTGTGTGTGTATGTGCAGTGTGCATGCATACCACAGCACATGCTTGTGGAGGTCAGAGGTCAACCTCTCAACCTCCATTGTCAGTCTTTGCCTTCTACCTTGTTTGAGACAGGGTCTCTGAGTTCCCAGGATTTCCCCTCTTTGTCTCCTTGTAAGAGTGTTGGGGTTATAAGCATTCATTACTGGGCCTGGTTTTCTGTGGGTTCTGGGGATTCGAACTCAGGTCCTCATGATTGTGGGACAGGTGCTTCACTCAGTGTGCCACCTTCCTAGCCCAGGTCAGTCTTTATAATGATGGTAAGCTGACCAACACAGGGGCCTAAGAAAGGAAGGCCCTGGTGGTCAAAGGGCACATTTTGAGGGAAGACAGACTACCCCTTGGGACCCACCTTGTGGATCTCTAGCTGCACAAAGCATATGTGGCCAATGACCACCAATGCTCAGCATGGCAGGTGCATTGAAGCATCTCAGGAGCATTCCCTGAGATGCTCGGGACCCATCTGGAGGTGAACTGACTTGCAGATATTCAGCAGCCTTGCTGAGCCCTCCTTGGATCGGGCAGGGCTAGGATGTTCGCTACCCTAGAAGGCAGGGGGACAGGCACTTTTTGGGGCTTGTCAGAATGCCTGCTTGGACCTGAGAGCTGGGGGTCACAGATGCTGGAGTGAAGGCCTCTTAGAGGGCGTTGGTAGAGGGATGCTGAATGGGCACCAGAAGCGGCTCTGGCTTAGGATGCCAAGGCAGGCTGGCACCACTGTTTCTGTGGGGGCCCTGAGCCTTACTTCCTTACTGGCCAAACCAAGGGCCCAGACTAGCTGGCCCAAGACCCCCTCCAGGACTGAAGCCAGCACCTGGTGGGAGGAAACATGATTGGATTCAGCAGGGCTGGGCTTTGGAATGGCCCCTTTCCTTCTTTCTCCCTAGCTCATTCACTCACTGCTTGGGAATCTCCCTCCCCCCTCCTGTCTTCAGTCTCCCCTCCCTGCCCGGCTTCAGCCTCTGCTGGCCTTGGTAAGGCAGCGAGCTAGACACAAGTGCAGGCTGCCTCTAGTGGGTTCTGACTTCTGTCTCAGCGCTGCCCTCTTCTGGCAGAGGCCTCTTGTGTCCTGTTTGAGACCTCAGGCTCTCATTTTCCTCCGCAGGCTCAGCAGGAGGCTATCTGCTTGGCATACTGTGCGCGAGGCCTCTTATCCGGGTGCCAAAACCAGGGTCCAGGTCAGGCTCAGCTCGACTCACTCTTCCTTGTCTGTGTTTCCCACGACAAATGTCTGATTTACACTGGGAGGTTAGGGAAAGTGCCAAAGTGGGTAATTGGGCTATCTGGGATCATGTCCCGATTTATCAGTCCTTTAAACGAAATCACAGCAGGGCCAGTTTCTGGAGAAATCTCTGGACAAGGCTGCAGGGTTGGAAGCATCTGTCCCATGGGGCAGCCTCTCTTGTGTCACCACGGACTCCCCAGGGTCCCTGTCACCCCCTTGGGCCTGTGCAGATTTCTGGGCAGCTCTCCTGTTTGATCTGTAAGGCCCAGAGACAGTTGTGACTGCTGTACCACCTGCTTCGTTCGTTCTGGCGCCTTCGTCAAAGCCCCCAGAGTTCCTGCCAAGCAGGTGGCACTGTTGCCTTCCATGTGGACCCATCCCAATGAGCCTGCACCAGGTGCTGCTGTTGGGCCCGGTTTTCTGAACCTGATGCAGCCCCGGGAGGGAAGCAAACTGTGAAGGGATGGTTTACTTCATCTTACACCTCCCGGGTCACAGCAGATCCTGAAGCGAAGTCAGCGTAGGAACCTGGAGGCAGGAACTCAAGCAGGAGGCATGGAGCAGTGCTACTTACTGGCTTGCTTCCCGTGGCTTGCTCAGCCTGCTTTCTTACAGCACCCAGGACCACCAGCCCAGGGTGGGACCACTCATAGTGGGCTGGGCCCTCACACATCAATCATCAATCAAGAAAATGTACCCAAGTCTTGTCCACAGGCCAATCTAATGCGGGTATTTTCTCAGTGGAGGTTCCCTCTTTCCAAATGACTCTAGCTTCTGTCAGTTTGACATACAACTAGCTAGCTCAACAGGGCAATCCACTTTCAACTTGCCTCACACCTGAGAGGGACACTCTTTTGTCCTCTCACTGAGGTACAGTCATGAGAGACCATGCCTGAGAGAAGCTGGGCTAGAGGATATCGCTCTGAGGAGAGGCCCCTCCTCAGCCTTTCCCTCACTGCCCTGGGACTGGGGCGGCGCCCTCGGGGAGGAGCCCTCATTTGCTGGGCATGTGAGATGGAGCAGGTGTCAGATCTCAACAGGGGGTTGGCCAGGCTCCTGCTCTCTGACCCCAAACCCTTAGTCAGGGAAACCAAGAGGGAGGTAGACTTCTGTGGCCTATGAGGCTCCCCAGGGCTGAGTTAGGAGAAGCCAGCAAGAAGGAGCTGCTGGGCAGATACCTAGAGCACACCATGGGCTCCCACATGATCCAGACCTAGCTGGGCAACCCTCATGCCATGCACAAGGGTCTTTGCAAAGTGTTCCACTCTTCCCTCTTCTTACAACGCACATCCTTCCAGCTCCTCTCTTGAACCGCTCCCCACGTCCTCGGGAGTCAGCTGGCATTCCATCTCCTCCAGGATGACCTCCCTGAATACCCAGCTAACATCACTTCTTCCCTTGACAAGATGGCAGATGCCCAAGTCTCTACTCGCAATTAGGAAAATCAAATAATTCTAGAGTTCCATGAGAAATTCGGGTCCACAGACACAGAGCAGTGTGGATATTGCAGAACTGTGTTCTGAACCCTGACTGGTGGTCACATGACCTAGCATATGTTTGGGACGGGCTGCTCATTGATAGTACAGCAGAGCAATGGCCTGGCCCTACAGGACAGCCTGTTCCCTGGCTTGGTTATTATCGTTATGTAGCTCCCTCTTTCCTCTGTCCCCTGGGTCCTCAACTCCTCTGAGACAGGACCCAGTCTCTGCTAGGCTGCCTTGAGGAACCTACATCAGTCTATTTGTGGCAGAAAGGTTAGCTGGCTCTTGGGAAATGTCAGGGATAAATCAGAGCTGGCTTGAGACAAGGCCCAGTGATGTGCTGTCATTTTACAAGTCTCCTTCCTTAATCAGTAAGGGACAAAAAACAAGAGATGAAGGGTTCCCATGGCAACCAGCAGCAGGACCCAGGCTTGCTCTCTGTCTGAGCTTGTCCCCAAAGGATAGTGCTGGCCTGAGGCTAGTGACCTTGGCATCAAGTGGTAGGAGCCAATTGTCTCATAGAGTGACCCCAGACACCTAGGTTAGTCTAGAGAATGGAAACAGGCTCAGTTAACCAGTCCAAATGATTTGGCATCCTGGGGTAGCAGATGGAGAAACTAAGTCTAGAGAGGGAAAAGTCAGAAGACAATGCTGTGGTACCCAGGGCCTCTGAGAGAGTTCTTTGAGGATGATAGTTTCCTAAACTATAAACTTTTTTTTTTTTTACCAGCTATCCACCACTCACCCACCCATCCATCCATCCATCCATCCATCCATCCATCCATCCATCCTTCCACCCACCCATTCATCCACGGATCTGTCCATCCATCAATGCACCTATTCACCCATTCATCTGCCACCCACACATTCATCATCCACCCACCCACCAACCCATCTACCTACCTTCCCACCCGTGTGTCTGCCCACCCATCTATCTAATCATTCATTTCTCCACTCACCCACCCACAAATCTCTTTATCCACCCATTTATCATCCATCCATCCATCCATCCATCCATCCATCCATCCATCCACCCATCCCCCTCATTCCCACAAAGCCAATCCATCTATCCTACCTACCTACCTACCTATTTCTCTATACGCCATTTGCCTCTCTACTTCTCCTCTACACCCTCTGTTCATCTACCCGAGCACCACACCTGAGCAGTATGGTCTTAAATGATTCACCCAGAGATTCCAATTCAGCCCCAAGATAGACAGTGTCCAATAGATGTCATCACACCACCTCTGGCCACTGGGCTTGCCAGGAAGATCGTGGAGAACTTCGCTTAATTGTGGAGACCAGCTGGACTCCTAGGAAGAGCTTGCAGGCACATGAAAGAGGAGGAGGAGAATGTTCCACATGGGGTGGAAGGCATCGGACCCAGTTCTATGATCTGAAGCCCCCGTAATGCAGCCTAAGTAGGGTCTTGTTAACCCATGTGCGGTGGGTGGGAATGCTACCAGCCCCCAAGTCATGACACTAGAATCTTGCAACCTTTTCCATTCTATATTGGTTTTGGTAAATAGGTCTTTGAGTCCAAAATTACATTTGGAACAGAATCTGAAAGTTTTTACTTCTTGGGCTTGAGAGCCGGCTCAGTGGTTACGAGGACCCCAGTTTAGTTCTCAATTCCTGTGTCAGGTGGCTTACTGCCTATAACTCCAGCTCCAGGGGGATCTGATGCCTCTGGCCTCTGTAGGCACTTAAACTTATGTGTGCAAACACACATACACATGTGCACACACAATAAAATAATAATAATAATAATAATGATGATGATGATGATGATGATGATGATGATGATAAATCTTAAAAAAGGAAAAGGTTTCACCTCCGGTGTTGCTTGCTTGGTGTGAAGTTGGACACTGTGGTTACCATAATCTACCATGATCTATGGTGCTTACAAGTCCTTTTTTATTTGTTTTGGATATGGGGAGATAGAGCCACACCGTTCCACATGCTGAGCTCATGCTCTGCCTCTGAGCTCCAGTCCCAGGCTTTAACAGTTTGGACCATCCTGTGGCTGTGGAAGAGAGTGAGCTGTGGTTCTGACTTGCTCGTTCGCTTTTGCTTATTTTTCATCCGAGTTTCCTTTTGGTGAAGCACATGTTCCTGTATTGTGTCCATCAAACTCTTTGTGTTCTTTCCCACAGCGAGTAGCAAAGAGTAGTGCTTTGTTCTTCAAGGTTTCTTACCAGGGAGCAGAGAGGCACGGGCTACACTAAGGTGGGGTGAGGGGCCGTTGGCTCCGAGCTGAGCGCCTTTGTGGAACGTGAATGCCGGCAGGCTGAGGAATCTAAAAAGGGCCCAGGAAAGACTTCGGGTGAGGCGTGTTGACTTCCCAGTGCGCCTGCCCTTCCGGGTGAGGGTCCCTGGCGGACCCGCTCTCCAGAATTTCCTGGTGTACCACCATACCCTGCTGACGATCCCCGACGCACCTGGACTCCCAGCTGACACTCCTGCTACAGCTGAGCTCTCAGGTGATATTTTCTGGAGTGTGTGCACTCTCGGGTAACTCTTCAGGCACAAGGGACCAGGCTGTATCATGCACGTTACCCCATTTCTTACTGTTGACTCTCACTCTGTTTTAGGAGGTAGGCTTGGCCAGGGTCAGGAAGGAGTGACCTCTGCAGGTGTCACAGCTTAAGAACTCACTGGCACTTTCGAAAGCTGACACTTTTGTCACAGTAGGGAAAACTGTCCCAAGCTTGCCATCTTGGAGGAATCTGTGCACCAGTCCATCTTTCCCTGAAAGCTGCAGGGGACCAACCCACTCTTCTTAAAAACAAGCACACAAACCGAAAACTCAGTATTATATATTTTATTAGTGTGTGTATTGTGTATATGTGTGCCTTTGTGTATGTGTTTTGTGAGTACTTGTTTATGGTGTGTGTGGTGGGGACATGATACAATACATGTGTGCAGGTTAGAGGATAGTTTGTGGAGTTGGGTTGTCTCTTCTACCTTTTTTGTCTGTCTGTCTGTCTGTCTTGAGACAGGGTCTCTCTCATTATGTACACCAGGCTGACCTGGGCACTCAGAGCGATGATCCTGCCTGAGCCTTCTGAGTTCCGGGATTAAAGGTAAGTGCCGCCTGCCCATCTCCCCTTCCACTTTTGCATGCGCTCTGGGGGTGGAACTCAGATCACCAGGCTAGCTGCAAGCACGTCTTCTCACTGAACCCACCTTATGACAGATTTAAACATTATTTATTAGGGTGTTCTCGTGTGTTTGTGCATGCATGAGTGTGTGTGTGTGTGTGTGTGTGTGTGGGTGCGTGTGAACATAGGCATGCATTCCATGGCACACATGCGGAAGTCAGATGTCCGTTTTCAGGCATTAGTTCTTTTCTTCTGTGGGTTTCAGGAGCTGAGCCCAGGTCAGCAGGCTTGTGTGACAAGGGCTTTACCTACTGAGACATCCTGATGGCCCCTGTGCTGGCTTTGAATAGAACGATTGGCCCAGGACATGCGGACACTGGCAGACACAGGCATGAGCTTAAGTTTCTGCCTTCTTTTGCATTTTCTTCCCTTGTTCTGTGCATACTTCCCCCCTCTTTTGCTTTCTTTTAGATTACTTTCCCATAGCTCCTGTTTGGTAATTTTCAAGCAAACAGAAAAAATAAAAGACCAGAACAGAGGTCACTTGCCCATTCTCCAGACAGAGCCGCTGAAGCTTTACCACATCTGTACAGAGACACGTACACACACACACACACACACACACACACACACACACACACCTACGAGTACGCGTGTGCATACACATGCCTATGTCTACTCGCTTACACATACTCATGATACTTCCATACACATACCAGTGTGTTAATACACACATGTGCAGACACATCCAGATATACAACATAAGCACACTTGTGCACACCCACGTTAGCATGTTTACACATGTACACATACGAATAACACACGTAGACTTGCACAGCTACGTCTGAACACGCGTACAGATCTGTAACCCACGTGCACACGGATGCCTGTGCCCTTACACGTGCATCCGTGTTGTCTTAGTGTATTTTCTACACCCCTCCCAACCCCGGCAGCGCGGAAGCATTCTTGGTGTTGGACGTCTTTGCCAGCACTTGATATTATCCCCGTTTGGGGGTTCTGCCAGCCAGTGGGCGTAAAAGAGGCGTCTTGTTGTGGCTTTAATTTGCATTTCCCCAGTTCTGCATGTGGCGGAGCATCTGGGCTTCCTCCCTCGCCAGGAGTCCATCTGCTCTCGTGCCTCGGTGCTTGCTGTTGGATGCTGTCGGTAGCGTGCCTGCCTGTAGCTGCCCTCTCAACTCCTCATTTGCGGGATCGACACTCCCGAATCTTAGGAAGTTATTTCAGAGTAGTCATTGTGTGTGTGTGTGTGTATGTGTGAGTGTGTGTGTACATGTGACATAGTCTCCTGCTATGAGCCTGCCAGGGAGGGTTGGCAGGCACCTCCTACAGACTCATAAGGCCTCATGTCATCATTTGTGACTGTCAACTTCTGCCACAGATTAATAGGCGACTTGTTGCTGGCTTTAGGCGAAGCACGTTTAGGGCTTCTGAGGCATCCAAGGATCAACCCTGTACCCTTGGGCTTCACTTTTGGGGGGTTGGTTTTATCCTAGGCCCTTGTGTTCCCTGGCCATTTGCCAGCACCTGCTGAGGCGGTGGTGGCTTCATTCATGCTCGCTCTGAAATGATTGGGCTGGCTCAGAGTACACAGTGTCCTTGAGTCTCTGGTCAGGGGCACAGAATGTTTCAGTTGGGGTGGAGTCAGCCTCCCCCAAGCCACACAGATCTCTTCGTGGAAGTCAGAGCAGATGGAAGAGGAGCGGATGCTAGATTCCACCAATAAATGTCGGGTTCTGTGGCGGCATGGCTGGTTGCTCAGCAGTCCTCTTGCTTGCTTTTGGGCATATGCCTATGTGGCAGATGGCTGAGCCTCCTGGAAATCTGATCTATGGAAAATTAGAGGATTTTTCTTAATTATGAAAATTGTCATGCTGGTGGAACATTGTGGAAGAATAGCACAGCAGCATCGACCTTCCCCTCCCCCCGCTGCTAGGTTCCGCTAGTGGAAGGCAGCACCCTTGCCTTCCGCAGAGTCTTGCAGAGCGTGCCACCATAAATTGCAGGCTCTGTGGCACTCGGCGCCCTAACCCTTCAGTTCGCCTCTGTCGAAAGCAAGATCATGCCCCACGGAACCCAGAGCCACCTCCACACCCAAGCGTGTCAACAATGAGCTCTTTGAGCTCATATAACATCCCTCCAGATAGCAAGTGCCTGAAATGTCCCTAAGTCCTTCATGTCCCTGTGTGGTCAAGACTCAACAAGAGTTACACACTGGGTCACTGGTTTGTCTCTTTAGTGTCTTTTAGCCAAGGATAGCCTCGTTCCTTCCAGATTGAAAGCTCCAGATTAAAATTAGCTCCTTTTCTTCAGTGATGATTACTTACAATGTTTTTATTAGCATACATTAATTATTCACAACAATGGCTTTTACTATGACATTTTCAAATGTCTATGCAATGTATTTTGATGCTCTCCACATGCACTCTTGTCCCCCTCTTCCTAAGTACGATCCCTTCTACTTTCATGTCCTTTTCCCCTCTAATGAGTTTATTAGAGTTAACTTTACAGGAGCATGTAGCTACACCATTATCTAAAATGTCTCCCCTTCCCCGAACAACCGCCAATTGCCTATAGATCCTCATGGAGGAGCCTGGCCTTGACAGGCTGCTGGAGGACCTGCCTTGTGAAGGTTCTCATGCAGACAGTCAAAGGCTATATGTCTCTCCCTGGGCAGCACTGGGGCCTCCTTCCCACCGTCCTTGTGGTGTCGCTTGCGTGTAGTCTGACCGCTGCTGTAAACCCACGGCCTGAAGAGTCAGGGTTCCCTCAAAGCAGTTAAAATAAAACACTCGTCTGTTTTGCTGCCATGATTCCACCTCTAGCACTCTGTTTCTAGTGTTTCCACTCAACGCTCCCCGTGTCCGAAGGACAAAAGCGATTCTCATCCAGTAGGTCTTCAGGTAATGACCTCCCCCAGGTTTGTTGTCGAAATTTGGTTTTTTTTTTTGTGTTTGCTTACACAGTCGGTGACGAGAAATCTGTAAAGCCATGTATTGACTTCTCTGTAGATAACACGGCCTTTCCTGCCATCTGCCTCAAAGGTTTTCTGTCTCTGGTTTTCAGTGGTTTGAAAACATTTGCAGGCATGCCATCGTTTTCTTGGTATCTTATCCTTGTTGGGGTTCTCTGGGTTTCTTGGCTCCGTGATCTGGTGTCTGTCACCAACTTGGCAAATGTTAGTCATGATTCCTTATAATATGTCTTCTGCTTCCTTCTCTATTTCTTCTCCTTCTGGGATACCAATGCCATTCTGTACTTGGGTGCCTGCCTCCTCAGATGTGACACTACCTCTCTCCTGGCCGAAGTGTGCACCTCTCAGTGTTTGAGTCTTCAGGGCTGTTACCTCTCCTCTGTTGTCCTAAGGGCAGTTGGGGAGGTCCCTGGAAGTAAGTGGGATGGTTAATTTCAAATTGTCAGCTTGATTGGATTAAGAAACACTTGAGTGAGGGTGTCAAGATGGCTTGGCAAGTTAGTTAGGCGCTTGCTGCCAAGCCTGATGCCCTGAGTTCAATCCCCAGGGTTCACATGATGGAAGGAGAGAGAGCATCTCCTGAAACCTGTCTCTTGACCTCCACATGTGTGCCGTGGCATGCATGTGCCTGCCTTCACATAAAATAAATATTTACAAAAGAAACATCCAGGTCACTAATGAGGCTGCTTTGGGAGGAGGGAGGTTAGCTCTGACTGTGGGTGGCACCATCCTGTGGGTGAGATTCCTGGACTGGAGATAAAGCCAGCTGAGTGTCTGTGTTCTCCCTTTCTGCTTCCTGACCTGCCCAGATGTGAGTGAGTTGCCATTTGCTGCAACCTACTCCTGCCACCATGCCTTCCCTTCCATGGTGGTCCTCAAATTAAGAGCCTCTCCCTGCAGAGCTTGCTTCTGTTCAAGTGTTTGGCCAATACAGCAAGAAAGGAGATTAATGCAGAGGGCAGGACTTCAGTTAGCCTCAAAGACTTCACCTTCCCACACCCACCTCTCAGCCTCTAACAGTAGCTTAGACACTTCTAGGCATGGTGGCCATTGGTGAAAGGCCATCGAGAAGGAAAGTGTTGGCCTACTTTTTAAAAACTTTTGTATCTACATTTCTTATATCTCTGTCTCCCTACTCTGCCCCAATCCCTCCAATACCCCAACACCAAGTAGTAGAGAGAAAGGGTTACTGGGAGAGGGGGCACAGTTCTTTTAGCTGCTTCCTGCTGGTTAGGGTCATCAAGTTCCTGGGAGCCAGCGCAGTCCTTGTTTCAGGAGATCTCCAACTTCCTGTCTCACTGCATCAACAGCAACAGGAGCCACATGGAGGAGGTAGCAGCAGTCTTGTTCTTTCTCGGATCTCCACACTCTCTGAGCTCTGGCATTTATTCTCTCTCCAGAGTCCTCAGATTTAAACTCTCCGAAGCTGGCAAAGAGCTCTCAGAGCCCGCACAAGGCGAATAGTCTGCTGCTGTCGGCTATCTGAATCAGTCCCACAGCCTACACCTGGGATTAAAATAAAAACATGTTTACATTCACAACAGGAAAGACATGAAGCGCTGAGCGGCTTAAGACAGTGCTGGTTTTTATTTGGGGACAGACCTACAAGAGAGTTCTCACAAGCTTATGGGGGCAGGAGCGGGGTGTGAGGAAGGAGGTTGAAAAGTTGCCTTTTTTGGCTTTCAGTTGGCTGTTGCTGAGAAGCGGTCAGTCAAAGAGTGTCAGGTGATGACTGATACTATTTGGGTATTGGGCATCCACGAAGTCTGTGGAACAAGTTACATTGGAAACCAAACCACTGTAGTTACAGGAACTCTCCCAGTCCAACTAGAAGGCCGGAGCTTTGCACGAGGGCATGGCTCTGGTTAGCAATTGGCATCTTTCCCAAGCCAGGCCTCTGATGGTCGTTTCTCTCCGTTGGCCTCTTTCCTGTTTCTGAGGTTTCAGCTCGTTATAATTTGCAGCAGATAAAGGTATCTGCTGCCAGCCTGACAACCTGCATCTGACCCCAGGACCTACTCAGTGGCAGGAGAGAAGCGACCTCTGTAGATTCCCCTGGCTTCCACATGCTGCTACGGCAGGTGCCCCCCATCTCATCCTCCTTTTGTCCACCTTCCTGCCAGCTCAGAGGCTGGCATGGAGGATGGCATCTACATCCCCCCCTTTTTGTCACAGGCTCTTCTTTTCTTGGCCATGTTCTTACCTGACGGACAGCTGAGCCTCAGCTACATCTTGTCACTCACAGCAAATGACGTAACAGACTCCATGGCCGGCCTAATAACCTCTTCAGATGTGATAGTCTATGGTCTGTCAGCTCTTTTGGAGCTCCCCCACGCTCACATGGCCAACCTTGTTCACCGAGGAGGTATGCCACTCCACACTGGCACAACAGAAGAACCTGGGGTTCTCACACAGATACTCCTCCTTCCATGGAGTCAGGGCTGTCATCACCAGTAGGGATAATACCTTCACTACAGCAGCAAGGAGACATGCCATTCCACTCCTCATGGGAGGACGCTTTAGCCTCAGAAGCTTTAGCCTCAGTTACACATCCTAGCACCCGCTGTAGGAGCCATGCAGCGGATCTTCCCCAGGCCCCTTGGTTTTTACCTTGTCCCTGTTTGTGTGCCAAGGGCTGCATGACTTTTCCTGGGGAGATGTGAATGAACGCCTCTTCACCCCAGACAGAGAACCAGCAACAGATCAAAGAAACCATTCCACCTCAGTCTAGCTTAACAAACCAACGGATTTAACTGTAGTTACTTATAGGAACATGGATGAGGGGTTCCTTTTGGGACATGGGCAACGGGCAACTTACAGGAGGCTCCATCACCGAAGAGAAGTCTCTCACCAGCAATTACTAACTGCGTGTATGTTTCTCTGGGAGGAGCAAGATGTCAAGTACAACCTTGTGGCCCACCTGCTAAGTGCTTGCTCCTTTATTTCTAGGAGGGGATTCTAATAGGTCCAATCTAGGACAGCCATGTTCTGTTCAGAGGTCCGTCCCACAACACACTTAACTCTGTTCTTTGGATCTCTGAGATGGATCCTTTGGATCTCAGAGTTCACGAACTGCTTTTCTTTTTCTTTCTTTCTTTTTTTTTTTTCCAGTGTTGTGGATCCTGCCTGTGGCTTTGTGGCATCATGCATGCTAAGCAGGCCCTCTGCTGCCGCTGTGCCCAAGCCATACTGCCTGCTGTTTTTGCGGCCCACCCAGTGGTATTTCCATTCTAGATACTGAACTTTGCAGGTTAGAATTCCTATTTTGTTCTTTGGGGCATTGCGTTTCTCTGCTGACAGCCTCCATCTGCTCACTCATTGTGACCATCTGGTTTTCCGAATTCTTTGAAAAATCGTTCTGCGTTGAGCCTGTCTGGAGTAGTTGCTCCCCACATCTCTGAGTGGCCCTCTTGGGCAGCTCTCCTCCCTGCCATGCTCACGGTTTCCGGGTCTTCACAGTTGGTCTTTCCTCGGGCTGGGCTGATGGGTGATGCTCTGTAGTGTGGGCTTGGCTGCAGTGAGTCCCACTGGTGGCTGTTTGCCTTTCAGTCAGCATAGCCCTTTGGTGGCTTGTTTTGCAGCTTCTCTCTCTCTCTCTCTCTCTCTTTCTCTCTCTCTCTCTCTCTCCAACTTATCTATTTATTCTCTTTACAGACTGATCACAACCCCTTCTCTCCTCTCCTCCCAGCCCCACTCTTCCATCCTCTTCCTCCATTTCTCTCCCCTCACCCTTTCTTCTCAGAGAAGGAAGCCCGACCCACAAGCCATCTCATCCCACCACTTCATGTTCCATTGGGAAGTGTGTCCTCTTCCACTGACGCCAGACAAGGCTGTCCAGCTAGGGGAAAGCAATCCAGTAGCAGGCAACTGCATCCATGTCAGTGACAGCCACTGCCCCAGTTGCCAAGGGACCCACATGAAGACTGAGCTGTCCATTAGCTCCATATGTATAGGGGGCCGAGGTCCAGTCTATGCATGCACTTAGGTTGGTGGTTCAGTCTCTGTGGGTCCCATGGGCCTAGATTGGTTGACTCTCTTGGTCTTCTTGTGGAGTTCTTGTCCTCTTTGGGTCCCTCAACCCTTCCCCCAACTCTTCTACAAGATTCCCAGATTTCTGTCTAATGTTTGGCTGTGGGTTTCAGCATCTGTTTTGATCTGCTGCTGGATGGAGCTTCTCAGAGAACAGTTAGCTTGGCTCATGTCTGCTGGTCCCCAACAGCTGCTGGTCTCTGAGATTTTTGCAGCTTCTTAAAGGGAGAAACTGGTATGTTTCTTACTCTGGGCCACTTACAGTGGCCTTTTCCTCATGCCTAGCCTTCCTGCCCAGTGCCAGGGGCCTAACTGACCAGGGTGCAAACGTCTCTCAGCACTGTGTACCCTCTAGACTACTCTCTGCTCCTAGAACACATGGCGACCTTGTCCGTGTTCCCTTGCTCAGACAACTTTGTGTAGAAGGCTTTGGGGCCTTTGTGTGCATACCAGAATCTCCAACCTATATAGTTCCTTCCTCTGGGGGCTTCTGCACATAGGTTCCAGCTGTGTTAGTTCTCCAGTTCATTAGCACCACTGTGCCTTCCTGGGGCCATCTTTCTCATGTTTCAGAAAGTGTTCTGGGCAGAAGATGGCAGAACATGAGCATAGTGTCCACTACTTGTGACTCATTACTGGTTCTATGATCATGTTTGGGAGGAGCCACCAGTGTCTGTATTAGCAGGAGCTGAAAACCAGGTATACTCTTCTCGGACCTCATTCCTGTGTGTTCTGCACACCTCATTCTGTGCCTTGTGCTTTACTCTGAACAACAGTCCAGAGGACATAGTGTGAGGGCACACGGAGAGCTGATGTCCTCTCTGTCACGGATGCCCAGAGTCTCATTGTGTGGCTGAATCTTGGTCCCTTGCTGAAGGACAGCGGAGGCATATCCATTGTACTGTCACTAACAATACCGTGGCGCTGGCTGTCCTTGCTGTATGCTCTCCACTGAAGCCACGTACTCTGTGTCTGTGCTTCAGTCACATGTGGCTGAATTGTTCCTGCAGCACCTGTCTGCTGTGTTCCCAGGTGAGGGCCACCTAGAAATCAGGCTTACCTTGTTGGCTATGAGGGCCGTGTGTGTGTGTGTGTGTGTGTGTGTGTGTGTGTGTGTGTATGTGTGTGATGGCCGTGGCCCTTTCTCTGACCTGGCTGTTTCTGTCTTTTGCCCCCCCCTTCTGTTTTGTTGCTATGTATGTATCCCAGCTGGCCTCAAATTCCAGCCTCTGCCTCCCAAAGGCTGGCACTACAAGCATGCTCCACCATGCCTGGTACCATTCAGGGCACTGTTCTCAACACTGGGCTGGCCCTGTGGCTCCATCCTGGGCCTGGCTGGTCTCCCCATGCCGCTTAACCCTCAGGGCTCAGCTCAGGAGCTGCCCTCCTTTGCCCTCTTGTCTCTTCTGTTTCCTCTCCTTGTTCCCTTCTTCGCTGTCCTCTCTGCCCTCTGCCCTGCGGGTTTGAGGGCAGAGGCAGGGCTGTTCCCTTGGGTTCTGTGCTGTGGCAGCCACTCAACAGCTTCAGCACTTAGTTTTGCTTATAGGCCTCTCTCTTTCCCTGGGTCATCTCCCAGGCCCTTTTGGTTTGTTTCCAGAGCTCAATCCCACTTCCTTCTAAGCCTCTTCTCTGAGAAGCTAGTGGAACAGTGGGTGCTCTGAGTGGGGGTAGAGTGGGGAGGGGTTGGGGTAAGGCTGAAAGAGCCCAGGGTGTCTGATGAAGAGGGCTGCTCAGACAAGCAGGGCCAAGAAAAGAAGCAGGCTGGAGCTTTTCTTTCTTTTTTTTTTTTTCTTTCACCATCTTAAAAAGAAAGCAACAGCATCCATATGTTAAAAATAAACTATTTTCACTTTAAAAGGGCAAAAACAGCCCAAACAAACAGAGCTAATGAAAGGTTTTTGGCTGAAGGCTGGGCTTGGAAACTTACAGCCACCCAAAGATGGAAGCTATTCAGACCAGGACAAACCCAGCAGGGCCACCAGCAGGGTGCCAGCCTGTTGTTCACAGGGGGTGGCCACGAGGCAGAGGCATGCATGGTGCACACTGTGTCCTGAAGGCCAGCGACCGTCATTTGCTGGGGTGGGGGTGAGACACAGCTGTACAGACAGCCCTGTGTGGATAGGCAGTCAGGGAAGGCTGCCTGAGAGAGGTGGCCCTCTGTGCTGTAGTCTGAAGTCCCTCCAGGCAGAGGAAGGACGCTATACAAAAAATAAGATAATGGCAGTGACCCAGGGGCAAAGCCTCAGCTGGCACCAGGTCAGCGGAAAGGCTGAATGGTTGGAGCATGGATGGCCTACCTGGAGCCTGGTGGATCACTCAGAGCCGGTTCTGTATCTCTGAACGATCTGTTATCTCATGTGAACTGGTTAACTTATCTACTCACTCACTCATTTCCCCACTCATGTACTCATTCATTCATTCACTTACTCAGCTACTCATGTACTCATTCATTCACGTATTCACTCACTCACTCACTCACTCACTCACTCACTCACTCGCTCGCTCACTCGCTCATCTTTTATTTGTCCAGGCCACCCTGGTCCAATCCATTTTCTGAGGTTAGCAGAAGACACTGGGAGGGGGAATCATTTTTGACTCCAGCCTGGTGACATCAGACAAAGACAACTGGAGCAAAGTCCAGGTTTAGCTAAACTCGGAGGAGGATTTTTCTCAAGGGCAGAGTTCAAAGATTCTGCTTTTCCTGGGTTGGGGGAGTACAATCTCTGCCTTTAGTTCCAACCCTTCCATTTCTTCTCCCTCAGGTGTTTAAGGGATACTAGAAACTCTGAGGTTACCTCCTCAATGCATCCTCCTCCATGTCCCTAGTCTGGCCCCACATGACTACATATGGTGATGGCGGTCAGCCAGCTGCCTGTCCCATTGCACATGATATTTGAAGCCACTGAATCCAAGTGACTAGCGAGACAGGCGCAGGTGGGTCCAGCAGAGCCTGGCAGAGCCTTGATGGATGCCTGAAGGCAGGGTCTGGCTAGGCCAGATCTTAGGCAGGGACTGAGCCAGCCTCGAAGCCAAGCAATTGGATGAGGGAAGGGGCCGGGTGACCTGGCCTCCGTCCAACAGGAAAGCAAAGGTGGCCAAGTGGGCCACAGTTGAGTTTGTCTCACCAAGAGGCTTCTAGACACCAGGCAGGTCAGAAGCTAAAGCCAGAGGGACTCTACCCTGCAGAGGACTATTGAGGGTGGCAGCAGGAAGGCTGGGACAAGCTCTGTCTGGAGTGGTGACTGAGCACTGTGGCCACCTGACTGCCGCTTGCCACTTCCATCCTTAGACTCACTGTAGGACTCATGCATTGGGACTATAGCTCAGAGCGGCCTATAGCCTCCTACAATATGACCTCTAAACCCCTGACGGTCCAGCCTCTGGAGGGACAAAGCTCATGTGACCACTCACCAAGGACAATGAAGAGCCAGCTGTTTTCACTATGGTGGCCTGGTAACGAAGCTGGATATACCAGAATCCAAGGTTCTTTTGGGAGAGCAACAGAGGCACCAGATCCCTCCCTGTCTACCTCTCCTTACCCATGAGCTCAAGATACAGAGTTTCCCCGCCTCTCAGAAAACCCCAGTTCTGGTCCCTGCCCCCACGTCCCATAGCCCTTCCTTAGGCCTTGGATCCCAGCAAACCTCTCCTGTCTTGTTCCCCAGAAGGTGACCAGAGGACTTGAATCAGGAACTCCTGTGAGTCATCTCACTGAATGGCCAAAGTCACCCTGCTGGCAGCATGATACCAGCTGGCAATGCTCTGTCACACCCAACAGGTCACAGTGCTTCACAGAGTCCCCGGAGTGCTCTGTGGGGGAGGCGGGCTACTGCTTACTCTCCACCCCTGTCCACCACCGTATGTGCATCTGAGTGACACAGGTGCCTGGAACATGCTTAAGCAGGAGGTAGAGGGACAGCTGTCCTCTGTGCTCAGGGCCCGGAACCTGCAGCTGCTTCAGAGCTCCCCCCACCACCACCCACAGAACAGAGATGCTTTCAAAGCACATCTAGACTCATGTCCTCCACACCTCCAGGGTTCAGTCTGGTGAGGGACAGAGAAAGGATCCGGGATCACGGGCACCATCAAGTAAGTAGGGAGCTGAGTGAATGAGGCAGTGACTGAATAACCGAGAGAATGAGTGAGTGAGTTAAGGGATAAGTGAATGAGTGAGTGAGCGAATGAGTCAAAATATCTGCTAAGTTTTCTTAGGCACTCAGCAAACCTCCTAGCTGGCCTGTCATCTCCTAAGCGTGGCCTGACTCACTCATCTCTGATTTTCTGGCTCTTCTGTTACTGTTTTTGAAAGGTTCTGCCTCAGTCCTTTGTACTTGCTGCCTGAGAAAGCAGACTCCCCCCAACTCATCCTTTGGCTCACTGGCTGCTTCTCTTAGGTTTGCTTATGTCCCGTTTTCCCAGTGAGGTCTCCTCTGACTGCAATATTGAACCTTCCCAGTTGACACCTAACACCCTTCTCTAACACACAACGCACAGGCTTTCCTTCCTTCTTCTCTGCCCTCCATCCTCTTCCTCTGTCTATGACCACCTCCGGCCTGGCATCTTCTTCACTTGTGGCCCTGCTTCCAGGATACCTGGTTGTTGGCATCAGATCTTTGGCTCCTTCAGTACTTCCTGGACACGCTGAGCACTTGAAAAATGTGTGTGGAGAGAAGAAAAAAAAAAAAAAAAGAATGACAACTGCTTTACCCTGATTAATTTGACCTTGGAGACCCAGAGTTTCCAGAACCTGGGCAGGGAGGGTGGAGTAATCTTGGGCTCAGGAGAGAAGCCTAAGTGTCCAGGTTTGGGGAACCATGGAGGGCTATGGGAAAGCCATAGCCTTTCCAATGGGAAGGCCACCCCCATTGGAAAAGGTGTCTAGTGAGGGTAGGTGGATAGGGAGGGCAGGATGTAGTTCATCTAGGTAGGCTAAGGCAGCAGAGCTGGCAGCCAAGTGAGTGCAGATGGTGAGATGCTAGCCCAAAAAGAAAGGCTGGGCATGGAGGAGTGAGAGGGCCCTCCTCCATTTGTGTCTGGTCCACCTGCCTCCTTGCTGAGAGTGGGCATGCTCCTGATCTGTGTGGCCAAGGGACATAGAGCCCAATGTCCCTGCTCCCATGTGAGTGGGCTGGTAGTAGGCAAGGCTGTCTTCCTGTGTGCCGCTGTTGCTGCATCTCCGCAGCTAGCACAGCACGTGGGATCCAGGAGGAGGAAAGACTTGGCTTTTAGAATAGATTGAATGAATGGTGGCACTGTCTCTGGATCCTGCTTCCTGCATGAGCTTCCTGAGAAGCGCTGCTGTCTGACAAGAGGTGGAGCAGCAAGGAGGGCTTCCAGGAGATGGTGGGGAAGATAGCCATGGTGACACCCTCCTCCATGGCTATAGGCAGCATGTGCAGGCCTCAGGGAGCCCCTGGTCCACCTGCAGAGCTGTGCTCTGCCCCAGGGTTCTGCAGCCTACTCCATGGGACAGGCTGGAAAGAACTGTCTAGACTGGTTTTGACCGCACAGGTAGGACAGGCCTGAGGATACAGGGGGATATGCTTGGGTTGGGAGCCAATGGAGAATGTGGTGAGCAAGGGAGAATGGAGTGAAGGAGTCTTGTCAAACAATGAGCGAAACCTAGCCAAAGTAGCCTGGAGCCAGGCAGGACCTGCTCTGACCACCAACATTGTCTTCTGGTTGGAGTGACTGGAGATTAGTGGAGTGTTGGGAGTGATTGCCTCATGAAAATCAGCAAACATAAGGCGCAGGGATCCCCAGCCCTTGCTCTGAGAGCCAACTGTCAAACATTTATCAGCACCGAGAACTGGCAGGAACCAGCAAGGAACACAGCAGATAGCTCAGCTGTGGGGTGTGAAGATGACACCAACACAAATAGACACAGATAGACAGTTGCATGCAGACACAGAGAGTCACCAAGATGCACAAACTCCCACAGAGACATCCAGACACAGGTGCGCACACACACACACATCAGCAAGACACACATATATGCTTGTATGCACATGAAGACACACTCACACATTCACACATACCCACACAGAAACACAGAAACACAGGAGCAGATGAAATTCAGCCATTCATCCTGACTCCTTTAGCCCTCAACTGCCCCTCAGGCATGTTTCTGACAGGTGGCCAGCCCTACCAGAGCTACCTGGACTCGCTCCTGGTCATTGACTAAACAGATAACATGGGCAGATGGAACTCAGTATGATGAACTCATTGCCAAGAGTTTTCTTATGTGTCAGCCATTTATCACTTATCCATGATCTATTCAGCCTCCTGCCTGCCCTCCTTTCCATATCCACCCATTCACCATCCGTTTATCATTCCATCTATCTGCTCCTATGCACTGACCATCTACTTCTCTCCACCATCTGTCTAGCTATCTGTTCATTCCCCACCCATTTACCTGAGTATTTCATTCTCCCTCACACTGATCCCTATCCAACCACCAGCCCCCACTCTATGAATTTCATTACCAGGAATGACCTTGAATGAATCTGGAAGGAGTCCATATTGAGCATGCTGAGCTATGCTGGCTCTTCGGTGAGTGTGGCAGGTCCCCTCTTGATGACCTTTCCAAACCAGAGCTGAGTCTAGAGCTGCCCGGCAGAGCCCTTTTTGCTGTTACTGTGTTACTTCACCAAGGGTTGGACATGACAGAGGAGGGGCATTACCAAGGCCAGAGGCTCTGTAGGGTGTGAGGACCAGGAAGAGAATGGGGTGCATCAAATCTTCTTTTCTCTTGGGGCATTTCCCATGGGAATGTGGTTCAGGCACCAGACCCAGGGGCCGAAGAGCCAGACAGATCAGAGTGCAGGTAGGAGAGATGGAGGCTGAGCTAGAGAGAGGGGTCCCCAGAGGGTGCTAGGGGTGTGCTGGTTGGTTTTTGTCAGCTTGACACAAACTAGAGTCACCTGAGAAGAGGGAACCCCAGTTGAGAAATAGCCTCCATTAGGTTGATCTGTGGGCACATCTGTGGGGCATTGTCTTGATTAATGATTGATGCGGGAAGTCCCAACCCACTATGGATAATGTCATCTTTGGGCAGGTGGTCCTGGGCTGTATAAGAAAGCAGGTTATAAAAAAAAAAAAAGAAAAGAAAAGAAAAAAAAAAAAAAAGAAAGCCTGTGTGTGCAAGCTGTGGAGAGAGAGCTGGGAAGTAGCATTCCTTCAATGGCCTCTGCTTCAGTTCCTGCCTCCAGGTTCCGGCTTGAGCTCCTGCCCAACTTTCTTCAGTTATGGACTGTAACAGGGAAATGCAAGACAAATACACCCTTTCGTTCCCCAACTTGGCCATGGTCAGTGCTTTGTCACAGCGATGGAAAGCAAACTAAGGCAGAGGGCTGTCCAGGAAACCTCCTGGTCAAAAAATGACCTTGTAACTCAATGGGAGCATTGGGTCTATGTGAACCGGGAAGAAAGGAACCCTCTTTGGTAAGAAGGGATTCTCTGAGGGACACTTGGCTCTCCAGTGTCATCTTTTGTATGTGGGGAACCTCAGGGTCCTACAGACCTCTCAAGACTTGGGGTTATCATACAGGTTATTTTAAAGGTGTATGTGTGTGTGTGTACATGCATTCATGTGGTTCTCTGGGTTGGGAACATGCTTGGAGGGCAGGACTTTGGGTGTGTACAGGTGACCAGGCCAGAGAAGACAGTGCTGCTGCCCCTGGCTATGGAATCAGGGGACAGTGGGACTTCTTCCTTTCCTCCTCCTCCTCTTCTTTTTGGTTTTTCAAGATAGGGTTTCTCTGTGTAGCCCTGGCTGCCCTGTAACTCACTTTGTAGACCAGGCTGGCCTTGAACTCAAATCTGCCTGCCTCTGCCTCCCAGGTGCTGGGAGCCAGCATGCCCAGCTCCAGCCTCTTATTTCTTTATGAGGCTGACTGGCTGTGGAGACCCGGCTGTTCTCAGAGCATAACAAGCTATATGTTCCCTAGTGATGGCGACCTGTGTACGCCTTCCCCTGCCTACCTAGGATCTGGCAGCCAAGCTGCTGATAGGGACATTCTGGCTTTCAGGTTGCTGTGGAAACCCACTGCTGATTTTCTGTATATTTCTCTGAGGAGATAGGGCTGGGGTTCTTTTGAGAGTCAGCATGCCCTGGGATGTGATCTGGGCAGGCGCCACCACCACCACTGCCCCTACTCTGCACTTCAGGCCACGACTAGAGAGCAGGGCTGCTCACCCCTCCTGCTGTTCTTGTCTGGGCCCTGTCTTCTCATGCCCACGACACAGCCAGATGCCTGGCCTTGCCTGCACCCGTGGGTCCCCAGCAACTCTGGAATATCTAAGCACCTTTCTTTACGTCCTTCACTCAGCTCATCACCCTATCCAGGCTTCTTTTATCTCCCTCTGGGATGATGCAGTTGCTCCAGGCCCCCCAGATAGCTTCTCTGCCACCCCTTTTCCCACAATATTTCATGACCCACAGCAATCCTAAAGCTATTTTTTCCCCACGAATCCTTGCTTGCCCCTAGTATGAAACCCAACTTTACCCAGGCTGGTGTGGCAGGTGACATAGTGACAGATTGTTTTCTGTATCTAGGCCCTTTTCCAGGGGACTCTTCATGTTCCTGGGGGAAGAGGGCACATTTTGGACCCAGAATCAGGTTCGGTCATGAAGAACATGGGCCGAGGAGCAAATAGCTATGTGTGTGTCTAGGGCCTTGGCAGAAGGCTTTGTCAGCTGACCTTGTGTACTGGCTGGTTTTGTGTGTCAATTTGACGAAAGCTAGAGTTATCAGAGGAACCTCAGTTGAGGAAATGATGCCATGAGATTCAGCTGTAGAGCATTTTCTTAATTAGTGATTGATGGGGGAGGGCCCAGCCCATTGTGAGTGGTGCCATTCCTCCCTGGTTTGGTGGTCCTGGGTTCTATAAGAAAGCAGGCTGAATAAGTCATGTGAATGGAGCCAGGAAACAGCACCCCTCCATGGCCTCTGAATCGGCTCCTGCCTCCAGGATCCTGCCCTATTTGAGTTCCTGTCCTGACTCCCTTCAACGATGAACAGCAATGTGGAAGTGT
Organism: Meriones unguiculatus; assembly: GCF_030254825.1. Lineage (NCBI taxonomy): Eukaryota > Metazoa > Chordata > Mammalia > Rodentia > Muridae > Meriones > Meriones unguiculatus. Next base: position 29,293,728 of record NC_083360.1, on the reverse strand, counting down.
AAGCCAAATAAATCCTTTCTTCCCCAACTTGCTTTTTGGTCTCTCTCTCTCTCTGTGTTTGCAATAGAACTGTTACTAAGACACTTCGTGAGAAGCCTCTCTCACCCTCCCACTGCCCACAAAGAGAAGAAACTGACCCAGCTTAACCTGCTGGCATCAGTTGGCCTCCAGGCAAGCCCAGTCCTCGGCTGGTGTTGTGTGAGGAGCTTTTGTTATGGAGCAGAGCTGACGGATAGAAGGCCTTGTGCCTCAGCCTCCACCAGGCTTTGGCTTTCTTGGCAGCCTACATTTTCCCAAGAGGGACGCCTCAGATCAGGCCCATCTCTTCCTACATCAGTGGACTTTTCTTTGGACCTGACTCCCCTATACAAGAGCTAGGCTGGCAAACACAGGGAAGTGACCCCTGAGCCTCCCAGTCAGAGTTGGACTCCAGCTGCAGCACTTGCCCATCCTGTATGTTGAAACTTTCAAAGGAGTCATGTACTTCGCTGCCCCATGCGGGCATCTGTCACTGGAGGGAGACCAGACCCTCAACAGAGACTCACAGGGACCTGGAGATGAGGAGCCTCCCAGGTCTTTGCCATGTATGTCTGCATGTGGGTATGAGAGCATGAGTGCAGGTGCTCATGGAGGCCAGAAGAGGGCAGTGGATCCCTTGGCATTGGACTGATAGACAGTTGTGGGCTGCCTGATGTGGGTGCTGGGAAACAAACTCAGGTCCTTTGGAAGAGCAGCAAGTGCTCCCTAGCACTGAGGCTTCTCATTTCCCCCCTTTACAACTTTTCGTTGTTTGCTTGATTGTATTTTTGAGACAAGGTTTCTTTGTATAGCCCTGACTGTCCTGGAACCAGCTCTGTAGACCAGGCCAGCCTCAGACCCAACCCCACCCCTTTAAAACTTTTGATTGGCATCTTCTGAGCTTGTTCAGCGTCCCTGTCAAGGTGATCTTGCTCTCTGCCCTTGTCTGTGGTATGTAGTCATGCAGGAACTGTTTGCTTGATCTCTTTTTTTTTTTTTTCATGCCAATAGTATCCTTGAGGACTTTGAGGTCCTGTGGGAAGCTGGTGGGGTGTTATGATTTCTTGCCAGACTCCTTTAAGCCAAGAGTGTTCCCTGTGTTCCCAAGGTGAATGCCAAGCACATACATTTTAACATTACTTTTAAAAAGTTCATTAGCTGCTGAAGCTATGGATGGGGCCTGATTACAGTCTTGGCTCCATTTCTTATGCTTCCCTGAGGGACAACCTTATGTTTATTTTATTATAAATATATTATTTTCTATCTGCCTTGCTCCAAAACTCCTGCTTTTCTAAGTGGCTGGGTCTTTTGGTGTTTTGTTTTCATGTTTATTATTTGTAGCTTCGTTGTATTAAGAAAACGGGAGCTGTGTAAAATTTCATTTAAAATATTTATCGACATTTCCTTTGCATCTAAATGACTGTGAATATGCTGCGTCGCCCAGGCCTGTCTCTGAAGCATTGGCGCTGCGGTGCCTCTCGCCTCTCTTGTCACACGCCTGGCTTATTTATCTTGGTCTTCTGAGTGAAATAAGAGCAGAATCGTGAATAGAAAGGGGAAAGATAGGAGCTGTGTTTGTAATAATTACGTTCTCTCTCTTTCTCTCTCTCCCTCCTTCCCTCTCTCCTTCCTTTGCTGTATGTGTTTTTGTTAATTAACTCACAGATATTAATTACCACCTTTATTTGGAAAATCCAGAAGGACCCTCAATATTCCAGTTTTTTTTTTGTTGTTGTTGTTGTGAATTCAATTTTGTAACATGAATTCCCCAACCAGCCTTCTTCGTTTTTGCCATCCTTTCATATTAAACCCTCTGCGTTCTTTTGTTTTATGGCATCACTCACAGGTGGGAGATTGTGGATTTAATTTGGATTGAAATTGTCCAAGTATTGTCCAAGTGGTGTGCTGTTTCTCTCCCCTCTCCTCTTTCGCTCCCTTCTCTTCATCTTGTAGACTTACAGCTTCTGCCTTTCCCCTTCCTATCCACGATTCTACTCTTATTTTTAAAATAGTCTTAGAGCTTTATTTAGTTAATAATAAAAATCTAAGCAGCTATTTTGGGCTCCATTTTGCAAGAAACAGGGAGTCAACGCCTCTCCTTTCTGTCCCCACCCTCCCTTTTCTAGGTGCATTAATTTCCACAGAGCTATAAACCATTTTGCCTCAAATTAAATCCCCTGATCTTTTGTAATGCATTCTATTTTGCTGGCATTATTGTAATTTTATTTAAACTTGTGACAGCTGCAAGTTTTCTCCCAGTAGTTGCAGTTGCTTTAGGCTCTGTAGCTCCAGGATCTCTCTAGTTTCTCCCCAGCTCCAGGATCGCCACTCGGAGTGGTTTGTTTAAATGGGTGCCTTGGTCAAGCAGCTCCTACAGGGTGAGGCTATGGGCATCATTCTGGAACCTTCATAGATGGCTGGGAGGCTTTCAGGCCTGATATACCAGGGTCAGTTATCCCATGGTCTCCAGACACCAGACACCTTTCAGTGGAAGACCTATGATTTAGGCTTAATTCTAGCTGTTTTTTTTTTTTTTTTTTTTTTTTTTTTTTTTTTTTTTAGATTATCTATTTTTGCTTTCAAAATTTTCACAGATCTTTTTCATGAAATGGAAGCACTGTGCCACACTGTTCTCTAAGTATTGCTTTCTACGTTATTTTTTCCCAGGATTTCAGTTCCAAGAATTAGAAAGTTTTCTTCTATTACGTCTGTAGTAATTTTTTTTTTGTTGTTGTTGTTCCCCTACTTTGTCTTATCTGCCTAGTGCCTGTTTCATCTGCTTCCATGCTTCCTCCTTCCCACCCCTCCATCCTGCCTTCTTACCTGTCTCCCTGATAGGGTGTGCTCTATAGCCTAGGCTGGACTCAGATTCTAGATCCTCTTATCTCCGGTCTCCTAAATGCTGGGCTGACAGGAGTGTATCACCAAACCCAGCTGCATCTATTCTCTCATTTGCAGTTAAGAAATCTTTTTATTTTTTTCAGTTTCTCATTTTTGAAGCTAAAGTCTGATGTGTACTGCTTCTAAAAGCTTCATGAGATCGGTCACATTTCTCTCTGTTCATGCTTGAGAGAGCTTGCCTTGTGCTGTACAGAGAAAAGCAGGTCATTTTGTTCTGATAGATAGCTCAGTGGGGGACAACAGTAGCAGACCAGCTAATCACCCAGGGGGGGGGGGATGTTAAAAGCAAGATCTGGAGGGTGGATAAACAGAATGGGTGGATGAATGGTCCAGTATAGGATGGCCAGATGTGGCCAAGACATGGATTGATGGGTAAATAGGTAGCTATTTACCTATAGCTAAAGGTGATAGTTGTCTGATGGGTGTGGGTGAGAGGATGGGGTACTAGTTGGGCCAATGATGGGTGTTGCCATTGTGTTCTTCAGTGGATGGCTGCCCTGGTGGTCAGAACCCCACCACGGTGCATCAGTAGACTGATAGGACATACTGTCACTAGGTGGCTGCTATGTCTAGTGACTAGTTAGTTTTTAGGTGCACACTGTATAGACAGATTTGCATATTCATGATGTTTGGAGGTGTGGCTGACATGTGAGAATGAATAGGTTTGTGTGTGTGTATGTAGGTGGGAGTGGTTGGAGGAAAGAGTGGCTATAACGGGTGGCAGGAGGAGGGGCTGAGCTGGCTGAGGGAGGTGGCTGACAGGTAGGGTCGGGAGTGCAGGTCTTAAGCGGATATGTGGGGAGTTGGCTAGGGGCTGTAGTGGTAGATGGTGGATGAGCAGATGGTAGTCAGAGAGGTGGCTGTGGAGCTGGAAGAATGACAGTCTGTCTGGCTGCTGTTCCTCAGGGCTCACAGGATCCGGATGGGGTGTTTTGCCTCCCCACCCCCTTTCCTTATCTCTGAGGCCGAGTTCGCAGCAGAGTCGTTACCCAAGGGAATGAGGAACGTAGCACACACTTCCAGGAAGCGAGCCACCTTTGGTGACTGCCGGTTACCCAGAAAATGCTGTTGCTCAGCTCTTTCAGCCAGAGACGGGGCTGCCTGAGAACTCAGGGGCGAAAATGAAGTCATTTTACTGCATAGTTGCGGAAGGTTCAGATACCTGCTCTCAGAGGCTGTTAGATGATTGCCTCTGGCAGTTGGAGAGTTTTGGGGCTTCTCTGCCTTGTCGTCATGTGTGTGGCTGTCCCTGAGCTGCCTCTCACCCCCAGCACTGAAAGCCACCTCTCCTGGATGGAAGGGGCGTTGTTCTGGCAGCCCCTGTTGCTCCTTCTTCTGACTAGTGTAGGTTGGCCTGGTCCAGGACAGTGCCCTGGGCTGGGAGCTCCTGACTCCTAGACACGCTGGTTCCTCCTGGCATGTCTCCATACATCCTTGCAGGCTGGCCAGGCAAGGCTGGTGGAAGGCTGACCCTCCCGTTAGCTCTAGAGAGTGCGTGAGTGCGCATGCGTGTGAGTGCATGCATGTCCTGTGTGTATGGTGACACATGTGCTTCTTATGTCTATCTTGGGATCCTTGAGGGCTTGAAGTATCTAAGGACAGAGAACTCTTGTCCTTATCACAACCAAAGCTTCAGGACAACAGCTCAGCTACCCTGGTCCTCTGAGTTTCTAGGTGGGTCTTGAGCTGTGTCTTTGAATCCTCTCAGCTGGGGAAGGTGCTAGTTATGGGGAAACTGAGGTTCACCTGGGGTATATGGTTGCCTTCAGGAAGACCACTTAGCTGGCAGAAACAGCAGACCTGGCACCATCTGTCTGGATCCAGGGAGTCCATTTCTAGGATTGCCACCACTTGAGTCTGGCATGTGCTAACACATGCATGAACTCATGACCTCTACACAAGTCCTGTGTTTGCCACAGGGACACAGGGGTTCAGCCATGCGGGTCTCTTGTTCCAGGCTGAAGAGGTGGCAGGGACTGTGGGGAGGGACCTATGACATGGGGGTGTCACCAGGCAGCTTGTGGAGGTGATCCTGCATGCTGTCAGCTATCAGCCTGCTGCCCCAGCCATCCTCAGAACATCATTCAGCAGCCTTGCTCAGAAACCGGGGACATAACTGGGCCAGAGCAGAAAGAGAATGATTCCCCAGATGGTATTTGAACTGCGGAGCTCCAGCAGCTGTGCTGACTCAACCATGTAACTTTGCGATGAGCCCCATAGCATTTTTTTTTCCCCAGAGCCAACCCATCCTGGGCCAGGCCTTCCTCAGGAGTGCAGGGAGAGGCTGTTCCTGACCTCCACTTCCCAAGGGCCCCCTGTCTGCTGGGAGAGAAAAACAGACCCAGATGTGGGCATGGTACCACAGGCCATGGCAATCTCAGAGGTCAGAGCTGTGAAAGAAGATTCCCTGGGGCTGTAAGAAAAAAATCTGGGTGTATGTGTGTGGAGAGATTAAAACCATCAACTGCTCTTCCACAGGACCCAGGTTCATTTTCTAGCACCCACACGGTGCTTATAAGACTCTGTAACTCCAGGGCCCGGGATCAGATGTCCTCTTCTGGCTTCTTGGACACCAGGCACATAAATGGTGCACAGACATATGTGTATCCATACACATAAATTAAGTTTTTTTTTTTTTTTTTTTTTTTTTAAGGAAAGGCTGAGCCTAGCTTTGAGGGAGGGGGTGAAGAAGAGAGTGGAATATGAGAGGGTCTATAAGCATTGCTGATGCAAGCCAAGAGAATCCTGAGGGGGGACCTCCTGGGGACAGGACAGCAGGCTTGAAGTGGCCCACCGAGGCTAGAGCCTTTGAGGACCCCATAGAGAAGGACACATTTAGCACACGCAGAGGCACACAGAGCAGGGAGCCCGCCAAAGTGCGAGTGGCCAGGATGGCAGGAGAAAAAGAACTTCTACACACTTAACAAAGTCCTACTGAAGTGTCTCAGCTGCCTTCTTAAGGCTCAGTGCCCCCAGACCTCACATGTTTCATGACGGGCGGGCTTCTGTGGCCTGGCTAGAGAAGCCCAAGGAGGAGTTCGTCCAGGTTGCGTATCTTAGAGGCTCCTCACTTTCCACCCAGCACTCACCCTGGCTGCCTTACCTTACTTTGCTTGCCTGTGGATTGCCCTTTACTGGGCTGGGAGTCCTGAATGGCAGAGGTGTCCACTTGGGGATGTGTGCATTTGTTCTAGGCAGTAGCTCAGAGTGGGGCACTGGTAGGGATGGAGCTGAGGAGCAAAGGAGGCAGCATAAGGGGTGATGGTGAGTAACAGGGAAAAGTGATGGTTTCCAGGCAGCTCCTGGATCCAGGTAGAAGAGTCCTTGTCCAAGTTAGACTTACTAAGCGACAGCCATGTTAAAAGTCCTCTGGCGGGGGGTTAGCAGGGTAGAGCGAAGTGTAGTGGGGTCTCTTCCAGAAGCCTTAGGGGCTTAGGGAGGGCCCCATGTTGCTTTGTGGAGTCTTGGTTGTGGGACGAAGGTGGGGTTGAAGGTGAACTCCATAGCCTGGAATTATTGCCTCATTGTGCTGAGCTTCAGCCTGGGGTGGGGGTAAAGCTCTGCCATGGGATAGTAGACTTGGGACCACTGGGGCAGAGGGAATGGGAGGCAGGCCATTGCAGTCTGGCCACCTCTCCCTGAGGGGGTAGGGGCAGCAGCTGTGTGTAGCGGGCTTGCTGCTTATCCTGGCTTTGCCTTCTCTGTGTGGATGCTCCCCTCCCACAATCCTTCGGAGCACTCAGAAGGCATTTCTGTCACCTAGCAGAGGTGACCAGCATCTTAGGAAGCATGGTTTTCCCTGAAGCCAGGAGGCTGATGGGCATCTGAAGTCAGGAGGCTCTGGGGGTAAAGATGGGAGCTCAGGCTGTCCCACCCACCACGGGTACACAGGTGAGCCTGTCCCAAGGAGAGTTGAGACCGGCCAAGGCACAAATGGACCTGTGAGGGTGGCTACGCTGAGATGGCAGCCCCTCAGTGAAATAACTCATCGGCATCAAAACTTCCTAGGTGGTGACAGATGAGCCACTGCCAGTCAGGACAGCAGGGAAGCATGGAGCCCCTGAGCCTTGCTTCACGCACCTGTAGGGGGGAAACATCCTACACAGCTGGCCTGGGCACGACAGACACCAGCTCTGACTTGCCCATGCTTCAAGGCTCCATGGCCCAGATAGAGAAAACAAACACGCCTCCGAGCGCCTGGCATCATCAAGCTGAGTCTGAAACTGGAGGGAAGTGGCTGCTCTTTAACAATGGGTCCTTGGAGGGTTTTGCGTGGTTTGGAGACATTCTCTTTCTCCTCCCAGACATCCCACTCCTGTGAACTCCCTGGGGCAGAGAGTGGGCTGCAGCCTCCTTCCTTGTCCTCCTCTCCCAGAGCAGCTTCCCCAGGATGCCCCTGCTCACCTATAAATGATACCCACTTGGAACTTTCAACAGGAGGGGGAAGAGATGGGAAGAGGAGAAGGCAGCTTCTGCCTCCAGCCAGGACCTCTGTGTGTCCTGCCAGGACCTTTGCCCAGGGATCCTTTTTAGCCGGGCATGACGGTGGCACCCTGTGGCTCTCAGCCTACACAGGAACTATGGAAAGGTGGGAGCCCACTTGTCCTGGGATTCGTTGTGAGTCCCGCAAATTTCCTGGACCTTATTTAGAAATAGACTCTTTGCAGATGCAATGAGTAAAAATGAGAAACCGGCTGGTGCTGGCCCTAGATCCAGTGACAGATGTTTTCGCTGGAGGGAAAATTAGACAAGAGTCACAGAGGAGCAGGGGGCCATGTGCAGACAGAGACGGGGACAAGGGGGTTGTGGCCAGGAGCCAGGAACACCTGGAGCTCCTGCAGGCTGGAAAAGAAGGGCTCCTCAGAGCTCCAGAAGGCAGATGGCCCCACTGACACCTTGATTTTGAATTTCCGAATGTCTAGAATGTCAGGGGAAGAAGTTGGTGTCAAGTCCCAGCAGTTGCCAGTGCACAGCTCTAGGCAGGAGCTCGCTCACCTGGCTCCTGTTACCTGCTGTGTTCTTGCCAAGTGGGCCTCCTTTTCTGAAGCTGGAATCACGAACTGGCTGTCCCTGTCACTGGCTGTCATAGTGTCTCAGGTGACTGTCCTGGCCAGATTCTGCTCAGGCTGCTGCTTCCACTGGTTGCTGGTCAGCCCAGGCTGAGGAAAGGTGAGTGCTGTGTGTGGTTCCTCCTCGCTGGCTCTGTGAGAGAGGTGACCTGATCTGGTGTGCTCTTCAGGCAGAGTAGACAACCAGGGCTGAGGGGACACAGGCAGGAAAAGTTAGCTTTTGCTGCTGAATGAGAGCCAAGGAAATTCAACACAGCTAATTAAGGCCAAGATCGCTGATAGAGGCAATGTTCATTTTCCTGAAAACGCCCCAGGAAAGGGTGTTAAGAACAACAAACTGACTTGTGCACAATGGCAGAAATAAAGACACATCTGTGCGTTTCCACAGTATCAAAAATGAATTGAATAACAGTAAGTTCACAAGCTTCCAGGTCTCCTCTGTGGCAAGGAGCCAAGCAGTCTCCATTTTCCTTGATCACTGGCTGAGGAGAACATGGGCTTCTTTCAGTAAAATCTTTATTTCTTTAAAAAAATTATTTATTGTTTTAATTACAGTTTATTCACTTTGTATCTGAGCTGTAGTCCCCTCCCTAGTCCCCTCTCAATCCCACCCTCCCTCCCTCCTCTCCTCCCATGCTCCTTCCCAAGTCCACTGATAGGGGAGGTTCTCCTCCCCTTCCATATGACCCTAGCTTATCAGGTCTTGAGAGACCAAAAGATTAAAAATCAGCTATTAATTAAGGCCTGAACTAGGTGGGTGGAGAAGTCTAGCAATGCCCTGAGGGGAAGGACCACCTTACTGCATTCTTTCCCTACCCACTAGAGATACAGTTGCTAGGAAACTGGCCCATCCCCCTAGGGAGGGACACTAGGTCATTACGGTCTGGGGACCTTCCTATAGCCAATCAATTCAAAATGTAGCATTTTGATCAATAGATGCTTGCCAGGCAGGAATTGCCCCTGCCTTGGGCATGCTGGGATGGACCAGAATCTTTAAATCACCCAACTAACCTGGGCACGGGGTGTGCGGCTCCCACTGCTTCGACCATGGGGGGTGTGGCCCCAAACTGCTGCTTGTAATTTACAATAAAAAGAACCTCATGTACTTACAGCGGAATCTGTTTATTCCTGGTCTTTTGGGGTTCGTGAACTGGGCAGAACAGTCTCATCAGGACTGGCTGCGTTGTCTTCTTCTGTGGCCTGGTAAGGCTGTTCCCCATTCAGAGGGAGGTGATCAAAGAGCCTGTAACTGAGTTCATGTCAGAGACAGTCCCTGTTCCCCTTACTAGGGAACCCACTTGGACACTCAGCTGCCATGGGCTACACCTGTGCAGGGGTTCTAGGTTATCTCCATGAGTGGTTCTTGTTTGGAGTATCAGTCTCAGAAAGGACCCCTGGGCCCAGATTTTTTTTTTTCTCTCCTTGTGGAGCTCCTGTCCCCTCTGGATCTTTCTATCTCTCCCTTCTTCCAAAAGATTCTCTGTTCTCTGCCCAAAGAGTCTCAGCCTCTGCTTTGATACCCTGCAGGGTAGATTCTTTCAGAGGCCCTCTGTGGTAGACTCCTGCCGTTCCGTTTTCTCCATCTTCTGATGTCTATCCCATTTGCCTTTCTGAATGAGGATTGAGCATCTTACTCAAGGTCCTCCTTTTTGATTAGCTTCTTTAGGTGTACAAAATTTACTATGTTTATCCTATATTATATGTCTAATATCCACTTATAAGTGAGTATATACCATGTGTGTCTTTCTGCTTTTGGTATACCTCACTCAGGATAATCTTTTCTAGTTCTCACCATTTGCCTGCAAATTTCATGATTTCCTCATTTTTAATTGCTGAGTAGTATTCCATTGTGTAAATGTACCACCATTTCTGTATTCATTCCTCAACTGAGGGACATCTGGGTTGTTTCTAGCTTCTGGCTATTACAAATAAAGCTGCTATGAACATGGTTGAACAAATGTCCTTGTTGTATACTTGAACATCTTTTGGATATATGCCTAGGAGTGATATAGCTGGATCTTGAGGTGGCCATTCCTAATTGTCTGAGAAAGCGCCAGATTAATTTCCAAAGTGGTTGTGCAAGTTTACATTCTCACCAGCAATGGAGGAGGGTTCCCATTTCTCCATATCCTCTTCAGCATGTGTTGCCACTTGAATATTTTTATCTTAGCCATTCTGATGGGTGTAAGGTAAAATTTCAGGGTTGTTTTGTAAATCTTTATTTCTAATATGTTACTTTCAGATCACCACACAGTAAGTTTATCTATAGGGTAAGGATAGGGTACTTAAAGGGTTAAAGAAACTGCAGAAGAGTCCCAGCACACCAGAGTCCTCAGAGGCAGAGAGCTGGGCAAGGAGACTCTTGGAGGCAGGGCTTTGGTAGCACCCCTGAGGCTTCCAGGCACTTCCCTGGTCACTGTCATCACCCTGACCCTGTGTGGCCCATTCTGCCAGCTTTGCTGTGAGCTTCACCTGCCTCCCAAGTTATTAGAGCGGCATTGGCTCGTCTCAGAGGCTGGGTCTGAGCACAGGGCCCCCTGAGAAGCCTCTACTGCCAGGGCAGTGCCCCTCCTCCCGGACACTGTGCTGCTGACCGCTGTGTGCAGACCCTCTGCCTCCTCCCCATCCCTTCACTGAGCACACCTCACCGATTACAGTTTCCCTTCCTCTCACACTCTAAGGGACAGGCTCCAGCTCATCCGAGGAGGAGGTGAGGTGGCTGTTCTCGGCTTCCCCTGGGGACCTCCCACTCACCTCTGAGCTCTGACTGAGGCATGCCTGGGACTACTAGGGAGACACCTTAGAGGCTGGAGACAGGGTCCAGACAGAGGGGGTTTAGGAGGCTGAGGTATAACTTACAGTCCTAGAGTGGGGTGCAGGCTGTTCCCTGTGTCTAAAGATGCTGACTCCATGTTATGTAACAAAATAAAAATCACTTCTAGGAACGAGCTGCAGAATTCTAGTCTGCAAACCTGTCTCCATAAATCTGAAAGGTGTGTTCAACTCAGGCCCAAATAGACTCAAAGCCCAGGCTTTTAACCGCACGATGGGGGAAGAGGCCAAGGAGCCACCCGAGGTGCAGAGGCCGATAGTGGAAGCTGGGCCCTTTCCCGCAGTAATGAATGGCAGGCTCTTGCAGATGGTGAAGGAAAAGAAATAAGCCGTTGCTCCTATTTTAGTCTGTCCACCAAACCATGGTATCCAGCAGCTGGCCGGCAGTGCCCCACACCTGCTGTGGTCCCAACACCACCCTCTTGAGATGGTGCCAAGAGACACAGAGTGAGCATCGGTCCCTTCTGCAACATAAAATAATTGACAAAAAGGGGTTTCCATGCCCCTTTGCAGTATTAAATTTCTACAGCAGGTTCCACACTCCACGGAAACACTTTACCCATCTTTATCCTCTGGCTGCTGAGGACCTTGCAAAGGAGACAGACAGACAGAGTAAGGCAACAAGCTCAGAACCTTGCAAAGGCAACAGAGAGACAAAGGCCCTACCACAGACACCTCCAGCTGTTCAGCCAGCCTGCAGCTCACAGAAACCTGTGCTTTAGGTTTTCCTGTGACTCCCTTTCCTAGGCACCAATGATTACATCAGTGATCTGGGAGATGTGTGCATCCTGCTCCCTGAGCCTAGGCTGCACACCCTCTGGGAGGAAAGAGAGGTTCAACATCCAGTTCTCTGATGCCGCCTTGGTCTTTCTTCTCATGACCAGCCCCAGCCTAAAGCCACCAGGTACTCAAGGCACTTCTGCCTCTCTGGAGATTGCAAAGCCTTTCGGAGTGTTATGCCAAATTCAAGGAAGAGAATATATATATTTCACAGTATCCCAGCTGTCATGAAAGAAGTCTTTTCCTGCAACCAGGTCAGTGCCCATCCCAGTCTGTATTTCCTCTGGGACAAGTTTCCCTCCCCAACTACCCTAAGTAGCACCCCCCATCCCATCTTCATAGGCTACCATGCAGCTTTTCTGACATGCAGGTCTGACCATAGCCACTTCCTTCTTTTCTTTTTCTTTTTTTAAAAAAATATTTATTTATTTATTATTTATACAATGTTCTGCCTTCTTGTATGCCTGCATGTTGTTGCTGGGAATTGAACTCAGGACCTTTGCTCTTAACCACTGAACCATCTCTCTAGCCCTCAAAGCCACTTCCTTAGATCTGTGCCCAAGGTCCTGTGAGGCAGGGTACACAGTCACTCAGATCAGCTCTCCCACATGCCAAAGTCCTCTATAACCTGTTACTTCTCCTGTTCAGTCATTTACAGCTTGATCGATTGTGTCGGATGCCTGTTCACTGGGCCCAGAGCAGGTTTCAGGAGGATCTGAGTGAGCTGAAACCTTGGAGAACAGGGAGGGGACCTAGGTCTGCAGAGGAATCCAGGGAGATGTCCCCTGGTGATGCTACAGAGACGAGGAAGCTTCTCTGGAGACTTGACTGGGGAGGATTCGGATCACAGGGCACATCTGTGTGCTACCCCTGAATCAGCACTCACAGCGTGTCCTCCTGACTCAGCAGCTGGGGGCGTGTGAAAGGACCTACCTGCCAGCCTGCTTAGCCCAGGGTATCCCACTTCCGTGTGGTTTGTTGTTTTCCACCAGGAAAGGCCCCAGATCACATGGATCACATCAACTACACTGGCAAAAGGAGCCCACAGAATCTCAGCACTCACCGTGTTCCATGCCAGGCGGTGGGCGTGGTCATGCTCTTGGAAAGCCCAAGTCTGGTGTGGTGGGCGGAACAGAGGGAGTGTTGTTTATGGAGTAAACAGGCATCACACTTAGGTGGCACAAGGAGTGGCCCACGGCAGCTGAGGTCTGAAGGGAGACTGGAAGAGGGCCGTGGCTAAAGGTGTGTGTGCGTGTGCCTGTGTGTGCGTGTGCATGTGTGTGTATTCCTTAAAGGATGTTGACGGTGGGCAGCTCACTCAAGTTCAGTTTTAAGAAAGGATTTAGGGGGATTTCCACTTCCAGCCAAGAAGGTGAGCCATCTTAGGGAACAACTAAAAAAGCTGCAATTCCAGGGAAACATATAATCCCATAGTATTCCAGACACAACTGTCATTCAGCATGGACAGCCACCACGGAGGGCAGGGGCTAGTGAGAACCAGGTCACTGCCCAGAGAGGCTTCCCGGGCAACAACCAAGATGAGCTTGCTTACAGGCCAGCAGAAGACACAGGACAGGGCCCAATCACAGCTCAGGTCACCCCAGAGAAGGCAGGGATAGAGGCAAGAAGTGGCAAGATGGCAACTAGATGCAGCCAGCAGTCACAAGCAGTGACAGGCTGCTAAAGTGGTGGCTGTCACCAAAACTGCCTTGGCGGGACCGAGGACAGCAGCGAAGAGTGGAGCTGTGATCCAATGACAGCAGACAGGTGAGTCAGGGCCAGGCAGCAAAGGTCTCCCACTACAAAGCATCAGCAGGGACTGGGGTTACCTCATAATGACACCCAGGCCAGTTTAACTAGTGAAACTGTCCTGACCTGAGGTGCCTTAGCTCAGCTAGAGCCTCCAGCGATGTGGGGAGCAAGAGATGCTCAAGAGAGACAAAGAAACCCAGTAATAATCAGAGGCCTCAGGGCTTGTCTCCCAAATACTGGCATAAGTGGCAGGAAACCAGCAAGGACAGAGTCCTGGTGAAATTGGAAGGCCCCGGCAGCTGTGCAAAACCCTGTCCACATCAGGCCGGGGTCCTCAGTCACCAAGCAAGACTCAGGAATTCAAAATGACTCAGATCATTTCAAGCATGTTTTCTGTCCTTAGTGGGATTAGATGAGAAATGGCTATACCAGTACAGGGTATTGCGGGAAATCCCTAAATATTTGTTAAACAACTGACACATTTCTGTAATGGAGTCAGGGAAAGGAAAATTAGAATGGGCTTTGAACTGAATAACAGCTAGAAATTTACAGACTGGAATGTGAGCATGATTCTCAGGGAATTCCATAGCATTAAAATCTTCATATTAGGAAAGGAGATGGGAGCAGATTGAGGTGGCATATGCCTTAGATCCCAGCACTCTGGGAGGCAGAGGCAGGCGGATCTCTGTGTGTTCGACACACACTATACATAAATGAAAAATAAACTAGGGTCCAGCAGATGGCTCGATGGGTAAAAGTGATTGCCGTCAAGCCTGGCGACCTGAGTTAGGTCCCCAGGACACACGTGGTGGAAGGAGAAAATGTACTCATAAAAACTGTCCTTTGACTTTCATACCTGCATGCACACATACACACTTAGAATAAAATAAAGTAATTAAATTTGAAAAAAAAAAAAAAAAACAAACAAACAACAAAAAACCAGAATGGAGATGGGTCTCCATGTACCAACATCCTGCTTGGTGAACAGGAAGACAGATGAACAGGTTGTGTTCAGTGTCATCAGAAAAGCCAAAACCATGAAACAAGAATAGAAAGCAAAGCAAAGAAAACAGGAAAAGAACAGAGATAACCATCAAAACCATCTGATGGCTCTTTGGAAGGGTGATGAAATCCATGTCTCTAGCTATGGTCATGAGGAGGAAGGAGATGCTAAGAGCCAGATTCTTAGGAACAAGAATCCCAGAAAAATTAATGTCTTAATGAGGCAAGATTGTAGGCAAGTTCAGGTGAGAAATACAACTTGGGGGACATGGCCACAGTTCACAAAAGACACTTAGAGAGCTCCCTGGAGAAGCAGAGCCTCTGAGCAGCCACACACACAGAACCCGGGGGCCTCCACAGTGACTTCCAGAAAATGCTGAGGGAGAGGGAGCAACCAAGAGCACTCATTGTTTTCTAGAAAGCCAAAGAGGGAGGAACAGTTCCCACGGGAATCCTCATTGGTATCCTGGGATTGTGCCATGCATTAGACTGCATGAAGGGTGGTGGCCAGGGAAGGCATGATGCCCTTGCTCAAGGTGTTCTCAAGATATCAGCGAGCCAAGGGTCTTGCAGAAGTGACAGCTGCCCTGCCAGGTCTTCATTCCCTGCTGGATTATAAAGTTAGGGAACTCCCTCCAGTGAGCTCCATTTTGTCCCAACCTCTGCCCCAGCTGAGGTTCACGAGACATCCTGAATCTTCAGAACCAGCCTGTCTTTTGACTTTTCCCCCTAGACTTCAGAGATGAAGAGAGAAAGGTTAAGAAAAGTGTAGTAATTTGGACATTGACCCTCAGCGCATAGGTGGGGCAGGATTCCCACCATATCTATTTAAGCCCTTCATGTCCCTGTGACAGTGGTTGTGGAGTTTGCTGAGGGTCTCTGGGTCCTGGGATGCATTGGCCTAGTAGAGCTAGGGAAAGCCAGTGGTCAAGAGTCAGGTAAGAGTACGAGGAAGCTGGTAGGGACATTATTTAGTGGAACACAGAATGGGGAGTTTGGTGTCAGTAGGGCTTCACCATAGGAGGTGTTGGATGCCAGCCCAGTGGGGTTAGGAGGGTCGTGGTGAGCCCCCTGAGACTCTGGGTCATAGTTGCTGTGAAGACCTGGGAGGAAGACCAGGTCCAACAGTGAGGGCTTCTGGGAACATAGAGCCACCTACACATCTCAGGAGCAGAAGGCTGGGAAAATGAGGGAAGTGGTTAGAGGGGCCCCGGAGGGCCATCACTGATGCCTGGGCATTGGCAAGGCCTGGTTGGGCAGGTCCTGATGCCAGGAATGTGTGGCTCTAGGAAGCTGACAGTGTGAGTGAAGGCTTTGGGAGAGGAACTACCTCTCTTCAGCCCCAGGGGAGAAGCTGAGGAAAATCTGAGTGCCTATAGAGAAGCGTTGGGGCTGGAGAGAAGCTGGGAAGTTGGGGAGGAGCTGAGGGGCAGTGAAGAAATTGAAGGAATGAGAAACCGAAGGGCTAGGAAGAAGTTGAGGGGCCGGAAGATGGCATAAGCCTGGAGAAGACTGACAAAGATGGCTGGGAGTCTCAGGTCAGTCAGCCTCCAGGTCAGGTTGTGTCAGAAGTGGCTTTGCTGGCTTGAGTTGGACCCACTTTCCTGAACCTCAGCCTCCCCATCAGCTGGGACCTCAGGTCACTGTGTTCAACCTGAGGTTAGTTTTAAAGTGTGCCATGTGGCTCTGTGGCAGCCTGTGAGACGAGGTGCAGACGAGAGAGGAGTTGATGAGAACAGACCAAGGCAGGGAAGATCACCTGACTAAGCTGTGGTCCCGGGTCACCTTGTGGCCTCGCCTTCCACAGGGAGGAAGACAGCAGGCACGGGGAGGGAGAATGCGGACCTAGGGAGAGTGAGGGTTCAGCCCCCCTGTAGTCCCAGAAACCCCTGGTGGCATGGATGGGCATTGTCCCTGTTACAAACCATTCTGGTTTTTATCCAAGAGCAACTCATGCCTCAATACTAAGGTCAAGAGGCCCACTCCTCTGTAACCCATCCCCATTCCACGGTATCCCCAGAACAGCCACATCCCTTTGCATAGTTTGAACATAGAATGTCCCCCACAAGCTTGGCTCCCAGCGTTCAGTGCTGGGTGTTGTTCTGGGAGGTTGTTAGAGACTTTGAGCACAGGGCCTAACTGGAGGACCCACGTGCTACAGTTGTAGTGATAGCTCCACCCAGGTTCCACTGATCTGTTTCCTGACTGTCATCACGTGACCTCATGTTCCTGCCTTCATGTCACACATCATGAGGGTGGGAGACCTTCTTGAATCGAGAGCCAAAAATAAACGCACCTTCTGTCAGGTGGCCTGTCACAGCGATGAGACGAGCAGCTGACCCACCTTCCTTACCTGCTCCTTTCATGTCTGCTCATCTCTAGACCACACAATTATCCTGTCAGCTCTGGAGGGAGGAGACTTGGCTGTGATATTTGACACCCTCCTGTGGTGGGTGAGGATGAGCCTTCAACACACTCCTCTGCTTCTCTTAAGATGTGCACCTCACGGTTGGAGTTTCTGTCAGAACCAGGCATCGCCTGGATCACTCCCCACCCAAGTCTCAACTCAGCTCTCAAAGCCACCCAAGTCTGAACTGGACTCTCAAGTCTCCGTTTCTTTCCTCAGCTGCAAGAACCAGCTTGGCTGAGAGGATCTGAGTTCTTACACACAGAAGGAGTGTGTGTGTGCGCATCCATAAATGTGTGTGTATATGTGTGAGTCTGTGTTTGTGAGTGAGTCTGTTTTCTCTCTCTGTATGCACTGTGTGTGCTATGCGTACATGTGTTTGTGTGTGCATATGTGTATGTGAATGAATGATTGTGTTTTCTGTGTGTATCTCTCTCTCTCTCTGTGTATACATGTACACGTGGACACTTGAGCCCACTTACCCCAGAGACTGTCCATCCTTCTCTGTTACCCGTGCCCATCACTTGGAGCCCTCCCAGAATCACAGGAAACAAAACAAAACAAAACAAAACAAAAACCCTCTTCTTTCTCCTCTTCCCAGGTAGGCTTAGCTGTGGCTGTGCCCATCTGTTCAGACATCTCTCCAGACCCTGTTTACTCTGGGTGGCAGTTTCTCCCCATTTGCTCTTCAGGCATTTTATGTCGTTGAGGAGGTAGGAGGTCGCATGCTACCATGACCACTTTATGGAAGGGGTAGACTGGCTCAGAGAGGGGCAGACACTACCTTAACATTGCACAGCTGGGAGGGAGCCCTATCCCAAACACTTCTTTTGGTCATTTGTCACAATGACTTGAAGCCCCATAAACCTTGGCAGGCAAAAGGTCCATTTTGCAGGAGGCATGGCGCTCTGACAAACATGGGAGGCCATTTATGGACAAATCTTTTTCTTGGGCCCAAAGAAGTGCTGGGTAGTGGCTCAAAGCAGAGTCTATGGTACTTGTCTGATGAGTTTGCGGTGTTAGGGGAACTCAGCTGGTTGAGAAAGCCAGGACTTGGGAAAGGGTTGAATTGTAGCTCCCAAACCACAGGAGTCCTCAGAGCCTCAGTGATCTCACTGGGGAGAAAAGGACTTTGCAGATGTATCTAACCCATAAAGTTCTCAAGATGAGCTGGTCCTGGATCACTTGGGCGGGTCCTATGCCCCACCCAAACAAGGAGGCCAAGGAGGCCATGAGATCAGAGGTCTTTGTGAGGTCATGGTCACAAGCTCTGAGGTGATCTGCCTTTAGCCAAAGTCTAGCAGGAGTCCAGGAGCTGGAGATGCAGGAAGTTCCTGTCAAGCCTTTGAAGGGACATAGGTGTCACTCCATGGCAATCTGGACTTCTCCAGCCAGCATGGGACTGGTCTTGTTTGAAGCCTCTGTCCATGGAGCCTAGAAACAGGAACCTGGCTCAGTCAGAACCTGCTTCTGTTCAGCTGTGTGGGATGTGATAGGCTGGGGTCTCCTGAACCCCTGGGATCTAACCGGCACCTGCCCACACTGATCTCCACCACCTTTCCACAGGCTAGTCCTGTCTCATTGCTGCTGTCTGTCATTCCAGCTCTCAGGAACTAGTCAGCAGCTTGCTGGGATCCAGGGGTTTTTGGGACTTGGGCCCCATGTTCTCTGAGGCTGTGACCTTCCCTGCAGAGTGGGTAGGGCTGGTGTCCATGAGTGAGTGAGTAAGTGAGTGTTTGTGATGCCACAGCCACCCCAGGGCAGCTCTGTTGTGCTTGCCTTGCCCTTTGATAGTCTCTGTCCTCCTATAGGCAGCCTCAGCTCCATGCTGTGCAAACCTGGCCATGGAAACCCATTGGTCCCCTTGATGTTACCTGGGCCCTGCCTGGCCCCTAAGCTTGGACAGAATTCAGACTTCTCCAGGTCATCGACTCCAGGTCCCATGGCCTTCATTCACTCTGAAGCCAACCTGTGTCCACCTTGTTCCCTGGGACTCAGCACGGGCAGCCCCTTTTGTGCGGGACTCACACTCATCCTGGGGGCCCAAGCTGTCACCGAATGATTCACCCTGTCAAACGCGCAGCATCTGTCAGTCTTCTCGCCTGCCGCTATTTTTGAAACCCTGTCCTTTCCTTGCTGTAATCACTTGGGTCCGCTTTGCACCAGAACTTTTAACTCTGCTGTGGATTCACTGTGCGTGGAAAAGGCTGGAAACAAAGGTGCTTGTGGAACCCAAAGCTAGATGCAGACAGACCATTCAGAGAGACCAGGAGATGAAGGTCTCATTGCTCCCAGCAGCGACTGCAAGCTGTAGCTGGACTTGTTGGGAGGGGCCCAGACACTGGAGATGACGCTTCACAGATTCATGGAGGCTTGGACATTCAGTCTCCAGTCCTGACTCCAAAGGGACCGAGTCTCACAACCACCGTGTAAGCCCACGTCAGCACATCTCCCTACTTTAGGCCCCTGAATGCTGAGTGCTGATTACAAGTATTCAGCACCAGACAGGTGAAGGGGTAGCTCAGGCTGGCTGCAAACGCATCTTCCTCAGAAATCTGGCTACTGTGTGCTCCGCCGTGGCTAGCTCAGATGGAATGGTACAGTCCTCTGGTTTCTCTCTCTCCCCCCCCCCTGTGTGTGACACACACACACACACACACACACACACTCCCTCTCACACATGCCCGCATACAGTGCTACTGAGAACCAGTGCACCTAGACCCATATGGTGAGATCCTTATTCCAGGAAGAACTTTGGGAGCAATACAGCCATGAACCCTCAGGATGGGTTGTCCTCATAAGGGAGTCCCAGAGCTGCCCATTTCTCCACTCCATGTGGACACAGCACACTGTGGGAAGAGGGTTGGGCATGACCAGGCCTTCACCGGAGAGTGGATCTACTGATGCCTTAATGGCAGACTCCATACCCTGGGAAATCAGTGTCTGAGGCTGATCAGCCTCAGGCTGAGCTATTTTATTACGCTAGACATGCACGTGAAAACCACACAAAAAAGAGAGAGAAAGAAAGGAAGAGAGGAGATTAGGGGGAGGGAGAAGGGATGGGAAGGGGGAAAGGGATATAAGGCAGGCA
Organism: Meriones unguiculatus; assembly: GCF_030254825.1. Lineage (NCBI taxonomy): Eukaryota > Metazoa > Chordata > Mammalia > Rodentia > Muridae > Meriones > Meriones unguiculatus. The sequence goes on along the minus strand of NC_083360.1, from coordinate 29,273,876 downwards.
TGGAGGAAGAAAGACAGGAAGGGAAATGACGCACACTTTCCATTGTGGTATCACTGCCTTTGTTACAGCTCGAATCTGAGTTGTCCCCAGAGGCCCAGGGCTTTTGGGGAAATGAACGGATTCTGGGAGTTCTGGACAATCAATGGATTAATACCTTGATGGGGCCATAAGACAGTGGTATTCTTGGTATATGGGGCCTAGCTGGGGGAAACAGGTCACTAAAGGTGTGCCCTGGAACAGTCATATCTTTCTTTCTGTTCCCTGGCCACCATGACTTGCAAATTTGTCCTGCTAACCGCAGACCCACAGTGTGGAGCCATTGGTCACAGGCTGACACCTCTGGATCTGTGAGCCAAAACAACCCAATTCACCCATCACAGGCATTTCATCATAGCAACACAAGCTGACTAGGCAGGAAGCCTTTTAGTTCATTTTATGGATTTATGTCTAATTCTAGGCCACTAAGATCTTCTGCATATGGCGATTTTGAGACAGGGTGCAGAATATAATGAGACGAACATGAGGCAGACTTTGACAAACACTGTCTGTCAGATGCTGTTTTTGACGGAGTCTCTGTCCCCAGGAGGACGATTGGTTTTCTGGTGCAAAAACAACCCCGTGACTCATGTCACTAAATATCAGCTGTCACCCTCAGCTTGCAGAAAGCCATCGCTCAAGTGCCTTGGCAATAAAAATGGCCATTATGTGGCTTTGGATAACTTTTTTTCTAAAGGGAAAAAAGAAAACATTTTGTTCAGTAATTGCTCCTGAGTGGGGCCCAGCTTGCCAGTGGTTTAGTGACTGGGAGAGTTTGGCACAGGTGCAGCAGCGAGGACTCGCCAGCAGGGAGATGGATGCTGTCTGAGGCACAAGGCCAGCTGAACAGCCAGAAGGGACATGCTCCGAGAACTCTCTTGTTAAAGGGTCTCATCATGTGTGAGCATCATGGCCCAGACTCAAGATGCAATCAGGAGAAATGGCAAATGTGAGCTGATTGAGGCCACTGCAGGCAGTGTTTACAGTATGTCCTTTTCTTTTTTCTTTCTCTCTCTGTGTGTCCTCTGACACTTTCCAGCTTTTCTTCTTCCTCTTCCTATTTCTTCTTGATTTATTTTTATTTTATGTATATGTGTGTTTTGTCTGAATGTATGTATGTCCACCATGTACATTCGAGGGTGTTGGATTCCCTGGACCTAGAGTTACAGATGGTTGTAAACAGCCAGCTATGTGGGTGCTGGGAACTGAACTTGGGTCTGCCCCAGAAGAGAAACCGGTGCTCTTAACTTTGAACCATTTTTCTCCAGCTCCATTCTTCTTTTTCAAAAGGCTTTCATTTATTCTTTGACAATTTCACGCATGTATACACTGAACACATCCATTCCCAACGCCACCTGTGCCCTTGACACTCCTCAAAATATCCCCTCTCATCTTAATTCCTCCACCCAATTTTGGCAACCCATTGATTCCAGTTAGGGCTGCTGGTCGGAATACTGACTGATCTTGTCGACTTGCTCTCATGGAGGTGCAATGGCTATGCCATGTCCCAGTGACAGCGTTTCACAGCAAGCTTTTCCATCCTCTGGACCTCACATCCTATCCTCCCTTCCATTGTTTTATTCTCTAGGCTTTCTGGGTGGAGCTGATATAAATGCTCCAGCTAGGGCTCAGTCATTTATTCTTGGTACTTTGACAAAGTTATCAGCCTATGCGTCATCTGTTGACTACTGTAGAAAAGGGCTCCTTTGGTCCAGGTTGAGAGCAGCGGCAATCTGTGGACGGAAGTGCAAATATTTAGAAGGTAGTTTGATAACATGTTCATCTAGTGAAACAACAGAAATAGGTTCTTCCCCGAGGGCCTATGACCTTCCCAGCCATAAGCTTCAACTTGGTTTACAGTGTCGGACAGGTTTAGGATTAAATCAGAACATGGTTGCTGATCACCCCCATAACATTCATGCCACTATTACACAAGGAGGCAGATCTTGCCTAGCAGGTCAATATTATGGTGTTTATAGTTCACTTCTGGGTAAGACCCTTGATAACTTTTATCCCCCAGTAGCCTTCAGAGAAAGTTTCCAACAGTTTCTAGCCTATAGGGAGGGATTTTTTTTTAGGTCAGCTCTAGCTTGATTTCTCTATTTCCTGCAAGCAAAGTGTGCCTTCAGCAATAGTCTTATCAAGCTGCGGGGGGCAACCAAGAGCAATGGCTATAGCCTACATTGTTTTAGGAAGCCCTTTGGGAGCAATAGCTCATAGGAGGTATCCAATGCCCGGCACTGAGATTTTCGCTTAATTATGGCATTGCCTACCCATGCACGGTATCTGATGTTCAAAGTACTTTTTAAAATTTTATATGCATCTTAAAGGCTTAGTGTGTGTGTGTGTGTGTGTGTGTGTGTGTGTGTTTGAATGTATGCTGCATGTTTGCAGGTACCTGTCAGGCCCAGAAGAGGGTGTCAGATCCTCTGGAGCTGGAGTTACAGGCAGTTGTAAGCCTCCTAGCCCGGGATTTTGGAGCTAACTTAGGTCCCTTGCAATAGTGCTTAACCACCGTGCCATCTCTCCAGCCCCATTTTAAAATTTTAAGATTTTAAAATTAGCTCACAAAGTAATGCGTCTCCATAAGGCTTTTTCACTGGTGATAAATATGGCCATATGTCTTTATCTTTATCTTACCCCTACTGTCTCCTCTCCCTTGTCCCCACCTACTTCTCCTCCCCCTTTTTGAGACAAAGTCTCCCTGTGAACCTTTTCAGCTGGACGGCCTAGCCAGTGAACCACCCAGGATCTGCCCCCAGTGCTGGGGTTATAAGCCAACCTTTACATGGACTCTGAAGATCTGAACTCAGGTCCCCATGCTTGCAAAGCAAGCATTTTACCCACAGGGTCGTCTCCCTAGCCTTGATACTAAACATTGAGTATATACACTAACGTGGGAACGGAAGCGTCACATGGTCACCACAGATAACACAACTCCTTTGCTGCACCAGGAAGCACTCTGTGTGTGCTGCATTTCCAGGTTGCCCATGAGGCCTTGGTCTCCCCAGCATTCCCACACATGAAATCACTTGCTGCATTCCAGGGTGAACAGTGACAAGGTTGTGGGAATGCTCAGTTACATAGGAACGTCAGGGATCCATATGTGGTTGGTTGTGACAGAAACGGCATTACATAGTATGCGTAATGGGGATTTCCCCCTGAGACTGGGTTTCCCTGTGTGGCCCCGTGTCTTACTTAGTCAGTGTTCTATCACTGTGAAGAGACACCTTGACCGCTACAGCTCTTATAAAGGAAAGCATTTGTTTCAGCTTTGCTCACGGTTTCAGAGGTTCAGTCTGTTATCATGGCAGGAAGCAGGCAGCACTCAGTTAGCTGGAGAAATAGCTGAGAGTTCTACATCTGGATCTGCAGGCAGCAGGAAGAGGGAGATACTGGGCCTGGCTTGAGATTTTGAAACCCCAAACCTACTCCCAGTAACATAGTTCCTCCATTAAGGACACACCTCCTCCTCCTAATCTCTCTCAAGTAGTGCCACTCCCTGATGCCAAGCATTCAAATATATGAGCTTTGGAGCCATTCTTGTTCAAATCACCTGGTCCTGGTTATCCTTGAACTTGCTTTATAGACCAGGTTGGCTTTGAACTCAGATCTGCCTGCCTTTGCTTATTAAGTGTTAGGCTTAAATGCATGCCCCAACCATGTCTAGCTCCATATGTCCTTTTTTTTTTTTCTTTAATAAAAATTTTATTTTTAAATTTTTTGATTAGGAGTAGATGAACGTGACTATGTCTTTCCCGTGTGCCTAGAGAGGCCAGAAGAGGGTGCTGGATCCCCCAGAGGTGGAATTACAAGTGATAATGAGCCACCTGACTTGGGTGCTGTGAAACTAACTCAGGTCTTCTTGTAAGAGCAGCATGTGCCCTTAACCACTGAGCCATCCCTCCAGTGTCTGAACCACATGGTTTTCAGGCAGGATAGAAGGGCAGGGAAGATTTTGGGGACATGAGAGGGGAAGAGAGCCTTCCATCCTGGAGTCTGGTTGAAGCCTCATCTAGAGTCAGGAATTTCTGCACAGCTGTGAAGGCTGCGGGCAGCGAAGCAACATTCCTTCTATATATAGAGATTTTATGTTAAAACAGCAAGGAAGCAGACTTACAGTCTGAATGAATATGACCCCGGGAAAGGCTCGTTTCTTCTTTAGATGTTTTCTGGGATTGCCAAACAAGACTGTTAACCTCGTTTACAGAGGCGATATCCTACCTCCTGGCACCCCAGTAAGCTAGGGGTTTACATTACCAGCTCTGACTTGTCAAATGCCCCCCAGGAACCTCACTTAAGTGCCACAGTAACTCTGATGGTAACAGCTCCCGCCATTATCAGCCTGTCTCTCAGGAAAGGCCACAGCAGGCTTCCGCAGGTTCAGCGACTCTGGGAACCTCCTAGCAGGACCTGTCCTTCATGATTGGATGGCTTCACCTAGCCGATGTCCCTTAGATCCAGCCATGGGGCCTATGCAGCATGGCTGGAGTTCCATTTCTTTGTAAGACACATACTGGTTCTTCTGAGTGTGTTGCTCATAGCCCTCCCACCGAGAGCCACTGGTTAGCTTCTGTGAGGACCGCCGCATACGAGGTGGCAGCTTTGCTGCTGAGTTTTTCATTTTTCCTAAGATGGTTCTTTGCAACGCTCCAGATAGCTCTACTCCCCATACCCTGCACCCTCTGCTTGGGAACCTGGAGACCCCTCCCCGCCCACGCCTCCATCCTGAGTCCTGGGCCCATGGTAGCTGATGCTCAGCAAAGCTCTCATTCTCTGGGTTTGCAAAGCCTCACATTGGCATATTCATCAAACTGAAGGCACCTGTGGATTGGCTTGAGGCCAAGATAGAGGACAATGAAGTCTCCTTCCACCTTAAACTTTCTGCCTCCATTCTGGACACATAAGGCCAGAGCTATATTGGTACCTCTATAAACAGAGGGGAACATTTGTTTCGGATAATGTCTCCAAAGGCCATTTGTTAAATACTGGTTCTCCAGCTTGAGGCATTATTTGGAGATGATAGAGCCTTTAAGTAGAGCCTAGTGGAAGGGAATTAGATCATTGGCTGCATGCCTTTGAAGGGGTATTTGGGCTTCTCCCTTTCTTGTCTCTGCTTTCTTGCTTTCTGGATACCAGGCTGTGAGGAGCTTTCTCTGCCATATGCCCCCTCCATGACAAGCTGTGCATTCACAGGTCCAAAGCACTCAGCTAACAGACCATGAACTGTGCCCTCTTAAACATGAGCCTACATAAACCTTTTTCTCCTTCTAAGTTAATTGCCTCAGGTGTTTTGTAACAGGAACAGAAAGCTGACTAACCAGGGAGGAGAGACCATGTGCTCTGGATTCTGCTTTTTTTTTTTTTTTCCTTCTGGCATGGATGGCAGGGCTGGCAGCTGAGGCAGGTCCCTGTCTGTGGGACTGTCCCTTCTGCCAGCTGCCTCAGTCTGGCCCTGAATGTTGAGAGGGTGCCATTGTTATAGGTGTAAGCACATCCAAGCACATCCACTGAGGCTCTCAGGCCATTATGTCCGGAACAAAGAATTAAACTACAGAGAGATCTTTGGGAAGAGAAGGCAAGGCTCTTCTGAGACTGGGAGATGCTTAACCATGCATGCTCCCTTTACAGGTCATTCGTACAGCACTGCCTCCTCCTATAATTGCTTTTCTCACACATGTATGTGCTGTCCCTTACATGGGGCCCTGGTGGAGAGGGTTCTTGGTTAATTTGCATAATGCAGTGGAGGTCTGTGACACCTTCCAGCCCTTTGCCTCTTCTAGCTAGGGCTCAGGTTTTGGATCCTGGACCTGCCTGCCTGTGCGTTAGTCTTCCCATCTGCTCAGTGAGAGGTGGAAGACCCCCAGACAGGCCTAGCAAAGGCTCAAGTTCTGCTGTCAAGCTTTCTCTGGCTCTGCTGCTATCATCCCGGGATACAGGCCCCAGCACCTGGGGCTGTGTGAATTCTGTTTCCATTTCTTCGCCTTTCCCCTCAAACTGACAAAACAAGAGGTTAATACTGTGAGGCACATTCATTCTGCTCAGCCATTTAACTGGAACTCACCTGTCATTTTGTCTTTGAGCTGATTGGTTTCCAGAGCGAAGCCAGTGTGGAAACTAATGGCTGGCCCCTGGCTGATGTGGGTGCTGAATCTCAAAGCCCAGCATAAAGGAACTAGTCTGTCTTGAAGGCAGTCTGGTGGCAGTGGCTGAGGCCTGGCTGGGACCCAGCTTGGGAGCCCACAGGGGTGTGCCATCTTCCTGCCTTTTGCAGCCAGGGCCCAGCAATCAGGCCAGGCTGGCCACCACTGTCCATTCCAGATGAGCGGGATTCCTGTGGACACTCCACCGGGGGCAAGGGCCACATGGGGATAGTGCTGTTTTCCTTCTTCAGATGCTGTTCTCTGGCCCTGTGACACCAGTTGCCTATGCTATTCTAAATGTTGACAATAGGTTGCTTTTTCCACTGGCACAGCTGGCCCCAAAAGGAGCAGGGGCTGGCTGGGGTTGGAAGCCCATTCCCACCAGGTGGCATCTGTGAGCCACCTCCTCCAGCCTCAGTTTCTTCCTATGGAGTGGGGCGGTCATGGTCGTGCTGCTGATGGGTCCAGAGTGTAGTAAGGCATCCCTAAAAAGGACCCTTCGCAGAGCTGGCACCGTGTTACTTAGCTAACCTTGACCATGGATCGCTGTCCTAAGGCACGAAGGCAGGGAGAGGCGAGGGCAGTCTGTGTCAGCACTGGCTGGCCTACGCCGCTGCAAGAAAGGTGAAGGACATTCTCAAGATCACGGGGATGTGAATGTGTAGGATTGAAGCCCCAGCTGCCCTCAGTTTCGGGGAGGCTTGTGCCTTCGGGCTGTGGGACTGCTGTGGGTCATCATGTTCTGGTGCTGAGCCTGTGAGTCTGACCTACTGGAGAAGGGCTCTTTGCAGCTGTGTCGCACTTAGCCCTTAAGACAAGCATGGTTCTATATCGGGGGAAGAGGTAGCTAAACACAACCATAGTGTCCAGAGAAAATGCCCAGGGAGGACTGGCATACAGATGTCCATAGGAAGAAGTGTGACCACAAGCCAAGGATGCTTACAGCTTCTGGGAGCTAGAAGAGTCAGGAAGGACTGTCACTTGGAGACTCCGAGGGCATGGCCACTCACATTTCCACCTCAGACGTCTTTCCCAGCACTGTGGGAGGATTTCTGTTGATTGAGGCCCCCATTGTGTGGGCCTTCGCTATGCTGCCCACACAGCTTTGAGGGGCATCTTCCTGTAGCTAGAGAAGGTAACCCCAGCGGGATACTTTCTAACAAACAGGAAACATCCCTGAGGACAGTGACTTGTCTAAGCCGAACATGGGGATTTCAGTGCCAACTTCAGGGTGGGGTGGGCACTGGCTCTAGTGGTTGCCAGCCAGTCACCGGGGAATGGCCCAGTCAGCCCTTAATACTCCTGGGAGAATGAAGGCTGGCTTTTGAATAATTGGTAGCACAGCCAACCCCACGAATTTCAACCTAATTCCTTCTGTGATGCCTACATGCTAGGTTCTGCACGACATGAGGAGGGAGGCCTACAGTCACGACAGGAGAGCCCAGTGCCTGGGGCCAGTGTTGAGCCATCTGTGTGGGCTCTGCTATCTAGATTCCTGGTAATGTCATCCTTCTCTCTGGGACCTCAAGCAAGGCCCTCAAATCAGGACACTGGGGCCAGCTTTTAGGCTTTGTCTGAGCCTCAGTTTCCCTCTGTGCACAGAGACCCTAACCTGGCTTTGAGTCCACAATCTCCTTTGGAGGGATATCTATGGGCTGGATGTGGGCCTTTCTTCCACCCCCTCCAGAGGGGGACGGAGCCCCCAAAGAGAGATCTCCTTAACTGCATGCTGAGACCCCTCTGTGGATGCTGGAGCACCTTAAGATTCCATGAGGGCTGAGTGAGGGATGAGCCAGCTGCTGGTCAGTGAGCAATGAATCAGAATGGGCATGGATAGCAACAAAGCACCAGGCCCATCCACACAGCACGGCACAGATTGGGAGGGCTCTGTCATCCTTGAGAAAGCTGGGTGGTCAAAAGACACCCTATCAGCCAGATTAGGACAAAGGTCCTAACCTTCCTTAAGCAGTTCTGGGACTCTGCACACTCTAAAGGCTATGGTTGAGAGGTGGGTTCCAAGGTAGACCTACCCTTCCTGGTGGCTCGATGGGTTAGCTCCAGTGCCATGAACTGCCTCACCTGCCTGGGCCCTGGTTACCCGAGGGATTACAATTCTGCATGGCAGCGAGACCTCAGATTCAGCTCAACAACTTGGAGCTCAGGGTCTCCTTGCTAGAGCCTGCAAGGGGATGAGAGCAAAAGAGGCTGGCCCCTCCCTTGCTCAGGGACTGTCAGGCAGGTGGCATAGCCTGCGGGTATGGCTGGGAGCAGCTGATGGGAGCAATGCCTGAGGGCCTTCAGTCATCTGTCAGAGCCTCTGTCTAGCCACCCCCTAAAGCATTATGACTCATTCCTAGCCCTGAGTAGTGGAGGCAGGGGAAAGGGAGGAGAGCAGGGGCAGCTGTGGCTGTCTCCTCCCCTTGGTGCCCTTCTTTATGGTGCTTGATTTGAGATGTGCTGCTTTTGTGTTGTTTACTGCACACCATGCCAGCAAAAGAAAAAAAAAACTCTACTAAAATAAATAATCTTCACTAGCCAGAATATTCTCTTCAGCCTCTGCAGGACACAAGGTAAAGGCCAGGGTTGGACCCGCTTCCAGTGCTCAGAATACCCCTTCTGGGTGTGTCCTGGGCTCTCTCTCTTTCTTTCTCTTCCCTGTCCTCTTCCTCCCATACCAATCATACCACACATGCACACTAAAGGCTGACATCATGTGTCTTCCTCTGTTGCTCTATACATCATCATCATTATTGTTATTATTATTATTGAGGCAGGGTCTCTCACTGAACATGACACTTGACTTGGAGCTTATTGTTCTGGATAGACTGGCTGGCCTTTCACCCGTCTCCACCCCCAGTGCTGGGGTTATGCATGGGTGCTGCCACGCTCATCTTTTTACGTGGTTGCTAGGGATCCAAGCTCAAATCCTTCTGCTTGCACAATAAGCACTTTACTGGCCAAGCTATCTCCCTGGACTCTGCGGTTTATTTTTGCAGGCATAGCTTCCTCTTTTTGCCAGGGTGTAGAACCTGCCAAGAGAGACATCCAGGGCTCCAAATGTAAGGATGGCCTGTGCCAGCATCCCATCACTCTGACAAAATACCCGAGATGATCTTACAAGAAGGAAAAGTTTATTTGGGGTCTTAGATTCAGTCCATGGTCAGTTGGATTACTGCTTTGGGACTCCACAGTTTTGGGCTTTGTACACTGTGAGAGCACATGGTGGAGGGGCTTAGTTACACCGTGTCAGCATGGAAGCAGAGAGGGAGGAAGGCTCCTGCTCCTGTTAGCTCATGCATAGCATGTCTTCCAGTGACCTCGCTTCCTTGCGTAGTCTTTACTTTCTAAATGTCTTATCATCTTCCAATGGACACACAGGCTGGAGCCCAAGCCTTCAACACATGAGGGACATCCAGTATCCAGACTATAGCAGGACCCAGTGCGAGGCTGGCTTGACCCTGAGAGCAAGTGCCTACTTATGTCTTGTTACAAATGTTTCTCATTCTCCCTTTTGAAGCAGTTTTTATGTGTATGAGTATTTGTGCCACGTGTGTGCCTCAGAGGCTGGATCCAGGAATCAGAGGTGTTGGATCCCTTGGAACGGGATTTACAGATGGTTGGGAGGCACTGCATGGGTGCTGGGAACTTCAGCAGGGTCCTCCACAAAAGCAGAAAGTGCCCTAAACTGCTGAGCTATTTAGCCATTCCTCCAGCAAGTCCCAGCTGTTTTCCATCCCTCATGTCATCCATCCATCCAGTTTTTCATCATGTCATTCAGCCATATATCTAATATTCTATATACCCATCTACTGTTCTATCTACCAAGCCACTCGGTTGTCCATCATTCATCCAGCAATGTAGTGGTCCTTCAAGCTACCTGTCCAGTCATTCATCTGTTGATATCACACACCCATCCACTGATCCAATTGTCCATCCAGTTATTCAATCCATCTATATTATCTCCCCATCCATTGAGCCCTCCATCATCTGTTTGTCCATCCATCCATCCATCCATCCATCCATCCATCCATCCATCTATCCATCCATCCATCCAATCCTTTATCTATTCATTAAATCATCTATTCAATCTATTTGATTATTTTTCTTTCCTTTAGCTCTTCCTTCTTATTATCCTTCTATGCATTCATTTATCTGTATGTTCAACTGATAGATACTTCATCATTCCTCACTATAAGACCACTACAGAGCCTTGCATTGGGAATAGAGCAGTACAAGGGAGGTCCCCACAACACAAGACATATAGAGACACTTGCTCTCTGATTCACGAGTGTATAAGACCTGCTGATGGATTGGGAACTCAGGCGACCCTACTTCTTCCAGGTTTTCATCAACTGACCAAGGTGGCCAAGTGCCAAGTTTAAAAATCCATGAGCTTTAATAGAGTCTTTATCAGACTCAACTCACTCCATTACAAGTGTCTATAAGGAGATGTACCATAGGGTCATTGAGGACCTCATTCAATGACCTGCTTCTGTTATGTGGCAGGTGCAGTGATGTCTGTCTGTATGCCAGGGCCTTAAAAATGTCACATGATATGTTCCAGTTTTGTAGTTGGTCTCTGTAGCCACTACTTAACTCTGTCAAGATAGTATGAAGGCAGCCATACACAACAACCACATGAATGACTGTGGTTGAATTTTGTTTATACACAGAGAGAGAGAGAGAGAGTGAGAGAGAGAGGGAGAGAGGGAGAGAGGAAGAGAGGGAGAGAGGGAGAGAGAGAGATGGGTATAGTGCAACCAGTGATCCTTGTCACAGAAGAGCAAAGAGTGGTGACTCAGAAGTGCTCTCAAGCTCAGCACATGGTCAAGGTCTCACTCACAGGAATGAGATGTCTTAATTACCTCACGTTCCTTGTTCCTTCCAGACTTCTCTGGGCCACCCTGCCTTCTTTAAACTCTCTGTGACCCTTTCCCACTGCACAGTTATCAGAAGGTGGTCTCAAGAGCCCTGCAGACAAAAAAGCTATGAACCCGTCTCTGGTTACTTCCAAGGTACATAGCTCCACCTGAGTGGGATCATGACAAGATGGTCTAATAGTCCTGCCTTCTCCAGTCATCTGTGCCACCTTGCAGCCCCTATATGTCTGGGGAAGACTGGGCGTGGAAGTCCCCCATCACTGGATGTTTCTCTTTCCTTTTTATTTTCTAAAACCAGATTGTAGTCCTTATAAGAGCTCAAACTATTAGGAGCGCTGAAGAAAAGAAAGCAAGCTACCCCAAACCTATCATCCAGAAATGACTACACTTGCTGTTTGAAGCCCAGTACCTTTTCTACCTTCTGTCTGTGTCCTGCAATTTCAAGCCTATCCACTCAGAAAACTTTTCTTTGGTTATATCATGGGATACTTTTCTGGTCTAGGTTTTCTTTGTGTTCTCCTGAAGCATATGCCCACTGGATGCCATGTCTCTCCCATACCACTCTGAGGACTGAGCACAGGTCCCCTGGAACAGCCTCACCTCTACCACCATCACCTCTGATGCTGTTTCCTTCTCATCTCTCACGCTCAGTATCTTCCTCTGTGGCTTTATTCTGGCTTTGTCTTTTCTCTCCAGGTTTCTTCTGCTCACTCACCCTCTGCTGTCTTGAGGTCTCTGTCTTCTCCATGAGCCCAAGCATGGAAAGAGGCCATGCTGCCCTCTGCTTGCCCTCTTCCCTCTTCTATCTTGAGTCTCTTTCTACCCTTAAGTTGAGGTGTGGACAGGCTTTGCCGTTTTTGGTTTCTTCTCCAGTAGGAGAGCTGTGGATGACATTTTTCCATGCCTCACAAACGCCTCTTCTGGTGTCATCTATTTCTCTCTCCCTGGCTTGTGGCTTTTCCTTCCTTTCTGGCTTCTCTATATTTGTCTTAGTTAGGTTTCTATTACTGTGGCAAGTACCTTGACCAAAAACAAAGGGTTCATTTTGCTTACAGTTTACAGTCTATTGTGAAGGGAAATTAGGGCAGGAACTCATGGCAGGAATCTGGAGGCAGGAACTCAAGCAGAGACCATAGAGGGGTGCTGCTTACTGCCTTGCTCAGTCTGCTTTCTTATACACTCCAGGACCACCTGCCAGGTGGTAGGAGCTGGGCCATCCTACATGAATCATCTATCAAGAAAATATCCCCACAGGCTTGCCCATAGGCCAATCTGATGGAGGCCTTTCTCAACTGAGGTTTTCTCTTCCCAGGTGACTCTAGCTTCTGTGAAGTTGATACGAAAAATAGCCAGTTATAATATCTAACCATCCTCACTCTCCTTTCCAAAGGGGTATACTTCCTGCTGGTCTGTGTGATGGGTACGCACTCTCTCAGAAATTAGAGAGCTGTGCATTTGGGTTGGATGAAGGTCCTGGGGTTTCCTTTCTTGGGGACATAATGTTCGGGGTACATGGAGGCAGGTGGATTCCCAGCACAGGGTTTTGAGAGCTAGTCGCTACCACTTGTGTTACTCATGGCATTTCCTCCTGGGTCTTTTGACTGTCCTCATTGCTGGCATTGGGTGCTTGCTCCACTCTTGGGGTTTTTGAAGACAGAGTTGGGAGAGTGCCAGTGCCTGACATTTTCCTGTCCCTCAGAAATTCCTCTTATGGCATGGTTTCTTTTGGTTCCCAGGAGACAGGGCTCCCGACAAAATCTTTGGGCTCCAGCACTTCCGTAAATGGGATGGAAGCCCGAGTCTGGGCCTGGGCATAGCTCTGGCTTTGTAACTGGTGGTGATGCTAATTTCACGCTGTTGAGAACTTTCCCTTTGACTTGAAGTGGTGACTTCCATGGCTGCTGTGATCCAGTCCCCGTGAGGCGAGCTATGGTTACAGTTGCAGACACTCTCACCTGTAGCTGTGAGGTTCAGAGCATTCAGATGCCTGATGATGTCACAGCTGTCTCTAGTTTCTACACTTCCTGGAATTTATCATATTGCCACACTCATGGGAGGCACCGAGGCTCCTGTTCCAGGTCCAGAGCAGTGACAATGTAAATAACATTGGATCTCTGCCCTCCTCAAGCTAACATCACCCCAAGGACCTAGAGGAGCCTGAGCAAAGTCTCTCTGGCCTCTTAGGACTGCTCTTGCCACGTGTCTAGCTCTCCCTGGGCAGAATGACAGAATGATGCTCTGGGCTGGTGCTGTTGGCTAATCAGGCAGTGAGTCCTGACAGGATACCGTGGGGAGTCCTTATTCCTGGCCAGGCCTGACCCTCATGTTCACTGGAATGGTGTGCTGTGGCTGAGTCCTCTGTTCCATGTTTAGTGACCTGTGTCTTAGCTCAGTGCTAGGAGAAGAATGGAGTTGCTGGATATCCATCAACCCCATCATGGGAAATGGAAAAGCCAGAAGGTCAGCCCGCGGGAAGCAGAGGCTTGTTGCAGCCACATTCGTTAGAAAGCTCCCGAGGCACTCACTGTTTCATTAAAACAGATCAACCATGTATGCTCAAAGTGTGTCCCGAAGCCAGCACTTTTTTATGCAAATAAGAGTGGCAGGTGTGAGCGGCGAGGGGGGGGTGCCTCCCCTCCAACACACATGCACGGTGGAGACAACGGACAAACGAGCTCCCAGCACTGAGAGGCCATATGCTCTCTGTGATCTCTGATCGCTACACCCTGAGTTTTGAACAAGTGCATTCACCAAGCACACAGCAAGCAAAAGTTAAAGAACAAATAGCAACTGGCAGACAGAAGCATCAGGTAGAGGTAACATGATCAAGTCAGGCGCTAACAGCATCTACCGGCTGATGAGCCTGACCGAGAGAGCAAGCAAAGGTCACATGATCAGATCGGGGGCTTGTGACATCTAGTAGAGATGAACTGGGGACACTGACGCAGTAACTAGGGATCCTGATTAGTTTTCTCTTCATGATGCACTTCAAGCCTCCTGTTTCGATGGCAGACATTTTATACCACGAGATAAACAATGGTGACAATGGAAATGTCTGCTTTTTTTCCATACAATGTATCTTGACCATATTTTACCCTTCCTCCCAACTCCTCCCAGATCTTCCTCACCTCCCTTAAACTTCCAAAAGAAAGCAGAAAGCACACAAAAAACATCATGGAGTTTGTTTTGTGTTAGCTAACTACTCCTGGACATGGAGCCTGCCTTAGGGCATGGTTGATACACCTAGTGATGCCCTGTTGGAGAAAACAAGTATTGATTGCAAATAGCTGCATGGTTAGGGGTGGGAGCCCATGTCTACATCCTCTTGTCAGGGGTGGGACGACATCTTGCCCGAACCTCGGCAGGCCCTGTGCATGCTTTGAGTTCACACGTGTATCAGTCCTGTTGAACCTGGAGGACACAGTTTCCTTGGAGTCACCTACTGCCTCTGGCTCTCTCAGTCTTCCTGCCTCTTCCGCATAGATCCCTCAGCCTGAGATGAGGAGTGGGTGAAGACATCCATTTAGAACGGAGTGCTCCAAGGACAGTGTTTTTAACCTCCCTACTGTTCGCTATGCTCTTCCTTCCCTGCCGCAGAGTCAGGGAGGCAGTCTATCCCCAGTCAAGGTATCTGGGAGGATACGCAGACAAGGATACTTCAGTCTGACAAAAGGGGCAGGAAGCAAAATGGCTTTTCAGAGTCAGCTTCTCAGAGCGCTCGAATAGCATGTGACCAATAGAACATACATTTAATGTACATTACAGTATTTTGGGGAATCCCAAGAATCTGTGGTGTTCCCAGCTGTTCTTCCTGTCACCACCACGAGGATGCTACTCTCTTCTGGTGCCATTTCAAGAGGAGCAAAGTCAGGTTCCAAGATGGAGGTCACACACAGTCAGGAGGCAGTGAGCCAGGCAGAACCTGTCCACTCTCATGCCTCCCTCACCCATGAGGGCTGCCTGCTGTGGGGAACTGGGGATGCCAGCCTCTGGTGATAGCTGCCTGCCTTAAGCCCTCTTCCACTGCCCATTCAGGACTCAGTGACTCTGGCTTCTGTAAAACACTGATCACCCATGTTTGCAACAACAAACTCCCTCAAATGTTAGTGAGGATAAGTTCACTTTTCTTCCTTCTAGGAGGCAACGCTGAAGACATTTTTTGAGTCTAGATCATCTAACCCTCCATCTTACTGACGGGGAAAATGAGGTGAATATTGGTTTGGAAATTTGTCCTGGGCATCCTAAAGTGTTTTCATAAATTCTTGAAACAAAAAACAAAACAAAACAAAACAAAACAAAACAAAACAAAAAAAAACCCCAACCAAACCAAAAAAACAAAAAGACAAATCAAAACATGCTGGATTCACTTGTTCTACCAAGTAAGTCCACGCTGGCACCCATAGGAGGGCAGTGCGTCACGAATTCCCAAGTGGTGATGAGGGGCTAGCTCAGAATAGGCTTGAGTCAGGGCCCCCACACAGGGCGGCCCGCTGCTGCTCGCTGAGCATGCAGCTCAGCCCCTCCCCCACCCAACCATGCTCCCAGGGGGAGAGGAGGTGCTGATGTCTACATCCTGCTCCCTGTCGTGGGGGTGTGGTGTCTCTGAGCTCCTGATTGGCTCTCAGCGCTTGATCCCCCCCTTCTCTCTCTTGAGACCCCTCCCTTCTCTCCAGCTGAAGGGCAGGGCACCCCTCCCCCTGCCTCAGGCTCTGGGAGCTTTAATGGAGGTGCTGCTTTCATTACTGGTTGGTGCTGGGAAGCCAGCAGCATTATAGGCAGGTGTGCATGGCCAGATCTGCACAGGTGCGGACAGCGTGTGGACATACGTATGCACGATGGTGTTGTGGAGCATGGAGATGTGCATCTCCATGCATGCACCAGCAAACACACATGCGAGGTGTGCTTGTGTGTGTGTGATCTGTGGGAGGACTCCTAGAGTGTGTATTTGGGGCACTTCCCTCAGCCAGCCTCAGCCAGCCTCAGCCAGCCTCAGCCAGCTCTCCCTCTCCCAGCTCCATGGGCACTTAGCTTTTCTCGTATACTGCCGGACTTTTGCTTATTAGCACTGGTCAGATCTCTCTTCTCCTTTCGGAAGAAGGAGAAACAGAAATTCTCCTATCAAACTGCCTGACACCACTTCAGGAGCAGTTCCCAAGCCCTGTCCCCGCCCCTCTGTCCATCTGCTCACTTTCTCTCAGCCTCTGCCCAGAGGTTGTGTGGCAGAAGAGCCTTGCCGCACTTGTTCTCCCTACCTCTCTCATCTCTGTCTTCCTTAATGGCTGCTCTCTCCTACCCTGCCCGAGCTCCCGTTGGAGACTCCACTTTCACACCACATCTGAAGATTTTCCATGTTTCTGCTTGCCCTCTAGGTTTAGGGCTGCTGTCTCTCTTGTTGTAGCCCTTTGTCATAGCTTTGTTTAGAGCAGTGGTTATTAATATCCCTAATGCTGTGACCCTTTAATACAGTTCCTCATGTTCCCCAACCATAAAGTTATTTTCATTGCTACTTCATAACTATAATTTTGCCACTGTTATGAGTCCTACTGTAAATATCTGTGTCTTCCTATGTTCTTAGGTGACCCCAGTGAAAGGTTCATTCCGCCTCTGAAAGGGTCATCTGAGAGGAAAGCCTGGATTGAGAAATTACCTAGATTAGATGGCCTGTGGGCATGTCTGTGAGGGTAGTCTTTACAATTATGTGGATAGTTAATAGCTGTAGAATGGCCCAGACCACTGTAGGGATCACCATTCTCTGGGCTGATGTTCCTGGGTTGGAGAAGGAAGCTAGCTAAGCATGAGCATGCCAGCAAGCAGCGTCCTCCATTTTTCCTGCTACACTTCTCTGGCTGTGAGTAAGCACCTGTCTCGACTTTCCTCAGTGGTTAACTGTGACCCAGAAGTATAGGCCAAATAAATCCTTTCCTTTCCCAAGTTTTGGTCACGACACTTTTTCTGTCGACTACCTTGAACACTCCTCTATCACCTTCCATCTGGATGCCAGCCTTCCTTTTCTCCCTATGTCTGTGATCCTAGCCCGCAGACCAGCTATAGGCCCCTCTGGTTCCTTCTCAGCCCTGGCTCTGCTGCCTTAGGCCCCCATTGTCTGTGTCAGTTCCACCTCTGTCACAAAGTCCATAGGCCCACGTCTACCCTTCTGACCTGACCTATTACTCCTGCTTAGACACAAGGATCCTTCCCAATGCAATGCCGTGTGCGCAGGTGTTGGGAGTATCCTTGCTCTCTGTGACTCCTCAGGAGCACCTGTGGCCCAGCTTCATCCTCCTCAGAAGCTCCTGCCCTGTCTCCAAAGCACTTGTTCTCCCGTATGATCCTTCTGTGCTGGACGCACCCCTCTTTTCTGCACCCTTCCCTCTGTTCTGCACACACTCGTCTGTCCTGCATTCTTTCCTTCAGTTCTCTGTTCTAAACTGTATTCTCCTGTCGGGGAGACACTCTTCTAACCCATCAGTCAGTTCACCTCAAGCGAGAAACAGACCTCTTTGTGAGCAGAGATCTAGGGAAAGAGGAGGAGCTGTGGACCATTCTGGAAATCACCTCTGCTGCTGATTCTCTAGGGGCTGGAGACCCAGGGCTGGGAGTCCCAGGACAGCACGTGACCTACCTGGCCTGGGTCCACACAGTACTTCTGAGGATGGACTCTTGGCCTCCGCTCCCTTGAGAATCTCACAATCACCTTCTCATTCAGTTGAATTTCTGACCATCTTTCTAGGGGCACACCTCATGAGAAAGAAGCCAGGCCAGGAGCTGGGCTGAGGGACAGAAGCTTGAAGCCATTTAGCCAGCACCGGGACCACGACTTACAGCCACGTCCTGAGAACCTGGCCCAGTCTGCCATACAGCCGGAGCTTTGCCACAGCCAGCCCTGCAGAGGGCAGGTGCCATCCCAAGGGCTAAGCCAGAGCTCTGCAGCATCATTTAACACCCACAGATGCCCCACATTTGCCTCTGCCTCCCACCTGGAACCAGACCGAGAAGCCAAACTGCCTCTAATCTGTCATCAGATGTTTGCCTGGAGGTGATACCTCTGTTTGTCCAGGCTGGTGGCCTCCATTGTGCCCACCTGAGCTTGTCTCTCTCACCACCCTGTTGTTCCATTGGTGGTAATGCTTACTCATTTCCCACACCTGTTCCCTCTGCTTCCAGTCAGGGAGGCTCAACTATGTAATACTGTTTGTTTGTTTGTTTGTTTGTCTCTGGTTCTGTTGAAACCTGTGACCTGAGGTATGCCTGTGGAAAGAAGGCAGTAAAAAAAGCAGAGGGGACCCCCGAAGTCTCCAGAGGAGACCAACTAATCCTGGAACTGGCGCTCCGATATGAAATGTAGAAGGGTCACAATCCCTTCCATAACACCCGAGAAGTGTCCAAGGTCTCGTGGGCAGCTCTTCTGGTCTGAACCTTCGCCCCACGGGGAGAAGCAAAGTTCCTGGGGGTTGAGACCGGAGGCTCTGTGTGGACCTGCACTCTTGACTCTGTGAAGTCACACAGCTCCTCAGAGTTTTTGTCCCCAGTTGTGCCAGGGGCTGCTGGAGGTATGGCTGAGGCTTCTTTCTGAGGACCTCTAGCCACAGCAGCCACTGTGAAGGCTGCTCCTCGGCCAGGCTGTGGCCTTGGCTTCCTTCCCTGTCCCTTCACTGCTGGCAGGGCCTCAGCGAGCTTCTGGGTCATCATGAGCCTCCAAGGAGCCAAGCATCCTCTTCCTTGACAAATGCCCTTGGCAAGCTTCCCTGAGTACTGAGCCCTAAGCTATGCCTGTAGCACAGATGTCCCCAGCACTGTGCCCGCTGCTCTCCTACATCAATTCACTCTGTCCCCACCTTTCCTTCTACTGAGGAGCAACTGACCCACAGAGCATGGCAGAGCTGTGCCCTGACCCCAGCGTTGCCATGGGTAGAAACACTGAGATGGGTGTGACTTCCCCCTACATGACATTTGTGTGTTAGTCCTCACACTGCCATCCCTGGAGGCCAAGTTGGTAACCACAGTTCAGGATATACAAAGTCCCCCGGTGTCTACAGGGGAGAGGGTTCTGCAGATGGCAAAATCTGTAAGCACCCAAACTTCTTAAATAACACAGTGAAGCTGGGCAGTGGTGCTACACTCCTTTAATCCCAGCACTCGGGAGGGAGATACAGGCAATCTCTGTGAGTTCAAGGACAGCCTGGGGTCCAGAGGGAGTTCCAAGACAGCCAAAGCTACATAGAGAAACCATGTTTCGAAAAACCAGATCAAACCAAGAACAAAACTCCAAACCAAAACTCCAAAACTCCAAAGCCAATGAAACCATACAGAACAGAACAGTGCTGGGGACTCTCCCTCACTTCAGACTGTCTCTGGAACTTGCTTAGTGTGGGTTCTATTAGGGACCTAGTGACAAAAACATAGAAACACCAAAGAGAGCTCTGGGACAATGCTGGAAGAGCCTGGAGTGGTGCAGCCACCAGACTCAGAGGTAGGAGGAGCCTTCCTTTGGACCTGGAGGAGAGGGAAGGTGTGGATTCTTTGAAATTGAACTTTGTCCTCTGGAAGGAGAGTAGAGTTTGGGAATAGCTTCTCTCTCTCTCTCTCTCTCTCTCTCTCTCTCTCTCTCTCTCTCCACAAACACACACACACACACACACACACATACACACACACACACACACACACATACAGGACGTTGGGGTCAGCTCTCCTGCCTGCCATTGGTGACAAGGGGCAAGAGGCAGGGGGACATCTTTCCCTCATCCATGACGCTGCACAGGAGACAAGTAGAGGGGCCAGCTTTCCCATGCTCACACTCTCTGGGCCAACTCACCCACACCCCTGCCATCAGGGTCAGCTCTGCTGTGCTGTCCAGGTGAGGTGCACAGCCTGCTCTCCTGAGTGCTGCAGCAGGTGAGGGGCAGAGCAGCTCTCCTGCTCTCATAACTCCAATGGGGCCAACTCTCCTGTCTGCCACCGGTGGCAAGGGCAAAGGAAAGGAGAAACAGAAACAGACAAGAGGCAAGGCTGGCTCTCCCACACTCTTGGCTTTGGGGCCAACTAAACCTGAGCTTCTTAAAGGCGATTGAGAAGAGGCCTGTTCCTGCAGCCAGGGGAGGGTACACTCAAGCATACATCCCATGAGCTGCAGAGAGGGTGTGCCCCTGCTATCTCAGGACTGTCTTGAGTTGACATTCTGGGCTGAAGAGGATGCTTGTATCCAGCTGGGCCTGTGCATCATCAGCCAGGCCAGGCTTTGGAACCTGCTGGGCTTGGGCACAAACTCATCAACTCTGAGTCCAGCTTCAAGGGCAGAAAGCAGTTTTGTCTCCAGCGGTGCTCTCTATCCCTTCAGACACTGTGGGGGACAGCCTGGGAGGCATGAGGATTTGAACATCCAATCAGATCAAGCTGTCCTGCCAGTGCTCAGAGGCCTGAGACTCTGGAGAGTGAGGACCACATCCTTTTTTTCCCTTTTGCTCGTTTGTTTTGAGATAGGTCTTGGTCTGTAGACAAGCTGGCCTGAAACGCTTGACAACCTTTCTGCCTCCACTGGGATTACAGATATGAGCCACCATGCACAGCTTGAGAACCTCAAGAACCTCTTTCTCATTGCCTTGTGGCTGAGGCCTCCTCTCTGCTAGGCACAGGTGAAGAGGGATTTTGGGGTGTGTACCAGCACCACTGAGCAAGTGCTGACAATACCACAGATCTGGGTCCTCTATCTGGGCCTAGGCAGCACCCTAGGGTGGGGTCTAGCTCACCTGGGAGGTGAAAATCAGGGATCCAGAGCCCACTTACCATTGTCCTCCTTGTCCTCCCACTCTGCCTCCAGGGTTGGCAGGGGTATGACCTCCCATTAGAACTCTGGCTACTCCCAAGGCTGTCATTGGTTTAGCGAGGTGCCAATCATTATCCTTTTGGGAGTTTCCCATCTGAAAGTGTTTCCCATGCAACTCTCTAATGAAGCAGGAGCAGAAACCATTAAAGAGCCCAAGTGGTTAAGAAATCTGAGCCTTGATGACCCATGGGTTATGATGTATGCTTAAAACTTAAAAGAGAGCATTTGGAAAAATATCTGAAAGTGAATGTTGATGTGATTCAGTGTGAGAGTGTCAGCCATCAGAGATGAAATCAACCCAAAGATCAGAGACCAGGCTGACCAGAAATAAGACGGATTTTGTCCTCCCTTCTCTATCCCAGGCAGAGCCGGAAGGAGCTCAGCAGCCCCCAGCACTTAGGGAGTGGCCATACCCCAGAAGCAAAAGAAACAAGTTTATCCAAACCCAAGCTAATGAGTACAAAAATGAAAGCCCAGAGGAAGCGATAATGAAAGCCCAGAGCTGGTTCTTCAAAAACATTTTCTAAAACTAACAAAACTCTTGAAAACACAATCAAGAAGAGAGCAAAGAATAGAACAAAGACTACCAGGGAGGGGGCAGCGGGCACGTGCTGGGCTTCCCAGGGTGTGGGGCAGCATCTCAACTGCCAGCCTGCCATGCTTGCTTCGTTCTCTTTCCCTCAAGGGGTGCTGCTGCTGAGACACGTGGGAATCCTCTGAGAGAGGCCAGAGTGGACAGAAGAACAGAACCTAGCAAATGCGCAGGAGGAACAGAAGCCTGTAGCAGGGAGAGGGTGAGGGTGAATTCAGTGCCCTTGTTCACTGAAAAAGTCTGCAGACGCAGCGTCAGTGAGTGTGGAGAGCCCCAGAACTGGTCAACAGTCTTCCTGGATGCTGTCATTCTTGAGCATAGGGTGTCCTGGCATGGATTTGTTGTGCCTGGGCTACTCTCCTCTGGGCCTGAACTTCCTGTTCTCTTGGGCAGTGTTCCTATGGATCATTCTCTGAACTCCCTCCTTCTGGGATCACCCCCACAGCTGTTAGAGGCTCTTTTTTTCCTCGGTGGCCGTGAGGATGTGGATGACAGCAGAGACATCCCAAGCCTTGGAAAGGCACATTCACTCACTTTAGTTTTTTTTTGTGGATATGAAGCAAGGTGAGGGGCAGCCCCCTGATGATGCTGGACAGGAGCCCCTCTCTCCAGCTGAAAAGCTCAGGCCAGCAACCTCATCAGCATGCAAGGCCTTCACAGCCTGTTGTGCAGACTGTGCACAGAGATCTGATTTCAATATCATTAGCGAGGCCTTCAGCTTTCCTGTAAGCATTGGTTATTACTCAGGAATACAGGCCCAAGTGAAGAAAAATGGCAAAACCTACTGTCTGCCAGATGCATCTGCCGGGGAGGGGGGGAAGACACAACCACCAAGCCTAGGTTCCCCTCAGGCTCTGACAGCAGACAGACCTGATCAGCAGACCCTACCAGGAAATTGTGCCTCCATAAGGAAAAGACAAAGAATAAATCCTGATGAAATTCGACAGTGTGGCTGCTGGAGGAAGGCTGGTTCAGGCAGGGTTTAGAGGGGGAAGTCAATTTCAAATCTCAAGATTCCCTGGCATCTGACATGGTTGATCGCAGATAATTTCCCCTCCTCCCACACACATCTGTCCTTCACATCAACATCCAGCTACCCATCTACTATCCTCCACTTACCCCCGACTCATCTAACCACCCAACAATCATCCATCCATAAGTCCTTCATGTATCTTTCCCTCCATCCTACCCACCTGTCATCCATCCATCCATCCATCACTCCATTTACCTATCATCCATCCATCCACTCATCCACCCATTACCTACCCATCCATCATCTACCCACCCACCAAGTACTCATCCATTAACCCATATACATCTATGATCTATACATACACCTACCTATCCATCTATTCATACATCTATCATTCATCATTCAAGCCACTGTACTGACCCATCAATCCACCCACTCATTTGGTTATCATCCATTGATCTACCCATCAACCAATCACCCATCTATTCATCTATTAATCCTTTCACACATCCAAACAACCCATCATATTCCCAACAACCACCCATCCATTCCTCCATGTTCACTCATTATCTTCCCACCCACCAAGCACCCATCCATTAATTCATACATCCATTATTTGTCCTTCCACTCATCCCAGTAATTCGTATTCATCCATCCATCCACCTGTTTCTTTAGGGCCTGGTTCAGCTGGCTGTCCTTCCTTGGCTAGGTTCCTCGGGTGCCTGCCCTCTAATGTAGAGAAAATGTTTTTGCTGTTTTCACTGGAGTTTCTTCTCTTCTTGGGAATTTGGTGGGGCTGATCTGGTGGCCCTTCTTTGCTTTCACTACCCAGCCTAGCTCATGGGGCCTGGGAACAACAAGCAGACACAGGGCCTGCTGAGGCCATTTCTGGTTTACTGCTAAGCTGGATCTGAGACAGACCAGATGTGAGAGTGTGGGAAGAGAGAAAGGGGAAAGCAAGAGGTTGGGGGTGAGGAACCAAGTGAAGTTAGACTTAACAATTAAGTTAGACTTGCTTCCTAGACCTGATGACGCCAGGCTCTCATTTCACATCATGCACATACACCACCCTGACCTGGGGATCCAAGGGCAAACATCTCTGGTCTATGTTCCAATACTCAGATCCCAGCCCTGTAACCTGGATGCCACCTACGGGTTGCTGAAGAGTCCAGGATCTTGGGTTCCAGGCCAGGAAGCTAGGGTCCTTGTGAGCCTCCTAGCTCAACCCCATTGCATCTGGTAAGAAGCCAAGTTGAAAATGTGTGCAAGAAAGAGGGTGCCCCTGGATGCACCTGCTAGGCTCTAAGAGACAATACCTCAAACATGTTGAAAAACAGAGTTACAACAAACCACCAAGGGGACAGTTCAGTAGTAAAATTCTGTCTACCCATGAAGTCTTACATTCTTTTTTTTTTTTTTTTTTTTTTTTTTAGTCGGGGTCTCACTATGTAGCTCTGGCTCTCCTGGAACTCACTGTGCAAACCTGGCCGGTCTTGAACTCACACAGATCCTCCTTCCTCTGCCTTCCAAGTGTTGGGAAGGTGTGTACCGCTATGCCTGGCTGAAGTCTTGCATTCTTGACTCTGTTTTGGAATCTACCCACTCCATCCCGTGGCTGTTGGTTGGACAGTCCTGTCGTCCTGGCCTACCTGAAGACACGCCAGGGCAATTCCAGGGTTCAAACTTCTTCCATGGCATCTATCGCCTTTGGGTTGTAGCTGAAAGCTACAGGCTGCCAGGAAGACCTGGCGAGTTCTGCCCCCCCCTTTCAAGCTTCCCGTGTTATTGGTTTGTTTTGCTAGACTCACCAGGACCTCCTCCCCTCCAGGATCTGGTCTGCCAGCCCTTGCTTTCACTAGCCTGTAACCTGGAATTCATTCCCTGCATCCCAGCAGACAGAACCTGCTTCTCCAGACCTCCTCCTCCCTGCTCCTTGGAGGCTGGCCCTGAGCCTGGATCCCTGGGCCCTTCTGTGGCTCTCCTTGTAGGTGGTCTACTACAGAGCTTGATTTGTGGTCTATACTCTTTTCAGGATGTGAGGTAAGACTGTGTGTGGACAGTGGAGGGCTTCTGTGCCCTGGCCCTGCTATGCTAATAGCTGTGGGGTCACTGAGCTGGCATCATGGGTGGCATATGTCCACAGGCACTAAGTGGTAGAGGCTCAGGGGTAGGCTGGGTGAAATAGCCCCTAGGCCCAGCTGGGACTATGGAGTGGCCAGGCATGGGCAGCAGACACATGACAGAGGTTTGCTTGGTTGTGGGCCAAATGAAGGACGGGCCTAGAGCTGTCACTTTTCTTGGGCTTGAGAGACTCCAGGTGCTCCAATATAACAATGTGTATTTTTGAGCTTTGTGTCACCCTGGGAGGCCGTGGTCGACTCCGTAGCTGCTCGTGTGACTGCTGTCCCTCTAACCATGGCTCCATCCATTTTAAACTCGGGCACTTCATTGTCCGACTTCCTGGCAGCTGCTACAGCTGCAGGGGAACCAAACTGGCTATTCATTCCACTGGCCAAAATACCAGTTAAGCCTTGTCCTTGTCCATCAGGGCATCACACACAAAACAGCCTCATCACTGCAACCCCACATCTGTCTCCGTGCATTGAATTCAAAACCAAACCATGCTCTGCGATGAAATTCCACATATGAGGCAAATGTAGGCACTGGTAAGGGTGGCCACCCCGTTTTAGCAGGGCTAAGATTCCAGAGGATTCTGCATGATCCTGACACTGAGCTGGCGGTCAGGACCTGGTGAGCCTTAGGCTGTGGTATTTCCTTTTCCAGAGTTTTTGGGCTGCATGCTTTGGGTGGCCATTCCCCAAACTCTCAGGCTCACTATAGAGACAGGGGCAGCACGCGAATGGCCCCACCCACACTGTGATCACTGCTGCCCCTGTGGTTGCTGGGATGTCAGGACTCCTAGCTGTAGGACACCCACTGTAGATTTTCTGGGAGTGAAAATGCATTTCGGTTCATTTCAGTCTTCTCTGCAAGCTGGAGAAATTCCCTATTTCAGACAAATAGTTGAAGAAATGACTAAGCAGGCACTTTATGTAACAGCCATTAAGATAATTGACACTCATTTTGATTCAAGGTACAATATTCTCTGTAAAAAAGAGGCATTTTCTGCTTTCTTGAAGGCTTCTAAAAGGCTGGGAATTAAATCTCTTCCCCAATAAAAATTAAAATCCCAGCTTCCCATCTAAATATTAAAATCTAGCTGGAGCAGGAAGCATCTTCCCAGCAGGCTTGGGAGCCTGGTGGACACACAGATCCTAAAGCCGGCAAACAGCTGCTGTGTGTTGCAAGGTTTGATGCTTACTAGAAAGCATCCAACTGTACTGAGGAGGAGGCTGGGGCAGGGAAGGGGCCAGAAAGGGAAGCCATGAGGAAGGAAGGCTGGCAGGCTGGACAGCTAGCTTCGACTCTCCTTTCTCACCCTGCATGTCCCAAGCCACCTTGTCTTTTTGTTTCATTTTTATTTTTGTTTCACTTTTGAGACATGGTCTCACTATATAGCCCAGATTAGCCTTGAACTCATGCTCTTCCAGCCTCAGTCTCCCAAGTCTTGGGGTGATAGATGTATGCTATTATCATGTCTGACTCTGGGGCGTTTTTGAAACACGCAACTGTGAAGCACACTAATCCTCCAAGGCCCTGTCATCTTTACAGCAAGGAGCCAGGGGCATGCAGAGACCGCCCCATCCATGGCCTCAGAAGCTTTTTCATATGCACAGATGATCTAGTGGCTCAGGGTCTCTATAGTCCCTCTTATATATGCTGGCCCTGCCTGGCATCTGTGCCAGTAGCCCTTCCTATAGGGCATCATAGTGCTGGGGGGTCCAGGAGAAGAAGTTACACCCTGTCTTTGGTCCTAAGACTTAAAGAGTCATGAGCTCTGGCATCAGGCCAGCCAATCCTGGGCCACAGATCACTCTGATTATAAGATGGGCGTGGCATTCTGGCTACTCTGAGCCTCAGTGGTTCTCATCTGTGAGATGGGCTTGGTATAAGGGTGTGGACTCAGGGTAAGAAGCGGACCGGAGAGTCTGCAGCAAGCATGGACTGGCTGGCTCCATACCCTGTGGCTGCTGCTTCTGCTGTTTAACTGTTAGGTTTTAGAATTTCATTTGTATTAGCAAATGTTCCCAGAGAGGCAGGGAAACAAGGGGCCCTGCACCTCAACTCCAGCAAGTTCTTGGGGAGAGGGAGTCACTGAGCTTCACTGACCTGAGGACTATCCTTCTGTGATTTGGGGGGGAAGCCGCTTCAGTGTTGTGAACCTCCGGGGCCATCAGAAGCCAGATGGACATTCTAATGGACACTTTTGTGGAGAGAAGCACAGACAGGGCAGGGTGAGGTTGCTGACATTCTCTCTAGACCCTGGAGTCTAGGTCTTTTTGCTTGTGGATGTGACAACTGGCTCCAGTGCTTGCTGTGTAGTCAGCAGCATTAATCTTTCATGTTGTTCATTGTCAGGCATTTGCTCCTTTCATCTGCTGAAGCCAGAAGCCTTTGGTTCTGGGAAGAGTGCCAGGGCATCTGTCTTACCATGTGCCACTGACCTGAGGCCTCCTGAACACTTGGTGTCTTCTCCTAGGAAAGGGTTGGTGCCCAGAGAAGCTTTGGGGGCAGAAAGGTCTGGGTGGTATTGGCTTCTCTTTCCCTTTCTTCTGTAGAGCAGGTAAACTGAACTGCCCAAAGTGACGCCATTTTGTTCCAGGTTTAGCTAGGGTGTTCTCATACAGATCCACCTGCAGCTTCTGGAGGTCCATTGCTTTACAACATGAAACAAATGGTTTTAATCAACTGAACTGTTGAAATTTCTGTCCCTGGCCTGCCTCTGGAGCGATGTAATTGTGGTCTCTGGCTTTATAAAGCCTACCCTACATCTCTCCTGGGTGGAGAGCCTGCTCTTGATTGCCAGAAAATAAAGAACTCTTCATCTGACCTTCACTGGGTGGTCTTCTCCCATGTCTCCTGTGGGTACAGTATAGCAAGGGCAGCCAGGCTCCCGCTGATATGGAGTACAGAGTTATCGACACTGTAAGTACAGTTTGGCTTGTGTGTTCCGGAAGACCTCATACACAGTCAGGGGAGCTGAGGGGCTGGGCACAGGACACCTGAAGGAGAGGTCTGGGCTGAGTGCCAGGATGCAGAGAGGAGCTCTGCCCCATCCCTGTGATTCTCTGTCCGTAGGTGAGGAAACAGCGGTTTGTAAATTATGCCTAGGATGCTGCACAGCTCCAAACCAGCCTGTTCCCTACCATATAGAGACATGAGGAACATGTGGCCTGTGATGAGACTAGGTGGTAGAGATGCGTTGGTCCCTGGCACACAGAAAGCACGGTTGGGTGATTGTGAACACACGCTCAGCCCAGAAGAAGCTTACCTACAGGGGTAAGCTGCTGGTCTCATTCACTCTCTGTGACCTTAGCTCAGGTGATGGCCCCATAGAAAGCAAGCTCTGCAGAAGGAGCTGTGGACACATCCTTGTTCACCTGGGGCCTGAGGGGATGGAGAGCCATGGAGACAGGGGCCAGGAAGCAAGAGGGAGGGAGGGCATATAAAATCTACTGTGGACCAGGTGTGGCAGTGCCTGTCTGTAATTCCTGCACCCAGGGGTGGAGGCAGGAGAATCTTGTTGATCTAAAGGCCAGTTTGGTTGACATAGCAAGTTCCAGGCCAGTCAGAGCTAAGTAGTGAGGTACTTCCTCAAACAAAAGTACACCCAGTAAATAAAATACACTGTGAGGCCTCTCCGGCTGGGAATTGAACTCAGGGCCTCACACATTAGGTGAGTTCTCAGTTTCTGATCTGTGTGCTTCAAGCTCTCTGCCTGTACTCTCAATGAGTGGGAGGGAAGCTTGATTCTGCCACCATCTCCCTACAGCATCATATCTGTAGGGGAATTTCTACATAGTTCTGTCCACAGGGCAGGCAAGCTCAGCCAGCATCCCAGCCCTGTCCCAGGGCTCTCTAGATGACAGAACTCCAGACTGGGAACCTCAGGCTTCATTGACTAGTGCCCCAGGATTCTGGCCTTTATAGGGCACTGGAAAGTCTTCCCCAGTCAAGATCAGCACAAAGGCCCCAGACAACTCTTGTTGAGGCCCCAGTCCCACTTTCTGGCTGTAGGTCTGATCTGGCTTGGCCTGAAGTCAGCTCTGGGTGTTGGAGGATATAGGGTAGGGCAGAGGTGGACGTGGGCCCTATCTGCTCTCCTCCAGATATGAGCATGAATTGAAGAGGCCAGTGCTTCTTCTCTAGTGCCACTCAGCGCTCTGAGTCACAATGTTCCCATGAATAAAAAGGCCATGCAGAGCATTCAGGCCTATGGCAGGAGCCCCCAGGGATCTTGGCTGCCCTCCACCACAGCTTCTATAGCATTAAGAGCCTGTTTTTCTAGAAAGTCCACGATTGAGCTAAGGTAGCTTCCTCAGCTCACTGCATGGCCAAGCTCAGCTCCCTGGACCCAGCCAGGCCTCTGTTTTCCTCCTACAGGGCTGGGGGGGGGTGTCTCCATACCAGGGTGGTTCTCTGGTTCTGCTCCTGCTACCGGGCCTCTGTGAGCCTCAATGTCTCTTCCTCTGTAGTCACAAGCATCTTCACGAGGGGGCTGCTCTGTCAAGCCTGAACATGGGCTTTCTCACTTGCAGCTCTCAGATGAAGAAAACAAGAGCTGAACCTCCTGGCCCCTGCCCCCAAGTCTGTGTCCTTCCCTCTAAATAATTTAGACAAACACACATCACTTTCACAGTGGCTGCCCAGAGACTTTTTCAAGCAGTCTTTTGAACAATGTTTTCAGAGAGCAAGAGTTTGCCATGATCCTTTTTTTTTTTTTTTATGCAGGAAAGATGAATAATGCATGAGGGGAGGAGAGGCGGACACCCTGGTACCACCTTGAGGGCATGATGGCTCAGCTTCAGACTTGACACCTAGTATGCGGGGTGTGTGTGTGTGTATGTGTGTGGTGTATGTGTGTATGTGTGTGTATGTGTGTGTGTATGTGTTGTGTGTGTAGGCTATAATCAATTGGATCCTGGTTCCACCTTGTAGCAGTCACTCACTTTGGGATGTTTTAGGACAACGTTTGTGTCAGACCCTCTTGCTCTGAGCTATGCTGAAGGCGCCACCGCTGTGGAGCTTCTGGAGAGAGGAGGGGATGCCGAAACACAGAATAATTCGCAGGGGCCAGTGACATCAAGCCACAACTGGTCATCGGAGTCAGGAGAGGGGTCTTCTCAGCCCAGTTTGGTGGCTCATCAACCAGATGAAAGGGAGCACGTTCATATGCACATCCCAGTTGCCATCCTGCAGTTTTTTTGGCTGAGCATAAAATGGGAGATGGTCCTCGTGGCTTTCCTTGACGTTGAAACATTTGTCCATTTCCTGGCTTCTCCCAGCTGCTAGCAAGGCATTTGCTTGTCTCTATTTGAGGGCTTTAATGTTTTTACCTATTCATTCCAGCTATTGAAAAAACTTGTCTTTGCTCTTCTAGAACATCCTCACTACTATCCTCCAAGACTAGCCCCTATTTGCTCTCTTTCCTCATCCTACACTCTCTGTTCCTTGGCCCCTGTGACACTTTTGATGTCCCCTTTCTCATCTCTAATCTGACTCTGTGCTGCTGTAGCGTTTCCTGTTCGCTCCGCCCATCACTCACTCTGTGGCTGTAACCAGCCCGGGAACCGTGAACTGGGAACCGTGTCTTCCAAAGCTGCACTTTTCATTTATGGAGTCAACAGAGCGTGCTTGATATCTTATGGAAGTGCGGCAGGAACTCCCGGTGCCGTTTCAGAGGCCGGTTTCTTCCTGGCTGTTATGATTCACTTCATGTGTTCTCTGAGATCCCTTCAATGCCCACCCGCAAGCCTCCCTCACTGGTTAGACCCTGTTCACCACACTCTTCTTCACAGGTCTCTGTTCTTCCTGGCCTGGCTCTTGTTTTGCAGTCAGGAGTGCCTTTGTATCCATCCTGGCCTAGCCACCTACTTTCACTTTTAAATACCTACTATTTGGTGAGTGAGTGTGGCTATGTTGCTTTCTTTTCTTTTTCCTTTTTTTTTTTTTTTTTAAAAAAAAGTCTTTTTATCGATTCTTTGTGATTCACATCATACACCCTAATCCCACTCATCTCCCCCTCCCTTCATATCTGCCCTTTGCTCTTGAAATATACACCCCCCCAATGAAATAAAGTAAGATAGAATTAAAAACAAAATCTTGTCATGGAAGCTGTGATGTGCCGCAGTGTGTCGCACAGTATACCCTTTTGTCCACACATCGCCACTTTGCAAATGCTCGTTGCAATGAGTCATTGGTCTATTTTGAGGCCTCTGGCTTCTGCCACACTAGCTACACTGAATCCTCACTGGTACTGCTCTTGGATATCTGTTGTTGCCCTGTGTCATGGAGAGCCTGAAGCTTTGGGTCTGCAGGTCCAGTCCTTTCACCTACTCCGGCAGATCACAGATGGGGTGGTAGTTGGGATGGGCCAACTCAAAGCCCTGGATCTGGCCTGAGGGGTAGCTGAGTTGTCAGCCTGCCGGCTCTCCTGTGCCTGCACTGCCAGGGTGAGGAGCTCTCCAGCACTGCTTTGGCTAGCTCACCCATGGCAGCAGTCAGCAAGGGGCAGTTCTCCTGCTCTCACGTCCTTAGGCCGACTCACCTGCGCCTTTGCCACCGGGGCCAGCTCTGCTGTGCTGCCCCGGTGAGGTACAGGGTCCACTCTCCAAGTGTTGCAGACAGTGAGGGGCAGGGGCAGCTCTCCCGAGTGTGGTGACCAGCAAGGCATGGGACCAACTGAGCACAGCGCCTCAGTCCAGACCACGGACATCTTCACGGCTTTGGTGGTAACACTGGCCTGAGACATCAACACAGACCCTGGCTACCACAGGACCACAGATGCATACGTGGCCCTCCACAACAGCATGGGCTAGAGTCCTTATGGCCTCGGGCGGCAGTGCAGGCCACTCAGATCAGCACGTCCCCCAGCTGCAGCATGGCCCTCAGCTATTCACATGGTCTCCGGTGGCAGCCCAGACCACCCACATCCACTTGGCCCTTGGTGGTACCTTGGGCCACAGACATTGACATAGACTCCAGCTACGGTAGCACCACAGACCCAGACATGGCCCTTGGCAGCAGCCTGGGCCAAGACCTCACCACGGCCTCCTTGTATCTGCCAGATCCTCACTGCCATGCAGTCTCCAGTTCCACCTTTCTCCACAGTGTCCAAACCCCTCAGCTTCACTTCGTCTTTCATATCTCCACTGCGTACTCCATCTTTCCCATCTCTCCATCACGTATTTATCCATCATAATTAAATATAGTGCTCACGGCAGGTGCTTGGGTGTCTTTCTTCTAGATTCTGTGCCTTTTTAATCCCTGCAGCGGTGCCTGCTGCTTTTTTGATAGGCTGGTTTAGATTGGTTTTAGGTTATAGGAAAATTGAGCAGAAGCCAGCAAGTTCTCATGGACCTACATCCGGTATGCTGTGGTGACCTTTCACACGGTGCGGTACGTGTGTCACAGCCGAAGACTTGGTGTTGATGTTGACGTGACTGACTGTTATCCATGGTTCATTTTAGTGTTTACACATCGTCCTTCTTCTGTCCCAGGACCCTACATGGCACTTAGTGGTTATGTTGCCTGGGGCTCCAGTCTCTCTGACAGCTGTTACAGGCCGTGGAGTGCGGGTCAGTAAAGACTTGTCTGTCGTGTGTTCTTCCATGTTGGGCTTGCATCGCGGTATGCCAACAGTGGCAGGGGGACCCTGACCATCACTGCTGCTGGTGGCCTAAGGCGCTCCCCTAGGAACTGTCCCCCAGGTAAAGCTGCTCCTTGACCTCACCTCAGCACAAGTCAGAATGAGGCAAAGTCAGCGGGTTAACGTAGAGGCGAAGTACTGCCTACGTGTTAGTCACTATCACTTTGCTGAGACAAATATCTGACGGAAACAGCTCAGGGGAAAAAGGGTTTGTTTTGTCTAGCAGTTTGGGGATACAGTCCACCCTGATGGAGAAGCCATGGCACCAACTGTCACACTGTGTCTGGACTTAGGAAGTAGAGAAAAATGAATGCTTTCTCCCTGCTACTCAGTCTAGGACTCCAGCCCATGAGATGGTACCACTCACACTAAGGGTAACTTGTTTCTCTTCAATTAACCTAACCTGGAAACACCTTTGTAGACGGCTTGTCTCCTCTGAGATTCTACCTGTTGACCATCAACATTAATCATCACAGTACACACTTCAGGCTTTGGTATTTTTTTTAAAAAAATTTCTTTTTAATTCTCTGTGTGGGTCTGTGCATATGGTACTGGGCCTGTGGAGGCCAGAGACATTGGGTCCCATTGAGATGCAGTTACAGGTGGTATTGAGCTGTGTGACAGGATGCTGGGAATGGAACTCAGGTCCTCTTAATAACTGAGCCATTTTTCAGCCCCCACACTTGAAATTTAGGTGCACATACATGCACACACACATACAGGCACACATGCACACACAAACACTTACGCACACATGCACACATACTTATACTTACATACACACACACATACAC
The DNA here is from genome assembly GCF_030254825.1 of Meriones unguiculatus. NCBI lineage: Eukaryota > Metazoa > Chordata > Mammalia > Rodentia > Muridae > Meriones > Meriones unguiculatus. The sequence goes on along the minus strand of NC_083360.1, from coordinate 29,240,866 downwards.
ACACACACACACACAGAGAGAGAGAGAGAGAGAGAGAAAGAGAGAGAGAAAGAGAGAGAATGAGAGGAACCCTTAAAGGAAAGACAATGGCATCCTCAGTAGAGAGTTGCCCCTTCGTGTCCTAGCAATAAGTAAAGATGCTTTGTGGCTCTCGAGGTCACATTGCCCAAAGGATGTGATGTATAAGGTTTAACGATGAGGCAAAATTTAAAAACCTGAGCAGGTTATACTATTTCTTTACAAAATTTTGTTTTCTTAAAATTGTAAGGCGGTTTAATGAGGTACATCATTAGGGTTTGGGCGTGAAAGAACTGCCATGATTAAACCCAAGGTTATGGACATTCTGGCTCTGAGTAAGCACAGTTCACTTGTTCTAACAGCCTAGTTCTCTTCAGGAAAACACTCTGTGCAGTCAATTGTGCTATTATCAGTGGGGCTGGATTTCCGACTCTTTGCTGGATTCTGGGATGGGCACCTCTTTCTACCCATGCCCCCTTAATTTTCCCAGTCCTTCTTCCCAGCCTCAGTTCCTGGAAGGAACACAGAGGTCCCTCCATGTACACTGCATACTCTTGGGAGGTTCCTCACTGCCCTGCCCCTGCTGCTCTGGAGTTGAACCTGTCACTTGCTCCTCTGTGAAGCTGTGCTTCTCTGGACCTCAAGTCTCATGGAGACGACATTGGGATGGTGACAGAGAAGAAAGCTGTACAGGAGGCCGTACAGGAGGCCGTGTGGAGACGGCACAGGGGTGTGATTGTGGCTGAGATCCAAGGAAGGGCAACTCCGGAGACAGGAAGGAGCAGCAGGGGACACTGCCCCGCTCACTCCCTTATTTTGTTCTTGCTCCCCTCTCCTTTAGAGTCATGAGAGGATAAATGACTAGCATTTCAAGCCCCCATTTGTGGCATTGATCAGGGGAAAGTTACCTCCTGTCACCCTCACACCCCATCTTATCCTTGGACCCCAATCATGGTTTGGCTTCTTCACTTTACAGATCTGAGCTGTTGTGGCTATGCATGGCTGCCACTCTCTTGTATCCTTCCTTCCTGACCACAGTCCATTGCAAACTCTGACAGTGTTCCTTTCACGATACAATAAGAACTGGCCAAGTCCTCTGCCTGGATTCAGAAGGCATTTTATGAGAACAGAGGGGCCCTGAAGTCTGGAAGGAACCTGGCAGTGTTTCCTGCAGGAAGGGTGCCATGGAATCCAGATCATCAGATTGACAACCCTTGGTGGCTGCCTGTAAGCATCCTAAATAGGGGTACTGCTTTCACCTATTGTAGTATTCAGGGAATGGAGGAAGGAGCCCCAGATCTTGGCCATGACTTAAAGCATGACCCATCCATAGGCATTGCCCAATGGCTCCAGATAAGTCTCAGGATGCCCTTTCTGGGTTGGCTAGCTGGAGCTCAGGCGTACATTGGTACAGGGGAATCCATGGGCAGAGCCAGAGCCATCTTGCTTTCTGAGTAAAGTGAGGTCCCTTCACAAATGATGCTTACTGGGTCGCCACATCTGCGAACAGGTCATCTGCAGGACCACAGAGAATCATGCTGGCAACAGGGTTGACCCAGAGCAGGCAGCATGAGCATGTATCTGTCCTCACCTCTTCTTTCCACTGAGCCCTCCATGGTGGAAACTGGCAGAGTTAGCCACACAGGACAGGCAGGGTTGGTGACCTGGCTTAGGCAGGGGCTTCCCAAGAGCCCTTATGTAGCCTCTTTGTAGCCCAGTTGGCCATGAAGTCTACTCTCAGGGGCTGGGAGGAAGTTGACTGATTTCCATCGAACACCCAACAACAGTGATCCACAGGGGCCTTTCCCTGGGTGGGGGGACTTGCTCTTTCAGGTTTTGGGATAAGCACTGGTGTGTCCAGTGGTCATGTGATCTAGACCCAGGACCCTCCTAGAGGACAAGGATTCTCACCTTCAGTTGGAAAGATTCAGAAAGGTCATGCTGACGCTGAAGCTGGACCTTTGCACCCTGCAGAAAGGAATGAAAAGCTGTCCTCAGTCACAAACGCTTGGCAGATGCTGGGAACTCCAAGGTCAGGTGTTAATGAGGGTCAGACCAGAAGTCAGTGGAGTTATCTGAGACTTAATCAATAGCAGAATTTATGTAGGGTTGTGTGTGTATATGTGTTATACATATACTCCACATACACACGTGCTCGTGCACACACACACACACACACACACACACACACACACACACACACACACACACTTTAAACAAGGAAAAGCAAATTCTAAGCTAGCAAGCAGAAAAGACAACAAAACCCAGACAAAACTGGTTTTAACCAAGAGAATTTAGACATACTGAAGGTTTCCTTGGAAAGTGTGGCTCATCAAGATTGTCTCAAGGCAAGAAGCAAATCTCGACCCAGTTCCTTCCTCCCATAGCTTGGGGGCTGGTGGTTTTCCAGGGAATGCTGTAAACATTCACAGTGCTAATAATGTCAGGGTTCTGTCAATTTTTCCAGAGAGAAGAATATGGAAAACTACCCAATACATTTTCATGAAGCTAGATTCATATCAAAACCTGTCAGCAAACCTCAGAACCTGTCTCTGTGGGTACAGATGTGGAGCCCAAACATGAAACAGAAGCCTAGCCTCATTCCACAGGCTGAGGAGAGTCACCTCCACGACAAATGAAAACACTCTGGAAAATCAGTGGCTATGAATGGTGCTTTAGGACATGAAGAATATAGTAAGGAAACAAGGGGGCTGTGAAGGTGGCTTGAGTGGAAAAGCGTCTTTGTGCAAGCATGAAGTCCTGTGTTCAGGTCCCTAGGATCCGTACAAAAGCTGGGCTTGATGGTGTGTATCTGTATTCGTAGGCTAAAGAGGCAAAGACAGGCAATCTCTGAGGCTCCCTGGCCAGGCAACCTCACCTCAGAGAGGAATGACAGGCAAAGTTGTTCTCTGGCCTGCACACATGCTCAGGGCAGTGCATATTTTGGGCCCTGGGGACATGGCTATAGAAGGTTAGGATGGGACAGCACAGGCAAGGAGCGGTAACTCGCTAGGGTACCCGATGCTGTGCCTGAGGGGAATAGGTGAGGAGGAGCACCCTATGGAGTGCATCTTTGGATCCCCGAGGCTCCCTTGGCCAAGTCCAATGCCTGAGGCCGGTAGAGAAAGCATGGGCAGGGAGGAGGTTCAGGTTTTGGAAGGAAGGGCTGACTGAAGAATGGCCTGCAAGGCTGAAAGATGATGTAGGCCCAAGTGAGTGGAACCATCAGAGAAGAACATCCCATCCGCAAGGTTCCGGTCCCCACACTGCCCGCTTCTGGCGGGGGGATATTCCCCAGCTGGGAACCTACCACACAGCAAGTCACCAAGTTGTATCTGAATTGGGAGCTGTGTTGCCTTATCGCAAACTTTGATTCTATAAACACTGGATGAAGTGAAGAATGGTCAGTGCTACACCGGAGCTTCCTTATCGCTGGGAAACAGAGAAGCCCCTGGCTGTCTGGCATGGGGAAGCTATGTACATTTGTCACCCAAACCAGTGTCTGTAGGACCCCGCTGCCTGGAAACTCTCCCAGTTCTCTCTCTATGTGTGTGTGTGCACGTCAAAGGTCAACCTCAGGTGTTTATCCTCTGATTCTGTCTCTGTTTTTTGAACCAGAGTTTCTCACTGGCACCTGGAGGTTGCTACTTAGGCTAGACTGGCTCAACAGGGAGTCCCAGGGATCTGCTTGCTCCATCTCCCCAGCGCTGCAGTTTCAGGCACATGTATTTTAACATGGACGCAGACGATTTAACTCATGCCTGTGTGGCAAGTTCTTTAGTGAATGGGTCATCTCCCCAGCCGGAGGATGTGTCCACTGTGAAGCCGGTGACCTCCAAACTTACAAGCATTCATGATCTCAGGGTCTAGCTATATAGCCCCAAGTTCTGAGTACTAGGATATCCGGCAGGCGATGTCACACCCAGCATCCAGGGGACTGCGTGTGAAGTGGTCCACAGCGGTCACACCAAGGAGACCTGTTACTCTGACAGTGCAGCCCGAGTGCCCTGTCTCACCCATGGGGCGCAGCCTATGCAGATTCAGGAGGAAGATGGGGGTACTGTACCCTATTTCCTCTGAGCCCAGTTCTGGGTATGGCTGCATTTCTTTCTCCTGCAGAGGCCCAGGGCTGTGAGTGAGTGTGTGTGTGTGTGTGGGGGGGGGGGAATCTTTCTCCAGCTGCGACAGTTAATAATGCCAGCGGCCTCTCTATTTTCACCAAGGGAAGTCGGCAGCACAGGAGATGAGCTGCAGCGGAGGCTGCCGAGCCGATTCTCACGCCGCCTCTCGGCAAGCTTCCTCTCAGGCTGATTACTGCTCGTGTCGACAAAGGGACAGGTGTGAGGCCCACTTGAAAAAGAGTTGAATGTTTGAGCGGTGTATTTACACACCATCTCTGGAATGAGTAACCAGTCCGCTTTATCTCCAGAGCCCTGCAGCCTGGCTTCCCCAGCACCCACCCAGCAAGGCGTCTGCAGCCACCATCACTGTGCCTGTGCGAAGAATTCTTTCAGCCTTGCTGTGAATTCAAACACCTTTTTTCCCCCCCCAGGCTGAGCTCTGCTGGTCCCTCTGCTTCTGCATGGCCTTTCCCTCTGCTTGTAAATGGCTTTGATGGCAGAGAGAGAGAGAGAGAGAGGGGGGGGGGCTACACTGGGAGGGTCCTGCATATGGTGGTTGTTCAACTTTTGCTCAAAGATTGGCATGTAGGGTTGTGGGGCTCTTGGTGGGGGGTGCCACATCTACACCCCAAGTCATTGTGCAGTCCACATTTTCAGCCCTGTAATAAGTCCCTGCAGCTCACCAGCCTCACAGCCCTCCCCCTCCGTAGAATGACTTCCTTAACTTGGCTGCCTGGCAAGTCTCACAAGACAGCTGGTTGTGGTGTCGACTTGTATGGGTGTTTGAGCTAACCATGGGTAACCGTTGACACGGTGCACTTTCCAGGACTCTGGCTTCTGTTTTCATCCTTCTTGTCGATTTGTGAGAATTCTTAACGTATTCAGGGTGGCAATCCTCTTGCTGTACATGCGGCAGTTACTTGAGTTATAAGGAGTTATAGGGTGCCTTTTCTCTTTTCGCTTTCTTCTTGGTGTCTTGTGTTTTTACCACCATAAACTCTAATCCCTTTTCCATTAAAACGTCGATTCCTCTGCATTTATTTGTAAATATTTCAGTATGCATTTAAAAACAAAAATGTATAATGGATTATAACGAGCTTAAGTTATTGCCATAATGGAGCTGAATTGATTAATCATTTTGCCAGGGTTAGTGGTTTTGTGGTTTGCCATGAAATCCTTACCCATTCTGAGGTTATGGTTTTCTTTATTGCGCTTACTTTTTAAACTTTTGTTTTTTGTTTTTTAATTTAAACTTTAGTCTGATGAGATCCAAGCTTTGTGCTTGAGTAAAGAGAGCCTGTTTGTCCCTACCCACTCCATGATCTTCCAATCACGTGTCAGGGAACCCCTCTCCTGGCGCAGCAGCCACCCTCCACCTTCATGGCCACTCCACCATGGCAGGGTCCCTGTCTGGGCATTTTCTTCTCTGCCCTTGACTATGTTGCCCATACCTGCACAAAGCCACCTGCCTTTAAAATATTATGACTTTGGGGCTCTAGAAAGATGTCTCAGTGGTTAAGAGCACTGGTTGCTCTTCCAGAGGATCTGGGTTCAATTCCCAGTGTCCACACGGCAGCTCACTGCTCTCTGTAACTCTAGTTCCAGGTATTCCAACAGATACACACGCAGGCAAAACACCAATGCATGTAAAATAAACACAAATCATTCAAACATTATAACTTTGAACCTGGTATGGTGGCATATACCTATAACTTCAGCACTTGGGAGAAGAGTCAGGTGGATCTCTGTGAGTTTGAGGCCAGCCTGTCTACAAGGCAAGTTCCAGGCCAGACAGAGATGCATAGTGAGACCATAACTGTGGTCTGTGGTCTGTCAGAGCAAGCCCTTCTAACTTGTTCTTTGTTTGTTAATTGGTTAATTTAGGAAGTATTACTGAGATCTTCCAAAGTGTTTGGTCTGGTCTTAGGCTATGGAGAATCCATCAGAGAGAAAAACAACAACAACAACAACAACAATAAAAGTCTGTTCTTATTGAAGAAGACAAGAAAACTCATGAGAAATAGGGAAACTATGGGGCCTGGGGAGACAGCTTCATCTGCAAAGTAGAGTTGGATTCTCAGAACCCATTTTTTTTTTTTAAAAAAAGTTGCATTTGTTTATTTATTTGTTTGAGCCAGGTTCTCTTTAATAGTCATGGTTGTCCTAGAATTCACCAGGTAGACCAGGGTGGCCTTGAGATTATAGAGATCCACCTGCTTCTGCCTCCCAAGTGCTGGAAATAAAGGTGTGTGCTACCACACCCTGCCACCAGAACCTACATTTTCAAAAACCAACTATGGTAGCTCCTGCTTGTTACCAGAGCAGGGAGGCAGAGCTAGGAGGATTGCTGGGGCTTAGTCAGTTTAGCTTAATTGGTGAATTCCAGGCCAGAGAGAGACCCTGCCTCAAAAGAGAAGGATAAAAATGTGCTGCTCCTGAGGAGAGATGGAGGATTATAGGAGGGAAGGAGATGTGAAGAGGAAAATGGAGGAGGAGTAAAGGAAGAGACAGCAGGGAAATAACAAGTAAGCTTCTGGGAGGGACTGCCAGGTGGGCTGGTGTCCAGGCACTATTCAGGCAGGCAGGTGGGTGGGCAGACGGAAGGCAGACGGGCAGGCAGACAGGTGGTCAGACAGGTGGATGAGCGAGGCAGTGGTGTGCCCAGGTTTGGGCATTCTTGCCGATACCGCTCTACAGGTATTTCTCACAGACTGGCACAGATGTTAGGAGTGAGCTGAGTTCTGTTCGGGTTGAACTAAAATGAACTGAAATAAATCCAGATTGCTATTGCATTGGATTTGGACTGAGCTGAACTGAACTGAACTGAACTACAGTGAATTCCAGTTCCATCAGGCTGGAGGAAGTCTGCTGAGATGGGAACCCTCAGATTCAAGCCTGGAGCTGAAGCACCCCGCTCCTCAGTATCTCCTGTGGGCATGAGGCTCTGCCTGGCCGGCCTGCCATGGGGTCTCTGCAGGTTTATGGGTCTCCATCTGTATGAGACAAGCGTGGTGTTCATATACTTGGGCAAGTATATATGCATACTTGTGTGCCATTTGCAGGCCAGCAGGGACAGGGAGTCCTTCTCCCTGGAGCAGGTATCAGGGACTCGGGACTTGTAAGGAAAGTACTACTGAGCTTCCTCTGGCCCTGCTCTATAAGCCACCGTTACCTGGAGCCTGGACTCTTGCAATGAGCTCTTTGAAGGTGTGACCTCTCCCCTTCCTGACATAGAGGCCTCTGAAGAAGGCTCTTGGCCTTATAGTCACTAAGCCCCATCACTTGTGCAGCTACAGTCAGCATCTGTTGAATGTCCCCATAGACTAAGAGCTCACCACCTCTCAGCAAACTGTTTCCCTGTCATTTCTCTGCCCTGGTTCATAGCCTCAGCTTTTATGGGATTGTGCACTTATCCATCCTGAGTTGGGGCTTAGGAGAGACAGGCTCTGCTGGACCATTCCTCAGGGTGCCCTTGGCCCTTGAAGCCACAGAGGACAGGTCCTTGGATGGGTTCCTGAGGCTGTGTCCAGGCACCTGGCTTCTCATGAGGTCCAATTCCACCTTGGAAAATGTGGATAGAGGTGGGGAGAGGAGGCACTCTGGAAGCTGGTAAGGATGGCAGAGGCTGGATCAGCTGTTCTGTGCTCAGTAGGGAAAGGGATGCTGGGTAAGTCAGGGTGATTCCTCCACGGGCACCCAGCCCATTCCACCATATGTCCTGACAGTGGCTGCTCTGGCCACAGCCCGTCACTCTAGGAGGGGATGAAAAGGCACTGGGGTGCCCCCCCCCAGCTCCTGCTGCAGAAGGTGAGTAGCAGCCTAGGTTGCTATAGAAACAATAATACCTCCCCACTCCTTGCTCAGCTGCCTGTCCTCCCACACGGAGTCTTGGGTGGCCCCCTTAGGGGAGGAGGCCATGTGGGTGGCTACCTTAGGACACTAGGTACTGGCTCTAAATGCACACTACCCGATTGGCAGGGTCCTCACATAGGAGGCCCAAGTGCAAAAGATGCAGCCCCAGAGAGGAAAACCACATAGCTTCCCAGGTCAGGGCAGCATCACGTTCCCCGCCCTGCCTGGTCGGCTTCATTCTCTAAGTCATGCCCTAGGTACCACTCAGGGATTGGGGATCTGGCATGCCTGATGTATGGGTATGCTGACTGGCTCTGTGATAGTATCAGTTGCTTCTCCCTTTGCTGTGGCAAAATACCATGACAAAAGCAACTCAGGGAAGGAAGAGTTCACTCTGGCTCACAGTTTGAGGGCACTGCAGGGCACAGCGGGAAGCCCTGGCCACACTGCAGTCAGTGAGGAAGCAGAGCATGGGCACTGCTGATCAGTCACCTTCTCTTTATTCAGTTTGGGGCCCGCACTGTGGAATGGGTGTCGCATTATCGGAGACTCCCCTCCAGTCATAGTCACAGGCAAGTCCAGAGGCTTCCTCTCCCAAGTGACTCCATATCCTGCCATATCCTTGAAGGACCCTTGCTCGATTTGAACCTCTGCACCCCTATTCAAAAAGTGAGAGCTGTCCCTATAATGGAGGAGTTTCTATGGTGACACTCAGGTATGAGGCATGTACCAACATCCTCCTTTTCCTTCTGCAGCACCTGGTTCTGTTCTGTCCTTTCTCCCTCAAGGCATTATGTCCTTGCGCCTCACTTCCTGCAGGAAGCTCCAGGAAGCCTCAGGAGGGACAGAGATGGAGAAACAGGGGTAGGGAGGCTGCTGCAGAGCCTGGGACCAGGCCTTGTGTCAACTTGATCAACTACAGAGGCCTGTGCCTCCTTAGGGACAGCTACCTAACACCAAGATTGAGCAAGTGCTTCAGGCAATGCAGGGGCAGCGCTCTGAGGCAGGTCCCAGCACATAGCGGCCTGCAGACACCAGACAGGCTAGAGGGCCTTGAGGCAGAAGGGACAGGTTGGGCCCAGTGACTGATGTAAGGGAGAGGAGCTAAAGGTTGTCACTGCTGTAGAAAGGGAGGGGCTGGCTGGCAGTCTGGGGAGGCATGACTCCTCTGCTTGTTGCAGATTCTGGAGACTTCCATTGCCAACTGGCCCAGCCATGTGGCCTTAGCTCCTCTCAGACCCACCCCTTTCCTTTTCTCACCCCAAGTCCTGCTACAGCTACTTCCACTTGGGTTTGGCAAGATGGTCCCATATTGGGAAGGTGTGGCTCTAAGGAGCTTGTGGCAGCTCTAGGGTGAAGCTGATTCGCATGACATTGTCGTGCTAGGGGCAGGACTTTTGTCAGAGAGAGAAAGACCGACAGGAGTTGGTGGCTGCCAGTATATCCATATGGGCTCACTGGTAGACCAGATGGCCACATCACTGCAAGATGTCATGAGTGGGGAATGGCTTGTCTAATGGGGGCTCAGCCAAATATGTCTGTAGACCTAAAACAGAAGTAAACACTACATTTTGTTAAGGGGGGGAAAAAAGAGGGCAAGGAGTTAGATAGGAGTCAGCTAATCTTGCAACTCATCTCCACCCAGGGCACCTTGAGGCTCATCTTTGGTCACCTGAGAACAATGAAAAGATGTCCCCAACTCCTCAGCAGCCACAATGGTGGCAAGATAGGGGTTAACTGCCTTCCAGACCATTCTTCACAGCCTTGGATCCCCTCAGTTCTCCAGAGGACTCCTCCAGGTCTTTAGCCAGAGAAGTAGAAGGTTAAGAGGGGAAGGAGATGATTGTGGCTCTGGAGAACAATAGATGAGGGCAGAGGAAGAGAAGACAACTTGGTACATGTGGGGGGCCAGGGAAGGAAGGAGACCCAATCTACAGTAGGTAGACTGATGTATCAGAGGCCTCCACGTAGTCGGTCACAGCCCCAGGGAAGAGTGAGGTTCCCGTGGATTGCTAGCCAGTCAGGACCGTGGAGGGCACTTCCAGGTGGAAGTTGCCATGCCATTGGGCCAGTGTCAAGGGAAGCATCTCTTGGCATGGAGCCTGAGGCTGCAGCAACATTCAAGAAGAGATGTGATTTCAGAGAAACCTGAGGAAGTAGGCTGCGTTTTCTCTAGTCTGTGATTCCTACCACTTGATTTTTCCCCTCTTCCCTGTAATTATCCCATCATGGGTGAAAATAAACCTTTGCAGGAGCCGCCTCCCAGAAGGCCCTGTTCCTGGTGGAGGTTGGGCAGGTAGAAGAGCATCTCAGAGTCTGGCTTGCGTGTCTTCTATGGTATGGTACAGACATAAGGGCCACAGGCCTTGTCCTGTTTGTGGTACCCTCCCACCCCCATCTCAAAAACCCCTTGTCACAGGTACACAGGCATGGCTGCTCTTGCTTGGCTGGCAGGATAACAGCACCGGCACTGATCCAAGCTTTGTCTCCTAGAGCCCTGTGCCTGCCTTCCCTTGTGCCCAGCCTTTTATACCTCCCCCCACCACAAGCCACAGCTGGCCTTGGGTTCCACCAAATGAACCCTTTAGACAGAGTCTAAGTTATAGTGCTTCCAAGCACCCAGTGAGCCAGCCATGACCCTGCCTTCGAACTCACAGTAGCCAGGCTGCCTGGACACTCTGAGCACCACCCTTTTCTTGCTTAGAAAGTCTAGCTGAGGGGCTGTCATCAGCATTAAGCGACTAAGGAAATGTGAGGTGTTTCCACACAGCATGTGTTATCTGTCATGTAATCTGTAAACATAACTATTTTTATCTCCTACCACATGGGTACCACTAATTTCTATCTTTGTAATAAAAAGGAGGTCCCTAAGTGAGGCTGTGAAAGAGGAAGGAAGTGGCCAGAGGAACTAAAATGGATTTCCGTTGCCCTGGGTTGGTCCCGGCACCACACTTGGACCCCAGCAGGTGCCTCCTCTGCTTTGTGCCCTACCCACAGACAAGGCCAGTGCCACCTCCGCTCCATGCCTGGCACAGTGGTGATTAAGTGTAATTGGCCTCAGTCGTCATTCTCAGCAAATCAAAACCCCAGCACCATCCCACATTCAAGCTTAGAAATGCCTCCTCAGAGTGAGATTGAAGAAGGAGACCCAGGCGGTTTCACCAGAGAGAATGTGTTTGTCTCTCTGCAGCAGTTAGGCTGTTTGTGTGTCTTTGGCTCTTACAAAGGGACTCTACTTGGGGAAAAATATGCTCTTCCTTTTTCCTAGCTGGAGTATTTTTAATGTTTCATCTTTTCTTTCTTTCTTTCTTTCTTTCTTTCTTTCTTTCTTTCTTTCTTTCTTTCTTTCTTCCTTCCTTCCTTCCTTCCTTCCTTCCATTTCTTTATTTCCCTGGGATGAGATATCTCTGTTGCTAAGTCAGGTGTCCCAACAGTTAAGTCATTACCTCTTTGGGTAGTGAGTAGACTAATGGGAGAAGTCAGACTGGATAATGGCCTCCCCTGCTCCACAGCCCCAAGACAACGACTTGTTCTTAGCTGGAGACGTCCTATCACCCCAGGGATCATTTTGGTGTCTAGGAATGAGAAGAGCGACTGGCAAGTGGCTTCTCACAGGTGAGGGCCAGGGTGTGTTGCTCAACACCTGTGGAGCTCACGGTGCTGCCTGCAGCAGAGCGGTGCTGCAGGTTCGTTATTCTGCCAGGACTCATGGCATGTCCCTGGGCAGGACAGGGTCCTCCTTCCGTCTAGTGGAGCTGAGATCATGAGGAGACTGAGCAGGAGAGGGAAACGACCATGGGCCTAGTGGGGGACTGCCCCTCTACCCACCTCAGTCCCTTCCCGAGCCAGTTCTGCCTAGGCCACTCCTGAAAGGACACCTCCCGTGTCATAATCCACTCCTTCCCTGTCCTCAGCTCCTGGAATCCATCCACATTTCTGCCCTGAATCCTCTCCCTGTCTCCTGACACCAGATCCCTTTCCAGCTCTGCTCTCCCGCCCCCCTCCACTTGAAAAGATAGAGCTGTCAGGCACCAGACAAAAGCTTGCTGCACCTCCAATGGTCCTGTCCAGCCCCTACTCAGGCCATCCCTACATCTCAGAATCTGACTCTTCAGTGCTGTGTCGGTGATGGTGATACCCACAAGGGTGGCCTGCTAACATTTCTTAAATGACCTTCACTCTCCTTCACTCTCACTCTAAACCTACCACTCACCAGCTTACTTTAAGTATAGCGCTCTCCTGCCTGTATCTCAGGGAACCCCTGTGGGATCCCCACCTTCCAGTTCTCCTGTGTATATCCCAAAGTCCAGCCCATATGGCCATTGATACCCACTTTCCCCCCATCTTTACCTTGTCCACCCAAACTTCCTATTAGGGATGTCACCTTACCTGTCCCCACTGTCAGTTTTCACCTCCCCCACTTCATTGCATCACCTGAATTATACACCTAAATCCACCCCCTACTGTGTCCTCTCCCTTCAGAGGAGACTAGCCAGCTGTCCTTCTCCTGTGAGCCCTCCAATTCAGAGCTCGTGCATGACAAGCCTCCTACCTCACTTTCTGGTGTTAAAGCTGGAGTGTGAGAGGGCCCTCACAGGCCTACTTATCGTGGAGCTGTTTGGGGAGAGCGCAGAGCCCTTAGAAGGTGGGGCGTAACTGGAGGAAGTAGTCGGCCATTAGCGGTGATGATCTCCGAAGGTTAAAACTGCTTCTTGTCCTGGTCTACCAAGATTTGAGAAGCCTGTGCCACAATGCTCCTGCAACCAACATCCTTCTGAAGCCATAGGCCAGGATTGATTTTTTTTTCCCTCCCTCAAGTTGCTTCTGCCTAGCATTTTGCCACAGCGGTGAAAAAGCAGTAACAATGATGGAAAATCAGCACCAAGAAAGGCTACCTCTGAGATAAGCCCAACTGTGCGTTCACAGGCATTTGCAACTGCTTTGCAGGAAGAGTATGGAAGGGCTTGGAGCTCTTCTTGAAGTTTCCTGTGTGCATGGGGATTCCACTGGGAATCTAACTAGAAGCCACTCATGTAGCGATGGTCTACATGTGTCCAGAACCTTGAGTGAGGTTGAATTCACAAGCAATGAGCTCAGTTATTGGTGGAGGAAATTTCCAGATTGCATAGCATTCAGGCTGTGGCATGGATAGTGGTTAAGCCAGGTTTTCGGTGAGAGGAGCAAAACGTGAAGCAGAAAAGATGGGGGAAGAGCAGTTTGGACAGTTTATCTACTATTAAAGCTGTGGACAAAACCAGTGTTAGCTGATAAAGAGAAACGATAGGATAACAAGGAAGGAATGAAAGCTGGGTGCGAACATGCAAATTTGTTTCAAGACTTTCCTTTAAGAAGGGTCTGGAACTGAAGAGATGGCTCAGTGGTTAAGAGCATTGGCTGCTCTGACAGATAATCTGGGTTTAATTTCCAGCACCCACAGGGTGGATCACAACAGTCTCAGAAGATCTGACACCCTCTTCTGGCCTCTGCAGGTACCTACATACACAGGACACACAAATGAACTCTCATAACACATACGAAAATAAATCTTATAGAAAATAAAAATAAGGTGCCTAAAAAGATAGCACTGTTGGGATGCCCTGCTTAGAAGGGCTTCCAATGGGCACACCTGGGGAGTGCCTTCTTCATCCCAGCTCCACGGACACCCAGAAGCCGCTGCAGCCATGGTAGAAGGGGCCCAGCTGCATACAGAGCTGGCAGCAGAAGTCAGTATCACCCATCTGATGATGGGGGGGGCAGTAGAATGCAAGAGTTATGGAGTCTTGAGGGATTTTACCAAGGCTCCAGAAAAAAAGCCCATGGGACTGGGGACAGTTCTCTGCAGAGAGCTTCTAAATGGGCTGTGTGTGAAGCTCAATTAGCAATGGACATCCCAGGATGCTGAAGAGGCCAGCAAGCTTAGACCAGCTATTGAGAAAACCGTTAGGCACCGAGAGAGAGGCCACATGCTGCCCCAGTAAGAAACAAGGTCTAACACACTGATCCACTTACTGTACTCGGCAGAAAGTCACCCCAGGCCTGGGTCCTGCCCTGTAGACCCTCCTCCATATCAAGCCAGGCCAGCAAGAGAGCCCTGGGCCAAAAGTTCAAATGAGAAAAGGGGTGGAGAAAGTGGTCATGCACAAACCACAGGCAGAGGAGTCAGGAGAAAGGTAAGGGTCTGTGTGGCAGGAAGGGAACATCCCTAGGGAAGGACTCTTAAAGGTAGCTGTGTGAGGCAGTTGTGGGGTGCAAATGGGATGAAATCCACCCTACCTGCTGGTGCTTCCCTTTGTTTAAATTCTGCCTGATGCCCGAGGGCAGGGGACCTCTCTGGGGCCAGAGAGGTGACAGGTACACCCAGGGTAGATGGTCCATCTCCTTTGGCTGACTCAGCAGTCCTCTCTCACCTCCTTCTTGGAAGCTCCATCATGGGATCTCTTCCAGGCCACTCACCCACCACCTGGCCATCAAACCTGGCTTTTCTCCCTTCAGTCCCCTCCAGGTGAGTTTTCACTGCTCCTTCCTTTAGCAATCTTTCTCATCTTCTGAACAAGTTATCAGTACTTCTGTCTTTGAAATTCTGCCCAGTCCTTCCGCTCCTACTTGATCTGTCCAAGAACATACAGCCATGCTTGATGCCTGTATTCACCACACAGAATCACTGGAGTGAAAACAATGGAAATGCCCATTACCATAAACGTGAGTGATGTGGCCAGTCCAACACAATGAGCTAAAGGATGGATCCCTGGTTCATCTTCGAAGATGGCTGGACCTTGAGATCATTTATGCTGAGTGAGGGAAGTCAGGCATAAGAGGTCACACGCGCTATGGCACTACTTCTGTGAAGTGTCCACAGTGGACAAATCCACAGGGATAGATGGTAAAATGAGGCTGCTGGGCTGCAGGGGGAGAGTTACTTCCTAGTGGGTGTGGGGGTTCCTTTGGGGGGGATGAAAATGTAGAAAGAGAAGGTGGGTGCCTGGCACTGAATACCCTAAATGCGACAGAGTGGTGAACTCTATTTTATTTTGACCTCAGAAATTAAAAAAAAAAAAATTGTCTTTCTGTCTGTCTGTCTGTGATCATGGAGGCCAGGAGGGGTTATCAGATCAGTCGGAGCTGGAGTTCCAGGACTCTGTGAGCTGCGTGATGTGAGTGCTGCTGTCTGAACTCTGGTCTCTGATAGAGCAGTGAGCACTCCTCGCTGCTGAGGCATCTCTCCATGGGGGAGGCCATGGTGGTGAACTTTAAAGTGGTGAAGGGGAAGGGTTGGGGAAGCAGCTCAGTGGAGGGCCCCAGCCCCTGAGTTCGGTGCTCAGCAAATAGTCAGCCAATCAAGTAATAAAAGCATAAGCAAAGGTGAATTTCATCCCAGTGAAAACAAAGACCATAAAACAAAAAACCCCAGACAACAGACACCCCAGTTGAAGCCAGCCTCTAGCCCTCTTAGGACACTGTCTGTGGTGCCCTTGGCTCTTCAGTACCGATCATCCCAGACCCATGCCCTCAAAGATGGTGATCTGCCTCTCCAGTCCGCTCCACAGGCTGTCCTTCCCCTGCAGCGACCAGCCTCACAGTGTTGGCCTCATCTAAGGGCAGTCCCAGCGCATGGCCCTGCAGGGCTGACCAGTGCAGCCTCATTCTTGGACTTTGTCCAGGCACCTTCTATCGGGGTCTCAGTTTTGCTCGGAACCTCACACCCAGCGCCAGGCAGACCTCTTAGCTACTACAGGGAACGAGCTACAATTCTTCCCTCTGCTGCTTCAGAGCCTGGCTCACCCCAGGCCTTCCTGCTGGTGACTGGACTGGCCTCTCAGCTTTCTGACCTCTCTTGCTGTGGCTTGCCCTGGGGTCGGCATCCATACCAAGTTCAGGGAGGCTGTGCAGGAAGGTGAGGATTTTTCCTGCCAAATCAATGCCTGAGCTGACAGCGTTCCTTGAGGTGAGTGACCATGAAGGTCATGGCTGGAGACAGGACTAGAAGTAATTCCCACTATCCTTTCCTGCTCAGCTGGGCCAGGCCTAACTCCCCACTCCATCCCTAGCATCTGGCTTGGGAAATCTTCCCTACATGTGTCTCTTGTCCTTGAGCCCTTCTAAATGAGAGCCTGCCTCAGCCCCTCCTGAGAGCGGATGAACAGTGCCCTTGAGCTCTGCTTGCTGCCTGTCCACCCCCTGCCCACGGAACCGCAGCCACCAGCAGCGATTTCCTTGGTCCTGTGAGTGGCACTGCCCTAAATCCAAGGTCAGATCCACCTCCCAAATCATAACGTGATAGATTTCTGCCATGCGAAACCAGGTCTGCGGGCTGCAAAGATTAAATGGGGGCCTCCTTTGGGGAAGGCCTTTGTTCACCCGCCTCTTTATCACCTGTCTACTTAGAAAGAAGATATGTTGATAAGCTGTAGGGGAGAAAAGCAGACGGTAGGTGCGAGCATATAAATCCCCCTCAAAGACAAACATCTTCACCCACACACATACAGTGTTCAGATCCCAGCTCATGGAGAGCCCAGGGCTGCTGTTGCTGCTGGGAGCTCAGAGCTTAGGTCACCGGGTAGGGGCTGTGGGGAGAATGGTGACCTGTCTAGCTCAGGCCCAGCCAGGCTATCTCGGAGAGCAGCCCTCGGCCCTGACAGCTCCTCATCTGCCCTTAGATCCCACCAGACTGGGGGCCCTATGAGCAGCAACGGAAGGTGTGTGATTTTTTTTTTTTTTTCTGTTTACCACCATGGTGTAGCTGTTGCGTTCTTGGAGAATAGTGAGAGTTGGGACCATCTTCCTACAGAGGGTTTGGGGGCAGGGGGACGTGCTGATGTGGGAAGGTTATGGGTAGGTGAGGGGCAGACCTCTCCAGGGGAGGGTATGGAGCATGGGCCATGGATGAGGCAGAGGGGCTATGCCCGCTTCCCTCAGCTGTGTGGGCACCGAGAGATTTCTGTGACGGGAGTTGAGGGGAGGTGGCAATCTGAGGGTAGCCAATCCAAAAGTGTTATGTAGGTCAGGGAGGAGAGGAGTACTTGAGGTAAATTTGGGGTGCATAGGTCCCCCATTACTTTGCTCTGGAGGAAGGGAGGGCCTTTCTACTGTTGGTCCCTGGGATTGGGACAGGGAGTTGAGTGGCTGAGGTGGTGGGAACTCTGTGAGCCCCTGCTGTGTTTTCCATTCTCTGGAGGCTGTTACAGGCTTCCCTGGAGGTGAATGGAGGCAGCAGGTGCCTGGTGGACCCCCTCAGCCTGAGGCTACAGTCCACTTACAAAGTTAAGAGCAGACATATGACAGGTCACACAGCCCTGAAATCCCAAACTCAGGGATCTGCTGATGTTGACCAGTGCTGACCAGTGGCTGCTGCTGTGGCCGAGGCCAGGACAGTGGTGTCAACAGCAGGGGCATGGAGATGTGACCACAGCAGCCACTGGTCAGCATTCACCCCCAGGAAGAGTTGACAACAGATGTCCTTCCTAACCTCTGAGAAAGGGGGAGGGGAGTGCCCAGGAAGGAGTGGGATCTATGGGGGGGGGGGAGATAAAGGCAGTGGGGGTGAGTGGGACAGAGGTGGGACCCTAAAGCCAGGTCTTCGTGGGATCATGAATGAGGTCAGGTGGACCTGGCTGGGATAGCATGTGACTGTGGGTTGGGGACTCTGCCTGCTAGGATTATGATGAGCTGTCAAGAGTAGGGCAGACTGTTTGATTCCTGCTGTGGACTTATTTGATAAGCAAGCAAGCACACTTATTGGAGGGTGAAAGCCATGAGGGATACAAAGAGGCAAACCTCAGCAGTGGTCACCCCTGTCATTATTTTCCCTTTTGTTCCTTGCAGGGTGGCCAACTACTTCTCCTTAGGTCTTTACCGCCACTATCAGCTGTCCCTCTCCGATTCCCCCACAGATGTCTCCAGGCCCCTGCACAGGTGATTCCTACAGAGCTGAAAGCCCCTTGGGTCTGTGAGCTTGTGTCTGACTCCCAGCCTCATGGAGGCTGCCATGGCAGGTGTGCAGGGTGACCTCTCAGTGGGTTTAGAGCCACTGAGAGGTCTAAGCCACTGAGTCTAAGGGAGGTGATGGGACCTGAGCTGGTGGGAGTGACCCCATCTGCCTGACAGTGTACCCTGGGTGCTGCTCAGGTCTCCTGTCTGCATCAGGGAACAGTGT
Source organism: Meriones unguiculatus (assembly GCF_030254825.1). NCBI lineage: Eukaryota > Metazoa > Chordata > Mammalia > Rodentia > Muridae > Meriones > Meriones unguiculatus. The sequence goes on along the minus strand of NC_083360.1, from coordinate 29,222,725 downwards.
GGGGTGGTGAGTCAGTGTTGGCTTCCTCCCATCCAGCTGGGCCAGACCCCTTCCTGGGATGTGGAGCCAGTAGGGACCTGGGACAGGACACCTAAGCCTCTCCTAGGCCTTCCTGGGGTCTAACTCATCTGATCTGCTGTCCAGCAGGCGCTGGGTCTCAGCCAGGCCTGGCGGCCTTGATTGATTGGAAGGGAAGATAATACTTTGGAAAATGATTTTCCTTTCCTTTTTTTCCTCTTCAAAGAAATTGAAGAAACCTGCGGTTTGCAAATCTGCTGACCCTGCAGGAAGCTTAAATCAAACCAGCCGGTGTTAGGAAAAGGCCTGGGCCAGGGGACAGGAAATACCTGGAGGCAGATTCTGGCCTGATGTGGGGAGAAATTGGGTCACAACCACACTGTCCTGAGGAACAACGGTGGGTGCTGGTCACGGGAGGCCAAGGCAAAATTAGATCCCGTCCTTCGGAGCAGGGCACACTCAGTCTTTTAGTTTTAAAAAAAGAAAGATTATTGTGTGTGTGTGTGTGTGTGTGTGTGTGTGGTGAATGTGTGTGCATGTGTGCTTGCGTGTTGATGTGTGTTCGTGTGAGAGTTGAGGGAGGCACTCTGAAAAGCAAACACCCATCTGACCCAAACCCCCACACTCTGCAGCTAGCATAGGACACCAAGAAGGGAAACAAAAGGCAAGGAAGAAAATGAAGAATGTTGGGGAGATGTATTTAAAAGCCTAAAAGGGGTGTTAAAGACTGAAGTTTTAGAGGCTGTATGAGAAATTAAGATGAGTCCCGGGGAACCTAACTTTGCTCAGCCCCTACCCTCACCTGTCCTCTGGTGGTGCCTCTTCTTCCTTCTCTCCCCAAACTGCTTTAATCCTCTTCTCAGTCATCTCCATGCAGAATAGATTCTGTATCACAGGAAAAGATTGCCATGGCCTCCTCACGTAAAACAGAAGGAAAGATGGTTCTTATGCTATCTGCACTTCTTGAACAAAAACTGAAGATTTTGATTATGGAGTTTCCCACATCACATCAGGACCCACTGGGGTTTGCTAAGGGATTTCAGACCACCCTATTGATCTAAACACTGACATTCTGACTTTCATTAGAAATCTCTATTTCTTTTTAAGGGGCTCTCCCTCTCTGCTGTTTGATTTTCTAGAACTGGGAAAAGGTCTGGAGAGGTGGCTCAGTGGCTGATCTTCCGCAGGACCCAGATCCGGTTCCTAGCACCCACATTGGGGCTCACAGCCATCTGTAACTCCAGTCCTGGAGTATCTGACTCCCTCTTCCCGTCTCTGTGGGCACTGCACACAGCAGGGTAATGCAGGTAAGGCACTCATAACAACAATAAGTTAATCAAAACAAGGAAAGATGTTATCTTAAGTCTATGTAGCAATTTTTGTCTCCTGAGCTTTTGCTGTCATATGAGGAGGCTTTGCCTAAGACGTGCAATTTCCCACCTTGTTTCTATGAAGAGTGCACTCTAAATTAATGGAACTGTTTTTAACTTGTCATTCTGTGTCTAAGCCAGCATGGGTTACAATTCAATCCACCCCTAGAATTCTTAGAAATAATTAAGTGACAAATCTGTGGCTGCTTCATTTGGCTTTTTTTTTTAAACTTATTGTGTACTAAAATTACTGTTCTTGAGACACCTAATTTAAAATTTGTGTAAATGTTTTTGGGATGCTTTTGAATTTAGGGCTTTAATGTACAAGGCTATTGTCTGTCTGTGGCTTCCTTTCCAAAAAAGCTGGTTTTCTCAGGTCCTTATTTGAGTCTGAACTGGTGGAAATGCAGGCATGCAAGAGTTTATTGTGGGATTTGAGGATGGAAAAACCCTGGTAATTGTTCAAAAACTTTTTTATTGGTTCTTTGTGAATTCCACATCACCCACCCCAATCCCACTCATCTTCCCCTCTCCTCATGCCCACACTCCACCCTTGCAACCTCCTGCCCCCAGCAGAGAGTTTTAAAGTGAAGCCCTTGCTGCATGCTTAGAGGTCCATGAACGTGCCCCAAGCTTAGCCACGCACAAGGGCGGTCCAAACTTGGTCATTCACACCACAGATGAAATTTTGTCTCAGCTGGTTTTTACTAGGTACTTGGGACTACAAACAATTGTTGTTGTTGTTTTTCATAAATTACCAATATATTGAGAAAAGACTTAAAATCGCTTTCTTCCTGAGTCCTATGCTAAGTCAGATTACTTGGAATTAAAAACGGTAATTGACATGCTTGTTCACATAGTAATATATACAGAAAAAATATTTAATCTTATTGATAAGAATGTAAAAAACAGAAGGTATTTTTTCCTTACATAAACAATTTTGTCTAACCTCGAAGTATTTTGTAAAAATATTTTTGCAAAATCTAAGCTTATCCAAAACATTTTCTAAGTTCAAAATTAAATGTACTGAAATAAAACTAAAATCTAACTTCTTATTTATAGCATAAGGTTTAAATTTACAAAAATCTAGCGTACGGGATAAGGTCTTTATGTTTGTCCTTGCCAAAGAGGGCTGGGGACCCCCTTTCCCTCAAGGTCCTCCCAGTAGCTGTAAGAGGAATTCTGTTAGAAAGAATTATTCTTACTTGGGACATTCCAGCTAAGTTATGTGGTTATGAAATTCACTTTACTGAACAAATATTTAAATCTGCTTATAAAACTGGGCCTGCTGCACAGAATTTCCATTGTGCCTCTAATTCCCAGTCCGCCAGTTTGGGGGACTAAATGCCAAATAGTACGTACAAATTGTCAAAATTGACTAAAGCTTTCAGCGTTCTCAGCTGAGTCCAGTTTTTTCTAAAGTGTAAGATCCACCCTTTGGGAAGACATCAGTGATTTAACAAATTAAAATCATTGGGCATCCTTTAAAAAGAACAAAAGGGCTGTGTAGCCATCTCTGCTCAGGAGGCATCTGAGCATCTTTAAATCTATCACCATCTTTAAATGGTGATAGAAAGTGCAGATTGGTTACAGAGCCCTGCATAGTGAGCTTCTGGGAGATGGACTGAATAAGGCGGGAGTAAAACACAGCAATTTGTCTATTACAATCACACCATATTAAACTGTTCCTTCAGCCTCCATGGAGAAGACCCTGCAAGGCACTTCTAACCTCAAGATTGAAAAACTGCAAGAGTCCTTTTTTTCCCCTTTAATTCCAACACTTGGAAGCTGAATGAGAGAGGTGGATCTGTAAAGTGAGTTCCAAGACAGCCAGGGATATGCAGAGAGAGAGGCTGCCTCAAAAAACAAAACAATATCTCCAACTAGGAGATTTTGAGATTTTGGGTTTTTCTGAGGCCACATCCAACTTCAGGAGAATTTCAGGAAAGCCAGCTACGTACCTTCAGCTCCGTGAAGGATAAGAAACCCCAAATGACTGAGCCCCCAAGCCCTTTTGATACTACCTCTGCTCTCTCTCTCTCTCTCTCTCTCTCTCTATCTCTCTCTCTCTCTGTCTCCTTTCTTTTTTTGTAGCCCCGGCTGTTTTGGACCTCAGTCTGTGTCTGTATGTAGACCACGCTTGTCTCAGATTCAGAGATCTGCCCATTGATCCCACAGTGCTGGGATTAAAGGTGTGTACACTACACCTAGCTTTGTGACACAGTTCTTAAACCCTTTTAGATTTACATTTTTCCTTGCGATGTGCTTTTCAGTGATACCCTTTGGTCAGCCACGATGCTCTAAGTAACACCAGCAAACTCATTGGTTCACCAAGTGGAATCTGAGTGGAATCATTTCATTGCTCTGTGGTAAATAGGTGTCTGTTCATGTCTTTCCAGGGAAAGTCATGCGCCACAATAAAGAAAGACACGCCTTAAAAATTAATGTTCAAAATGGAATAAAAATGTTATTTCAAGAAAAGAGGGACTGGGGGTGTAGATCAGTGCTGGAATGCTCGCCTATCATGCACAAGGTCCTGGGTTTGACTGCTAGGATTGCAAAATAAATAGATAGCTTTAAAAAAAAAATAGAAAAACCTACACACTAACCATCCATGTAGCCATCTGTTCACCCCTCTTCCTGCTCACCTACCCTCCCACAATCTAGTTTACATCCCATTCACCCATGTGGAAACTCTGAACACCCACCCACTCTCACCCAAGACCTGCCTATGCTCTGGGTGCTCCAGTGTTTGCAATCCTTACATAGGTCCATATTCAGAAGTGAAGGCAAGACCTCTGTGACACTTGTCACGTGGGAATACAGATGTCACAGGAGCAGCTGACAGCATGTGAGCAAGGTCCCCAGAGGTGTGTAACCCTGTGTTCTACCTGTGTGTTGTGTAGGAAGGCACGGAGACTAATAGGGCGGAGCTGTGTGGCCATGGCCACTTCCACGGTGTGGCTTGGCCAGCTGACCACAGTGTGAGCAGGAAGCAGTGCTGAGGGAGAAAAAAGGGTGTGAGGGGGAGCTCCTGGCCTCCCCTGGTTGGGACACACTTTGGGGAAAGAGTAGTTACGGGGTCCATTTTCTAGAGGAGTCTCCAGTGGACTGTGCCGGCTGGCTGGGCTGGGGGCCTGTGAGGCCTGGAAGGGGGGCAGAAACAGGCTGCTCCATGGCCATACCAGGTCTGCAGCCCAGAAGGGGACCTGGGAAGGTGGCAGGGGTGGGGCCAGAGAGAGGGAAACAGATTTTCCAGTTAGGACTCCACAGCCCAGACTCTCAGGGCAGCAGGGCATCCTGTTGACAGGGACCTAGCATCACTCCCAAGCTATGTTTGTCTTAGGGGAAGAGACGGACATCCCCAGGCGTCCTGACCTGAATTTTTACTCAGCCTAGTCCCCCACCCCAGGAGGTATCTAATTATTATTTCCTAACCTAGTTTCAGAACTTTCTGCTAATTCCCAAGATGCTTTGGGGCTGCCTGCAGCATTTCCCCTAAATGCTGGAGATGGAGCTGGCTAGGGAGAGAAGGCAGAAGAGGCCTTGCTTGCAAAAGGACAGGATTGCAAGCTCTGCTTTGCTGCTTCTAAACTGTGTGACCTTGGACGTGCTGCTTAACTTCCCAGAGCCTTCTCTACTCTGAAACGGGGAAGATAGTGTCATTTACCCCATGGGGACCGCACAGTTTCTTAGGAGCAAGTAAGCAGTTCTGCAGCCCAAACTGTGAGGAGGCGCTCCCAGTGGTTCCTTCCTTTACAGCCACAGCCACTTCCCTGGGAAGCCACATGCCTGGCTCCCCCAGGACATAGCAGATAAGACCTGGTCCGAATGCCTCCATTTCTTTATGTGAGAGTCCTTAATCAGAGCTAACGCAAGTAGGGTAACCCAGTAGATGACTTACAGAAACCCAGCCTGACAGGTGTACAGGTATAGACAGGCAGGGCCAGACTGGGACTAGCAGAGGCAGGTGGGATAGGACAGAAGGCTGCTTCAGGGCATGAAGGAGACACCTTTATCTCCATCATTTGTTTCCTATAGAGCAAGCCTCAGCTAGGAGTCAGTGAGGTGACCCCAGGACACAAGGAAAGAGGCACAGAGGAGCATGAGTAGACACAGGAGGGCACAGGACTCTGGGGGCATGGGTTAAGTACTGGTGGGCACAGGGCTCAGGAAAAGGAAAGCCCGAGCCCATCTCTGTCCTGTACAGCCCCAGCGCTTGACACCTTAGAGTTCCTGCTTGACAGTTCTCCACAGACCATTGTCCTGAGTTCTAGGAGACATGCTGCTGGACAGGGCCACACTCCTGAGACTGGTTCCTTAGTTGTAGCAGCTATGAGGGAGTGGGGCACCTGGGACAGCAAGGCCAGGAATTGTGACCTGATCCTGTGGGTCACACCACAGTTCTGAGGGTGCTTACACCTTGAGATGAGATGGGCTCCCGGGGCCTTTTGACTGGAGGTGTGAGGAAGCTGTTGCCCCGTGAGGCCGGCACACTGTTCCAAGGCCAAGAGCTATGTTACACGCGTGCTTCTGGCTGCCTTTACTCGGTGCCATGGACCAAGGATTGTTCCTGTTCTGATCCCGGAAAGCTGCTGTGTGTGAACTTAAAAAGATGTCCTTGCAGATGTGATGAATTTGAGCCTCTGGACACAGTGTTCCTGGGCTGCCCAAGCTGCCCTAAATCCAAAACACATGTCTTTACGGAGGCGCAGAGACAGATAGAGGAGTTTGCTGAGACTGAAGAGGGTCTGGGAGTGCTATGGCCATAGGCTGGGGACAGCTGGAGTCCCAGAGCAGGAAAAGGCATGGAAGAACCTCTCCTGAGCCTGGGGAGGGAGTGTGGCCCTACTCCGGGCTCTGGCTCCAGATCGGTGGGAGAAGGAATGCTGTCTCAGGTTGCCTGGCTTAAGCAAGTAGTACGACTGCTCTGGGAAGGGACCTCGGTGCCCACTTTACAGTGTGCTCAGAGAGTCAGTGCTGCTCTTCCGAGAATTCACAGCCTTTACATGCAAAGCCTCTGAGGCTAGGGTTTGCAAGGGAGCCTGGGGCACGCTCTTGGCAACCTTGGGGTACGTTTTTATTTTCCTCTTGTTAGTCACCCAGCCCCTCAGCTGAGGGTGTGACATACACACTCAGATTATAGGGAATGGCTGAATGCATGGGTATCATGGGGCAAACAATGCCCCAACTTTATGCCCCTTCCCCTAAGAAGCACGGTCATGTCCTGTGAGCGGCTCCTTCCCTGGGGTCCTCATGTGCAGAGCGTGACCATTTGCCTTTCTTCTGCTTACACTGTGTGGCATCGGCGCAGGCCATGTGTGGCTTGGCATCGGTATTGTTCTTTGCCAATACCCCTCTACACCCTTGGGTGATCTCCCACCCTATGGAACGGCAGCACCACAACCCTTGCCTCAGGCTCTGCATTCTCCTATTTGAATTTCTTGGCATGCCCACAATCCCATTCTTCCACCAAAGTCTGAACTTCCTTCTGCCATATCTGCCCCTTGTGATCAGAAGGTGGCAAGCAAGCAGTTTTCCAACATCCACCAAGGAGCTGTTTTTGTCAACACACACGTTTGTTTCTTTGTCCAGCAGTGGAGGTTTGAGAGAGTCAGGAAACAGAGACCCCTCTGATGTCAGAAGTGCTAGATGGACCAGTTCAGAGAAATGAAGGTGGACACGAGTCAGCTGGGCTTCAGAGGGTGGTTGGGAGGAGTCGTGGGGACAAGCAGAGACAGTCTCTAATCTGGCATCCCTGGAAACGTTACAGCCACTGGTGACTCCAGGGTCAAGGAAGCCAGTATTGGCAGCTTCCGGGATTCACTACAGCCATTGGGAAGATCTAAGACCACTACTCAGAAACTGCCATTCCCCGCGAGCTTGCTCCAGTGGCCATTGGCTCTCTTGAAAGCTATCTCTGGAGATCACTGTCTTAAAAATGTGGCCACACCCTTGCCAGCCCTCCTTGCCCATCAGAAGCCTTGGGGATCAGAGTCACCCTTGCTTCTAGAAGCTCCTATCCGCACTGGGCACTCAGGGACCCAAAACCACTTTGAGCTGATCTCGTGAGGCCTGGAACAGAGTAGGGTAATAACTCACCCCAACACTGGAACCTGCCGCTATCTCCTGAGGCCTTTGTTACCCTCAGTCTCCCATGACAAGGCCACTATAGCCATCCCTGGCTTAGTTCCTACCTGGCCCAGAGAATCTGAACCTGAGCTCTCAGAGCCTTCCAAAGGGCTGTGCAGGCATGCTCAGGTCATGCTCTCCCCTCTCTGGAATGTGCTTGCTCAGGGCCTGAAGGAGGAGTGGGAGGATGTGGCAAAAGGTCAGGCATCAGTTTCGCTCCCAAAGTGTCTGGGGGAGCACACGGAGGAGCCTGGCTTCCCCGCCAGTGGTGAGACTTCGGAGATCTGACTGAAACAGATCCTGTCTGTTGGTCCCCTGGGGCCACATGCTGGCCACCCACCTTGACTTTGCCTCTGGCTTAGAGTGGACACATGCCAAGGGTCACTCCCTGAGCCTGTTGGCCTCTTGCTCTGTCACTTGCCAGAATACCCAAAGCCAGGTCTTTGACTGCAACCTCAGGATGGCCATGCAGGTTCTAGATCTTCTGTGTGGTGGACTTCTACATTCTGGGCGAGGGACAGCAGGCATTTAGTCCTCAGGAGGATCAGTGCCTTGGTCAGCTTTGGGTGAGTTCAAGGTCTCCAGTGTAAACTTTCTCCTAAGGTCTCCTTGGCAGACCTGCTGCCATGTCAGAGGGATTTGTCACTTGAGAAAAAGAATAAAGGAAATGAGAAGGAGAAGTGCTTCCCTGCAGGATTGTTCTATCTTCCCCAAGTGCCCTTGCAGGGTTTGCAGTGTGTAACAAGCCATGGGGTGCAGCTTGCTCACAAACAACCAGGCCACCTGCAGTCACACACAGGCACAGCCTGACCCGTCAGGGCCTGGGCACTGTTTGTTCTGTCAGGGAAAAGGACAGAACAAAGTGACTAAGGAGAGTAGAGACCCCCACCTGTGTCCAGCACCTACTGTTCCTCTTGGGCATGCACTGATTTTTTTTTCAAGTTATAGCTTGTTCCCTCTCAGTCTGTGGCCAGATCCATGGGGGTAGACCAGAGAGTGTTTCTTTGGAGTGTGCCAGGGGCTAGAGCACAGTAGGGCCCCTGAGCCCTACTGACAGATGGGTGAAAAAATGGGTGGGTAGATGGATGGAGGTAGTTGGAGGAACAGATGAAGGATTAGATAGACAGAAGGGTGAACAGGCAGATAGATAGATAGATAGATAGATAGATAGATAGATAGATAGATAGATAATATATAGATATAGATGAATAGGTAGATAAATGGATGGATGGGTGAGTGGGTTGGTGGGTAAATGGATGGGTACATGAATGGATAGACTGATAGATGAAAAGGTGGATGGATGGGTAGATGAGTGGATAGACAGTTGGATGACTGGATAGGTAGATGAGTAGATGAGTGGATGACCAGGTGAGTGGGTAATTGAGTGGATAGATAGGTAGATGACTGGATAGGTGGGAGAAGGGGTATGTATGTGAGTGGCTAGATGCATAGATGACTAGTTGAGAGGGTGGATGAATGGATGGGTATGAGCAGATAGATGGATGAGAGGTGAATGGGCATTCTGATACTTTCACACCCCTTCATTTCACAGCCTTTGTGGGATATCATCATCTGAGATGCCCCAAACCCATTTTGAGCACTGGTAGCAAGTGCTGCGATCACTCTTTTAGGGCCTTGGGGTCATGGTTCCTGGCAAGCTTGAGCACATGTCCTCATCCATACATCCTGGAAACCAAGCCATGAGCTCTGAGTTTTGTCTCTAGAATTTCATGGTCATATTTGTGGTTGAAAATGAGCCCTTGCTTCCTACTCCCTACCTGGACTAGTGACTACAAAGAGGGCAACCCAGGCCAGGGTCAGCGCTCTCTGCCCACAGCACACCACCACTCCACCGTGTCCTTTCAGTAGTGTAAGCTCTCCCTCTCAAGGCGCCTACAGAACTTCTGCTTCAGAACCTAGAGGGTCTTCATGACGGAGGATAGAGACTAGAGTTCTTCTCTTTGACTTCCTCAGCACAGGGCAGACCCTCAGATATAATTGCCTGGGGAAAAGACACCCCTGTGATGAAGAGGAAACAGGCCAAGCCATGAACAATAGTCTCCAACTGATGCTGCCCTGGGTGCTTGGTGTGAGAAACGAGACTCACCCAGTAACAGTGAATTCAGGAGACACTGAGCAGCAAGAAAAGGCAGGTTTATTTGGTTGGTGTTTTTTGCTTGTTTGTTTGTTTTGTTTTTAAATTCTGTTTTCTGCAAAACCAGATGCCAGCCTAAACAAAAGGCACATGGATGGGGAGCTGATCTGGCACAGAATAGTGCTGTATAATCCTAACTGAATTCTTGCCCTTCCTGCTCCATAGGTAGTACTTCGCTGTGCTACAATCTCTGACCATTTAGTGCCACCATGCCTTCAAGCTCCCCATCCTCCTGGGGCATGGGACCCCCTACTTCCCGATACGTGAGGTCACTCAGGCTGCAGGCTGTAACTCTTTAACCCTAATAGCTAAATGTCCACCCCTTCCAGTGACGATCTCATCCTGACACTCCCAGGCCTGATACCTGGGGACCCTGTGACTCCGCCAAGCTGACGCGTGAAGTAGGCTATCTCATGAACTGAGAGCCGCCTCATCGTGGGCTCCCCTTTCCTTATTTGTCCCACTGTGCCTCAGTTTCCCCCATTGCACCTACTGGGGACCCATGCAGACTCACACATGCCTGGACTCTCAGCAAATAGCAGCAGCCATTGCTTCCTCAGTGCAGAGAGACCCAGAGCCGCAGCAGGCCCCAGGGACAGCTACACTTCCTCCCAAGCCACTACCTGCTGTGCAGTAGGGAGCAGGCGATTGGAGTTGTCCTGCACTCCTCACATGTGCGCGCACGCGTGTATATGTCTGTGTGTGTATGTGTGTGCTGTGTGTATACTTATCTATGTGTATGTATGTGTATATATATACACACATATATATGAATGTGTGTGGTGTGTGCACACATAGGTCTGTAGGTGACTGTGTGTAGTGGGTGTGCTCACACATATGTGCATATGTGCATAAACTGTGTTGACATGTGCAGTATACACATGTGCACCTCCAAATGTGTATGTGTAAATGCATATAGTATATATAATCTGCCTGTGTGCATGTTTACATGCACATGGGTGTGTGCAGTGTGTTTACACACATGTTTATGTGGGAGGAGGGGTATGTCCCTGTTTATGAGGGGTTAGAATAACTCGCCTGGCGCTGTGAGCCCACCTTGCCCCCACAGCTGGCTATTTTGGTTGTTTTGACCCGAACTTGAACTCCACACTTTCCAGTTCACTGGCCTTGTTTAAAAAGAAATAAAAGCGTGGTTTCCTGACTTGGAACAAAGGAAGCCAAAAAAACAAAGAGGAAGAGGTAAGGAGGGCCTGGGGCAGTCTGGCCAGTGCATACTCCCTAGCAAATCAGAAGCAAATGGCCGAATGTCTGGACCACAACGTGAGACACTTAGGAAAGGGGGGGGTCATGTCTGTGAGAAGTGACATGGCCATCTTGTCTTGACTTTGGGGTTCTCTTCCTCAGTCCCAGGCGGCTTTTCCCCACAGCGGTTTTAGTTCTAGGAGCAGTGGAGCAGAAGACAGCGACTCCCAACACCCAGCGACGCTGCTCAGTGGTGGCCTTGTGTCACTCTGGAGCTTGAAACACCCAGAAAGTCCTGGCACCTGCCACAGTGAGCTGGGAAGGAGCACACATGAGATTTACCAATGCCACCTCTGTGTCCTGTGCCGCTCAGGCCTGCTGAGCACCCTGGGGCTCCTGGGCAGGGCTCTGGGTGACCTCTTCCTCTGGACTGGCCTTGTCCGCAAGGCTCTCCTAAGATGGGCTCTCCAGAAAGCAGACCCTGGGACAAGGATTAAGTCATAAGGATTACTAATGGGACTTTTGGGTGTCGTCGAGAGGCAGTTAGAGGAAGAGTCCAGAAATGACCAGAGCAGTATAAGAGGCCTCACTGTGCTATGCTGTCCTTGTGGACTGCTCCTGTCAGGCAAGCTATGCCAGACTAAGATAGAAAAGCTCCCCACTCCTCCTACAACTGTGGGCATCAGTATCTCCCTGCGTGTCAGGTGCCCCCGCCATCCTAGAGGCTTGAGTTGTCCTGCCTACTGGGCCCCTAGGCGAGAATCTGATGTCAAGAGTCATTCCCAGGCCATATTGTCACAGTCTGTTGGCTGGCAGTGGCAAAACCAGAGTGTGGCAGAGTGGTCCAGGGTCCAGCAGACAGGGATAGCTCCTACAGGCTGATTTCTGCTCGGTATCTCTGACTCTGCTGCCCTGGCATTAACCTCGGGTGGGCATATTCTTCTAGAACCACATTCGGCCCCATTGAGTTAGCTCTGGGAAGTGACCTCACACTCCCTCACATCAGAGCCACAGCTCTATCCCAGCTCCCCCCGTTCCTCTCTGCCAGGGCAGAACACCAAGTGAGCTGCTGCAAAATGCTCAACATTTGTCAGCATTGCAGCCTCTGCTCTTGGCCCATGATCAATAGCTATCAATTAGGTGAATGAGCGATTGGAAGCAGGTGATCTCCTGGAGATAGCTCAGATCATGCCATCCCTGGTAAGATGCTCTCTCACACTGGCTCAGCTCTGGTGGTTCCCGTCTGTGGCATGGCGAATGGTACCATGCACTCAAATGCTCACACACAACATCCGCACACCACGTGTGCTTTACACAGGCAACAAATGAAAACTTACGTGCCAACTCGAGGCAAGCTCACGCACCTGCACATTCGGTACACACATTACAGGCTCACCCACGTAACGAGAACACAGTGTGTACTCACATATGTAACAAGAATACACAGCGCATACCCTCATCCCGTGCAGTGGAGGACCGGACAAGCTAGCTTTGCACGTTGGGAACCTGGTGGCTTAGCAAGGTTACTCTGGAGGCTCCAGAGGCCCTCCAGGGTTTCTTCAGGGCAGGCAAGTGAGGATGAACCGGGCTTCCCACTCTCCTTCCTTCAGCCACGCTCATTCATCTCTGATGGGTCAGGCCTAAGAAGCAGCAGGCTTGGGCTGTGGTGGTAAAAATGGCCAGAGGGTCACACTCCAGGGCCGCGTTCCTTTTTCAGACATATATTCTATTGGGGCCTTTGTCTGGAACTGGGGTAAACACGGAGGTATCCTGGCAGCAGTGACTATGGCTCCTATAGCCCACTGGAGAAGATTTGGGGTGAGAAGCATATTGTGGAGATGGCATCTATGTCCAGTCTCTACTGCATCCTGGGGACCCTGGCAGGAGCGATGGTGACAGCATTGCCCAGCTGCTGCTGAACATGGGGACCTGAGTTGGGGAGTATCATAGCAGTTAGAAATGGACTCCTGCCAAAGCAATCTCGAAAGTAGAGTGTGCGTTTTCCAGGTGAAGGCAGGGTTCAGGCAAAGGAACAGCGTGTACTGCAGCTTAGAGGCTCCGGGGTCCATGCAAGGACCCACGCCAAGGATACAAAGGTTCACTTTTGCTCAGACGCGGCAGCTGGTTAAACATTATCTCTAGTGTGTCAGTGAAAGCGTTCCTACGGAAAGCAGCTCTCAATCACCGGACTCAGTAAGTCAGACAGCCCCTGGGGCAGGGGGACATGTCACAACGGATGCCCAAGGACCTGGACAGGACAAAGAGACAGAACAAGGAGTCCTCCCTTCACAGGCCTGTCAGCTGGAACGGCCGCTCTCCTGCCTGTAGTCTGACCTGACTCACCACCACTCTCCTGGCTCCCCGGTTCACAAGACAGGCTCTGCAATGGTGCCTGTGTCCTTGTGGTCAGTGTCCCATTCCCCCACCTGCCCCTGCACCTGCCTTTACTCTCCCATTGGTCCTGTACTCACACAGCAGGTTGAGCAGCTTGAGGGTCTGATGCACTGAGTGGATGCTAAGTAGAGGGTTGGGAATGCTTTTGCAGCCTTCAGCATCTCCAGTCAGAACACAGGCTCCACAGGCCGCTGAGTCAAAGGTTCTTTTTCCCTGGGGCAGGGACCAAGAGGTGGTTCTGGAAGGTTCTGCAAAGCAATTTATACAATAGCTTTCCTATCTCCAGTTCCAGAATGATCACAGGATAGGCAAGGGGACTTCAGAGCCTAGGTGCTGGAGTTAATTAACAAATGCCCCAAGACCTGGATCCCTTCCTCCTGGCCAGGAGGCTTCCGAGAGTCACCAGCTCTGGCCTGGCTGGCTCCTAACTGTAGCCCTGGCCAGCTCCATCTCTACCCAGACAAGATCTTGGCTCTGTTTGCTGACCCACCATGATCTCTGCCATCGGCTCGGTGGGGTCTCAGGGAAGGACTTGCCCTTCTGGATCATGCTGGGGTCACATGGACATGGAAACCATGTCTACCGGAAGGCTCTTCTGACCACTCCATCCCAGAAGCCTCCCTTGAGTTTCTCTTTTATTGAAACAACATGCTCCGTGCATAAGCCCTCCAGCAGCCAGTTTCCCCTGCCCTCCCCTCTTTGATCAGTACCACTAAAGCCACCTCCTCCAGTCTGTTTTTGCTTATGGGTTATTCGCCTAGATTTTCCGTCATGTTTCTGAGCAACCTGTTCAGTCAGCTATATTTAGACTTTTAGTGTTTAAGATCCCAGATCTTGGCCTCTCACAGAAACCATCACCAGCTCCCCCCAGCTCCCCAGAGAGGGAAGCCTCACTGGGGGCTAACTGCCGCTCAATATTAGTCAAAGTGCCCATATACTGGTGGAAGTTTCTGAAACTCTTGATTGGGTCATGTCAGCCCTTCCCACACTATGGTCAAATGGTCACCTTTGCATGTCTCCTCATTCACGACCCTCATTTTGCTCTCACTCATCCTTGGGGATCCTATAGACAGCACCGTGAATTTCCTCTTCATTGTGTCATATGCATAGAGGATCACAAGCAGACTGCTTATCCAGCCATATTCTTCCTGGAGACACTGCCTTGGCAATGGCCTCTTACTCCTGCTCTGTGCTGCTCACCCCTTACCCTGGGATGAGCCCTTCTCTGTGGAGAATCATTGTTGCCCAGTTCTACTCTTTTTCTCATGGGGACACCTATGTTTCAACAGTTCTGAGTAGATGGAAATTCCTGTGTACCTCTGGACCCTAGTCCAGAGCTGGTCTAGAGTGAGACCCAGGGGGGCACATATCTTCCTCCCCCAGTAAGGTTGCTGGGAGAGGCTATGTCCATTCTAAAAACATCAATCCCTGTGCCATGTGGGAACCTCACAACCATGCAGCCCGTGGCTCTTGTCAGACCCTGCACCCGTGGCTCCATGACTCCTAAGAGTACTGGTTCTCCCTTCCTTTCAACGTTCCCTTCTCCTCTTGGTCAATGATGCCTGGGATCACCTCTAGTTCAGATCCTTCCTGACAAGCATTCTGTTCAAGTTAAGGTGTGTGTAGTGAGGTTGGGAGTCTGGATCAGTTAATAAACTGCTTACTGTGTAAGCATGAAGACCTGACTTTGATGTCCAACACAGGTTAAAAAAACATAGTGTGGGGCCAGGGAGATGGGCTTGAAGGGCAAAGCACTTGCCATGCTAGCCTGATGGCCTGGATTCAATTCCTGGACCCACATAAGAAGGTTGGGTGTAATGGCACACGTGTAATCCTGGCAGTCCTACTGCTGTATAGGAGGCGGAAACAGGAGGATTACACTGAGCCCAGGGAGCCTAGACTATGCTTTCTAGCAGAAGCAGGAGAGTCTGCCTCTACAAGCTTGAAGGGGAACCAGTTTCCAAAAGTTGTCTGACCTCTTCATGCACATCATAATGGTGTGTGTGTGTACAAACTCATGCCACACACACATTAAAAAAAAAAAAAAGACAGGAAAACTTTATGTCCATTACTGTGAAGTGTCTTCTGAGACCTGCCTGGTGGCAAACTCCAGACACTCAGGAGCTGCTCAGCCACATGAAGGACAGATGTGTCCACCAGAAACCGGTGTCTGCAGGGTGTTTGTCAATATTGGCAGAGACTAGTACTTTTGGGTAGTGGAGGAGTTTGGGGCATCGTTACTTCTTCCTTTTCTCATTTTTTTTTATTATTCGAATTTTTCACTGTAACATGTATTGATTTTCTTTAAAAGTTACATTGTGTGTGTTGCTTTTTAAGAGTTCTTTTCATCATTGATACAGAATTTCACCTCCTTGAGCAGTTCCCCTGTGTCCTGTGAAACATATCAAGCCCTGCTTGCGGGAGTTTGTCCCAGATGCCTGGAGATACGAACAGAGGGCCCTGGGAAGCTCAGGGAGGGGACAAAGACAAAAGATCCACCAGTGAGCTTTTGTTTTTCTGTGTCAGGAATAAAAAAGAAAGAAAGAGAGAGAGAGAGAGAGAGAGAGGGAGGGAGGAAGGAAGGAAGAAAGAAAGAAAGAAGCAAATACTGGAATAGTCACGTCTTCGACTTAGTAAATCAGTCCACAGTTGAGTTAAAAGCAGCTTATTTACGTGCTAAATTGGAGTCTTCCTGTACAAGTCAGTAAGTGGTAGTTTGGAAAGAGGAACCGATTGTTAAGATGGCAGGGAGTCTAATGTGAGTGAGAATGTCTGCACCACCTCTGAGATCAGAGTACCCGATGCCTTGGAAGGAACAAAGCCCTCCCTCTTCCTTCCCCTTCCTTCCAGCCCTTTCTGTGATGGCTAATTTTATAATTAAACAGCTGTGATATCAGACAGCCAGGCTACTTCTTGAGCTGGCATCAGAATGTGGCAGAAGCATCTGTGTGTTGCTGGTTTTGCAGACATGCAAGATGGAAGAGTAGGGTGGGCATGGATGTTTGTACCAAGGTCCAGAAAAACACTGAGGCTAGATGATGTATTGCAGAATTGGAGTCTTTGCAAGGAGAGACTGTCAGGCTGTGAAGGTGACACTGAGTTGGAGACCAGAATATTGGAGATGCCCAGGACTGTGAGACATCCATTGAGGAGAGCTTCAGATGTGAGTGAACGAGAGAGAGAGAGAGAGAGAGAGAGAGAGAGAGAGAGAGAGAGAGAGAGAAAGAGACATATTTCACATACTCCAGGTGAGACCCAAGATCACTGGAGCCCAGAGAATATCTCTTAAACGTCTTAGATGCAAGACATGGAGCAACATGGGTGGCTGTTTGCCCTGCTGAATTATCTTTTTGCATTGGTCTTGTGTCTCCTGGTTATTCTCCCATTCTTTCCTTCTAGAATGGTAATGACTTGTGTCTCATGCTCTGAAAGTATACATCTTTTTTTTTTTTTATTTTGTAGAAACCCATCATTAAAATATTTCCTCGGGTCTTGGAAAAGCCTTTGAACTTTGAGATTTTGAGCAATGTCAGAATTGTTAAGACTTTAACTCTTGTAAGTGAATTAAATATGTTTTTTATTATGAGGTAGGCATGGTACTTTGGGGACCAGGGGTGAAATGTTATGAGTCTAAAGTGGTGTGTTTGTTGTCAAGTTGACATGGGATGGACTTACGGTGATGAATATTTTTGTCATCAACTTGACTGGATTATGAAACACTTGGGAATGGAAAAGGCACTAGCCGTGCAGGTACGGCATTCAGGGTTCAGCTTCTCAGAGCCCACATACAAAACCAGGCAGCCACTTGTACCTCAGCAGTCAGAAGAATCCTGGGGGCAATCTGGCTAACTTGCTGGAATTGGTGAGTCCGGGGTTCAGCAAGAGACTGCTTCAATAAATAAAGTGGAGAACGATCAAGAATAATGTGAAGTTTTGACTACATATGCATGTGAACACACGGGCACCACACACACATGTACACATATATAAAAGGAAGAGAAAGAAAGGAAGAAAGGAAAGAAGGAAGGAGGAAGGAAGGAAGAAAGGAAGGAAGGAAGGAAGGAAGGAAGGAAGGAAGGAAGGAAAAAGAGAAACCCTTAGGACATTAAGGATGCAGGTGTACATGTAAGGGAGCTGGCAGAGGTCACCTGAGCAGGGAAGAGCCACCTGAGTGTACATGGCACCATGCCTAGTGCTGGGGTCCTGGACTGAATAAAAGGGAAAGGAGGAAGCTACTTGAGCGCCATCCTTCATCTCTCTCTGCTTCCTGACTGTGGACCAAATGCTGCTATCTGCCTCACGCTCACCTTGCATTCCTGATGCCTTGCCTTCCTCCACGGGCTGGACTGTCTCTCCTCAAATCAAGAGTCAGAATAAACCCTCCTTCTTTAAGGTGCTTCTTATGGGTGCTTGGTTACAACAATGAGAAAAAGAAATATGCTTTCTTTTTCCTTTCCTCCCCCTCCCCGTTCTTTCTTCCCCCTCTTCCTGTTTCTGTTCCACCACCACCCTCTCATTTTGAAATGTGCTGACTAATTGGGAGTTAATTTTTTCCTGCAGTGATGTAGTCCTTTTCTGTTTGGGTTTGTGATTGGACTGTTTTGCATCCAAGGCATAAAATTTCCACTAAGTGCTGACAGTTATGAGACTGTTGGATAACAAATGCTATTAAGGAGGTACCAATTTTATCCTCAAGTTCACCGTGGTCACCCTCTTTTCAGAGGGGGCTTGTGTTCCAACTCTTGGGCACCCGAAACCACAAATTGTACCAAATCCTATATATGCCGTATTCTCCCTGTACCGATACCTTTGGTAACATTTAAGTTATAAATTATAAGCAGTAAGATATTAACACTAACTGATAATAAAAACAGAACCATTGCAGCACTTCACTGCAGAAAGCATCCAATAGCTCCTTTGTTTACCTTGGAGCCATTACTAAGTAAATCCAGGGATACTGGACACAGGCATTGAAGCACAGGGCATCATCAATCTGATAACCAGGAAGGCTGCTATGTGACTTCAGGAAGGTAGCATATACTGCAAGAATACACTGCACAGAAAAACCAGTCACATCGGAGAGGGATGAAACAGGACAGGACAAGATATTCAGGACGCTCATTTGAAATTTACAAGTTGTGAAGTATGTTTTGAATTTTCCGTGAGTATTTTGGGACTGCATTTAGCAGTGGGTAACTGCCAAGGAAAGAAGAATTTTGGGCAAAGGTGCAGGGGAACTACTGTCCCCGTGTCCACTTTCGGCGTTGACTTTGATCCACTTTGCAGGTGTGAGTCCCCAGATCTGGGGAGGCGTGGGTGTGGTGGGAGGAAGTTGAAGAGTGGCACCTCTGCCCTACCCTGGGTGGGGCCTGAACTGGCCTGCTGACTCTGTTGTTGCGCAATGGTCCAGCCCACAGTGACAATCGGGACATCTCCTGGACAGTCAGGCCCCAAAGACATGGGCCTTGCTATGGAAGGGAAGGAAGAATGTTTAATGGAAGGATTTCATAGGGCAGGAGTGAGAAGGAGGCTGGTTTGGTTTGGTGTCAGTGAGGTTGTAGATGTTCCTAGGAAGCCGGCCTATAGCGAAGGGGCCCCTGTGGCCTCTGGGTAGCCATTCATCAGCCATGGGAACAGGCCTGGTAATAAGGTAGTAAGTGAAGTACCCAAAGGGGGACACACATGGGGCTGGAGTCAGCCTAAGGGTCTGCTAAGGCCTCTGGGGCTTTGAGAAGAAAGCTCTCAGGCCATCAGCTAGAAGTGGGGTGCTGTCCACCAGAGGGCAGAGGTGGTGCTGAAAACTGGAGAGGGAGCTGCAGTAAAGGGTCAGGAGGTTAGCCTTGAGGGGGAGGAGAAGGGATTGACACATGGCCAGAGGTGGGGGCTGGGCAGGGAATCGGTGAGGAGTGCAGTCAAGTGGAGAAAGGATGGAAGATTGGTAGGGAGCTGGGTGGGGGTTGGGCGGGAAAGTTGTCCGTGGAACTGGGTGACATGCTTGGGTAGTCCGGTAGAGGATGGATAGTTTAGGCTGGGTGGTCACTTCAGCTCCACTCCACACCTCCTACCTCAGCAGGTCAGGTGGCTCGTGGGGGGCGGGGCGGTGTGTCAAGAGCTCCCAAGCTGACTAGCAGAAGCATGAGGGCTTGAGCTCAGAGTCCTCATTCTGTCATTTACACCTCCACCCACCCACCAAGGCTGCCACTGCTGTGGTGCCCATCAGAGGGGAACACCTTTGCTTAGAACTGGCCCGAGGCTCTGCCACCTCCTTTATAAAGCTTCACTTGTGTCCTCCAAACATCGGTAGCCACTCCACCCCCACCAAGCCTTTCCCTCACAGGCTTTCTGACACGGGTCTCAGGGCTGCTCACACCCATTACTGCTCCTAGAGTGTGGGAGAGAGAGAGAGAGAGACAGAGAGAGAGAGAGAGAGAGAGAGAGAGAGCTGGGCAGGTGCGTGTACTAATGTTTTGTGGCACGCCCTTGGGGACCTGCACCTCAACCTTTTGCTCTGCTGCAGAGGCAATGTGGCTGGGAGAGTGGCCAGGGCAGGGGCCAGGGTACAGTTGCTTCTGCCAGCCAGGCTTGGCTGGGTTGCTGCTGCCACTGGATGAAAGTACTTTTCTTTGCTGTTCTGTTCTTTCTTCAGCTGGGATTCAGAAAACACTGACTCTCCCTTCCATGGCTTTGCTAGAGGTCTTCTGGGGAGGGGGACGTAGGGGAGGGAGCCAGCCATGCCTGCAGAAGGAGAGTGTGATGCGCCCTTACCCCAGGAGCACCTGTTGGGAACAGACCCACCAGATTCCAGGCACAAAAGGACTCACTGTTATCATGAAAAATAGGAACCAGGATCTTAACACCCCCAAATGTCTTTAAAGAAGTAATTGCTTGACTGCAATTATCTTAGGAGGCTTAACTAACCACATGGGTGCTTTTGAAGAATACTTGAGGAGTTTAAAATTCCTCCCACGGTCCCCAAGGGTGGAGGGGGGTTCCCATGGGTGCCTGAGGCTGCATCCGGGAGCTGAGCAGTGGACAGGGCACACTGTGCCCTGGACATGTGCCAGGAAGGCTTCTACAGGAAGATGGCCCTACCCAGGAGGCGGGTGGCCCTGTTGCCATGGATACCGCCTCCTTGACTGCCTGCAGGGGAGCCAGGCACCTGGTAGGGCTCCACTGAGGTGCTGAGGAAGGGGCCAGTGGGGGAGGAGGAGAGAGTGGTTTTCTTGATTTCCTTCTTGATGAAGGGGGTATAGTCATCCCCTTCAGGAATAATGAAGAGACAGCAGGCGAAACGCACAGCGCAAGAGCCGTACTTGGCCTTCATCCCTGTCTCCTACCGGCATGACTGCCACTGTCACACATCATCTCCATAGGCCAGGCACCACTCATCTGACTCACTGAAGGCTCTGGACTTTGAGAGAAATTCCTAGCCCCCTCAGAGATGTGAGCAGAGCGCCCACATCAAGACACGCACAGCAGAAATAAACTTCCCAGGCCCCTGGGACACCTTGCCCGACACTGTGTGGGCAGGAACCCCAGAGATTCTAGGTAACAATTTATTTTTGAAGAACCGACCTGAAAACAATTAAATGCAATTTATGAAAACAGTAGGAAAAAGTGAGCGATGAGCCCAATTAGAAACCTTATTTCGAAAGTGTCAGGATCACAGCATCTTCATACACGCTGCCATGCTGGGGCTCAGCTTCTTGCAGCTGTAGAAAAACAGTCACCCTGGACCAGGTTGAGAAGGGTCGGAGGGAAGAGACCTTGAAGAGATGCTACCCCAGGATGGATTCTTGTTAGGATGGGAAACAGACACAGGGAGCTGAAGGCATCTGCAAAAACCCACATGTCCCAGTTCAGACCAGCCTCTCTCCATGGCCAAAGGCTAGAGGGAGCTTGATAAGTGCCCCCAGGGCAGGAGAGAACACTTCGAACCAGGTTGGCTCTGGGCTGCGCTGGGAAGCTGGTGATGGGATGATATGCCCAGGGGGGGCCATGATGGTGGTAGCAGGAGATATCCCTTGAGGGGACCTACTGCCTGTCTTTGCACACCCCAGATGCCTTGAGTGTGCCCAGAGCTGGCTTTGCAAAGCAGGACAGACATGCTTTGGCAGGCTAAGTCCAACCTCCACTGTGTAGCCAAACTCTTGCTTTACCCCAGGAAAAATATCTCCATGCCGAGTGCTTCAATGAGGAGGAAGACATGGGTGCGCACAGCGGAAGTGGAGTCAGCAGAGAGGAATAACAAATGCCACACTCATCACCAGAACCCAGCACCTTGAGCTACTCTTTGATAGGCAGCATCCTCATTCTAAGGGGAAACTGAGGCGCAGGCCAGTTGAACAACTTCCCACCGAGGACCAAGACAGGCTCTGTACTTGTGGAACAGAGTTCACGGGCTCATAGTCCTAACCAGGACATTATCCTGACTTCAAGGGAGGTCAGTGTGATATGCACTTTGCCCCATCCCTAGGCCACAGGGTGGGATGAGTCCCGGGATGCTCCCTGGTTGTCCAAAAAACTGGGGGGAAGCAATTGGGTCCCGGCGATGTTGTTCCCAAGACGCAAAGGGTGAGAGGGTCTCACCTGCCAGAGCACCTCCTTTTCTTTCTCTAAGGAGTGGAAGTCATGATTGGCCATCAAGAGCCCCCAGCTGCTCCTCTTCCAGTAACAGCCCAGGCATGGTTCAAGGCAGAGCTGGCAGGAATTGTGCTGTGGAGGGGCTGGGGACACAGAGCAGCTCCTGGGTCCATTTCAGCTAGCTCATGACCAAGAGGAGTAGGTACAATCACCTTTCTCCCAGGCTGCCCCTGACTTCCCCCCAACTGAGCGGGCAGGCCAGAAGGCACTCGCTATTCCCTGGAGCCTCACCCCTTGGCAGGGGCCACATGCTGTAGGTCATCAACTGCATCATGGCCCCTCTGCAAGCCTTGACTTACCCAAGGGCTTGCCACATACATGTCACAGTGGGCCCAATATAGCCCTACAAAAAGCTGGCTTCTGTGGGCACCAAGGAAAGCTCAGGCTCAGTCATCAGGCTGAGATTGGGTTCTGGGCAGTTTTTGATACAATCTAACTCTGCCTAGAGTCTCTGCAGAGCTTGGTGGCTTCCTAGAGGCAGTCTCAGATGAAGACACTGCTGGCCTCCATGTCTGCCATGTCCCTGAAGTTGTTTGGTGTGGGCAAGAGGCAAGCAAAATTTGTTTTTCTTGCCCTTTCCAGAGTGGGAAAATCTTATTTTTGTAATGAGATAGAGAACTTTGTCCAGAGGTCTTCTGTCCCAGTGATCAAGATCCATGAAGTTCCACCTACATGAAGATCCACCTACAGCCAGGTGGCAGAGTCACTCGGAGCCCCAGGCCCTACTCAGCTCCACTTTCCACTGTGCAGCCAGACCTCCAGCAAGTCTGGGGAAGCTGGTCCCCCTTCTGCACAGTGAGCCCCGACGGTGGCATGTGGGTGGACTGGCACCATCTTCTCTATGGAAGAGTGAGGTGGCCTGAGAGGGACAGCCCAGCTCTCCCCTCTACCAACCTCAGGGCTGAGTCAAACAACCCCCAGGTGCCCCTTCCGCCCTTCTATTTCCATGCTGCCAAGCTCCCATTCCAGTCGGTGGAGTGTCAGCCCGCAGGCTAAGCCGAAGGCCGGGCCAGACCCTCTAGGTGTGTTCAGTAGATCCCTTCCAGAGTCTGTGGGGGTGTGGTTGACCTCTCATGGCTCAGGTGAGAGCTCTGACATTTTGAGGACTGACTTTCCAGGGAGCCCAGGAGAGTTGAGCTGGGAGGCAGGTCCTTGCTCAGCAACAGCCTCTTCTCCCCGCATTGCCTCTGATCTGTCTGGCTTTGCTTGGGGTCCCTGACTCTAGGCACAGTGTGGGGCCTCATGCAATCACATGATAAAATAATGATGTTGATTATGGTAATGATGATGATAGTAATCATATCAACAATGGTCCTCCTTAGCTAGAAGTGCTCCCCTCTAACTTTCTAGGAACCTCAGCGGGTACCCCTTGAGTAACCTTACTACAGCCATCCTCGTCAAGGGCTGCTGGCTAACCTGCCAAGCCTGGTGCCCTCCCAGCTGTGGTTCCTCCTGGTACCTCCCGGTACTCACAATGATGATGGGCCCTCACACCATCCTCATCAACCACTCTGGGCCAGTGAGGGAAATAGCCAGATTCAGACTCTCCAATGGGAGTCCACTAGGTCTCGATGCTGAGCTGGGAAAGCTTTGGTCTCTGGGGTTTCTGAGGTGGGCACACACACTTTCCTGTGTCCTGGAATACAGCATTTACCTGTGGGTCACTACCCCAAACGGGGCTGCGTATCTGAATGGGGAAGTTGAGATAAATCTGACACCAGTAAAAAAAAAAAAATTATGCAATGACCAAAAATCTATTCAAAATCAAATGCACGAAGACTCTGAGGTGCCCTGGCAATGCTCGCTCATGCTGCTTCGCACAACTTCACTGCAACCTTGATTCTGAAGGCATAACATGCGCGCTTTGCACTGTGAGTGGGGTCCTGACACACAGAGCCAACGGATGCTTCCTGAAGCACCTTGGCTAAAATGAGAGGTTCTGGGGTTCTGTGGGTTGCTGTGATTTTACTATATGCACAAAGTTTTCTGCTCACGTGGAAGCATAGTAGCTTAATGTCAGAAAATGAAGACGTTTAAATACTTTCAAATGCCATTCCTCAGCATGTGGGTATTGATTATGTCATGGGTTTGCATTGTGTTAGAGCGTTTGTTTTAAAAATCGATTATCTGAGCTACTGACTTGGATTTCATAAAAGTATGGTTCTAGGAGTTTCGGTGCCAAGTTTCTGCCGTTCTGCACCATGCATGCTTATGTGAAACTGCAGTTGCAGAGCTGAGGCTACTACAGAATCAAAACATCCATCAGCTCTGAGAAGTTTGAAGATGCTCTGCATCTTGCCTCATCCAATAACTCAGCCATAATTTAGTTCTTTATGCAAATAGACAAGCACGTCCATTTCACCAATATGTAAATGTGCCTTTACCATTAAAAAAGGGTAGAATTACACATAAGCCAGAAAATAGTTTCAAATAAATTTGTGAATTATCAGTAAATGCTTGATTTCTACACCTATTTTGGTAGAGCTTTATATCCAGGGCCAAGTACGAATTTCTCAGGTGGAAAATAGTTGCGAGTAGAAAGAGTTTCGGAAGCCTTGACATCGATGAAAGCTCTCTGGCGGCGCACGCTCTCATGTACACAGTCGCTCACCCGAAAGTACAGACCGCCTTCTGTGGCAGGGACTAGCAAATAAATCGCGGGCCGTGATCTCTCCTGAGACCAAAGAACCATCCACGACTCCCTAATTGTTTGACATGTCTGCCTTTCCTCTTCTGTTGCAGAGAATGCCCACCGTTGTCTGCCGATTGGCACCTGCATTTTTATTGCTGGTTAGCCAACTGAAGTTTTGGTGTTGATGAGAGTGACCTCAGTGGAGAAGAAAATTTCATCCCATTATAAGGCCACTGAAAAATTGTTCATTCCTTTGCCATGCCATGCGAGGGGAAGTCTGAGTTTCTTTCCTTGTGCTGCTTCAGCTTCCTCTTTGGTCCCAGGCTGGCAGCCAAGACAGGCTACTGCAGAATGGGATGCCCAGGTGATGAGCAGTCAATGAATACTCTTAGGACTCTTATACATGCTTAGGACTCTTGTACATGCTTCCAGATCTTTGTCTGCAAGAATACTAGCCAATGTGCGCTCTAAGGCAACTGTCATGGCTACTGTGGAGACAAAGTTTGCCCTGGGTGGTGAAGGGCCCAGCTGTATGCCCTGGGATCCCCATTCCTAGGGTTCAGAGGAAATTCTTTTAGCCAAGCATTCCCATTCCCCTCTTTGACTTGAAGGAAAAGAGGCAAACACACACGGACGTGAGATTTCCAGGCGGCCTTGCCTCCCTGAGCCTGTCAACATTTGCAACACTGCAGAGTGGCTTGGGCTGCCATGTGACAGAGGAGAGCTCTGTAGGGCCCAAGGGACCATCAAGAAGAGGCCACGAGGCTAAGGAGCAACTTACTGAGCCCCCTTCCTTCCCCCACATCCCTCTCTGCTCTGGAACCAAGTCTCCTTCTTTTTAGAAAGCATGGAACTGCCAGGGAGTGAGGCTGTTGGCCCCTCAGAGCCCTGACTCCAGAGCCTGGTGCAGCACTCCGTTCCTTCCAGAGTCTTTAACTCTCCCTTTGAGAGCATCTACTGATGTGCTCTAGTGTCCTGGATTTAAATCCCAAGGATATACACTCCCGGATCACTGCTGGACTAGGTGCCAGACAGCTTGGGGCAGAGAGCAAGCCAATTGCCCCCAGTGTTCCTCCTGGGCCACAGTGGCTTCTGACATCTGCCAGGTGGATGCTACAGATGGCACCTGGATAAATGGTTTGCCTGACCTATGCTCTGAGCCAGTGCAAGGGATCTCAGCCTGGGCTTCAGCAGGCCCAGTGAGAGGAACCTGTTTAGGCCACACCAGGCTGTGAGTCTCCAGGCAGAGAATAGCAGTTATTGTTTCCAAGGAAACTTCACCCTTGAGTCTCCAAACACCAGCCATGGGTGGGCTGTTTCTCATCCTCGCTGAATCTCAGGAAGAATGTGTTTTCCCTCTGAGGGCAACGGGGTGTCACAGAAAGTAGGAGAGGGCATGATGGAGGCTGAGAAGGCCCTCGGCCACAGATGGGGAACTCTCCATTGAGAAGGGGCTGCCTGAGACACAGTGAGCCATTTCCCTTGGCCAGGAGAGGCGCAAGGCCTCCAACGCTGTCTGTTATAGGGATGTGGCCATGGCTGACTGAGCTTACAGCCAGAACTTCATCCTCATCAGAGGGCAACAGTACTGGCTACATTTCTGATTCCAACTTGCTTTACCAGCCTATCTGTAAGGGACGATAGCTCTCTCCCCTGTTTATGCCCACGTTGATGGCATGTCCTCCCCACTCACCTCTCCATTATGATAAAACACAGCCCTGTTCCTCCACTTTAGCACAGCAGAGGTTAGAGGAGGCATGCGGTACCCTAGGCTGCCCTTTATCAATGGGAACACCCTTGCTGTGTGTCTGCAAGCAAGAATCGGGGTCTTGCCTGGGGGGTTGGGTTGACCATAAAACCCACATGGAAGGCTTGGTTTGACTGTGAACTCAGTACTTAATTAACGGAATCCATAACCCAAACCTCAAGTAAATGCTCAGTAAATATCAGCCGCTGTCCCATGAGATGCTTGTCATCAGGAGACAGTGTCAAAATGTCATGTGCACAGTGACTTACCAGGTGTATGGCAAGCAGCGGATTCTGAGCAAGAGGACCCATGTCTTCCTGGGGGAAATCTCCATTCAGCTGAGGCAGGTGGGGAAGGGGTGGTCCCTTGCCTTCATTCATGAAAGTTATCTATTCAGCTGCAGGGGGAGGGTGGACTCCTCAGCCTAGAGGCATTGTTGAGGAAGAAGGGAGCCACCCTCCCCTGGAGAGAGAGGTTGGAGTCCTGAACAGGCTGGAAAGCTTGAGGGGAAGGTGCTGTGGAGGGCAGGTGAAGTGGGAGTCAGGGTGTCTAGCCACTGTGGGGGGACAGGCCTCTCTGTGTCTGCTCGGCCGTGAGGGCTGACTTGGTGCAGCTCGGGGACCACAGGGGCTCAGCGGCTGCCACTCCATCAAGGCAGGGCTTGTCCCAAGGCTCCGGGGAGGAGACTAAGCCAAGAGCCACCTGCTATCACCCCGGGAGCTGAGCTGCTGACAGAGTGTTAATAGGTGACCCGCAGGCTCCTGAACACAAGTCCAGAGAGGCCCTGTGAGGAGAAGGCAGATTTGCTCTCCATGGTTCCTCCGCAATCCACTCTTTTGCCAAAGGAAACATTTTTTAAAGTAAGATGTTTGTTTTCTCTAAAACCTTCAGAAGTATTGTTTTTGGGAGAAATTTGGCAGCTGAACATGCGAACTTCTGGAGGGGCCTCTGTGCAAGAAAACACAGCCAGGAGGCACAGATGACCGGGGAATGCAGGTGGCCATGTGAAGCGCAGTGGAGACAAGACCAACAGAATTGCCAGGCGCTTGGGTCCCCAGCCTGCACAGTCACAAGTGGCTGTTGAGGCAGGTGGATGACTCTGAGCCCAGCTCTGGCTAGCAAAGCCAACTCAGTAGATATAAGGGAAGTCTTTGAAGATACTCCAGATGCCTCGAAACTGGAGACATAAGTGAAAGCCTTTGTGTTTTGGGGCCTTACAGACTTGATACCTGTGGAGAGCCCACTAGGGACCTCACTGGGTGGGGAGCCAAGAGGGGTGTGGAAACTGGCCTGGGGTCAGAGTCCTAGCCCCTTTGGTTCCTGTGTGGGCTCTGCACCCAGGTGATGTGTTCTGCAGCCTGTGAGGTGAGGTGAGGTGAAGAGCAATGGAGTATAGTGCCTCTTAAAGTCCCCAGTGAAGGTAAGCGCGGCCGTTACTCTCCTTCCCAGAGCTCAGCTCTCCATGTTGGAAACATAGCCAGGCTTTCATGTCAACCAATCCTGTGGAGTGGGGCTCTCTTGGGTGCTGGAGGCTTCTGGGGCCTCTGGATAATCCCAGGCAGATCCCGGACCCTCATATGTGAGGAGAGAAAGGAGGGACCTGAGGGGAGGGCAGTTCCACACATATTCTCTCAGGCTTTCCAGCTACAGGCCATGGCCCTGTGCACAATGATGAATCTTGAGTGCCAACTTGACTGGCTTGAGAAGGGCCTAGAAAATGAGTAAAACCGAGCTTTGATGTTTCCCTGTGAGGATGCTTCCAGGAGTCACTGTCTGGGAATTAGGGGGACTGCCCCTTGAATGTGACACCTTCCCAGAGATTGGGGGCTCAGACAGGATAAAAAGAAAAAGCTGGCTAGTGTGGGGACCCCTGGCAAGGTGAGTGGCTTCTCAAACATGCTCCCACTTCCACGGTACTCTGCCTCCTTATGGACCCAAGAGCAACAGATCTGAGGAACTGTGCCACAGTGAGCAGAAGACAGTTATTACAGGAATGGGGTTCTGAGAACGGGGTCACCAGTGTGACTGTCCTGTCCTGCCCATGGTGTTCAGACTCTTTGGGAATCAGTTTGGAATGTAAAGAGCTGGGGGATGCCCACTAGAGAACACCAGTGCTATAAGCAGAGCTCAGTGGGTGGTTCTGCTGGGAACTTGGGAGGGAAGCTGCCAGTGGATTCTGTTGGGAACCAAACCTGAGGCCATTCACGTTGGGTTGTAGCAAAGACCTCGTCTGCGCTTTATTTGTGTCCAGCATGCTGAGGTAAGCTGAATTTAAAGGCGCCAAATTAGTTTGGCACACAGCTTTGACGCTGTGGCATGGTCATTGGTGATGGCTTTCATGGAGTTTATAGTGAGAATTATTGGCCAGAGCTAGGAATAAAAGTTTGAGGGCCTGCTAGATGGCTCCATGGGTAAAGGTGTCTGCTGCTAAAACTGAGGAGCTGAATTTGATCCCTGGGACCTACATGGTGAAAGGAGAGAAACAATTTCTACCTACCTATGACCTCCACAAATACTCCACAACATACACTTATGGATAAGTGTACACACACACACACACACACACACACACACACACACACACACACTAAGAAGAAAAGAAAAAAAAAGGAAAGGAAGGAAG
This sequence comes from Meriones unguiculatus, assembly GCF_030254825.1. NCBI lineage: Eukaryota > Metazoa > Chordata > Mammalia > Rodentia > Muridae > Meriones > Meriones unguiculatus. The sequence continues at coordinate 29,193,808 of NC_083360.1, read as the reverse complement.
GAAGGCAGTTTTAAGTGTCAAAAACTTGTGGTTTTCCCAGGAGGGAAAAAAAGCAAATATAAATTTGGGGCTGAGGGTGATATGGTTACTGAAAGGATTAGGGTCATTAAAAAGTATTCCAAGTCTTTTAGAATGAGGCAATAGGAATGATATCTTGAGGCCATCTCTGGAAGCAGCTGAACTCCTGTACCCCCCTCCCCCACACACCTCATACCATAATGAAGACTGTAAAGATTTGAAGTCATTTGAAAAACTGGTTTGAGTGAAGATCTTCAGCATACTCTCCTCACGGGCTGCCTTGAGGGACATGATTGCCTGCATCCAACCACTGAAGCACTCCAAGGCCGCTAAAGCCAAGGGAGCAGAGGACTTGGGCATTAGCCACACAACGCTGGCTTTGCAGACATGCAGAATGCAAACAATATGGGGTCATGGGGGTTCAACACAGATTCCAAAAATAAGAGCTTGGGAGTCTGAGTACCCCTGTAGACAGCCCTTGAGAAGATCATGTGACTGCAAAGCTGAAGAGGCAATAGTCACCCCAAGATTATTATGGCTACCAGGAGTGTGGAATTTCTGCCAAGGGAAGCCATCATCAACCAACCCAGGCTTTCCTGTGTCCATATAGGATACAAAGTCTGTAGGAGTTGGGGCTTATACCATGCTTCATGTGACAGATAATATGGGCGTGCTGCATAGTTTTATGCCAACTTGATACAAGCTATTGTCAACTGAGAGGAGGGAAACTCAATTAAGAAAATGCCTTCTTAAGATCAGGCTGTAGGCAAGCCTGTAAGGAATTTTCTTAATTAGCGATTGATGGAGGAGGGCCCATCCCATTGTGGGTGGTACCATCCCTGGGCTGGTGACCCTTATTTCTATATTAGGCAGGCTGAGCAAACCACGAGGAGAACAGTATGCAGAACTCCTCCATGGACTCTGCATCAGCTCCTGCCTCCAGGTTCCTACCTGCTTGAGCTCTTGTCCTGACTTCCTTTGATGATCAATAGTGATGTGGAAGCATAAGCCCAATAAAGCTTTAACTCCTTAACTTGCCTTTCCTCTTGGGATTTCACAGTAGCAATAGAAGCCCTTCCTAAGACAATGGGGTTCAGCGTTAGCCCCACTGGGTTGTAGATTTGCTTTTAAATGACACCTTCTTTCTGTGGATGCTCTTCTCCCTTTCAGAGTGGAAATGTTCATATCATTTATTCTTAGGGGTATATGCTTTCTCTTTTCTTTTGCAGGTGTTCATGTCTAAGAGTATGCCTTGACACCATGAGTGGAGGTAACCTAGAACCCCTGCACAGATGTAGCCCACGGCAGCTCAGTGTCCAAGTGGGTTCCATAGTAAGGAGAACAGGGGCTTTCTCTGACATGAACTCAATGGCTGGCTCTTTGATCTCCTCCCCCTGAGGGAGGAGCAGTCTTACCAGGCCACAGAGCAAGACAATGCAGCCAAGTCCTGATGAGACCTGATAGGCTAGGGTCAGATGGAAGGGGAGGAAGAAGTGTGGGGTTGGGAGGAGATGAGGGAGGGAGCTACAGCTGGGATACAAGAAGAATAAATAATTAATAAAAATAAATAAATTGAAAAATTTTAAAAGAGTGTGCCTTAACTTTCAGAGGAGACTTTGAGTTGGGCTTTGGGCCAATTCTGGAACTGTTAGACTGAATGTACTCTGCATTTTGAGATGGACATGAGTCTTCTAGAGGCTGACGTTGGAGTGCTAAGAGTTAGGAAGATGTGTTTGGGTCTGTGCTGGTTGTTTTTTGTCAACTCGACACAAGCTGGAGTCATCGGGAAAGAGGAAATTTTGAGAAGGAAGATGCCTCCATCAAATTGGCCTGTAGGAGACTGTGTGACTTTTTATTTAATGGTTAATGTGGAAGCCCCAACCCACTGTGGGCGGCGCTGCGCTGGGCAGGGGGTCCTGAGTTACTTTTGGTCAGAGATCAATCACAGCAACCGAAAGCAAGCCAAGACAGGTGTCAGATTGACAAGGACTAGACTGGTGGCAGTTTTCTGTCCATCTGATTGGACCCAGAGGTCTAGGGGATTGGTACAGCATATCCCTGGGTAGGTCTGGGAGGAAATTTCCAGAGGGGGAACAAAGGAAAAGAAATTTGCGAAGACTGTTGGAATACCTCCCAAGGCTGGAACTCTGGGGAGAGTAAGAGGGGGAAGCAAAAGAGGGAGAGAAAGACAAAAACTAATGTGTCCAGGTGCCTCCCCCTTTACCCCCTCCTCCACCTCTGCCTCTATCTCCCTCTCCTGGCTGCCAGGCTGTGAGCCTGCTCTGTCTCCCATGCTCTCTCCTCCGTGGTGGACTGAAAGCTGTGAAACACAAGAAAGATAAATGTGGTTTTTTTTTTCCTTTTTGTATGTGTAGGTGTAAGCAGTGTCTCACTCTATCGTTCCCCACCTTGTTCTTGTGAGTCAGGTACTCTCCGCAGATCTGGAAGTAGGCTACCAGCTAGCCCCAGCATTCCTCCTGTCTCCACTCTCCTTGGCACTGGTTTTGCAGGCATGTTCAGGACCTGGTCTGGGTCCTGGGTCCTCAAGCTGATGCAGCAAGCACTCTCAGCCACCGAGCAGTCTCTGTCGCTCCAGTCTTTTCTCTTTTTAATTTGTTCTACCGTGTACTACGTCTCAACAACAAAGACTGACTGAGAGGGGCTGAACACTGGGGAAATGTGAATCATAGTAAATCCTCAAATTGTTTACTTTAGGTATTTTGCTACACGGCAGAAACCTTGCAGACCTCACCCAATCTGTTGAAGGGCTTGAGAGAAAAGCTAGTGCCTCCATGGGAAGCAGAGCTTTTGCAGCACATGCCCTGGGCTGAGTTGGAACATCCACACTTACATGGAGGCCCAGTCACCAGCTGCCCTGCAGATGTTGGAATGACTGAATCTGCAGTGTGAAACCTGCTGTGTTTATTTCTTTCCCCGCTTAGTCACCCCTGTCTCAGTTAGCTACTGCTGCATGACAAATAGTCCCCAGTAGTTTTGTAATAGTGACCATTGATCGAGCTCATTCGAGAGTGAAGGGCAAAGCCATGTTTGCATTTGCTGTCCAGGCCCAGCTAGTTGGTAGCCAAGGAGACATGTCCCTCAGTAACGCTTACAAACTGGAGCAATGGTCACATTAGTCGCAGCTGCTTGGCACACAAAGCCCTCAAGCCTACTCCAGGGCCGCTCTCTCCTTCCTCCAGGTGGAGGCGGTGTTGGTTATGAGGCCACTTCCTCTGGCTGAGAACAAAGGGACCTCTCTCCCTATCCACCAGCATTCTATCTTGTGAGGAGGCCTCACGTCCTCTCTGTGTGACCACACGCAAACTGGCCAACCACTCTGAGCCTTGATTTTCCCAAGTGTGAAAAGCAAGGGTGCTGCTGGGACTTTGTGCTCTTGTGCAAGGACCGGTGGGACAGGAGGATGGACGAGAAGGGCGATGGTGGCTTGTTTAGAGGGACAACGCCCTGCTGTGGCAAACAATGAAGCCCGTTCCGTTAGCTAGCTCACACTGGTGGCAGAGCCATGCCGGACAACCAGGCGGACTAGTGGGCGGCAGGAATGCCTTGTCCCTGAAATGCTGGGGCTGGGACTCCTACATCTGTGTTGTGTAAATTCACCTCTTCTTCTGGGGCCACGTGGGAGACAGGGCCCCTCAGAGCTATGCCACCAAGACTCTGAGGGAGGGACTTTGCAAGGAGCTTGGCTCAGCTCCTAAAGCACTTCCCCACTCCAGCGCACAGAACTCCTCCACCCTCCACCTCACCCCAGGAACATAACCAAGCCAGCCCAAGTGAAAACATGGCTTTAGAGCAGAAAAAAAAAAGAAGGCAGGCGCAATGTTTCTTCAGGCATGGCTGCCTCCTGGGCTCAGTCATGTCTCCAGGCCTGTCTTTCTCTCTCCTCTGATGGAGACCTGTGTTCCCTTTGACAAGAACAGCCCAGCTGTATCCCTCTCTGCTGAAGGGAAAATGTCTCAATGGTCTGAGACCCAGAATGGAAGCTCCATATCTGCCTGGGGCCTGGATCATCCTGAACCTCTCCTGCCTGCAGGAATGGCTGTTCAGGATGACAGTGGTGTCTCGGGCCATTTCAGGGTCTACCACACTGAAGAAACGGTGGAGGCATGCAAGTGTCAGGAGAAGACCAGGCTGCTCTCTTCAAAAAGGCGGAGCCTTAATCAGAGTCTTACTAGGTGACAGAGGGCACAGGCAAGCAGGATTAGGGGAACAGCTGTCTTCCTGGTGTGGATCCCATGAAAGGATTCAATAATGACATTGCAGAAATGGGGTGAGGAGCTAGCCAGGATACCCTGGAGATAAGAAAATATCCTCAGACCTAGAGGCCACAACCTTCCCCAGAAAAGCAACCAGCGTATTCCAGGAGCTGAGAGGCTAAGATTAGCCCATCTCCCCTCTATCCTACTCATTCCTGTGGGTCATGTATCAGCCAGGTAGTGGAGGATTTGTAATGAATGACCATCAAAGGGCAAAGAGTCAGCAGCACCTAGCCACAACCCACCTCTGCTGGTGAACCAGAAGTGTCCACAGCTGCACAGAGAGGTCATAAACCACTCTAAGACACAGAAAGACCCAAATACAGTAGTGAGGAAGTTGTAGGCTAGGGTATCAGCTGCCCAGCTGAAGGGAACCTAATGGGACCCTAGCTGGAATTTCAGTGGTTTTTCCTTTGAACAGAGCTGGGCTTGAGACGAAAGTTAACATGGAAAAATAAACGTGGAGCAGGGTAGGAGGAGAGTGTCCTGGGTGGTGATGGCACAGCCTGGCACACAGAGTGACACAGGCTCAGCATGAAAACAACCCATTAGGGACACCCAAACAGCCGAGAACCAGGTGCTCCAGAGAGGTAAGGGGGCTCCCAGATTGTCACATAAAGTGGTGTGGGGTGGGTAGATGGCCCCATGAAAGAAGAGTTAGATCCACCTAGCACAAGGATAAACTCCAAGAGGGTTGGAGATCTCAGCATCTCCAGTGGAGGAACACATAACTGAGTCCCAGATCCCAGTGTGGGGAATCCCTGCTTGAAGACAGGCTGTAAGAGTCAGCTTCCTGTGGCTGAAAAGCCAGAGTCGGCACAAAAGAAAATACTGCTTTGATGAGTGATTCTGAAAACACATCTTGTTATACCATGGGAGTTACTGTCGGCAGAAGCCAGTCACCAAATATGCAAAGAGCTTTATCACGTACAAAGCAGAGAACGCAAAAATAAGACACTTCTGTCCCCACAGCCTGGTCAGCAGGGTGGTCAGCAGAATGGCTTCTGCCCTTCTGAGCAGGGCTGGTACCGTTGTGTGGTTCCCATGAGCCTCTCTCTCAAATGAGTGAGGTGAGAGACCTTTCCCACAGGAGCGAGAGCCATTTCACCGCCTCCTTCCCGGGGGCAGGCTCTACAGTGTCGGCCCTGCACTTTGACCTTTGGAAGCTCATTAATGGTCGACATGGTAGATTACAGTAACAAGCATGAGAAAGAGGGAAAAACTAGGGCAAATATATTTTGAGAACATAGCCACTGTGGAAATGAGGAGGTGAGCTGAATCCAAGCAAGGCAGCAATGAGCCTGCACCCACCCTGAGCTGGGGTCAGAGGGAAAAGAGGGAATGCAGATGGTGGGGTGATGGGAGAGACAGATACACTTGGAGTTTCGTGTGTGTGTGTGTGTGTGTGTGTGTGTGTGTGCATGGGCTGGTAGTATTTTCATGTGCACTTGTGTGCCTGTGGAAGCCAGATCAAGGTTAGGTGTGCTTCTCTATTTTTCTCAACCTCATGCTTTTAAGGATTTCTTTAGTTATTTTTATTCCATATGTATGAATTTTGCCTGCATGTATGTCTGCTCAACACATGCATGCCTGGTGCCTGAGGAAGCCAGAGAGGGTGTTGGATCCTTGAACTGGAGCTACAGCACTGCTATGCGTGTGCTGAGATTGGAAGCCAGGTTTTCTGCAAGACCAGCAAGTGCTTTTGACCACTAAGCCACTTCCCCAGCACCTTCACCATACATTTTGAAATGGCGTCCCCCACCGAACCTGGAGCTTACTGATTGGCAAGGCTGACAGGCCAATGAGGTCCAGGGACTCTCTAAGGGGGTTGGAGATCTCAGCATGAAGTTAAAGACTCTCTGCCCAGCTTTTTCATGGTGTCTCGGGATCAAACTCAGATCCTCATGTTTGTATAGCCAACTGCGTCATCTCCCCAGTCCAGAACTTTCTCTTATTCCAGGGATGGCCGCAGCCTCCCTGGCAGTGGGTAGGTGCCTTCAGGCTTGTAGTTGTATAAATGAATCCCTGCAGCTGGAAGAAGAGAGATTATTCTGAAGTCCGAGAACCTGCAGGGAGTTACTGGAGTCAGTGTGAACTCAAGATTTACAAGTGAACATGCTTACACTGTGTACTGCATGTGCCTGTGTGAACTATGTGTGTGCCTCCATGAACTGTGTGTGCCTTTGTGTATTGTGTGCCTGTATGCGTACTGTCTGTGCCTTTGTGGACTGTGTGTGCCTGTCTGAACTGTGTGTGTCTGTGTGAACTGTGCATGAGAGTTCCTGAAGGGAATCACACCTCCCACCGACCCTTCTTTAAGGCTGAGTAACTGACTAGAACTTCAGTGACTGTGGAAACGCTGGATCGCTGCAGGCCCAGAGCCCAATTATATTTTATCTTGGGCTATCTTCCGGTCTCTTGACAGCCATTCCTTGCCTACCTCTGTGTCTGATCCAACCTCCTGTGACTAGCAGATAAACCTTTTGGGATGTACAAACAGAACCCTAGTTTCCACCAACCAAAAGGCTGGAGAATGCCACCAGATAGCATCTGAGGCCTCTAGCTGAGATGTCTCATTTCACTTCCACCTGCCTGCTTGATGTTTCCACCAAATGTATTGAAAGGAGCCTTGAGTTATGAGTCTCTTTGCTCTGTTACTATAAAAACTTCACAAAACCACTTCCAAGTTGGGGCATGGAATTTGGGGTGGCCTAAATCTTTGTTCCTAGGTTGTGGCACTCATGTTTGACTTTAGAATAAACTGTCTCTTATCCTCCTTCAGATGGGAGCTGTGTTTTTGAGTTGACAGTAAGTATGTGTACGTGCAGGTTCATGTATGTGTATGGATGGGCTAATGTGACTGTCCTATACACATGTGACATCTGTGGCTGTCTGAATACTGCCTGAGTGAATCTCCTCTGTTTGTTTAAAGGCCATTCAAAACCCTGTCTAATCCTGGCACCTAGATCATAGTTTCTGAAACATTTCCTACAAAAATGGAATCCTGAGAGGAGCCAGGATTCCTGGGAGAAATGGCTGGGTTTAGGGCTAGGGCAAGAAATGTACAAAATTAGACAGGAACATCTTGTTCTGCCAGAAGTAAAGAAGTGTTAACTCAAGACACGGGCCACAAAGACACGGGAGCAGCTTGAGTCTGCTGCTTCAGTCAAGTCTGTACCAAATGGCAGCAAAACAATGAAGGCTGACACTGGGTTTTAAACTGGAGAGATGAGGGTCTACAAGTACATGCAGGTGGTAGACAAGAGAGGTGATAGGTGGTGGATAGATGATATATGGTTAGAGGATGGATGATGGATAAATAAGTGATAAACAGGTAGAGGATAGATAGGTAAATGGATTGATAATAGATAAATGAATAGATAGATGATTGACATAGTAGATAGATAGTTGATAGATATACATATAGATAAATGATCGATGTTGATTGATAGATAAGAGATTGCTAGATACAGATATACATATTGATTTATTATAGCTACAGAAGTGATTAGTAGAACATAGATAAGTTGATAGATAATAAGCAGATAGATTAGATAGTGTTTGAATGGATGACGGCAGGTAGATGGACAGATGAGGGATGGGTAGAGAATAGATGATGGGTGATGGGTAGGAGTGGCTAATGGGTGATGAGGGATGGATGATGAGTGATGGGTACAATGGATGATGAGTGATGGTGGATGGTTTGTTATGGGGTGGGAAGGAATGATGGGTGATATGTTGGAATGATGGTGAGACAGAGGACTGCTGTTTCTGGACTGTGCTGGGTGGTGACTGGATATTCGGAAGTGTCGGCTTGAAAACCTAACTTTTGAAGGAGCAGAATAAATTAGAGCAGCATGAAGGACACTAACTAGAGGGCAAGTGGAGAGAGGGAACAGGCTTCTGTGTCTGAGTGTGTCTGCCAGGGTATTTACAAGTTTCCAGGAAACAAGAACAGATAAATCAGGCAACCCTTGGCCAGCTCATCAAAATAACATCAGCAGAAGAGATCAATGGATGTGGCCTGTGGAAGCAGCATGGTGGGAGGAAGGGCCAAGTGCTGTGCCAGGAGAGGAACCACAGCACAGCATGGCAGCCAAGGATGAGCATCCTCATTGCCCTCCACGAGAAACCCAGCAGGCCCAGTGAGATTGCTCAGGAAGAGAACGCCATACCCCTCACAGCTGTTTGTAACCCGTAACACAAAAAGGCCAACTACAGGAATGTCCTCAGGGAAAGACAGAAGACGCATGCCTGGCCTGGACTAGAGGCGACAGCTGGGGAGACAAGCTAGTGGTTCAGGGATGCTGGTCAACCCAAGATGTGACAGGTGGATCAGATCACTAATGCCGAGACTCTGCTTCGGGTGCAGGACTATGGTGGCTACAACAATCTGTATAGCTGAGAAAACCATGCTAGGCACCTGGCGAGTGCTGAGGGCATGAGTGCCGGAGCAAAGGGAACAAGGTCGTGAGTCCCAGTTAACACACACGAGGCTCTTGTATTATTTTTATTATTTATTTTTATAGTTTTAAACCATTCTCACACAAACTGCTTTAAAGTAGAAAATACCCACTGTCCACCCCTTGGGAGCCAGGAGGTAGCCAGCCCCACCAGAAGGAACCCCGCTCTCTGGACATGTGAAAGCCTCTACTGTCTGCAGCAGCCTCTCAGCCAGCGCTTGGGCTCGTCATTGTAGCTTAAAGCTAAACACCATCACGCCCTGTGTCCAGAGCACATTCTTCTTATCCATCCGTGCTTCAGTGGGCACTCGTAGTGTGCCCGCCACTCGCTGTGAACAATGCTGCTGAGAACTCATGTGCGCAGCCAGCGCCTCCCTCAGTGCCTGCTCCCGCTCCTTCTGGGCATGCGCTCAGCAGTGGGACCGCTGGCTGATAAAGCAACTCTGCCTGCTGGTTGGTTTATTGGATCGTCAGGGATGGAATGTAGGGCCTTGTGCACAGTAAGTGCTCGTCACTAAGACACACCCTACCCGTGTTCCTTTTAAATTCTTATTATTTATTTACTTACTTTTAGACAGAGTTTCACTACGCTGCTCTGTGCTGACCCAGATTTTACTCTGTAGACCAGGCTGGCCTCAAATTCACAGAGGTCTGCCTGCCTCTGCCTCCCAAGTGCTTAGATTAAAGACTTGCACCACCACATCTGGCTTATTGATTTTTTTTTTTAAAGTCAGCACACGAGGTAATGGGCTTCGTCGTGGCATTATTATACTTTGTTCCTCCTCACCCCACCTCACTGCCCTCCCCATTCTCCTTTCCATCTCCTTTTACCCCTAAGAGTAGATCCCCCTTCCGATTTCATGCCATAAGCACTCTCTAAATTAACTGTTTGCTTATGTGTTTGTTTATTCCATGTGTGTATGTGTGGGTGTGCTTGAGTCTTATGGCATGCATCTATGCCGATCAAAAGACTTGATTTCCAGACTTGATTCTTTCTCTCTACCATGTCCAGGTATCGAACTCAGGTGGTTAGGCTTGGAGGCAAGTTCCTCTACCCACTAAGCCATCTCGACATCCACATGCATTTTTTTCCTTTCTCTTTCATTCTTCCTTCTTTCTCCTTTAAGATTTCCTCCACTCTGCTTTCTGCTTTTCCAACCTACATGTGCACACATGCGCAGACACACACACCCTCAAATCTAGAATTGCCATATGAGAGAACATAAGTGTTATTTGTCTTTCTGAGTCAGGCTTGTTTTATTTAACATAATCATCTTCAGTTGCATCCATTCTCCCGCAAATGTCATGATTTCATTTTCTTTGTGGATGCACAAAATGCCATCTTGCATAAACGTCGCATTTCCGTTGTCCATCTTCTGCTCACAGACGTCTAGGTTGCTTCCGTTTCCTGGCTATTGTGACTAGAGCAGCAGTAAATGTGAATGCATGAACACTTCCGTGATGTGTGGACTTGGAGGTCTTCGGGCCGACGCCCAGGAATGGCAGCGTTGGGTCACCAGATAATTCCATTCTTCATTTTATGAGAAACCTCCACACTGATTCCCACAGTGGTTGCACCAGTTCGCACTCCCACCAGCAGGGAAGGAGGGTTCCTCCTTCAAAGACATCCTCACCAGCGTTTGTTATCATCTGTTTCTTTGATGATGGCTGCTCTGAGTGGGGTGGGATAGAATAATAAGCCAGTTTTAGTTTGCATTTATCTACTGGCTAGGATATCTGCACCCTTCTTCTAATGTTCTGAGGACCCCTGTGCTGTTTCCCACAGGCCTGCTCCCTCTGGCTTTCCCACCGGCCGTCTTCCAGGCTTCTCACAGCTCTCCCAGCATTTGCTTTCTGATTCTCAGCTAAAGCCTGATAGGTGTGAGGCATCACAACAGAGGTAGAATTCAGTCCTGAACACGCGGCTACTATGGGTTTAAATCCTGAAGGGAACTTAGACACTTGATACAAGCCCCTTTTTAAAAAGGGAGAAAACTGAGATACAGCTGTGACTTAAGAGCTGCAGACATGAAATTGGTGAGCAGGATGGTCCTGCCTCCTCTACCCTGCTGTGGCGCTCTTCACTGTACAGGTTCAGCAAACACTCGGGACAACAGAAAATCAGTCATTGGCTGTAGTGTGTCTCTGCTGCAGCCTCCCAGCTCCATGCTAGTCTCTGAGAGGCATAGGGACAGCACAGCGAGCAGCCAACATGTGTTGCTGTGTTCTGATAAAACTGTATTTACAAAATTAACTGACAGGTTCTGTCTTGGTCTGTAGTTGCTGCCTCCTGTTCTAGGGTATTTATTGAGCAATTTATCTGTGAAGACCAATAGTGTTCTGGTCATTATCCTGGGCTGGAAACAAACAGCACCTGACAGGGCGTCATGGCCCTTTGGAGGCTAAGACTAGATAGAGCTATGGGAGCAGAGAAGGTGGCCCAGACTCAGGGTTTCTAGGTTGAGCAGTGTCCAGGCCCTCGTAACACATCCAGGAGAGGGCTCCTGAGCCACCCCACTGTTTAAGTGTGGGGTGAGATTGTGGAACCCTCACTTGGGGAACTCTCATTTGCCTCCCATATCTTCTGGCTCTAACGGTGTAGATAGAAGGTTGTGCTCATTCTGAGAGTATTTGGAGGCTCCACAGCAGATCCTCAAGGCTGGCCGCAGGATTTTTAGAAAGAAGAGAGGGTGTCATTCAAAGCAGAGGGTCTTTGACACCAGCTAGAATCATTTAGGAAGATGATACGTCAGCCAAAAAATGTCCCTGCTAGATTTCCCCATAGTCAAGCCTTTGGGGCAATTTCTTGATTGATGATTGATGGCACCACTGTGGATGGTGCCATCCGTGGGATGGTGGTCCTAGATTGTATAAGAAAACAAGCTGAGCAAGCCATGGGGAGCAAGCCACTAAGCAGCATTCCCCCGTGGCCTCTGCATCAGCTCTTGCCTCCATGTTCCTGATTCACTTCCTGCTCTGACTTCCCTCAGTGATGGAATGTAACTGAGAGTTGTAAGCTGAAAGAAACCCTTCCCTCCCCAAGTTGCTTTGGTCGTGGTGTTTTATCACAGCAATAGAAACCCTAACTAAAACAGCTTCTTGGGTGTGGGTTTTCCTTTGGGGAGTGGATGAAGTTTGATCCGGGATATTGGCTTCCTCTGAAGACTAATGACTTATGGCCAGTTCATATATCAAATTGAAGGTCTGATTATTGAGGGTGAGGTGCTGGTTTCTGGGTCTGTTTTCAAGACTGGATCTGCAGCCAGGTATGTGCATGTTGGGCTCCTGGGGAGCAGGTAGGGTAGACAAAGAACACTTACCTGCTCCCCATCCATCTTGATTATGGCTTCCCTTTGGCTCCCTGTTCATTTTGCCTACTTGGAAACCAACTACTGGCCTTACTCACAGTCCCAGGGGCAGGAGAATCAGCAAGCATGTTCACTCTTAAGTCTCCAGTCATGTCCTGGGTGTCATGAGCTCCTTCAGTCCTGATCTTTCATGGCCATAGCACTGCCCTTTATAGGTAAGTGCCTGGGGTGTGTGACAGGGTCACACCTCTTTAACCAGCTGTCTTAGTATCTGGTCACTCAGATTTCCAGTGTGCTGATGAGCTTAGCACTGACTGACTCAGTTAAAGTTTTTCCAGCTTTTCCATGGCCTTAGTATATAGGGGAGGTTTGGGTACAGAGGCCCGGAGATGTCCAAGATAGGAGATGCTGACTCCTAGGCATCAGCATTTTTTATTCCATGTTGCAGATGAGAAGATAGGGGAACCGGTTACCATGGGAAGAGCTGAAGTTTGAACCCCTCACTCAACATTTCTGGATGCAGAGGCTGTACCTCAGGGTTTCCAGCTTCTGGCAGGAGAGACTGGGTGCTTGTCAGCTCCTGTCCAGAGCTGAGTGAAGGATAGTGTTGTGGCTTAGATTTGTAATGTTCTCCATAGGCTCACTTGGAACTAGGGGTGGGGGTAATGGAACCTTTAGGAGGCAGAGCCTTAACATAGGAAGTATGCACTGGGGGTCAACTTTGAGGTTTTGTAGCCTCACTCTACTTCCAGTTCTCTCTGCCTCTGACTGGCAATGCAATGTGATGGGCCTGCTTATGTTCCTGCTGCCATGACTTCCCTGCCATGACCAACCATCTGCCCCTGATTATGAACCAAAAAAAAAAAGCTTTCCCCCATAAGTTGTTTTTGTCCCAGCAACCGTAATGAAACCAGCACAGAGTGAAAGGCTTGTGGCCTCCCTCATCTCCTGACTTCCTCAGTCATACCATCCTGCTCTTTAGGACCTGATTTGTGTCTCCGGAGGGTAGCTGTGGCTTTGAACACCCTGCAGAGCTCAGCACTCTCTTGACCTCTTGAGGGAGGCAAGAGGTCATTTCCCTAAGGAATCTTTTGTCCCAACTTATAACATTATGATAAAAGAGGGAGAACTGACTGAGTCTGGAGACACTGCAGGTTCAGAGTGTGTGTGTGTGTGTGTGTGTCGGGGGGTGAAGCTGGGGGAGGGCTCAAAGTAATCATTCACAGGACCCTAGCCAGCTAGAGTTGAGTTGGAAAGTCTCCCAAGGGGCTCTGCCTGTCCATCAACATGCCTAAAGAAACATGGAGGACCCATGGGTCTTCCCTGTATGTACTGGCACAGTGCCACATGTACTTTGTGATTTTTATGTGTAAACAAAGGAGCTGACCCTGGGCATCATTATGCCCAGTAACAAGTGAGGAAACTGAAGCAAAGCCCGGGGCCCATGAGACCCCAAATCCTTTTTTGGGGCACCCTAACTCTGCCTTCACAATGGAGGGAATGTGTTCCCTCTCAAAGATTTCCTCCTATCCAAGACTCATGTACTCACACATCTATATGCACCTACCTGTGCACAGACACATCACATAAACGTTCATGCACAGGGACATGCATGCATGTACACACGTGCACACACATGTATCCACATGCAAGCACATATACACAAACGTAACCCAGTTGGCAGCTGTTGTAGTATCCAAACAGTTCCAGGGGAGCAGCAGTCACCCAGGGGCAGAGCCCAGTCCTCCCCTGGCCTGGCTGTTTCACGGTTTCTCAGGGTTCCAGTTACTGACGGTGATGCCTATGCCCTCGGTTCCTCCAGGATACTAACCAGGAGCCTTTGTTACGCATGTACCACCATACATACCAACACACACCGGTGCACATGTGGTGTTTGTGTGTGAGCGCACACAGCTCCTGGAAGCAGTAGCAGAGGACAGACAAGGAGGGGTTGCCCATATGACCCTGGCTCTGTGTGACTGGAAAGGGCTTCCCAAGAAGACCAATCATCCCTTGGTCTTTCAAACTAGATCCAGCCCTGCTTGAACGTCTACTGTGTACCAGTTCTGGATCAGGCCTGAGGAAGACTTAGGGATTCATATTCCAAGCCAGCTGCACCCAGTTCTCAGCTCTTCCCCTTCACAAAACCTTGGGGCCTATCTCAGAGATGGCTTGGAGACTCACCAGACCATGGAGATGATGATCAAGGCTAGAGTGAGCCTTCTAAGCAGCAACACAACACTCCCCGTCCCTGAAAACCCCCATGTCAGGCGTGCAGGAGCCAAGGCCTCTTGGCACCCCGGGCTTGTTAATTGAATAAATATTCATCTGTGTGGAGTGCCCAAGTATGTGGTTTCCATGGATACCCCTCCTAATGGCTTAATGAGACAAGGGCGCAGGCTCTCCAAAGCTAGAGCAAAGCTAGGGCCAATGGGGAAGCATCAGAGACAGAGCACCTGAATCCTGGATGGAAGCTGAGAGGACAGAAAGCGACTCTTTTCCCGTGAGCTTGCTGTAAGAAACCTATCCCCAAGGCCACCCATCTTTTGGGCCTGCCGCCTGCATCGTCTTAGACATGTCTGCCCTGCCTCCCTTCCATTAACCAGTGCCCTCCAGAGCCCCATGTCCTCTGTATGCAACACCTGCCAGCATGGCTTAAAGTGCTGTGACCCCTTATGTGACCTTTCTCCTTGACGGGACCCTGCTCTCAGCCTAGACGCCCTCTGCTTCTGCCCAGTCCCGACTGAACCCCAGCAAGTGCCTCAGAGCTGTGGTGCTCAGGGACAACTTCAGGGAGCCATCACAGGATGCTGGAGGGTAAGTGGTTCTCAGCCGTCCCCGCCATTGGACCTAACCCAGAAGCCTACCGTCTTGGTGAGGGGAGCAGTGACATGACAGTGCCTGCCGCCTCCCAAGCCTCACCCGTGGGCTTCTCATGGTCAGAGGTGAGGGAGGAGAAGGGGAAAGGTGTGCCAGGTTGCCCACAGATTAACTGGCTTATGACCATAGGGCCTAGGGGTGCCACTTGGCAGTGACATACCAGTGGCATCCCTGGACTTCTGATGTCTTTAGCTTTTTCAGGATTGGATCCAGCCTGTGATTAACCCACCCACAGCTGTGCGGAGCCTGTGGGCAGCTGACTGCCTGGGACAGTTCGTCATGGTAGGCTGTGAATGGGAAAGCTGCACCGAGGTGTGCAGATGTGGTGACCTCTACGGTGACCCCCCCCCCCCCACACACAGAGGGCCTGTCTTCCTGTGTGGATCCCAATGTACTCATGTTGTCATTACCATTGTCTGTGCGCAGGCCAGTCATTTATAAAGATTTCATGGCCGAGGACACTTGATGACAGCATCTGTCACTGCATTGAAGCTACAACTGAAACCATTGTGGCTGTGGTGTCCATGGGTGTGGGGTGCAGGTGGGCAGGACTCAGCCCCTCTTTGACACCCACTTCACAAGGACATAGACTGCAGTTGGACAAAGACCATAGCTGGGTTCCCGCAGTCAGGTATACTGGACATAGCTGGACTCTGAGCAGGAGCCAGGCTTTGCTGTGCATAGAGGCATCGGGGTACGAAGCTAATGCCCCTGGACCCCACAGCAAGGTCTTGCCAACTCTCAGGCATCCTGAGGAGCCAGGAGGCAGCCAACCCCACAAGAAGGTACAGAAGGGCTTTCTGGGGCCTCCTAGTCTGAGAGTGGGAGGAAGTAGGCTGTGGAAATGGTGGTGGGAAGGGTAGTGGGCTCAGGTGTGGAGGTGGGAGGCACTGGGGCATGAGGGAAGAGCAATACAGTTGGGAATCTATTAGGGGCACAAAGCAAGTCCAAGAGGGATGGGGCAGCATGTGCCCCAAGGCCTACAGCAGGAGAGTGCTGGGTGCCTCACAATCAGCCACCTGTAGGGACAGCAGTGTACAAAGCCCTCTGGGGAAGCCTGCACTGAACTCAGCCCAGCATCTGTGGTCAGGCCTCTCCTGCAGGCCAGGGTGGAATGGCACCTAGGTCTCCCCAGAACACAGCGAGGTCCTTATGTCCCCCGTTTCCAGGTGGGACCCTGAAGAAATGTTGTTCCTTTCTGGACATCAATTGTCCTTGCCTACAACACCCAAGACTACAGGCTCACTCTACACCAATGGGTCCCTGGTCCTGATCACTTCCCAGGAGGGCAGGGCTGACCAAACTGCCTGCCAGGCTACACAGACTGCCTGTGAGTATGGGCTGGCCTGACACAAAGAGTCTCCTGGGTAACAAGAATGAGGCACTGGTGATAGCTATGCATCTTTTTTTTTTCCTGCTGTAATTGAAATAATATCTAGAATGAGGCATCTAATTATGTTCTTTCCTAGAAATCGAACTATAACATGTCCTGTCGATACAAACCCTTTGTTTGAATCAAATGCTGCTCCCAGGGCATGGTGGTGAGGGGCTCTGGTTTTTAAATAGTCTCTCTAAGTATAATCCCGGCACCTGACACATCTGTTTAAGTCTTTGTTCCCCCCTCAAGTTATCTTTGTGTGGCTGTGTTCCTGCATAACAATGCCTTATAATTCAAGCTCTTCTAAAGAATTGCTGGTTAGCACATCCAGAGCCCCGAGGGCCTTAGGAGGCATTAGAACCAGCCTACTCATTTGTCAGCTGAATAAACAGAGTCTCGGGATACGGCAAAGTAGCAAAGGTCATAGAAACTCTAGTCAGGTGAGATCCGGGGTTCTAGGCTTGGGTAGAAGAGAACAGTGGTGAGGACAAGGGTGTTGGCATCTTCTGCCATCAGCACCCAGCACTGACCCCACTCTAGTCTGGCCCCTTTCTAAGCAGAAGCTCTGGGGCTTTGCAGGGGCTCGTGGTCACCTCTCCATTTCTGCAGGCTCCAGGGGAATGCTCTGCGATGCCACTTCTGGGTCCTATGTCTGCCACTCAGTGCTGGGCTCCTCGAACACTGGTTCTGCTCGTCAAGGGAATCGCTGCATCCACTAGAGGTGACTGGGCCATCTCTGTGTCCTTGACTGTGTCCTTGAGCACAGAGACTCCCCCACACTCTTTTGAAGCTAGGAGCCTCTTCAGCCTCTTCAAGATCTCAGTGGCCAGACATTCCTTGGCTGGGGTCAGTCATTCAACACTCCTTTTCCATGTGGTCTCTCTCCTATGTCTCCCTCTTCAGTAAGGATACTAGTCATATTGGAACGAGGATCACCCTGATCCAACGTGACCTCTGTTAAACTTGATCACATCTGCAAAGACCCTACCTCCCAAAACCCAGGCAAGGATGTGTGAATCTCTTTTTCTCTCCCTCTCTTCCAGGTGAAGTGGCAAGATATGCTCAGAGAAAAATGCTCTTCTCATGAGACCCAACCATGTTTGAGTCAAGGTGCCATTTAATACCTTTTAGGCCAGACAGCCCCAATTAAAAAAGAGGATGTCAGCAATGGGCACCTTCTGGCTGAAGCTGCTCTGTGGATGAAGTACTGTAGTTTCCTGTGTCACTTTGGGGATATGGACATGAGGCCATAATCAGAGCTAGAGTGGCTCCTTGGGACCTCCACATGAGGCTGCTGCTGTGCAGGGCCAGGGTCCTCGTGCCAGCCCTGGTGGGCTTTAGCATACAGAGAAAAAGAAGCTTCTCTCTTGAAGACTTGTGGGGAGGGCTCATTCAAGTAAATCAGCCAATTCCATTGCGTGGCTCTAAACAGGAGCCCAGTCTCATTCCTACACAAAACAGATCTCCAGCAGAAGTTGGAACACAGGTGGGCCATCCTTCCTTCCTTTCTGAGGATTCTGGGAAGGGAAAACCCTGAGAGGAAACAGCCAATTTTGCTGAGCTAGTGTTCAGGGTCAGAGGCCCCTGGGTGGTGTCTGTGAGATGGATAGGACAGTGAGGTGTTCCCCTGTGGATGGCCAGGGCAGGTGGGGCAGTGGCTGGAGGTTCAACACACCAGTGAAGAGAGCCAGAGGCAGCTTCCAGGTTCAGAGCGAACATGAGCTTTCTCAGATTGTTTTTCTGAACATGTTAAGAACTCTGGCATTTTCCACTCTTAAAAACCCACGGCCAAGCCAAACAAGCGCCTCTCTGCGCCCTCTAGCTCTGCAGCTCTTGTCTGCCACGGACACAGTTAGTCTCATAAACTGTGGCATGCAATCACTTCAGCCTAATGAACATGCTGAGGACAAGCTTCCCCGAGGGGCAGCCGAGATGCAAGGCGCTTGAGTTCGGCATGATGAGGGTGGGCCGAGAACTACAGAGATCTCACACTGTGTCATACACCCAACAGCCGCCACTCTCGTGTCCGGCTCATGGGCCACAGAGATGCAAGAATGGGTGGCCACCCTGTCTTCGGTCACCTGTGACATTTCTCGGATTGGATCTATGCCACTCTACAGCCCCTCTGGAACGCTGCACATACTTAGTGGCAGCAACTGGGAAGAGGCATGGGTGAGGTTGTCCTCAGTACTCTCTGGGTCTTAGCTGTGAATAAACCCTCACTCTCTGTGTGGGATTTTGTTGTGGATGAAACATCTTCTCGTCTTGATCTCGCGTGTAGGATATGGGATTAATTCAGATGGTCCACAGCAGCAAACTATTTGCCTCACTCAGGCTGTGAGAGGGCCTCTTTGCCAGCTGCAGATAGTTTAATTTTGAGGACTCTGGAGAGGGAATAAAGGCCAGAGCCCAGAAAGTGTTGAGGGGGCTCTGAGAAAAAAGGCTGCTGGTGCTTCCCCCCCCCCCCCCGCTGCTCCTGGTTGCTGTTTATATAGCTGGATGAAAAGACATTGGAGATATCCTGAAACGAAGATTGGATTTGCCCCACAGAATCCTACAACCTTAACCAGCAGAAAGTAGCTAAGAAAAACTACACCTCTTCTCCCCACTAAGCTTTTTTCTCTCCTACCCAGTTTTGGGGTTGTTGGAAAGGAATGAGAAAGAGACATACGAAACATAAATAAAATATATTAAAAAGTAGCGCTAACAGGATTTCTTCATTCTCTTGCTGCATTGATGCCAGGTAAAAGGCAATGTAGCAATGGGCACCCATCCCAAAGGGAGCACAGAGAAACAACAGCTCCCAACAATGAGAGAAGTAGTGAGGGCATTCTAAAGAGAGAGGCCCTTGGCACCAAGCAAGGGTCCCACAGCAGTCTTCATGGAAATAGGGAGGTACCACGGAGTGCTCACTTGGGGGGACTAGTGCTCACTTGGGGGACAGCGGCCACCTGAGTGCTTCTCTGCTACCAGGCAGTCCATCTGCCTTCAAATACCTTATCCTACTTTCTGTTGCTGTGACACCCCGGCAAAAGGCGACATAGAAGAGGGAAAGTTCATCAGCTTCCCATCCTAAATCACAGCCCCTCATTGTGGGATGCTCAAGGCAAGAGCTCAAGCTGCTAGTCACATCACATCTGCAGCAGCAGCAGAGTAAGCGTGTCCTTGCGTGCTCGCTCTCAGCTAGCTTTCTCCTCTCATAATGTCAAGACCCACTGCCTAGGAAATGGTGCTACCCACAGTGGGCTGGGACTTTCTACATTAAATAACAACCAAGATAAACCCCCAAAGATATGCCCACGGGCCAAACAGATCTAGATCACTCCTAACTAAGACATTCTTTCCAGGTGGTTCTGAGTTGTAGCCACTAAAACTAACAGATATCATCATATCCGCAGTGGGGACATGAACAAGATCTAACTCTTGGGCAACAAGGAGATAAATGAAAGGTAGAGGTTCTCCTAGCCTGTCAGATGTCTGCACAGGTGGGAAGGGGGATCAAGGGGCCTGACCTCATGGTAGCCTGGCTGTCATGAGGAACAACATACAGAATGTATGGGAGGGCTGCCAAGATCTTGTTCAGCTAAAGAGACCAGAACTGAGGCTGCCTCTTTAAGAAATCCCCTCTAGTCCCAAGCCAGCCGAGGTACCTCTTGGGTTCCTGTGGCCATGTGTAAGGTTGATCTATCTGTGACTTTAAGCCCAGAACTCTGCTCAGTGTTGAAAATTAGCAGGCCTATCCTGAGAATCCCAGGTGGACACAATTCCCAGGGTGTTGCGTTCTATCTGTGTGCAGGTAGAGGCCAAGAAACCCTGAAAAACAATGCAAGGAGACCCATCATCCAGGACCAGATGCAGGACAATAGTGCTGGTGGTGAGGATGGTAGTGAGGATGGTGATGATGGTAGTGGTTGTAATGATATGACAGCGATAGTGATTAATAATGGTGATGATGATGGTGATAGTGATAAATATCAACCATTGTTTATTAAGAGGTTTCCAAGAATCAAGAATTGTAAATATTAGTTCTTTTATTATATTTTTTAATTTATCAAAGTCAAGCTTTTAAAACAGGCTAGATGATACAAAGAAAGAGCTCAATTCACAAGTAGAAATCTGAGGCTCATGAAGGCAGATGACCAGGAGTAAAGGAACAACTAATGGCATTTCAGTCTCTGTGTCCAGAACAGACAGTGTCATTTCTACTGTGTCTCTTCATTTCTTGTTGCTGCTGCACAGAGAACCCCACATAACCAATTCTAACCATACATTAGCAATGCATGTACATATACATAGGCACATGTATGTACAAGTGTGTATATTGATGCATTCACACCTGTGTACACATGTATCCACTTACAGCTACACATGCACACACCAAAACATGCACATACGCATGTATGTTCACACACACATGCGCTCACATATGTACACACAATTTCCCCTACAGTTTTAGATATAAGAGGCCTGAACTGTCTGCAGGGCGAGGTCCTCCTGGAGGCTACTCTAGATAATCTGTTTCCTGCTCTCTCTCATTTCCAGTGGCTGCCATAGTCCGTGCCCTTTGGCCCTTCCTTCTCTGGAAGCCCTGGCTTGGTTCCATCTTCCAGTCTTCCCATGACTTGCTTGCCTCTCTCCTTCACTCACAAACACCTGTGTTCACAGTGGGCCCACTGGCATGCTCTAGGACACTCTGTGGTGCACGATTCATGACTTGCCCAGACATGTCAAGTACTGGGGACTTGACTATGAGCAGCTCTTGGTGCACACCAGGAAGAGCGTATTTGGTTTGTGCCTCAACAGCAGGAAGCCTGGCCCAAGGGTGGCTCCAGGGTAGTTCATGGTGGCTCCAAAGTAGACACATTAGGGGCATGTACTCTTTCTTCTGTGACTTTCGTCCTGGTCCTCATCTCCTCTTGGTATATGACAGCTGCTATAGCTCTTGGCATCACATCCTCATAACCAAACAGGAAGGACAGCAGTGAGTCTTCTTCTACATTTTTTAGTTGCCATCAAAGAGGTCTCACTGGCTGGCTTGGATCCCACAGCCTCCCACCTGTAGCTCCTGGTGTGAGTAGGCCTTGGACCAAGAGTTAACAGACCTGGTGGGGAGCCTGAAAAGCAGCCAGAGAAAGAAAGGTAGTTCCTGAGGTCATGTTCTAAACAGTCAGCCACACAGCTCAGGCTCCAGGCCCTGCCCCAGCAGTCTCTAAAGGCCAAGGCTGGAGGAGCTGCAGATGGGGATAGTAACTCTTGATGTAATCCTTTGTGTATCTGCAGGGCTGCATACAAACAATGCTAGTTCACGTCTGCAGACCCAATCAGGGACTGAACAGTGTGGGGACCTGGAGCCGAGGCACTCAAACAGGCTCAGGCAACTGCAGCAGCAATGGGAGCAGCTGGGACTCTGATATAGACTTCAGGGGTACAGGCTGGCAGAGTGGCAGGCTAGAGGCATTGAGGCTGCCAGCAGCTGGGGATGCAGAGGCAGACTGGAGCTCGAACCCCAGGTGACTGGCACACAGTGGGTACCCGGTGAGAGATGCTGACCCTCTGTTTTCTATTATACCCTGTGCCAATCCCAGCCAGCCCAGGAGCGCTTCTCCCTTAAGAGGATTTTGCCAGCTCCGTTGGAACTCGACTTTGCCAAATCAATGATCAATATGCAATGGATTCAGTCTGAAGGCTGGGGCGCCAGGAGCCGGCCCAGCTACCAGATCCCTGCCACATTCTGACAAGACAGATTGGTCTTTGGAATTCTTTAGGGAGAGGCAGGGAGGGAAGTAAGCCTTGGTTTTCCCTGGCTCATCTTTAAAAATGAAATTGCACATAAACATAGGGAAAAAAATCCTCAGCTCCACTCCAAAGAAAAACATATCCTCTTCGTCTGGAGACAAGAAACCCAGCTCTGCTTCCCTGACTCTGTTACCAGCTGGAGCAAGTGAAATGGGTATCCCCCTGAGCCTGGCTCTCCTTGGCACCTACAGGTACCAGCCAAAGACAAAGATGGGTGGGGCAGACATGTCATTCTCTCACGGGGAGGGAGAGTCACAGAGCCAGCACGGGTATTAGAAACAGCAGTGCAGTGTGTTCATTATACAGACAGGGAAACCGAGGCTTGGGAATAGGGAGGTTCCTCAGCTGCCAACCAGCAAAGAAAGTCATGAGCAGGAGCTTAAATTCACATTTGATGACTCTGTTTTCTTCGGAATCGAGTCGTGACTGATTGAACACACCACATATGTGCATGGACATATTTGTACACATGCATGCCTCTATGTGAATATGGCATGCTTTGTGTGAGTGTGTGAATACACACGTGGCGTACAGGCACATATGTGCATGCATGAATGCCCTTGATCGGATGCTTACAGGCGCAGATACCCGTACACCCGTGTGTGCCTAGGTCAATACACAGGAACACTGTAAACCGTAAGAAGGTATGGACGTACGCTCATGGTGTGCATGTATGGATGTGCACATGCAAGTGGGTGTATGTATAAACAGGTGCACATGCGCGCACAGACATTCATGTCATCAAGCAACAGGTACAGGTGTGTACCTGTTGAATAAGCATACTTGAATAAGCATACTCATGTGGATGTGTGTACATGAACATGTATATGCATGAGTCCACAGGGGAGGGAGGCACATGTGTGCTCATTCGTACCTGAGTGCACCAGGGTAATCCAAGGAGACCAGCTCCCGCTGTCATCTGTCAGGGCTACTCTGTAGCGTGCTCGTCCATGGGCATGCAGCCAGATCACTTGGCAGAAGCCTGGCATGAAACTGAGGGCCCAGGACCCAATATCCAGGCACCATGTGACCCTGGCCGGACCAACGCCATGCTTCTAGGCATCACTCAACAGTATGTCTCTGAATACCCAGGATGCTTCACTTCACATGCCTTTCCTTCTGAAATGAACCAGGATTTCCCTACCACGCCCCCACAAAGTGGGCACAGACAGACCAGTGTGGCCTGACTCCACAGGCCTTCAACACACAGTCTTGGGGGACACACAATGCTTGCCTGCCACAGAAAAGGCAGAAGCAAACTGTCAGGCCTCACTGGCTATCTCTGGGCAAAGGGGCTTGTTCAACCTCTTTATAAGTTCCTGCCATCTCAGAGACCTCATCTCAGAGACCTCAACACCTGCCCCAAATGCAGCCCAGGACTCCCAACTCAAGGGCTGGCAGCAGGCTCCTCAATCCTCACCTCTGGCTACTGACTCAAGAGTGGCTCCCGCTCAGTTATGCCTGGAGGTGTGGGCAGCATCCCACAACCCAGGTCATTCACTGGCAAGCCCTCCAGATGCCCTTGCCAAGCTTTGCTTGCAGTGTTCCCAGGGCAACTCCTTTGCCTTTGTATGTCTTGCACCTAGGCAGCCATCACTTAGAAGCACGAGGCTGTGTGCAGTCAGGGCTTGCAACAGACTGCTTGTTGTCCCCTCTGCTTTTTACAAGAGAGCACTTCTGACCCAGGAAGGTCCACAGGGCTACCCGCAAGGAGAGAAGCCGTCTCTCAACACTTGTATCAGACCAGTGCCCGTGTGAACGTCTCCTCACCTTCCTCTGGCTCCCCACACCTCTGGAACTAAGCTGGACACTTCAGAGAGCATTCTCAACTAGGAAGCATCCCATCTGAAGGAGCACCCACATTCCTAAGGAGCACTCCGACCCAGGGAGCATTCACACACCAGGGACTGCCTCAGTCCCATGGCCCACAAAGCCTTTTTCTAATAACCCCTGCATATATTCCAAGGGTGATACATACTGTGGCCTCCTCAAAGAAGCTTTCCTTCTAGGCTGGGCTGGGGTGGGGGGGAGCTCCAGAGCTTTGATGGGGCTCACTGTGGGGTGAATAGGCAGACAGGCCTCCTCTCACTCAAGTGTGCTGATGATGGGGTCGTGGTATGGAGGCGTCACAAACCAGCTGAAGGTCTTCGGCTCAGTGGCCCTTGCTAGGGCCTCAGGATAAGAAGGACCTTTTAATGACCACTCTTCCTCTCAGGTCACATTCTTAGATGACAGCACAGGACACTTTGCTACCCCTGAGTTAGAAAGTGCCCAGGATGGCACTTTCCTGCAAGGGCACAGTACTCAGGACAGGCCCGTGTTCTGAAATGTTTGACTTCTGCCTGATCTGCCCTGAGGGTAGCCCTGTGGGTCCCAAGGAGGCTGCATTATTTTCAAGGACTGCAAGGGAAGCAGGCACCACAGGTCATCACTCCAAAGCCCTCATTCTAACTTTCTGGGCGTCCAGAAGCCCTCTACCAGTGGGTTGGCAACTCCTCTCCCTTTCCAGTCTATCTGACCCTTGTAGGGAGAGGTCCTGACCAGCCTTGATGGGGAGAATGGTCCTCCTCCAGTCCTAGCACAGAAATGTTAGGTCTGTCCAGTTTATTCTCTTGGCCACCTCCTCTCTAGAGCTCTGTCTCTGTAGACCTGGGGCTGCCTGGAGGTAGAGATCAGTGCCTAGCACTCAGCTCAGGCCAAGGATGTCAGAACATCTGTAAAATAGACACATGGGGTCTCCCCAACATTTGCTCGCTCTCCCCTGAACGCATTCCCTAAAAGTCGCCCAGCATGGGGTAGGTCAGTTTGGAGTTTGTCAAAGGTGCTGATCGGGAGCGTCCCCTCCAGCTGTAAAAAGCAGGGTCACACAGCATTAAGATCAAACTCCAACAATTGCCAACATGGGTACAGAGCTTGGGAGCTTGATCCGAGCCTCCACTGACACCACGGCTATGATTCACGATCCCGCAGCGCTGGTAGGTGCGCAGAGGAGGGAACTGAGGCCGACTGAGGAGGTGGCTCTGCAGGGGAGCAGGGACCCCAAGCTCCACGGAACGATGCGCACAGGCGGGGCCGCCTTGTTTGCACGCTGCTATAAGCTCACCCTCCAATCAGACAGAGGACCCCGATCCAGCCCCTTGTTGCGCGCCGGTGAGCGCGCCCGCGCGCCCCCCCGCTTGTAACCGAGCGAGGTGGAGGCTAAGGTCTTAGAAAGAGCAGGCTTCTAGAACTCACCACTCTGTCCAGCCCGCGCTCAGCCCGGTCCTGGCTGCCGTTGGCCCTGGAGGGGGCGCCCTTGCCGAGTGCGCGCCCTGCGCCGCCGCCTAGGGCTCCTCCCCGGCGCCGCCGGCAGGTTAGCCCAGGCGGCCGCGGGCTCCGGCTCCGGCTCCGGGCCCGCTCCCCCCCCGCCCCCCTCCCCTCCCCGGGCCGGCGGCTCGGGCCTGCGGGGCGCCCCGCCCCGCCCCGCTGCGCCCTCCCCGCTGCGCAACTGGACTCAAGTTGGAAGCCGCCGAGCCCGGGCGGCGGCACTCGCGCCAAGTGCACCGCGGCGGCGGCGGCGGCGGCGGCGGCGGAGACGCTGCACCGGCTAGCGGGGAGGGCGAGGCGGCACCCGCACAGCCGAACGCGGACCACGGGGGGCGCCCGCACTCGGGAGCGGCAGGAGGACCACGGATGTCGGCGCCCGGCCCGGCAAAGTAAAGTTGCAGCCGGAGGTTGGGCGTGGGGGGGGGGGGCCTCCGAAAGAGCGACAGCCCTCACCTCGGCTCGCCTAGCCCCAGCCGAGCGGATGGGAAGCCGAGCGTCCAGGCCGCCGCCCGCCGCCCGCAGCCCAATCGGACACCGGGACCGTGGAGCCGCTTGCGTGCGCCGGCTTGGCCAGCGCATCTCCGTGGGCTGGCGGCCGGGGCGCTCCCACTGAAGCCAGGCCGAGGGCGGGGCCGCGCGAGGACTCGGGACCTACCCCCTCCCCCCCGCCGCCGCGTCGCCGCGCTCCCTGGGCACCTCCAGCTCTGCACTTACGCGCGCGGCAGCTGCGGGGAGCCCGGCAGCCACGCTCTCCGGCGCGCCGCCCGCCCGCCCTCCCGCCCGCCGGGCCACCACGGCCGAGGAGGGCCGGCGGCGGGGCTCCGTGGCCCCCAGCGGGCGCGCCGGAGGAGCGGGCGGCGATGCGGACGCCGGCTCCGGCTGGGGGGCGCCCGAGCTGCCGCGGCTGCGCCCCGGCTCCTGGCAGGACCGCGTAGCTCTCGGGAGGACCATGGCGTCCCCGGCGCTGGCCGCGGCGCTGGCGGTGGCGGCGGCTGAGGGCCCCAACGGGAGCGACGCGGGAGAATGGGGGAGCGGCGGGGGTGTCAACGCCTCGGGGACCGACTGGGGGCCGCCGCCGGGCCAATACTCGGCGGGCGCCGTGGCGGGGCTGGCGGCCGTGGTGGGTTTCCTCATCGTTTTCACCGTGGTGGGCAACGTGCTTGTGGTGATCGCCGTTTTGACCAGCCGAGCGCTGCGCGCCCCGCAGAACCTCTTCCTGGTGTCTCTGGCCTCGGCTGACATCCTGGTGGCCACGCTGGTCATGCCCTTCTCGCTGGCCAATGAGCTCATGGCCTACTGGTACTTCGGGCAGGTGTGGTGCGGCGTGTACCTGGCCCTGGACGTGCTCTTCTGCACCTCGTCCATCGTGCACCTGTGTGCCATAAGTCTGGACCGCTACTGGTCGGTGACGCAGGCCGTCGAGTACAACCTCAAGCGCACGCCGCGCCGCGTCAAGGCCACCATCGTGGCCGTGTGGCTCATCTCGGCAGTCATCTCCTTCCCACCCCTCGTGTCGTTCTACCGCCGGCCCGACGGCGCCGCCTACCCGCAGTGCGGCCTCAACGACGAGACCTGGTACATCCTCTCCTCCTGCATAGGCTCCTTCTTCGCGCCCTGCCTCATCATGGGCCTGGTCTACGCGCGCATCTACCGCGTGGCCAAGCTGCGCACGCGCACGCTCAGCGAGAAACGCACCCCCGCCGGCCCCGACGGCGCGTCCCCCACCACCGAGAACGGGCTGGGCAAGGCGGCGGGGGAGAACGGGCACTGCGCGCCCCCGCGCCCTGAAGTCGAGCCGGACGAGAGCAGCGCGGCGGAGAGGCGGAGGCGCCGGGGCGCGCTGCGTCGGGGGGGACGGCGGCGAGAGGGCGCCGAGGGGGACATGGGCAGTGCGGATGGACCGGGGCCGGGGCTGGCGGCTGAGCAGGGTGCCCGGACGGCTTCTCGGTCCCCGGGCCCCGGGGGGCGCTTGTCGCGGGCCAGCTCGCGCTCCGTCGAGTTCTTTCTGTCGCGCCGGCGCCGGGCGCGCAGCAGCGTGTGCCGCCGCAAGGTGGCCCAGGCGCGCGAGAAGCGCTTCACCTTCGTGTTGGCGGTGGTCATGGGCGTGTTCGTACTGTGCTGGTTCCCCTTCTTCTTCAGTTACAGCCTGTACGGCATTTGCCGCGAGGCCTGTCAGCTGCCGGAACCGCTCTTTAAGTTTTTCTTCTGGATCGGCTACTGCAACAGTTCCCTCAACCCGGTCATCTACACCGTCTTCAACCAGGACTTCCGGCGCTCTTTCAAGCACATTCTCTTCCGAAGGAGGAGAAGGGGCTTCAGGCAGTGACCTCGGGCTGCCTAGCGCTGACCTCCTGGACAGCTCCGAACTCGGGCAGGCAGAGGGACCAACCAGGGGTGGCCCGGACCTCAGGGAACGGTGTGGGATGTGGCCGGCAGGAGCTGGGCGAAAGACAATTGGGCCTCAGGGAGTGGGGAGGAGAAAGGGAGACCCCCTTTGCCTTCCCATCTCAGCGAGGGGCCGTGGCTGGGTTGTGGATCCAGTTCCTGAGAAGGCTTCTGTGGAGTTTGGCTGTGAAGTTAGGGGTTTTAGAGGGCAGACAACTGCAGCAAGAAAGGATCCCCTCCCCTCCCCAGCCTTTCAGTCTTCCCTGTGAGCAAGGGCTGACTTCCTATGACCTGAAAATGGCATCTGTCTGGGGGAAGAGAGAGGGTGCAGACCATCTCCGATTACCGAGAGTATTTGTTTGCCAAAAACAATGACAGCCAAAACAACCAAACCATTTTCTAAATAAACCTTTGTAATCTAAGCGTCAGGTGCATTGGTCAGTCCTTGAGCTAGGGTGTGAGGGAACTCTTCAGACCTTCCCGGGAGTGAGTGTCCTACACAGGCACACAGGAGGGTATGGAGTGCCCCGAGAGCCCGAGTTCTAACTGCCTTTCTTTCATGGGGGGGGGGGGGTCTCCTTAATGAGATAAATGCTTTGGGTATGTGCAAAGTATAGATGCATTTCTGCAAGTGGCTATGAGGCAAAGGAATAGAGGTCCTCTAGCTGATTCCAAAGTTAGCTTCTCAGGGGTGCTCACCCCATTCCGTCCCTGCTCCGCTCCAGGCGTCTACACTGGGAGCTCTGTGTAGTTTTGGCACCCAAGGTATTTATTTATTCTTCCGGTGGCCTCTTGAACTGGGCAAGGGGTGGTGGGACCTGTCCCAAGAGGTCTTCCCCCACAGATGGGGTGGGCTTGGGGCCAGATGCCATTGCTGAGTTGCTGGGTGGTCAGAGCGAGCTGGACAGTCCCAGGTCTTCTGACACAAAGCAGTACCCGGTTACGGTCACTGTGGCCCAGAGCAAAGAGACTCTACTAAAGAGACGGCCTAGAGACCCCCAAGGACTCCCCTCCAGTGCCATCTACTCTCGACCTTTGCTCAACCCTCAGTCCCCAGCATAAAATACTTTGAGAGGCCTTTCGTCTCCAAGCCAGGACCCCATGAGCTCTAGTAAGCCACCTGTGGCAAGTTCTGGCAGCATCCAGGGTAGCTTGGGAGGAAGGTTATCAGCAGGACCTGGGCAGGGGGTGGGAGAGTTGCCTCAACACCTGTGATCCGACTCACTCCAGTCGGGTGGGCTACAGGCTCTTGCCAGGGTCCCTGCTGTGACCCCCTCACCTGTATCTCTCCCATGTCCCCACCCCCGTCCTGTCCTCCCCTGTTCCTGAGGCAGACCCAGAGCAGTTCCTTTCTGGCCTGAAGTGCCAAAGCTGTCCTTTAGTGTATACACAGAGAGAGAGAGAGAGAGAGAGAGAGAGAGAGAGAGAGAGAGAGGCCTCATCAACCACTGTGGATCCTTGTGGTATCGCAGAAGTGTCAGGCTCTATCTACCCTCACTATGTGGTGACACACTTACTGTGCACTGGGCTTAGGCCCAGCTGGGGAAACTGAGCCTGGAGGGATGAGAGGAACAGAATAGGCTGGCTGAGGCAGATCAGGGAGACCTCAGCTCTCTCTGGTGCTATGAGGAAGGAACTTTATAAGATGCCGATATGGTCCAGATGCACAGCCAGGGGCCTGGGGGTGATACATGGTAAGACAGTTGATTCCGCTAGGGAAAAGACTGTTCTCAGGGATGCTCCCACACACTATAGAGAGGCCTCCTGGGCCCAGGGCCTCGGAATTGCCATGATAGAATCTGCATCTCAGAGCACCCAGAACAGAGGCTAGAGAACTGATGAGATAGGGAGGCAGCCCTCATCCTTCTGCAATCAGTGACCCCAAATCCAACCCAAGACACCTTTGCTCAAACAGAACAGCATTTCTGGATTCTGTGCATATTGCTACAGGCACATTTCATGAAGCTCAGAGAGGTGAATAAACCAGCCTGGGACCACACAGCGAGTCATAAGACCCAGAAAAGGTTTGGGTTCCCTGGCTGAAAATTCAATCATAAAATAAAAATTTCTAGACAGGTCTTCACCAACACTTAGGTTGTGGGGAATGGATTCCCACAGAGGAGGAAGGGGCTCAGGAATGGGCCAGCTGCAGAAACCGGTAATTGTGTTTTGGGAAACTGAATCCTGGGGTTGTGGGTAGGGGAAGAGAGATGTAACAGGAGATTGTGAAGAAAGTCTGGGTGCCAGGCTAAAGAGGCAGGGACCTCCTTGGCTGGGGTGTGGGGAGTTGCAGGGTGGAGCTTTGAGTCTCCAGGAGGCTGTGAGTTCTGCAGAAATGTGTTGGCCTGGCAGCCAGACTGTCCTGTTACACAGAAAAGGTGGCCTGGAGCTGATCACCTGTGAACTCCAAGGGCCCTGGGTGCAGTAAGCCCTGCCATTCCATAGCCTGGCCTCCTGGGAATTATCTCTGGGATATAGCCAGAGCTCCACCGGGCCTGTCAACAAACCCTAGTCTCTTTCCTTTCCTAATCCCATGAATGGTGCTCTAGGTTCTGGCTTGTGCCCCATACAGAGGGGCAGCTGTTCATGCTCTCCGGACTGGTGCCTGGAGCGACAGCTAAACATCTGGTGATTAGCCTGCCACAGGGACACACCGCCACCTTGCTCTGTGTCTCACATCTTTTGAGGGTGAGGTGGGGAGTTCACATCTCCCTGGGATGCTGTGAGCCCTCACTGCTCCCACATGCAGCTCCAGGTTGTGGAGGAGGGCCCCGCGTGAGCTGTGGGCCAACGGTTTTATCTATTCTTGGGGTAGACCTGGTCTCTATGGTCCTGGCATTCTCTATTTCCAGGTCTCTTTTGCACAGTCAAAGGTGTCAGACTCTATGATTGAGAATACTGAGGCCTCTAGGTGACTATGGCCCAGGTCCCTGAGGTGGTAGGGGAGAGGAGCAGAAACTACAAACTCTGGAAGGCCCGGATGCAGAGAGCCCAGCTTCTGAGCCTTCAATCCAGCTCCATGAGAATGACATCAGACATGACTTGGGGCCTCGAAATAAAGGCTGAACAGCCTCCAGAAACATTCAGGCAAGGTGACCTGAAGTTACCCCAGTGAAGCAGAGGAAAACAGGCCCTGGTTGCAGGGTGCTGTCCTGAGGATAGCATGCCCAGGTTCCCCTGCCAGCCCCAACCTGCAGCACGCACGGACACATGTGAGTATACTTAACCCGGATGCAGACAAGCAATCAGTGGAGTGGGGAAAGTTAATCCGGATATCCCCTTACAGCTCAGGAAGGAATCCAAAAGAACTCGGGATTGCTAATGCTTAACAGAAGCAGCTCCAGCTCGGATCTCTGAAGCCCCCCAGGGTGGGGGCAGAGGACGGGAGGCACGTTGCCCTGGCAAGAAGGCCGCCCTTCCTGGAGCGCTGGCAGCAGCTGTATTTTTATATCAAATCTATGAGCAGGGCTCAAATAGTCCAGCTCAGTGCTGGTTCAAAACACACAGTGCCTGCATGCCATCTTGAGTGGATCTGGCCTTTTGTCCAGTTCATGAACTTGAGATAGTCCCCCACCTGTAAGGAGAGAGTAGAGGAGATGGCACCCTCAGGTCCCTATGGCCAATACAACAGCACCTTTCCTTCAGCCCATGCATTCCCCTTAAGTAGGGATACCCACCCTTGGGTATATCTTAGGGGAAGTCCGTGAGTGTGAGGTGAGTTCTCACAGATGGTAGTAGGGTCCTTGGAACTGAAGAACAGGGCAAGTGGTGGGGGCCGAAAGAGGGTCCAGGAGGGCCCTGCTGCTCCCAAGAGCAGCCTCTTCCACTTCCACCCAGTGTACTAAGGGCACATTTCCCCTCTCCCCACCTTCTGCACCTCCCGCCAAGGCAGCACAGGGGGTGAAAGGGCCAGGGTGCGTCCAGCAGGGTGCAGCGCAGTCCTCTGAAGTCTGCCTGGGAAGCCGGGTCAGCTGCAGACTCTGAGCCAGAAGCGAGCCCTGGGGACCAAAAATGTATTTCTTTCCTGCCAAGAGGATTTGTGGCTGCTCACAGTTAAAAGCCCTGGGACAATGGGATCATTATGGTCAAGATAAGGAATCAGTCCATTCAGGGCAGAGAGAATGCTGGGTAGGGAGCCGGGTGAAAGGCATCTTGCCCTCAGGTCTGAACACAAACCAGGCCCAAAGCTGCCTGGCAGCTGTGGAGGGTGAGAGAAAAAAAATGAGAAGAAGAAGAAGAAGAAGAGGAAGAAGAAGAAGAAGAAGAAGAAGAAGAAGAAGAAGAAGAAGAAGAAGAAGAAGAAGAAGAGAAGGAAGGAAGGAAGGAAGGAAGGAAGGAAGAAAGAAAGAAAGAAAGAGAGAGAGAGAGAAAGAAAGAAGGAAGGAAGGAAGGAAAGAAAGAAAGAAAGAAAGAGAGGGGAAAGGCACACAGTTATTGACATGGGGTTGGCAGAAAAAGCTGGAGGCCAGGAAGTCTGCAGCATGTGTCCTCAACTGGGAAGAATCTGCTACCAAGGAAGATCATTCAGATACCTCAGAGAGCTCCCAAGTCCTCAGCACACTACACTGCCCCAGACTCTAGGTCCAGTCCCCACAAACAGCCGTGGGCCCAAAGGGTCAGAGCTGGCGAAGCAGAGAGTCAGCAGCCATGTTTGAAACTGTGGCCTCCACACTCCCACAACAGAAACTAGTGCTCAGCCTGTGTGACACCCACCCTCGCACCTGTGTCTGCCTGGCCCATTTCACCCCCAGAGAGGCTCTCTGAGGCTGAGCTAGCCACTGGTCCTGTCTCCCTGCAGGAATCAGGTCTGTGCTGGATCGCTGAGGTGGCCACAGCCAACAGCTGAGAAGCTCACAGCATCAAGAGACCCAAGGCTCTGCCCTGCTCCACTCTGATGCTGCAGGGGATTTTCTGCTTCGAGTGCAGGCCCGGCTGCTGCTCCGGCTGTTCAGATATTGGTGGGCGGGTTTCTCCCCCATTTGATCAGCTCCTACTGACTGCAACTCTCAAAGAAGCAGCATCTCAACGGGGCTGCAGCTCAGCTGGCTTGCTGAGCACAAGGACAAGGATGTCCACCCGGGCTGTCTGTTGCAGAGCCTCCCCCATCTCACCAGGAACTTAGGGAGGACCTGAAGGACAACAGCGACAAAGAACAAGAAGGAGGGACCCACTGTGCGGAGTGTCCATCACTCCTCTGTGCCTGCCTCTTATGCCCCATCAGGAGCACCCATTTAACAGACGTGAAAACTGAGCTCCGAGGACAGAAACCAGAGATGCTTGCCATGACTGTGAAGCCCCACCATCCACCCTGGCTCCCTCAACACACTATCCTGGCAACCATTGTCAGGTTCAGTTTTGAGCCGAACAAAGAGGCTTGGAACATTGAGGACTTCAAGTTGTCTGTGTTTGGAGGACAGAACCTATGCTGCCTACTTTGGCCATCTCCTCCACTGCTGTTTCAGACAGCACTTAGATTAAAGGTTAGGCCAACAGGCCCAGTCAATGCCCAAGACCTACGTGCCACTCCAATTGCTTCATTGTCTGTGACTTAATCCACAGTCTGACCCTTAGCCCCTCTGTGGGAGCTGTGGTGGGTCGCCACCCATGGCAATGCGGGCACAGCCTGCTTTTGTGTTTGGCACGTCGTCTTAGAAACGACTCTGAACAATGAGGCAGCTTTTAAGCTCACCCCACCCAGGATATAAAATGCCAAAATGTTTGTGGTGAAAAATAATTCAGTTACCGGTTTCCTACTGGGTGCTGCCATCACAAATCGAATTGGAAGTGAGATCTGTCTTCTTTGAATTGGTTCAAATGAAGCCGTTATTTAAAATTGATTGTTGTTTCTGCCTCCATAAGGATTCAATAGGAGGCGAAAACAATAGAGCGATTATCTCACTTTTGGTATCGCTAAATAAGGGCCCTGGCTAGACAGTGCCAGGTGAACAGCCAAGGGTGGGTTTGCCCTCTTGGCAGAGGGGAACTGGAAAGGGCCAGTCCATGTGGGCTCCGGGCTGTGTCTGGAAAGAGCGGCTGACACTCATTTTGCTTGAGCACGTTCAGAGCTATCTACTTTAGGGCTGGGGCATAAATGATGGTGGGTAGGGCAACAGGCAGGGCATCACCTGTATCACTCAGCACAGGGGTAGGTTTTGAAGTTGCTGTAATAGACCATACAGTGTAACCTCAGGTTCCTGGAGCCACCAATGCTGGGATAGAACATGGTTCGACTATGGTTTGCTCTGGGCCTTATTTTTTTGTGTCTAAGCAATGGGCCTAAGTGGGAATACACCTTCTCCTTCCTCAGGCTTGGGTAAGAACCTAGAGTCACCAACAACCTGGAGTCTGTGAGTTGCAGAGCCTGGGTTCAACTGGACCTAAGTTCCCAGGCAGCTCTGGCCCTGGCTTTGAGTCAGACCCAGGCCTGGGATATTGGCTTCCCAGGTCTCCAGGATCCTACCCCACTCATCCCACCCCAAGCCCCAAGCGGGCTATGTCCAGTAGGTACTTTATAAATGTCAGAAGCACTGGCTGTGAATTTGTGAGGGGTTCAGGCCTGCTCCAGAACAGCCCTCAGATCTTGAGTTCATAACAGAGTCATTTCTTAGCTCACTGAGAGGCGCTATGGAGGCCAGACTTTAGTTCTGGGACCACTGGGAAGCTCGGACCCACAGAAGGAACACTCTCTAGCTTCTTCTCTGCCCCCAGGCAGTCTCCAGCACCTTTGGCTGTCCTAAACCCCTGTGCTTGCACATATGGACAACTAAAGCGTGGGGCATCAGGCATCACCTGGGGAAACTGATGCTTGGAGAGGCTTGTCTGAGGCCCCTTGGCTGTTTCCATGCCAACATCACTCCCAATCTGAGTCTCTCCCATCATGTGAGTTTATCACCTGT
This sequence comes from Meriones unguiculatus, assembly GCF_030254825.1. Lineage (NCBI taxonomy): Eukaryota > Metazoa > Chordata > Mammalia > Rodentia > Muridae > Meriones > Meriones unguiculatus. The sequence goes on along the minus strand of NC_083360.1, from coordinate 29,159,104 downwards.
TGAAACAGTCAATGTCATAGGAGTATACCCTGAGTGAGGACTCTGCTTCAAGAAGGAGGGACATTGCCTCCCAGATATCACCCTTGGGTTTTCAGAGGAAGTTGGTGTGTTTCAGCACAACAGGAAGTCTGTCCAAATCTCCCCTATATCATTCTCTTTTGCTGGTGTTCCATGGAATTGTCTCACACATCAGCCCTTACTGAGGGTCCCCTGACCACACTTTCAGACCACAGAGCCCGGCTGGGGACTGGTATTGCCTTTACCCAACCACACCTCCACAGATAACATTTTCCCATCTATAGTGTCACCCAGCCTACTTAAACTCCTCCAATGAATGTTTATCTGTCCCAGTCTGTCCCGGTCACAGTGAGGAAGCAAACCCAACTCACCAGTCCAGAGCAGGGACAGGCTCCAGACATGGACAGAGGACATCCCGAGGCTTGGGGGCAGGGGCTTGTTGGGTTGCTGTGGCAGGAGATGAGTGCAGGGTGGCCACTGGGGTCATCAGCATGAACTAATTTCGCTTTTCTCCCAAGAGGAGGCTCAGCCCAGGTGGGTATCTGGCTTTCCCAAGTCATCCAGCTGTTGGGTGACAGGGTTTTGCATGACTTGAAAATTAGGGCAATGAACTAGCATACCTCTCTACCATGCTGCTTCAGGCTTTACCAAACATGAACATGAGGGAGGTGATGTCTCAGAGGCAGGATGACACCCTGCATGTGACAATTTGATGGTCAGCTATACCCCTGAACATGAGGGAGGTGGTGTCCAAGAGGCAGGTTGACACCCTGGGAGTGGTACTTTGATGGTCAGCCTGTACCCGAACTCCTTAATCCCGGCCATGGCTGGCGTGAGGGTGGGGGGTGGACAACTGACGATCCCTGGGACATGAGATGGCTCCATTTCATGGCTCCATAAAGTGGCACAAGTCCTGGTACTGTGGGCGAGTCCGCAGGACTAAGCCCAAGACCCATCTCGTGTGTTCTGAGGTAGCAGGGCCAGCCAGGCAAGGATGCTGTCTCCCAAAGGCAGGTCCTAAGTGAGGGTAGCAGCATGGATGCCCCGGAGAACCATTTGGCTTTTGTGCCTGCTCAGCCATGTGGAATGTGCTTTGCAGCTCCCCACATGTGTGACCCTCAAGGCTTTCTGTTGTACTTCTTGCTTTTTGATGTTTATGAGAGCCTTATTAATAATAGGAAAAAAAAACTGGAAAGAGCTCCAACATTCATAGATTGATAAATGGATCAAACACTGGTGCATCCAAACAAGGGTCTATGGTTCAGTGCTGAGAGGCAGAAGCTGTAAATGCACAGAGGCAGGAAAGCCGGGCCTGGCCTGAAGGGCTGCGTGATCTCTGGCTTTCTTACATGGCATTTTGCTTAAGATATTTCAGTCTTCACAGCAGTTTGGGGTTCACAGAAAACGAGCAGAAAGTACAGCCTCCATATGCCCCTCGGCATGACGGAATGTCTCCATCTGTAGATGAGGGTACTCTGGAAAGCTAACAGGGAGAGTGGGTGTGTCCTCGTGGTAGTGGGTGTGGAAAGTGTTATCAGCCACAAAGTGGTTCCCTGGCCAAGGTTCCTTATCAGAGTCTCAATAAGTCCTCAGAGGCAATGGCTGGTTGGCTTGCCCACCAGGTTTGCAGATGGTGGGAGAAACTGGCCAGTATCCAACTCAGAAGGTTCTGGAAAACTGCCTTAGTCTCATTGCTTGGAGCTGGGGAGAGATCCTCTCAACCTGACTTGGTCTCCCCAGAGGCCTGTCATCTGCTGTGTAATGATGGAAAACTACTAGCCTGTCCAGGAGCCCTCTTATCTGCCATCAGCTTGCTAGAGAGGAGAGCGCTTGGGGCCAAGAGAGCTGGCAATGCCATGAGCTTCCTCTCTGCTCCAAGAGAATGAAGGGATCGTGTTGTGCCATGGTCCCAGCTGCTCTACAATCGCCAAAGGTCCCCACCCATCATGGGGCCTAGAACAATACAACTGGTCCCTGGGGAAAGGAGACAGAGGACGGGGGCTGAGGGAATCTAGTCCTGCTCTCCCACTCTGCAATCCCACTTAGCAAATTCCTGCCCCCATCTGGCCGAGTCCTTCCACCACAGCTGTCTGGAGTCCATGGAGCAGAGCAGGCACTCCTCTGACATACCCATGCAGAGCTCAATGGCACCTTACCACGAAGGCTGAGTTGAGAACTGGATCCCCAGGACCCAGCCTGTGGACAAAAGGGCCCCTGGACTCAGCTGCATGGGGTAGGCTGAGGTAGTTGCTTTGATTGGGAGAACCCTGCCTCTCCTGTCAATCCTGCAATGAGGTCCCAGCCAATGCACAGTAACAGGCTTCTGCAGTCTTTCTGGACAAGAGAGTGCCCCGAGTCTGGGGGGGGGTGCCTGCCTACCCTCACTCTGGGCAGTATACTAAGCCTTCTTTGTCAAGATCTGGCCATTCAGTGAACCTGCAGCTGATATTCAGGCTGGACAAGGCTTTGGTGTCAGCCACAGGCAGCAGACACTCACTAAAGGCCTCATATGTGATTTGTGGTTGGGGGAGGAGAGAGTGGAAAGAAACCCCAATATGTCACCCCAAATGTGCTGTTTGACACGAACATTTATGAGCTGAAGTCAGTTATGAAACAGCAAAGGCAGGAAGTTGGTTCTCTCTCTCTTTCTCTCTCTGTCTCCCTACCTCCGTCTCCCTCTCTGTCCCCTTTCTAAAGACATCAATACTTTCTCTCAGCGAACAACACTTGTCAGCCCAGGTTCAGCCCAGAGTAGTGGCCCAGCAGGTGACCCTCTGGAAGCCCACAGCTACTTCCTTCTGTCCCTTCCCTTCTCTGAGCCCAGCGTTCTCTGGTGAGGCCTCTGCAAGCTGAACTTGTAAGCTGCTGGTGTGAGTGGAGGAGTGTCAGCCTTCGCTGCTTTCTCTCCTGCTTCTGAACCTGATAGTTTGGCCCTGGGAATTTGCTGTTTTTGACTTTGTGAGGTTGAGGAGTTATATGTACTCTGTGGTATGGAAACTACTGAATGATGTCACGAACCCAAGATTCCTGACTACTGTGTCAGGTCCCAACACACCATGGCCCAAGATGGGGTATGTAGGGAGGGAGAGGTATACCTGTGTCACGTACACCTGTGTCCCCAACTGCCTGCTTCTGGCAGTTGACCGGCCATAGCTTGATATTACAGCCCAGCATTTAAGGGAAAGTGCTCCAGGTCTGATCCCACCCAAGCTGATAGGCAGGAAGCAGGGAGAGACTTTTCCCACCTGGGACCTGGGGGGGAGGGGTTTGAGGAGGGAAGGAAGTGGCTCCACACCAGGAAGCCGGATCCAGAAGTCCAGGAGGTAAACAGTATACAGTCCTACTGAGACTCCATTCTGGAGTCCTGGCTTCCTGCTGCCTGGGCTCAGCGCTGTCCAGGGCAGAGATCTGTTCCTCTGCTTCATTCCGTCACCAGCAGAGATAGAGCGGCAGGGCTGATCCGTGGGTCTGATTCTGGATGGAGATATGAAGAAACCAGATCTGCTCAATGACTTCAAAAGGCCTGGAAGGTTCTTCCTCAGCCCATGCTGGGTGACTTCTAGGCAGTGCTGTCCTCTGTCTAGACCACTTAGCCCCCACACCCAGCCCTGTTCCTTCTCAGCTGGCTTCTTTTCAAGGATGGGGCCTGTACTAGTTTTTATTCCCCATTAGACTGAGGCTGTACTTGGCTCTGGGCAGATCTGCTGGCCACATGGCCTGTCGGAGATCCCCTCCCTCCCCTTTCCACAATCTAGGACCCTCTTGGCCACATGGCGCAGCCTGTAAGCTAGGCTGCAAACAGCTAGCTCCCAGAGACACCTGGCTCCCTGCAACAATCCTGAGCTCTAAACGATGGGCGCAATTTCAAGTGCTGTGTCCTAGTGGGGCTGTTAAAGTACAGCAGCCATGCTCATTGGAGCGGTTTCTCTTAGGCTTCTGACATGGGAAGGAAAAATCCCAGAATAAAACTTGTCCCGTAGCTGTTGCCACTAAAACGCCGGCCCCTGCAAACATTCTCGTTCCTCAGATCCATGATTTCTCCTTCTCAGGGGGAAAGAGCCCCACACAGTCCCCACTGCACACCAGTAAACCTGTCACTCTAATGAACAACTTTCATTTTGAACTCCACGAGAAGGTGCGCAGCGGGAGGCGGGTGGCGGTTCGTTGATTTGCAAAGTTAAATCTCGCCAGCTCTCAGCTCTGATAGAGTTCAAGGTGCTAGACACAGGCTTTTTTGTTGCTGTTTTGAGCTAAGAAGTTGTTTTTTTTTTTTAAGACTTATTTTTTTTAAATTATGTCTAGGTGTATGTTTGTGTGTGAGAGTGTACTTCCCACAGGGGCCAGAAGGGGGCGTCAGATATCCCTGGAGCTGGAGTTGCAGGCAGCTGTAAGCAACCCAGTGTGGGTGCTGGGGGTCCGACTTGGGTCCTCTGCAGAGCAGCTTGCCCTTTTAACCACTGAGCCACCCCTCCAGGTCCTTAAGGGGGAATTTTTAAGAAGTTGACATCTGTTGGTTTCTGTCCCATCTTCCTCCTTCAGGGCTCTCATTAATGGGCACCCCGTCTCTCTTGAATGGCTCTAGCGAGGGGGTACTCACATCTTCTCAGCACCTCCGCACCCCCTTGCTGGGCCTGCTTTGGAGACTTAAGAGGGAGATGATTGGAGCTGTTTCCATTTGCCCAGCCGGTGCATGTGTGCTGTGCTCAGGCCCATGCAGGGTCAGAGGCTGCCTCTCAGAGAACAGACAAGAGCCCACTGTAGCAGTCAAGCTTTGGCATAGTTGTGACAAGTCTGAGATGCAAGTGTGACCTCCACACAAGAAGGCAGGCTCGAGTGGGAGGGGCCTTGGACCACATCCGGAATGTGGGGCAAATGGAGCCTGAGGTTAAATCTCCACAGCCAGGGCTGTATGTCCTGCACCCCCCCCCCCCCCGCCCGCCAAACGGGGCCCGGCTGCCCTAGGATGGTGATCAGTACAATGATAGGTCAAAGCCAGCAGATTTGCAAGGCTTGGAAGTCACCCAGATCAGCTCTAGGTCACGGTGAGAGGCAGAAAACTCACAGAAGAATGAGGTTTGGAAGTCAAGGACCTTTTGTGGACTAAGAGGTTTGGGGGCAGTGAGGCTAGGACCCTCCTGACCCAGCTGACTCTCCCGCTATTGTCCTCCACCAAACCCTGGCCTGAGCTAATAGGACTGTGAAAATCAAGAGACCAGAGCTGCTGCATGGCCCTGGACAGGGATAGGTGAAGACCACCCAGAGTCACTCAGCTGGCCCAAGGAAAGGTTTTGTGACACAAACTGAGTCCATATTCCTTAATCTGGGCCTGACCCTCCTCAGACGTGGGAATGAGCCCAAGGACATGAGAACTGGCTGCACAGCCTGCCACTTTCTCAGTGTCTGGGCATGCGTGGGGACAGGTTAAGTAAAGCCATGATGCTCTTCGGGGCTGCTGGAGTATGAGCCTCTTCCCTTTTTTCCCCCAGTTTTACCTCCTTAGCCCAGCTCTATTGCTGCGTAACCCCTGGGTTAACCTGAACCACCTCTTATTGCAGGAAGCTGAGTTGTGCTCTGGGCCCTGGGAGTGGATAGAGACTAGATGGAACAGGAGCAGGGCAGGTGCCACCATGTTCAGGGCCTCACCTGCAAAGTGAGGGATACAGCAGTATGGGGAAAGGACACTTTTTGTTTGTTTGTTTGTTTGTTTGTTTTCAGATTGAAGCCCCGTTGGGTACAGGAGGCAGATTGGAGAGGGGTGGAGCCGGGGCTGATGTGTATGACAGGCCCTGTGGCTTCACTGGCCCTAAGGTTTACTTACAGACACCATGGATGGGTTCAGAAAAATGTGCCTTTTCTTGGCTTCCATTGCAGCCACAGAAATGAACAGTAAGAGCATTGCTGATGCTTTTCCAGCCCAGACAAAATCAATAGGCGCTGGAAATACAAGAACAGCTGACCTTTGAGATTTCTAGCAAACTCTGGCGAAGGGTGCTGGGGGGGGGGGAAGGCTGGTCCTAGGTGCTGAGGAGCTTCAGCCAGCCCTAGGATGTGTATTCTTAAAAGGATGAGACCCAGGTCCAGGGTGTCTGTCTGCGGAGCTAGCGTTGTGAGCATGCTACTCAGGAAGGTTCTGTAGACTGAGACGCTGTCTCTAGGACTGCCTTGTTGCTGTCTTAGTTCTGTCAGCTGTTCTAGAAAGGTCTGCAGCCGATACAGCAGGCAGCATCATAGTCAGGAATAGGCAAACCCTACTACGGAAATGGAAATGCCAGTTCCAGAAAGGGAGGGAGACTGGGGTCTGATGCCCATCCACTTGGGTCCACTGGGTGACTGGGTGCACTCTGCCTTACCTGCTGGGCCCTGCTCTGATGTCTCTCAGGATCCCCAGCACATACAGGCCCCAGTGGTGCTGGCCCTTGATCAGGGGCTGACTTCATTCTCAGTCATCTCCTATAATGCTGTGAGTTGTGCTAGGTGCTACAGATGGGCCGCAGGCACCCCTGTCTGTGCTCTAATGACAGGGCACTGGGAGGAAGGAGGATGTGATGAGGAAGGAGGGGAAGAGTCATATACCACACGGCCTTAGGTAAACAGCTGAGGAGAGTGCAGAGCTGGCGGGAAGGTGACAAGGAACATGGAGTCCCTCGGGCCACCTGCTTGATATTGTCTCAGGGATAGCTACTTCCCTCCTTGGGTGACAATGGAGGTCCTGAAACCCAGGCCAAGCACCCCCAGACCTCAAAGAGGCTTGCAGAATTGAAGTTCAGGACTGAAGATAGTCTAGTTACCTTCATCCAGATGTCCTGGACCTCCTCCCTTCACACAGGTTCCGCCACCCCCTCCACACAGGTGTCCTCCACCCTCTCCACACAGGTTCCTCCACCCCCTCCACACAGGTGTCCTTCACCCTCTCCACACAGGTGTCCTGGACCCCTCTGCTCAGGTGTTCTGGAGTGTGTCCACCCAGACAGGCTGGCATGGAATTCCTAGCCAGTCTGGGTTCAGGGTGAAGGTCCAGCTGTGGCATTCCTCATCCATGCCTGGCCCCTTTCCACTGAAGCACTCTGGTGTGTCAGATGCCTGTCTGAAAGTACATTTATGAAAGCCCAAGTAAAAAGAGAGCTGGTTGGGGGACAGATGGGACCAGAAAGGGGCTCAGGAGCAGCCCTGGGGGCTCTTCGCTGTCCTGTACATAGAATGGAAGCATGCTACTGTGTGCAGCTCACTTACCCCAGGCACAGAGGGTCGGAGAACCATGGGTACAGGCTGGGCCTCCTGCAAGTGTCTGTGGAGGATGCGGATCAAGTTGCCTGGCCAGCCTCCAAGAGCTTAAGCCATCCACACCAGGGCGCAGCGTCCACACACACATTCAGGGGATACCTGGATCTCTGACCCACTAGCCCGTTCTGATGTCATCTCAGCTACCTTCAGGCTGGCCATCCCCAAATGTGTTGTGTTCAAAGTAACGGGAGCCTCCTGTCTTCAACAATTGCCCTCTGTATTTCTTGGAAACATGTAGGTTTATGTTTATGGGAAGAATGGAGCAGAGAGCATGCTGTGTCCCCAAGAAGGCTCTCTGAGAGACTCTGTTAGCCACTGGGTCTCTAGGGCATGTGAGCTGCAAGTGGTGAGCCATATTGGCATGCAAGCACCTAAGAAAGTCTGTGATTTCATCTCTGTGAGGGTCTGTCCTTCTGTTGAGTGCACGGTGGGTTTGGACAGATGTAGTGCCATGAGTCTACGTTTTCTAGGGTCTGTGTTCTGCCTGTTTGTTTGTTCATGCACTCCTCCACCCCTCACCATTTTATTGTCTCCATACCATTGCCATTTCCAGAATGTTCTGAGCCCTTTTCACATCGGCTTCTACGTAAGACTGGCAATGCATTCTCTTCATATCTTTCCATCTCAATGCTCCCTCTGCTTGCCTGAATCTCTAATAAAAGATGCCAGATTCACTCTGAGTTTGGGATGTTACAGGCTGGAAATACCTGTGTGCAAAGTTGGAGTGGACACATTCCATCAGCCTCAGAATTTCACCTCACAGGACCTCCAGGTGACAGGACCCCTCAACACAGGAGCCTCGGGCATCCTGCCCTGAGGTCAAGAGGGACACCATGTATCTGGTGATGGGAACTGCTGAAAACAGGCAGCTTGAGCTCTGCGTGGGGCTCAAGTGTTAGGAGCTAGTAGAACTGGGGAGAGGAGAGGGAGGGCAGGAGAGAAGAGCCTGGAGTCCCTGGCTATGGGCAGAGAATGGGAGAACTATGGTCACCTATGAAGGTAAATTAAGAATGGAGGTGGCTCAGACACACAGTCCAGGCACCCAGAGCTGCAGCAGGAGTGATAGGTAGGGGATTCTTTAAGCTAGAGAGAAGTGGTCAAATGTGGGCAGATGGAGCAATGTAGTGCCCAAGAGGGGCCACACAGCATGAGGGTAGGGACAGGGAAAACATGAGGTGGCTTTGTCTGAATCCCACTGGCCCACAGTGTCCCTTGGCACGCTTGAAAGCTAATTCTACAGCCTTATAGGTGATAACATGGCCTTATCTAGACCATATCCTCTGTGTGCTTGTCCTGTCCCACAGAAGAGGTGATCTGGGAGTTTCCAATGTGCCCTCAACTTTCTTTTGGGGGTTTATTGTCAGATCTGTGACAGGGGTGGGCCCTTCAGGCTGCCATGAAGCTGGCCATGTTCCCAGCTCTGGTGAGGGGCTAGGACCCTGAGGAGATGCTGCTGCCAGTGTGCTGGGTATCAACTGGAAGGGGGTACAGAGGTACAGGCTGGCCTCTACGTGTTCTGTCCTCCTGCGAGGCCACTTCTGTCCCTGTTGTGAGCTGAATGGTGGCTCCTGCATCCATGTGACATTATCTGAAAGCGGCATCTCTGCAGAAGCAGAGAGTTCATGATGGCACACTAGAGCAGGGTGGCCCAAAGTCCAGGGACTGGTGTCCCAGAGGAAGAAGCAGGACAGACAGACACAGAGAGCAGGGGGATGGCCACATGGAGACAGAAGCAGAGACTGGGATGACTCAGCTGTAAGATGAGGATGCTGGGAGCTGAAGGCAGGAGAAAGAGGTCTCTCTGAAAGCTCTGAGTAGGCAGGCCAAGGATTTCAGACTACTCCTATGGAGGAGAGAGAGAGAGAGGGAGAGAGCTGGAAGCCAATCTGTAATAACTTGGTACATGGCCTATCTCCCTGTGAACCTAGGCTCCCACCCCAACTATGCTGTTAACATTCTTCTTGGCCTCATCCTACCTCTTGTACCCCAGACTTACAGCTGTTTCAGGGTAGGATGCAGAAGAGCCCCGCAGTCCCAGCATGCCCACAGAGCTACTTTCTCTTGGAATGGATCAGGCAGGCTCTCCTCTTGCCCATTGTGGCTCCAGGTCCTGTGGCTCTCCTTGAGGATCAGACTGCTCCTTACCCTTCCTACTGTTGCCTTCCCAGCCTCCCAGCCTCCCACCCTCATAGCCTCATCCCCTGAGGGTTTCCAACAGGCTCAATATTTCCTACACACCATGGCTGCGTATGCCTGAGCATTACAGAGGCTTGTCCTTCAGACAGCTCCAGCCACCTGCCCCAGGCCCTCCATGGCACCAGCAGTAACATTGTCATTGTAAAAGTTTCCCAGGAACCTGGTAGCTTCTTCCAGGCTCATTCATGGAATGGGCACATTTCCACCCTCATCCTTCTCCCAACCTGCATCCAAGCAGCTGGACACTGTGGCGATCTCCCAAAGTTGATGGTTCTGTGGAGTCTGGTCACTATGCAGGGATTGGCAGTGCCCAGACCTGCACTTAAGTCTGAATGGTTCTAAATGAAAGGTAGGAAAATTGAGATGAAAATGAAGAGGGAAAACGAGCACACAACCTTCTGCAGTTGGGAATCTCTCATCACCGCTTGGGTCCCTGCGCCTGGTACCTGGGGAGAGAATGGTGCATAGATGTATTTCCCATTCCTAGCCAGTAGACAGGAGACTTGTTAGTCCTGAAGTTGCACTGGCTAGCTTCAGACTTCTGGCCAGCGTTTATGATCCTGGGCACCATGTTTTAACTGGGCCAGCTTAGAATCCTGGAGTTCTTCTGGTCTCTGGGAACACCTCTGATCTTGCACTTCTACCTAGTTTCTTCACACCTTTCCTGGGTCTGAAGGAGCACTTTTAGGGGCCTGGAGTCCAGAAAACCTACTAACTCTGTCTCCCCATTTCAGCCAAGACATCTTATTAACAAGAACCATGAACAGTGGCTCTTTTTGGAGATTGCAAAAGTATGAAGGGGGTGCTCAATGGGAGGCAGATGCAGGTGTGATAGGGGATCAGGGATGGAGAGATGCTGGGAGCTGTCCACACATGGGGGTGCTGAAGACTCCTTTTCTACTGGTTTTCAGGGGACAGCACCTGACCTCTGCTCCACCTCTGCATTCAGTGGGCCTTGACTTGGGCATTTCCCAAAGTCAGGAGGGCATCCTGACCCATGAAGAAAAGCTCATTCTTCCCAGACAGCCCATGCAGACACAGGCTGGGAAGAAAATCCTGCCAGGCTTCTCACAGTCAGCTAGGGAGTTGTCCAGACCCAGACCTGGTCCAGGACTTCCCATAATCTCAACAGAAGCTGCCTCTTCACAGCTGGGCATCCAACGTGTCAGCCAATTATGTAATATGAGAGACAGCCTCCAGCTCTGCCAGGACCATCCAGGAAAATGAGCAGGATGTGGCAGAATGGCCAAGCGTGTGTCCCCTACCCTACTGCTGGCCTGAGGGGTCTCTCTGTGCATGCATTTCTGCAACATTCCACATCCATACATATTCTCTTTATTGCAAATCCAAGCTTAGTCTGGATTGTTGAGTTGGAAACAGCCCTCAACACCAACAAAAAAGGAGGTGCTTAGAGGCTTCCAAACTAAGGGCCTGTTTGCAGTCGACATTCTGTGGTCTGCATTTGTGTGTGTGATGTGGGCAGGCTAGTGAGTGCATATGTGAGCCTGTGCTTAGTAAAGACTGTCAGTAAAGACTCCTTGAGTTACACATCCAAGCAAGATAAGGAAGCATTTTTAAGAGTCTGTTTCCTGAAAGACTGACACGCAAGAAGACCCTTCTGGCCAGCTGCAGAGTGTTTGTGTTGGCAAAAATAGGGCTTTGAGAGTCGGGGGCGATCTCATCCATTTCTCTAAGGGGCCCAAACTAATTTTGCCTCTACCAGATGATGTGAGATGCAGCTGGGTACTCCCAAGTGTGGGCAGTGCGAGCATGGGCACAGTGCTTCTGTGCCCCTTCTGCCTATATTTCAGTCCTCTGCTGTCCTCCTCAGTCATTCATCTGGGTGATATTGAAGGTGGCTACAAGTAAGTGATCTCCCATCTGCCCTTGCTCCTGGCCAGCTGGAGAAAGCAGAGAACAGACAAGGATAAAGCAAGGTCCTTGACTACACAGAGATAAAACCAGGTGAAAATTAATCCTGTAGGCAGTGGTGAGAAAGGATTCATTAGGATTGGAGGTGTTCAATTGATTTTCAGTTCTACACTGAGAAAAATGGGGGCTGTGTTCAGGGTCAACAGCTCTGGTCAACTAGTAATGTCTGCCCTGGACAGAGGTGGAAGCAATGGCATGGGTGCTCATGCCAGGCAGGCCTGATGTGGACATTATGGGTATGGCTGAGAGGGGGCAAGATCTGTGACATCCTAAAGCTTTCACTCTTCTTAGACTCCTCCAAGCAGCTAGTACCTCTGAGCTTTGGCACACACGTAGTTCTCTCTCCTTAGAATGCTCTATCCTCACTGCTACTCCGTCAAGTGTCTGGCCTGGATGACTCCTTCCATGTACCTTTTCAATCCACAGACATGACACCACCAGGTTCTCTTTCACTCTCTGGTGCTGGGCCTGCCACTCAGCTGTGTGGGCCCAGATCTTTAGCTCATTTCAGCAAATGTACCCGGAGTTTGGCTCTAGCATGGGCTCTGACCCACAGGGAATATATGTTTCTCTGGGCCCTCCTGTCCCCCAGCAGCTGAAGTCAGGTATTTATGGCTAGGTTGGGGCCTGGAAAATAGAAAGGCATCTTTCGGTTCCTAGTTCAAGTCCACCCCCAAACCTCAGAAAAGGCACATAGGTGTCCTGAATACCATCCTTTGCCCCAGTCTGGTCCTTTCTCATCCCTAAAGGACACTGCGCTCACGTCACCAGGTTTTACGTGCTGTTCTGTACAATTTTAGGGGGAAAATCTCTGCAATACCTGCCCCCCTCCAAAAAAACCCAAAACAAGCAAGAACTATGTGACCCCCTCATTTGGACCACTGCCCACAGAAGGGCATAGATGTGTATAAGTGAGGCCATGTGGGGTTCAGTGACATTCATCTTCTGCCCTCATCTAAGTTGAAGGGGTGTGAGGGAGTCTTTGTCTTCTCTAGTGAATGGGAGGGGCTAGTCTCTCATTTTCTACTGGTTCTGCACTGTGAGGTGGTCCCTGGGAGCTGAACCTGCATTGTGAGGTGGTCCCTGGGAGCTGAACCTGCATTGTGAGGTGGTCTCTGGCAGCCCACCCTGCACTGTGAGGTGGTTCCTGACAGCTGACTCTGCACTGTTTGGTCTCAGGAGCTGCAGTAAGTCAGTACAAATCCTTGGGTGATTTGAACCATTTTTAAAGCTCTGGAGGAAAGGATGCTATTAGGGGTGAAAAGATGAATCATGATCATGAATCATTTCATAGAGATCTAAGGATCAATTCAGCAAGGAGACATAACAATCTCAAATGTGCATGGGCAGAACAACAGAGCTTGGAAATAAATACTGAAAAAAAGTGACAGAACCAAATGGAGGTTTAGAAAACACACAAGAACAGTCTAGATTTCAATAACCCTTCCACGACAAGGTGTGGCAGTAGACAAAAGGTGAGTCAGGACAGAAGGGATGTGAGTGAAAATAGCAACTAGTGTGACCTTATTGACACCTCTGGAACCTCAACCAACGTGGCAAAGAACATATTCTTTTCAGGTGCACAACAAACAATGCCTATTCAGTGTGTTCTGAGTGTAAAACAGATGTATTGATCGTATTTGTTTTGTGGTGCTGGGGACCAAGTCCACTGTGTCACGCATGCCAGGCAAGAGCTCTACTGCTTGAGCAATGCCCACCACCACCCAATAGACACTTACTAGTGGGTTCTAGACAGGTGCTCTACTGTTGAGCCCCATTACCATTTCCTCATCGGTAGGTTCTAAGCCAGCATTCTGTCACTTAAGTCACACTTCTAGCTAGACACTAACTTCAAAGTGGTACAGAACATGTAGAGAGTACTTTATTACAGAATGACCAAATCAGAAATCAATACCAGAATTATATCTGGGGGTAAAAACTCTCAAAACGTTTAAAACTAAATAACATGCTTCCAAATAACCATGGGGAGAGGGAGGGAAATAAAAAAGAAAGTTATGAAAGATTTTAACTGAGTGGAAATTAGAACACATTTCAGCCCCTGAGCCATCACTAAAGCAGAGTTTGCTGGGGAAATTCATCATTGTACACCTGGACTGGAGAAGGAAAAGGTCCCAGGCAGGGAAGGAGATTTTAGGCAGTGGGATAGGAAAAAGCTGAAACTGCAGGAATCAGGAAGAAGAAAACACAGAAAACAAGCTAGAAAACAGACAGATGGTAGAGAAGCCACCAAAGCCAGCTTTTCAAGATCAGTAACTCAGACTGATTCTCTTTGGTGATGGGAAAAACAGAGAAAAGGGACAAATTACCAATAAGAGGGTAGCGGTGACGTACTAAACAGCTTTGCCTTGCGTTTAGTTCTTAGACGGTCTGGGAAAACCCCTCAAAAACGTAAGAGGAAGAGGTGATCTTGAAGAGTCCCATGAAGTCAGAGAAACTGGACTCTTAGCCAAGCAACTTCCCACAAAGAGAATCACAGGCATTGGTGCATTTACCCTTGTTTGGACTGTCAATAAAAATGAACACCTATCCTGCCAAACTGTTATCATACAAAAAGGAGAGCCTGGGAAACAAGCACGACCCTGATGTTACACAAAAACAGTGTGAGAAGAGGCAAGCAGAGGCCAGTACCTGTGGTTAATGAACATTTAAGAGAACCTCGGCAGGTCAAATCCACCAATACGTAAATACTCCATAGCAAAGAGTTTATCACCAGAATACAAGGTCGGTTTAACCTCCAAAATCAACCAGTGTCAGATGCCACATGTCAGATTACATTACAAAAACCGCACGATCCTCTCAAGATACAGAAAGGGCCCTGCCTGGCCTTTCTGTTTCTGGAAAACAGCAACAACAAAATCCTCAGCAAATCACAAACCAGGGACTTCCTCAGCCTAGTGACAGGCACCTAAGAAATGCCTGTGGCTTGCGCCATGCTTCACCACAGAGTGCCAGATTCTGTCCCCAGAATCATCAGCAAGGCAGGGTTGAAGCCTCCTCCCCCGTGATTGTTGATCCTCAAATAAATGGTCGCTGTTTCTGCCACTTTTCAGCTCCAGGCATGGCCACTGCCCTTATCTACAGTCCTGGATGCCATAGGTTGTGATGGGCACTGTGCTCCTGGCTGTTCTGTGGGATCTACTGTTTGCCAGTGTTTCTTATACAGAGTGGTGCTGAGTACCCAGGAAGTGTTAACCTTGTTCTAATGGCCACAAAGAATCCTTGCCTGGGACACAGCGCAGGAAGTCAGATTAGCTGGACAGACCCTAGTCCTCATCTATGGTAAAGTCAGGAGGGGGCAGGTAAAATGAGAGGCATGGGAATTCAGACAGGTCCCTTCTTCTGAGAGGGCTGGGAGCACTCTGTGACAGGTCCAGCATTCTCAGCCTCACAGGGAATGCTGTAACTGTGGCAGGTGAGGGAGTTGTGAGGGGCCCAGGCTGGCCATTCTGTATGGCCACGCAAGCTTCCCCGAACGAGGAAGACCAGAATGCTTCACGAGCAGCAGGCACATGGGGACAGCAGCCAGCACTGGAGTTGAATGGCCAGCATTCCACATGGTTGCTTTCACTGTTGGTCAAAGAGAAATGCTCAACTGGTTGGTCAGCAGAGCCGGCTGACTAACCAGCGAAAGGTGGGTGGCGTGGTGACTCTCACTTGGCAGGGGCTCTGCACTGCTCATCCCCAGATGGCTGCCTGGCCAGCCTCGGAGCTGGGGTGGAGATGCACACAAGTGTCTCAGGTAGAAGATGTATTGGGCTCCTGGATTGGCTGGGCCCCCCAGGGGGGGATGCATGTTACTCCAGTGACTTAGCCACAGCTGACAGATACACTCAGCTTCGTGCGTTACATAGCAAGCTGTGCCTTCTGTTTTCTCAGCAGGACAAGGACTGTGACGGTTGTCACAGTGCAGAGAGGTTGTGAGGATCAACAGCTTCTTAAACACACAGCACTGTCATTAGTCCTTGCAGTAAGTGTGTGTGTGTGTGTGTGTGTGTGTGTGTGTGTGTGCGCGCGTGTGCACGCACTGTGAGAGTATTTGCCACTTGCTGTTAAGATGGATACTCACTGGGTCATCCCAGCTCAGAAAATGCCAAATAACATACCATTCTGGACTCACACAGAATGTTCTTCAAGATGACAGACAATGCATTTGCATTTGATAATCTGGAAAATTCCAGACGAAACCAAATTATATAGCTGCATTTAATTGACAGGGTTTGGAGAGCTTTCACGTGCTAATGTACGTCAGAGTTTTCAAGAGAGTGATGGGGCAGCATGGGTCATGCATGGGTCATGCATCCTTGAAGGCCTGAGGTAGATGGACTCTATAAGGCTGAAGCACCAGGGATGAAGCAGGAAGAGCCAAGAGCCTCACATCCTTCGAGGATATTCTGACGAGCGGCTCTGTTGCCAGCTATAGGGCAGCGGTGGAGGCGACCCTGACTGGTATCTGCAGGATGGGGATGTGAATGCTGGAGCCTGGCAGCCAAGAACATGGGTTGAGTTCCAGAGCCCAAGGTGCCAGACAAGGGAGGAGGCCACAGGGTGAATTGCTCTAATTCTGTGGAAAGGGAAAGCAGAGATGAGGGCTGAGAGTAGTGGCTATCTGGGCAGGTGGGAGAACTGCCCTTTTGCAGATTAAAGGAGAAGACAGTGATGATGGACAGGCAGGAGGCTAGCCCTAGAGGCTTAGATGCAGAGCGGGAGCATTGGGGTGCAGCAGGGCTGTCCAAACTCTGAGCTACAGCCTGGGGCTGCTGGAGTCGGAAGTCCAGCCAGCCCCATGTGCCCAGCAAGTCACTCAGGCAGTGGCTAATTGGATCTGTGAACCCAGTGTGGCTGTTGGCAGAGAGCTTTTAGTCCCTAGGACAGGATGGAAATTGGATTTCGGCTCCTGCTTGGAGAGGAACCTGGATTCCTGCCTGCCTGTCCTCCTGCTCTAGGGGGCTTGGATGGCGGCCTCTGTCAGGCAGATTATAAATTATGTGTCCATTTCATATGCAGCTGTTGCAAGCCAGATCGATGCCAGGGACTCGAGCTGCCCAGCTCTCTGGCTTGTGGGCAAATCTGTTTTTGTTTTTGTTTTTTAAGGCCTAGCAGAAATCGGGAAGTCTCCTGATGTGGTCACCCAGGCTTAGGTTGTGAGTGCAGGTAGTCTCTGGGATGACAGCTGGGTGAGTGCTTTGTAAAATCCCCACACGGTTCTGGCACACAGCTTCCGAAGTGTCAGTCAAAGGTTAGAAGGCTATTTGGCTGCATGTACAACTCAGCCACCGGCTGCTGCTACCCTCACCACTGTCAAGACTGATTGAGAAGCAGCCTTTTCCGGGTAGCCTTTCATGATCTCCCCTCCTCTCCTTACCT
The DNA here is from genome assembly GCF_030254825.1 of Meriones unguiculatus. Classification (NCBI taxonomy): domain Eukaryota; kingdom Metazoa; phylum Chordata; class Mammalia; order Rodentia; family Muridae; genus Meriones; species Meriones unguiculatus. The sequence continues at coordinate 29,142,292 of NC_083360.1, read as the reverse complement.
GTCACGCGCAGGTTCAGACTCTTGGCTCGTTGCTTTTTCTAGTCTCCAGTGGGAGACTCCCCTCCAGGTAGGGATCCTGTCTCTAGAAAATGCTAAGCTATAACCTTGGCAGTGAAAGGCTTTGGCTGGGGAGAGCAGAGTACTGGGGGCTGAGGAAGAGAGACGGGGAAGCTGGGCTCTCTGGCTCCTGGAAGGCCAGGCCTGTGTGCAGCACTCTCCAGGCACTTAGAAACTTCTGGTAAGGGCAAGACTGTGATTCCATTTAGACAGGAAGAAACCAAGGTGGAGGTGAAAAGATGATTTTCGTTAGCTGCCATATTGGGGTAATGTCTGGGGACATCTCGGGGGCCATGTTTTGGGGACAGCTTTGCTCAGTCAGGCATGGCATCCCCCTCCATCCCAGGGCCTTTTATCCACCAGTCCCCACCTTCCAGATGCAGACACCAAGGCAGAAGGGACCATGATGTGGCCCCAGGGAGCCATCCCAGGAGGGACTGGACCCAGGCCGGCCTGTTCTGCACACACCACCCCGAGGTGCAGAGCTGTGGTCACTCGCAGGGGCCAGAGCATTGCGGTGATTCTCAATTATGCAGATGGGGAAAATATTAATGTGATTAGGACGACTGAGCAGAATGGGAGCTGACTGAACTCGAGGGTGAACCCTTTTACCTCCCTGACCCCTGCCTCCTCCTCTGCTCTCAGAATGTGCCTCAAAGCGTGGACAGTCACAGAGAGCTTCGCGGGTTTGAAGGGCTGTTGGGGTACTTCTGCTTATTTCCACTGAAGCCACCATTGGCTGAGCATACGCTGTGTGTCCTGGGGGGTGAGCACCTACTGTGAGTCGCATGGCCAAGCGAGTCTTATGTGCCCCTAGAGCTGATACCCACTATGGCAGGACATCTCCTGTGTGCTCTGTGACTGAGTACCCATTCTGGGTTCTGTGGCAAAGCATCCTATGGCCTTGTGGCCAAGTACCCACTGTGTGCCCTGAAGCTGAGCACCTGTTGTATATCCTGTGGTTGAGCACCTACTGTGTGCACCAGGGATGACACCTATCTTATGTTTCATGGAAGAGCATCTGATGTGTGTCCTGTGGTTGGCTCAGGAGTCAGGGGTAGAAGTCACACTTGCGCCTAAGGGTCTCAGAGTCATAGGAAGTGAGATGCACAGGGAAACATGCCTCAGTGGACATCAGAGACAAAGCATGTAAGCACCCAGGCCCCATCTGCTATGAGGGTGAGAAGAGTCCAGATGGGGCCTAAGTGGCTTCTTTCCAATAAAGTTCAGTCGCTTCCACTCACATCAGCGCCTGACAACAAAGGGTGCTTCCATGAGAGAATGCTTCTAGCATTCATTCATTCATTCATTCATTCATTCATTCATTCATCCATCCATCCACCTGAGATACTTGCACCCTGAGAGGAGCCCTGGCTGGGGCTCTACAGAGGAAGAATCTCATGTGTGCTCACAAGGCAAGGCGCCTGGCCTGCTACACACCACAGGGGGCCGTGGGAGGGGTGAATGGTGTTAACCCAGGAGACAGTGGAGAGATACAGTGCAAGAGACATGATGGAGGCACCTGTAATTACACTTGCAGGTGATCCACCTAAGGCCAGAATGGTGTTTGCGAGGGCAGAGCTGAGGAAGGCCTCAGGCCACTGTCTGGACAACTGAAACGTTTTAACAATGATCATGCAAAACTTTAGTAGATTCCTGTGTTCTGACAGTTCTGACTTCCAAGTGCCAGGAATCGAAGATTGCCTATTCTGAAGTTCCCAGCACAATGGTCCTTGACTGTGACTGTGCCTGTAAACCCTGTCTCTCCTTCCTCCTGCCCACCACCTCCCTTGCCTCTGGTCACTGCCAACTACTGCTATAGATTGCGTGTGTGAGTGAGGTCATGTGAAATTTGTCTGTTATTCCACCTAACATAATGACCTCTGGGTCATATTGTTGCAAGTGACATGACTTCCTCATTTTTAGGAATAGTGCTCGGTAGAGAAATTGAACCCGGGTCCTCTGTGAGAGCAGCCAGTGCTCTTAACCACTGAGCTGTTGCTCCAGATCCTCTTTTGCTCATTTTAAAAATCAGTCTTTGGGGGATTTTCTCTTACTTTCTTTTTTTTTTTTTTGCTATCCAGTTGCATGTTCACTGAACTAGAAAAATTAATATTGCTGCACACAGAACAATCCACATAAGCAATACAACTCACATTCAAATGACAATGACAAATTTCACAGGAATAGAACTTCACACGGAACCAAGAAGACCCAAAATAACCAAAGCAACCTTGAGTGAAAAGAATAAAGCTGGAGGCATCACAGAACCAGCTTCAGAATACACCTCGAAACTGGAGTGCACAGGCAGCACAGTAGAGACACAGAGCAAGGGAATGGAGCAGAGGACCTACAAGGAAACCCATGTCCTTACAGCCAGCTGATTGTTTTATTTTCTTTTATTATTTCGAGATAGAGTTTCTCTGTGTAGCCTTGGCTGGACTGGATTCTCTTTGCAGACCAGGCTGGCCCCAAACTCACAGATATCCTCCTGCCTCTGCCTCCCCTGGTGTTGGGATTAAAGGTGTGTGCCTCCTTGCCCGGCTCAGTCAGCTGATTTTCAATCAGGCACAAAACACACGGCATAGGGCAGGAGAGGGGACGAAGGCACCGGACACACATCCCCCTAACTATTCCGGTTCATAGCACGTATCTCCTGGTGTTGTTTGTGTGAGCCTTCCATGAAGAGCTTGGGTGTCTGGAGGGCTCAGGGGAGCTTCGAGATCATGCACTGGCCTGCCACCCTGTGCTTCTCATCATCTCCCACTGCCCAGCCCCCTCACAGAGACTTCGCTGAGGCAGTCTCCTCTCTCCTGGAGGAAGGTCCGCCAGACCCCAGAACACTCCAGGATGGACAGTTTTGTATTGTCACATATATTCTTACCTTTCTTCTTTACAAGTCATCTGGAGTCACCAAAGCTAGTGGGGTTGGGAGGGCATCCTAGTTAGATTTTCTTTTTCTTTTTTCTGAGACAGGGTTTCTTTGTGTAGCCTTGGCTGTCCTAGAACTCACTCTATAGACCAGGCTGGCCTGGAACTCATAGAGATCCACCTGCCTCTGCCTCCTTGAGTGCTGGGATTAAAGGTGTGTGCCACCACTGCCCGGCTTTAGTTAGGTTTTCTATTGAAACACTATGACGGAAAAACAAGTTGGAGAGGAAAGGGCTCATTTGGCTTACACTTCCACATTACTGTTCCTCACCGAAGGAAGTCAGGGCAAGAACTCAAGCAGGCCAGGAACCTGGAGGCAGGAGCCAATGCAGAGGCCGGGGAGGGCTGCTGCTTACTGGCTTGCTCGGCCTGCGTTCTTTTAGAATCCAGGACCACCAACACGGAAATGGCACCACCCTCAAGAGAGGGAGCCCTCCCCCCCTGATCGCTAATTGAGAAAATGCCTTACATCTGGATCCCATGGAGGCATTTCCTCAATTGAAGCACCTTCCTCTCTGATGACTCCAGCTGTGTCGAGTTGACACAAAACTAACCAGCCAGTACGGGTGTGTGTGTGTGTGTGTGTGTGTGTGTGTGTGTGTGTGTGACTGGACAGTGACCCTGGCTAGAGGACCCTTGAATGTGTTGTATGATCTTTGAGGTCCATTTTCTAAGGGAAACTGGAGGAATTCCCCATTGCCTGCCAATTGCCAGCCACCCAGGCTTGAAGTGGGAGGGGCTCTTGAGAACCCAGCAATACACCTGCAGCGGCTTTGTGCTCCCACAATCCACAGCCTCCACAGGGAAGGATGAACAGAAAGAAAGAAGCACGAGGCTTTCCAAGCAATGGGTTTTAGAAAACACACCCACGGCTGCCACAGAATAATAAGGCTAAGGCCTTTGCAGAGTCCTGGGGTAGTCCCTGCTCTGGGTGGGAGAGGAGGGGCTACCTGTCTTTTCTTCTCTCCCTCCCTCTGTCTGTCATTCCTGGGAACTACAGCCACAGTCATTGGCAAGCTGTCCCCTCCCCACTTCTGCAGACCTGGGCCCCTGAAACTCCAGATGACTCCCAGGGAGAAGTGGGGGCAGGCTGGGGGCAGGGCTGCAGGCTTGAGCTTTAATCCCCAAAGTCTTGACAGCCCAGTCTTTTCTTCCCTTTGTTTTTCTCTAATAATTCACTGGTGCAGAACCTGACCCACACTGACACGAAGCGATTTATTGTCTTTAGTTCTTTCCTTAATGTGCCTCTCTCTCTCTCCACAGAACTGTGGCTGTGTCAGGTAGGGAGGGTCCGTCAGCCCACAGAGCAGATTCACAGAACGGCACCAGGTGACCTCTAGGGAGAGGGGAATTCCTAAGGCCACAGGTTCACGGGGCCTCTGCACAGGCCTGGCACACTAGTGCCCAACTGTAGCCATGGAACCCCTCAGACATGGAATGCCTCGGCATCCTGGGGCATCCTGGCACCTTCGTCCCACAACCCAGCCGTCAGGGTAGTGCTGAAGACACAGAGGAGGCTGCATGCTTGAGTGACAGCAGCAGGTGGTATTCCCTGGGGGGCAGGATGGGGACTGCCCTCTCCAGATCAGAAAAAGCCTAAAAGGGGGAGGGGCCAGCCTATCAGGGGCTTCCTCCATTCTCAGCACCAGCTTGACCTGGAGTCAGTGAAGGCTCTCTTCACTTTCTTATTTTTGGAGGTGGTGATGGTGGTGGGGGTTGTTTGTTTGTGACAGGGCAGGCAGGTCTCTAACCTAGAACCCTCTGCCTCTGGCTCCAGAGTACTGGGATTAGATGTGTCAACCACCATGGCTGCCTGGACTCTAAACTGGGTGCTGTGCTCCCAGCCCTGCACAGGCAGCTCCTGTCCCCACTACCGTGTCTTGCAGAGGTCTCCATTCCTGCGCAGACTGGGAAGGAAGTGCCCCAGCCACTGTCTATTCCTCAAGCCTGCAAGCCAGGTGGCCTGCTGAGAAGGCACTGATGGCCCCTGTCCCCCAACAAGGACACCTCTAGCTCTGCTCTCTCTTCATCACGTGACCCATGTGAACCCCTGACTCCCCCTCTCAGGGCTTGAAGTTCTGCAGTCCTTAAATTCGAACAAAAGCTCTTTGACCATGTTTGGTGAGTCGAGTCAGTGGACAGTGGCACTTGCAAAGGTCCTTCCCTGGACCTCTATCCACTGCTGCCTCTAGTGGGGCAGCTGTAGGTGTGGCGGGGGGGGGGAGAGAAACAAGCACAGGTGTGTCACTCCCCCTTTCCCTGACCAGTGGACTTCATCTGACTCTTCCGGTCTTCAATAACAGTGTATCCCCACAGAAATATTCAGAACACCTTCCAGCCTGGTCCTATCCCATGCTCTTTCTGACTGCCGGCTCTGGTCCTTGTGACATGGACTCCCTTCCCCTTCTCCTAAAGCAAATGACTCTCTTGGTGTTGTGAGTAGAATTGTGGCTCCCACAGTCATAGGGTAACATCCTAACCCAGTGGCTGCAAGTGTGCCTGGGGTCCTTATGAGAAGAGATCAGGACCCAGACACACATAGGATGACCGTGAAAGGACCCGGAGAGATGGTGCGGTGGTCCATAAACCAAGAGGAGAGAAACATCTTGCCGAAGCCTTGATTTCCAGCTAAGTCTCAGCTGTCTGTACCTCATCTGGAGGACCTTGCTCTGATGGCCCTGACAGAATGATGTGGCTGGGTACCTGGGCCCTCCCTGCAATCCCCTTAGGACAGGCGGCTAACAGCCACAATACCAAGAAGTGTCCCCATCTGAGTGTGTCTCCTCACCCAAGCCCTACTAGATCTGGGCTGGGCTGGGAGCTGCTTGGCCAGGGAACTCGGTGCTGGGACTTGCTAGGCCACAAGCTGGATCAGAAACAACTTCCTGGAGGGGGCAGGAGCTCCACAAGGAGAGCAACAGAGTCAGGGAACCCCTGGGCCCAGGGGTCTTTTCTGGGACTGTTGCTCCAACCAAGGACCATGCATGGAAATAACCTAGAACCCCTGCACAGATGTAGCTCATGGCAGCTCAGTGTCCAAGTGGGTTAACTAGTAAGGGGAACATGGAATGTCTCTGACATGAACTCAGTGGCTGGTTCTTTGATCACCTCCCCCTGAGGGGGAAGCAGCCTTACCAGGCCACAGAGGAAGATGATGCAGGCAGTCCTGCTGAGATCTGATAGGTTGGGGTCAGATGGAAGGGGAGGAGAACCTCCCCTATCAGTGGACTTGGAGAGGGGCATGGGAGGTGATGAGGAGTGAGGGTGGGATTGGGAGGGAATGAGGGAGGGAACTACAGCTGGGATACAAAGTGGATAAACTGTAATTAACATAAAAAATGAAAATAAAAAGAAAAAAGAACAGAAACAACTTCCACCTCGGCATCCCAGACTCTCGGTGCCTCTGCTCTGAGTCCTGTCAGCAGCTGGGAAAAGTCCAGAGCACAGAAAAGGCCACCGAGGGGCTGTGAGAGTCACCGACAGCCACTGAGGCACTGAGAAGCTGGGGGTGGGGGGTGGGCATCTGTGGGGCTGAAGGTAGCTGCCGCAGGAGACCTTGCCAGGACGAAGCCTCACAGTGCCACCTGGCTCAGTAGACAGTCTTGCAAAGACATCTACCCAGCAACTGCCCACGCTCCGCCTGGCGTCTCCCTTGTTATTAATCCCACGGCTGAGGATTATTATATCAGAATATCTTACACAATTCTCTTATCTCAAGCACCTCCCAGGCTTCTCAGCCTCCTCGGATCCTCACTCAGCTACAACATGTGTGTTCCCGTGGGCACCTCTGATTGTCACTAACTGTGACAAGGCAGTATGGTCAGAGCCTTCATTCGGTCCTCAACCAACGATGGGTCAGCTACCAGCCCTAGGAATGACTGCCAGCATCATCTCAACTGGGCTTCTAGGCATCAGGTAACATCAGTGCCAGACACATGGGTGCTAGCCTCAGGTAGGACTCTGCCTGCAGGAGCCTTGGGCAGTGCTGTTCGGCCAGAACCACAAGACACCCACAATCAACTGCACCCCACAGTTTTATAATGGCCCTGGCACTGTGTTCTAGCTTCAGTAAAGCCACTCTCTTTGCTTGGTGATAGCCCGGCAGACACTTGCAGACGTGATTAAGACCCTAGCTCTGATTCTGTCAGTGAGAGGGAGGTGCCCCCTCCTAACCATTCCTCCAGTCAACTGGCCTCCTATCTGGTTCCTTACGGCCTCTGCTAATGAACCCACTCAAACTACCAAGATCCAGAGTCCCTAAGGGACCCAGAACCAACCATAGAGCTGCAAACCAGTGTGACCAACCCAAAGGGCCACAGGGCTATCAGTTCCTTGTCTGGACTCTGGGCTCCCATCAATGCCAACAATGTCTAAATTCACCCTGTTACCTACTGAAATGGAGTGTGTGTCAATGACCCCATGGGGTTCTTTTTAAATGAGCAAATTTTCCCGTCTTCTTGGGAACACCTGTACACGTTGGGGACCAAGAATTCCGGGAGTCTACACCAGCAGGGCGGAAAGAGGATCAGAACAGAGTGTTAGGAAAGTATTGAAGGGAGCAATGTATGACTCCAAAAACCCCATCCCCAAATAAAACCTGGCCAAGGGATTTGCAGCCCGTATCTCCATGTGTCTTTGAAAAGACATTAAGTACTTAAAATTTCATTGATTTGTGTCTGTGTCACTGACCTCAAAAAAAAAAAAAAAATCAGAAAAAGGAACAACAACAAAAACCCTACACATCTCGTCATGTTAAAATCCCAACTGCTTTCTATTCCAACTTTTGAATCACCACTCAATTCAAGTGTGGGTTTTCTGAGAATGTCTCCGTTGACTTAACTATTTTTCAACCTGGAGGAATAAATTGTCAGTCACATGCTATTTAGAGAACAAAAGCTTCCATGGGAGCGCTGCGGGAGCGCTGGGCGCTGTGGGTGGGACCAACCTCTTGCCTGCCAGACAGGACGAGGGAGGCCCCTTCCCACTGCGGGCACCAGGGCCCCCGGCTGGTAGGATGGACCCTGGAACCCACCAGCAGCCAACCAGCCTGCAGAATAAGGAAACGGAGGGAGGGCTAGTGTTCTCCCTGGAGGGCCCCACGGAGCACCCCTGCCGTGGTTCGTTGCACCGCAGAAAGGCAGACCCGCCAGCGGCTCAGAACGCCAGCAAAGAAAGGAGGGTGTCTCTCCAGGGGAGAGCTGCAGATTTAATCTCAGAACTGTGAGGGAGCAAGGCTCAGACCGGATTTCGGCGGCTTTAGCATATGCTGCGTGCGCGTGAGGAGCGCCGCCGCCGCACACGTAGCTTTTCCTGGTGTTTTAATGCATTATGTAAGCGCATTTATATAAATGTTTTCCTGGGTTGGATAAATAGTGCTTTTCTGTTTAAATTTAATCTGGGTCCTTGAAAACGAATTTCGCTGATCTTTTTGTGACCCTGGAGATTTGTCCTTGATAAAAATTTCAAGTGTGAAATGAAACTAGCACTCAAGGCGGCACCCGGCGGGAGGAGGGCTGCGAGAAGCAGTGGGCAGAAGGATGGCCAGGACTCCCTTCGAGGCTGTTTGCTGAGCACGTGCCAGTGCCGTTTGCTGCTGCCTAGAGCGCTATCCACACCCAACCCTTCCTTTCCCGGCTGAGAGACCGGAGCCTCACAGCGCCATCCTATGAGCCTGAATGAGGCGCTAACCCGGAAAAGGGTGGCCGAGAGCCTGTGGAGGGTGGTTCTCTTAGACAGAAAGGGTCTCTGGAGCAGCAGACTCACAGAAGTGATGGTGTGCACCTTGCCAGTGTCCAGGAGTGGACCAGACAGAGAAAACGGCTCCTGCAAACGCCATGGACTGGCATGCAGTCAAGGAATAATAAAGAGGCACGAACAAGGGAAGGCCAAGAGCCCCAGCAGAGTCCGGCAGAACCTCTAGGCTGCCTTGGAGTCAGGCAGAGGTTGCTGGGGGTGGGGGCTGAGGCTGTGAGGAGGCCACGGGAGTCTGCTTGACACTTGAGCCGTGCACAAGGAGGAGGCCTGAGCAGGGAGTGGGTGTCTGCAGATGCCTGCCCGCCCGAGCCTGTAGCTCACCTAGCTAGGCTGCAGAGGCTGCCTGGAGGCAGGACCAGTGGTTTTGCAGGCTGTTTCACTGTGAGGAGGTGGTGGTCAAGGGCAGCCCAGGGGGTGGGATGGTGGCCATGCTGCGGATGGGATGGCAGCTGGATAGAGCCACTGAAGGTCTGGGAACAGAAGGGTTGGCTCTTTCGAGTGGAGACAGCAGGTGCCAAGCCCACACTTAAGCGCAATGTCCCGTGGGGGGGATGAGTGAGGCTAACCCTGGGCCACTTGGAGTGGAGTGTCTATACTTAGTGTGCCCAAGGGCAAGGTCACCGTCATCACGTGATCAAGAGTTCCTGGTGCGAACCAGCTCAGTCCGGCCTGAGCTGGACTTGGTGGGGAGGGGTCTTCACCTCTCAGCCTGTGTTTTCCATCCTGACATGAGACACCCAGCTTCACAGGTAGGTGGGTGAGGGCTTGTGGGCCGTGTTTCTCCAGCCTGCTTTTGTCCTGAAAGCACACTCACTCCCTGGAAGGAGAGGGGGGCTTGCCTGGCAAGGACTAGGGTCCTGCAGCATCCTGCACAGTGGTCATGTGACCTCCCCCTGAGAGGTGTGAAACAGAACGTGCCTCGGAGAGGAGGCTGAGAGGATAAAGACACAGAGTGAGCAGACGGTGACAGAATATGAACTTGGGGTGGATCTCCGATTGTAAAAGCCTGTCTCAGAGGAGGCCATTAAGCACGGCTGTCTTTGGTAGTGACATGAAAATTAGGTTTAAGTAAAAAGCAAGAGGTAAAATGAAAAACTAAGTGATCCTGGTCAAGGCATTTACCACCTCTCGTCTTCACTTAAGTCTGTGCTTCAAGGTGATCCTACGGTAAGTTGAAAGAAAGGTGTGCAGTACCTTCCTCGGAAGCAAGTTTCCGCTGTGACTGATACCAGGCTCAGCCTTTCCCTTTCCTCAGCATGCGATGCCTGCTGAAATTCCAACGGGGAAATTCCACTGTTTCAATTGTATGATAGTCCAAAGGACAGCACAAATATCCCTCTTTAATTAGAACGCCCGCTTTCACCTTAGCTCCATTACAATCTCTCTCCGTGCTCTCCCCGCACTCTGCTCCATGGCTCTAACTGACCCTGATTCATTGCTCCCATCATCCTGTTCCTTGTGATGAAACAGGTCCCTGCTTCTAATGAGGGTCAGTTCTGCATGGCTTCCACCCTGGCCGCTTTCACCACAGGCTGACTTGCTCTCATCCACAAAGGTGATGGTGTGCTGAGGGTGTGCTCGGCCCTTCGAGATGAAGATGATGTACAGACTGGAGATCTCAGACTGCCCTAGATGCCCTAGATAAAAATGGAAGAACCATAGGTGATAGCCAGCTTCCTCAGAGCTGGTCCCAGTGTGTATTCTCAAGTTATTAAATCAGCAAAATGGAAAACACAGAAGAGAATCCCAAGGTGTGCTGGTCAGCATGGGTCATGCACAGTAACAAATGAACCTTGAGTTTTGTGGCTTCAGGCTCTAGTTCTGTATGGTTATCCCTGACAGATCTTGGCCATGGATGCTTCATTGACTTAGCATGTGGCTGTAGAGTCACCTTCTGTTTCCCCAGTCAATGTTTAGTTCTGATTTGTTGATTATATGTTTCCTTACATGTATCATTGAAGAGCAAAGAGTCTGTAGCCACCCATCCTATATGAGAGTCATTTGCTGTATAATGAGTGATCCCCTGTAGAAGCTAGAAGGTCTTTATCATCCCTGACACCATCCTCCTGCCCCACTGCCACCCTTGATGACATAGAGGAGGATGTGCCCAGGTTCTGCCAGCCCACCCTTGATACGGGCCAAAGATATGACACTGTGGGAAAATATGGCCCAGGAGCCACAGTGAGGAGGTTAAAAGAGCTCAGTGTAAGCACAGCAGGGGTAAGCCTAGAGAGGTGGCTCCTGTGGCCTTCCAAGGTAAGTCCAAAACCTAAGCCAGAACACAGCCATCATTTCAGGACATCTCCTATAGTTCAGAGACCTACATTTGAGGGTGGACCCCAGGCCCAGAGGGCTTCGGAGCATCTTTGGAGACTCCACAACAGCTGTTCAGAACCAAGAGAGACTAGCTGCCTGTCTAACAGGACCTTTGCAGATGGAACACTGCACCCTTAATGCACCTGTGCCTTGGCTATCCTGCCCATCTGCCCCTAGAGAAAGAGCATGGCTCAGTGACCTCCCCTGCTCTGAGGTTCCCCTGCCTTGGAATACATAGATGCCAGCAGACAAGCTGCTCCTGGCAACGAGGCAGATCAAGTGACTCACCTGTGCAAGTTATTTTTAAGTGATTGGAAGGCTAGCAAAGGAAGTGCCTGACAGCAGCAGGGATTATTCACCAGCTTGGAGCAGGCCCTGCGGGATGCCAGCAGGTGCCCTGTCTCCAAGACACTGGAGCTTGCAGAGGGTAACCACTGGCACTCTCAGCTTTAGCACTGTTGTGTTTCCAAAGCTGAGAATCAGAGACGACAGTCATGTCATGCCCATCCTCACTGCCATATCAGTGAGAGCCCAAGAGTCCCTAGAGAACCTGGGGTCCAACCCTCCCCACTGCCTAAGACAGACACCTGCTCCCCACATCCCCACATGCTACTCTTTGGCTTGTGTCTATCTCAACTCAACCACGTGCTCTTGACCTATATGCAATCCATCCCTACCCATGGCCATCTTGTCCTTTGCCATCCAGCTCCCTCCTATCTCTCAGGCAAGCTTATCCCTGAAAATGCATGAGACATGATAGAATACTAAGTCATCTTGTCACAGCTGCCCTGCTCCAAGGACACATGTGCAAATAAGGGGACAAACACAGGGGTTGCACACACCTCAGCTGTCTTAGCCTGGCCAGTCCTCAGATCTCTGTCATCCGTTTCAGGTGAGACCAAGTCCCTTGCCCATGTTAGGTCCCAAGTGCAGTTTATACTAACAGGAGAATGAAAGATGCCAGTCCTAGTTGGAGCACATCACTATCTACAAGGAAGTATCCTTGTACTGGGAGGGAGCACTACTCTCAGGGAGCACTGCTCTCCTACTCCTCTCTCTGCCCTGTGGAGCCCTAGGGTAATTGTGCCCAGCCCCAGAAGGTAGTCATGGAGGGGAGAGCTTCCTGCCTGGCAAGTGAGCCTCTGGGCATGGACATCCATGCTTGACTCTCCCAGCCTCTTCTGCACCGTTCAGCTCCCCTCTGAAAGCAATTCAAGCACCTCTGTGTCCTTCCAAGAGACCTTGAAGGTGCTCTTATTTAAAGTCATCTACATCTGGCCCTGGGAAATCCAGCACCATGGACTATGTCTGCAGCAACTGTTGAGTCCCTCTGAAGGTGAGCAGAAACATAGGCACGGTGCTGCCCTAGGGATGATCTTCCCAGGAGCCTGCTAAACTTGCTGCCAAGGGCTGTGGTGTGACTGTCCCATCATGAAAATTTATTGCCCTTCTTTCATCATGCGGAGGTGAGATTTCTCAGAGGTGACCCTGCAGTGCCAAATACCTGAGCACTGAGTCTGTGGTGGGTGAGGTATCCTCACAGCCAATACCTTGATGAACATGGGCTGCTAGTCCTCTGGCCAACACACCAGACATGAGAGTTGCCATCTTGAGCCCTCTAGACCACACTACCACATAAAACCACAGAGCCAGGTTATTGGCGACAAGCCACAAAGGTGGAGGGTGATGGGAGGTGTCACTCAAACGGCTGTCTCCTATCAGGAAACCTTGGGTGGTCCGGCTCTTAGCAACAGGACAGATACGCACGAGGTTGCCTTGGAGCCAGCTCAGGCCCACGCATCCCCAGTCACTGAATCTGCTCCCCAGAGGGTGTTTGGCACCTGCTGTTTTTGTTCTGAGACCTTGAACCTTTTTGCCTGAAGTGGCAAGATGACAGGGATAAGTTGATAAACACCTGCCACAGCTCCAGTGATGACAGCCACAGTCATGATGATACCAGGTGCCACTTAAACGCTCTACCAGCTCGTCCCTGTTGGAGGGAAGTAGGTGACAACCATTCATGGAGAAATGTGTCACTCTCAGGACATGCTGGCATTCCTCCTAGTGGCCCTGTCTGAGGCCACATTTTACAGATGAAGAACCCAAGACTCTGCAAAGATAAACCTTCTGTGCCTTCCCCATGTCAGGGGTTCACCAGAATGCAGACCACTGTACCTGCCTCGGGACCTGAGCTTTGGCATTCACTGGCACTGCCTGCTTCCTGACCTCTGGGGAGCAGTCCATGGCCAGATCTGTGTGCCCTGATGGTGAAGAACTCATTGCTTCCCTTCCTCCAGGTGCCTAGAGGGTCTTGGGATCCATAGAGTCTGTGAATGAACTGCTGACCCTCTGTGAAGTCCCTATTGATGAGGAAAGGAGCTACAGGCCAGAGATTTCAGGCAAACATTCATTCATTCCCTCACTCTCTACAGGCTGGAGTCTAGAAAGATGTCCGCAGGGCCCTATGACCTCGTTGTCTCTGAAGGATTTTTCTCCACTCCTTCAACTTTAAGTGGTTGCCATTCTGGAACTTCATGATCTTGTCACTGTGTCATTCTGGGACTGGCTCCTCTTTCTAGGGTCTTCTCCCCGTGCACCTCCTAGGCTGTCAGTTGTCCTAGCCTTGGGCCCACCTTCATCCCCTCTGTGACTGGAATGTTAGCACACAGTAGTCACTAATTACAACTGCACAGTCACTTGTGGTCATTTGAATGAGATGTCCCCATAGTCTTAGGCATTTACACAATTGATCCCAATTGGTGGCACTGTTTGGGGAAGCTCAGTAGGCATGGCCACGTTGGATGGCCACTGGGAATGGGCTTTGAGGTTTCAAAGCCTTGAATCATTCCCAGTGTGCTCTCTGCTTCCTGCTTGCAGTTCAAATCTAGGAGCACTCAGCTCCCTGCTCCTCTGCGGCACCAGCCGCTGGCTGCCATGTCTCCTTGCTCTTACCCCTTTGTAAACCCAGATAAACTCTTCCTCTTATTGCCTTGGTCTTGGTGTTTTATCACAGCAACAGAAAATAATACCGCCCTGGCTGCAGATAAGGTCACGCGTGTTGATTACAAGCGGCCGTGATTTTGTATGGAGCACTATTTTGCACCAGCTGGCCCTACCAGTGCTTGTCCAAAAAGGCTGATGTGGTATCCCACAGGTTCAACTTTTCCAATGGTCCACCGTCCTCCAGTCCCGCCCTTCCTTCTGCTTGCCTACGGTCCAGGATGGGCACCAACTACGCACTGCTGTGACAAGTCTGTGGAAGTGGATGCCTCCCCTCTACGTGAGGCAGGGTGCCCTGTGCGATAGCTTCCATCCAGAGGGAGGCAGGAAACCCAGGTCAGGTGCCCCACCCTGTCTGGCCTCCACCTTCCCTCCCCTGGGGTTTGAGGCCTGGCAGCTCTCAAGAAAGTGTTCCTCTGTGGTTCAGAAGGCGGGCTCAGGAATGGGATTCTGGGACCTACTGGACTCAACAGCAGAGCCGGCCAAGGCTGTCTGGAGCCAGGCTGAACCGCAGGGCCAGCTTCCACGCCCTATGTGTTCGAGGCCTGTGTGCTAATGTTCCAGTCGCACAAACTGCCGTCTCCTCCAGCCACCTCTGCTTTCTATTCCACCAGGAGGAACATTGAGGGCAGAACTGCCCAGGAAACTGGCTGCAGCCCAACCCTTGGCCATGTTCTCTGCTCTTTGGCATACTGCCTGCTGGCGCAACAAGCCATTCTGGAAAGCTGATGCAGGACCTCAGAATATAGACTTAGGAGACATCTTCAGGAGAGCTGAGAATTGTTCTGAAGACAGGCTTCTAAGGAGCCCTATAGGCAGCTGGGGGAGGACAGGGGAACTAGAGGGGCAGTGTGGCTCAGTGTCATCCCCAAGGTGCTTTCTACCCTCAGCTCCTCCACACCTCAGGCAAGCCTCTGGCCCCTTCAGTCTTCCCTGATATGTGGAGGAGATGGCCAGCAGCTACCTAGGATGATTTCCTGGGCCCTGCTCCTCCCTCCAAAACCCTTCATTAGGCATTTCCTGGAATGTGCTAGCCAAGTAGACCTCTGACCCCTTGAATAGGACAGTCCCCTCTAGCCAGATGCCCTGTCAGCCAGCCAGGGCTTCCATACCTCTGTTAGCCCCTCACACAGAGCTATTGTGCTAAACTGCCAGCTACTGCCCCACATCCTCTAAGCTTGGCTTTGACATGGCATCTTTAGCAATGCTGAAGATCCTCCGAGGGCAGCTAAGACAGCTGTCCTTCCCTCCTTACTTCCCCAGGCATCTGCTCTGGCCATGATCTGTTGGAGGCTCTTTCTTATCTAGTGTGAAAGCCACCACCCAGCCATTGGCAGGAGCTGAGCCTGGAGAGGGCCTGGCTCCACTCAGCCTCTCCTCTGTGTCCCTTTGCCTCAGTTTTCTTGACTGCAGCTGGAGGTGACGGACTGCTGGTTTGTGCTGTGGGAGCACTTGTGACTGGAACATTAAGGATTACCCAGACCAAGCCAGTGGCGCCTTTGTGCTTTCCATTGACACATGGAAAACAGGGAGCTCTGCATTCACGGGGTCCACACACAGTGAGCAGGATCAGATGTAGCCCTTCTCCAGAAGCTTTCAGACTGGAGTCGGAGGAACGCTTTCTGTGCTTGCATCTGAGGTAAGGATGAAGATGTGCTCCCACCTTCTGGAAAGAGCCTCGTGTGCCTGGGAGTCTTTGTGGGAGAGAGGTGGAGGTGGAACAAGGCAAGAAAAGAGAGAGGAAAGGGAAGGGGAAAGATGGTGGGAGAACAGGTGACTGAGAAAGAGAAGCTGAGGCACTGCTCTCAGACTACAGTGGTCTTCGTGGCAAAAGGCTCTGGGAAGGATAGCTCCTTTCTGTCTTCTATGGAGTTCCTGCCCCTTGGGGCTCTGAGCAACATATGTTTCTGGCTCAGTCCTCACCACACTAAATTCTCATATTCAGGTGAGGAAAGTGAGGCCTGGAAAAGAGAAGGCTTGCAAGTCAGGGCCTCCAGTCTGCCCTCAGGGCACACACACCTCCAACATCCTTGGACAACCATATGGACTCTGAAAGTCAGACTGTGGCACTCTGGGAACCCCTCCCTCCAGACCACCCAGGCTCCAGGGACCAGGCTTCCTGAATCTATTCACTAAATAATAGCACTTTCCCTAGACCCTGTATCTTTGCCTATGGGACTTCAGTGTTGAGCTCTATTGTACCGCCAATCCCATTTCCTCAACCCCCATGCCCAGGCTATCCCAACTTTCCTAGTCTTGCCCTATAGTGATCGCTGTGACCCTGCTGAAGGCTATCACTGAGGAGAGTACCCTATTCCTTTCTCATCATGGGACCTTCTCACCCCATCCAAGCTTGACAGTGGAGCCTTGCCCTCTGTATTAAGTGACAGGATGAGGATGGACAGACCGTGGGATGGTGCCCATACTGGGAGCAGACTAGTTATCCCCAAACCTGACCACCTGGAGTAGCTGGCTGACCATCCACCCAGTAGAAGGAACAGGACCAATGGCAGCGCTGAGAGCAATGCTCAAAGCTCAAAGCTCTCCTGAGGAAGACAGCTGGGCAGTGCTCCCAGACAGAAAGGACCTGGAGGCTCAGGAATGCAGGCGCAGAGCAGAGCAGGCTCTGAACTATGTGCTTGAGGCCAGCCTCTGGTCAGGGACACCAGCTGAGGTCAGGGACAGCAGCTAATCTCTGACTGGTCGCCTTCCCTGTAAACTCCTACCTACTTTGTGACACTGTGGGAATTTCTGTAGAGGAAAGCAGCATGGAGGGAGAGCAGGCCCAGAGGTCCAGGGTGCCGCCTGTGTCCCTGAAGAAGAGAACTCCAGGGTGTAGGCTTCTAAGTGCTGAGTCATGGGTCACCACAGGTGAAGCATCGTCAGATAGCTCCCTGGGTCTCTGCCTGCGGCGTTCCCAGGCAGACAAGCTGTGGTTGGGCTGTGTTACCCTCAAGGACCCCTGTCAGAGAGTGCTGTCCAGACCTCCTAATTTGATGACAGAGTTCCTCTCCTCACTAGCTGTGGGTCATGGGTGGATACCTCACCTGGATGCATGGATTTGACTACTATCTTTTGGCTTTGCCTTGGCAAGAGCTTCCACTGACAGAGGCAGAAAATCTGTGCCTCCTGTCTGCGTCTCCTCAGTTTCAGAACTGACGACCTATAAGCTGCCATGTCTCAGGGACATTCATCTACTCGCATGTAGGATGGCCTTCACAGATATAGCCCTGTCTAAGCCTGTCGCAGCGCACCTCTGTAGAGGAGAGCGAAAGCAGCATGGACCCCGTGCCTATGAGAAAGCTTTTCCACATCAGATGCACAGCCCATGCTCAGGTTTTCCTGTCACTCCATGACTCTGGTGGCTTCTGTAGCTCAGCCCTGGATGCCACAGCTGGATATGCCCTAAAGCCTCCCCTGGCATGGTCATTCATTTCTTTATCCAAGAACGTGTATACACTGACCATGTCTGTGTTACCATCACCTCATCAGGAAACTGGACCTTAGCTTTCCCAGGGGCCTGTCTCCCCGTGGCCTTCTGAAGCAAAGGGCTATGCTCTGTAAAATGACACAACACGCATAGCGTAAAGTTCGTTGTCTTAGCCACTCTGAATGTTTTCACACGCTGTGCGGTCACCACCTACACTCACCTCCAGAATATTCCAGCTCCCCGAACGGAAGTTGTCTCCGTGAGCACCAATTTTACTTTCTTTTCTCGGACACCCACCATTCTTTTTGCCTCCGTGAACGTGATGGCTTTTAGAATCTTCTAGCTTGTCCCCATGCCCTGCCTGTGATGGCCATGGGTCTTTCTGCCTGCCAGCTATTGTGAGCACACTGCTATGGATGGGGGGGTGGGTAGTGTAGATCTCAGCACTTTGGGGTTGATATCCAGAAGTGACAGTGCATGATGTGAGAATTAAGGTCCAGCCTAGAAACCATATAGGGCAAGCTACAAGAAGTGTTTATAGGGAGAAGCGTGATGGGGAGGGGTAGTCACTGAGTGATTAGCTCAGAGGACTAGAAAGGCCTCAGGCTGAGCAAGGTGGTCCAGAAGCCAATGGAAATGGGTATTAAGGCTGGAAAGAGTGGTGGGCAAGGCAGGGAGAGGGGCAGGGTAGAGCCACAGGGTAGAGCAAGCACCATGAACTGAGCAGAGCCTAGGAGAAGCACAAGAATAGCCAAGGCTACATCAGAGTAGAGTAGGGGAGCAGAGCTGTACATCAGGACCTGGGGAAGCCTATGGTTGGGGCTTTCCTGCCTCCCACTAGAGGCCCCAGGGAAGTCAGGCTTGAGGGCCATCTCTTTGGCATGGGCAGACACTTGACCTTCCACCAATGAAGGTCAACATAGCTTGAGACTGGGCAGAGGACAAGCCTGCCCCCATGGGGACAACCCAGGCAACCCCAATCCCGAGACGCTCAGGAGAATGGGGGCGGGTGTTGCTGAGCACACTGACAGAGCTCCCATCATGAGAGCCCCACCTCTCAGGCTCGTCAGGTCAACTATGGGATGTCAGCCACACTCTTCCAGCTGTGAGGCTTCTGCTCCTTCTCCATGATCTTTCCTCTGCCCACATGGCTCCCCTGTCCCTGTGGCTCCCTCATCAGAACCATGACTACTCAGAACTAAGCATCAGCAGTAGAGAGGCCAGGACCAAGAACAGTGGGAATAAGGCAGGATTAGCCACGTGACTGTCACCTGAGACACACATTGCTGACCACGTGAATTATAGTCATAAGGGAAGGTGAAAGAAAATGACCTGGCGGGCCAGGAGCCTCTGAGTGTAACAGTCCCCGTCTGAGATGGATGGACAGGTGCAAGGCCAAGGCCACAGACCCAAATGCAAAGCCAGGACAGGCAGGGAAAACTCACATCACACAGCCTCAAGAAGGCCTCTGAAGACAGTCTCTTAAGGAAAGTGCGAACATTGCACCTCAACGTCTAAAATGACGGTCACAAGATTCACAGTGAACAAGAGATCACAATTTTAAGTAGACCCAGTGGACCAGCAGGGGCTGGGCTCAAGCCGGGAGACTTGCCTTTATCTAAGGTATTGGCATGCCATCATTCAGGATGCTTCTATATTTGTTTGATTTTTTCTCTACTCCATAGGAAAACATTGTTTCTGCCTTAGTCTGGGGCTCTGGTTATTATATGTACATTGTTGTTTTCACAGAAACCCACTATATAACCCAGGGTCGTCTATGGCTCTCCATCCTCCTGCCTCAGCCTTCTGAGATCTGGGATAACAGGCCATGCACTACCATGCCTGCCTTGATCACTGATTTTTTTTTTTTCTGATACCAGTTACGTTTTACAGCTGGGGTTTGTCAGGCTCCAGACTGTGCTCTGGTCAGGTGAGTGACCTGGCAAGGGCAGTCATCTGGGCACTGGCTGCAGTTGGCTCTGAAGCGTGGTGGTTGAGGACCACAGAGAGGAAAAATCTCTCTCTTTCGAGGCATGAGAACAGAGAACACTTGTCTTTGAAGATGCACAGGAAGTCATTGTCCCCTGCCTGAGGTTGTATGTCACAGAACCCCAGGCAGCCAGGTGGAGGGGATAAAAAAGCAGGGACCTTGAAAGGGTCTGGTCTCCGTGGCCTTTCTAAACTGCCTCACATACCCGGGGCCACCTGCCCTGCCCGGTGTGGTGTGACTTGACGAACGGGCTGCACAAAGCTTGTGCAGGTATGACTTTCCAGGTCATATCCCCAGCCCTCACACCTTCCTGGCTGACTCACTTGGAGGACAGTGGCCTGGATGATGCCTAACTCCTCCTCCTTCACCAGGGCTCTGTGGATAAGAGGCATGGGGCCCCAGGCCATATCCAGGCTTCAGAAAAGCAGGTGAGAGCTTTGCTGAGCCCCAGGAGTTCTGGCTCCCAAGCGTGGTGGCCGTGAATTCCTTGGGCGTGCAAGGGTCAGGTCTCTTTATTCCAGCATGTAGGTCTGTCTGGAGGTTCAACTCAGGAAAGCAGCCTCTGTAGCAAGTGTCTTTGTCCACTGAGCCATTTGCTAGCCCCGCCAGCTAAGTTCTGTCTCTCTGCCTCTCTGCTGCTCTGGGCTTCTGCCTCCTAGACACACGGATGCCCATCATGGGCTGCTGTAATCTCCTGGGTCTTGAGCCAGAACTTTGAGACAAACACTTTTTGGCAAAAGAATCTTTCATGCCTTTCTTTTTTTTCTTCCTTTTTTTTATATAATACGTTTATTATGCCAATTTAATCATTATCAGAAAATCACTTGGGAACAACTGACAATAAAGTCAGCAGAAACAACTCAGGAGTGATAAATCACCCAAAATTGATTGCAGAAATGCTTTGTGACGTCTCAGAGAGCGTTTGCCTTGTGACAGTCACTCATCTCAGTTTCAAATGGAAGAAAGAACATGGGACTACCTCCGTGTCTCAGGAAGCATCAATGGGAAGCGTGGGGACCCTGAGCAAGCTGCCACATAGTCACCACAGTATCCTGGGTTGGCTGCCTGCGCGTTTGGGGCTCCGTAGCCTGCTGTGTGCATGTTTAGAGCTCTGTGGCTGCCTGACTGTGTTTTTAGGGCCCAGCAACCTGCTCTGTGTGTGTTTAGGGCTCCATGGCCTTCTGTATGTATGTTTAGGTCTTTGTGACTTGCTGTGTGCATGTTTAGGGTGGTCATGCCTGCTTGACCACTTATTTTTGAATGCTGTAAGTGTGCTTAAGGCTCCATGGCTCCTGACTACATGTTTAGAAATATTGTGGCTGGCTGCAGAGATGGTTTTACCGTTATGGCACCATTAGTATCACCTCCTATAGCTGGAATTTTCTCTTCTCTGAAAATTAACCTCTGTGTGTGTGTGTGTGTGTGTGTGTGTGTGATGTTACATGATATCCACAGATCATCTATGCTTGCTCTTGATCAGGGTCTAACCTGACACTCCAAACCACTGAGCCACCTCTCCAGCCCCATATTCAGTATTTTGTTTCTCTGTATGGTTTCTTAGGTGGCCGCTGCAGAAGGAACAGCATTGCAGTCAGGCTTTCAGTGCTCTTGTCTCCCTGCCCATCCAAGACAGTCACTCTCCTAAGGTGAGCTCAGCTTCCTTGTTCTCTCCCTGCCATGGGCCCAGCCATCTGGCAGGAGTTGCTCCTGAGGCCATCCCTCTGTGGTCATCATTCATTCCTGTGCCAGTAACTCCTCTGCCCAGGTTCCCTAACTCTCTCCATCAATGGCAGCACCTAACATCTGTCAGTGATCTTGCACAAACACTTCCATCTCTGGGGTTCAGTTCATTTCTTCTAAAATGGACCAACACACAAGCTCCCTCCTCTATCAAAAAGGGAGGTGACAGAGAGAGGAGCCTTTGCATCAAGCAGCTGGGATTCTATGTCACGAGCTCACATCAATTAGCCTCCCGCCTAGGTGCACCCAATGGTTGGAGGGATGGGCTCAGAAGCCCGTTGTCTGGACCCCTTTCTCTCTCTACGGCTTGAGCCTGGGCTGCTGTAAGCAGAGCAGCAGCCGCGGTGTTGCCCTGTGTACTCTGGAGACCAGGGTGACACCTGGCTCTGAAGCTTAAGAGCTGCTGCCTTTTTGGCTCCAGGCTGTACCCCTCCTGCGACTCCACTGGTTGGCTGGGGGAGGAGGCAGAGCCACCATGCTAGCAGCCACCATGCAGTCCGAATATATGTACAGACATGCAGATGTCATAGTGGCTGAGAAAGGAGACACTGTTCTCATGAAAGAAGACAAGAGAGGCCAGGGGTGTGCCTCTGTTGGTAGAGTGTCTGACAGCATGCCTGAGGCCTTGGGTTTGATCCCAAGCACCACCTAAACCAAGCCCAGCACTTGGGAGGTGGAGACAGGAAGATCAGAAACTCAAGGTTAACCTCTGCTGCAAGAGTAAGTTCAAGGCCAGTCAGAGCTACATGAAACTGAGTCAAAGAGGAAAGAAAAAGAGGAGGAGGGAGAGGGAGAAGAGGAGGAGCAGGAGGAGGAACAGGGAGAACAGCAAGAGGAGCAGGAGGAGCAGAAAGAGAAGTTTCAGCTACCCACAAAGCACGGTCCTCATTTAAATCCTTCATTAGAGAACACGTACGGATATAATTTGGGACAAGTGGAGAAGTAGGATCAGGACTAATATTAGATCATTGATCAGCTTGGGCTGCAGCACCACAAGCTGGGCAGCATCAACACAGACCTGCAAGTCTGAGAACCAGAATGGAGGTAGAGAGGTCCAAGAGGAGCCCACCGCCCTGGTGTCCCAATACAGACCCTCTTCCTGGTTCTTCAACAGCCAGGCTTTGCCCACAGGGAGTACAGTGCCCTTCCCCATTTCTTTCTTTTCCTACATGGCCTCAAACCACTCCAGGATGGATCCCTTCATGTCCTCAGCCCCTTTCTTTACCTCCCAACATTTCAGTCCTGGGCTCCAGCTCCCACCAGTGAATTCAAAGGAACACAGCCACAGAGCCCAACACACCAGCAAAGCACCAGTGTAAATTTTTATAGATGTAGGCGTCATCTGAGGACTGAATTAAATTTCTCAAGCAAGGCAGTGGGTAGCAGAGTGTCCTGTGCTTAGGGACACAGCTGACGTAGATACAGGAGACTGGCTTGGAAATGTGCAGAGGCAGCTGTGGTAACGGTGGGCCACTGGCCAATGGGTGACAGGCAGAGGGTGGTGGGCTTATTATTCAGTCCTTGGTCCCTCCATTGTTCTGAAGGTTTGAGACAACAAGGAGCTGGGCTCTGCCTAGGATAGCAATGATGAACCGCCTGACTCCTCTTAGCCCTGAGCCCTTTGTGGTATGCCCCTGGACACATCCCTCCAAGCTTAGACCATACAGGCAGCTGGAAGATAGAGGACCCTGCGGGGGAGGAAGCTTTACCTTGGAGGGATATGAAGCAGGCCAGCCCAGCTCAGGAACAAATAGCCCCTGGGTTCTCACTGTGGCCCTCCAAGTCATCTGGTGGTAGGCACAACATGGCTGGATCAGACTGAGTCCTCACTCCTGTGGCACTTGCTTTTTGCTGAATGCCCTGTCTGGGCTATGCCTGCCCTCTGCTATCTGCGCTTGATGCCAGATAGTCTTTGAAGGGCGGCCTCATCATAGCAGAGTAGACAGAGGGACCAAACACCTGCTCCTCCATAGGAATGTCTGTCTTCCAGCCGGAGAGGTGTCTCAGCCATTAAAAAGCTAGGCTGGCAGCGGAAACACTCAGAATACATGTCTTCCACCAGCAGCAGTCAGGACAGTGAGGCTCATCAATTGTCAAGGGCCACTTGGTGACACCCAGCGCAGGGTCTCTGCTGTAAACTACACATGTGCCTCCAGCTCACTGATCCCTGTGTTCACAGGTACACAAATCTTCGGGCTTGCGTGTGTGTAGAATCAAACACTGTAAGCTAATCGTCACAAAGGTGGTCCCAGCGATAGGTCATACAAGATTGTTATTTTCTTTCTCATCATTTTGCATGTTCTCCAAATATCGAGCCTGAGTGCACTGTCTTTGAGTCAGCTGTCTGGCCACAGCACTCCTTACTCTAGGAGGGGAGCCAGGAGGTGGAAGGCTTCAGGCCAGGCTCACTCATGCCCTAAGGGACCTGTGGGCATGCGGCCTTCTCTTCCTCAGCTGGAATCATTGCTTCTGGGGGCAGCAGAGGTTGTGATCACCCAGCGTGGCTCCTCTCTCCAGGTTCCAGAGTCCATCTCTAGCATGCACACCTCACTCTGGCTGCTCAGAGCCTGGCCCTTATTGCTAAGAGACAGCCATGCAATGCCTTTAGAGCTGTGCTTCTAGCTTGGAGCTGAGTTAATGAAAAAGAAAGAAAGAAAAGAAACCAAAATAGAAGCATGTGCATAGTCGGAAGCTGGGGCGAAGCAGTTCCCTTGGAGTAGCTCCCTGCAGATCCAGGGAGGCAGGCCCTGGCCAGGCTGCACCCCAGCTTTGCATCTTAATCAAGGATAATTACAGGAGGCCTGGGCTTCTGCTGGGTGGGAGAAGCCTGTCCCAGCTGCTTCTCACCCACACCTGCTCTCTGTGGCAGAGCAGAAAGGACCCTTGGCAAACGTCTGGCTCTAGTTCCTGTTGTCCATAGGGAAACTGAGGCCGTGGGAGCATGTGAGGCTCTTCCCTGAGAGTAGATCAAGCCAAGGGAAGATCGAGTGTGGGAAATAGCTGCATTTGACCCAGAGAGACTGGGACACTTTGAAACCGCCCGTGTAGCCTCTGAGACCAGTGAATCAAGTAATGACCCCAAGTCACAGGACTGAGCTCAAGCCTTCCTCCTCTCCGTAATCCTAGCCCGACTCCTGGTAAGGCTGTCTCCACTATGGGAGTCCCAAGTAGCTTGTATTCCCTTGCACTCGGCATGGTGGCGAAGCTTGATTGGTTGGGTTGCTGTCTATCTATACCACTGGTCAGTGGAGATGGAGACGGAGAAGTAGTGTCACATGGCACCTGCTCACCTTTGTCACAGCGGACAGGGGTGAGGTAGAAAGAAGGGAAGAGATTTTCCAGAAAGACACCTGCATCTAGAGAGGGAGGTGGCCAGGATCACAGCTGTCCTTCCCGGAGCCAGGTCAGACTGGAGAGAAGGATGTCTCCGACAGGCATCGGATCTGCTCTGAGATTTGATCTCCAATCCCCCTGCTCCCTACATAGTAGTCCTGTCAGGATGCCTCATTTTTGTTATGCTAGCTTCCATCCAGGCAGCACTGCCTCAGTGCCCTTCCTGGCAGGCTCTCTATGCTGATCCATGTCTCCAGCCACACATTCTCCAGCCAGCTGTCCCCTGTCAACCCATGTAAGAACCGCATAACCCAATCTCCTGATATGTCTCCAGATAAAGGGACCAGCCATGTCTCCTCTTCACCATCTCAACCCACCCCTGAGACTCAAGTGGAAACCTAGGCACATCCTAGGGACCTTTTTCTCCTCCATCTGTAGTCCCCACATGCTGATACGTGCTTTCCTCCAGGCGACCCACCCTGTTTTCCTAACCACGACATCCACCTGCTTTCTGTGAAACAGAGAAGACTTTTGAACTGGAAAAAGGTGTAGATCATGCCAGCTGCAGGATGTGGCCAGGACCTTAGTGATAGAGGTGGGCTGCACTCTGAGAGACCCTTCGAGCTGTTGGGAAGGAAGAAGCCCTTCTGTCAGGGAAGCTTTTGACAAGTAACTAGGAAGCAGCACACGAGAGACTTGAGGACTTGGAGACCCCAAAAAGAGAAAACTTTGAGGTACCAAGGGACACAAGCTGTGTCTATACAGCTCTTCTGCGCCCTTCATCTCTTCCTCCGCCTCTGTGTCTTTTTCTTTACTACGTGTTTATTTCTCCTCTCTGTTTCACCATTTCCTCTCTCTCATGTCTCTCTATCTCTCGATTACTCCTCTCTATGTCCTCTGTGTGTGTGTACGTGTGTGTGTGTGTGTGTGTGTGTGTTGCTTTTTCCACCCCTCCTTCTTCCTCTTTAGCTGGGTTCTGTGCAGAGCTGTCGCCAGCAGGACTCTCCCTCTGATCTTCTGGTCCCCAGTGGGTGGCCCACCCCTGTTTTGCACACCCCATCCAAACTACCTAGCTCTCAAGGGGGCAGATGGCTGATGCCGCCAGTCCTGTGGGCAAAAGGTCACGTTCCCTCTCCCTCCCTTCCATCACCTTGCCCAGGTCATTGTCAAAATCTCAGAAACCATTGATTTCCAGGCTCAGCTGAGCTCCTAGCCTAGTGTGGAAGGAGCAAGCCCCACAGGCAGATGAGAAGCTGTACTCACAGCAGGCTCTGGGGAGGACCAGCACTGGGAAGACTTCTGGGTAGCTGGTTAGGCTAGAAGCTGAGATGACAGAAGCCCAGTGTCTCTAGGAGACAGACAGGAAACACTTTGAAAAGCTCTGGGGAACTAGAGCAGAAGAGACAAGACTGACTGGCACTCAGGGGCCCAGGAGCAGAAGTGGGGTCCTTGGAACTTACAGGTCATGGGCCCTGCAGTGTGATGCAGCAAGTCCTGCCCACCCTAGGCTGTCCCGTGAAGCCAGGCAGCACGAGAAGCCCCTCTATTTTGGCTACATTGAGACTGTGCAGATTTAATGAATTAATTCCCCAAATTACTGAATCAATACCTAATTACAACCACAGGCAAATCTGACAGCCTGAGAGCTAGCCTCTGTAATCACTGCTTTTAGGCAAGAAACCGAGTTCAGAGAGGTGATGTCACTCCCCTAAGTGCATAGCTACCAGCTCAGGGAGGGTGGGTGGGAAGGGGGGGGCTGCCAGGCACTGTCACTGGGGAAGAGGCTGGGGGTGGAGGGTAGGAAGAATATGGGGCTGTCAGCAACGAGCCTTTGCACCCCGCACCCCACGCTGTGTTTCCTGCACCCCTGTACTGTGCATGCTGCAACCCACAATTATTGCACCCTGCACCCCACTCCCATGGTACCCTGCACCCATGCTGTACACACTGCATCCCTGCATTTCTGCACTGTGCACCCTGAACCCCACACGCATTACACCCCCAACCCCGAACTGTGCACCATATACCCCGCACTATGCTCTCTCTCTCTCTGTGCCCTGTAGCAGACAAACTGCTCTGTGGACCCAGAAACTTGTCTCCTGCATCCTGTGGCCCTGGACTGGCAACCCTGCACCCCCCACTTTGCATCTCAGGTGTAGGCAGTTTTCATACTGCTCAGGCAAGAGGCCCAAATAGCTCCAGCTGCAAGCAGGAGGGTCGCAGGAAATGCGTGCTGCCCCCGATCTCTCATACATTTAAGGGAAATTTTGGTCCAGCCTGGCAGAGTGACTACAGAAGATGTAATCAAGTGGCCACTGTCCTCCCTAATGGCCTCGCTAGCCTCAGCACTTGCCTGGTGACCAGCAGCCCCTCGGTGAAGGGACTCCCATGGAGACATCCAACCTGTTAAAGGGCTGCTTGGCTCCTGGCAGAGGGGCTCCCCTCGTTGGCAGAGGTGCAGCCCAGAGGCGCAGGCCTGCTGTGTGACCTAAGCTCTGGAGGGGAAGCACCTACTGAGAAGCGGAAGGGTTGCAGGAGGGCTGGAGAGGTGGCTCAGCAGTCAAAAGCACTCGCTGCTGATTTAATTCCAGGAACCCATATTCACAATCGTCTGTAACTCCAGCTCCAGGGGAACTGATGCCCTCTTTTGCTATCCATGAATACCCACACTAATGTGAACATACCCACACACGTCCACACACACACACACATATATATATATTTATAATTTAAAATGATAAAAATTAAATTAAAAAAAAAATAAAAACAAGCAGGACCTGGAAGCCAATAACGAGAGGATCTGGGTGGGAGGATGGGGGTTGGGGCACAGAGTTTTAAACCACAGAGACTGAGGGTGGTAGGGTCAGGAGTGTGCAGTGGTTATAGACGACTCTTGACCAGCACAGGCTGGGGGAGACACGGAGGACTGGAGAAGAAACTGATAGTGCTTCTTTGTGGTTCTGGCTTATCTGCGGTGCTCAGGGTGTAGCCAGGAGCCTCGAGCATGCTGAGCACACACTTTGCCAACGAGCCTGCACTCTAGTGCTAGCCAGTGCAGCAGCCTGCAGCACTCAGGACATCATCAAGATACAGGGCCAGGAGAGGGCCCAGGAAAGGCAGAAGGCACATCTGGACAGGCAGATAACTCCATGGAAGCTTCCCTCCCAGTGGACATTTGGAGGTTTGAAAATAAAGCACAGAGGTCCGTTTACTCTGATAAAAGCAAACAATGGTAGAAGAGTCTAGAAAGAGACAAAAAAAAAAAAAAAAAAAAAAAAAAAAAAAAAAAAAAGGCAGGGAAGGGAGATTTGGAACCAGACTTCAGCCATGACCACTGGGTCAGAACCCAGCATCTGGGTCTTCACTTAGATGGAAGAGCCTGGAGGAGGGAAGTTTGGAAGTTGGCACAGCTCTAAAGAGACTCCAGGATAAGGATATGGAAGATAATTCACCCACCAGCGGCGAGGCAGGGGCTCCACTTGAAGGGTGGTGTCTCGGGATAAGAAGTTTTTGTTGGCCAGGTGCGGTAGTACACGCCTGTAATCCTAGCACTCTAGGAGACAGAGGCAGGCAGAGTTTTTTGAGTTTGAGGCCAGCCTGGTCTACAAAGTCAGTCCAGGACAGCCAAGGCTACACAGAGAAATCCTGTCTCAAAAAGGAGAAGAAGAGGAAGAAGAAGAAGAGGAAGAAGAAGAAGAAGAAGAAGAAGAAGAAGAAGAAGAAGAAGAAGAAGAGGAAGAAGAGGAAGAAGAGGAAGAAGAGGAAGAAGAGGAAGAAGAGGAAGAAGAGGAAGAAGAGGAAGAAGAGGAAGAAGAGGAAGAAGAAGAAGAAGAAGAAGAGGAAGAAGAGGAAGAAGAGGAAGAAGAGGAAGAAGAGGAAGAAGAGGAAGAAGAGGAAGAAGAGGAAGAAGAGGAAGAAGAGGAAGAAGAGGAAGAAGAGGAAGAAGAGGAAGAAGAGGAAGAAGAGGAAGAAGAAGTTGTTTTTGTTGGGACAAGATAACAGGATGTGCAGCCAAGGTCAAGGGTCCTGGGAATTTTGCTGGTGGTGGGCAATAGACTCCAGTGGCCCTCTAGAGGGTTTGGAGGGTGAAAGTATGGGCACCTGGGTTCAGAAAGCCTTGGGATCAGAGCAAGCAAGAGGGGTGGCATTGGTGCAAGTTTGACAAAGGATGCAGACAGTCCCAGGGTTGGAACAAGTGACAGAGAAGGCCAGGTTCCTCTGACTCCATACTTGAGCGTCTATCACAGGTACACGTTCAGCCATGCATGCACACAGCAAAAACAAGCCCTCCCCTGAATGATCATTTCCACATTTCATAGAGGATTAAACTGGACCCACGAAGGCCGTCCCAAAGTTTAGCACTGCAGCCATCTCTCTCGGGTCCTATGACCTCACTTGCACCTGCTGGCCTTGCCTAACCGTGGCCTAACAGAACTTAGCCCGATCTGGGAACTGATTAGTGGCATTGTTCAGGAGCAAGGCAGGCATTTCATTTCCTCTCTGCTGTGGGCACTGCCTGCCCTCTGCAGCCTGCATCAGCCATGGCCCCTTGCCTGGGCTCTGGATATTAAACTGCCGGTGGCTGCTGGAAATCTGCCTGTAAGAACATTTCCTTTCACAACCAGACAGAACCTCCCCTGCCCTCATCCATGTGTCTGGATGTGTAGAGCTGTTGCTATGTCTGAATCCAGCTCTCTGCCAGCATCAAGGGGTCCCAGCACAGAAGACCTCCAGGAGACCGGAAGTCCCATACCCCAAACCCTTTCCCTCCTGCTGGTAAGGCTGTCAGTGACTTTAGGAGCAAAGCCTACTGGGTAAAATGCTTACCTGAGCAAGCAGGAAGGACCCTGAAAATAGTTTTCTTGTTCCCTAAAGGGGCCGGAAAAGACTTTCCCTCCATCCACCTTACCTTTTTCAATATACCTTTCATGGAAGTCACCTTGCAGCCATAAGGGTGATGTGTCTGTGGCCAGCTTGTGTACCCAGGCCAGGGCCTGAGATGGGAGGAGACGGTTGAGGCTCTACAGTCTGGTTGCTCAGAGTTCCCTGGGACTCAAAACAAGCCTGAGTCCTGTAGTTTATACTGGTTTCAGGTGGTCCACTCATCACTCATAGTGATACGCCTTCAGAATCTCAATCTACACATGCAGAAAACAATCTACATGTGAGGTTTTCTCTCCATACGAGATAGGGCCCAGAACCTTCCAAGGTCATGATGGGAAGACTATCTATCTATCTATCTCTCTGCCTGTCTACAGCAAGCAGGTGATAGACAGACAGACAGATAGATAGACAGATAGATAGATAGATCCCCTTTAGGGAGGCCCATAACTTTCCAGCACAAAAGGACTCAGGCAGCACCCTTGTTGGCAGAGGTCTTCATAAGCCCTCCCCAAAACACAGTGTTCAAAAGGGCCATACTGAACATTAGCAGGTGTAGGCAAATGTTTGGCAGGAGCCAGCACTCCCTACCTGGCAGATGGGACCCATGTAGGTTTTATTTGGGATAAGGCTCCAGAAGCCAGTCAGGTAGAGTGAGGAGGCACAGGGAGGCAGGAACAGGGGGGAGGTCAAGGCCTAAGTCTAGTATTGTTTTGCCTAGAGCCATGTGGGGCCCCACGAAGACCTGTCTCCCGGGGTCTACACTCCCCACGGAGACACAGTCCTGGTCTTGACTCCTTGGTCACGAGGAGAAAGTCCATCTTAGAAGACACATCCAAATAGGGTTCTTGCCTGAGCCATGCCTGTTCCAGCTGCCTTCTGCCCTCTGGATACCTAGCTCATGGCTCACAGCTCACAGCAGGTTCCGCCCAGTCCTGGACCATGCATGCGCACTGAAGCCATCTGATCTCAGACTGTGGTGGTCAGTTGCTGGCTCTGAGATGGCAGCATCAATCATCCTCTAATTAAATACCAAGCTCTCCAGGCCTCCAAGCTCTGCAAGAAGGCTATAAGTGAATGACCTGCCTCCAGTGCCCTATGAGGGTAGATCTTAGCGCCAGCAGCAGCAGTTAGGGCACAGAGGGAGCTGGTCAAGCCAAGGCTTGAGGCAGCCTCATGGGGAGCAGAAGGCCAGAGAGATCACAGACTGTGCCCAGGTTCCCTGCTCTACCTGCCCCATCCCACACTTGCTGCTCAGCTGCAAGTTTTCTAAACAACAAACACAGTGGCACAGTGAAGCCATTTTTATCAGACTACAGAGCTGGCCACACTAGTCTCTGGATTCCTCCTGCCTCAGGAGCCCCAGGGGTCCCTATGCCTTTAATGTGTGACTTTCCGGCTTCGGTGCAGCCAGGACCCATCTATAGGAGCACAGGGAGAAACAGGAGAGTGGAGATGGGAACCACTCCGGCCCAGTAGCACAGCTCTAGTGCTGGTAGCCTGGCTCTCAATGTGGCCCAACATGAGTAATGAGGCCTCATCTGCTGGGATCGATGGCTTGTTTCTGATTAACCCATCATGGAGCCAGCTGTGCCCACACCAGCCCTGCAACAAGTAAGCAAGTCACGCTCGCCAAGTGTGGAGGCTGAAGGCTCAGCCCTCTGCTGTGAATAGACAAAGAGCCCTAGATATTGGTGTAGTATAGGTGTTCCTTTGAGGCCACAAGGGGCATTGAGCCAAAGGCCCAGCCAGCAGCACAGAGGGCTCTCTAGTTTCCTGCTATGTGGCTCTGGGCAAGTCACTAAACCTCTCTGGTCCCCACAGGTTTTCACTCTTCCAGGAGCAGCTGCAACACCTCAGAGGTAAAAAAGAAGAGGCTGTGCCCTTCCAAGATCGTGATTATCTCATGTTCCTCCTCATTGAGGCAGGGACTCCCAGGTGGGAACTCCCTGGACCACCGTACCCCTCCAGCCTGTTTTCTTGTCTCTACAGTAGGAATAAACCTAATGCCATTTGTTTCCTCATGTACAATACAGGAGCCCAAGTAGGAGCAGAAGGGGCCAGTGGAGACACTGGAAGAGAGTGGCCTGTGCTCTTTTGGCCTGGGCCCCCTCAGGTATAATAGTATAATACAGAGTCACCACGAAATTAGGTGGCATGAGGAGCACTGGGCTGTTAGATGGAGATCCCAGGACACCTGGACAGAGGCAGATGAGCAGGGATGCCGCCTGGAGAAGAAAGGTGAGCTGGACAAATCAGTGGAGGGGGAATCCTGATCAGAACATCAGCCTCAGGTGCCATTTGTGTCCCCTGGAGCTCTGGGTTTAGGGTGTCCACTGGCAAGAAAAGGTTACACGAAGGATATGCGGTCTTCAGGGCTTTCTGCAGTATGAAGGACCTCCAATCAGCCCCTCCACCCTCCTCACTCCGATTCCCCCTTTATCTTGCTTCTCTCCCCTGGAAGATATTATGACCCTTATGTGGCTCTGAAGCTGGAGAACCAAGACCCTGGCCTCTCTCAAACAGTGCCAGGTCTCAGGGCTGCCTTTTGTCATGACTGGCAGTCACCAGACATGACCCGGGAGGAGTTGTCCATCCCATTGCTGCCAGCTCAGCTCCAGGACGCCTCAGGTTCTACCTTGGAGAACCTATTTCCACAGGATGAAAGGAGAGAGTGCTAAGGCTATGGGGGGCACAGTGAGGCCATGGAGGCACACTTGACTATAGCCATGGGTTACACTATGGCCACAGGAGGGACACAGTAAGGTCACAGAGACCACCATGCACAGGCCAAGCCATAACCTCTCTGTCCTAGGAGACAGACCATTCTCTCAGGTCCCACCACAGGGACTCTGCTGCCCTCTAGGGCCAGTCATTGCTTCAGGAGCCAACTCACTACTATGGACACTGGATCCTCCTTCAGGCTTTACCTCCACTTATCAGCCTACTTCATACATACATCCAGTTTTCCACCCATAAACTCATAACTATTGGTCATCTTTCTTAGGATTTCTATTGCTTTGATAAGACACCATGAGCATAAGAAACTTGGGGAGAAAAGGGTTATTTCCCTGGCACTTCCATATCATAGTCCATCATCAAAGGAGGTCAAGATAGGAACTTAAACAGGGCAGGAACTTAAAGGCAGAAACTGATGCAGAGGCTATAGAGGGGTGCTCCTTTCTGGCTTGCTCTTTGTGACTTGTTCAGTCTGTATTCATATAGAATCCTTTACATTTAGTTTCAGCCACAAGACTGAGCTACAGCTGCCGGAGGTGTAGGGGAAAGGAGGGGTGTCCATGCTGGACCTGGGTGCACCTGCTCTGCACTCTCCCTTGCTCTTCCCCTAGCTAGAGGCTGGTGGTGGCAGGAGCCTTGGGGGAGACAGCCACCATGTGACAGTGAGGACCTGAGAATCATAGCGTGAGCCAGGACAATGTGCCAGGAAGGTTCCTTCACAAGAAGTGAATGCCCACTCCACTTGAGATGTTGCCTATTTGGGGTCTCTATCTCAGCAGAGCTGAGGCTCCTGTAGCTGACAGAAGTAGACATGGTCATACCCAGTGGACAGAAAGGACTATAGAACCACCAGAGCACGGACTGACTTTGTCACACGCCTTAGATGGCCAGTGAAGCCTAGCTGCTATGTCAGCCTTAATATGGGGGTGCAACCCACAGAACAGGACTCTCCCCAGGAGGAGAGCTGAGGTAGGGAACCAAGAAGCCACCTCCCAAGGGAGAATCCTTCAAGTCAGGCAGACGTGTTTGCAGCTCCCAGTAGCCAGGCACTCAGGAAAGCCAGGCTCGGGAATGGCCAGCTGCAGCCTGGATTTCAGAAAGGCCTCTGGACAGCTCAGCAGTACTTTGAAGGGCCATAAAACACAAAGCCATCGATAGAAGGAAAATACTGAGGACTTCATCAACACCTCCTCTGCCAATGTTAATTACATTCACTTTTTAATTATCATTGACCGCTCCAGACTCCCGCCAGAGCAGATGGAAATTTCTGTTCTTAGAATGACGTGCTTCACGTGATGGTCCCATGGGCTGCAGGAGCCAGGTACTGGGAGCGGCTCAGCACAGTAGGGTAGGGGTGCCAGGGAATGATGTGGGGGAGGAACCTCTTTGCCTTCCAGGAACATGGATGCCATTCATGACGCATCTCTGGCCCTCTCACTCCAACCTGCCTGAGGAACATGGTCACCTGTCCTCACAGGTTGGGGGGCTAGGACCTGCCTACCCTGTGCCCTTAACTGCAGTGACTCGGTGCTAGCCTCATTATGATTTGTCCCCCACTAAAGAGCCTCCCCTGGCTCCTCATTACTCAGGACAAACTCACGGTTTCTGGGCATGGCTCCATCTCCTGAGAGCTGCATGTGAACCTCGGTGCCTCACTGAACCATTCGGCGCCTCTGCTTTCTCTTTCATGAGGCAGGATTGATGTTCTCAACCTCAGAAGATTGGAGAAGGGTCGAAGCAGCTAGTTCATAGGCAGGCCCAGCCCTGGCCCACCGCAAAGCAAGGACCCCATGATTCTGAAATCCTGATGTCTCATCATCATCTCAGTGTGACAGATGCCCCTCAGGCATTCACAGGTCATCACATCTCCCCTGCTGCCCCCACTGCTAAAAGCCCTCTGAGCTTGCCATCCTCTCCCCGGAGCTTGGCTGTGCCTTCGAGTCTGAATACTTCAGCTCTGCCTTCCCAGGCTAAGCCTCACCTGGTTCCCCATACGTGGCAGGCTCTGGTCTCCACGCCATCTTGTCTGTGAGTGGTTAGATCTGCTCTGGAGACAGTGGTGTGTGATGCGGAGGCAGCCCACTGGATGAGAGGTCAGTGGGCTCTGTCTGTGATGAGAAGGAACCCACCTACTGGAGTGCCCCATTAAGCGGAAGGCTTCAGTGGGCAGGTACCTGGGTCATGTGGAGGTTACCTTGCTGAGAGCCTCGGGTGGGCACCATGTCAGGTGACCAGTGCTAACTGAGGTAGAAGAGTTCAAGAGCCAGCCCAAGGGACGGTAGCCAATATAACTCTGGGCCAATCGGGAAGCTCCTTCTTGTCAGTCCTTGCCCGCATTTTTATAAACAGCAGGAGACTGGCCCTTCATGTGAGTCGCTTGGGAGGCCACTCCTATCCCTGTCCCAGGTCCGTGTGTTCTGAGCCAGGCCAGGCTGGGGCAGAGCCAGGCACATCCATCTAACACTGATGTACAATTAATGCAGAGGTCAGATCAACAGCCTGAGTGTTTGCAGGAGGGGCGAAGGCTGCTTGGAACGATGCCTTTGGACAGGCTGTCAAAGGTACACTGGAGTCCTCACCAGCGAGGCTCCGTGGGCCTCAGCCTGGGCAAGAATCATCTTAGGGAACGGCCAGCATGTCCAGAAATCCAGAGGGGACAAGGAGAGTGACCTAGAGAGACTGAATGGACACTGACTACTGAGGGGAGAGAGGGCTGGGAATGGAGGAGGCAGAAAACCAACCAAATAAACAACAATGACAAAAAAAAAAAAAACAACCATCACTGGAGAAATGGATAGGAGATAGATGGAGCAGGAGGTGGACCTAGTCACTCAGAGACTGGGGTGTCCAGGGAGGGAACCTGGGAAGCAGAAACAGGGCCTGAGAGTGATAGCAGGTGTGGTTAGGAGACTCCAAGGCCACCTGGGTACCTTTCAGCTTGTGCTTGTATTTGACCTCCTACCTCTGCCTGCAGAATGGCAGCAACGCTTAGGCCTCAGCCCCAGCCTGACCGGCCTCACGGGAGTGCAGGCACAGACACGGCTCCTTCCTTCCACCCGCAGCAGCCTCGCTGAGATTCCCCACTCAGACAACGCCAGGATTCTTGACTTCGCTCCTGAAAAGAATTTCAAGACAGGCCAGTGTGAAGCAGGGCTGGGGTTTATTACAAGAGACTTTAACATGGTTTTAATCACAAGCACTTGACGCAGAGTCCTTTCCTCTCTGGGAAAGGACAGCACACACCCTTGGGTTTCTCAAGGGAGAGCCATGCCCAAGAGCCTTAGGAGTAGCTATGTGTGCAGCCTCAATGGGCTCTACAGCTCCATCTCAGAGGCTTCTCAGAGACCTTTCCTCTTTCCCTCTCTGGTAAAGGAAATCACTGGGTGGCTCCTGAGATTTATCCTCTGATGAAACAAAGTCACGAGTCACACCAGAGTTGAGAAGTGTTTCCCTGTAAATGGAGATTCCAAGCTCGCTTCTGAGAGTCCCAGAAATTTTGCGGTTTCCAGGTGGGAAAAAAGAGACAGCCACCTTTGTTCATATGCAGTCAGGATTTAGGCATGGATCATTCATTGCCATCTATGATGCTCATTTGAAACCTCTCTGTGAAAGGAGTATCGATTGCCCCTGCCTGTGACCCTTCCAGGAATGGTGATAACCACACTAGAATTCTTGACTAGGCTGACAGGAGGCCTCAAGCAGACTCCCGTCCCACACCCCTGTAATCTCCCCACCTTTCCACCTGCCTCACCACACAGCTGACTTATGGAACAAACTTGGGCTTGTTGTTTGTTTTTTGTTATTTTTTGTTGTTGTTGTTCTTTGTTTTTGAACATTTCTCTATTTGCAGCAAAATTAGGCTGACAAGCCCAAGTTCCCTGCTGGCCCCATGACCCTACTGTGGAAGCACATAGAAAGCCATATTGTCAGCTCTCAGGAACCAACAACCATGCTGAAAATGAATGAAAGTCTACACTGCACCCAGAGCCCATATCTACCTACTACCCTCGGGTTCAGACCTCACCTGGCACGGAGGCTTCGG
This sequence comes from Meriones unguiculatus, assembly GCF_030254825.1. Classification (NCBI taxonomy): domain Eukaryota; kingdom Metazoa; phylum Chordata; class Mammalia; order Rodentia; family Muridae; genus Meriones; species Meriones unguiculatus. The sequence continues at coordinate 29,106,079 of NC_083360.1, read as the reverse complement.
GTTGCCTGGGTTTCCTCTTAGAGGTGACAGTCTCTCAGCAGAAACTGTCTTTGAAAGCCTGAGGCTTACTGACCAGGGCTGGGCAGGGCTGGGCAGGACTGGGCAGGACTGGGCAGGGCTGAACAGGTCATCACTCAGTGGAACTTGTCCAGCCTGTCTTTCCTGGTGGGTTTGTGGGCTCCTGAGAGGAGGAACAGAAGTAGCACAATACTGTCATCCCACTGGGGCCACCCCATCGGCCTGAGTCCTCACCGGTGCTGTGGGCTTCGATGGCCTAGATGTAACCCGCTTTTTCACTCCTCTAGATGAAAGTTGCTATGTACAACCCATGGCCAAGAGTGGGGGTCAAGGCCCCTCCTCAAGAGCAGGGAAATGGTGACATTTGTGTGGCATTCCTCTGTGTGGAAGGTGACATTGTCTTCCTTTTCATAAATTCAGCCCCTTACTGTGGCCTGGCCTTGTGGCTTTCTCTCTGATATTCTGGGTGGCAGTCCTGTGGCACTTTGTTCTCCATCATTCTGCCTCTGGCCACAGGGACTCTCAGCTTGCTCTAGTGATCTGGGACATGCTTTGGTTGAACTTGTCCCTGCTTTCTGCCCTACAAGGTGTCTGAGTATTAACTTGTGTCTCCTGTCTCAAGCATAGAGTCACCCATTTCCCCCCAGAAACCTCAGTTTTCCTTGAGGAGAGGCATTAGGCCCTGATATCCAGGCTCAGCAGAATTAAGTTTTAGATGACTGTCAATTGGCACAAGGCTGGCCACAAAGGCATCACCACCTGCTGGCGGTGGCACTGTGCGAAGCTGCCCCTGGGTCTGCCTCTCTTGGCCCATGTTTGGCCATAGCAGAGATGACTTCATGGCCACCTACCTAGGTTTTACTAGCCATCAAAGAGACTTGCGCACTTGCACAGGAAAGGGAGCAGGAGCATGGAGCGCCATAAGCCTGAATGTGACATCAGTGTGAGGACATAGCTGGTGGCCTGGGCGGTGTTACCCTTTCTGGTACAATACCCAGAAACAATAAATGACTTCAGGCCAGCCCCTCTGCAGGTGTCCACAGCTGGCAAGGGCATGAAAGGCAACAACTAACAGGAGGGATCCGGTCTACCCTTGACTGGCAGGGTGACTGCAGTTTGAATGAGAAAAGTTTCCTTTGTGCTCATGTGTTTGAACTCATGATTCCCCAGTTGGTGGTGCTGTTTGGAGAGGTTCTGGAACCTTGAGGAGACAGAGCCTTGATAGAAGGGCTTCACTGGGGGAAAGGCTTTAAAATTTACCCTGCCTACAAGATATGCGGAGAAAAAGATAGAGCAGAGATTGAGGGAATATCCAACCAATGCCTGGCCCAACCTGAGACCCACTCTTGGATGAGAGCCAACCCCTGACACCATTAAAGATACTCTGCTATGATTGGAGAAAGGAGCCTAGCATAGTCATTCTCTGAGAGGCTCCACCTAGCTGCAGATGGAAACAGACTCTGAGACTAACAGCCAAACATTAGGCAGAGCATGCAGAATCTTGTGGAAGGGGAGAAGGACAGATAGAAGGACTCAGAGGGGACAAGAACTTCAGAAAAAGACCAACAGAGGTCAAATAACCTGGGCCCAGAACGGGCTTACAAAGACTAAAGCACCAACCAAGGGCCACGCTTGGCCTGGACCTAGGCCCCCTACACACACACACACACACACACACACACACACACACACACGATAGTCAGCTTTGCCTGCATGTGGGTGCCCTAGTAAGGGGAACAGGGGCTGTCTCTGACAGGGACTTCGATTATGACTGTCTGGCAGAGCTGCCTTGCCTGACCTCAGTGGAAGATGATGTGCTCAGTCCTGATTCGACTTGATGTTCTGGGGTGGGTTGTGCTCCCCTTTTCTGGGAAGTAGAGGAGGGGAAAGAGAGGGAGGAGGGAGAGAGGTGGGAACCAAGAGGAGAGGAAGGAGGTGGATACAATCAAGATGAAAAGTGGCGAATAAATAAAAGAAAACACAATAATGCTTAGACTATGACTATAAAAAGAATTATAGCCTCACCCTGCTTCTCATTGTCTCCCTCTCTTTGATTCTTATGTGTGGATGAAAAGGCTCAGTAAGTGCCATGTTAGAAGAGAAAAAGAGAGAGCAGCTTTCTAGGCCCCCCACCTTGGCCTCCTGTCTCCCCAGGGCTGACCCAATCCTGATTTTTTTTAACTATGTGTTTGGGTGAGGGGTACATGAGTACAGGTTCCTGTGGAGGACAGAGGAAGCAGATCCCCCTGGGGCTGGAGTTACATGTGCTTGTGAGCTACCTGACGGGGGTGCTGAGAACTGAACGCCAGTTCTCTGCAAGAGCAGTACACTCCCTTAACCTCTGAGTCGCCTCTCTAGCCCCAACCCTGACTTCTACCAGTGAGCTGGGTTTGGGGTCACCTGCCCTGGTGCTTTATGTAAATGAAGCCAGGTCTCAGAAGGCTCAACACCAAAGCAATGGTGGCACCAATGGTATTAAGTGGGGTTCTCCAGAGTAGTAGAAGTGAAAGAAAGATAGATGGTAGATAGAAAGATGGCAGAAAGATAGATAGATAGATAGATGATAGATAGATAGATAGAGGATAGATAGAAAGATAAATAGGTAGATAGATGATAATATATTATTTTATATATCACATGTACCTGTAAAACACCCCTAAAGGTAGGCCTGGGGCCCTCTGGCTGCCTGGTGTAGCTACTACTGCACCCCCATGTACTTTTGCCTCCCTCAGGTGCTTCTCTGAGTCCTGCACACACCTGCCACCCGGAGTGTACTTCCTTTCCTGGCTGTTCAGGTTGGCTAAAGCTAATTACAGTCCTTTGTTTGAGGGAGAGCTTTGCTGCCCCCTGCCGACTACTCTCGGGGGAGCCAGACTCATTTCCCCTTGCAAAAGTGAGGAGGAAATGAACAGTTTCTTAACGAACAATTGGATAGCCCTGGGACAGAGCCAGGCTTTGGACTGTGGGAGCCTAGGAGGTTAACACCTGTCTTTGTCGTTTGCTTTCTTTCTCTGCCACAAGGGGTTGCCACAGCATTCCTTGGAAGAGTACACATACACAGTACGTCCATCCCTGTGCAGAAACTGAGGCAGGGGGAGCTGACCCTGATCCTGTACAGAAGGGGTGCCGACCCCAGTCTCTGCACAAGAAAGGGGACTGACCCTGATCCCTATACAGGAGGGAAGTTAATTCTGATCCATGCACAGGAAGGCTGACCCTGCCCCATCCCTGCATAGAAGTGAACAGAGGAACTGACTAACCCCTGCACAGCAAAGGAGGCTGACCTTGACCTCTGCACAGGAGGGGAACTGATCCTGACCCCTGTACAGGAAAGAGGGAGGACCCTGACCCCTGCACAGGAGGTGAGCTGACCCTAAACCCTGAACAGGAGGGGAGCTGACCCTGACCTCTGTACAGGAAAGAGGGATGACCCTGATCCATGTACAGGAGGAGAGCTGACCCTGACCCCCTGAACAGGAGGGAAGGGAAGGAGTGGTCCAGCTCTCTGAACAGAGGAGAGCTAATCTCTGCCCAGGAGGGAGGCGAGAAGACACGTGTCCACTGGTGCCCAGTGCCACTGCTCTGCTGTCCCAGGGGTCTGCTTAGAGATGCAAAAGCTAGCTGCTTCTCCTTCTGCCTTACAGTTTCATCAAAAGTGAGTCCTGGCCAGATGGGGTTGCTTTGGGATTACAGAGACCTGTTGGCATCTGGAGTGGGGGAGGAGGAGAAGCCTGTTGCTTCAGCAAAACCTGAAGCGGGCCTGAAACAGAGGCCCAGCTCCCCTCCCCCCCATCCTGCCTCCTCAGCTGTATTAGCAGAGCCGAAGGACCCATGTGGAAAGGACAGCTGTGAACTCTGGGTCACTCTGCCCTCAGGATTCCAAATGATCCCACAGAGACACTGAGGGAGCTGGCTCACAGCCTGGGAAACCATCAGCTCCAACACCCAGGTCTGCTGAGTCCACACAGGGTGACCCTCTCCCCGCAACGCATGCCAGGTTCAAACCCTGAGCACTGGAGCCATGGCTTGAAGGTGAAAGGCTGGCCTCACCTGTATCCAGCACTAACTACAAACACATACACACACACACACACACACACACACACACGAACCAAAACATCCTGAGTGGCTGAGAAAAAGTAAAGGACAGAAGCAGGACAGGACAGGGAGCTGCTGGGGACCTGGGGTGTCTATATCAATCATCTATCTCTTGTGGCCCTCAGGGAATAGCCCAGGGATTCTTTTGGACATTTTTTCACTCTTGGTCAGTGTATGCCCTGGACAGTGTAGAGAGGCCTGGAGATGGACCCCTGGGGAAGTAGGTCCAGGATGACCCCAGAATGCAAGGTGCCTGCTCAGGTCCTCTGTAGTGTTTGAAACGTGCATCCAATGCTAGCCACCCCCTCACTCCACTTACCTCTAGGGATCCTGGAAATTCCTCAGACCATTTCTGGGCCGTTTGAGTAGCTCTGGTGAGCCTACTCCCTCAAGACCAGGACCATGGGCCTTGTGTGGAACAAAGGGACAGAGAGCAAGGCCACTGGGACAGAGACAGTGAGGCTGGTGAGAGGACTCAGGACAGGAAGTCTGGAGGACCTCTATGGGAGGATGGAGTCAAGTGTCCACCGTGTGTGGAGCCCATGGTAAGGACCAGGCTGTCTGTGAGGAAAGAGGCTCATAGGTGGACCCCACCCTGCCCTACAGATAAGAGAAGTCCTCAAAACTGTGGTCAGGTTGCCCAAAGACCATCTCCATCCAAGTGGCCAGAGACCCTGGAAAGAGAAACCCAGCCCATACTTCTAAATAGAGCAGAGAGTCCAGGCCTTGGGCAGCCCAGGCTGCTCTGGGGCAGGGTCCCTGCTCAGTCCCTGCAAAGGTCATTTAAGAACACACACACACACACACACACACACACACACACACACACACACACACACTTATTCTTTTCTCATACATTACATCTGATGTCAGTTTCCCCTCCCTCTACTCCTCCCAGCTCCTCCCCCTAACACCTCTCCACCTCTCTCCCTTAGAACAATTCCTCCTCCCTTTCCCTTTAAAAAAAAGGGGGGGGGGTCAGGTCTCCCAGGGATATCCACTGAACAAGGCCTAACGAGCTACAATAAGCCAGGGCACAAACTCTCCTATCACAGCCGGATGTGGGAACCTAGCAGAAGGAAAGATCCCAAGTGCAGGCAAGAGTTAGAGACAACCCCCCCCATTCCCATTGTTGGTAGTCCCACAAGAACACCAAGCTACACAACCTCAAGGTATATGTAGTGGACCTGGCTCAGACCAATACAGGGACCGTGCTTGTCGCTTCAGCCTCCGTGAGCCCCTGTGAGCCCTGCTTAGTTGAGTCTGCGGCCCATGTTCTCATGATGTCCTCAATCCCTCAGCCTCCTACAATCCTTCCTCCCCCTCTTCTGTGGGGTTCTCCTGGGTCCGTCTATCATTTGGCTGTGGGTCTCTGTATCCGCTCCCATCCATTGTGGATGACACCCCTCTGATGACAATCAGTCTATGCGTACAGCAGAATGTCATTAGAAATCATTCTTGACCTTTTGAAATTTTTCTTCTGGGTCTCCGGGCTGTCCTGTCTCTGGTTCCTGACCATCCAGGCAGTGTCAAGTGTGGGCTCTCCTTGTTTGTAACATCTGTGAAATACTCCATGTGTAAAGGTACACCATTTTCTTTACCTAGCTTTCGGTTGAGAAACGTCTAGCCTTTTTCCAGTTTCTGACTTTTATGAATAAAGTTGCAGTGAACCTGGCTGAGCAATTGTCCTTGTGGTGAGATTGAGCATCCTTGGGTATATGCCCAGGAATGGTATAGTTGGGTCTTGATCAATTCTCAATCTTCCGATAAGCCTCCATATTGATTTCTCTAGTAGCTGTACTAGTTTGCACTCCCGCCAGCAGTGAAGGACTGTTCCCCTTGCTCCGCATCCTTGCCAGCATGAGCTATCACTTGATAGCTTGGCCATTCTAACTGGTGTAAGATGGAATCTAGTCATTTTGATTTGCATTTCCCTGATGGTGAAGGATGTTGAACGTGTCTTTAAGTGCTTCTCGGCCATTTGAGATTCTTCTGTTGAAAATTTTTTGTTAAGATCTATACCTTATTTTTACTTGGATTATTTGGTTTGTTGGTGTCTAGTTTCTAGCTCTTTATATATTTTGGATATTAGCCCTCTGTTGGATGTAGGTTTAATGAAAATTTTTCCCAGTCTGTAGGCTGCCATTTTATCTTATTGGCAATGTCCCTTGTCTTACAGAAGATTTTTATTAATTGTTGAGCTTAGTACCTGGGCTATTAGTGTTCTGTTCAGGAAGTTGTCTCCTTCTGCCAACGATTCCAAGATCACTCCCCACTTTCTCTTCTGTAAGGTTCGGTGTATCTGGTTTTATGTGGAGATATTTGATATACTGGGACTTGGGTTTTGTTCAGGGTGATATATATGGATCTATTCGCATTTTTCTACATGTAGACATCCAGTTAGACCAGCACCATCTGTCGAAGATGCTTTCCTTTTTCCACTGTATATTTCTGGCATCTTTATAAAAAAAACAAAACAAAACAGGTGTTCATAGGTGCATGGATTTATGTCTGGGTCTTTGATTTTAGTCTATTGATCAATGTGTATGTTTTTATGCCAATACCATGCCATTTTTCCTACTATAGCTCTGTAGTACAGCTTGAAATAAAAAATGGTGATACCTCCAAATGTTCTTTCATTGTACAAGATTATTTTAGATATCCTGGATCTTTTGTTTTTCCATGTGAAGTTGAGTATTGTTCTTTCAAAGGCTGTAAAAAAATGTGTTGGAATTTTGATGGGTATTGTGTTGAACCTGTAGATTGTTTTTGGTAGGATGGCTATTTTTACTATGTTAATTCTATCAATCCATGAACATGGGAGTTCTTTCCATATTCTGATATCTTTTTCAACTTCTTTCTTTAAAGATTTAAAGTTTTTCATACAAGTCTTTCACTTGCTTGTTTAGAGTTACCCCAAGATATTTTATATTATTTGTGGCTATTGTAAAGGATGTTGTTTTCTCGATTTCTTTCTCACTCTATTTGTCATTTGTGTATAGGAGGGCTACTAATTTTTGTGTGTGTTAATCTTCTATCTAGTCACTTCACTAAAGGTGTTTATCATCTGTAGGAGCTCTCTGGTAGATTTAGGTTTACTTATCATATCATCTGTGAGTAGTGATACCTTGACTTCTTCCTTTTCAGTTTGTATCCCCTTGATCTTCTTTAATTATTTTCCTACTACCCCTACAACTTCAATTAATATATTGAATAGATATGGAGAGAGTGGACAGCCTGTCCTGCTCCTGATTTCAGTGGGATTGCTTCAAGCTTCTCTCCATTTAATTTTATATTGGCTATAGGCAAATTGCCTTTATTATGTTTAGGTATGCCCTTGTACTCCTGAGCTCTTCAAGACTTTCATCATGAAGGGGTGTTGGGTTTTGTTAAAGGCATTTTCAGAATCTAATGAGATGATCATGTGGGATTTTTTTTCTTTCAATTTGCTTATGTGGTGTATTATATTGATTGATTTTTGTGTGTTGAACCATTCCTGTATCTCTGGGATGAAGCCTATTTGATCAAGGTGGATGATCTTGATATGTTTTTTGATTCAGTTTCTGAGTATTTTATTGACTATCTTTGCATATATATTCATGAAGGAAATTGGTCTGTAATTCTTTTTTTTGTTGTTGTTGAATCTGTGTGGTTTGGGTAGCAGGGTAACTATGGCCTCATAAAACAAATTTAGTAATGTTCTTTCTGCTTCTATTTTGTGGAATAATTTGAAGATAATTAGCATTATCTCTTCTTTGAAAGTCTGGTAGAATTCTGCATCAAAACTATTCTTGGGCTTTTTTGGAAGGGGGGGGAGGATTTTATTGGCTGCTTCTATTTCCTTAGATGTTATAGGTCTACTGTTTATCTGATCTTGATTTGACTTTGGTAAATGGTATCTGTCGAGAAAATTACCCTTTTTATTTTCCAACTTTGTGGAGTACACACCTTTAAAGTGTGACCTAATGAACCTTTAGATTTCCTTGGTGTCTCTAGTTATGTCCCCCCTTTTGTTTCTGATTTTGTTAATTTGGATATTTTTCCCTCTGACTTTTAGTTAGTTTGGGAAAGGATTTATCTATCTTGTTGATTTTCTCAAAGGACCAACTCTTAGTTTCATTGATTCTTTGTATTGTTCTCTTTGTTTCTACTTTATTGATTTCAGCCCTCAGGTTGATTAGTTCCTGCTATCTACGTCTCTTGGGTAAGCTTGCTTCTTTTAGTCCTACAGGTGTGTTGTGAAGTTGATAGAATGAGATCTCTCCAATTTCTTTGTGCAAGGCATTTATTGCTACTTTCCTCTTAGCACCACTTTCATTGTGTCTCATAAGTTTGGGTATGCTGTACATTAATTTTCACTGGATTCTAAAAAGGCTTTAATTTCTTCCTTTTCTGCCTTGACCGCTGTTGAAATCCAGTTTTAGTCTGTGGTAGTTTGATAAGACGCAGACTACCCATTTTACTTTTATCGTATTTCACTTTTACTGTATCTGTTGAGACTTGCTTTGTGACCAAGTATGTTGTCAAATTTTGGGGGAAGATTCCATGAGGTACTGAGAAGAAGGCATATTCTTTTGTGTTTGGGTGAAATGTTCTGTAGATATGTTAGGTCCATTTGGTTCATAGTATCTCTTAGCTCCAGTATTTCTCTGTTTAGTTTTTGTCTGAAAGACCTGTCCACTGGTGAGAGTGAGGTATTGAAGTCTCCCACTATCAACGTGTGAGGGCCGATGTGTGATTTAAGCTCTAGTAGTGTTTCCTTTACAAATGTAGGTGCCCTTGCATTTGGGGCATAGATGGTAAGAATTGCATCTTAGTGGTTCTTTCCTTCGATGAGTATGCAGTGTCTTTCCCTGTCTGTTTTGATTAATTTTGGTTTAAAGTCTATTTTGTTAGATATTATAATGGCTATGCTAGCTTGTTTCTTAGGACCATTTGCTTGGAAAAAATTTTCCAACCCTTTTTTTGACTATGAAGTAATGTCTCTCATTGATGCTGAAGTGTGTTTCTTGTATGCAGCAGAAGGATAGATTCTGTTTCTACATCTATTTTGTTGGTCTGTGTCTTTTTATTGGGTAATTGAATCCCAATAAAATTGCACAATATCAGTGAGCAACAGCTGCTAAATACTTGTTATTTTGCTGTTGTTGGTGGTGGTGGTGGTGGCGGTGGTGTGTGCATGTGTGTGTGTCCCTTCTTCTGGTTTTGCTGGTGTGAGATTGTCTATTTCCTGTGTTTTCATTGGTGTATTTGTTCTCCTTGAGTTGGAGTTTTCCTTCTAAAATTTTCTGCAGGGGTGTATTTGTGGTTATTTATTGTTTAAATTTGACTTTATCATGGAATATCTTGTTTTAAAGATAAAACATCTATGGTAATTAAAAGTTTTGCTGGATATAGTAGTCTTGGTTGAAATCTGTAGCCTCTTAGAGTCTGCAAGACATCTGCCCAGGCCTTTCTGACCTTTAGAGTCTCTGGTATAATTCTTGTAGGTCTGCCTTTATATGTTAGTTGGCCTTTTCCCCTGGTAGCTTTTAAATTCCTTCTTTGTTTTGTATGTGTAGTGTTTTGATCATTATGTGGTGAAGGAACTTTCTTTCCTGGGCCAATCTATTTGGTGTTCTGTAAGTCTCTTATACTGTTATAGACACATCCTTCCTTAGGTTAGGAAAATTTTCTTCTATAATTTTTGTTAAAATATTTTCTGGGCCTTTGATCTGGGATTCTTTTCCTTCTTCTATTCCTATTATTCTTAGGTTTAATTTTTTCATTGTAATTCCAGATTTCCTAGATGTTTTGGGTCAGAAAATTTTTAGATTTGACATTTTTTTGACGGCATATTAGTTTCTTCTACCGCATCTTCTACACTTGGGATTCTCTCTTTATCTCTTGTATTGTGTTGATGACGCTTGTGTCTGTAGTTCCTGTTTTCCTGCCTAAATTTTCCATCTCCAGAATCCTCTCAGTTTGTGTTTTCTTTCTTGCTTCTATTTCCATTTCTAGGTCTTAAACAGTTTTTATTCATTTTCTTCACCTGTTTGTTTTTCTTGGCTTTCTTGAAGAGATTTATTCATTTTCTACAATTGTTTGCTTGTGTTTTCCTGGCTTTCTTTGAAAAATTTATTTATTTTCTCCAATTGTTCGTTTGTGTTTTCTGTTTTTTTTTTAAAGGGATTTAGTAATTTTCTCTTTAATAACCTCTATCATTTTCATAAAGTTGGTTTTGAGTTGTTTTCTTTTGCTCCAGCTGTGTTAGAATATTCATGGTTTGCAGTAGGAGAGCTGGGCTCTGGTGGTGACATGCCCTGGCTGCATCCCTGCCTCTGTCTGTGCGATGTCCACATGTCCCTATCACTAGGAGCCTGGAATAGTAACCATTTCCCGTCCCCCAGGTGCTCAGGACTCTGGTTGTGGCATTTCATCTATTAGCACAGTTTCAAAGACCAGTGGTGGAATGGTGAGATTGTCACCAAGGCTGACCATCTGATTGGTTCCCTGAAATCCACATAGGAGAAAAAGAGAACCGACTCCTGTAAGTTATCCTATGACCTCTATACATAGGTGCACACATACGTGTACACACATGCATACACACACACAAAAAGTTTAAAAATTAATTCAAAAGCTAAAGCTAAATAGGTGGAAATGAGGAATGGTCCCACAGTAAGTCCTGAGGCACAGCAGCTGGACAGCAGCAGCTTCCCAAATAACCCCATTTTTCTAGATAATCCAGCTGAGGCCAACACAGCTTCCTTCATCCCAATCCTAACTACTAATATCATTTCTTGCATCTTAGTATGTGAGTTGTAGAATGACACGGAGCTTGCACTTTCAGAAGTGAGCTGATAGGAATGTAAGCAGACTCTATCTGGACAAGACAAGGAACCCAACCAGCTGCAGGGAAGCTGCTGCTCTGAGTGGGAGCAGAGGGATCCACCCGAGGGAGCTGCAGGGGCGAAGGGACGGAACTGGGGTCCAGATGGAGAAGTAGGGAGACGGAAGAATCCGGGGTCAAACAGCTGAACACAAGAACAGGTTGGCAGCCTGTAAGTGGGCTGCATCGATGTTCATGGCCAAGCCAAGCCGGACAGTCCATATGAGGTGACAGGTGGAAGGGGGGCACTATCAGAGCAGTACTGGGGTCCAGGTCCTTGGTCTGGGGTTCCCAATAATAACTTGGACTTGGTTCCTCTATGTGATTTTAATACACTCTCATGTGTCCCCACAGTCTCGGCTCATCCCAGTGTGTAAGGTGGGCTTCCTGTCTGCTCAGGAGTAAGTCATTTATCAGACTGTGCAGAAACACGGGGTGCTGTTCACGTGCTTACCATCCTCGTCCATCCTCACAACAGAGCCAAGAGCTGCGAGGAAAGTGGAGTCTCCCAGAGCAAGGCATACCCCCCCCAAAAAAAAACACCCACTGTTTTATACAATAGGAATAACTGAGAAGAGGGCCCAGCCTCTTCTCAACAGAACCATAACCTCTCCGGGAGCCCGTGACTTGTGGATGTCTTGCTCTCAGTAAAGGGGACTCTTGGGTACTGGTCAGCTGTCTCTATGAGGGAGAATGCCTTGTGTTAGCGGTGGGCCTGATGGTGAAAGGCTAGGGCCAGCGGCATGAGGAAGACAAGGGACACAGCAGCCTCTGCACTAGAAAAGACACTGGCCTGGCCACACACTGGCATTAGCCCAATGGTACCCAGTGGGTCTGTAATGCTGGGAATCTCTACAGCTAACAGACTTTCCTTAACGATATCACACAGCCCAAGCTTACATCTCCAAGCCCAGCTTCTCCTGATATGCAGCCCTGAAGACCGTGGCTTCTTTGCCAGCCTCCTGTGAGGTGTCTGAGAGAACCTCTCACTCCACCTGCCCCAGGCACCCCCATCTGCACTCCGTCAGACTCACCCAGGCATCCCCTGGGGCTCCTGATCCTTCCACAACCTGACAGCACCAGACTTTAACACAGTGTCCCACCTTTCTGCTTGCCCTGCTTCTCCCATAGCACCCCTGCTCCTCCCAGAAGTCTCTCCTTCTTTTCCTGGATACCTGACCTTTGATGATGCTACCATCATCATCACAGACTTCTGATTTCTCTCTCCCCAGGCAATCCCCAGCCAGGGACTCTCAGCACACAGGCCAGACCAGCAGTTTCCTTAACTGGTCTGTATTCTTTCCAGAGATGTCCTGGGGAAAGTTCCCACGTTGTGGCCTGCGCACAGCATTCCTCCCTCCGAAAGATGGCCACTTCCTCTACCTTCCCACAATGGACTCTGGATACTGAGCTGAGGTGTGGTTTCGGGCCCGGCTGACTGAGGCCTCGTCCTCTCTACCTGAGGTGACCATATGTGATGGTTAATGTCAACTGTCCGACTTGACAGGCTCTGAGATCGCCTAGGATACAGGCCTCCGTGGTGATCCCTGCCAGGGATCCATTGGGTTAGCTCAGCATCCAAGCATGCTGGTGGGGATTATCCCGTTAGCTTGAGGTGGGAAGACCCACGGTGTTGATGGGGTGGCACCATTCCCTGAGCTTGGGTCCCTGGTGGCGTGAAAACAAGGAAGGGAGCTGAGGAACAGCAAGCATCTCTCCGTCCCCCGCCTGTCGGCTGCCACCAAGACTTCCCCAACATGACAGACTGTGAGCCAAAAACCAACCCTTAAGTTGCTTTTGTCTGGTATTTCATTACAGAACAGGCAAAGAAACTAAGACAGAGCTTGTGGTTTGATTCACTAAATCTGCTTGTTCTGAGATGTAAAGGTCACAGGTCACTCACGTCATCCCTTGCAAAGGCCAAGGGGAAGATGATCTATTAGTCTGCTGACCAACAGGCGGCGCCTGCCCACTTCTGACAGGTTTCCTGCCTGTAGCCCAGGGATGCAATTTGAATGTGGCCACTAGGTGGCACCATTATGCCACATATGCCTGCTGAGAGGCCTGTTGACTTCTGGCCAGGAGGCAAGTCTGGAACCCAAGGCCCTTATCTGGACTTAGTCCACTGTGGGTAACTCAGCAGGTGGGTGTTGGGCAGGCATCCTAAAGGAGCAGTCCTGGACCTGAGCTTCCTCTGTAGGGATGAATCCAGGATGCTGGAGCCCTCCTGGAGGAGACTATCCCCTTGCCCACCACATCAGGTGGAGATCCGAAATGCTGAGATGGGAAGCCTTTGCCCCTGATCATATATCTCCCTGTCTTTAGCCTGGAATTCCTGAGACTCTGGTTCAGCCCCATTCATTGGTGCATGTGGCTGGGGGTTCTTGGACTTTTACCTCTTAGGAACCTGACAGCTCCTGAGGGGGTTGCTGAATTAATCTGGGGTGTTCAAGACAGGCCCTGGGCCAGAGCCCAAACAAGGCAAACAGCCCACAGCATTCCTGAGAGGTTGGGCTTGAGCCTGCTCTGCACAGAGGACCAGGAACTTGGGGGTCATTCGTTCCTTCCTTCCTTTATTCCTTCCTTCCTTCTTTCCTTCCTTTCTTTTTGAAACAGGGTTTCCCTGTGTAGCCTTGGTGGTCCTGGAACTATCTCTGTAGACCAGGCCAGTTGAACTCAACCGGTTGAATGCCACCTCTGCTTCCTGAGTGCTGGGATTAAAGGCATGTGCCGCCATACCTGGCCCCACCCATTTTCTTAAAGGTAAACTGAGTCTGGGACTTCTGGAGCTGGCATGAACGATGTAGGCAGGGCTTTTCCCCAAACTGGAGAGGGGTCTTGTTTTCACTCATGTTCTAAGTAAGACAGGAGGGGTCCTTAGGGAAGGGACACTCCAAGGCCAAGAATCTTGGTTCTTATACCCAAACACAGCCTGGCTAGCACCTTCCTCACAGCCCTCCAATGACCCACCATGCAGGTGGACACTGAGGGTTGGGGCTTCTGATTCTTATACCAAAACATAGTGTTCCTTGTCCTTCCCAGCCAGTCACAGCTCTGGGTCCCCTGGAAGCTGCTTTTCCCAGAATAAAAGCCAGGCTGCTGTTGATCCACCCTGCCAGGTCCCAGCCTGGGCAGAAGTCATTGCATCTGGGAGAGACTAAGACAGTACTAGGGTCTCAAGGTAAGTCTGGGATGAGGCAGGTTCACTCTCCATCCTGCAATACTCTAAGCATGCCCCGGCCTCATCCTGGGCTAAAGGTCTTGGGCATTGGAATTTATGGATATAAAGTTTCCAGAGGCATCCAGTGTGTGTCCCTAACGGTGCCTGGGGACTTTCCAAGATGGAGTCACCCAGGGGTCCTGCTCATGCACCATTCTCTACACTGCCTCTAGGCCATCCCTCCTACTTTCTCTGTGTCCCCAGAGCTTTTCCAGTCTTGTACATCTAAACCTACTTCTAAACCCTACTTCTGGGCATAGCCATGAAAGCCTAGCAAGCCCCTAGCTTCCTCCTCCTAACCCCTCCCTCATTCTATGTGGGAGTTCCATCAGCCTCCTTGGCAAGGCTCCTGCTAAAGTCTGTGTCCATGGCACTCCCGTGGGGAGCAAATGAAGCACCTTGGGGGCCCAGCATACAGCCCTGCTCATATTTTCTTTTCCCAGGGTCTTTCTTCTCGCCATAGTAACACCCTAAGGGGGTGCAAAGGAATGTTGCACAAAGCCACACGGCTCCAGTGACAGTTCTGTGCCTCTGTACCCTGCCTCAGCTTGCTCTAGTACATTGCTCCCTTGAAGTTGTCTGGGATCTGCTGTCTCTGTCTACACTCTGCCTTTGGTCCTGTCCGTGATCTGTCAGACACACCCCCCAGCTCTACCCCCCATCAACTCTGTCTTTTCTCTTTTGTCCTCTCCAGAATCTGCTCCACCGTCAACACTCTCCTTTGGTCCTGTCTGGGATCTGAGATGAGTCCACTGTCCTCACCACTCAGCTGAATCGTCCAGTGTGTCAGACGGCTTGTTGGAGATCAGCAAACTGGCAAGAGGCAGAGCTGGTTTTTGACTGCTGGCCTGATCCTGGGCACCCACTGTTGATCACAGCACCCCCATTCCTATCCCTTGGCTCTTTGGGAACCTCCAAGTCCATCCCCTCCCCAGGAAAGCCCTGCAGAAAGATGTCAAATGAGGTGAGGCCTGGTTTCCATTAACTGGTGAAAACCATGAATCATCACAGGATATAAACCCAAAGGCTGTTTTGAAACAAACAGTGTGTCAGCTGAGGGTGGGGAGGTGCCGGCACACAGATCCACAGCCTGGAGAAATCCGGGGTTCTTGGAACAAGTGGGATTTGAAGCCAGGGAGGAGATCAAGACTTGCTGGAGCCTTGGGGGAGGCATGGCACCAGCACACACAGGAAAGACGCGTCTGCAGAAGGTGCAGGACAGGAGGGCAGGGGTATCCCACAGAGCCCTGGAGAGGGATGGGGACCCTGTTCTTAGAAAGATAAGGTACTGATCACTGCTGAGCTGTGAGAAGAGAGTAACTCTCTTGAGGGCTATGGTCACCCACACCACAGGCAATTAGTAAAGAGGCCAGCTGTGAGGCAGCCTCAACCAACTGTGGGGACCTCTTTGTGTTCTAGACAAAGAGAACAGTTGTCACCCTGTAGCACAGAGGGACATTTGTCAGTCCCCTGACTCAGGGCCACTGCTTCCTGATGGGCCTGCTGCACGGTTGCTGTTATGAGTAGCTGCTAGGGAAGAAGGTCCCAGGAGAGTCTCAGCGTACAGCAGCCATGGCGAAGAACACTTTGAGGTACCTGAGCCCAAACGCTGCTCAAAGAGGGCCTCGGGAACTGAGCTCCGGGCTTTCTGTGTTCCACCAGTGTGTTGTGCTGCTGCTCTAAGAAACCCGTGAAGAGTGGTCTCCATCTATATCTAACTAATCGGCTAACGATGGGCACCCAGCTCCTCAACGGTGTCAGGTTCCTGGAGCCCAGGGTCACAGTATGGGTGAAGCCTGGCTCCCTGGCTGGGCTAGCTTCCCGCAGGTAGTGCCACGAGCACGTATGTCCATGCGCATTCATGCAAGTGTGTCTGTGTGTACACACCAGTTGTGCTGGGTTTGGATTCCCCTCACTCCAGTATGACTGCATCTAAGATACGGTACCTGCCACAGAAACCTGTTTCCAGACATTTTTGAGCATTCATGTGACTGAGGATACCCCTTTCTTGTGACCTGGTATGGGCAGGGCAGGGCTTTCTTTGGTGGCTTCTCCCAGTGAAGGGAGGTGGCTTACTAATGGTCAGGAGAGAACGTCTTGGCAGGAAAAGCTGCCTATTCCGTGCAGTGGGCGAGGTTTCTTCTGGGGAGTGAGGGGAAGGGGAGAGGGAATCGATGCCCCACAAGCGTGTGGCTTTCTCTCCTGTGCACGGGGCAGGTCCAGCAAACCACTTAAAACCCCATCACGCTGACAGCCATGCTCAGAAATAGAAAAGTGATTCTTTTATGGCATTTACTGCTCGACTTATCCACTTAGCTGAGTAAACAAGACCCCACGACGAACCGTTTTGATTCTCGGGGTGCCCTGCCGTGTCTGACTTACATCCACAGTGGATAACTGCCTGACACGCCAGCAGGACTCCCGGCAGCTGCTATGAAGAGTGTGTTCATGACTGTGTGAGCCTGCTCAGGCCCTGGGGGACTAGCCCATCAGCCCTGCACCCTTTATTCCTAGGGGCGGAGGATCTTCGAACACTGCAAAGTATCACTAGAAGGGGCCGGGGCTCTCTCCACCCAGAGTTCCGGCACTTATTTGTTTTCCCAACAACATGTGTGGAACCAGAGTGTAGTGGGGAAGAAGGGAAAATCAAGAGCCCTCAGTGCAGGTTGGCACTCACATTCCCAGGACACAGCTAAACCTGCTGTGCGGGCATCCCAGGTAAGGCAGAGCTGTCTGTCCACCTGTTGAAGGAGCATCTTCAGGAGGCAGTGGTCTCATCACCTACAGAGACATCCAAGCAATGTCCACTGGGAATGCTGTGAGAAGCACTGTTGGGGGCTGAGGTTGCCCCAGGTGCAGGGGCACAGCAGGGGTCACTGAAACTTGCCCTAAGCTCTGAAGGGGTGCCTAACCCTCTTGGCTGCCTCATGCTCATGCTTGTTTACAGAACTTCTGGTTTAAGGGAGAGCCACTGTTTAAAGCCCCCCACTGCTCCAGTCACCCTTCTCACCTGAGGTCAGAAGGTTGAGGTGGGAATTTGTGAAGTCTAGGGGTTGTGAGCGTGGCCTCCCATGTGGGACCCTTACCTCTACTGGCAGAAGTTTGGCAAGGAGGCAGCTGTTGACTGTCCTGGCAGGGGAGTGGGTACAGCAGGATCTTGGTAATGCAGACTGAGCTGGGCCAGTGGCCTGCTACTTCTGCCAGAACCCCTTCTGTTCTCTGTGGACCTGTGCAGACCAAGACTGTGGTCTTTTGACAGATCCTCAGAGCTGGTGAGATCAGGGGCTGCTTCTGTGTGCCCCTTCATCTGCCTCAACTTCAACGGGGAGCAGACATTCTCGTGAGGACTGCGTGGGACTAATAGAGACATGCAAGTAACTCCAGTCTCCAAGCAAGACAGTTCTACCACCTGATGGAACCATCTGGGTGCCAAGCTATCCGACTAGCCTGGAGAGTTATCACTTTCTTAAACATTCGTGTATGTGTGTGCTCGCATGTGCCCTTGAGTGCACACATCTGGGCCTACTGCTGGAAGGAAGTCAGAGGACAGCTTTTGGACATAGGTTCTCTCTTTTGCCATGTGAGTCCTCGGGACTGGACTCAGGGCATTAGGCTTGCTGCAAGTGCTCTGTTACCTGCTGAGCCACTTCAATGATTCAGGAGCGTCACGTTTGACTTCCACAGTGACTTTAAGAGCAAAAATGCCATGTCTTGTTTACAGACAAAGGGCATGATGTTTAGAGAGGTCTGAGAGTCTGGGCGGCGCACAAGCTCAGGGAGCAATGCTGACCCAACTCACCTGGCAGGATCAAAGGCCAGAGTCAACCACTCTCTTGGCTACTGAATACTTCCCTCCCAATGACAAACTTGCTAAAACATGAAACCTGAGTTTGAGCTGCTAGCTGGTGGCACAGGGTGTTTGGTGGCCCAGAGGATCTTTATAAAATCCCAGGAGTCTCTCAGAACCTACCCATGCTTCTCTTCCTCTTCTTCCGGATTGTAGTAACGTTGTCTGTGCACATCTGAGAGCAGAGGCTGCATCCCTGGGACCATGACAGAATCTTCCAAGGTCCGCTCAAAGGAGGGACAGGACAGGGCAGGACAACATGGAGCAGCATGAAATGAGACATAGCAAGTGCATGGATGATGGAATGGAGGTGTTCAAAATGAGCTGCTGAAGGAAAGGGATTGTAGGAGACGTGGGGGGAGAAAGTGAACACTTTAAATAGGGTCTCACCGTGGAGAAGGATGAAGCCAAGGGCACCATGGTGTCAGGTCACCTGAGCCATGTGTCTCAGGCAGAGGGAACCCATGCAAAAGCCACACGGTGAGAGTGTACATGAGTGCAAATACGTATGCATATGTGTGTTTAGGTGTGCATGTGTGTGTTTGGATATACATGTGTGCTTGTGTGTGTGTGCTTGTATGTGAGCGTGTGCATATGTGTGTTTGCCTGTACATGTCTGGGCAGCATGCGCTCTCTTCTGAGCATGGATGATGAAGACGCATGCAATTCCTGTAGCAGAACCACGACCCAGCAGCTTAAAGTAAAAGGAGAGCAACTTCTTATAGTCCCTGAGGCTGGAGGCCTGGCATTACCTCCCTGGCTAGGGGGCAAAACTGAAGTGTAGGCAGGTCACCCTCTCCAGAGGCTCCAGAAAGGAGCCCTGCCACTTGCTCCAGTTCAGGCCTCAGCCTATGCACAGCTTTCTTCATGCGCATGACCTGACAAAGACACTTGTTACTACACTTAGGACCGCATAGGCAACCCAGGCCACTGTGAACTTCAGACCCCATACTTCATTCTGCACAGACACACACACACACACACACACACACACACACACACACAGCCATTTCCCTAACCATGCAGATCTGTTGGCTCCAGGGATTAGGATGTAGATTTTTGGGAGGTCATTTTCCCGATGGTCAGCCCCAGGAATAGTGGCCATGCCCTAGGGCTGAGTGCCCTGTGGTTGCAGCAGGTACCTGGGGAGCTTTGGAGAACATGACTCACTGTGGCACCCTATCTCTAGCAAGCACATGGCCTTCCGGTGGGGTTCTCTGACCACTCATCCCTGTTGCCACTATACCCATGCTGAGGCACTGCCTACCTGTGTCCAGAGACCGCTGCCCCACAGCATGTAACACTGGAACTCTGCTTCCTGCAGACGCCCCCAGTCAGTCTGCAGACACCTGGGCCTCCCTCAGAGGCACATGGGTCCCTTTAAGAGAAAAACATGGCCGTGTGAGTGAAAGCTGAGAACAAAGGTGAGTATTTGCTTACAAGCAGAGAGAATCACAGAATTGACACATTCCTCACAATTGACAAATAGCACGGATATTGGAGAGGGGGGGAAAAACCGGAAAAAATAACATGTGATTTTTATTAGCAGTCTGGCAGGTAATAAAAATGAGGCTTGCACTTTCTTTGCTGCATTTTTGTCTGTCTGATCCTAAGCCGCCTTTTTCCATGACGAGTCTTCGATATCATTTTCTATACAAAGACAAGCAAGGTTGCCTCCCTCCCCTTGGGAGCTTGACGTAAATTTGGTTTTGATTATTGTTGGTTTTAAAAAAAAAAAAGGAAAGAAAGAAAAAGAAAAACAATTTGTTTTGTTTTGTTTTGCTTTTAGCTTCAGAACTCATGACAATGCCAAAAAAAAAAAAAAAAAAAAAAAGTCTGTGTTTCCTCATCGTACTCTCTGGACCCATTGCCCACTATTAAGTGGGCTATCAATCCAAGAGCCACTCCTCATGTCATTTGCATGACACCTCTTCTCTGAAATGACGGCTGGAGTAGATCTGAGACCTATTTTCCTCGCTCCTTGGGATGGCTGTTCTTGGCTTCGTTTTTCAGTTACTGGCTTTCTTGCACATTCCAGCCATTTTACCTAATTTTTTTCCCCCTCGCCTCTTTAAGAGATAAATTTGAAGTTGACAATGTGGTATCTTTGATGTGAGCCAAGCCAGGAGTCTGTGCTTTCTCACTTGCTTTATTGAAGCACTCTGAACTGTCTTAGCAAATTACAGTTCTCACAGCACCTTGGAGCCCCGTCAAGTTTCTGAACAGTGTCTAGTTCCTCCAGGCCTCTGCATTCACACTCTGCAGCCTCAACAGTCCTGTGAACGGGGATCCGTCCCCTTGGCGTGAGGAAGGGACTAACCAGCCTCTGTAGCCCAATAACACAGGGCTGCTCATCTCTGCTCAACACCCGGGCCCAGCACTTTCACCAGCCCCTCATCCTCGGACTGTTTCTGAGAAGGCTTCCATCTTTGTCTAAGAAGGATTCCCTAGCACTGCTGGTCCCACAACCGGCTGTCCCAAGACAGTGTCACTTTGCTAAGTAAAGCAGATGGTCCCTCTCATTGGCAAAACATAGATCCTTATCTATGCATGATGGGAGTCACCGTCACTATTCAAGATACCTAGTGGCCTGACCCTCTCAATTCCACAAGCCCCCTTCCCCTCCCTGGGATATGGAGGGGCTGAGTAGTCTGTTTGTGCTGGCAGGGGAAAAGGCTGGAGTACTGATCTTGTGTCCTGATGAAACCCCTTGCAGGAGGAAACGGCCTAAACCAAGACGTCTTTAATCAGGAGGGTAGAAGCTTTAGGTGTGATGTCGTGGCATCCTGCCAAGCAACCCAAAGCACGGTACTAAACTTCTCTGTTTTCTCCGGTGAAGCAACGCTGAGTGCTGCACCTGGCAAGGCAGAACCCCAGAGACTCTGGCATCACGGAGTAAATCATGCCGGGATGCCGGGTCAGAGGAAGGTCAGGAAGCCTTGGCTGTAGACTGGGATTATCACTGGGTGCGCTGAAGTCCTTGCATGGAGAAGAGAGCACCAGCTGGTTGCTCCAACTCAAGCCAGAGGCACAGGCAGATGCTCCCTCCTGGTGGCTGGTGGGTCAGCAGCAGCTGCACGCCATTCCTCAGCGATAATCGCTTTAAGATGCTGAAATTGTGGCTCTGCTCAATTTCTTAGGAGCCAGAAAGGCACCCATGCTCACGAGCTTACCCTCTCCAGCCAGGACTGTCTCTACACATCACAGAGGGGCCGGACAGTCTAGCAGCCTAGAAGGTGTCTAGCAGCCTGGCGGGACCTGGTCACCTGAATACTTAGCTCTCATGAGCATCCCTGGTACACAGCCAGGCTCCCAGCATGGGGATGGGGAAATAGACCTCTCACTCGCTCAAGTACCTGTGTGTTCACCTTCAGCAGCTAAATCACACCCAGCTTACAACCGTGCGCACATCCTTCGCCACAACAAAGGGGGCTTTGTGGAAATGAAGTTTAGGCTTGTGGCATGGGACAAGGGTGGGACCAGGTAGTGCTGGGGTGTTCTAGGGGGAACAGAATGTCCTGTTCACAGGATGCTAGGACACAGGAACCATAGCCTCGGCATGCCGGCACTGCTAGGAAGGGTAAAGACACACTCTCTCCAGAAGATGAAGCAGAAACAGGCTGTGGGCAGTGGCAGGGAGGTTTCCTGGAGGTGGGAACCACCAAGCAGATAAAGTGAGGGAAAGCTAGAGAAGAGAGACACTCGAGGACACCCCCATGGTGGTGGCCCAGCAGTGGCAGCTGGCCTGCACTCTGATTTCCTTATAAGCCTTCATCCTTGAGATTAAACGGCATGTATATGACCGTGTAAAGCAGGACACGTTCTGTCAAACCATCGTGGGCAGAAGTGGAGCAGGGGGGAAGAGGTGCATGGTGCATTGGGAAGGGTTTCCAGAGGAGAGCCGACTGGGGCCGACCCAAATGGACGGATGTTCAGCAGGTGTCTGTTCCAGGAGAGGGCAGTGCGGAGCTGCTGGCCCAGTGCTAGCAGGTTTCTTTCAAGCCACTGTGGGCTGATTTTTCTGGCATGGATCAGAAGGATGTGGGAACAATTAGCCAGCAGACACCACCCCCCCAGGTGTATAGCACAAGGTGGCGGGAGCAGAGCCTCACCCCAAGCCTCTTTCAATATCAGATGAAGAACAAACAGAGCTCATCAGAAACAGACTGCAGATTCCAGGTGCTTCAGAGCATGCCGGCCTGCGCCTCGACCTCACTGAGGATGGAGGCCTTCAAACGCTCCTTGCGCCTGCAGACCAGCCGGGCACATGTGAGTGCAGGATGGCTGACCTGTGCTGCAGGATGGAGAGTGTCTCCTGCCCAGCATGGGCCCTGCTTCCTGCAGAAGTCTCTCTGCCCTCTAGTTGCCTGAGGTGGAGACATGAAGGGGAAAAAAATGGCTGTGGAGCTCAGCCCTGCCAGAGCTTCCTTGGCCACTATGGTCCCTGGATTTCAGAACAGCAGCCTGTCTAACACCAAACCCTCTGTTTTAGTCATTGTTCTATTGCTGTGAGGAGACACCATGACCAAGGTATGTGCGACACACACACACACACACACACACACACACAAAATTTAATAGGGCCTTGTTTATAGTTTCAGAAGTTTAGTCCATTACCATCATGGCAGGAAGCATGGCAACATGCAGGCAGACATGGTGCTGGAGAAGGAGCTGAGAGTTCTACATTCTGATCTACAGGCAGCAGTGGGGTGGGGAGCCTGAGAGCCTTGCATGGGCTTTTGAAACATCAAAACCCACCCCAAGTGACACACCTCCTCCAAAAAGGCCACACCTCCTACTCCTAATCCTTCTCAAAGAGTGTCACTCCTTGATGACTAAGTATTCGAATATATGGGGGAACATTCTTATTAAAACAACCCCACCCTTTCTATTTGTCCAGAAAGGATATGCTAGCTTCAGTGTTCCTGACAAGGAGGCTCTCTGGAGCCAAGGACAAGGTGACAGTTTAGACTGTAGAATGGAAAAAGGTAAGTCCTTGGCCTGTGCTGCTGATTGGTAGATTCTGGAAGTCTAGTGGGTGATGCCTCACTGGAGGAAGTGGATGACTGGTCCTCAGAAGCATCTTGCCCCCCTCCCTTCCCTGCTTCTTTTTTTGCTTCCTGTCCTCCACTAGACGAGAATCTTCTCTGCCACACACTGCTGCCTCCTACCCTCTGCTCAAATGCAGAGGGCCAAGCGACCATGGATGGAACCTTCTGGAGCCAGGAGCCAATGTGAAGCCTCCCCAGTAACTTGTTCCTGTCAGGTTTGGTCAAAGCAATGATAAAATTTCCCATAATAACTACCTTGCTATGAGATTGGAATCCTTGTGGCACCCACCCATGAGTTGCTTCCTTAAGGCACCATTCGTGTGTGTGCATGTGTGTGTGTGTGTGTTCATTTGTAAGAGTAAACATGGCTGATTGGCTCCAGCTCTGCCTGGCAAACACCAGAAGTAACGGTATCAACACCACACACTCAGTCTCTTCCTTGGTCTTGACCTCTGATGACCCTTCCCCCTTAAAAGGAACCAGGATCCCTGTCTGGAGAAGTTTCTGCTCCTAGCACTCAGCATGGAAAAGAGCCAAGGTGCCTTCATCCAGATAGCTGGAGAGTTAGGATGTGGTCAAGGAATGAGAGGGACTTGTCACAGGGACACAGAGGCCACCATGAGGGAAGAAGGTATGCTTTTAATTTGAGCACGGGGATAAACAATGGTAGTCATAGATTAACCTACTGGGTAGAACAGGTACCTCACTTTATAAATCAGTAAACAACTCATCAGAAACATGATAACCAATGGGGTATTCATGGGACCCCAGTTGGGTACTTACAGCATTCCAAAGTGTCTCCCTGAAAAAATTTGAAGCTGGGTGTGGTGCACACACATTTAATCGCAGCACTTGGGAGACAGAAGCAAGAGGATCTCTGTGAATGAATTCAAGGCCAGCTTGGTCTACCCAGTGAGTTCCAGAAGAGCCAGAGCTCTGTAGTGAGACCCTGTCCTGAAAAACTAGGAAAGGGAACTTTATGTTCACTGTCACCGGTGGTGGACACTTCTCAATCTTGGACCTCATGGCTGGATGCGACAGAGTATCCACGTGTGACTTTCCAAAGTCAGCAATCCCAATGCCTGCACACGCAGGGTGACCTGATGACCAGCCCTGCCCACCTGATGTCTGTATCTTTGCCAGGGTGTCTTTATGCAGGCATCTTGAAACCCGTAAGACAAAGAGAGGAAATGTCCACACTGCTGACAGGAATCAGCAATGTGTCTAAAAGCCCCAGGACTGACAAGCTGGCTCAGCCAGTAGAGGCACCTGCACCCAAGCCTGATGACCTAAGTTTGATCTTGAGGACTCATACGGCAGAAGGAGAGAACTGACTTCTGAAAGTTGTCTTCTGACTCCCACAAATGTGCGCGTGCACGCAGACAAAATTAGCTATTTTTCTTAAGTCTGCCAAGTGTAATTCACTGACACCAGGAGCTTACAGGGGGATGGTCCTTCTGCCAAGCTTTCTGCCCATGGGGCTGTGGAACAGGTAAGTATTTCTGGGTGTGTGTGTGTTGCACTCTGTCTTTCTCCTCTTCTTCTGGCTGGGCTTGCATCCCAAGTGGTTCAGGACCTCGCCACTCAGACTCCCTCTACCCAGCTACACCAATCTGGCATCTGGGTCCCACGAGGTGCTCTGACAATACAGCAAACAGGTCTCCTCTCTCCTTCTGCCTTCCACATTCCGCTCTGCTCACACACTTTCCAGGCAAAGGAAGTCCACAAGGACCTAGCTGCTTCATGTTCTGGATGAGGCCCAGCATTGGGGTGGGTATGGTGAATGAAAGTGACGAACCTGTGATCCCAGGGAAATTTGTCCCAAAGAAGTCAGAGACTGTCCACACAGGATGGCTAACTCACCATGATGATCGAAAAGGTTGCTTAACAATGGGTGGCCTTTCCACGGTTGTGGGAAGGCTTGTTGGCAAAAGACAGAACTGTAGGTATAAAAGCATCAAGGAATGAACCAGCTCTGCCCAGCTATGGACCTGCAAACGGATGGGCGTGAAGCTTGTCTTAGTGAGGATTATGATTGCTGTAATAAAATACCATGACTAAAAGCAACTTGGGGAGGAAAGGGTTAATTGATGCTGTGACTCTCAGGTCACAGTCCTCATCAAAGGAAGTCAGGGTAGGAACTTAGTTCCTCCCACCTGGATAGAGGAACTGAAGCAGGCCAGGAAGGAGCAAAGAAGCGCTGCTGAGTGGCTCGCTCCCCTATGGCTTCCTCAGCCTGCTTGCTCACACCACCCAGCACCACTTGCCCAGGGGTTGTGCCACCCGCAGTGAGCTAGACCCTCTTACATCAATCGTTTATCGAGTTGACATCCCACAGACTCGCCTACAGGTTAGTCTGATGGAGGAGTTTTCTCAATTAAGATTCACCCTTCCTCTGTATGTCTAGGTTTGTGTCACGTTGGCAAACAAACAAACAAACAAACAAAACAAAACAACACAGAGGAAAAGGCCTGGTGGAAGATGGACTGATGATCTACCTATTTGCTGGGTAGCCTCAGGTAAGTTACTACAGCTCTCTCTATTTCTCAATTGAAGGTGGAGAGTTGGCTCATATGCTACCCAGGAGGCCAACTGGTAAAGGGCCTGACCTCTGGTTCACTGTCCTGTTCTCAGAAACCAGTCAAAGAACTCAGTCAAGATTCCTGGAGGGAAGGGATAAGGGGGGGGGGGAGGTGGGAGAGAAAGAAGGAAAGAGGGAGGAAGAGGACAAGAAGGAAGGAAATGGAATGCCTGTTCAGGCTCAGGCTCAGGGAGCACAGAATGTCTTAGATAGCATCTGAGAATCCAACAAGGCCTCAGCTGCTGGATGGACCACCCGCAAAAGTGAGTACCTGAAAAACCAGAGTTCTGGGAAGCGATGTTCTTGGGAAGTCCCCTGTGACACTTAAATTCCATTCAGGGTAGGGAGCCAGTGCCTAGGGACCAGCCTCTCCCAGAGCTGAGACCCAGGGCACAGCCCATGGAAAATGATGCAGAGAAACAGCCCAGGGGATGGTCAATGGGAGACCATCCAGAGGAAGAGCCCAGAGGATGGTCTATGGAGGATGGTCCAGGTGGATAGCTGAGGGGATGGTCTATGGGAGATGGTCTAGATGAAGAGCAGCCCAGGGGAGGTCAATGGGGGATGTTCCAGAGGGACCTCCCGGGGGATGGCCTATGGGGCATGGTCCAGAGGGATGTCCCAGGGGATGGTCAATGGGGGATAGCCTACAGTTTTGCCAAGCTGCTAGAACACTGTCCTCACCGTTCCTCAAGTGACTGGCAGCCTGAGATGCGCTTTTCCGGGGCATTGAACTTGGGGTGATGTTGACGTGCTTTTCCCGGACTTATTTCTATTTAAACCAGCTGACCTTCAGAGCCAAGCGTTCCATAATGCAAGAGCTCTTGAAGAGAAATCAATCAAAGCATGAAGAAAATGGATTTGTGTTCTCATCCTCAGAGGCGGGCATTTCTCTAAAACGCTCCACGTTTTAATCACTGCTGATGTGCCTGAGAGTGCGCACGCATTGTGTGTGAGGAGGCTAGATGGCCTAGGGTGATCAGTGTTCTGAATTCAAATTTTACCTCTTCTTTTGGCTGTGTGGCCTTAAGTCGGTTCCCTAACCACGCTGGGCCCGTTTTCTCTTCAACCAAGGGAGGTTGGCCTACTACCACACCAGGAATTGGAAGAACTCAGTGGCTACGGAATTTTTTTCCTACAGCTCCTTTTTGCTGCAGCAGCTCCACCTCCAGGTGGAACTCTTCCAGAATGGGAAGAATTAGCAAATCCACACAGACACAAGTCCCCAGGATCCTCCATCCCTTGAACCAGACACATGCTTTGTGAGGTGGAGAACCATGTGGCCTCAGCTGCTCCAGGATCCACACTGAGGCTCCTTCCCACACTCTGAAGCCAGGACTGGGGTGGCCCTGAGTCACAGGGTAGCTACCAAGGGAGCCTGAGAAGCCAGGACAGAACAGGGCGGCGGCCTGGGCTGAGTAGACTCTACAAGTAACCACTTGTTAGAGTTGAAAACTGCCATCAAAGACTTGCCAACATATCTGCCATCACAGACACATAGGCCCTTTCAGGAGCAGCATGACCCCAGTTGGCTTATGAGTGCAGTCTATCCATGCATGGGGTAGGGAACGAGGGAAACACACTACTTACCCTACCTCAGAGGGCTTAGGATGCTGCCTTTCAGGACTGCTTTAGCTGGTGCCTACCCAATCCAAGCTAGAAGACAGCCATAGTCTTGCTTAGAGAGGGCACTTGCTC
Organism: Meriones unguiculatus; assembly: GCF_030254825.1. Taxonomy (NCBI): domain Eukaryota; kingdom Metazoa; phylum Chordata; class Mammalia; order Rodentia; family Muridae; genus Meriones; species Meriones unguiculatus. The sequence continues at coordinate 29,078,695 of NC_083360.1, read as the reverse complement.
TTGCTCTAGTTCTCTCTCTCTCTCTCTCTCTATCTCTCTCTCTCTCTCTCTCTCTGTGTGTGTGTGTGTGTGTGTGTGTGTGTGTGTGTGTTGGGTTGGGCTGGGGGTAGGAGGTGTAGCTGTTTCTCCAGCTCTGAAAAGGGGCTTTTTATCAAGAACAGGAACACAGAATTCTACAGCAAGGGCTGACCTGAGGTAGTCAAAGGCCATCCCAGGTTCTCCCAGGGCAGGGGCCACTCTGTTTCTCCCCCACTACCTGGCCTGAGTGCTTGCTCACCCTCTGCAGGTTGTGGAAGGAGCCATCCTCTACCTACACAGCAGAAAGAGGGTGGTTGCTAGCCTCGGGACTCCAGCCCAGGTTCAGGGCCTAGCATCAGTGTCCAGAGGCCCACTTGTGTCTTCTGCCTGCTTCTGCTGCCATAGTGCTCCTCATCTTGTTCTTTGTTTATTTTCTTTTCTGGTTTTTACACTTTGGTTTGTTTTTGTTTTAACAAGGTCCACGTTTTCATTTGCATTGGGACACACAAAATACATGTTGGGAACCTCTTGGACCTGGCCACCTGAGACAGATAGGTAGGACTTGGTCCTCAAATTTTAAGACTAAGAGAAGCTGACTTGTAGGCCCAGACCCTGTAGTGAGAGAGAGTAGGGTCTCCAGCCCTGGGACTTTGGTGCCACCTAATAGGACTAGGAGGAGAGGAAGTTAGGAGGTAATCCCCCCCAAACAGAATGCTTAGCCAAGTTTGCCCGAGATCTCAGGGCCTAGAGGAGGAGTGCAGGAGAGAAGCACCATCGCCCAAATAGCTGAGGGGGGGGGAATCAGGATCTGGACTGGCTGCAAAAGAGGCTCCAGGGCAGTGGGCTGGGGTGGTGCCTGAAAAACCCAGCATCGGACTGAGCAGGACTAAGGTCATCAGCCCAAATTGAGCCTAGGTGCTCCTAACCCCTTTCTCCAGCCACCATGGGGATTGGGGCCTCTTGGGGGAAGAGGGTTTTAAAGGCTGAAGAAGCAAAGAGGCTCTGGGTGCTGAGACTCAACCCCAATCCCAGCTTGAAGGAATTCAGCGTAGGAGAGCCGAAGGTCCCTCCATCCCAGGAAGGACTGGGAACCGGAGGCGGGAGTCCCAGACAACATCTGAAATCTTCAAATCCCTCTGCTGAGACTTGCTTCTTCCTCTGGGAGACTAAGGTGCTCAGGGCAGAGCCCCAGGGGCCCAGAGGCTGCCTCTGGGAGATGTGTTGCTGTTAGAGAGGAGTGGAAGAGCAGGGGACCTGCACTCTTGTGACAAGGTGAGCAGTCATACTTGCTGGGGAAGGGAAAGATCTGCAAGCTCCTGTGTGGAAGACTAGTTTCCACCTCTGCAATCCTGTGGGTGGAGGCCTCAGGCACAGACCTTACTCTTTAACCTGGCTAGTGTGCCTGGAAGGCACCCAGGAGAAGCAAAGCCGGCCTAGGCAGCAAGACCACAGGCCTAAAAGCATCAGGGGGTGGGGGGCAGGCCACACCCACAGCGCTGGATGGCACACCTGGCAACTAATGCCTCATGGAGCTGAGGTTCAGTCTACTCTCTGACTAACAGCCCCTCATTCCTGCCCTGGCCAGGTAGCCTCAGGAATTTGCCAAAGGGACTCTGGGAGTCCTGAGGGTGGGTGAAAGCCATTTGCTAATGGCTCTGGCGCCACTGCCACTGCATAGCTACTGCAGGAAACAGAAAGAGGCACTTCCCAAGTCTTCCGTAGTTGGCTCCCTTTTTCTGGGAGGAGAGGAGAGGCTAGGGCAGGGGCTGGCCAACTGAGATGGGTTGAGGAGCAGTCCAGGTATCCTCCACCCATCAAAATTCAGAGAAACCTGCAAAAGAAACTCAGATACCTGAAGGCAGACACACACACCCTCCTGCACACAGGTCTGTTGCTGAGCCCCCTGTGGTAGCCCCAGAATCAGGAACCCCCAGGAGCCAGTTCAGTGTAGCTGGGCCTTTTGCTCCCTCATTAGCATGCGCTGACTCAGCAGCTCCCCTTCATCCTGCTAGGTCCCTGGAGCCGCTTCTGGCTGCCCCCCACGCCCACCCCACTCCTACTGCTTTAGTTCTGTTCACTGCTTGAACACTGCCCCTTACCCTGTGTGTTGGGCAACTTTGAGCACCTTGAACCCCAGGCACCTCCGTTTCTGCCTTAAGAAAAATGGAGGTTATAGAGTCCTCTTTATGCAGGGCTGACATGCCCACTTGCAGCTTCAGGAGGGCGGCAGACAGAAGTGAACTCTCTTAACAGCTTTGTGTCTGGGTGTCCAGGTCCTGGTAACCTCCCACCGCCACCCTGGGCACTTTGAAAGACAGTTCTGATGCGAAGCAGTTCCGGGGACCCAACTCCCTGGGCCAGGTAACACTGCAAGTCCAGAGCTCTTAGGAAGTGCAGGGATCTCCTGAGAGGGGCCCCTCTCCATCTGCGTCCTGGAGCTCACTTCTAGCAAAGATCCCTCACTTTCAGGTGGCAGTGGAAAAGTCTGGGGAAGGTGCTTGTTCCACATCATAAGGTCAGCCTGGCGCTTTCAGTACCGTGTCCCAGGGCAGGGGCAACACTCTTTCCTAGGCTCCAGGGGGGCCTAGCTTCCTTTGCTTGCTCCCTTTAGGACTGGAGAGAGTGGTGCTCCCTCATTAGGAAACATCTCCACATTGGATTCCAACACGACAGTGTAGCCTCCGGGTACAGGGACCTGAGCTGCCAGAGCAGAAATGCACCTGCGAGCATGGACCTCCTGGGACCCTGTCAGGGCCTGGCTGCTGGTTGTTACCCTCATAAGGTTGACTTGGCTGTGTACGTTTGTGAAGAATACTGGAGCTTGGACAGGGGCCACAGCTTAGGCATGGCATTCATGTCCCCACTCCTGGTTGAACTGTGACAGTGAGCACCGCTTTCCCCAAAGACTCCCTGGAGGAGCTTCTTCCCTCCCATCCAGAAGGAGGCAAAAGGAGCCCTCTCTACCCCACATAGACAGGCACACACCTCCCCCGCCCCGTGACTCCAACTTGACCAAAAGTTATGCCCAAGGCTCTGAATCCTGATCAAATCTCCAAACCTGGGATAATACCCAAGGTTGAATTCAGTCACGGCATCTGATGTTAAATGCCCTGTGTGAACCCTTTTAGTTTAGGGCTGGTTCTCCCATCTGTCCCTTCTGTCCCTCCAACGTTGCTGCTGACCACCTCTCAAGTGACCCAGTATGTCCTTTCTGCAGGGGGACTATGGAGGGCCAAGTCTGGGCTTCTAAACAGCTGTCAACCCTGCCTGGTCAGCTGTCACTGTGTGAGGTCTCCAAGCTGGTGCTCTGGGCTCCAGCAAGCCGCTCCTGGCAAGGCCGGTTGGTCCTCCTGTTTTGATGCTGGTTTCCTGTTGTAAGCACAACAGTGGTGGTGTATGCCTTTAATCCCAGCACTCAGCAAGCAGAAGCAGGTGAGTTGGAGGCCAGCCTGGTCTACAAAGCAAGTTTCCAGGACAGCCAGGTAGGTCTGTTACACAGAGGAACGCTGTGTCAAAAAACAAAAACAAAAATCTTTAATTGCAAAGTATCAATGAAATAATTTTATGGTTGGGGATTACCACATGAGGAACTGTATTAAAACGTCATAGCATTAAAAAGATTAAGAACCTTGAGTTCTTTATATATTCTGGATATTAGCCCTCTGTCAGATACAGGGTTGGTGAAGATCCTTTCCCAATCTGTAGGCAGTCATTTTGTTCTGACGACAGTGTCCTTTGCTTTACTGAAGCTTGACCTCAGTTTCATGAGGTCCCCTTTATTAATTCTTCATCTTAGAGCCTATGCTGTTAGTGTTCTGTTCAGGAAGTTGTCTCCTGTGCCAATGAGTTCCAGGCTCTTCCCCACTTTTTCTTCTAACAGGTTTAGTGTGTCTGGTCTGGTTTTATATTGAGGTCTTTGATCCACTTGGACTGTAGTTTTGTGCAGAGTGGTAAGTATGGATATATTTGCATTTTTCTACATGTAGACATACAGTTAGACCAGCACCATTTGTTGAAGATGCTGTCTTCTTTTCATTGTATGGGTTTGGCATCTTTGTCAAAAATTAGGCATCCATAAGTGTGTGGGTTTATTTCTGTGTCTTCTATTCGATCCTATTGATCCACCATTCTGTTTCTATGCCAGGACCATGCAGTTTTTATTACTGTTGCTCTATAGTGCAGCTTGAGATCAGAGATGTAGATACCTCCAGAAGGTCTTTTATTATAGAGGATTGTTTTAGCAGTTCTGGGTTTCTTGTTATTCCATATGAAGTTGAGAATTTTTCTCTCAAGGTCGGTAAAGAATTGTGTTGGTAATTTGATGGGAATTGTATTGAATCTGTAGATTGCTTTTGGTAAGATGGTCATTTTTACTATGTTAATCCTGCCAAGCCATGAACATGGGAGACCTTTCCATCTTCTGATATCTTCTTCTTTCTTCAGAGACTGGAACCATGGACCATGAATAAACTGGACCTAGGCCCCCTATGCCGGTGTAGCCCATGGGCAGCTTAGTCTTCATGTGGGTCCTAGAAAGGGAAGAAGCAGCTGTCTCTGACATGGACTTTGTTGCCTGCTTTTCGGAACACAACCCCCTGGCAGGGCTGCCTTGCCTGGCCTCAGTGGAAGAGGATGCTCTCGGTACTGATGTAACTTGATGTGTTGGGGTGGGTTGATGGGGCACTTCCCTTTTAGGAGGAGAAGGGGGATTAGAAGGAAGAGGGAGAGGGTGAGCCTGGGAGAGAGGGGAGAGGTAGCCATGATTGGAATGTAAAGTGAATACATTATTTTTTTTTTAAATAATAAAAAAAAAAAAAAGATTAAGAACCACTGAGCTAGGGGATGGAGACTGCCCCCTGCTGGCATCTTTTTTAAAATTTCAGACCAAGGAACTAGAGGAGTCTAGCTTCCTGAAGCGAGCCTCTGGCTGCTGTACCTAAAAGCAGGCCTAAGTTGCCGTAAGAACATCTTGGTTGATTGTAAAGGGACACATTAGTTCACAGGGGCCTGGGAGCCTCCGCCTTCTTGCTGAACAGAACTGTCATGCGTTAGCTGCAAGGAGACATGGGGCCCGGGTCTTTCCACTCCCTACACGTCTCCAAAAGGCAACCATTTCTGTGTGCCTAGCTTTCCACACGAACTCCTGGGGTCTTGTCAAGGTCCAGAGCAGTAGCAGCTCTGCTACTGGTGGACAAGTGACAGGACAGAAGTGAAGCGGCCTGGATTTGCAGTCTGTAGGAAGAAGATGACGGCTCTGCCTGGTGTGTGGTGGGGGGTCCACAGTCTGTAGGAAGAAGATGACGGCTCTGCCTGGTGTGTGGTGGGAGGTCCAGTCATGGAGGCTTTCGGTCTCTCTCCACTACCCAGTCCTCTCTCCATCTGGGCTGCTAATGCATTCGTCAGGCTCCACATCCCAGCACCTCGGGCTGTGCTGTAAAATCCCCAGTCTAATAAGCGCTGTGGGAATGAGAAGTTTTTGAATCTCATTTTGCCTCCACACGAAATAAGATTCCAAACCCACTTTAGAGACTCCTCAAAATGTCTTGTGTAGGGGGGCTACATGTCTGGAAAGGAATGTGGGCTGCATAGCTCTATCCAGCAGTTATGGGTCAGTTCCATAAACCTCCTGCAGGTGGCACACGTGGGCTCTGGGTCCTACTTTGGCTTCTGGGAGGGGGAAAAACCAGATTTCAAAGAAGGCTTCTCTCTGCTATGCAGAAGTGTATGTTAGGAGCAGGGAGTTCCAGAGAAGGCTGACTCATTATTTGACATCCAGGAGTTGTGGATTATGACCCAAGAAGCTCTTCTGAGTTAGCGCATCGTCCCCCGTTCCCAAGAGGGTAATGCTGCGTAATTTGGAGGCTCCTTGTGGGCTCAGTTATTCAAGAGTTAGTAAAGCTGCTATCTGTCCTTTTTCTGTCTCGGTGCTGAGAGCCATGCTCCTTCTCACAAACTGTCCCCATGTTATTTCCCTTTGTTGGCAAGCAAGACAGACTAGCCTTTCCTCCAACCAGACCTACTTATGCTTTGTTAGGTGCTGAGAATAAATTGGGATGCAAATAGAACTCCACCAGTCACCGTGCATAGTAAACACAGTGACCAGCACTGCGTGGAGACCCACTATTTGACACACTCTTTCGCTGAAGAACTCTACCCTGGTGGGAGGGAAGCTCGATGGTCAATGCAGGTCAATGCCTTTGTGTTGGGGAGCTGTGACTCTGAAGTGGTGACCTTCTTAGGGGAGCAGCATGCCACCAAGGTACTGATTGCTATGAATTCTGGGAGTACACCTCCCCATGGCCCATTGCTCCTCAGGTGTGGGCTGTTCTCAGACTTAGTGGAACACGTTTGATGCTTGGGGCTCACCTCCCCACTAAGGGAATCCTACCCTTCCTGACCCTGCCAGCTTGGAGCAAGTAACTAGGGCTGTGTCTTGTCTGGACCTTTTCTGCCTTTGCTTCCTGACTGGTTGTCATGAAGTGAGCTCAGAGTTCCACCTGGTCCATTATAGTCCCTCTTACTGCAGCTTAAAACCAATGGAGCCAGCTGAGCATGAGCTGAAACCTCCAAAGCTCCAAGCCAAAATGAACCCTGTCTCATTTGGATATTTTGTCACAGCACTGAAGGAGCAATGAGCACACTGTCTCAGTCCTCTGAAGCTGCATTTAAAAAAAAAAAAAAGGCTGAGTGATTCCTAAGGAACTGAGATTTACTTCTTCAGCTCTGCAGTACATGGAGCTGAAGATCTGGTGCCAGCAGGTTCAGAGGCTGGCGGTGGTGGCCCTCTGCATCTAAGATGGTGCCTTCTTGATGACCTCACTAGGTGGAAATGAGGAATGTGAACCCACTCTTTCAAGCAAATTCATGAGGTGCTAACCCCATCCCTGAGGGCAAATGCATGGATGGATGGATGGATGGATGGAGCATAGATGCATGGATGGATGGATACATGCATGGATGAATGCATGAGGCATGAGCAGATAGTGGATGACTGGGCCATCATCAAATCTTGTGGGCTTGTGGGACTGAATATTTACCAGAAATTGTTGAACTATTAGAAATTAAGGGGAGGAACTTGTTCCAGAGCAATTCCTCACCACCCAGGCCATCTAGAGGGATGATAATTAAGCCTTCAGATTCTCCCAAGATGGCACAACTCCTCGTCAAGCTTACCCTACTCAAACGCCACAGGCCTCTTCCCCAAGGCAGAGGGTGGAGCTGTCCACACCTTCAGGTTCCCTTGCTGTTCAGTGACCAGTTGTGCTATTCATAAGGCTCTGGTCCTCTGAAAACGATTTCCTGCATCATGACCATCTGGCCCTTAGTTCCAACCTCCTTCCGCAACCTCAAGTCACTTCCAATCAGGGTCACGGGCAGCTCAAGCTGTCTAATGATCCCCTGAGATTTGGATAACTCCAGCAGAAATCTGTGCTCCACTGTGAAAAGCAAACCTGCTCCTATTTCGAGGTGCTCTTCACATTAAAAACAGACATCCCACCAGTGTTAAACTGACCACAGCTGGGGGAAGATGGGGATCCAGAGAGCTGGACTGGGCAGGCAGCGCCAGGCAGGTTCCAGGAGAAAGGAGGCCCCCCGCCAAGCATCTGCCTATCTGGCTGTCCATCATCCATCTCAGGCGCTTTCTTCTTGCAGCCTTTTCTCTTCTCACCTCCTGCACACCTCCCCCCCACTCTCCTGAAGCCACCTCAGCCACAAGCCCTCGAAGTCTAATGACCACCTGCCAAGGGGGGGATGATGTGTTTGGAGTCTGTGCTGATCAGCAGGCAGAGCTGGGACCAAAATTCATGCATTTCTAGCTTTTCATGATATAATGTCCTGTCTCCAGGAAAACTGCCAAAGCAGCAGCGCAACCCAGACTCTAACAGCAGACTGTCCTGGGGCCTGCTATTCCTGAGGTGGGGCTGAGGATCAGAAAAGGAGCAGGTGGCTGGAGGCTGAAATGGATGGGTCAGTGGAATATCCAGGAGATGGTATTCAGTCCACTTTTGTCAGTTTGAAACATTCAGGTGCTCTCCTGCCTCAAGGGACACAGTAACAAGCCTGGGCAGGGTGAGCACAAGGTGAGGCCATCAGGGTCTATCTAATCCTCTGGCAGAGCTCTGAAAGTTCCTGGGCTAAGGTGGGTCTCAGTGCTGCTTTGTCTCAGCCATGGTTTGTCCTGTGCGGACTCAGAGGACAAATGCTGTCTTCCCTGGAGCAGTAGGGCGACTGTTTGTTCCTGGAGACTAGGCAGGGCAGCATGGCTTTTCTACAGTCTTGGGAAGGGCCCCAGATGCCCATACACATACACAAACATGGAATGGTCAAAGAAGAGGAAGATAGCCACAGAGCTGACAGGATGCCTGAGCTATAACTCAGCTCTAGAACTCTGGAGTCCTGCAGAAGGTTAAACCCACCCAGCTGTTAGCCCTGCAGAGCAGGTGAGGACCCCAGGCTGGGCAGTGTTTTTCCAAGCTCCCTCCCCAACTGGTTGCCCAGCTCCTTGCCCTGGCCCATCTTAGCATCCACCCCCTCTACTTCCTCTCCTCACCGCTCACCCTCTTCTTCTCCCCCCCTTTCTTCTTATTCCCTCCCCTTCGTTTCCTTTAACACTTCGCCATTCCTCCCTTTCTCTTCCAGCCTCCCAGTCCCTAAATGCAGAGAAATCCCCCCCCCCTTCTTTTTTCCAGTTTCAAAGGGAGACTTTCACAGGGTCAGAAGCAATTAGACTCCTACATGCAGCCAAGGGCTCTGTCGGAAGAGAATCTGCCTAACACACCAGAGTTTGATTCCTAGCACCATAGTGGTACAGGACTATAATCCCAGCACTTGTGAAGCAAAGGCCAGTGTGTAGGGGTGTCCAGCAGTTAAAGGTCATTCTCAGCTACATGGTGATTTGGGGGTTACATGAAACTCAGTCTCAAAAACAACAAACAAAACCTTTCCCGTAAAGTTTCATCTTTTTTTTTAAGATTTATTTATTTTATGTGTATGAGTGTTCTATCTGCATTTACACCTGCCAGAAGAGGGAAGCAGTTCACATTATAGATGGTTGTGAGCCACATTGTGGTTGCTGGGAATTGAACTCATGACCTTTAGGAGAGCAGACAGTGCTCTTAACCACTGAGCCATCTCTCCAGCCCCTCGTCTTTTTTTTTTTTTTTTAAGGGATTGTTTTTAATATCCAACAAAGTTTTGTCCACCTTGTGGACTACTTATGATCCTACTCCGTGGATGGTGGGCGCCTTAATTCCCCTTTGCAGTTGAAGATGCTGAGATGACCAGAGGAGACTCAGAACAAAGGAGTCGGGTTCTCAGAAAACAGCTCTAGAGTGAAACTGTTTTCTGCTGGCTGTGATGTGGGAGAGGCTGTCAGCAAGATCGCAGAGACTGACTGCTGACCACCTTGAGCCAAGAAGGTAGAGGAGAGAAGATGAAACTTGAGTATAGTTGCAGGTGGTCACTACAGCCAAAGCTGGCTGGGCCTGGGGAGTGCCAGCAGCCCAGGAAGGGACCCAGCCCTTCACTGAAAGTCCTAGGGACAGGGGGCAGCTCCTTCTTTGGTTACTTTGGCTTTCAGATTACTCTTCCAGGTTGTTTGGGGTTTTTTTTTTTGTTTTTGTTTTTGGTTTTTTGCTATTACAGATGGCCTTTCTCTGTGTAGCCCTGGCTATCCTGGAATTCCAGGCAGGCCTCCAACTCAGAGATCCACCTACCTCTGCCTCCCAAGTGCTTGGATCAAAGGTGTGGGCCACCACACCCAGCACTCTTTAGTTTTAATAGCTTTATATCTCCAGTTTAACAGCCCTCAATGGCACCCCACTGCCCTTTCAAATTGAGAGCCATATTGTTTATCTGGCCCTGCAGGGGACCTGTGGGTCACTCTTTGCAGGACCTGACTCTAGCTCAGTAACCCTTTAAACCTCGGGTCTCTTTTCTCTTTCACTTGATCAGTGGGCAGAGAACTCTTAATCTCAAACAAGCAGAAAAGTGAGATGAACCCTTCGCTGGGAAGAGGTGAGGCCTGGGAAGAACACAGCTGCCTTTTTCTGAGCTCAGCATCTCCCAACTTACTGTCCAACAAGAGTGCCTCTCCCACTGCAAAATGGTGGCTCTGATCTCCAACCCTTGAACCTTCCTGGAACCCATGACTGCTCCCCTCTGCAGAGCAAGGGATCCCAGGCTAGATTCTGCCTGGCACGCTAAGACCGTCAGTAAAGAACCCTGCAGGGATTCCTCTGATTCCCCAGACATTGAGAAAAAAATGTGTCTGCCTGGATGGGGGCTACCTGCCCCTCTCACTGCACCTGGTTGCCCAACCACACACGAACCACAGAGGCCCAGCGCTCTGGTGAATGTGTGTGTGTGTGTGTGTGTGTGTGTGTGTGTGTTATTTGGCTCAGACTTGGGAAACATGCCACTTAGCCACAGTAACTGAATTTTGGCATGGGAATGGCGAGTTAGTACATAGTGAGTAAAAATGAAATAGCAGGACAGGGTACAGCTCCTTAGGCTCTGTGTATGACTCCCTAGCACCCTAGGACCCTGAACCCCCTAGAAAATTAAAATAAGATGACTGGGTGTGTGGCTCGGTGACAGAGGTGTGCCAGGCATACACAACATCCTGAAAAACTGGACTGGAAAACAAAACAGAACACCAGCTTGAGTATGTGGATGTATATCAGTCGGCCCTCTTCATGTACAGATTCTCCATTCTCAGATTCAACCAGCCAAAGGCCAAAAATATTTTCAAGTGGATTTTATTACTAGTATCACAGAAATGAAAGTTCAAGGGAAAACTTGCATCTATCCTGCGTCAGGCACAGGTCCTTTTGTCATGACCCCCAAATGCTGCAGAACGGCAGTTTGACAGTACCCACGTCTAACTGGGTCTATCGGCCATCTAAAGACATGTGAAGGACACTGGAGGATGTGGATGCAAGCGCTACTGCATTTTTCTTTAAGAAGTAACCAGATGTGATGGTTCAACCTTGAAATGCTGGCACCAGAGAGGGGGAGGGGGAGCATTATCAGGAACTCAAGGCCAGCCTGAGCTAATTGGACACCTGCAGATTTTGACATCTGAGGTGGGTCCTGGATTTAACACCCCCCCAACGCGCACACACACACACACACACACACACCACGTCGACACATAGGGATGATGGTCTTTGAAAATAAGAAGCTGCAATAGGGTATGTGGAATATTGGGTTGTTTGTTTGTTTTTGTCAATCAAAGCCCAAGAACAGGCAGGCACCTGGATTGTGTAGAGGATGGTATGGGAAGAAATAAGGCTGGGTGAGGGACGGAGGAAGCAAAGATACGGTAAAAATTTAAATTTAAGATGGGCATCTTGAAAACTTTTTCCAAATGAAACGGTTTGTTGGAGGGAAACTGGCAGTGGCTCTGCAGCTGGCTGTGGTAGCTCCCACAGATCTAAGTACTCAGATTTAGGGGTCTCCTGCGATGAGCAGCTTCTGGGCCAGGCAAACTCGGCTCGGGGTTGCCAGGTTTCCTGACAGATCCAGCGCACATGAGAGGTGAGATGGCAAAAAGGCACCAGGACAAAGTAGAGACGCCACAGCCTGGGCAGCTGCTGTGGGGTGGGGGGTAGACAGCAGGCTTGGAGAGGGTACAGTATCTTAGCCCTAGAACTCTGCTGAGAAAATAAAAGGAATCCACCCAAGGCAGCACCCAAGTCGCCGCTCAGGGTAGTCCTTGGCAGCCTTAGTCCCTCAGTCAAACTGGCCTTGAATTGAGACAAACTAGCCTTTCTGGCCTATATGCTGGGCGGCATCAGAGCTGACCCTCGGAGGCAGTGATTCAAGCAGTCCCTTTCCGCTCTCCTCCATGGAGGCTGAGCTTCTGGGCCCCAGAAACTGGGTGAGCACCCACTGGGCCAGCTTGGGCGTTCCTGACACTTACACACCCTGTCCCTGGTGGCAACCACCAGCCCACTTGCTGTCGGCAGGTCCAAATGCCAGCTGGTGCCTCCCAAGCCCGTGGCAGGAGAGGTAGGTGACCACTCCCCACTCTTGAACACAGTCCCCCGCTGGTCTAGTGTTGAGGCACCGCTCTCATGCCTTCCCTCAGAGGGAGTGGTAAATCAGCAGCAGAGTGATGGGTATGGTGTGGGTACCAAACCAGGTAGGGATCCACTCAATGGTCATCCAGCTGCAGCAACACTTACTCACCACGTACCAGCAAGAGGCCAGGGCAAGGGCCACACAGCCCTAAAGCAGAGGGAATTAAAACCCAGACTCCGAAGAGGCCTGGCCTGGCTCCCCACCCAGACAGTGCCCAGAGAAAGGGAAGCCACAGCACCAACTCAACAGGCTTGCGGTTTTACAGGGATGGGTACAAGCCCGGAACTTGCAGAAATTGGATGATTCTCCCCATCGCCATTTTTAGTAGGGCTCCCCTCGGGCCCCAGTTTCTTCATCCCACAAAACAAAACAAAACAAAACAAAACAAAACAAAACACAAAAGTTGGTCGGCCCAAGGTTTCTGCCTGATTCCTACAAACGAATTCGGGTGCTAATTTCTTCCTCTTTCCCTTTCTTTCTGAGCCCCGGATACCAAAGATGTAGTAGCACTGGGGAACTGAGGCTCTTCCCTGAGACTTGTAACTTCGTTTGGCTCAGAGCCCTCCTCTATGAGGTGCGGCTGTTTGCCACGGATCCTTCTTGCCTTGCAGAATATGGGGCCGAAATCGAGTCCTAGTGTGCAAAAAGCCCACCTCCCAGCCAGGTTTCCAGCCATTCGCACCAGGCCTTGGGCATGGGAGGCCGCAGCAGGATGCGAACTCCGAAGGGTCCACAGCCCCATATCCATCCTTCCTCCTGTTAAGGGCGAGCCCTGGCCTCCGAGCTCCAAGCTCTGGAGAGCCACTTACGGTGGGAGAAAGGGCTCTCTTTGCATGTTAGTTTTCCCCTCTGAAGGGTAGGGTGATTGTCCCTGGGCGCTCGCTGGGAAGAGTAAGCGACGCAGGCGGGAGCTCGCGGCCTGCACCCCCTTCCCGGAAAGTGGGGCGCACGCTGTCAGACGGCGGCGTGGACCCGCACCGGGCAGCTGGACGCGCCTTTCCGCGATAACCCGCGTCCAGTGAAGCGCGCCCCGCGGGGCCCCGGCTGCCTCCCGCTCTGGTCGGAAGTGGGTCAGAGCTCCGCGGGCCTCGGCGAAGCGTGGGTTACCCTCCGGGGCCTGCTCCCGACGTGGGAGGATCCAGCTTGACCCGTGCGGGGCGAGAAACGGAGGCGGGAGAGGAGTCCCCTCCCTCCCCAAGGCCTCCCACCCCGCGCAGCGGCTGGGCCTGCGGCGCTCACCGGCCCGAAAGGAAGGGAGCCGGGCGGCCGAGGTGCCCCGCGCGCGCGGACCCAACCGATGCCCACCCAGCGTGACACCAGGGGGCAGGGGGCACGCCCCTCCGGGTTCGGGGCTCTTCACTCCCCGGGAGTGAGCAGGGGAAACGGGAGCATCCCTGTCGCCCAAAGCTCATTTCCTTAGGTTCCGAGTGTTAGAACGCGCCACACGTCTGCAATTTAGCTCTGGCCAAATTCGTAATTACATGCGGGGAGATCTTTGAAAAGAAAATTGCGCGGCCCGGCCGGCCGTGGCTGTGACACGCGCGCAGACACACAATCACACGGACTCACGCACGAACCGCGCCTTCAGAGGGCTTCCGACGCGCTCTCGGCGGGTGAGAACGGCTCTCCTCCGACGCGATTGGCCAGCCCGGGCCTCGCGGAGACCCGCTGGCCAATGGTCGGCCTCCAAGCCGAGGCCCCGCCCCCTTCCCCTCCCCGGCGCGGTGCGGGGGGGGGAGCCCTCCGGAATGCATCTCGCGGGGCCGCCTGCCCTGCGCTGCTCCGCTTGCCTGCGCTCCGGAGCCGGGCCGGGCGGCGGCTCCCGCGGGGGGCCTCTCCCAGGGCCGCGGCGGGTCCTCGGGGCCGAGCTCAGGTCCCCCGCGCCGCCCCGCCCCCGGGCCCGCCCCCGCCCCGCCCCCCGGGAGGCCAGCCGGGGCGGCGACCCGAGCGGCTCCGAGAAAGGCCGGCGAGGCTGCTGCGGGGACGGCTCTCGGCGCGCACCCGCTCCCGCCGGGCCGAGCGCGGAGCAGGAGCCGACGCCCGCCCGCCCGCCCGCCCGCCCCGCGGAGCCCGACGTCCGCGCTCTGGGCAGGGGCTCGGCAGGGCCAGCCCGCTCGTGCGCTGGGCAGCCGGGCTCCACAATCCCAGCGGGGCCCGGGAGGCGGTCGCGCCCCGGGCACCAGGGACCCCCTCAGGATCCCAGCGTTGCCCGACGGGCCCGCGGCCGCGATGCCGGATGAGCTGACCGAGCCCGGGCGCGCCACGCCAGCCCGCGCCTCCTCCTTCCTCATCGAGAACCTGCTGGCAGCTGAGGCCAAGGGCGCGGGGCGTGCAGCCCAGGACGATGGCGTCCGCGAAGAGGAGGACGACGACGATGAGGACCCCGAGGACGAGGACCCGCAGACGCGGCGGCGGCGGCTGCAGCGGCGGCGACAGCTGCGCGCGGGCAGCGGTCCGGGCGGGGAGGCGAGGGCCCGGGCGCTGGGCCTAGGTCCCCGGCCGCCTCCCGGGCCTGGGCCGCCCTTCGCGCTTGGCTGCGGAGGCGCGACGCGGTGGTACCCACGGGCGCACGGCGGCTACGGAGGTGGCCTGAGTCCTGACAGTGAGTGTGGGTGCGGGAAGGGATGGGCAATGCGCAGGCCCCTGCTTTCTCCCTGCGCCTTCTTTTGGCGACTTTGGGCTTGGTGAGTCTTCTGTGTCCCGGAATCGGGGTGGTACGAGACCCCCTTGGAACCGTTAGCTTGGGCAGTTGCTGGAGACCGGGGATAGCGCTGCACGCATGATGGTGCGAAGCTGAGGATTGGGGGCCCCGAGAACGCGAAATTGCAAAATTGCAGGCGGGAGAGAGGAGGGTGAAATAGGCCGCGGGAACACGGGAGAGGGAAAAGGAGTGCGTAGAGAGAGACAGTGATGATGAAAGGGAGGTGAGAGGAGAGGAAGGGTGACTGAGGAGCCAGGACTTTGGGGTCCAGCACTGAAATAAAAGGGAGCTGAGTAGAGGGAACGCAGTGATGGGGTCTGGATGGGGGTCTGGATGGGGGGGCTGGATGGGAGGCCTATAGCAACTGTGGCCCCTAAAATATCATTTACTCTCCTGGCTGCAGCAAGAGCCTGGACCTGGGCCTGGACCTTCCTTGGGTCTTCTCAGGACCTGGCTGAGGCTGGTGGAAGGCCACTGCGAAGGGTCCATTCCACCCCCTCTCTTCTTTTTTGCTCCTCCCCCTCCTTGGCCTTTGTTTCCTGCAGAGGGCTCAGAGAATGGGGGTGGGGGCTTCTCAGCCCCAGAACCCACTTACCCCTCTGGCCTGGACATCCTGATTTTGACTGCCTGTCTCCAGAGGCTCCTAACCTGTCTCAGGACCTGCTCTTTAGAGAGCAACCCTTGAGAAGACTAGGAAGGATATTTCAACCTCCCCCACTGCACCCCTTTTGCCAGCCTGCCCCCAAACACACAGACTTCCACATAGCGAAAAATTGACAATGGAGGCTCTGGGAGCCGTTTGCGTGGGGGTTCAGGAGCTTCGAGGTAGCCGTGAGTGGCCTGGGGCCACGCTTTCCCATTAGATACCCACCCCTAGTGTGGAGGAGAAGGACAGGTCTCCCAGCCCAGGTGTGGGACGCCTGCCTTCTTTACAGAAACTTAAACAGGGCCCGTAGCAATCCTGAAAGCCAACGCTGAGACTCTTGCCGCGGGAACGCTTTATTCTCCCATCCTCCTCTGCAGCCCAGTGGTCAGCCCCCACAGTGGTGATTCCTCCTTATTTCGTGCCATGCGGGTTAGAGTTCCCTGTTCCTATCAGAGCAGGCGAGCCAGATTAGCATTTCTTGACAACCCATGGAGCTCTGTGAGTGTAGGGCCTTGGGGCATCTTTGTGGGGATGCTGGAAACCCTAGGTCTGGCTGCATACATGCCATCCTGCTACGTGACTTTGCAGTGGGCACTGAGAGAGGACAGAACGTGGGGGCTGGGCAGGGGGCACAATTGGGAATCATCATGCTTCCAAGGGAACCAGGCAGAATTTAGTCAGGCACACAAACCCACCATGTTGAAGCATAACCTGGGCCCAAACCCACCTTGGCCTCTAATCCGTTAGCCAGAGGGAAAACAGGCTGGCCAGAATCGTTTTCGTGTGCCCAGAAGTCTAGAGGAGCACCAGGGGCCCCACCGAAGTTCTTTAGCTCGGTGACATCCCTTGACAGACCTGAGCTTGGGACTCGGAGCAGAGATCTTTGGGCAAGTGTGGAAGCCGCTTGGGGCGGTTCTGTGATCCGCAGGACTGCTGTCCTCTGTGCTCTCCTGGAGCACGTTTTGCTGCTGCAGAGGGCCTGCCTCAGGGTGTCTGGGTCAGTGTTGTGCCAGTGGAGTTTCCTTGGGAGAATGTGTATTCAGTCTCCCAAGAGTTGTTTCCCTGGCGTCTGTTCCTTGTGAGTGACAGGGAGGCCTTGGCCCTTGGCCGCTAGCTTGTAAGCCAGCCTCCGTGTGTTCATAGTTTTGAAGGGCATCGTTCAAAGTTTTGAAAGACATCTTCCAAAGTAGGTTCTCCGCTTGCCTTTTATGCGATTGCCAGAAATCCCAGAGATCATCTTGCCTTCTGGGTCAACCTTTTTTTCTTTCTTTCTTTCTTTTTCTCTCTCTCTCTTTCTCTGGGTTTGTGCTGCCACGTGTTTGCTGCAGCCCTGGTCTAGGGCTTCACCTTCTGCCTCCGCCACGTGCACACACAGCCCTGCTGGATGAACCCTCACTGCTGGCTTCCCTAACCTCTGCGCAGGCACTATTTCTCTTCTAGTTTGTGCCATAGCGGCTGTGGGGTATTGGAAAGTGGGAGGAAGCCAGTTTCGGCGGTCCCTTTAGGACAGACCCTTAGAACCTACCACTATGCCCGTTTCTCCCCTGCAGCAAGCGACCGGGACTCTCCCGAGACGGGCGAGGAGATGGGCCACGCAGAGAGCGCCTGGCCTCGGTGCCCAGGGCCCGGAGCCGTGCCGCGGGAGGTGACGACGCAAGGCCCGGCGGCCGGCGGGGAGGAGGCGGCGGAGCTGGCCGAGGCCCCGGCGGCGGCGGCCGCAGCGGCGGCGGCGGGGGAGGCGCGCGGCGGCCGCAAGAAGAAGACGCGCACGGTCTTCTCGCGCAGCCAGGTCTTCCAGCTCGAGTCCACCTTCGACCTGAAGCGCTACCTGAGCAGCGCGGAGCGCGCGGGCCTCGCCGCCTCGCTGCAGCTCACGGAGACGCAGGTCAAGATCTGGTTCCAGAACCGCCGCAACAAGTGGAAGCGGCAGCTGGCGGCCGAGCTGGAGGCGGCCAGCCTGTCCCCGCCGGGCGCGCAGCGCCTGGTCCGCGTGCCCGTGCTCTACCACGAGAGCCCCCCGGCCGCCGCGGGGCCCGCGCTGCCCTTCCCGCTGGCGCCGCCCGCGCCCGCGCCGCCGCCGCCGCTGCTCGGCTTCTCCGGCGCGCTGGCCTACCCGCTGGCCGCCTTCCCGGCCGCCGCCTCGGTGCCCTTTCTCCGCGCGCAGATGCCGGGCTTGGTGTGAGCCGGCGCCCTCAGTGCGGGGGGGGGCGCCAGGAGGAGGAGGCGGTGGACGGGAGGCACCCCGTGCCTCGAAGCCCCTCCGGAGGCCGTCTCCGTGGGTAGCCGCTCCCGAGGGTGCCGGGCGGTGGCTGCTGCGGGGCTTGGAGCCCGGCTCGCTCGGAGGAAAGCGGCAACGCGATAGCTCTCGCCGGTTCTGAGCGGATGAGGGCTCCCAGGCGGCAAACGGACACTTGGAACGGGCTGGCCAAGGAACCACGCGGTGACTGTCCCCGAGGCATCCTGCCCCTAACTCAGAATGTCCTTTTCTCGGGACTTCGCAGGAACCCAGACAGCAGGGACCCTCTTCCAAGAGACAGTGCAGAAAGACTCGGGCCTTGGGACAACCCATCTTGGGCCTCTCTTCCGAAGAGGGCTTCTCTCCTGGGCCGCCTTGGTTCTCTTGGCTTGGCGAAGACTTTTTTTTTTTTTCTGTGATGAATCTATTTCTTTGCATATGGAATAAAAAGGGACGTTTTCTGGATGGAGTCGCTGCTGTGTGGTCGCTGGGGACAGAGGCTCTTCTGGTAGCAGGCATGAGTGAGTGGGTGCTTCCCTCCCAAAGCTGGCCAGGGACTTGGGCTGCCCCAGGGGAGGTGGGCGGGGCAGGCTGGAGCCACCCTAAATTTTACTCAAGGCCTCTAGACTGGAAGGCCCAGCAGCCTCCCTAGAAGGCTTAAAGGTCCAGGAGTGAGGAGTAGGGATGTAAAGATGGCAGCCTGTTATATAGAGTTCTGGGCGCTGAAACCAAAGGCACAGGCAGAGAAAGGCCTCTGGCCCTTTGTCACAAGAGTTCTTGGGGTTGTGTGGCCACTGCGCTCACCTGCGCTTGGGACAGACAGAAGAATGTGTGTAGACAAAAACAAAGCTCTGGCTGTTCAGCAAGGCGCTGGGGTGCCTGCTCCTGCCTCCCCTGACCCATCGGTGGTCTCTGTGTGGGATCTCTGGGGAAGCTGCTTGAGCAATGTGAACTCCCTCCAGACTCACCCACCTCCATTGCCCCCAAACTGACTGCTCCTACCTACAGGTGGGTTCTCTCCTAGTGAGGAGCGGTTGCTTTATTTAGGTGTGCGATTAAGCCTAATTGAGAGAAGGCTTTCCAAATCTGAAGGGGTCAGGTCATTCCCGGTCTTAACAGAGAACCTTGGAAAATCTGTCTTCCTCCCTGCTCCACCTGGAAGCAGGCACCCCACAGCTGAGATGCGCAGCCACCACACCACACTGGGCTTGGGGCGCCCAAGGTGGCGCCAGACAGCCTAGGAGAAGGCGCCAGGGGCCTGGGGGAGTCGGGCTGTCGGAGTGTGTGTGTGTGTCTATGTGTCTTCTCATGTTTTCTCACCTCCACCCTCATACAAAGAAGTGGTTTCCAGTGTGGAGACCGGGCATTAGTGCTCCGTGGAGCACCTCCTTTCTCTCTTGCTGCTCAGTTCTGATGCCCTGGAGTTGTGGGTATTTTGAGACTCATCTGGAGGAGATGTTGGTCCTTGAGTCTCATCTCTGGGCCTTCCTCATCAGCCAATCTAGGGCTTGGAGCCTGGACACTCACTCTTTGTGACTTGGGATACTCTGAACTGCTTTTCCTCGAGTAAACCAGCTTTTACTGGCTTTGTCTGGGAAAGTCTATAATACACTTCAATGAACTTGGAGTTTTCAAAGGCCTTGGGCAGCAGCCACACAGGGTCCCCAGACAGATGGGGCAACCCCCCCTTCTCTCTTCTCACCTCTCTATTGTGCCTTCACCAGCCAATTGGTGCCTCTGGATTCTGTTGCTGCTGTTGTACTGTTCTCAGGATCAATGTCTGTCCATCCTGGAAGGACCTGGGTGCAGACAGTGGCACGCTACAGACCCTAGCACAGCACAGGCACCCACCGCAGTAATATGATTCCTGTTCCATATACACAATGGGTGCCTCCCATGGCACCCTTCTATCCCTACATTCCTAGCCCCAGTGTTCCAGGTGCGCTGGTCTCTGAGGGCTCAGGTCACTCCTCAGCTCTTTAAAATGCACAGTTAGACCGGAACGAGGCAATCATTGTGAGGCCACTGTTTTGTTCCAGTTTTTATATGATGCTTTGGGCTGAGGTCACATGCTGACCGCAAGGTGTCTCTGAGCCCCTCAGCAGCAAATGTGTCTTCATCAGAATGCCTTATCAAGCCCCAAGTGAACTACCCTAGGATTCACCCACCATGAGGATAGGGAGCACAAGGGACAAGATCCTAAGAGAGAACCTCATTCCATCCTTTGGGGAAGGCGAATATGTATATTAAAACGTGTGTGTGTGTGTGTGTGTGTGTGTGTGTGTGTGTGTGTCAGCAACACCAGGCAGGAGAGTTTCCCACCTCCCTAACTACCCCCAGCCTCGCAGGGAGGTCTTGGAGACCCTCAGCAGGAAAGTCCTGTCTCCTGCAGCCAGGAACGGGACCTCGTGGGGCAGAGGAGGTGAGGGTGGTTCAGCTCCTCAACCAGCTCAGCTCACCAGGCTCAGGCAAGCTTGCCATGCCCCCATAAGTGTCTACCAGGTTCTGGGGTGCAGCGTTGGAAGGCAGCACAAAGTACAGAAAACGGATCAAAGGCAACACACAACATTCAAGTCTAGAGGGTGCCAGGACCAGCCGGGGACCTTAGCGAGTCTCGATCCTGGCATTGATTGCAGGCACACCTCGTGGCATTGACTCTTGCTGGCAGGAGATTGATGGCTTCGATCTGTCTCTGCCAGGTGAACTTCCCTGTCCAGCCTCACCAGCGGCTAAGTAAGGCCCAGATGCACTCACTCTGAACTGCAGAGCCTCCCGGCTCATGAGAATCAAGTATATGACCTCCCGGTGGACCCTGTCCTACTGGCAAGAGGAATCCCACCCGAAAACCCTCTTTTTTGAGGTCCCAGTTTCCTCATCACAAGCCCTGTGTGCATTCTCTATGTAAGACCAACAATGTCCATGCTCCCCAGGGCACGTGCAGTTACCAGGCAGTCAGGAATATTCCTAATCCAACTGAGTTTCTACCAGGAGTATGGAAGCAGCCCTAGGCTAGCCCATCTCTCTAGGTACCAGGTGTGGTGGCTGCTTTTGGTCCTGGCTCAGAGACCAAGGACAGCCAGGAAGACTCCTTCCTGCTTCATGCCAAACCGGAGCAAAAAACCAGTAGGCATTGCGAAAACCAATAGCCTTCCCGAAAACTGCACCCCTACGCTACGAGCTGCAGGAGAGCTGGGAGACAGACAACCCTCACACCCTATTCACGAAATCTGACTGCTCTCAGAAAAAGCTCCCCAGAGCCTGGGCTCAGCCTTCACAGCCCAGCTGGGTTGAGAACAAGGGGCTGGGCACTGGCCAGGTAAGCTAAGCCAGGAGCCTTTTCTCTCTAGCAACAAGGCACAAAACGGAAAACGGAAAACGAAAGCAGTCTTCTAGAGAGAATCAACTCTGAGCCAGGGAAGCTCCTAGGAGGCCAGAGACCTTTACCAGATGTTGCTGGACGTTTCCCTTCTGACCGGTGCTGATGAACTAGGGAGGTCCCTTTGCTTCAGTGAACTAGCTCAGCAACCAGGGCAAGCATTTGCCAAAACGCTGTGGGGAAAGGACGTGGGGAAATGAGTCTCTGGACTGCTTCCTGGGTGCCCAGTTGGCCTGGAAGGAAAAGAAGAGGTGGCTGTCCCCTTGGCAGTGGACTGGAGTGAGGTCACATCTGTCTTTACAGTTCGTTCATAGGCTGTTCGTACAGGACTGAATCAGGGAAAATGGGGGCAGGTTAGGGCTTACTATGGGTTATGAGAAGAGAGCGTGGTCTTGCTGCAGCTGGGTTTGTTTGTATTATTCCCCTGGCAGTTCAGTAAAGTCAGAACGGAAAAACAAACGAACAAAAAACAAAACAACGAAATTGAGCGCCCTTTCACCATCAAAGCCAACTGAGTTTTAAGCCGGACCGAGAATTTATTTGGACTATGTTTTTTAGTCAGACTATTACTGTAAAAATTTTTTTAAAGTGCATTTAATTTTAAATTAAATTGCGTAAGTTCAGAAATTTATGAATTTACCAGTGAACCGATGTGACGTTGGTTTGTCTAAAATATGCAGTAAAATTAAAAGGAAGGATGGAAGTGAGGAACTTGATTAGAAATCTGTATTTGACAAAGGGCGAAGGGCAGAGACCTCATTTCAACATCTCTACTCGACTTTATATTTGAAAATAAACCGAAGTAAACCTGTTTAAGGAGCCGGTGGAAACGCACGAGGAGATGTGCTGGGGGGGTGGGGGGGTCTGACTCTCCGCCAGAGAAGCTGCTCTATGTTCCAAGTTTTATTTTCATCCAATCCGGGTCTCACCTGGGTCCACTTACAACTCCGCTTTAAAAAAAAAAAAAAAAAAAAAAAAATCTGTGTTTCCTCCCGGCTTCGCCAGAATCCGACCTTTAAAGCTCGTAACTTCAGAGCTATTTTGGTCTGAACACCCCCTTCCCTCGCCCCCGCCCCCACGCAGCTTTCTGGGGGTTTCAGCCCTCTCATTCCCGTCACGGTGACCGCTCCAGGATTCTCCACCCCGGGTCCGAGCGCCTGCGATTCATCGAGGGGCAAAAGGGCTTAGGGGTCGCGACCCAGGCGACCCGGCCACTCAGTGTGGGGTGGTGCGGCCTCTCCGGTCCGGGATGCAACTCTTCGGTTTCTGGCGCTTTCGTTGAGTCTTTGCTCTGCTCGGAGCCCGGCAACGGGCGACACGTGCAACGAGCGGGTGGAGGAGGGAGCGCCGCGACCGCGAGCCTCGTGGAGAGTCCCGGGCCCGGGATGTCGGAGCAGACCGTGCCCCCGCGGACCCCGCGCGTTCCGGGACGGCGTGGACGACGTCTCTGCGGGCCCGGGCGCCCGCCCGCTTGCCGCCGCGGCTCTGCGCCCGCCCGGGAAGGTCTCCCCTCCCCGCCCTCCGCCGGCTGGTTCCCCCGCGCTCCCCGGGCCGGCGCGCCGCTCTCCTCCGCTCGGCCCTCCGGAGCGGCCGCGGCCTCTCGCTGCCCGGGCCGCGCTCGCTTCTTGGCCACCCGCGCCCCTCCCCCACGCCGGGCCCCGCGTGCTCCCACCCGCCCGGCCGCCGACCCAGCTGCTCGCCCCTCGTCGGCACCTGTCCGCCGGCGCCGCGAGGCCCCGTCTCCCCGGCAGGTAGGAGCGGACGCCGCTGGGGGGAGGGAGGAGGGGAAGGGCGGTGCGGGATGCGGAGCTCGGGGAAGAGACGCGGGTTCTCCCCCCCCGACCCCCACCCCCGGCCCGGCTGGGCTTCGGAGCTCAGGGCTGAGTCCCCGGGGGACCCTGCGGCTCGCGGCCCCGCCCCGCCCCCGAGCCCCGGCCAGCCCCGCCCGGTCCGCGGCGCCCCTCCGCCCCCGCCCGGGCCGCTCACCTGGCGTCTCCTAGTCTGCGGCCAGCAGCAGGCCCGCCCCACTGTCCGCACCTCGCGTCTCCCCACCCCTCGCCCTGCTTGTCCCCGCGCGCGCGGGCTGGGTGCATCACTTAGCAAACGTTCCTTCCGGAGCTGAGGGCAAGGGACGGTGGTGGGGACGGACGCCATGGTCCGGAAGGCACAGGGTGCCGGGCCACGTGAACGCGGGTGTCGGCGAGGTCCAGTCCTGCGACGCTTGCGTTGGCCCAGGACGGAAGGAGAAATGAGAAGGGCCCGGCCTGGCCCCTGGACGCAGACCCCTCCAGCCCACAGGGGCGCAGTAGGGAGCTCGTTGCGCTGTTTGTCTTCCGTGGGTCCTCGTGATGGGGACCGAGCCTCTGACTGGTAGAGATGCCCTCTTGCTTCTTAGAACCACAGAGTTGCACCGTGTTCCTACAACTGCAGGGATGCCCTCCTAGTTATGTGCACGAAAGAGATGCTGTCTCAGGCTGACTCCCAGGCGCAGGAACCCGGTGACCAGGGAGGCAGCGGCGGTGTTAGAATTTCTTTTCCACTGGGTGAATGAGAGGGCCCACCGTCTTTCAGGCTCCCCCCTCTTTCCAGAGAGTTCTCCACACCAAGGAGCAGCTCGGAGGGCCCCACACTGGAATTCAGCCTGTTTCCTTTTTAAAGGCTTGGTGACAGCAACTGGGACTCACCGGGAGCCTTTGAGGGCTCCCTCGGACCTGGAGGGTCGGTCCTGCAGTCCTTAGTGAATAAGCAAGCAAATGGGGCTGACTGAAACTGGTTGCAGAGAAAAGGCCCTAGCCACTTTTTTTTCAGAAGCCCTTTACCTCTTAGGGGTGACTGTGGGGTGTAAAACGGGGTGCGGGGTGCTTGATTCTGTGTGTCCCACTTCCCCAGCATCCTCCAGATTGCTAACCAGTGACCCTGGCTGGTCCAATCTTACCTGCTCATTCTATGTACAAATCCGTTGTGGCCCCAGGTCAGGTCAAAGCCACACCCCTCCTCTCTGCTCTAAAAGGGAACAATAGTTTGCGCCAAGCAAGCAGACCAGACGGGGCGTTGGGGACAGAAAGGACGGAATGGGGAAGCCTTCCTATGCCGGCCTTGAAGAAACATCCTCTTCTTGGGGCCTCTAGGGTCCAGGCTCCGATCCACCTTTACTGGGGGTGGGGGCTCAGTGGAACTAGCCCAGGCCTAAGGTCTGTGCTCAGATTGGGTTCTGCGCAATCTGTGCTCAGATTGGGCGGCTTTCTCTGCACCCAGTTCTCTCCTCTGCCTAGCTGGAGAAGGGCTAGCTTGGAGGAGGGCTAACTTGGAGAAGAGCTCTAAGGTTCCGAAGTCCCCAGCCCAGGAGCAGCCACCCACAATCGTAGGAGCTCTTTCTGCGCTCACCCAGGAAGGTATCTGAGCCTCTCAAATGTTTATTTAGAACCTTAGTCTTGGCTTCACCCCATCGAGGTCACTGTCCCCGCCCGACACGGAGTTTTCTCTGAGTGGCTCTCGAAGCTTGGCAACCACATCACCTTTATATCAAGGCTTCTCTGGATTTGAATTGAGTTTTCTTTCTGAAATTTCTAAAAATCCATTTCCCCAAATGGGCAGGAGCTTCGCATGCGCTGCGGCCTGCGCCCCCACCGCGGCGTGGCCGCATTGATCCCGCGACTTACAGCACATCACATTAGCCTAATGGTTTCTCTGATGATTCAACTTCTTTTCCTTAAGAGCCGCCCCTCGGCCCTCCACCCTCCGCTGCGCCAAGGACCTCGCCCCTGGGACCCGCGGCCCGCGGGAGGCGACGCGCTCCGGAGCCGGCCAGGCGCGCATGGCGGCGGGGTGTGCCCGGGGGTCCACGGGGAACCGGGCGCTCACCTTAGACTGGAGCTCCAGAGACGTCGGAGTCCGACCCTGGAACCTTCCCACTTAGACCTGAGCCCAGCCGGAGCACTGCAGCCGCTGGGGCCGGCGCTGGGACCCAGACCGACGCTTTCCCTCCCGCTTGGTGAGCAGGACCCAGGCCTGCTGGCCTCACGGGCCACTAGCCAATCGGTCCTGCACGTCCCCAGCTGTGCAGAGAAATTTCCTATAGAAAATTACACACACACACACACACACACACACACACACACACACAAACACACACGAAGGAACTCTCCAAATCCAGAGATAGCCGAGTTTTTTTTTTCTTTTTTTTTTTTCTTTAATTGTTTTGTTTTGTCCCCAAGACAGGGTTTCTCAGTGTAGCCCTGGCTATCCTGGAAATCACTCTGTAGAGCAGTCTGACCTCCAACTCAAAGATTCTGTCTCTGCTTGGGATTAAAGGTTTGCTGCCAGTAAACCTTGCTGAGTCTTTCTTTCTTTCTTTCTTTCTTTCTTTCTTTCTTTCTTTCTTTCTTTCTTTCTTTCTTTCTTTCTTCTCTCTCTCTCTCTCTCTCTCTTCCTTCCTTCCTTCCTTCCTTCCTTCCTTCCTTCCTTTCTTTCTTTCTCTTTCTTCTGTCTTTCTTTCTTAAAAAACGTTTTTTCCCTTCTTTCTTTGTTTAAAAAAATTTTTTTAGCGGGGCTGGTGGTGACATTGAAGGCTTCAAGCAACCCTCAGTTTCAGATTCAGCCGGAGTTTTCACTAAACTCACTTATTTGCTTGTTTGTTTTAAAATAGGAAATATATTGTCAGAGCAGAAAAATCGAGTGTGTGATCAGTCATGCTGGAGGAAGACTCTCTTCAGGCCTTCAAGATGGGAACTCACCCCAGAGAACCCCACTTATTATTGTTGTTTTTGAGACAGGATCCGCACAGTAGCTCAAGCTGGCTTCCTCCTTCTAGCCTTCCACCTCCTGCCGCCCGCCTCACTCATGTCCTAACCGCTGGCTTTATAGACCTCACCAGAGGCTAACAAGCCCCGCAGCTCTGTAGACTGGAACCCACTTGCACATTGTGGAATCCCTTGCTAAATCCCTAAAAAGAAAGAAAGAATGAGAGAGAGAGAGAGAGAGAGAGAGAGAGAGAGAGAGAGAGAGAGAGAACGTTTCCACTTGGAAACCTAGAAGATTTAAGTTGAGAGACCCTCAGTCTGGAGGTTTGAGTTTTCCAGGAGCGATTAGCCCATTGTGAGCAAAATAAACATTAATGGATACTCAGTTCACTCTAGCTGTTCCCCGTTCCTCAACCCGTTCAGTTTTATCACAGCTACGATCGCACACAATTTTAAGTGTTTCTCGCTTCCACGAAATGCAGAAAACACTATCATCAAGATCCTGTGCGTCTGCCTCAGGGAGGTGTTGCAGAGTCTTGGCTCCCTCCTACAGCCCTTAGATGCCTGCTGCCTCTCTTCCCATCCCGCTTTTTCTCTCGAGCTTTCTTGCAGTTCTGGGGATGGATCTCAGGGTCCCCTACACACCAGGCAAGCAGGCTCTACTGTAGCTTCCAGCGCCCCGCTCCCACTACCACCCCCACACTACTCTTTTGTAATTTCAGGTTGTGTTTGTTTGTTTGGTTGGTTGGTTGCTTGGTTTTTTTTTTTAGGAACTCTTACACTCGGAGCACAGCCAACCACCATAGTTTTCCCTCGCGCTTGTACATCAGTGGCTGGCTGTGTATGTGGCTGTTTTTAGCACCGATTTCTTCTTGGGAGGATTTCTTTTCTAGGTCCCCTATTTATTTGCCCCCAAGCTCTTGTGTAGGGTATCAGCACCCAGGAGTTCCCTCAGTCCAGGTGGGTTAGTGAACTGGGCACATAAGGGGAGGGGGCTGCTTCAGGTCTCACCTGCACCCACTCCAGAAACTTTCAAATCCCAGTGTTTTCTACTGGCAAGCCAGTGTCTGTCCCTAGGATGCTGCTTCCTTGGCTTCTCTTCTCCAAAGCCTCACTAGTGTAGCAGGGGTGTCTTGTCAGTGGGCCATTCTGTCTTGTAGATTCTGTGACTTAAACACAGTACTCTTAGATCACAGCCTTAAGGGGCAAGGAAAGATCTTGACTTCTGGTCCTATCCCACGCAGGCTGTGAACCCCAGGAATCCTTCAGCGGGTGTCTGCACAGGAGGAGACATTCAAGCAGGAGGAGGGCAGTGGTAACTGACCTTGCCTTTCCTTAGGGCACACAGTGGAGAGTGCACACTTCACCTCACTGCTAACAGATGTGGATGAGAGTGCATGGTGCTGCACTGTGACGCTCTGCGTTTGTGCTAAGTGTCGGGATTCTCCGGAGAAAGCGGAACTATGGGGTGCACTGGACAGACAGACAGGCAAGTGAGAAACTGCATGGGCAGGTAGACATGCTAGAAAGTCAAACAAGGGTTGAGGCTGCCCTGTGCACATACATCTCATCATGGTGGGCAAGAACCCCAGGTTCTGTTCTGCAGTCCCTACGTGAATTCCTTCCTCACAGATAATCTTCATTTTGGCTTGTAAGAACTTGTAAGAAGCCCCCTGTACTGCAGTGGCCATTTGGTTTTACTCAATGTCTCCTTTAAACATTTATCACATTTCAAAACCCCCCTCCCAGCAACATCTAGACACTTGAGACCCATGGTCCAGCCACACTGATGCACAGCATCAACCACTACAGGAATTCGGGCACCCTCCCTCACATAGAAATGCACGGGTGCATGCTGGCATTCATGCCCTATTATCTGTAGCCAATGTGGACCAATCCCAGTGTTCTGCGGCACTCAGGCTTTTCACCCTCAACAGAGATCCCAGAGCAGTGCTGTACCCAGATTGCTAAGGGCTCCTGAAGGGTGCGTGTATGTGTGTGTCAGAGTCACTCAAGTATCCTTGAGTGTGGGTGGATGGGGGTGGCTTCTCCGATGCTGTGTGACTGACACAGTGGAGGGCATCGAAAGAGGGTGTCCCAACAGGTGTCTTGTAACCACAGAACAGAACAGACACTGGGAAGACCCAGCTTGTCATCACAGCTGTTCTGTGGCACTTGGTCAGGAGGGCAAACTTCCCAGAAGCCCCAGTGGTGGCCATCTTCCTGGCAGGGTAGTCCACCAGTTACTTCTGTTACAGCTTGTCACTCCATCAGTTAATTTAAGGCCCTTGCCCAGAATAAAACAGAGTCTGCCTGACACACAGGGGTTGTCCCACTGTCTCTGTCCACAGCTCCCCAGAGACAGAGCCAAGGCTTGAGGAAGGGAGCGCCCTGGCTGTGATGAGTCTGCACTAGTGTGCCATGGAGGAAGGAGCTAGCTTTGCGTCTCTGTCCCTATAGGCTTCCTGTGGTGCCTATGAGGGTCGTCTTGTCTCCGCCTCAGCTCCCAGATGTCTTGCTACTGCCCAGCCTTAGAGAGCAAGCAAAAAACAAAACAAAAAAACCCTCTCTGTGCGAGCACACATATGTCCGCTGGGGACTGCATGGATCTGCACGTGTGTGCCCACAGAGAACTACATGCACATATACATGTTAATCCAGAAAACCACGTGCACACATGTGTGCCAGCAGAGGGTCAGATGCATGTACTTGTGTGT
Source organism: Meriones unguiculatus (assembly GCF_030254825.1). Lineage (NCBI taxonomy): Eukaryota > Metazoa > Chordata > Mammalia > Rodentia > Muridae > Meriones > Meriones unguiculatus. The sequence continues at coordinate 29,050,175 of NC_083360.1, read as the reverse complement.
TGTGTGTGTTCACAAAAGACTGTGTGTATGCACGTGTGTGTGTGTGTGTGTGTGTGCGCGTGCGCGTGTGCGTGTGGCACACACAGATGTTCTGCCCAGTACCTGGGAGATACTTGTTGCTAAGCAGCTGTGGAGTTTCATTCTCCTTGGCTCACAGAGAACAAGCCCAGACCTAGGAACTCTGAGCGTAGCCCAGGCCCACAGCAGCCCCACAAGGAGCTAGGACCCCAGGGTTCCCTTTTCTCTCCTGAAGGCCCTCACGGGAGGTCCAGGTAACCTTCAAGGAGCTTCAGGAGCCCTGTATCACCTTGCCTGTGATGTCTGTACCCTGGAGCTGGTCCCCAGAGGGCATCAGGTGCTCTGCACCCAGGAACCCAGGAACCCAGTACTGAGCACTGCTCCCCAGCTGCAAAAAGGACCCACCAAAGCCACATTCATGCTGCACACCTTGGTCTGAAGGGACTGCAGGTGGGCTCTGGGGATCCAGGGTGGCTGCTGTGTAGACAGCTGTGACCAAGAGATCATGGTTGATGCCACCTGAACCCCAAACCCGGTGGACCATGGATAATGGGTGTGGTATGTGCTGCTGGAGCCACCCTCCTGCTGTCCCTGGGTGGGGCTGTGGGAGGAGCCTGGGAGCGAAGGAGCCCAGCATTCATAGCTCCCAGTGTTTCTCTGCTGGGACCCATCCCCCTTCAGATCTGGCTCAGTCATTCTCTGAGACCTTGGGGCCTACAGAGGGGAGCACATGTGCCCTGCTTTGGCCCCAGTTGAGAGCTAGGTGAGTTCTATCCCAGAAGCCCCTTCCTGCTGAAGAGGCCCTGGAACCTGGACTTCTGGTGTGGCCAGCCTCCTGAGATGCCCATCACCTGTGGGCACCGTTCACTTTAGCCACTGGCTCAGAGCCCAGCCTGGCAGGAGAGATGGAGAGCCAGGATCCCAAGTAAGTCTGGATGACTACAGGCACAGGCACCTGGTGGGTGACTGGAGGAGGCCAACAATGAGTGGAAGGGGAGGGATCACCTAGATGGGCAGAGAGCTGAGGAAGATTCCAGACTAGGAAGAGGACTGAGCTCAGGTTCAAGGTGTGTGAGCCTGGTGGGGGTGATCTGGGTGGAGCCTTAGGGTCTGAAGGCTGGGTCTGGGTGTGGAGGACAGTCACTGGCCTGGAGGGAGGGCAGCTTGGCTCAACTTTTCAGGAGGATAGACTTCATCCCAGGGCTTCAGGCAGAGAAGGGACAGTGTTGGTCCTCTGCCTGAGGCTCTGGGGGTGGCCTCAGCCGGATTCTGAAGGTCGGACAAAAATCTAAGAAAACTCTGACCAGGAGCCTGTGACTCATGAGAGCAGGGCATCTACTGATACTCCACAAGGTGCATGGGGCTCCAGGTAGGTGTGGACAAGCAGAGAATGATTCTCTGAAGGGCTGTGATGTGAGGTCCTGGGGTGCATTGCTGAACATGACTCCCCTTGAAGCTACAACTAGCAAACGGGCCCCAAGTAAGCCCTGTCCCTCTGCAGACTGGGTGGGGCCTCTAGCCTTGAGCAGGCAACTCTCCCCCTCCATTCAGCAGACCCTCACTGTACCCACTGATGTATACCCTCACTGTACACGGTCCTCACATGGGATTTTATAAGGCAGAGGGTGGGTAGAAGGTGGGACGAGGAGGCCCAACAGGACCAGGGCTCTACAAGAGTTGGGTAACATCTAAGTGGCCACCCATCTGCCTCTCCCATTGGACCCATGGGGGTAAGAAACAAGGCCTGGGACCCTCATCTGGTGACGACCAGCTGAGAGCGAGGCTGCGATGAGCTGCAGACACACTCTGAATAGCTTCCAGAAAAGGGGTTGTATGCGCCCAGGGTCCCCTCCATCTTTCTCTCCTAGCCCAGTAAAGCCAGAGCCCAGGAGAGTTGGAAGTTGGGGAATCTAAAATAATCTCCAAGGGGTGGGTCAGTAATGAGTGGTGAGAATGGAATCCTGGAGGCTGTCAGGGGTTCTAGTGGACAAGGTGACACTTGCCAGTGTCTTGGGGTGGCTGCAGACAGCTGCAGACAGCTCCCTTAGATATGAGGCTGACTACTGTTTCCCCTACATCCTTAGATGTTCCTCTTTCCCTGTTTCCCCTTCCTGAAGACTCCAGGTCCATCAGAACAGCCCCCCCCCCAAGAAACACCCCCTTGTCACTTGCTCATTTCTGGGTTGTTTGTTTAGTTTGTTTTGTGTTTTTGAGACAAGGTAGTGTCTCAAAGTAAAGCCTAGGACAGTCTCAAGCTCACTGCATCCCCCCTGCATCAGGCTCCCTGCTGAGTGTGTCACCCCACCCAGCACTTGGCCAGCTTGGTGAGGATTGTGACTTTATGCTGATTTGGGGACACAGTCAGCCCCTGACAGCCTCCCTTGTTAAGCCCTGCAGTGCCCCTGACTCACCAACTCACCTGAGGGACTGCGCCTTGGGTTCATACCGCATCTCACAGATGGCAATACTGAGGTTGCCAAGGAATGCCAGGCTCCTTAAGGGATTGAGTGAGACCTGGTCTGAGTCAGTGAGCTTCAGCAGATAGCACAGGTATGGGCTTGGCTTTGGAACTGCTGGGGGCTGTTTCTTTGCCCCCACAGATGTCAGAGCAGATCCCCACTGACAAGCCTGCCTCTGAATGGCAAATGAGAGTGAATTTCCCGTTTATATCATGGCTCCTCCAACCACAGTTCCACCAGTGGTTCTTTCCAAGTCACCTCAGGTCCTCTGGGAGTCCCACCAGACACACGTCCTCGCACTTCCTTCCATGCCCCAATACTTCAAATACTTGTTCTTTCTTCTTGTGTTCAGAAAGCATTTTTATGACAGAATACCAGCTGTGTGCAGGATGTAGCATATCCTAGGAAGACCCAGGCTAAGACTGGAGTCCAGATGCTGCCATACCTCAGGATTCTGATTGCCCATGTGTCCCCTGCCTTGTCCCTGACTGGCATGGCAGACTGAGGACAAGGGGACTGTGCAGCTGGCTGGCTCTATGGATGGCTCTACCCTGGTTGGTAGAGCAGAAGCCACAGGGCTCAGCAGGTCCCAAGGAGTAAGCTGGATAGAAGCTGTTTACAGATGTTCACTGCCTCAGAGAGTTTCCCAAGCACCAGGCCCAGGAGGACTTTGCTCTCACTATGCTCAGAGTTCAGGACATGGTACTGCAGATGAACACAGAGGCTGCTCTCTGTCCTTCTTAATTGCAGGACTTCTCGGAGCCTTGGCATGGCTCAGAGGTTTAGGAGAGGTCTCACGGTGCCCATGAGCTGCTAGCACACTTGAGAAGTTATCCCTGCATCCCTGGGTCCCTCTACCACCTTTGTACATGCTGGGCGCCTGGCTGGCACCATCGCCTTTGCAGACAGCTGGCGATGACCACTGATTAAAATGGCAGAGCTGCATGCTGGCGTTTACGGGAAGGGAACAGGTGGTGTGGGTGCTGCTGCATGTCAGGGGATGCGTGCCCAGAGTCTCCACACACCCCAAGAAGTGGGGTGACAGCTGGGGAAGGACTTCTGTACTCACGAAGGCACTCGTGGCTAGGGGAGTCTGTACGGGCTGCAAGGTGAGAGCCAGGGATGTAGGCACAGAGGAGGAGGCAGCCCATGCCTACGGCAATACGCTCCTGGGAGAGCCCTCAGGACACAATGAGCAGAGCGAGTTGACCCAAACCTCTGTCTCCAAACCTTGGCCAGGCCCTTAGAGCAGTGCACAACCTGACTGATCCACAGTATTGGTGGCTCAGCCACTCATTAAGCCCCCAAACAAAGTGTTGACTGAGACTCCATGTGCCCCTAAGAAGCATGCACCGTGGTCTATAGGATGACCCCTGCTTGTTAGCATGGCAGAATCCAAGGGAGGTTCTGACCAGGAGGTTGGGGCTATGGGGACAAGGAGGGAATCTATGCCTAGGAAAGGGATGGGCAGTGAACACTGGATGGTCAGGACTGAAGAGGGCAGAGAGGAGGAAGTCTCTGCAGCTCCCTATGACACGCCTGGGTATGCACACTTCTGAACCACCTCTCCAGACCCTTGCTTTTGTTTTGTTTCCACATTAGCCCAGCTCTTGTTATATATATAGAAAGGGATAAAATGCAGCTTTCAATGAGAGAATGAGAGATGAAATGTGAAAGGGTTTGGACAGTCACAGCTCAGGAAAAAGCATTTGTGTGCAAATTGACGGCCAAGGTGGCTTACACTGGGTATAAGGAACAACATGGCGTTTCTGTAGCTGGCCGGCTACAGCCCTCTGGCCTCCTGTGCTCCAGCCCAGCTTGCCCATATGCTTTTTACCATACAAATCAGAACCATTTTTGACAAGATTTTTGAGTTTTGTCAGATGTGAATTGTTAAGATTTAATTGAAAAAATGAACAGAACGCAGCGGCTGTTTGGAAGGGAGTGACCCAGAACCAATTAGAATTTAGTAACAATCAACCATTCAGCACGGATGGCCACGGCCAGCAGCAGATTAAAGCCACGCTAACTCGCCATCACTCCGCGCTCAGACGCCATTAGTGTGAGATGGCCCTGAATTCTGTTCCAATCAGTACTCCTAGTTTTAAGGGTGAGGTTCAACGGGGGACTGTCCTGAAGAAGATGCTGGCTGGTCACCTCGTGGATGAGGACATCCTGAAGTCCTAAAAAGCAGGTCAGGGCAGCAGCCTTCCTCATCAAATTGCTGTTGACAGCCCAAACAGGACAGAGGGCAGCCACCGAAAGCGCCTTTCATCTCAGCGCAGCAGCAGCACATAATTGGTCCTTCTCTCCTTCTCTGGCCTCTCCTTCTCAGCTGGGGGAACATTCCAGAACTAAGCTGGGGCTTCCTGAGGCAACTTCTTAATCCTTTCTGGCAGGTGCTCCAGGGGAGGTGTCAGCTGAGAACAGGCAGCCGGGTGATGTGGGACCTCTAGTGGGCACAGTGCCCAGTACATAGTAGGTGCTTATTAAAACCAAGTCTGTGAATGACTGATGTCCACGCTTACAGTGTTTCCAGTATGCCGTGGGTTGTTCATGCTGTGGTCACAGGTCAGTTCTCAGCAAATGACTTGTTCAAGTTTATTGCTGACCTTCTCTCAGACCTCATTCACCCCACCAGCATGAGCCGGGGAGTCCTTACATCCTGCCTGTTGAGCACATTGGAGGTGGCCGAGGTCTTTGTGACCTTGTACTATAGCTGTTGCCACATCCTTAGAAGGACACTGAGGTCTGTGAAAACCGTGTGGCTGCCTCAGATCTTACAGCTAGACGCTGGGTCTATCTATGACCCTGGGTATGGCCTGACTCCCGGGATTTGTGGTCCTTCCTGCCACACTGTCCAGATGCCAACACCTCAGCTCATCTCTCTCTCTCTCTGGTTCCAGGGTTCAAGAGTCAGAAAGCGGACTAGAGCAAGTCCTGGGACTGGCTTCAGTAGGGGCCACAGACACACACTCACACCAAGGATTATTGCCTAACTGTTGTAGTTTTAAACGCCACCTTGAAGAGATGTCCCTGAACCAGCCACAGTCCACTGAACATCCCCATCATCACTGTTGGTTGTCTCCAAACTGTTATGGGTAAAATTCTGTTCACCTTGAGCAAATGAGGAAGACCTCAGAGTGTTTCCTAGAGTGTGTAAACAAACAAACGTAAGCTCCTACAGGTGTAGGCAAAAGCTGGGTGGGTCCTCTCGTGGCTTCAGGTCTCAGCAACGGATGTTGAGATAAAGGGACGGGTTCTCAGGTAGGAAGCACACTCAGGAAACAGAGGGAAGGAGAGGAGCATTGGGAAGGGAAGAGTCAATGAGAGGCAGCCAGCGACTGTGGGCAGCTAGGGCTTTGTAAGAAGCTGGGGGGACTGTGCTGTCCTGGCTTCGCACCCAGGCCTGTCCATCCTGGGTTAAGCGTTGCTTCCAGGTAGAAGATCCCTGAAGTCCCTAGTGCTTGTGGCTGCCTGCCTTGAATATACATGAAGCCAGACGCGGGAAATAAAAAGTCCCTAGGCAGAGGCTGTTGGCAGTTGGGGTGTTTAGACTGCTACGTCAGGAGCATCTTGTCTGCCCTTGTGGAGTGTGAATCCATTTACTCTTCAGTTCCAAATGGGAGCTGAGGAGTACTCAGCTTCAGCACTCAGGCCTGCTCAATTACCGCCACATACGCCGCAGGCCTGGCTCCAGCCAGCACACTCTGCTAAACAGAGCTACTAGTTCCCAGGCTTCAGCCTGGTGAGAGGCTCTGCGAGCCTTGGACCCTCACTGGCCCCCTCTGAGCTGGCTTCTCACAGGTATGGTAGGAGCAACAGTTCACCTTCCAAGTTGGCTCTCCAGCTCATAAGCCCTGTAGGGGTAGCAGTGGCATGGGCGGGGATGAGGTCAGAGTTAGATCCGGCCTACCATCCTATAGAGGGGCAGTCCACCCTCCTCCTGATGCCTCAAAGTCGCTCGGGAGTTGAGAGTAATTCTGTGGTACCTGGCTTGATCCTTCATGCAGTGGGGCAATGGCAGGAGGCAGGCTGTGTTCTCTAAGGGAACAGGATAACAGACGTTGGGGCCATCAACACATGTCCAGGTGGGTGTGTCCCTGAGCTAGGGCTGGGGACTGCCAAGGAAAGCCACCTTTTATCTGAATTTTAGGAGGGTCAGAGGGGACAGCAGACATGATAGTTCTGTGAAGCAGTGAGCTCCCTGCTCAGGAGGGCACGCTCCAGGCAGCTCCTGTTCTGGATGGTAGCAGCATCGGGGGTGGGGCCATGGGTGGTAAGAAGCTTTGAAACCTACCCTGAGAGTCTGCATTTTCTTTCGTCTGCCAGGGCCCGGTGCTGGGAGCATGCTCCTCCTTTGATGCAGGCTTCAAGACTGCTTGGGGCTCTCCAGCAAGCCCAGCACACAGCCTGCTCTGAATTATGGATACATCTGAAGCAAACCTGACCCTAGCCTGCATGCTCTGCTGAGCAGGGACCTGGCCCTTCATCAACAGAGTCACGGTCCCCAGGCTTCAGTCTGATGAGAGGCAATGGGGTGCCCACCTGCTCTGGGGGTTCCAGAGAATCCAGCCAAGTCATCGGGGCCTTGAGCACAAATACTGTAGCATAAGTTCAGGCAAAGAAGCCATGCAAAAACCCACCTATCACCTGCACCTGCACAAGCTATGTGCCTGGGTAAATCATATCCCAGCTCCAACTTTGTTGTTGCTGTTATACAGGGTATATCCCAGGCTGCCCCTGAAACTCACCTCGTAACTGGTGGTTGATTACCTTGTTCTTCTGATCTTCCTGCCTCTGCCTCCCCAGTGCTGGAATTACATGCATACAGTCCCATGTCTGGTTTTTATGCTGGGGATTCGACTGCAGACACCTGACTGACTGAGCTGTGTCCCCAGCCCCAGTCCCACCTGGCTGTAGTAAGTGACATAAAGTGATAACATCCCTCACTCACTCCTCACACTGAGCAGCAGCCAGCCTTTCCCCTGGGTGCGGCTCTGGCATGGTGGCGGTTCTAACCAGCATCTTCACTGGAAGGCATGCTGTTATCCATGGGCTTTGAGCCTAGAATAACCTACACTATCCACACGCCACTTTGTTCTGCTTGTCTTTTTTTTTTTTTTTTTTTCCTTTTTCTTATTTTGGGTAGTGCTTGAGGTGATCGAAAGGCCTTTTGTGTTAGGCTAGTACCTCACCACAGAGCTATAGCAGAGCCCTTGATTAAATACTCCAATTATTTGATACATTTGTATAATGGATTGTCACCCATCCCTTCTCCCAGTGGAGCCCTTCTCCCCAGTAGGCTCCCTTCCTACTGTCATGCCATCTTTTTTTGTACATGACCCTCTGAGTTTAAGGCAAGTTAAAGTCACTTGCCTGACTCTAGGTGGGAGGTTATTGCCTGGAGCAAGTGCAACTTACCAGTGGCTCTGCCACTGAGGAAAATGACAGCCAAAAGCTGCCACCAGTCCCTCTGGCAGGAGTGGTGGCCCCCTCATGGCCCCTTCCTTACCCACAGTGGAATGTTGAGCAGCCCACCCAAGCTGGTACAGGTCTGGAGCAGGTAACCGATGCTACTGTGAGTTCAGTGCAACGAATACAATCTTCTTTTGCTGCCCATTGTCGCCTCCTCTGGCTCTTACATTCTTTCCACCCCCTCGTTCACAATGTTCTCTGAGCCTTGGAGGGGGCGGCATAGCTGTCCTGTTTAGAGCCAAGCACCCCGTCGCCATTTCTTCTCAGCATTTAGGCTAGGTGGGGGCTTCCGCACTAAGCCCTGCCCACTGCAGTGAGATGCTTCTGATGAAGGCTGAGCACAGCCCTGATCTATAGGGATAAACATGAGCATTTAGGGGGCGCTTTGACAACGTGCCCAATTAGCAAAGCAACATCAGTAAGTTCTCCCTAGGGCCGATGACATCCCTGGTCATGAGCTTTTGACCAGGTTTATGTTACCAGCGCCCAATTCCCTCCTGTGGTATCAAACCCAAGCAGAAAGTGTCTGGTTAACCCCGTAACAGTCATGCAACTATTGTTTGGCAGGTAATTATTGTAGCTCACAGGATTCATAGTGCACACCTTAATTTTTTTTTTTTGAGACAGAGTCATGATATGTAGCTCAGGCTGCCCTTGAACTTGAGGTCCTCCTGCCTCGAGAGTTCCTAGTGCCTGTGGAGACCAGAAAAGGGTGTTCAGTCCCCAGGAATGGAGTTTCAGATGAGATTGTAAGCCGCCATGTTGGTGCTAGGAATTGAACCCAAGTGCTCTGGAAGAGCAACCAAAGCTCCCAATCTCTGAGCTGCCTCTCCAGCCCTTGCATTTGAACACCTTTTTTGGACCGCTAGCTAGTCTCATGTGAGCAATGTGAGATAGATGAGTGACTGTGCATGGAGCCCATCCCCGATGCTGAGGGCTAGACCTGTGTAGGCTGCACCAGGAGGAAGGCCACTGCTGACCCAGTTTCCCTCCCGCTAGCTCAGAAGGAGAGCCTAACGCATCTATCTAGAGAAAGCTGGTGTTTCTCAGCTGTGTCTGTAGAGGGGGGCAGGGTCCCTCACACTGAGGGGTTGCCTACTGGCTAGTCAGTGGTACAGACTAGCATCACGGGAACCCCAGTGTACACCTGCCTTCTGTGGCCACCAGTAGCTCAGTCACCTCTCTGGATCTTAGTTTTTTGCTTTTGTTTTTATTTTTTCACCTTAGGTGAAATGGAAAGAACTTTCCTCTAGGAGCTTTGGGAAGATGGCTGAGTTAATCATGCAACAATGAGAGCGGACTCAGCCTGGTTATTGTATCTCACATATGCCAGGTTCACAAGGCTGACAGAACTGAGCCAAAACCCATGACTCCTGGCTCTCACTTCCCTGCACGTCCCCAAACAATCCACACATAGGGTGAATCCCTGAGGAGGGAGGCCAGGCAGGCTCTGCCCCACTGACAGCCTCCCATCCCAGAGAAGGAGGCCTACTGTTGTGTTGCCTCCTTGGGAGTGGTGAGGACGTGGAGAAGAAAGACTTGACTTGAAACTGGATCCTCACTGCCTTGGGGTCAGTGTGTCAGACCCCACGTTTTCTCCACCGTCAAAAAACCCTGTAGGATTTTCTTGAAGTTTGGTTTCGCATCATATGGCTGAACATTTGGAACTTTTTAAGCGGAAATTGTAGAAAAATGACAAGTATTTTCTCTTGGAACACAATACCCTGCTGGCAGGGAGCCCAGGGAGGGAGTGCCAAGCCGAGAAGTCGAGAAGCAATTGAGATAATTGTGGACCTGGATTAATCCAGGTCCTCTTCCGCTCTGCCTGGTGTCAGTGAGCAGGCTATTCAGGCAGGCGGAAGGCACAGCTTCGAACCTTGCCCTTCCAGGCTCTGGTTTCACACTCTGGGCGGCTTGTCTGCCTGTTTCTTAATCCAGATCTCACTTTCATGAACCCCAGACAGGGGTGGGGGGACACAGTAATGTTCTTTGCCACACTGCACCAGGAACCTGGGCAAATTGAGGACAAGGCTCAGAACACCGTTTACTCTTCAGGGCCGTGACCTCATAGCCACCAGGCCTGAGGCTGTGAGTCCCCACCTCCAGCCACTCATACTGAGGCAGCTGGCAGCACTCATAGCCCAGCTAGGGGAAGAGGGTGGGGTTGGTGAGACAAGATGAGGGTATCTTCCATCCTGGTCTTGGGTCCTGGGGCTGTGGGGGTCTCCACAGCCCAGGCCTCACCTGCAAAACCAGCATCGTGCACGACCCTACCTGGCTGCCATGGTGACAGGAACAATGGTGGCCTCAGGGAGACCAGGGACTGCCCCATGTTTACAGGGCAAGGAGAGATTGGTGAAACTCTGAAGGCCACTTCCTCCAGGGGTGACACTCCAGCCTGGCACAGTGGTTGGGTCTCTGACACCCCTGTTTTCTCTTTTCAAGACCTTCCTTTCTCTGCACTTTTCCTACACTCCTATTGGGCTAGTGGTCTGAGACAATGAGTGGGGTGTCTGCAACCTCAGTGTGGGCAGTGTGGGGGGAGGTAAAGAACCAGAAGGAGGGGGCCTTAAGGCCACATATTGGGAAGGCTCAGAAGCCCTCTCTGAGTCACCTGAATTCACCACAGAGGCAGGGGACAAGCTGGCAGTTTGCAGTGTTGTCAGGTGCCCTGCTGAGGCAGAAAGGAATTATATTTGAGAGGCCCCTGAGGTTTTATCAGCTTCGCCACCCCTCAGCAGCCCTGCCCAGATCTGCCAGGCTGGAAGTGCTTAGACCGCAAAGCTCTGAGATATGAGCGCAGATCCATTCTTGCCCTCTTCCCTCAGTGGACAGTCCTTCCCTAACCAAAGATGAGCCTGGTATTGGCAGCAGCAGTGCTGGCCTCTGTGGAGCTAGTAAGGAGCCAGCCTGAATCTAGACAATCCTTATTTTACCTCTTGTTTCTATGTGTGCTCTTTAGAAGAGGCCTTGCACCTACTACCACCCAAGTTCATGTCTGACCTGCACCTCACCAGGAAACTGTAGTGGGGGGCACTATTGCTGCAGCCTAAAGATGGGAGGTCAACTGTTTGGTGGTGCTGGGAAGGCTTCCTGGACTCCTCCATCACTGCAGAGACTCTGAATTGTAAATTGGAGTTTGCTAGTTGCCTGGAGCAATGGGAACAGCAACTGGAGAGATGAGCTCTTACTTCCCTTGAGCCTGTGGGTGGTTCAGATGGCCCAAGAACCCAGTGGGAAGAGAGCTGGTCAGAGGTGTGGACGAAGAGGATTGTGTGGGCCTCCAAGGCCCAGTTCTAGAAGGCTGGAGAAAGCAGGAATGAAGAAAAAGTAGGAATCTGGTTATTCCATCTTGCACAGCTCTTGACCAGAGTTTGAAGGCTGAGGGGGTGAGTTGGGGGCAGGTGATGAGGGAAGAGTCAGGGACAACAGCAGCCACAGATGTAGGGGAGTACTGTGAAGTGCTTGACAGAGGCTAGGTGGAGGGACCTGGAGCAGCAAGCATGACGGTTTCCATGCTTCCGGTATAGTCAACCAAGGGAAGGTTCAGGAACCGACAGAGGGACAGCCCCAGTAGAGAAATGACGCATGCTGTGTCCATGGCTCCCTGGTCAGTCCCTTTGGCTTGTGAGCCCCACAGTGGCTCCTGAAAAGCCTCTCAACATCATCAGCCAGGGCCCTGCACCTCACAATGCCTTGCTGTCACCTACAAGCTTCTAACACCATTCACACACTTAGGGAACGCTCTGCCGAGGCTCAAGCTGGACTCAGAGATGCCAGGGCGTCTGCTGCCATCAAGGTCCAAGTCTCTTTGGCTCACTTGACCCACTCACATTGACTTTATTACATGTCGCTCGGTTCAAAGACCATATTGTTTGCATGCACCTTAGCTTCACAGCAAAAGAGCAGAAGGAACACAAAAACTGCCATCTCCTCACAACCCTCAGTTTCTCTCCTCTTTTATCAACACTCCATCGAGCAGCATTCTCATGGCAGTGGGTACCTTTGTGGGTGCAAACATCTTCCCAGCATCCGTGCTTCACCTTTAAGCTCACTCTCAGTATTGGGCTCAGACAAAAGTGTGATGAATGGCATGCATCCCCCCTCCCCCACGAAAGCTTCACACAGTAGAATCCTGTATGTCATCTTCCCTTCTACCCTTGAGCCACTGGCAACCAGTGCTGTTGCCTTTCCAGACACCCGAGCGGCTGAAATCGCTGTCGGTAGCTGGTCTGGACTGGCTTCCCTCACAGCACTCCTCCTTATCCCCCAGCTCTTACATTCTTCTTTCCGCATCCATGTTCCCTGGGCCTTGGCTGGGCTGTGTGTCTTGCCCTAAGAGCAGGCCAGCATAACTTCTTCCTTCCAGTGTGCTAAGGTGCATTTTCTGGCTGAGAATGGATTCTGTCTTGGTGGTTGTCCCTGTTGAGAGGAACATATTCTGCTGTTGTTGGCTGAAGCAATCTGTAGATGACCCAGTTCTAGAGGGCATGCTTGACAGACCTCTCGCTGGCTCGCTGCTCAGTGCCTCTACCTGCCTCCCCAGTGCCAGCATCTCCTCTCCCAGCAGTCTCTTGCTGCAGTTAGGAAAGGATTTGCTACCTCATCATCCTCTGCTCCTGATGTTCCTGTCTGGAACCTGTACCCATCATTGAGTCCTGCCCATGTGTTGATACTCTGCCCAGCTCCTCCCAGAGGCCTCTTTGGAACCCTCCCCTCAGTGGCTTAGGGGCCACTTCACCTCTCCATGTCATCCAGAGCTCCCCTGGCCACCGCTCTGATGGTACTCTGTGGTTATCACTGCTTCATTTCTCAGCAAGGCCAGCACTCACACATTTCTGACCCCAGCTGACCCTGGTCAGTTGTGTCTGGGTTTTTGTGTAAGTCTCTGGGTGAGGAGGCCAGAACATTTCCCTTCCTTCTTGGTCCCTGTCTTGGTCCCTGGATGGAGAGCTCCTGCCTGCTGACCAAGGTCAATGCCCTTACTAACAGCCCTTCATTAGTGAGGAGGCATGTGCCTGAGTCAGCGGGGACCTCTTCACAGTGCTGTTCAGGGTCACTAGGTCTCTGAAATACATGGCCGAGGGCGGCTGGCCGACAACAGGGGCCATTGTCCTCTCCTGGTATGGGCAGAGGCAGCCCTGGCCCATCTGGACAGGGCAAGGGTCCCGACCTCAGCTCTCCTGACAGATCCCTCGAGTCCTGGGTGCAGCCATGCTGGTGAGGTGGGATCTCGGATGTCACTGTTGTCGAGGTGAGGCCCTCTGGGACCTGTTGAGGGTTCAAGGGGCAGCTTTTTCTCCAGCTGTCGCCACCAGAACCCATGAAACACTCTTCCTCAGCCACACTAAGGCAAAGTCCAGCGACATGTTAGCTACAGGGACCCGGTCGCCTCCACTGGCCTCTCTTATCTGGACACTTACTGTTTGAACTGAGCCAGATGGAACTGAGTCTCCCGCTGCTATCCCAGCATTCCCCTCTCTTTCCTGCACCTGCTCCCCACAGACAGGAGGCTGTGGCTCCAGCAGTGGGACCAACCACCCAATCCCAGTGCCACACCCACTGAACACAGAGTCATCCCATGGGACCCTGTGAGACATATGTCCTGGCACCCACAGTGACCCAGCAGAGAATGTGGAGACCGTTGAAGAATGCCATGGCAGAGGGCTGGCCACAGCCAGTGCCTTCAAAGTGACAAACTTCCTGGCTAGGAGCTTCCTTCTGTGGCTCCTGCTTGTGAGGACACTGCCACATGGTGGTGGCTGGTCTGTCCATGTGTTTCTGGTGTTCCAAAAATAAAGCTTTTCAATGTTAGAATGGTGGTGAACATCGCTAACCTCAGTACTTGGGAGGTGGAGGCAGGAGGATCAGGTGTTCAAGGTCATCCTTGGCTACGCAGGGAGTGTGAGGTTAACTGGAACGTACGAGATTTTCTCTCAAAGCACTAATTAACTAACTGATTGATTAAAATAAAACTGCCTCGCTCCTGTAATCCCAGCCTTCAGGAGGTTGAGGCAGAAGGATTACCATGAGTCTCAGCCCAGCCTTGGCTTACAGTGTGAAACCCTGTTTTGCAAAGACAGAAACATGGCTGGAGAGATTGCTCAGCAGTGAAGAGCAGTTAAGGTCCTCTTTCAGGACCTGAGTTCATTCCCAGCGCCTGCATTGGGTAGCTCACAACTGCCTAGAAGTCTAACTAAAAGGGTTCTGACACCCTCTTCTGGCTTCCACAGGTACTTACACACATTTGGCTCATATACAGACATATATACACATACAAATAAATGAAAATAAATCTTTTTTCCCCCTTAAGTTAAAAGATAAAGAAAACAAACAAACAAACAAAAAACTCAAACACCCATTAACAACATGAAAACTGTCTAGGCTCAGTGAAGCCTGCTCTGCCCCTACCCTCCTTTCTGGAGGTCATGCTTTCTTACATATGTCTGCCCAGTGGCTCAGCCACACCTATGATGATCTGAGAGTTCAGAACACAGGGGCATGGGCCTTGCACAACTTCTTGCAATCAGTCTTCCTGGCATTGGGCTGTGGTTCAGAGTGGCCCCTGGCCCAGTGAAAGTTCAGTTTTAGAGTGTGGGGCTCATGATTAGAACTGACCCTGGAGAAGAGATATGCTCAGGCAGCTCCCCTATGTGGATGAGAAACTGCCTCAGGGACCTGGTATGTAACAGCCACCTGACTTGAGGCTCCAGCCAGTTTTTCTGCGGTCTGGCCTTTGTCTTCTTGGCTGCCAGCAGGGGCTCCAGTGAGAGAGGTGATGGTGAGAGTTTGGTTGTCTGTGTGACATCTTTGGGGGATGGGAACTCAATGAAGAACTTACAGAGGGGAAGTAGTGTGTTCTCTAAGACATGTGTTTGGACAATGTGGCTAACAGGCTAGCATCTTTGCAGACGCGTGTACAGAGAGGCCACGAAGAGCTGCCCAGGCCAGCTACTGGCTTACCCCACAGATGTGTGGGAAGCCTAGATTTCCGGCTCAGACTCACCAGACAAGTTATGGGATGTTTGGGGCTCTGCTGCTCCGGAAAAAGCCGCTAATTAAGATGTCTCTTGGCTTGGTGGCTCAATTCCTGCCTTGTCATGATTATGTTACAGCAAAGAACAGCCTGAAGGTGCTGCTTCTGAGCAAGCAGAGAGATGGGGGCTGGAGCAGGAAGAGGACAGATTTCCATCCGACCAGGGGCTGCATCTGGGGACAACGTAGGGCAGACAGCAGGGAATCTACGGTGACAACTATGTTCTGAATGGGTCTTCTGAGCCTGTGGCACATGCAGTGCTCAGGAAGTCTTCATGGATTGGCCAGGTTGGCTTCCAGCCTGTGGGCATCACTCCAGCAGCATTTAGCACCATTGTGCTACGCTGTGCTCCAGGCCTCAGAGTCTGTACACTTGCTGGTATGAGAAGGAGGCCACTGGTTCATCATGAAAGAAGGACTGGTACTCATCCTTGTACCTTCCAGGACTCTGGTCCCACACTGGGCACTGGGACACAGCACAAAGGCTCCTGCACACTGCTCAGGTGCAATGGGCAGCATCGGACCCCAGGCTAGACCCATGTGTACCCAGGCAGGCAGACCTGGGTTCAGTCTAGGCTTGGTTTCCTGCTGTGTGTATAGCCACTTTACCCTTCTATACTTCGGGTCCCTGTTTTTCAGGGGGCAGAAGGATGACTGAGGCAAATGAAGGAAGGAGTAAGTCAGGGGGCAGAGTCCCCGTGGGGGGCACAACCATTGTCCCATTCAGTGGGAACATTGTCCCATTCAGTGGGAACTGCCAAGGGTTAACTCCCTACTCAGAGATGGAAACCAAGCACCACAGATAGTTGGTGAAGATTACAGTAGAGGGAGGCAGGCAGAGATGGGGGTGTGGTGCATTGTTGGTCTTGAGTACTTTCTGCAGCCCCATGTCCCTTGGTGCACCCCAAAAGGCCTGCTTACCTTGTCTAGCTTTGAGGGTCAATTGAATGGAAGAGCAGGTGAGAGTCCCCAGCCTTGGAGAGATGGGTCCTGGCAGACCCCAAAGCACCCCATTCCCTTACTCAACCCATCTCTGTGCAACACAGCACCTGCTATGTGTGGAGTATTGGCCTGGATCCAGATTAAGCTGGGGATTGGACATGCCCACAGCATGGGACCTGATGCTCCCCTAAGGGAGAACTGGTTAGAAGAATCCATATGCTGAAGGATCGGCATAGCCACTGAAGAGGAGCAGCAGGCTCAGGGGCTGGAGTAGCAGAATGTGAGTAGAGAGGAGAACCACCAAGGAGCAAGGGGCTAAGACCTTAGAGAACAGCCACTCTGCCTAGGGAAAAGTAGGATAAGCTTCAGGTAGCTGGGTGTGTGGTCAGAGGTTTGATGTGCCAACTTGGTGAGCCAGATAAGGACTTGAGGGAAGCCACCGGTAGGGACTGGTAGGGACAGAGTCCTCTTAGCACAGAGAAGGGTCCTACAGAGGAAAGGGCTCTGAAGATGCTGTGGGAGGCCAGACCGCTGTAGGTGACTGTCAGAGAGAGAGATCAGATGATGCTGTACTTGGAAGCATGAAGTATAGAAAGGGCCTAGGCCTATTAAGAGTGGTTCATCCCAAGCAATGAAATTGTGGCAGTTTTTAGTAAGACGAAGAACTGGAGAGGGAACTAGGTGTGAGCTCACATCTGTAACCCCAACTTAGGGGGCTGAAGCAGGACACTCCTGAGCTGCCAGTCAGCCTGGGTTACAAGCACAAGATCCTGTCTCAAAAAAAAAAAAAATAGGGAAAAGAATTGGAGTAGGAAGCTGAGCTGGTCAAGTTATTCTATTATTGGTCATATTCCACATGAGATGCTGTGCTGCCAGAACTGTGTCCCTGGAAAATACAGAGGCCCTATCCATGAGTGTGACATTACTTAGAAGTAGGGTCCTTACATTGACTGGTTGTAAAAGTCAGATGCATTCTGGGGGCAGGGGGGATAGGGGGAGGCAGTGAGTGTGAATGGGAATTTGGCAGTTGGAATCAGTAAGATAAGGAGAAGGCGGTTTGGACAGGCAGGGGCACAGGGACCTGGGATGCTTTGGGAAGAGATCATGAGACATGGAGGTGGGGTTCTGGGGTAGTGCCGTGGAAGGTCAATGGAAAAGAGAAACTACGCTTCGAGAAAGCCCTGCCTTGTTTGTGGTGTGGGGCAAGATAAGGAGCTTGTGCAGGGTGAAACTCAAGAGGTAGGTGCTCCAGTGGGGCAGGAGTCCGCCCCTGTATTAGGAGATACAGACGTGAGATGGCGGTAGGGGAGGGAGGAGACTGGCCTTGTGGAGTCTAGCAGTGACCTGACCTGGACGCAAGGACACTCAGAGTCACTGGAAAGACAGCCTAACCTGGCTTGATGGTGAATATGCAGCTGCTGGCTGGGGCTGGGATCCAGATCCCCATCTGGCAGATTTCTGGGGTGCAAACTGTTGAATTCAGGATCAACAGCTTATTACCTGGTTGGTAAACTTCCTGATGATTTAACCACTGTGCTCCTGGGCCAGTTTGAGCTGTTCTGCTAGAATAGGAGAAGTTGTGTGTCAAGAGAAACATGTAGCACCACACTGGATGTCCCTAGGACCAACAGGGTCAGAGAACAATTTGATATCTTCAAGAACATGGGCAGAGAGAGCTCTTAAAAGATGGCCCCTTAACTGACTGCAGGGAGGGGAGAAGACGTACAGCTGGGTAACGGGACAGGAGCGCACACAGGCTTTGGATTTCACATTGTCCAGAGATGTGCTCCAGCATGCACTGTTCCGCAGCTGCTGTTGGGGGAGCTCCAATATGTGGTAGCTCTCAGTTAGGGGGAAAAGGGCCAGTGTGATCCTGCCTTCAATATGCTCAAGCTGCATACCCAAAGTGGCTAGCCTGGCCCATAAAGAACGCTGACATGTCCTTCCCTTTGTTCTTATTTTTAACCAAATCACTATCACCATCATCATATCACCACCAACACTGTCATCACCACCGCTATTTTCACAGTCATCACCACAGCCACCATTATCACACCATCACCCAGCCATGATAACTACCATTATTAGCACTATCGTTCCCATTGCCATCATCACAACCACCACTACCACTGTCATCAATACCACCACCAACACCATTATCAGCACCACCACCTTTATCACCATCACCACAATCAGAGCACTATCGGTACCCAACCACCACCATCATCAAGGTCACCACCACCACTACCACCATCCCCACCATCATCCTACCATCTCCAT
Organism: Meriones unguiculatus; assembly: GCF_030254825.1. Classification (NCBI taxonomy): domain Eukaryota; kingdom Metazoa; phylum Chordata; class Mammalia; order Rodentia; family Muridae; genus Meriones; species Meriones unguiculatus. The sequence continues at coordinate 29,031,963 of NC_083360.1, read as the reverse complement.
CATCACCAGCACCACCACCATCATCCTCATCCAGCAAGTCCTATTTTTCTTTCTACTTTCTCTAGAGCAACTTGCTTCTCACACCTTCTCTGTTCCTTCTGAAGAAAGCATGGTACTTTCACTGTATTTTCCTAGACATCTCACCTCCATCAGGCATGAGCTAAGTCCAGTGCTGCTGATCTTTCTAAACAGAGTTTTACCGCGGCACAGCCATGCACTTGCTGCCCCAAGATGCTGTGGCGCCTCAGCTGCAGACTTGAGACATCACAGGAGAGACTGGTGCACAAAAATCTAAAACATTTGCCGTGTGGCCCTCTGCAGAGGCTTCCTCGTCAATGAGTCAAGCTGGTGTGCTTCCTGCTTTCCATGCTGAGTTGGTAAAGTCATGGCCTCCAGGCCTCTTTCTCTCTTCTCAGCATTCACCACGAGCCTCTTCAAGACCGATCAGCTTCTGCCCACCACCTTGGGCAAAGGGGAAGGCTTTGGGTCTGGCCCAGCAGCAGCCCATGTGGAAGTACCAGCTTTCTGTCCTGTAGCCAGGTGTTACGGTTTAGGAGCAAAGTGTCCCTCGCCAGCTCACTTATTTGAGTGTTAAGTCCCCATCTGATAACACTGTTTTGGGAGTTTGTGGAACTTGTAGGATGCAGGACTGAGCTGGTGGACAAAGGATACATAGAAGGGCCTCTGGGTTGGAGCCTGGCCCGTTTCTTGTCCTGTTTTTTGCTTCCTAGCCTAGACATCATGTGAGAAGCTCTGAGAGAAACTGCCACATGCTCCCACCACCAAGGATAGAGCCACTGTCTTCTCTGCCTTGACAAAGAAAATAGGAGCCCAAAGAAGCACTCTCTTAAGCTGCTTTGTCAGCTATGCTGTCCTAGCAACAAGAAACTAACAATACTCTGTGCAGAGGGTGACCGTGTTGGCAGCCTAGAGCCGCACCTCTCTGTCAGTGGGGCTGACTGCTTCCACCCTGTGCAACACAGGCCCCTGGGAAGACTCACCAACACTCGAGTGGTTGGTTGCTCCTTGGACTGGGAAGTCAAGAGTGTCAGCCTTTCTCCAGGACTGGGCTTCCTCCTATGGGGCCACAGGCTTCTTTCTGTCTTTCCACGATGCTCAGAGTCATCTGTGTAGGAATTTTGATGAGCCAGGAGAAGCAACGCCACCTGCCTTTGTCTCCCTTCTCTTGTTTGTGGTTCACGAATCTGTGTGTGTTTTAGTGTGTGTGACTGTATGAGTGTGTGTATATGTATTGTATATATGCGTCCAAGTCATTATTGCCTTCACTATGAAACCTCCAGCCCTCTACTTAAGTGACCTACACCCACCTCTCGGTGGCTACAGAGGTTGGCAAGTGGGGTCCACGATTCCTCTCACAGACTCCAGCACAGCCCAGGAGAGGTGAAGCATGAGAGGCACATGGCACTGCCTATGTTCTCTCTACCGTCTCACTCTCTTCATTCTGCTGGGAGAGAGGGTGCCCACTGTTCACCGCTGGCTCAGCCACGGGCAGCCCTGAGCTCGGACGGAGCACCTTGAGCATCTGCTGTGGGGTGTGGTGATGCCCGAAGAGGATGTTGCCTCAGAGAGCAAGGTGAGAGTCCTGGCATGGCTTTGGGAACCTGTGACCAGATGCGTGGTTCAGGCTGACCAGGGCTGTTTTGGAACATGTCTTAGCTGGGTGGGATATGGGCCCCTCACATTGGCAGAAAGTCAAGCGTAAAGAAGGTTACTGTACCCTGGCCTTGTGTCTCCTGTCTCTGCAGTCAACTTTGCTGTCTTTTTGCTCATACACACACTTTTCCAACAACAGCCTCAAATTTTCCTGTAACATAAGGCACATTAAAGAACATAATAAAACTCAAACAGAAACTACAGAAATAGAGCAAAATAGAAGTTACTTAGGAGGGACTGTTCTGCAGACACATTAAGCTTTCCTTGGTCTCGGAGCTTCCTGATAAGCAAGGAGAAAAGAGATCACGGCCAAGTGCAGTCTTAAGGAGGAGGTCAGAGGGAGTACACTCCCCGGCATTTCCTTTAGGGAAAGTTGCACCAAGTGCCCAGCTCAGGGCTGGGGTTCTCCTAGAACAGTGAAGACCTGCAGTCAGGAAGTAAAGCTGTGTTTCCAACAGGGGGACTGTTTTCCACACAGGTCCACACTAGGCTGCACTCCGAGCCAGCTGTTTACACAGCCCCAAGCTCAAGTGGAAACAGGCCCTGGATTATCTCGCCCTCTGGGGTCAAAAGGCACCGATTTCAGCGGCAAAACGCTCAGCGCTGCAATCTTTGCTTTCTGAGTGAGTGAGCAAATGCTGAGCCCAGGCCACGGGGCTCCGCCTCGCCTCCCACCTCATCTCCGTGAGCTCCAGTCAATCTTTTGACAGCAGTCATTGTCTGTGACAGTGCCCTGAACAACTTCTCTAAACGGAATCATTCATTCGGCCATAATGGGAGGCCAGCGGCCGGCCTGCTGATGGCCACAATTCCACTCTGATGACCTGGCTGATGGGGACATTCACAGGCTGAATGCTGGCGGAGCCTGCAGGACTGGAAAGGCATCTAAAGTCTGGCATCTGGGCTGAGGATTTATGGGTTTCTCTTGGCTAGACCCCCCACTGACATTAGGCTGCCAGTGGCAGCTCCTAGGCTACCAGTGGCAGCTCCCTGGCCTCAGGGTTCCCATCTGTGAAGTGGGACTAAGAAAGTGGTCCTCACACCCTCCACCCCAAAAGGTATGCTGACCGCTTGCACAGAGTTCTCTGGTACATATGCCAGCCAAGTCCCCAGAGGCAACACACAAGTTAGAAGGGCATCACCAGTGGGCATCAGAAGACATTAGTGAAGTCTGCCCTTTGCCATACTTGCAGAGGATGTGTAGGGATGCAGAGAGGTGGGCCTCCTGGGCCCAGGAACCAGCATGCACACACTGAAACATGATAGGCACAGAGCTAATGGCAGCCAGGAGCTCCTGCATGGCCAAGCGTCTCCTCCAGGTGACACAGCACCACTGCAAGTGCCTGCTTCACCCTAGGGGACAGCCTGGCTTCCTGCTGCCACTCACAAACTAACTTTGCATAGAAGACCCTACGAATCCCCTTCCAGCTCTGTGGTGCCTGTGTGTGCCAGCTGAAGTGCTACAGGGACTTGGTAAAGCCTGTCCTTAGAGCCACCCATTCCTCTGTAGATAACACTCTAGCTGGGGGTTGGGGGAATATTCGGGAAGCATGGAGGTGACCAGCATCCTTGGAAAATCCTCATCATGGTGAGCCTGCAGGTCGTCCTGGTAACCTGCTCCCCTGAGTGCTGGCTACCATCTGTAGGATGCTTTCTGGGCCAGGGTCTTCTGCAAAGTCTCTGGACTGCTTTTCACCAGGTCCCTCACCACCCCATCCTGGCTATGAGGGTTCTTCACTGAGACTGACACACAAGGCTCCATTGAGACTCTCACGGTGGGAGGGAGAGACAATATCGTTGGGCAGTCATTGCAGCTCTGCCTGTATCTCCCATGGTGCAATGTACAGTTGGTGACTGACAGGGGGCATCCAGCACTCCTGCATCAAGATTATGCTCTTCAGAACTGAAGGGAAGTTCCTGAGACATTTGTCAGTAGCTGGGCTAATTCCCTGCCTTGCCCTAGCCTCTCCCTTCCCATCTGAAAGTGGGAACTACTGAGGCTGCTCCACACTGGGAGCTTCCAGACTCCAGTCTCCAGAAGGAAGGAGGGGACCATTTGTTCTGCAGACACCTGGGAGGGGCTCTGTCACGCTGGCCCTGTGTAACCAGAGCCAGTGACAGGCCCCTTGACAACACCAACAACAAGCTTGCCTTTTAATTCTGCAACCGGAGAGGAAGCCCTCTCCTGGGGGTGGGATGGGGGGACTCATTGATCCACAGTCACAAATGTCAGGCATCCTGGGGACAAGGTGATCTCAGCTGCCATGTGGCCTATCAGCAGAAGTCCCCAACTGCTGTACCATGGAGCAGGGGGAGGAGCCACCTGCCAATTGGGAGAACAGAAGGATATACGTTCCTTACTGTTCCTTAGGGATAGGCTGTGGCCCTTGGTTCTGAACAAGCCAAGGCCACTTAGGTGTCTAGTCTGGCTATACATGGCTGTTCAGGAAGCTATACATGGCTGTTCAGGAAGCATGGGGCTGTGTTTGGGTGGCTCTGCCATCTACCAGAATATGTCATAAGACCATACTACAGTCATGGGAAGACATGTGGCATGATGGGAATTCCACCAGCCACTCTCCCTCCTGTTATTTGGGGATTCCAAGCCCATGAAGTCAGCGTGCAGCTCAGAAACTGGGATAGGGCAATGCAGGTGAGGCCAGACAAGCCGGACCCTCCTGCCCAGAGCCCTCCCACCTGATGGCTCATGGCGGCTCGCTTGCATCCTCAACTAACACACTCTCCTTCGTCTGCCATTGTCTTTCCTCAGCTCTAGGCCAGAGGTCCAGGCTCCACACATGCCCAAGCCGGTCCTGCCTAGGCTCCTTGCTTCGGGACAGAAGCCTGTCCTTCAGTGTACTTCTCTCCAAAGGCATGGGCTCCACACTGAGACCGCCTGGTGCCTTCCTCCTTCAAAAGCCTGCGAAGCTTACACCCACCCTGCAGCACATCCCGAAGCGCTGCTGCTCCAGTCTCTCACCCACTGCCGGGCAGGGTGGGGAGAATGCAGTCGGGCATTGGGAACCACACAAACTCTGCCTTGCTTGTCTTGCTGTCAACTGTGAACTTAATAAGTGACTCCCAATCCCAGACTCTTCGGTTTACAACCTCAACAAGCTAATAGTACCCCCAGATCTTGCATGGAACCCAACAGCCATGAACATCTTCGGGTAAGACAGGGTGCTGAAACAGACGTGGGCACAGAAACTGAGGTTCCCGCAGCTGGAGTCAGGACAGCAGACTCTTCCCAGAAGATGGACCCTGGGAAGCTCAGCGGCCTTTGCCCTCAGGCTGGGAGAGGCTGTCACTGTGTCCCCTGCTGACCTCACAGGGCTCAGCCTTCCCGGGATCGATGGCTGAACCGGTCAGCTGGCAATGTGACACTAATGGACACAGAATGAAAATGCCAAGGAACATATTAATCTGAACAGCATGGAGGTGACAGCCGGGTGGGGGGCTTAGGGTGGTCCCCTAATGGAGCCATATTGACCAGGCTGTGAAGACCACAGTGGGGTTGGGTGTCACTCCTGCAGCCTGGGAACTAGATTGATGGATTTCAGTGTCTTATAGATTCAGGTCTGGACACACTGACCTCTCCCCCAGATCAATACGCTCTTCTCAGCCCAGTATGGCCCCGCAGCCCATCAGGGCTGCCTCTGGGGAGGCTTGTAAATACCCATGTTGGAAATATTAATACAAGCTCATAATCGGACCTCTGATGTGCAGGGGGGCCCTTTCAGGTGTCCCCAGACCCTGCTACTGAGGAGCTCTCTTCTCCTGGTCTCAGGACATCACCTGCACCTGCCAGGTTGGAAAGTGTCATTTTGCCAACACTGGCTCCTTTTGAGGAAGTTTACTACATTCAGATAGCCACGGCTCAGGCTGGTGGCATCAACCCCACCTTCGAGCCACACAGTTCAATTTGTACTCTGCAATTGTACATCTACTGAGAAGATGACACAACGGGGTGTCATGATACAATGGTTCCATTTTAAAGGTGGGAAAGAAGGCTTGGAGACATGGGATGCCGAGCAAGACCACACCATGTGTGGCGTTTGGCCTGGCAACAGTTGTGTTAGCAGGGCAGCCACAGGGCCTCATCTCTAGCCTAGGACCTTGTCCCTTGCCTTCGGGTTGGGGCTGTGGATTTTAGAGTCTGCCGGTTCTCAATACTGGACCTGGCTTCTTACACACAGCTCTGTACCTACCATGGTCACTCTGTTCTTTGCCCACTGCTCCTGCCATCTTCAGGGCAGAAACATGCAAAATGAGGCTGCCCCCCTCCCCCCACCCCAAGACAAGGGTGAGTGTGCCAGCATACAGAATTGTGTCCCATAGCTCCTGCCCAGCCTGATACTCCCTCCCCTGATTCCTCTAAACTTTAGCCTACCATAGTCACCACCATCACCATCATCGCCATCTCCAGCACTGTGGTGGTTTGAAGGAGAAATGTCCGTCATCGGCTTCAGTATGCGATTGTTTGGTCGCAGTTAGCGCTTCTGTTTGGGGAGATTTAGAAGATTCAGTCTTGCTGGAGGAAGAATGTCACTGGAGGAGGGCTTTGAGAGTTTAAAGCCTCCTGTTACTTCCAGTTTGATTTCTCTATGCTTGCTCCTGAGGGGGTGAGCTCTCAGCCTCCTGCTCCACCCAGCATGCCTGCTGCTTGCTGTCGTGCTTTCCTGCCATACTTATCCCTCTGGAACCATTAGCCAAACAGAACCTCCTCCATAAGCGGCTTTGGTCATGATGTGTTATCACATCAGCAGAAATGCAATGAATGCAAGTACCATCACCCCAACACCTTCACCACCATGTCCTGCCAATACCAGCATGATCACCATTTCCGCCCTATCATCACTCCTTGCCTAGTTTGCTCTTATGTTGCTGCGTTAAAACACTAGCCAAAGGCGATTTTCATCTTAGGAGAGGAATGGGTTTATTTGTCTCACAGGTTACAGTTCATTATTGAGGGAAGCCAAAGCAGGACCTCGAGACAGGAACCCAGAGGCAGGAACTAAAGCAGACGCTACGGAGAAATGCTGCTTGCTGGTTGCTTGTTCAGGCTTGCTCAGCTAGCTTTCTTATCTAGTCTAGATTCCCTTGCCTAAGGATGGCACCACCTACAGGGGGCTGGGGACTTCTGGATCAATTAGCAATTGAGAAAATGCCACACAATTCAGACATGGTTCAATCTGATGGATGCAAGTCTTCAGTTGGGGGTCTCTCTTACCAGGAGACTCTAGGTTGGTGTCAAGATGATAGCTGAAGCTAACCATGACAACCCCCATGACTCCCAGTGCCATCATTACTGTCAGCATCACCCCCTCACTACTATTACCCCTTTCACTGCCACCAACATTACCATCATCATCATCACCATCATCAACATTATAACAAGAGAACTGAGTGACTGGCTGGTCTCTGCCATCACTGTTACCACCACCATTACTGCTGTAATCACCAACATCATCATTGACCATCACCATTACCACTTCTCAGCCTCACCATCACCACCATCAGCACCATCACAAGATAGATGCTAGGATTCAGGCTCCTTCACCTGTGTGCTCCTTGCTTGGTCCCAGGGGCTCCAGAGAGTATGGCAAAAAGTTGACATTCAAGTGATATTGAGAGTGCCTGGAGAATGCCAGAAATGAGGGTAAAGCCCTGGGTCTCTCATGGGCATGGTGAGCTGTTGACTGTACATAGGGTGTATTCTCTGGAAATCTGGAACCTCAATCTCTGCTAAAGACCAGCCTGCCTTGCCCTGCATCCTCCTCTCATTCAGTCTGGGACCCATTGTTCCTATGGGGGTCTCTGCCCTTTTAACATGCAGCCAATACTCACGCAGATGTGACTTCTGCCTAGTTCCTACAGTCTCTCCAGAGGACAGTCCTTCTTCTTTGAGTATCCAGGGGTCACATGGAGTATCCTTTGGGTCACATGACTGACACAAAGGTAGGTTCTTTCTCATTAGAATTCATGAATGGGACTTAGGGCCCCATCCTTAAATAACTCCTTCAGACAACCCATTGAGCTGAGAGGACCAGGACTAGAGGCTCACTGGTAGAGGCTCAAAGCTCATGGGGACTGAAAATTCTCTAATGGATACTGCTGAGGCTCTGAGGCTCTGAGGGCCTACCTTCACTCTTTGGTAGTGTGGACATAGCTCCCAAAATCTGGCAGAGCTGTCCATGTGGTCAGGGGACAATGGAGAGGAGGATGGCTGAGTTATGGCGGGTGACAGGCATGGCCACTGCTACAGCAGAAAATCAGGACCTGCCTGCCTACTTACCTGCCTGAACCTTGACATCACTCCTCATCTGCCACCAGTAACGAGTGCACATCAAAAACATGGCAGGAGGCTTTGGATTCTACATAGTAGTTAGAGGGATGTTTTACATGGCGGTTGAAGTCTACACAGCCCCTTTGCCTTTCTGGGCCCCAGTTTCCCCCTCCTCCGAGGGTTTTCTATATGGTTACTTCTACAGCTGAGCTGTTACTTCTGCTTCTGAGCTGAGATTGTCTGGCTGCTGTCTTGCCACCCCTGCTGGCAGTTAAGTGAGCACAAACATGTTTGACACTAAATAATTAATTTTTGTCCTACGATAAAAATGTCATCTGTTGATTTACAACCCCTCTTGGTAATAAAGCTCAATGGAAACCTGATTCTTAATTATTGTTCCTGCGCTGCCGGGAGGCGGGTCCACCTGCTGGAGGCGCAGCCCCAACTGTTCCCGGGAGCTTCTGGGCCACAAGGCCAGATGCTTCCTGGGCCCTGGCTCTGCTCTCTGCAGGAGTGTGTGAGCCACGGAGAGTGGTGCCCTCTCAGCAGAGTGCCTGAAGGACCAGGGTAGGGGCAGGCTCTGCTCTGAAGGCTGGGTGGCATTCTAGGATTGTGGCATCACAGGAACTGGGCTGTGTGGATAAGAAGAATGAGGTCCAGAGCAGGGATGTGGGTGACCACAGGCCAGGCATGTTGAGGTGGAGCTGGCGTCCTGTACCACACACCCAGCAATGGAGGAGCAGAGTGCAGCTGTAGCCTCCTCATGGTCCCTCAGCCACTCTGCCAGGTGAACGTGGCTTGTGATATTTTCTCTGAAATCATAGGGGCAGGGTAACCCTTTCCCTCCTAGAGGACCCAGGGCGTGAGGGGCTTGGCATGGGTTGAGGAGGCTTGGCAGAGAAACTCCTAAGTGGACAGGTAGATCAGGCTGTTGTCTCTGCTACTTTCTCCTTGACACTGGGAATAGCACTAGTGGGACTTAGTGTCTGGTATGGAGGGGAGCTCATCTCCTCAGATGTGGAAAGTCAGAGAGGTGGGACGGGGTCTCCTGAGAGCCCAGCACATCACGCTGCATCCAGGCAACACTCTTGCAGGCTCAACATATGACTAGAGTCAGCTCTGTTACATTCGAGTTTCTGCTCCTGTTGTTCCTTCCAGACTGATTTTCTACAACCATCAGCATCTCACTCCCTACCTTATGGTGGGCTGGACATCAGGAGTCCGACCTCTGAGCAGCCCTGGATCCACTTTAGGGTGAGTGCCCAGACTTTGGATTGAAGGCAAGCAGGAGCTGCATGCCACAGATGAGGTTCTGGGGGTGCACAGGTTTCTGGCCAGCAGACTACCTTCCCCCACTGGGCCATGATGTAATGACCTATCTGTGAAATGGGTGAGCAGGTTCTGGCACTGAGGTTCCAGACAACCCCATAAAAGCTCAGGACCTTGGTGCTAGTCTCATGGGAACTACAAATTGTGGCAGTTTGTGCGGAAGTGCCAAGCTGGTTCACAGACAAGGAAGGGTGAGGCTTCTAAGTTTAGGGCTGCAGGACCCCTGCTGTACTAGAACTTGTACCTTGTCTAAGCCCTCCTTTGCTGTGCCCAGTGGTCACATCCTAACTTCCTGGAGAAGTCTCTGTCCATCCAACAATACCTTATACCTCACAGGACAGACCTTGTTCACATCCTTCCAGGATGGGTTGTGGGCTGCAGGGTGCAAATGAAAGCCAAGCCCAGTCTCCTTAGGACACTGGAATGAACCCGGATGGTCAGCTCAGGGTTGGGAGGTCTGGCAGGGGCACAGGAACAAAGTTGTGCAAATACCTTCCTTCTTGTTGGCTGCTGGGGATACTTGAATGCCCATGAAAGCTCGGACTTTCCTCAGTTCTCCTCTGAAGATGAAGTTACCTTAGCCACTCACCCTCAGGCAATGCAATGCCCACAATAGATGTGGATGGACATCTGCTGTGGCACCAGTCTCAGTACAGGGCCAGACAAATGGCAGCAATGTCTGTTCAACAGGAGCCCAAAGAGCCTATTAGTGTCCTGAGGGCGGGGCTGTGTCCTTTGTGCTGGGCAGCCTGCTGGCCCCGGGGGACCCTGCCAATGTTTGGTGAGTGGCAGGCTCTTGGAGATTGCTCAGCCTGAAGGAGGTGCTTGGTCAGTGCTAGGTCCCCTGGTGATGCTGGAGGCAGTGCAGGGTGGCAGTGATGAGAGATGATGTTGGTAGCAGTGCTAGGAAATGGTGCTAGGGGGCGCTGTTGACTCCCCAGACAAAGCAAATGTGAAAGTAATAGCCGGTCTGTCCCCATGGATGCCTGGTGCAGTGAGCCAATGGGAAAGGACACAAACCACTGCAGGGTCCAAGTGACTGGATGATTGTCAGGTGTTGTATCCTTTTACTGTACCAGGCTATGTCCCCAACACTGGGCAGGCAGTAGGGCCCAGTGGCGAGAGGAACTCACCACCATCTGGATGGTCAGTAGACTTCTGAGAGGGTCGAGGAGAGGTTGAATGAGTGATGGAACTTTCCAATGCCCATTCATCTAGGTGCCCACAGGAGTCCTAGATTTGTGAATTAGACAAACTTGCCGTTGGTTCTGAGGGAGACTAATGGAAGCCAGCCTGCCACATGTGTGCCAAATCCTTGGGCACGCTGCACACAAGAGTCATTTGTGTGTCAAGCTGCACAGCCCACCTGTGCATGTGGGGGCTACCGCGCCCCTCTCCCCACAGGCAGCACAAGGCTAAGCCTGGAGCCCCATGAGAGCAGCCTGCCCGGAACTCTGCTGTCTAGGATGTCCCCAGGGCTGGGGGTTTTTCGAAGCGCTAAGTGACTGCCACTGTCCCCCAGGACAGCTCCTGTGAGAAAGGCTCCTGCCGCTGGCTTCGAGTCCTGTTTTCAGGCCTGGCTGATGACTCTGTCTCTACGGGACGGTAATGAAGTAATGCTGTTGTGACTCGGCTCTGACTCTTGTCGCCTGAGAGTGTCTAAGTGCTTCAGGAACAATTAATCGGCTTGCTCACTCCTGCTAAGCATGATAGCCCAAGGCCCCAGGAGGCCAGAGGAGGGAAGTGGCCTTGAGGAGAGATCCAGGGGCTCTCAGACAGCTACTAGAAGCAGCCTGTGCTTCAAGCAAGCCACTTGAGTCAGAGCTTAGAGCAGGAACATGGAGGAGCTGAAGGTCACAGAAGGTATGGTTTGCTGAATTGGCCTGAAGTTCCATTTTTTTGTTTGTTTGTTTGTTTGTTTGTTTTTGTTTTTAATTGGGGGTATGAGAGTCTAAAACTGAATTCTTAACCTCTCCAGGGCTCAGGCTCCTCTCACCTCTAGCCTTTCTCTACCTGCTTCCATCTCAGCCATCAGGCCCTTCATCTCTCCTTCCTTCTAAACCTTGGTTTCCCCTTCCTACACTGGGGGAACAAGCATCCCTTTTTCTATAGCAGCACTGATTAAATGACTTCATTTTAAGGCTGTTCCTGGGGTGGCTGCACACAATGACATGCAGGGCCACAGCTACCACCAGGTTAAGTTTATATAGCTTTGACCACAACACCTGACACAAACAGTTTAAGGGAGGATGATTTATTTTGGCTCATGGTTTCAGAGTGATCCGTCCATCATGGCGAGCATGGTTTTGGACAGATGGAGATATGGTCCAGACTATTCACATCATAGCAGAAAAGGAAGCATAGAGAAGGGGAGGAACCAGGAACAGGTGTATCCTTCAAGGGTTTATCCACAGTGACCACTTCCTCCATGTAGGCATCACCTCCCCAGACCTCCAACAGCTCCTAAAGTAGCACAATCAGTGGAGGACCAGGTGTTCAAAACATCCCTATGGGGGGTGCTTCCCAAGCCCTAAAGGTTCATGGACAGCTTCTAGTGCAAAATGCTTTCCATTCAAATTGAAGAGTTCCTAAAGGCATATGCATGAAAGTGCAGTGCGAGCAGAGGCCAGAAGAGGGTGCTGGATCCCATGGAGATGTGCTTACAGGTGGTTCTGAGCTGCCTGATGTGGGTAGTGGGTAGAGAACCAGTCCTCCGCAAAAGCCTGTTCAACCACTGAGCCATCTCTCCAGCCCCAAATCCCCAAAGTGAAAACAGTCCCAACTCTGTTCAGAAATCAAAAGTTCAAGTCCTCTGAGACTCAAGGCTGTGAGCCCCCATTAAACCAAAGAGAACAATTATACACATCCCAGATCCAGTGACATGGTTAGCATGTCCACCCTATAAGAAGGGGTGGGGCATGCAAAGGAGAGATGGGATCAAAGGATGCTGAGATGCAGCAGGGCAAATGTTAAATCCTGTGGCCACGTGCAGCATCTGAGACGCATGGTGTGTGGTGACCGGAGAGTCTTTCTTTGGCTGGCCAAACTTGGTGCTTTCCTCAGTGGATGTCTCGAGTTCCTGGCAGCTCCAGCATCCTGGGATCTCATCGCAACTCACAGTTTCCTGCATCCGTCTACCACAGTCTTCCCAAAGTGAACCGGAGCTTGCTACACATTGCCTGTCTCCGGAGTTCTTCCTGAAAAATTTTGGTAAGAGCTTGTGTAGCCCGTTACTCTTGTGTAGTGTGTGTCTACAAAACCAGTGCCGTGTGGAAGACGCCAAGTTCCGCTGCTGGTTCCAGCCGCAGTCAAGCCACCTGAAACCATAGCTGTAGGGTCTCTGGGTGTCTGAGTGCTGAACCTGGAGAAACAGGTGGCCCTGTGTAAGCAGGAAGGCACAGAGTCCGTCTTACTAAAGACAAGGTGTGTGTGGATGGGTGAGGTCTCTCCATTTCCTGAAATACCCTCGGGACCTTTCTTATGGGCTGGTGTCCAGTGCTCGGCTGCCCTTTAACGGTGCTAATCTCTTTAGCAGGTTAGGCTTTAAACCTACCATTTTCTTGGCCAAACTGTGTGGTTTCACATCTTTTTGCTCTGCCTTCTGCTTCCAAATTTCACTGTGAGGCTGGCTAAAAGCAGCCAGCACTAACTGTGCCATGGACTGAGTGCTATGCTGTCTTGAAATTTCGTCCACCCAAGTCATTAGTCCACTACTTTTGAGTTAAGTATCACTCACATGTTTAGAACATGGACAAAGCAAAGACAAATCATCAGGCAGTCACACAAGCAGCCTCTAATCCAATGCCAAGCAATATTTATGCTCACCTTGAAGCTGTGCTGGGCTGGTCTCTATCTCTCGTGTTTCTCCTGACATTTTGTTCTTTTGAGCTTCTGCCCAGAAATCCTCCATTAAGCTCCATTCCCAGCATTCTCTAGCCCGCATCTCCAGAATTTTACAGTCCCCTCCTGCAAAACTGTTCCAAAGGCTAAGAGACCCACATGCTTGGTGTAGTCATGACAGACCCCACTTCTCTGGTGTTACTTTCTTCTGTGTCATGATGACCATGAAAACCGAGAAAAATGTCTTAAGGAGGAAGGGGTTACTTGGACCCATGGCCGTACACGGCTCAATCCATCACAGCGCCATTCCTCATTCCATGACAGCAGGAGTGTGGCAGAGACCCAAGTCTCTGGGATATGACTTTCCCCTCCTTCTACCAAGCAAGCCCACCTTTCTGAAGGCCTCACAGCATCCCAGAACAGTGCCCCCAGCTGGGGAACACATGTTGCAAACACAAGCCCATGAGGGACATTTCAGATTCAAACCATAATGTCCACCACGTTGACAAGACACATACAGTGACTCTTGCCATCACAAGCTCTTAGGGGAGTGATCTCCTTCCCCCTCCCCAGCTTTCCCTTGCTTGTCTCTGTCTGTAGAGGAGGTACCCACCAGTCCCAGCTTTCTCCACAAGGCTCACACAGTGGGTAGTAAATCTATGCTGGTAGAATCGGCAGGACTGTGGCTGGAGAACCTGCAAGTCTCAGATCTGTGGACTTTGGTTTTCGGATGGGATGGGAGGCTTTGTGACTATGTAGTCGGAGCGTCACTTGCATTACTCTCCTGACTGGAAGCTCACTCCTTCTCTGAGCTCTTACTGAATTTATCCCTCTAACTACCCACCCACGCATGGACCACACGTGAGGACGGACATTTACGGATACTTCTCAGAGTCTGCCATCCCTCAGACACACATGAGAGAAGGACCCGGAAGCCACTATGTTCTGGGACGTCGGACACATTTGGTCCTATCTAAAACCACCTGTACTCATCTCTTAAAAACTTCCTGTACACCATGAGGGGGCTCAATGAACTGTTTTCAAAGGCAATGCTGAGTCATGGGGACTTAGAACAGAACTCAAATCAAATCACAAGCAGAGCATGGCCTGCAAGTGGCCGTGCTCATAGCTCAGGAACTGCCAGGATGCTAGGTCGGTGAGGATGCCCAGGCGGATGTTTGAAGTTTGGGAGGAGAACCCTTCTAAGAACACTGATTTTATCAACTCAATTTAAAGGGCCCAGTTAGTCAGGCCGGTGGAATTTCCCAGCACATCTCCGGACACTAAAGTTCTCACTTGAGAGACTCTGACACTTGAGCACTTGACTGAGACAGACTGTGCTGCCCATCAGCTGGCCCAATGAGCTTGCAGAGGCGAGCCTTTCAAACAAGTGGGACTTGCCTTCTGAGTATGTAACTTTAATGTTAACTTTTAAAATATATTTATTTTATGTGGTTGGGTGTTTTGCCTGTATGTATAGGTTTTGTTTTGGCTTTTTGAGACAGGGTCTCAGTATGCATCCCTGGCTGGCCTGTAACTCACTATGTAGGCTAGGCTGGACTCAAACTCATAGAGATAGGCCTGACTCTGCCACCCCAGTGCTGGGATTAAAGGTGCATGCCACCTTACCTGCCTGTAGTGCATGCAGAACCTGTGGAGGCCAGAGGAGGGCATCAGATTCCCTGGAACTGAAGTTACAGACAGTTATTAAGTCAGTGCTAGGAACCAAACCCGATCCTCCGCAAGAACAGCCAGTGTTCTTAACGACTGAGCCATTGCCCCTGACCCTAATGTAACTTTAACAAGCTTCAACTGAAAACCCAGTTAAATGGTAAATAAACGTTCACATTTATAGCACTCTCTCTCCATGCACCTCCACTACAGAGACGGGCACAGGGAATGCTGCCTGAAGCTCTTTGCAGGCGGTGGCCGAGCTGAGCTAGGAGGCTCCGGGAGAACAGAAGGGAGGGACAAGCATCACAGAGGTGGAGAGAACAACCTATGCCAGCAATCATGATTACCCGGGGGAGAAGTGAGATGGGACCTGTCATGAGAGCTAAGGATTTGGGGAGCCTCTGGACAGTTTAGCAGGTATGAAAGCCACCCCGCTTCTTCTGTTGCAAGTTACTCCAACAGACAGGGGTTATTTTTGGTTTGTTTTATTTATTTTTTTCAAGACAGGGTTTCTCTGTGTAGTCCTGGCTCTTTTGGAACTTGGTCTATAGACCAGGCTGGCCTTAAACGCAGATATCTGCCTTTCTCTGCCTCTTGAGTGCTGGGATTTAAGTCATGTGCCACCACCTGGCAACAGACGGGGGTTATTTAATAAACTTCTTAATAGGCATACCCTCTGGCATCATGGTACCAGCCACCCCGCCTCTTAGAGCTGTGGGTACAGGCACATGACAGAAAGGATACTTAACCACTGCTAGTTGGCTGTCTCCACAAAGCTTCCAGGTCTGTCTGAGGTTCTGTCTGTGGTTCTGAGGGAAACACCTGAGAACACGAAGAGACCATTGTCACTGTGTCATGCATGATTGATGGAGGTCCTGCCTTGCCCTTGAATGACATCAAGTGTGGATGGAGTGTGGCCTTGACCCTGAGCGAGGGGCACAGGCCTGTGGCTCCCAGACCATGCTCATCTCACACCAGGCCATGATTACTTCTTTGATTTTATCCCTCTCCTCTTGTGGGAGGCCAGGTGCAGGGACCCCGCCATCTCGTACACGGTGCCTTACCTCAGTGGAAGAATCACCAGAGGAGAGATGCAGGAGGGTTTGACACAGGCAGAGTGAGCCCTGGGTCACAGGGCTCGGCTGTGTCCACTTTACCCAGTCCTAGGACACAGGCAACATGTTCTCCCATCAGCTGGCCTCCTGTGACATATTTGCCTGGCCTCGAGCTGCAGAGAAACAACTAGGTCTCCACATTGCGAGAAGCCCTTGGCCTTATCCACCGTGACCTAACCTTACACCCAGGCTCACCTGTTCTCTGCCACATCTGGGCTGACTGGTGACGTGACATGCAGGCTGCCGCAACTGTGGTCGTCACGCCTTCCTCTGGTGACTGCTCAGGCCAGTGAGAAAAGCTGGCATGTGACTGACATCCTTGTCCCCTGCCCCTCACCATCCCCAATCCTCTTTCTTCCATGACAGCAGAGGTGTGATAGACAGACATTGGCTGTCCTGCAGAACTACTTGCAGACAGCTTTTGGTGTTCCTCCCGGCTGGGCCTAGTCTCAGTGGGGGCTGTTGTGATGACAGACAGGCTCTTCTGACTCCAGCCTGGGGAGAGGGAGCCATGATCACTCTCATCCGCAGATAGAATTCCATTGCAGTCATGGGGTAGAATGAGACCTTAGGAAGAAAGCGCAGCACCGAGCTTGGACCACAGGCCACCATTGGCCAATGTTGCATCCCCACACTGCCATAGCTGGTTCCTTGGGATCCACAGCACAACCAAAGTAGTATATACCTCACTAATGGTGGCCTGGATGCCCTGGGAGGCATCTGGGAAAGTGGACAGCACTTATCAGGGGAATTTACAAGAACTAAACAGACCGGAAGGCCTAGAAGAAAGTGGTGCTTGCAAGAAATGCTTGCCCAGGCCCAGGTGCCGTACCTGTGATGGCTAGGCCCCCGTGACCACCGATGCTTAGAGCCTCCATAGCTTCCTAGAGAGTCAGAGCCCTGAAGCCGAGTTGGCCTTGGATTTCCTTGGAAGACCCATTCCCAGGCCAGGCGCATCGATCTCGCTTCCTTGAGAGTACATTATCTTCACACGGCCATGCGTTAATGCGTGTGGGCTAATTTCTCTCCTCCCAGCTGTGCACCCCAAGTGCCAAAACTTTCCACTTCATCCCACTGGGAAGAAGCTCATCTCAAGAATGGGGGCAGGTCTCTGGAGTCGGGAGTCACTTCTCCAAAGTGCTCAGAAGTGTCCAATTGCCCCCTGGGGACACCAGCTTCCCCTGCTAAGTGTCACCAGGATGACCGCAGGGCCCCTGGGCCATGGAGCAACAAGTTTCCTGAAATGCCCTCAGCTGAGTCTCTACTTCCATTGTAGGCATGGAGGGGAGGAAGGGTTTGCAGCCTGCTCTCCTTCCCTGGGGGCCATCAGACTTTGCTCTTGCACACTGCCATCCTCTGAGAAATCCTCCCTCCTGACTCTGTGGAAGCTCCAGCCTCAGCCAGGCCCCTCAAGATGAGGGCCAGGATTCTGGCCTTGGCTCCTACTCGTTTTCCTGGTCCCCAGCCCCGGCTGTAGGCCTCCTCAATGCTCAGCAGCCTGTCTCGGACCCCAGTTCTCGTCAGGGACCTCCTCCATTCACTGACTGGAAGGTTCTCCCAGGCTCTTTCACATCATGCCATGCAGAAGAGGGCAATGTTTGTGCAATACCCCAAGTGACAGGAAGCTCCGGGGGGGAAAATGCATTTCCTTTGTAGTATGTAATCATGGTGAGAAAATGAACAATTTTTCATATTCAATTCTGAGATCGAAAAAAAACTTTGAAGTGAATTTTCCTATATTTTAATGAGAAACTGGAATTAAGGCCAGTTGTGGGGGTCCACACTATTAATTCCAGTACTTAGGAAGCAGATGCA
The DNA here is from genome assembly GCF_030254825.1 of Meriones unguiculatus. NCBI lineage: Eukaryota > Metazoa > Chordata > Mammalia > Rodentia > Muridae > Meriones > Meriones unguiculatus. The sequence goes on along the minus strand of NC_083360.1, from coordinate 29,014,230 downwards.
GGCCTAACTCTGAGTTCAAGGCCAGCTTGTTATATAGAGTAGGTTCCAGGACGGCAGGGCTACACAGAGAAATCCTGTCTTGAGAAACCAAAATAAAGAAAAAAGAAACTGGAGTTTGTGTTTTGTGACATTTAAAGGGAAAACTCAAACACATGCCCACCGGGGTCCTCCAGGACTGCTTATCTAGGCTTTTGAACTTCATTTTCAAAGTCTTGCTTGACCCCCTGGGGGAAAGCATGCAGACAGGGGTAAACATTTCAAGTCAAGGCTTGCCACTGTAGAAAGTTTAAATGAAGGAAGGAAAGTGGCACCACCTAAGACAGGCAGCCATCTCCTTCATTGTGATTTCACTGGAAAATAGAATCTTGCTTTTTATACAGTCACACTCGTCAGTCCTGCAGGGAAATGCAGTTTACTCCACCATTACTGCAAAAGCTACCTGGAGGTCCTAATCAGGAAGGGGCCTGGGGTCACTACGGAGGCTCTTGGATTCCATCAGGTGCCATCTGCTTGCCTTTCAAGGCTTAATCCCCTAGAACTCCTCCTGGCCCTGACTGTGGGGATCTGTCTTGGGACAGAACCCTTAGGAACCTCTCTAGCTGTGGGATCTGCCTTGATGGTGGCAATGTCCTTCAGGGCTGGGGTCCACTAGGGACTTTTGTGCCCTTGATAATGTCCCTGAGTCTCAGTGTTGCTGTAGACATGATGATCCTCCTCACGGTCCAGCTATGGGACCTTACAGTTTCCGCTCTGAACCCCACCCCATCCAGATGCAACTAAAAAGCCCCTCCATGAAGGCTGTTGATGGCAATAGGCCCAGAGTCCAGGACCCCCCCCACGCCCACAAGGGAAAACCTACACGTCACCACCAACCTGCACAAGTGAACTTCTTTCCCAGGGTCGTCTCTCACACACACAGGCAACCCGGTTGCACAGTGGGGAGCTCTGCTATGTCCCCACTTCCTATGCTTGCGTCTGTTTCTGCGTGCCTCCTCCAGAATGTTCCATGGGAATGTTGTTAACCTCTTCCATCTGTGACTCTGTACCTAGAGCAGATTTGACATCTAAGGGTACTGAGTGGGTAGTTATGAATGAGTGCTGGGCAACCTGGAGACCACAGAGGATGTCCATGTATCCGGCTGGCAACCATCCCAAGTATCTGAGACCCTACATCCACCAAACAGCAAAGGCATCTTGGATCATATCAGCAGCCTTATGTGGGGGCCAAACCACGGAAGGACTCGGTGACAACTTGTATTCCTGAACAGAGGCTTCCATCAATGGGCTGGACCTACTATTTTGTCCCAACAACCCAGGAATTTTGAATTGCTGTTTTCAGTAGTAACAATGCAGTCATTTCCGGTACTAAGATGAGAACCAACCTTGGAGGACTGGAGAGTGTGGGGGTATGTACATGGAGTGGGAGAGGGGAGGACTAAGAACAAGGCTCTCATTGCCTGGGTCTGAGCCAGGAGTGTCTATATGCCCTGACAATCAGCCTGCAGTCTCTCTAGAGAATGTCTTCCTGCCCACCATCCTAGCCACCTTCATGCAGACCCAGGGCAAATCTAGACTCCTGTTGACATATTTGTTCCGGGCCTGAACTACAGCCTTGCCTGGCCCAACCACTCTCCTGGACATCGTCTACTTTTTGCCTAATGATCCAGCCAATGAAGGTATGATAAAATCCCAGGCCCCTGTGGCTGTACTGGCTCCCTGGCAGGCTTCAGCTCTGCTAGCTGGCATTTCTGTCCTGCCATGAGTGGTCATTGAGACTCATGCCTTCCTGCGGGAGCCAGGCTGGAGGCCGCAGAACTGTCAAGGAGCCCACTTAGCTCTGCAGTGCAGGTGTTTACCCCATCCTGACATCTCTCGGTCCTGAAGGCCTGCCGCTCCACAGTTACCATCATCTGGTTGCTTGCTCCTCACTTTCCCCATCATGGACTGCGTGGCCACAGAATGCTGACAGTGGCCTCACGCTGCAATGACCTGTGGCTTTGCTTCCCTTTCCTTTGGGTTGTGAGTGCCTAGGGTGGGGATGGGGGGTCTTCTGGGTTGCTTCTGTCCCAGGTCATCTCCCAAGTCTGCTATGGCCCCAAGGTTCACACTTGGTACGATAGTCTAGTATGAAGATGGTGGAGAGGCGTGAGAGCCTAGAATTTGGGGGCGCTTGTGGTCAGTCACTATGGCCAAGTGGGTGTGATACACGAAAGCCTAGACAGAAGTGTCAAGCACACACTTAGGGCTATCCAAAAGGGCGCAGCCTGGGAAGGGAGGATGGCACAGGCCTGATTGGCTCCCGCCAGAGGCAGATGGTGGGAGCCTGTGTGGATGAGATGGGAGATGCTCTGTAATCACCAGATGTGGTCCAATTAGCGGGGTCTGGAGGGGATGGTGGGGCTCTGGGGAAGAAGACAGCTGCGTCCAGCCATGTTCTAGCAGCTCTTGCCAAGAGCAGGGGCCAGTCTGGGTCTGTCTGTGCACTGGCCCTGGCCTCAGGCTCGGCCAAGCCTGGCACAGAGCTTTGCTTTGCTGGCCTGCTCTGGGAGACAGCGGGAGTGGAGGTCTGCTGCCAGGAGGAAGAGGTGCAAGGCTGGCAAAGCTGCACCCCTCAGCAGGAAGACAGCAGTATTCAGCCTGTTGGAAGTCCCAAGTTGCTGAGGCTCAAGGTAGTGACTGCCATGTGGAGCAGAGCCTCACCCATTCTGAGGGGCAAAGGGTGTGGCCACCAACCCCTCACACACTTTCTCTCCAGTGCCAGGACGGAAAACTCCAGGGCAACTTCTGAGCGGCCAGGCAACATATCCTCTCAGGCTAGGTAGGGGCATGTGCTGCTGGCTTCAAGGAGAACACTGGGGGTGGAGAGGGAGCAGCTCTCAAAGATGAGCTGGAAGATCAGTCATTAGGGAGAGTAGGGGTTTGAGAAGGTTAGAGGGCACACACTCTACAGAAGGGCCCCTGGAGACTAGTCCAGGGAGGCTGGGGGAATGGTGGTTCTCCTACATTCTCCACTCGGTCCATTCCAGCAGCACAACTCATCCAGGCTGAGGAAGCCACTCCTGTCTGGGAGGCCCTAGGTAGAGGCAGAGGCAAGAAACAGACAGACTCCCGCCATGCCACAGTGATAAAACACATGAACAAATATTTTTAATGGGGCTGGAGAGATGGCTCAGTGGTTAAGAGCACTTGCTACTCTTGCAGAGGACCTGGGTTCAGTTCCCAGCACCATGTCAGGAAGATTACAAACACCTGCAACTCCTGCTTCTGAGAGATCCCATACCTCTGGCTTCCACACACAACCTACCCACAGACACACACAAATGCATGTATGCACGCATGCACACATGTACACTTAAGCCCTGCACCAATGCTTGAGAGGACATAGCTCTGCTTGCATTTTCCCCAAGATCAGCAGAGCTGATCCAAAGAGCAGCCAATGAGGGGTTGTGGGGGCTGAAATGGATTGTAGAGCAATTTCCGAACTTCGGTGATCCAAGAGGTCAGGAATCGAGGAAGAAAGAAAGTGCATGGGTCACATATCAGACTCCATCTTGGAACAGAAGAACTTCTTCGGTTACATAAGATGCTGTTACTCTTACGGGAGCCTAGGTAAAGGATGTTCTGGAAATTTCTATGTCATGCGTGTAAGTCTTTTATAAATATAAAATTATTTTTATGTTTTAAATTTTATTTGTGTGTATGTAAGCATGTGCAGCTCTGCGTGTTCAGGTGTGCACATGCATGCATGCATGTGTGTGTGTGTGTGTGTGAGAGAGAGAGAGAACACATGCTTCTGAAGGACAGAGGTCACCCTCATGCATGCTCCTCAGGACTTACCCACTTTGTATTTTGAGACAAGGGCTCTCACTGACCTTGGATTTACTATCTGAGATTGGCAATGTGTTTCACTTCAGGGATGCGAGCCTGGAATCTTTTAAAGTTTATAAACAGTTAAAATCTGATGGAGGTTTTTTGTTTTTGTTTTGTCTTTACTGTTGTTAAAATTCCAACTCTTCCTCACTAGTATGTGTAGATAGGTGCCACTGATTTTTGTGTGTTTTTAACGTATCTCATAGTCTCGTGAGACTCACTTACCAGTTTTACTAGCACTTTCCTCAGCTTCTTTGAGATCCCCCCCCCCAAGATTAAGCAGTCATATATCTGTAGGCAGAGTTTTGTATCTCCTGTCAGCGTGCTTCTCACTCCCTTTCCTTGCTCTGTCACACTGGCTGGAGCTTACAGTTCAGTAGATGGTGACCAGGAATGATGAGGACATGCATTCTTGCTTTGGTCCTGGTGCTGGGGGAGAAAATCTTTGAACTTCATGGTTGATTCCATCTTGTGTAATCTCTGACCAGCATTAGGCAGATTCATTTCTTGGTAGGCAGTCTGGTGGTTGTCCATTCCCGGGAGGTCGCTCTGTTGATGCCGAACTAAGTGTGGACACCCAATCAGCATAGAGCTTGCAGCAAAGGACTCTCTTGCCTCAGCCTCCCAGGTAGCAGGGACTATAGTTATAAACCACCAGACATTCCTTGCATGTTTTCTGGTGTAAACTCTTGAGTGCATTACCACTCTTCCACGCACAAGGCATTCCTCCCCTCGGGCTAGCTTCAGTGTTTTCCCTCTGTCCTCGGAATTCATTCCTCTGACAACAGACCAAGATGTGGCTCTTGTTGTCTGTCCTTGCTTTGGCATCTGTACTGGCTGGTGTTCCGTGAGCTCTCTGGGTCTATGTTGTGGTGTGTTCTAGCTTCACATTGTTGTGCTAAAACCATCTTATGGGAAGAAAGGGTCCACTGTTGAAGCACTCAAAGGCTCTGACCATTCATAGACGGTGTTACAGCAGGAACCACAGAGGAACGAGGCTGGTTGGCTGGCTGGCTCCCTGGCTTACACAGAGGCTCACGCTTAGCTAGCATTCTTGAACAGCTCAGGATCACATGTCCAGGGAACGGTGCTGCCCACAGTGGGCTGGGCCCTCCTGTATCAATGAACAATCAAGACCAGCCGTCACAGACATGCCACAGGCCAGTCTGATCGACAGTCCCTCAGCTGAGACTGACTCTAAGCTGTGTCAAGTTGACAGTTAAAGTGAACTAGGATAGCTGTCGATAATGTCAGTAATTCTTGGCTATTATTTCTATATCTACCTTTGTTCACTCACTCTCTTCTGGTTCTGGGATTCCAGTGACATCTGTGGAAGGGAGTCTGATGGAGTCTTTCAGCTTTCCTGTTCTACGTGGTCTCTGTTCCTTTTCTGAGCATGAGCCCTCTGCTGCACAGGCACAGCTCCTCTGCTTCCAGGAGTTTTTGTGGTGTTGTTGTTTTGTTTTAACCTATGTTCCATTTGTTCCTGTCTCAGGGTTTCCAACTTTATTGGAGCAAGCCAGCTATTTGCCGTGCCAGGCGACTCCCTTCCATGGGAGAGAGGCTTGTAAGCTCATCCATTGGCACTCAAATAGCCTAAATCAAGCCTGAGCGTCTTCTATATGGCCCTAATGCTTTGGTCTCCTCCACTTCTCTCTGGTGCTCTGTGGGAGATGCATAGGAAGCAGGCAGCACCCCACTCCCCCACTCAGGCAGAGGGCATCCCAGCCTGTGTCGGGGAGGTGACCCGTGTGTGGAATTTTCAGGGCAGCCCATGGCTCGCCAGCTGGCAGATGCACGATTTCTCTTCAGGTCAATCATCCCCCAGGCTGCCCCAGGCTGCTAGCTGGCTGCAGAAAACGCCTGTTCTCTTCCCACGGCCTGACTCATCTGGAAGCATCCATCTGGATGCTGGGCGGGATTGGTTCTCAGAGGCCACATGACCTCAAGGTTCTCCACGCCCCTCCACTCGATGCCAGTCAAAGAACACGCTAAGCCGTTGGCTTCCTTTAAACGAGGATCTCATCGCACAGGGCCTGGGTTAAACGGCCCCCAGACGGGGACTTGGCTGTGTCCTGCTGCCAGCAGTGTGGGCGCAGCATTTCTCTTGCATTTTACATGACTGCAGGGCTGTTCTTGCGCCTGTCTGGTCGCGTCTCATCACCAAGGGCTTCTCGGGGTGGCTGGCCAGCTCCAAGCACAGCCGGGGCAGCGTTGGCAGCACAGCTGTTGCCGGGCCTCCAGGCAGAGGTGTGGGCCAGGCACCATGGGGGAGAGGACTGGGCATCCAAGGGCCTTTTGAAGGTGGCACTAGCCGACCGCATGCTGGCGTATGACAGCGGGCACCAATAGGGATTCCTAGCCCCTCCACTTCTAGAGATGGGGGTGTGGAGCTGGTCAGGGATAGTCGAGTGTCCCAGGGGCATGTGTGAGTGGGATGTCTGTAGCCTTGTAAGTCTTCACCTGTGGCCTTTTCCTGCTGGCCTCATGCTCAGCCACATACACAGCAGTGTAGAAGACCCCTCTGAACCTTGAATTCTGTGCTTGAAAAGTGGAAATAAAACTTCTGTGCCCAGCAAAGGGGTTGAGGGCTTTTTCTCCCTGCTGGAATGTGGGGTGTGCTTATGATACGTGTGCATCACGGAAGAATATGTGCCTGTGCGCACATGTGTGACGAAATGGGAATGAGAGCGCTCACACGTTTGTCTCTGTGGAGCTATGCGTATTCAGGACGCAGGCATGTGTGTGTGGTGTGCATGCTCCTGTATACATACGTGTGCACATGGGCAGGCACTCAGAACATGTGCATAAATTATGTGTGTACACAGGTCGAGCGTGTGCATATGTACATGCAGTTCAATGAGCATATGTGTGAGCATTGTGATGGAGGCAGCGGGGTGCCTCTTCCAGGCACTGTCCCTGCCTGGCAGGACCTGGCATGTAGCTCATGAAGAAGCCCTGATTCACACTCACAGCCAGCACTGCAGGCCCGTTTGCCTGGCACTGACGCCAGTATCTTCAAAGCAGCACCTGCATTTCCTATTTCCAAATCACCAGGTTTGGTCAGCATTCCATTTCTTCTCCTCCTTGAAGCCTTTCTCAGTGATGTGGGTCAGAGTAGAGTTCCCAAAGGCTGTGTCACAGGTCTGTATGTTGGCCTTGCAAGACTGAGCCGTGGCTTCTTCACCCATAACCTTTTCATGCTGCCTTCTTGCACAGCCATGTGCCATGCAGGGTGGAAGACTTCTCTGAGCTTGCATTTCCTGTTTGTAGAATTCAAATTAATCACCCTTTGTGCTCAGCAAGAGTGTGAAGGACCTTCCCTTTCTAGGCATCATCCTCACACATATGGTAGCTTTTCTCCTCCTGGTCCCATGTATCCTCTTAGGGTTGGAGTGGAGCAACTTGCTGGTCAAGTGCTTCAGCTACCTTCCCTTGGAGCAGCGGGAATTCCTCAGAATCCAAACTCTACAGTCTCAAGACCTCACTGGATTCAGGACACGGCCTGAGACACTCCAGGGCCCAGATAATCAGTGAGCACAGTCTCAGGTCCAGCCTGGACAGGTTTGGAAATCCTCTTCCCTTGGACCCTGAACTCTCATGATCAGGCTCACGGGCTGTTCATGAAATCTGAGGCATTTGGTAGCCATCTAATTAAATGTTCACACATCATTAAAATGATTTGCCATAAGTGCAGTCAGCAGTTTGAGAAATCAGCTCCTGGCTGGCTCCGTGGCTGAAAGCAATAACTCTCGGCCAAGTGGTGGTCTACCGATAACTCCTGATGAGCTGGGGATGCAGTAGACTGACCACCCAGCCTTCCCAGGGTCCCCAGGAGTAAAGACATTGCCATGGACCTGGGCCCAACCTCACGGTGCCATGGCCAGGGGCTTAATCCCAGTGACATTTCTGGGTTTCCCATAGGGGCCCTCACACCTCATGCCAGGGTAAGGGAAGGCTGAAGGCTATGTACCCTGGCCCATAGCTGATGGGATAATGGCCAAAGGAAAGAGTCTGCAGCTCAACACACCTGCAATGTGGGAAGTGGGTTGGGGAAGAAAAGGCTCATGGGAGTGAAGCATGTTTGCCTGGAATGATGACTGTGTCAAAAGATGCAGGTAGGGACTGGAGAGATGACCCGGTTGGCAAAGTGCTTGTATGCAAGCATGAGGACCTGAGTTTGGTGTTCAGAACCCTCATCTAAAAAATAAATGCAGGTGTCATGGAACACAGTAGCATCCCAACACTGGGGAGGTGGGCATGGACGCATCCATGGGCGTTCCCAGCTTGTCTGGGCATCATAGCCATCCGTGCCTCTGTTATGGCTTGAATTTTAATTATTTCCCCAATTAAAGGCTTTCACTGGAGATGCTGTTTTGGGGGGTCACTGGTGACCTTAGGATGTGGAACCTAGTCGGAAGAAGTAAATCATGAAAGTGTGTTCTTCGGATTGTCTGTTTCTTGGCCACTTCCTGGTTTTCTCTGTTTCCTGTCTTCTATGAGGTAAGCAACATTTGCCACAGGCTCCCACAGCCATGATTCTCAGACTCAGCATGGGTCAGTATCAAAGGAACACAGATGATGGGTAGAAAGTCTTTAAAACATGAGCCCAAATGCCTCCTTTCTTCCTGAACTTTTTCTTAGCTGTTTGGTCACAGCGATTAAGGTCTAACCAACACAGCCTGTGTGTCCTGTCACGGCCTGTCCTCTATGTGTGTGCCACCGATTTTAGGGACACCCTCCCTAGTCTGGGACAGCCTTGCTTCCACTTGATCGCATCTACAAAGACCATGTTTTTAATGAGGTCACACACTCAGCTACCACGGCTCAGGACCTGAAGGTATTTTCAAATTGTGAGAAGGACATGCAATTCAACCCCAGCAGAGACAACAGAGGATTGTAGCCCCCTCTATGCTTCTTCTTTTTTTAAAAAATTATTTTAATTTTTATTAAAATAAAATTTTATTAAAATAAAAATAAAAAGTTTATTCACTTTGTATCCCAGCTGTAGCCCTCTTCCCCATCCCCTCCCAACCCCACCCTCCCTTCCTCTTCTTATCCTATGCCTCTTCCCCAGTGATAGAGGCGGTTCTCCTCCCCTTCCATCTGACCCTAGTCTATCAGGTCTCATCAGGAGTGGCTTCTTTGTCTTCCTCTGTGGACTGGTAAGGCTGCCCCCTCCACTTCTATGCTTCTTATACCCCTGAGTCATGTGTGCTGGGCAGATCTGTGAAGAAATGTTGACCTGCTTATACTTGCTAAGTCATTCGTCAACAACTGAGATCCAGTCCTGGGCCCCAGGAAACCACAGAGTATGGAGTCACAGAGGCACTGGGGTCAGTAAATAAGGAAGGTGAGAGGGCCATCCTCTGGGCATATTCAACCTCCAGTGAGTGGGCAGGGCTCACAGGAATAGAAGATGAGCCCTAAAGACAGAATAAGGTCTCCGCTGCAGCAACCCTCAGTGTAAATACATTGTATATGCTGGGCTCAGGGCCAGAACTAGGAGCGATTTAGGGGTCAGGTTACCTGGTGGTCCTCTGAACAGCCCTGTAGGTTGGCCCTTCAGAGGTCTCCTTGCAGCTGGTGGAAAGGCCAGCACCTCAGGAAAGAACCCAGGGAGCATGGCATACCCAAGAGGCAGCGCCCACTAGCAAGAGGCAGAAGATGGGCTTAGGCCTGGGTGTGGGAGAAGAGCTGGATTTCCCAGGGCTGGAGGAGGCAGTCTGATGGATGGGCACTGAGTCCCTGGACACCAGGCATGGTGTGCCCACGTCAGGCTGCTGGCGCCAAAATTGTCTCGAAAGCCCATTGCAGACAGCGGCCCACCGCACGCAGTTCTGCAATTATATGGCAAGTCATTAATTAAAGAAGACCTGCTTTCCAAGCCTCACAGGAAGCAAGCGGGCTTTGTGTGCGTTCACTCAGTGGCTGTAAGTGTGTGGTGGTAGATGAACACCATCGCAGTCTGGGCGCAACAGGCCTGGATTTGGATCTCATCTCAGTGCAGGCAGCCCAGTGAGTGGCTGCGCCTCCAGACTCTGAACACCGTGTCTACCCTCTACATCCTTATTTTGCCCCTTCTCCTGGAGGCAGAGCAGGGGTCGACCAGGTTCATGGCAGGTACGGAGCCTGGGACAAGGTAGTGGGGTGCCCCAGGTTTTGTTGGAAAGGCAGAAGCTACAACAGGATTGGGAAAATGTGACATGCAAAGACATCCCCACACACACTGCTTCTGTGGCTCAGCCTGTGCCTGTGGTTAGCTGTCTTCCAACACAGTGCTCACTGAGATTCTCTGCCTGATTCCTGGGGCCAACCTGGAGTCCTCTGTTCCCTTCAACCCCAGCCTCTACTTATTTTCCCTTTTCCACCCTATCCTCACAGGCTCCATTGAGCCTCAGTGTTACCCACTTGGGTCATGCCCTATGGCTCCTGGCAGACCCTGCTCCAGCCTTCACTGACTAGGGCCTTTTTAAGCAGCTGGAAATGTGGGGGTCACATTGGTCTTGGGGCTCCCTCTGCTTCTCTGTTTCCATCTTAGGCACGTCTCGGGGTCTCCAGGCACCTCCTGCCCTGATGGTCATGGATACTGGTGTCCCTCTGCGTGCCCCACAAAACTCCATAGCAAGAAGTGAAACAGCCGAGTGCCAAACCTGAGGTACTCGGAATCCGGAAGTACTAGGTATAGAGGAGCAAGCAAACTTGGCAGAACTCCCACCTGCTGAAGGGAAAGAGACAGCAATGAGCAGAGGGAAAAGACAGCAGAGTAGCAGCAGGCTGTCAGGGCCAGCATCTCTGAGGAGACAAATAAGAGTTCCAGGTAAGGAGACTCAGCCCTCTGCAAGGATTGGGAAGGAGATTTTCCTGCCGGTAGTTGGGGGCAGGGTGTCAATATGGTAATGTAGGCCTGGACTGCAGGTGGGGAGAGACCCCATCTGGACACAACTCTTTCTCTAGGTATACCTTCTGTGCACCAGTCCTCTCCAGGACTTAAGCCTAGCTGCCGATGAGGCTCTCCAAGGTCTGCCTTCCCACCTCATCATGCAGTGTTACCGGAGTCCAGGTCCCTCACGTGGCCTGGGTTTAGGTCTCAGCTCCTCCCATCTGAGGACTGTGAATAACCACCCTACTGTTCTTTGACCCAGCCTTCAAGTGTTCGTTAGGAGTGATGCCCCAAGAACCATTACTAAGACTGGGTCAGCCTACGCAAAACACCGCATCACTTGGGCTCCTGTTATCTCCAATAATGTGTCTTTTGGTGCATGAACCGGTGAATAAACAATGTGTGGAGACAGGTGATAGGTGGAGGAGCCAGGCACCCTGTCTTCCTGAAAGCCTGGCCCATCCCTGGCGGCCCCACCGTCTGTAGGCCACAAAGGAGACAGGGCTGGGCGATGCAGACTCCAACTCACACCTAACTAGCCACTGGGCGAATGCCTCCCCAAGCCCATTATGGCAATTAGGAGTCAGCGCTCCACTTAACTGCCAGAGCGGCATTGCGGCTGGGCCCAAGGAGGCGGATGCTCCAGCAGTCTGGACAGCCTGGAGCCCCAGGCTCATCTGCGTTGAGGGAGGGTGTCAGACCAGCCCAGGGCACTTCCCTTGTACTTCAGTCTGCATGAGCCTTAAGGGTTGTGGCTAAGATGTTGTGGGGTGGGGGATGAGCAGAGCATGTACTTGCTCACACACACACACACACACACACACACACACACACACACACACACACTGGGCTCTAGGCTTCCCATCCCTGGTGCATCAACTGAGCTTGGCTGCTGCGATGCATCATAACACATCACAAGTGTATAACATGTAAGTCAGACCTGAGCTTCATCAACCGGAGTTAAAGTCTCATGATCTAGAGGCCGAAGTCTGAGGGATCCAGAGGCTGAAGTCTGAGTTCAAGACATGGTTGTAATTAAGTTACTCTTGCCTAGGCTCTGTCTCCAGATGTCATTATATTAAGGTCTTTCGTTCAGCGCTTCATCATGAGAGACACAATTGAGCCCTCCATCTCTCCTGGCCCTAGAGGAAAGATAGACAGAGGCCTTTTCCCCAGTTACTGCAAAGCCTCTCCCTGAGGCTGAAGAACGCTGCCTGGCTGTCCTTGCCCCTTTAGCATATCTAAGCAGCTTCTACCCTGGAGAAGCTGATCAAGGTCTGACCCTCCAGTGTTGGGCCTGGGCTTCCTGTGTTCACAACTGCGCTTTCTTGCCGTCTGTGTCCCAGAGTTCAGCACCAATAGCTGTCTGTGGTTTGTTGGGAGCAGGGCCGTGCCAAGCATCTCAGGCAGTGAGCACCTCTGAGCCCAGCACTGCTGGCTTTCTTTGAATCTCCGATAGTGATAGCTCATTCCATCTCCTTTTCTGTTCTCTAAACATTTAGCCAAAGAACCATAGAACTGGACACCCTAGGTGCCTCTCCCAGTGGCATCAGCCAGGTGCACGGTTTCTGCTCTGGAAACACAGTGCTTTGCTCCCAGCCTGGAAACTCCCTCTGAAGGAAACTGCGTGATTCTGTGCGGTGGTGTTGGGCCAGGCCGCAGGATGGATGTGGCTGCTGACGGTCTGGATTCCGTCTAGACGCTGTAGGAGTGTGGGCCACGACAAATTCATTAACTGGCTTGAATAATTTAGACAGATTTGGAAAGCAAATGAACAAGGTGCTCCCCCATGGCCTTGACAATATAGATCCTCCTTTAAGAGGCAGAATATAAATTAATAACAGTCCAATTGCCGCTAATGCCACGGTGGAGGGGGCGTGGCTCCCAGACAGCTGCTCATTAAGGAAGCCATTCATTTCTGTCCCCTGGACAAATTGGTTGGTTAAGTTCTCAGGAGCAGCCTGCTGCCCTGGCCAGAGCTGACCATGCTGCTAATGAATTGTGGGCCATAAAACCATACAGTGAGGAAGCCTACATTGGCATTTTTCTGTCTCAGACACCTCAGAAACTGCCCATGGAGCAAGGGTGAGAACATGGCTGCCTCCTTTCACCACCCAGAGGAGGGGGCTTGCTTTCCTATTTTGATTTTATTGCTTTTATTTACTTATTTACTATGTGTGCAGCTGTGGATATCAGAGAACAGCTTTTGTTGTTGTTTTGTTTTATCAAGATAGGGTTTCTTTGTGTAGCCTTGACTGTCCTGGACTTGCTTTGTAGACCAGGCTGGCCTTGAACTCATAGAGATCCGCCTGACTCTGCCTCCCCGAGTGCTGAGATTACAGGTGTGCACCACCACACCCAGCTCAGAGAACAGTTTTACAAGAGTTAGTTCTGTCATTCCACTATGTGGGTCCCAGGAGTCAAAACTCAGGTAGGCAGGCCTGGTGGCAAGTGCCTTTACCTGCTGAGCCATCCCACTGTCACCAAGAGTGGACTTCTGAGAGCTATAGAACCCCTGTTTAAAGATGTGTCCACAAATACATATCCAAACAGAGTCCCAGCCACGCCCATCCTAAATCACCCCAGAAAGACTCCATGCCCCCTAAACCACTGCCCCATAAGAGGCATAGCCTTGAAGCAGGGGATCTGATCCTCTGCAGCTGTCTGGGAAGTATGCTCCAAAGAGCACCCGCCACAGAACAAAGCAAACTTTCAAACGGACAAAAGTAACAAAGACAAAATGGGGGTGTCTTTCCCCTCAAGGCTCAGTGTTGTTGGCTACTTTGAGGTGCCCAGGCTGAGGGTGCTGGGAGGGTCTCCCTCTGGATCTGTGTTGTTCGAGGTGGGGCCGTGGTCTAGGTGATTATCTGGGGCATGTGGGGGCATTTTGCAGTCACCCAGGAGTGGGTCACAGGGAAATGATCCCTCCCCCTTATCTCTGATTTCTCCCTGTCCCCTCTGTGGCCAGTGATGAGAGCTGGCTTTGAAGGGGAAATGGTGGCCAGGGCAGAGTGGTTATGGGGGGAGGGCAGGGGTCCTGGGAACCTGAAGGCCTTATCACTGATCAAAGCCAGGAGGTGCCGCCCAACAGACGAGGTGTGGCCCCACCTGGCTCTCATTAGGGCTCAGCTCCCTCCAGCCTGGCCTGCTCTTGCTCAGCCCTCCAGACAGCCTGCCACGAGGCCTGTCCACCGCACCTGGAGCCTGTGGGAACACCCACCATGGGCCTAACCCTGCATGCACAGACACCTGACTGCCACCTCTGTCTGCAGGCAAGTACCACTGCACTGGCCAGGGAAGCTCCTGGCCACGCACACCCCACCCCCAACCCCATTCCTCCCTGTCAGCCTTGGCGCCACTGTCTACACCCCGAAGACGCTCTTCCATGACATCTCTCACCCTAGAAATATGTGGGACTGTGTGGCCCCGAGAGCAGTTTTGTTTTCTTATGCTGCCTGACAACTGAGTGGACCTGGAATGACCAGAGGTCCCCAGCTAAGACCCTCTTGCTAAACAACCCTCCTGGTCATGGCCTGCTCTAGTTCGAGTCTTAAACATCCTTACAAAAATCCCGTGTGTTGAAGGATGATCCTTGTGTGACCTTGCTAGGAAGTGATGAGCCCCTGATAAAAGACCCAGCGGGAGTTTTAGGTGGTTGGTGGTGAACCCTTGAAGATCTGGGGATCTCTTCCTCTTTCATTTTTTCTTTTCGTGTTCCCAACCATGCAGTGAGCACTTTTGATGAGGCAAATGTCTACTCCCCACCCCACAACAGGCCTAAAAGCAGCAGGGCCATCCAGTATGAAGACGTGAACTGCAGCCTCCATTTCCTCTCACGCTGATGATCTCTGTGTTGTTACAGTGATAAAGGCTGGCGGTGGCTGCATGTGCCTGGCCATCTTTCCCTGGTCGCTCTGCTCTGGGCTGAAGCCTGCCTGTGGCTTTGTGTGGCTCTGTGGGTGCTTACCTAGGGGAGGGGCCCATCACAGGGTGAGCAGGAAGCTCTGAGTCTTCCTCGGCACTCATGTCCCCTCCACCCTCTTCCCGAGGGTTCAGAGACAGAAGGGACCCCACATAGAGAACACATGCCAGGAAGGAGCCAGGGCTGGGAGTCAGGGATTGGACTCTGCCCTGGCTCTGTGGACTCACTCCCCGATCTCACTCCCTTCTAGAATCACTCTGCTGGCTCAGCCTCAGGAGCCCAGATAATTATAGTAACCTCAGAGGTGCTACTGTATAAGCTTGAGGACCACCCAGTCCCAGGGGTGTGTGTCACTACTTTTGCTGTCCCTACGGGGCTTCAGTTACACTTTCATATCTGAACCAGAGTCCTTGGTGCCTCTTTTTTAATTTTTTTTAACATTTATTTACTTGTGCATGTATGCAGGTATGCTTGAATGACAGAAGAGGGCATCAGATCCCATTAGAGATGTGTGGTTGCTAGGAACTGAACTCAGGACCTCTAGAAGAGCAGCCAATGCTCTTAACCACTGAGCCGTCTTCCAGCCACCCACCCCACTACAGCCTTTTTTTTAAATCTATTTTTATTATTTTAAATTATGTATCTCTGAGTGTATCCATATAGGTGCATGTGACTACAGGTGCCTGTGGAAGCCAGAGACATTTGTATTACCCTGGAACTACAGTTCCTGGCAGTTGTCAGCTGTTTGATATGAGTGTTGGGTACCAAACCCAGGTTCTCTGGAAGAGCATTATCACTCTTTACCACTGAGACATCTCTCTAGCTTTCCCCTACCCCCTCTTCTCTCTGTCTCTGTATCTCATCTCTGTCTCTCTGTTGCTCTCTCTGTCTCTTCCTCTCTCTCAGTTTTTCAAGACACAGTTTCTCTCTGTAGTCCTGGCTGTCCTGGAACTCACTCTGTAGACCAGGGCAGCCTCTAACATGCCAGCCTCTGCCTCCTGAGTCCTGGGATTAAAAGCGTGCACCATCACTGCCCAGCCTGTGGTGTCTTTTGAACTGGCTTTGGTGCCCATAAGACCTGGGCACAGTTGGTGGAATTTGGTAGCACAATCTCCTTAGTGAAATTCAAAGCTTCTGTGGAGAAAGCTCAGTGGGCAGACAGAACCCAGAATCTCCAACTGGCAGGGTGAGTATAGGAGTGGATGGCATAGAATGTCTGGTATGACATGACCAGGGTGGCTTGCCCAGTGTGGGACGGTGGGGAGCTGCTGGCTAGCCAGACTCTGAGATAAGGAGAACAGCCTTCATCTGTTGCATGTTTGAGTAGGCCAACTCTCTGTAAATCCTGGCCAGCCATTATCCTAGGGACAGTATATTCAAGAAGTCTCCTTACAAACTGGCTGTGTTGGGCAATCTGGGGATACCCAGGTGCCTTCAAGAGAAGTCAGAAGTTGGCCAAGATCACATATCCTCCTAGAGTAAAACTAAATCCTTTTCTTACCTTCCCATGCCCAGGCCCAAGTTCAAGTTTATTAGGGGAAAAAAAGCGTTAAAAATAAAATTACTCACAGGGTATATATGATGGTGCAAATCTTCAATCCCAGCACTCGGGAGGCAGAGCTACATGAATCTCTGAGTTCAATTCCAGCCTGGTTGACAGAACAAGTTCCAGGGCAGCCAGAGATATATAGAGAAATCCTGTCTTTAAAACAATAACAAAACAAGTAGCCAGGCATGGTGGTGCATGCCTTTAATCCCAGCACTCAGGGAGGCAGACACCAGCCTTGTTTACAAAAAGAGTCCAGGACAGCCAAGGCTACACAGAGAAAACCTGTCTCGAAAAAATGATAATAATAACAACAACAATAATAATAAGATAAAATTGCCATCCTCCCCCGACCCTCAGTGATGAGACTCAAACCCAAAACCTGGGCTGTGCTCAGCAGATGTGCCAGGCCTAAACTAGTGTTTACAATCTGAAAATCAATATATTCTCTGGATGTTCATTGCTGTGTAATATCGCACAGAAACACAGCACTGCAAGCTGCAGAACACAGACCATTCGGTCATCTGTTCCTTGTTCAAACTGTGTCCCAGCCATAATGTTGAACGACCGAGTGGTATTTTCTCCTTAGTACACCTGGTAAAGCGAAAGCTCTATCCTCTTGTTCTCACTACCATGACTAATATCGCCATTGAAGTTGCTATTTCTGTATTTTAAGTTACATTCTTAAAGTGTCACTCTTCCAGGAGAACCACTGGTCTGTACACATTTTCTCTCTCTCTCTCTCTCTCTCTCTCTCTCTCTCTCTCTCTCTCCATCTCTCTCTGTTGGTCTCTGTCTCTCTCTATGTGTGTACATACATACATGGCCAGAAGACAACCCTGGCTATCATTCCTTAGGCACTGTCCAGCACAGGGATTTGGAGACAGCTGGAAATCCCTGAGTCAGGGCAAGGATGAAGCCAGCTGAGGGCTCAGAGGCCCTGGCCCCTGAGCTGGATAGCTGCTCAGTTAGCCAAGTATGGCCAGCACAGTTGCCTCTCTGGTTTCCAGCATTTTAGAATGCCCATTTCCACTCATGTACTCATGCAGCAAGTGTTTATTGTTTCCTTTATGCTAGTTTTGGTTCCCAGTTCTGTGGTAAAGAACCACTGGAGACCCAAGGGATTAAGACAAGAGCTCTCTGCTCTTCAAAAAACAAAATGCAGTATGAGACTGAAAAGGTGACTCAGCAGTTAATAGCACTGGCTGCTCTTAGAGAACACGAATTTGGGTCCCAGCACCTACACGGTGACTCACAACTACCTGTGACTCCCTTTCCATAGGGATCTGATGCCCTCTTCTGACATATGTGGACACTGGGCATGCACTTGAGTGCCTGACATGCTTGCAAGCAAAGCACTCATAGAAATAAAATAGAATTAATAAGCCTAAAAAAATATGCTGTATGGCTGGAGAGATGGGTCAGCACTGAGGCACACTGGCTGTTCTTCCAGATCCCCAGCACCCAAATGGCAGCTAACAACAACCTGTAACTCCGCTTACTGGGGACTAGATGCTTTCTTCTGGCCTTTATGGTCCCTGCGTGCCCCCAGTAAACAGACACACATGCCAGCCAAATAACCATAAAATAAAAGTAGATAGATACACATAAAATAAAAGCAGATAAATCTTTAAAAAGTGAGAAAATGCAGGCAGCACCAGCTTGCTTCTCAGATCCCTCCCATCAGCTGACTTGGTTTGCACGGGCCATCTCTTCCTGGTTTCAGTGACCCACCCGAAACATCTCCACTGAGTGACAGATCCTTCTAGAAACAGCTGCTTCAGATCACCATGCCTCCAGCGAGTGTGTCTAGACTCGCTCTCGGCCTGAATTTCCAGACTGAGCCCTAGGTGGGGCTCCTTTTAGGGAATCTTCTAGTGACAAAGATAAATGAGAGGCCAATCTTTTTGGACAGGGAGCACTCCCTGCAGGCGCGGGACATCTGGTGCCCGTGTTCCTGTGCTTCAACACGCAGGGAGATGGAAACACCTTCTAGTTCCCTAAGTGGATTCCTTTCTCAAACAACAGATGCCACCATAGGCCAATGTCATGAACCAGCCGGATCCAGATATGCCCGGAGCTTTCCCTGTGTCCAGTCCAAGAGGCTTGGTGTGTCTTTTTGCAGAGAGGGGAGAGAACACGGCTGTTGGTTCTGAGCACTGGGGCCTGAGGAACAGAATTCCACAGCTCTCCCTTTTTCTGAGCAGCTGTTCCCAGAGCCCATTGAAGACTTTTGGTTGGGTTTGTTCCCTGGTTTGTTTGAGCCTGGAGACTAAGGAGAGCGGTTCCTGAAGTCATCAAATGAAAAGGGTTGGGGTTTGCACATTGCCAGCTTTGATGGAGGGCACTAAGCGCCAACTTGTGGATCCATCACACTGCCTAGGGGAGAGCTGGCACATGTATTCCAAGGAGAAGAGAGGCCCAGCAAGTGGGACAGGATGCGCACTGGCCTGTGGGTCCCGAGTGCTGGCATGAACTCATTTAAATCTGAGTTTCCCTGTTTAAGACTGAGAGGAAATAATGCTAGACCAGCACAGACAATACAAGCATCCCAAGATTTCAGTGAGCAGCTGGGCAGCTTCAAAACTTTATTTCTAGGACACTCTCTAGATGAAGTGTGTGTGTAAGAGAGTATGTGTGTATGTGTGTGTACATGGAGGTCAGAGGTTGGCCTTACCTTTTGAGACAGGGTCTCTAAGTCTGCAGTTCACCAGCTAGCTTGACTGGATAGCCAGCAAGCTCTGAGGAGGCTTCTATTTCTGCCTCCGCACCATGCCTGGCTTTTGAAATATGATTTCTGAGATGTCAAACTCAGGAGCACATGTTCCTATCCAAGTACTTACTGACCAAGCCATGTCCCCAGCCTCTAGATGAGGTTTCTAATGTCTACACAATCCCTGGATTTCTCCCATTTAAAGACATGATAAACAAAACACCACAAAATTAAACCAAGCTCAAGATATCTGGTGAAAATATGGCTGCCTCTGTTGGATTGCAGTTCACATTGATCAACATGTCACAGGATGTCACCTGACTGTATGAAATCTTTAAATACCCATTAGACTGAGCAAGTACATCTCACCATGCTTTCGAGGGACAAAGCCAGTTCCCAGAACTCCACAGTAATTTCTCCATATTGCCAATAGCTCGTAAGTTGAAGGTTTTTAAAAAATATTTATATATTTAAAGAAAATACTTTCCTTTTAATTTTTTTAATTATGTGTCTGTGTCTGTGCATTGAGTGTAGTGCCTGCTGGGACCAGAAGAGGGCATCAGATCCCCTAGAGTTTGAGTTATGGGTGGTTGTGAGGTGCCCATGTGGGTGCAGGGGAGCAAATTCAAATTCTCTGAGAAAACAGTGCACACTCTTAACAACTGAGCCCTCTCTTCATTCCCTAAAAACACGTGTTTATTTGTTTGTCTGTTTGTTTAGCATGTGTGTGTCTGTGTGAGAGCATGTGCGCGCATGTGGTGCATGTGGAAATTAGAGGACAACCAGCAGGGATTGCTTCTATCCTTCTACAGTGTAGGTTCTGGAGATCAAACTCAGGTTATCGGATTTAGCAATAAGAGCCTTTATGCCACCTTAAGCCACCTTGCCAGCCCATAAATTTTTTTTATTTGAAATAAAACAATAATTAAAGCACCATTTGGAGGAATTGAAAATAATAGAGATTTTGTGACACCACTACATAAAAACTCAATTCACTGCTGATTGCGATTGAAGATAGTCTGCAGAAATGGGCAGCTGTGCCGTGTTGCTGGACGGTGGACTCCGTGTTGTTAGGATGTGTCTTTCTGACTCTACCCTGCAGATGCTAAGACTCAGAGCCAAACTCTGGGCAGAGTGCAGGGAATCTTATGAAAGAAGGGGGAGATAGTAAGAACTGGAGAAGACAGGAGCTCCACAAAGGAGAGCAACAGAACCAAAAAATCTGGGCACAGGGGTCTTTTTTGAGACTGATACTACAACCAAGGACCATGCATGGAGATAACCTAGAACCCCTGCACAGATGTAGCCCATGGCAGCTCAGTGTCCAAGTGGGTTCCCTCGTAATGGGAACAGGGACTGTCTCTGACATGAACTGATTGGCCTGCTTTTTGATCACCTCCCCCTTAGGGGGAGCAGCCTTACCAGGCCACAGAGGAAGATAATGCAGTCACTCCTGGTGAGACCTGATAGACTAGGATCAGAAGGAAGGGGAGGAAGACCTCCCCTAGTGGACTGTGGGAGGGGCATGGGTGGAAAAGAGAGAGAGAGGGTGGGGTTGGGAGGGGTTGAGGGAGGGGCTACAGCTGGGATACAAAGTGAATAAACTGTAATTAATTTCAAAAAAAGAATATATAGACCTCAAAAGCATAATAAATAGAAATTGTAAATCACAGGCAAAAAAATGTGTCTTTCCCTTCATTTGATGGACAGCTGGGGTCACTTGGGCTGGCTCCCTATTTGCATAAGTAACATTCATTAAACGTGGTTATCCACTTATGTGTTGTGGCTTTTCACCCTGCA
This sequence comes from Meriones unguiculatus, assembly GCF_030254825.1. NCBI lineage: Eukaryota > Metazoa > Chordata > Mammalia > Rodentia > Muridae > Meriones > Meriones unguiculatus. Next base: position 28,993,496 of record NC_083360.1, on the reverse strand, counting down.
CTGGGAGCACCAACTTCTCGTGATAGCAACCACCAAGTCAGAAAAGCCTGAAACCCTCCCTGTCGTGTGATGCTTTAGAATAATTCTCTCATCCTTTACTGGTAGGCTTTGTATTTTATTCCAAATAAAAATCCCGAGTATTTCTGTTTTGCTTTGTCAAATCCTGTGGGGCGCGTGTGAAAGCTCCGAATGAGTATGTAAGGAGTGGATGGAGCCCTGAGTGAATGCATATTATTGGCAAGGACCAACATGCCTCAGACCTCTGGGAATTGGTAAAGCCTTTCTCCTGGTGAGTCTCGGAGGCACAGCAAAGCCTCCCTCCGCTCCAAGCACTAGTGTGCTTTACTCATGATTAACCAGCGTGTGCCAAAGTAGCAACTGTGGCTTCCTCCTTCCAGTGACTGAAACGAGAGGCAGCTCCCTACAGAGACCTTCCACTGAGTCTAGCTACCTTTGCTCCTGCGCTGTATGTAACAAATGTGCTGAGGTTCGGTGCTGTGTCATATCTGATGCCGTTCTAGCAAAGGGAGCACAGCCCGCCTGACCCCAGCTTTTCTGAATGTGTGCCTGTGATTTCTTTGTTCCCTCGTCACCCAGGTCAGGTTTCCAGGACCAAGGTGTGCCCAGACATGGTGAGTGGTGTCTCAACAGGGACACCTAGATGGCAGGGAACTTCCATCAGTCCAGTGAGGAGATGCTCCAGAGAGAGGTGTATAAAATAAAGGTAAAACTAAAGATAAAAATAGGTCGGGTGTAAAACATGGCACACGTATGATTATAGACGGGCTTGTTGTGTTAGTTGTCTGATGCAGAGAGAGGCAGTTATATAGTCATTCTTTAGAGTTATGTGGCTATATATTGGCTCCCTGAAGGAGATTTTGTGGACTCTTGGAAGCAGGGTTAAAACTTTACAAATCCATCCATTCTTAGGCTATGTTCAGGACATGTGCCCTTGACGTTCTAATCTGCAAAGTGGAGCTAGCAACCAAATGTGCTTCTTCAGGGGTCCTAGGCTTCGGCTGGTTACAACTGGTATAAAGCTTAGGTTATCTCATGCCCTTACTCGCACGTGTCCACCAAGCCCATGTTTATCTAGCAGATACCAAGTCCCAGATATACCTGTCAGGCCGGGGCTCAGGGCCTGTAGTTGGGGTCAGCAGGGTAAAGGTTTGACCTCCCCCTTAGCGCTTAAGGGTGCTTTGAGAGACACTTCTCTGGGGTCAGGCCCTGGATCAGCCTTTTCTCATACCTAAATACCTTATAAGAAGCAACTTGTAAGGAATGACTGGTTTATCTCGGCTCCCAGCTTGAGGGCAGAGTCCATCCTGGCAGCATAGTTAGGAGGAGTTTGAAGCAGTCACATTGTATCCACAGTCAGGAAGTAGAGAGAGATGAATCTCAGTGTTCATCTGGTCCCAAAGCCATGGTCCCACATTCAGGATGAGGCTTCCCTCTTAATCTCTGTGGAGATGCCCTCACAGACAGCTCCAGAGCTGCAGCCCTTTGATGGTTCTAGATGGTGGTCAAGCGAACAATGAGGATTAATGATAACACAGACTTGGGGACGTTTGTTATGATAACTGACAGTAAACTGGGCCGGTCAGAGGCCCAGCGTGTGCAATTCAGGTGTTGACAGGAGTATGTTCCCTCTAAATGCTCCAGGGGTGGGTCCTCCGCTCCTCCCACTCTTGATGGCCCCAGGCTTGTGGCCATCCCCTTTGAGCCCCTGCCCCATCTTTACATGGCCTCCTCCACATGCCTTATTCTCTCCCTCCTTTCCATGATCTTAGGCCTTGTCTTTTCAGACCCTATTTCCAAGTAAGGGTCACATGTTTAAGCTCTGGGTAGACAGGAATTTGGGGGAAGGCACAACTCAGCAAACACGCTGCATTTCCCAACAGGCCATGGGAAAACTCCTAGCTTCTCCTCTTCTTCCCTTGGCCGAATGTCCTAGTCTGTTCTTCAGCCGGGATGTCCTTATCACAGAAAAGTCAGGTCCTGGTTGACAGGTGCCATGATCACCATGGGCCCCAATAACTCTGATCATGTCAGCACTGGGTACACAGAGACTACAATTGCTGGGGAAGGTCAGGGGTGGTGGCCAGGCTGCCTCTCTCCTCCCAGGGCCAGTGTGTCCTCTGCAGGGTCAGTGCCCTTGAGTTCACCCAGGTACTTCTGGCTCTTAGTCTCTTGTGTGTGTTGCGGTGTGTCGGAGTCTCCCAGGGTGCAGATGTAAATAAGATTGGAGGAGATGCCTCTAGACATCAGAGATGTGCCCGACAGAGCCGTGGCCTGGATTAGCATTCTATGCAGGAGGCCTTGGAGCTCTCTCCGACACAGGAGGATATGAGGACAAAGTGGGAGGGCAGCCACCTGCAGCCCAGGAGAGACCCTTCCAGAAGGAGCCCAGCCAGCACCCTGGGTTCCAGCCCCTGAGCTGTGAAGCAGAAACAGCAGCAGGGCATGTGCCGTGCTTTGTCCTGGGAACTTGTACTGATGCCCCCATGGGAACCAGGAGGGCTGGGGAAGGGTGGCGGTGACAGGAGTCCTTCTTCCCATGGTGCTGGGCTTTGCAAAGTGCACCCCACTCATGTCCCAGGTCTAGCTGCTGAAAGCCCAGGCCAGCAGCCTTTTCTGTAACCTGACCCACTTATCAGCTAAACCTTAATACCACATCTCACCCAACCCTTGGGGACTCCTCGTGGGTTCCTAGTCGCCTTCCTACCTGTTGAAGAAACTGAGGTCTGAGAGGTCTGCATCCCAGTTCCCTCCGTGACATAAAAGACTGTTGTTACTTCCCTACAGATGCCCTGTTTCAGGAGCTCCCCTTGGATCTCCATGTAGTCCCCTATAGTCCACAGCTCTGAGTCCTCAGGTCCAGCTACCCTTGGCTTCACCCAAGCACCTGGCCGCATTGCTTTCTTGCCTACTCTAGGAGAGGTGGCTATCTGGACTCAAGCTGGCTGCAGCCCCTGAGAGATGGGACACCCCCCCACCCCCACAGACACTATTAGTTCTAATTGCTTGGTGCTGACTTTGAAGGACATGGCCCTGGAAGGGCATGGAGAGGCCTTTCTCGACCTGTCAGTAGTAATTGAGGGTAAATTAATATTTACTAAGCAGAGTCCCACGGAGAGGGGTGGGCATGAGAACGGGGTGGGAGGGAGCGGCTGTGCAGTCCAGGACCTGTGGCCTTCTCCCAGCAATCTGCTCTGATGGCAGGCTCCTGGGAACCAAGAGAAATCCAATCCCCAGCTAATTGCGGGGCCAGCCTTTCTCAGAGCTCTTCTGCCCCGACCTGGCTCAAAGTGTTTCACGTGCCCTCGGATGTGGTTGTACACATCAAAGGGAGGCACCGGAAACTCGTAATGCCCCATTTCCCCTCATGCCACCCCCACACCAGGACCAGGGACAGGGACTTTCTACTGACTCACACAGCACCTCAACCGCTTGTCCCCTTGGGCCACATGCTACCTCTGAATTCTCCGGCCAGAAGAGTTAAAGCTCAGAGAAGCGAACTAAGCCATGTAAGGGCACACAGCTGGTTAGTGGAACAGCCTACACTTGGGCCAGTTTGCACTGGCTTTCATGGAGCATTCATGGAGAAGCCACACAGATAGCGTGGCTGAGACAGTGGACACACATCTTCTTCTGCTCTAGAGGTGAGAGTCCAAGGTCAGGGTGTGAGTAGGGCTAGCTCCTAGATTAAGGTGGGACCTTCATTTGGCTTATACAGCTTCCAAGGGTTTTCAGCATTTAAGGGCTGCCTGTTAACCACGGGCCCCTTGCCTGCTTGACTGTGCACAAACGGATCCTGGAGGGGCCATATTCTGGTCTCCATCACATCTCTACTGCCCGGTCCTGGCTGGCTTCTAAATGGGTTCCAGGCCCTGATTCTACTGGGATATGCCCCAGATGAGCCTAGCATCCCCTTCTCTTGAAAGGTCCATGCTTAGCTCGGAGCTAGTCTCATCCACTATGGCTCATCTTAACCAAGAACACAGTTACATAGGGTACCCCATGTCAGAGCTTTCTCCTCCATGTGTCTGTGGCAGGAAGGCAAAACTGCAGGCTTAAACTTGGTGACATCCCCACTGCCTGCTGGGATCCCCTCTCCCAAGTCAGCTTCTCATGCCATGTACGAGGTGGGTGGCCTTTGGCCCTGGGAGCTGCAATATCATAGGCCAAGGGTTAAGTGGTTGCCCCAGGACCATGAGTCCTCAGTAGTAGGCTGGACAGGAAAGAGGGTCAGTTGGCCTCAAGCCTGAGCACCCTTCTAAGGCAAACTTGGCAGAAGCTAGCCAGTTCTGGGAAGCTGGTGTGTTGCAAAAGTCAGCAGTAGCTCAAAGAGCGGGCTTGGCTCAGCTCCTCACCACTTCACAGGGGGGCCTGGAGGGAACTGGACAGAGGGTAGCAAAATCTTCAGGAGCAGGCCTTAAAGCCGAGAATGTCCCCTTTGCCTCTGCAAAGGAGTTCATGGAAGGTGGCTTTAAACCTAGTAAGGACATTTCACCCAGCAGAGGGATCCAGGAACCATGGAGAAGGGGAATCTTCATAGAGTGGAAGGCTCCCTCACTTCAGCAGCTCATTGGTAAAAGTGTCCTGTGTGGTTCCTTCTAGCCCAGGCTTCAGGTAACCCCAAGCAATCTCTTGGCCAGTAGGGGAAGCCTGAAGATGGAAAGGGTGATACCTTCTCCTTGCCCTGGCAGACATCACTAATCAACCCTGGTATCTTGCTCAGTCCTGGTAGACATCAGCAATCAACTGCCTTCTCTCCCGAGGCGCTGGCTAGTCCCATGCTCATATATGTGAGCTTATGTACTTCTTAGGCCTATCACTTCATGGCCAAATAGAGCTAGCTTAATGTAATACATCTCCATGTGCAAAAAGCCCACTGGAGAGCCACGGTCTCCTTTCTACAAAGCCTGCTAGGATCAGTAGACATAAGATTTGAGGAGTATAGGGGGCTCCCTGCTTCTGCTAGCTGCATGAACAGGGCAGAAGGAGTCCAGGAGGCTAAAATCCAATTGAGGCAGGACATGCAGTACCCAAATCTACAACCCACAGGCTCCTGCTATCCTTGTTGAGCATCATGGCCATTGTAGAGATGAAGAGGCTGTAGCACTGGGCTGAGTTCCTTGTACCATGTACTGCCTCCAGGGATAGTGTCTGTGGTATAGCTTTGTAAATAACCAAACTTGAACTCTTTGGGTGAAACAGAGGCCAAAACTAAGTGCTGAGGTAGCTGGCCGCAGTAGTAACACCCTATGTGTTCTCCTCAACTGTGTCTCCCTCTGGAGCTGTGTGGCAGGGTACCTATTTCTAGCCTAAGGGTCCTTCCTCTGCTGTCCTGCTGGGGCTACAGCATAGCTCTGGGAAGATTAGGAACAGCCCTTTAGGGTCCCCTTTCCCCAAGATCACTGACCACCCTGCCCTTTCTGAGGGCTCGGCCTGCCTCCCCCTGGCTATCTGCACAGCTGTAGAACTTAAGTGAGATTCTGGCATCCAGAAGGAACCTCATAGTCACCAGTGTCCCAAGCTATATTGTCCCAGTCTCTTGTAACAGTACGTGAGCTGTCCTGGAGTTCCAGCTCTCAATACCCTTCTCCATGAAGCTCAGGTCTGCCAGCTTTGAGGGCACACAACCCTTAGTTCTGGTTCCTTGAAGCTGTCTACTTGTGCTCAAATTGACATTAGGACTGAGAGCAGATACCTGTGTCCTTTGTGGCCAGGCTCCTGGGAAAAGGGGATTGGTGCCTCTGTGTGCAGGCTTGTTCTGGACATCTCTCATAGGACAAGCCAGGTATGTGATAGCAGCGTAATGGCCTAACCCTGGTTTTTTGAGGTCCATAGGTCCACTCCTGGAGGGAACCCACAATCTCTCTGCTGTATCCTGAATTTCTCCCAAGGTATCTGTTTTCCCAATAGAAATTTGACAGTCACACCAAGAGCCCTGCCATCAGCCTGTGGGCCTCAGAGCTTCCTAGTATCAACATCACAGCTGTGGGCCCTTTGTCAGGACACCTGCCCATACTGGGTGCTGCTCAGTCTGATTTCTCTGAGCCAGAGGTCCTTGGGATGACTGGGCTGTGGTCACTCATTTTTAGGGCTACTATTGGGTGTGGTCACAGACCCACAATGATCCCTAAACTGGCTAATACCCTGCATGCTGGAGGTGCTTCGCATAGTCTTTGAAGACTTGGTGTATTACAAATGAAAGGGTCTCAGGAACCACTGGCTGCTCCTGCTGGAGAGGGAGCTGGGGTCTGCACCCACACTCCATCTGAATAGGCTTTGGCCCCATGGTAATGGATCCAGTCTTCTTCCTGCCCTCTCCTTCCTCCCCCCCACTTCTTCCCTCCTCCCTCCTCCTTCCTTCTTCCTTCTTTTTCTCTTTCTTGCCAAGAAACAGCAGCAGTAAGCCAGCCGGAGATGAAGTCAGAATGGCCGCCGACCTCCCTCCACACCTGCTTCTCCCTGCCTGTGACCAACCAGTGGGTTTGAAACCATCTGAAGCTGGCTTCCCTGGCTAAACTTCAAGACATCCCCAGGAAAGGTCTTCCCCTGAGTTTCTGAAATTGGAGTTAGGGGAAGAATCTGGAATCTGAAGGGACCAGAGACTTGGGGGGGGTCTGTGGAGAAATGGGCTGCCTTCCCACTTTTCACTCCCCACTTTTAGCTTTTCACCTTTCGTCCTTCCTCCTCCATCTTTTCCTTCCTCTTTCAGTGAGTCTGCCTCCCCTCTTTGCCTACCTGCCTCTCTCTGTGTCTGTCTGTCTGTCTCTGTCCTTATCTTCCATTCCTTTCTCTCTCCTGTCCCTGTATCTTTGTCTCTGTCTCCATCTCACTGTCTTTCTTTGTATTTCTCTCTCATTTGCGTCTTTCCTAGGAAGTGTCTGTATGTAAGAGTGAGGCTTCGCAGCTGGGGCCGCACTTCCACAGTAGAGCACTTACTCGGCATGCACGAGGCTCTAATACCACAAAGAACATACATTTTTAAAAGAAGTTTAAGGCTCATTTGTATCTTGTCAAAAAGAAAATGTAGGTTTGTGACGTGATCGACTCCATCAGTCACGAGCCTTCTCTGTCTCTTTCCTCCCCCATCTTGGGTCCACAGTTTCCGCATACCCACGGTGGAGGGGGCCCAGGGTGTGAATTCGGCCAGTCAGTGCGAACTGGTTTCCCCTTCCCAGCTAGTCCCCTCCTCTGAAGGAGGAGCTGGATCAAATGTTAATACTCTCCACATGTAGAATATTCCAGATAGCCTCGAGCTCATAGCGCCTTTTGAACTTGTGAACAGAAATTGATTCAAGGTGACGAATTTGTAATCAGTTTATGATTGATGGGCCGAATTTCCAGAAAGGCAGCTCGGTGTCCCTCCTCCCTCCGGGGAAGCAAATGTGTTTCACTTTATCTCCCCCCAGCTCGGGACCCTGAGGACCAGGAGAAAGAAAATAAAGTCAACTGCGAGGTTTAACTTGTGTTAGAGCAGATGCCGCTCAATCTGCTCAGCGGGAAGGAAGCGCGGAGTGGCTCTGCCATTCCCGCCCGCCCCCACCAGCCTCGGCAGATCGGATGTTAAACTATTAGTGTGATTGGGTGACTGATGACTTTGCAACTAATTTCGCTGGATTGGAAAGAGAGCAGGACAGGACGAAAATAGAAACATCTGTTTGGCTAGCCTAATTTCAAAGGATAATTGCCTTGTACTGTTTGCCACCCCAAGACTGCACCCTCGCTGGTTTGCTGCCTTTTTTCTTTCTCTTTCTTCTTTCTCTCTCTCTCTCTCTCTTTTTCTTTTTTTAAGTCAGCCTTGAAGTGATGTTGCTTTTGGCCCTAAATTATTTTGGAGAGCTCCCGGGCCAGGAGGCAGCGAGTGCCAGTCTGACAAGGGCAAAGAGAGGTCCCAAGGGCTCTGGACAGAGGTGCCCTCCTGCTGCAGGGTCAGCTGGCCTGCAGAGCTGTAGGACCGTCTCCAAGTCAGGTAGCCTCAGCGAGTCTAACAGAAGACATAACCACCCCTCGTGGGAAAGAGCAAACACCTCACAGTTAGCTTTGGGGCAGGTTCCTCGGGCCTTAAATGGTACCATCTCCTGTGTCCAGGACACAGGACAGAGGCACATAGAAAGGCTTTGGTGTGGGTTCAGGTAGTTCTGAAGCCAGGCACAAGAAAGGGATGGGGAGGGCTACCTATTGAGGGCCAGGCCACAGGACCACCTTCTTCATGGTCTCATGGGTGGGGTGAGGATAAATTTTGCCTCTAAGATGACAGGGAGAGTCCACATGGACTTGAGGAGATAGGGAAAGGGATTGAGGAGTGACATTCAAAATCAAAATTTGTTTCAAAAGGTGAACATACATCATGTAGAGTCCTGAAGACACGGGAAAGAACAGGCACCCTCTGCCCTGGAAATATAACTGCTGTCCTCAGGCCACTAAGTACTGCATCTTGTACTCTTTGCTCCTGGTCCCTGTCTAGAGACTAATGGATGCACAACTCACACCCCACTTGTGTGTAATCTGCTTGCAGCCTGGCACAGTTTTTCTGCACTTACTGCTTTCCCTTCCTCATCTGGAGTATCACTCTACGCGCTTTAAGTCACACATATCATTTATAGTCTAAATATATTAAATAGAAAGTTCCAGAAAGAAACAGTTATGAGTCTGGGCACAGTCTATCCCAGAGGATATGAAGCAGCAGTAAGGCCAGATGCCAGTCACTAGTCACTAAGTCACACCCCCATCACCAGAACGCCTGCCAATGTGCCTGCCATCTTGGGAGGCACCATCTTGAGTGCTGCCATCTTGGGTTCAGGTAGCCCTGGTTTTATTGGGCAATGGTCCTGCATGCAAGAGCACCGAAGCTGAACCAAATGTGATATGCCACACCTATAATCCCAGCACCCAGAAGGCTGAGGCAGGAGGATTTTCATGGGTTTGAGGCCAACCTGTGCCACATAGTGAGTCCCAGGCCAACTTCAGGGGAAAAATTGTAGTGGCATTGTTCATTCAAATATGCCAAACAGAAAGTAAGTGTGTGTGTGTGTGTGTGTGTGTGTGTGTGTGTGTATGTCTCGCTTGCACACTTATCTGTGTTTTCATGGAATCATGAGCATATGTGTAAGAGCCCACATGAGACAGAAACTTTGAAGAATCTCTCAGGGAAGGTGCTGGTCCTTCCATGCTGGTAGGACACGGAAGCCAGCGAAGCTGATGGACTCAGGAAAGGGCTAGATGTCCAGAAGCCATGGATGTACCCAAGTCTTGGCCCTGCCACTACAGTACAGAGCTGTGTGGTCTTGCACGTTGCTTATCTCTGGGGAACCACTAAGCGGTTGCAGTACCACTACCTCCCTTCTGGCCATGGGATAGGGACACTCTAGAATGTGTAGATTTAGGGAATGGAGAGGCACCCAGTCCTGCTCTCTGGGCATGCACCTTTCGGGGATGAGAAGACGCATCCTTTGGCAGCTGGGTAAAAGGGGAAGCATTCAAGAGAATCAGAGGGACCTCTGGCTGGCCAGGGCTGAGTGCCTTGGGACTCCTTTCAATTAGTGGCAAAGCTTTTGTTTTCAAACGGAAGGACAAGTCTGGAGAAGAGTCATGCCTGAGCCAGCAGCTCCACTCCTCGACATGACCATATGTAAGAAAAGAGAACACGCGCTTACACAACAGCTCACACATCTGCAGCTAGAATGACGCACTCTTCCAGGGGTGGAGAAGCACAGGCCTGCCCTCCTGGTCACAGCACAGCAAGCAGCCATGCACAGGAAGGGCTGGCTCCTGACACGCCCCAGGGGACCCACAAGGGCATACTGATGAATGGACAAGGGCAGTCCTACGTGTGACTCCATCCTACAAAATGTTCTGACAGGGACATCAGACCTGTGGTTGCCGAGGGGGTGGGTGGGTGACCCCAGCCTCTTATATGCCTGACCCTGGCTATACCGACAGTTGCAGGTGTCTGTAGATGCTCAAGACAGGCAAGACCTTGACACCGGTTCCATCCTCTGGGGGAGGAAGCAGAGTCCTGGCCAAGGAAATTTGACAATGGCTTGGTCAGGAGAGGTGGGGGTGGAAATTCTCCTTGGGGTGGAGGGCGGCGTGGGCTGGCTGCTGGAGCTAGTGCCTGACCAGGGAGGCCACATGAAGCTGAGAAGCAAATATGTCTGGCATACATGTATATGTGGGCAGTCTCCTGAACCACGGTGCCAGTCAGAGCTGGCAGCCATTATTACTAAGTGCCTCCCAGGACAGTGGCTATGCAGCTCTTCACAGTTCAAATCCAGAACCCTGCCTAACCCAGAGAGTGAAAGATACAATGATACAGAGAACTGCAATGTTCCTGGCTCTGAGAACCTCTCTGGGGTGCTCCTGACAAGAAAGAGGGGCACTGTAGGTAATATGGCTGCACCTGGCCACAAATGCATAGCGCCCATACACAAATGTGTACACATGTTGACATATGCACACTATTTAAACACACTTACACATGCACACATACTCACACGTGTGTGCGCTCACTCACCGAGGACTCCTTCCTTCAGAGTCTGAGACCCACATGGCTCTTTATCGGTTGGTGTTAACACTTTCTAAAAGAAGGGGGTAAAATGCTTTCTCCCAAACCATTTAATTAAAACACCCAATTAGAAAAATCAGTGGCAGACTTATTCAGCTACAGCTCTGGGTTGCTGGCGGAGCCTGTGTGTGGTGTCCTGGGGCGGCTCCCCTCAGGCTTCCTTTGGACGCTTCTCTTCCAGTGATGTGGGGCACACCAGGCTGCCAAAGGCAGCCAGTGAAGAGGTTTTCAGTGATTGTCCAAATATGCCTCGTTCCCTACCCGTGGCAGATTAGACCCACTTTTCAGAGCGCCTAGACCCAGTGCCTCCTATGTCAGGAAGCCTTCAAGGATTGCTCCAGGCTGACCTCATCTACACTCATGCCCAGTGCCCCTCTCAGGAGCTGGATGTTCACACATTGCAGCTGGCTCAGGACTGTGCGGGTGGCCAGGGGCAGCCATATTACCTACAGTAATATGGGTCTGCGGGGACACATATACATGTGTCCCCAAACAACTATGTATATACACATGTGTGTAGGATATAAATGTTGATATGTGCTCTTGGGCTTTTGTGCACATGTGTATGGGGGGTACATCTGCACATGTGCCTATGTTCCTGTGTTTCACACATGTGCATGGGGGTGCATGTGTGCCATGTGTCCAGGTATCTGTGCAGTACATGGAGACAGGACATAGGGACTTGCCACCCCCTGGGCGTTGCTCCTTCATGTCCTGAGCTCTGTGCAGTGTTCCTGCTGGGCCCTCGGTATACACAGCCTTCCACAGAGAGGAAGCTCTGCACTGGCTCCTCCCACAGCTTCCTGCCCTCCCTGGCGAGTGGAGTATCTATGACTCCCCATCATAGCTTCACCAAGAAGAAAACCAGGGCTCGAGAGGCCAGGTGACCCTGGTGGTCCTGGGGCACAGGTGAAAGGTGTCTGGAGCCACAAGCAGCAGATGCTGGGCTGGGCCCCACCCTATCAGTGTGCCCTTGGCCTCAGCTTCCCAACCACAGCTGGGGGGCAGGCCAGCATCCCTTGGGAGGGGCTCCTCAACCATCCTGCCTGCCCCATGCATTCCTGGGCTGGTCCTCCAAGCCTGGCTTCTTTGAAGTTGTCTCTTGAAATCTGAGGCGTCTGACCCACCTCTCCTTCTAGCCTCAGGCCTCTGCCTGCAGGGAAAGGCCCACAGCAGCCCATTGTGGAGGGCAGAATCCTGGAATCCCAGAATCCCAGTGGCTGCCTGCCTCCATTCCAACATGCTCAGGGCTCTACTCCTTCTAAGTACCTGGCTCCCGGAAGGACTGGGCTATGGATGCTGCTCCTGTTCCTGCCCTTAGGGCTGCCCACACCATCACCACTTCCCTCTCAAATACCTCTAGTAGCATCACCTCAGCTAAAGCTGCCCCTAGCCAGCCCCATTTGGGAGTATTATCCCAGGACACCCAGAATACTTAGGCAGGAACCCCTCTTTTTTGGAATCACCACCACGACCTCTCCCCTCCTCTCCAGCTGCTACTGGCTTTTAGTCCTCCCTGCTGTGGTAGGTGGCAGCTCAGGGGGTCCTCTCCTTTCTCCTCTGGTCTCTGCTATGTCCCGGCTCCTTCTTAAATGTCCCACTGTCCTTGCCAGCTCATTACAACTAAAACAGTAAGAATATTGTGAGGATCAAATGGTGACAACCTTAACGGAAAGGAAACATATTGCTGAGAGGTTGTGAAGGAAGGGGTCCTCCCACACGCCTGACAACAGAGACTATCACAGAAGACCACCAAGCCCTATGTTGCACACAGGAATCACCACGGCCCTGTGCAGACTACCTTAGACCAGTGTCCTCCCTGTTGACCTCAGCCAGAATTCCTTTTCTGAACAGCAGAGCACTTTACCTCCTTTCCTGCTAGAAGCATCGCTGGCCTCAGCTTCCCAGGCGCGTTCCCCAGCAGTGCCCAATCTTACATCACTAGCCCCACCCTTTGGGGATTCTAACAGGAGCATCAGTCCCCCTCCCTAGCCCCCCAACCTCCCTGCTGGCCTACCCACTCCTATCTTGTGCCCACCACCCCACTCTTCACCAGCCACCCTCTAGGATCACAACAGCTTGTGCATTCTTGCCCTCCACAACTCTGGCTTGCTTCTCCCATCTCCTTGCCAGGCCGTCCAGCAATCACCCTGCCCTCTGGTCAGTGGCACTTTGAAAACTGAGAAGCCAGAGAGGCTGGTAGCAGAGTGGTGCTTGATCCGAGAGCCACCAGGAGCTGCCTTCAGAGCCCCTCCAGAGGTGTTTGGACTCTGAGCTGCCTGCCTCTCCCGGGACAGGCATTGCAGTTGGTGGGGGGGAGGGGGCTCCTTTAGTCCACTTTTGTGACGTGTGCTCCAGGGAGAGGTGGAGAAATGAGGCTGCTGAATCCTGAGGGGATTCAGGATTGTCATCGTGTTGAAGAGATAACTTGACACTCAAGCCCCACCTAGACCAGGAGCTCAGGAGACACCGTAGCCTACAGTCAGGGTCAGAGACAGAGAACTCAGTCTTTTGTAGAGTTAGGCCTGTGGCAGGGCAGGAGTGCAAGGGAAGCCACTTATTTAAGTGGGCAGGGAAACAGAGGAGGGATTGGGTTGTCACCCTCCTCACCCATGACCTAAAGACCTCTGACTAAACCTCCTCCCATTGCCTACCAATATGGCATGGGTACTCACCAAATTACAACACTGGTCTTTGTGAGTGCCCACAGAACCTCCCATAAAATTGGCAGTCAGTCCTCCAGCCTTCAGGTGTATGGTTCTCAGGGACATAAAGCACTGGGCTGTGGTTTGAATGTGAAATGTCCCCACAGGCTCATGGGTTCGAACACTTGGTCCCCTGTCTAGGGGAGCTGCTTCAGGGAAGGTTGTGGAACCTTTAGGAGGTATAGCCTTAGTGGGGAAAGCAGGGTGGGTCTCAAGGTTTTATAGGTCCACACCACTTACTTCCTGTCTTCTCTGCTCCCTGACTGCTGATGCGTGTTTAGCCACTCCAAAACCTTGCTGCCATGCTGTCCCTGACCTAATAGACTGTGCCCCCAGACCGTGTGACAACTAAGCCCTTCTTCCTTTGAACTGCTTTTTGTCATGTATTTGATCATAGCAATGAGAAAGAAAAATAACACAAGTGTTCTGAGACACATTTGTCATAGTCCGGGCCCTTCATCCTCTGTCCTGTCTCTGCAGTCCTTAACTGGCCACTCCCCAGGTTCCTCCAGACTTATGGACGATTGTGGAGGCTCCACTCTCTGACAGCAGCCGCACACATTCTAGCTGTGTGTCACGGTCAATTGATATCGCTCAAGCCAAGAGCCTTTGTCTTTGTGCAAAACCTGGATATTAGCACATGACCTGACCCCCTACAGCATCCCCACCACTGGGCTGTAGCTTCTTAGGAATCCCACCTCTACACCTCCCTCATGCCTGAAAGGTGCTCACCCCAGCAGGACACAGCCATCCTACCCAGCTGGTAAAAAGCCTGAAAGGAGCACTGAGGAGCATTTCCTCCAAGCAGAGGCCGCCGTTCCCTGACTGGACCTCCATCCAGGCTTCCTGCTCCTAAGCTACTTCAATTTTTCATTCTGTGATTAACAACACGAATTTGGGGCTTGTTCTTGCCCTTTCTATCTGTCTGTTTGTCTGTTTGTCTGTCTGCACACCCTATCCCAAACACTGTCCACTAGCCAGGAGCTAGGCATTAAGAGATGGCCTTCAACATGATGTGAATGTGTAGGGGTCCTAGTGAGAGGCCAAGCTGCAATGGGTCATGACTCTGGGAGATCTCAGGGTAGGGACGGAGGGGGCATCGCCTCTGCAGTGCCATGGGGGAGAATGTGTCCACAAAGCAAGATGCTGGGTGAGGTGGCAATGCTGAGGGCAGAGAAGGGGATGCTTATGCTCCCCCGTGGGTTGAGGCTGGACACTGAAAGTGGCTCATCTTGATCAGGACTCCCTGACATTATGGTCAGTTCACTTTATATCACTCCAGACTTCAGAACTGAAGATCTCTCTTCATCTTCAGTTCTTCATCTTATAGATGGGAAAACTGAGGCTTAAGGAAGCTTAGGTTGGGTATATGGTTTCCCAGCTGGTCAGGATGAAGTGAAACACTTGAGGGGCTCCCTAGATCTTCAGTCCTGTGGCCTCAGAGCCCAAATGTTCCCCTCTTCTCCTCATGTCCCTAGCTTTGTCTGGCTACAGACCTTTGCTCTCATTTTTCTTCCTCAATGCTGATTCTTATCGCCGGCCTGCCTAAAGCTTCCTTACATGGCTGGGAAGCTTCCTTGATTCCCTCAGGGGCTTCCTGTGCCCCCCTGGACTCTCACCTTGATTCAGCTGTCTGTCTCTTGCGTGTCGGGTGAGCTCCCAGAAGGTGAGCCTGCTCAGCCCTCCCAAACAGCACACAGTGGGTCTACAGCAAAGGTCTTTGATGAAAAGTCTTTGTAGTTGCTGTTGTTGTTTGCAGATAGAATTTTTAGTTCAGGCCGGTCTCTAACTCACTACATAGCTGAAGATGACCTTGAATTTCCAATCCTCCTGCCTCACCCTCCAAAGTCCTGAGATTACATGAGCTCAGTACCATACCTGGCCAGAGTGAACATGCATTAATTTTCCTTTGATTTAGGTTAGTTTTCAGATGAGTGAAGGCTCCTCGCCTGCCTTCTGCAAACATGGGCACGGTGAGCAGGCATGCAATCACCCATACACTCTCCTAAGAGGTACCAGTGTTTCCTTTCTGATGGTACCAATGGGCTTAGGTTCATCACCCTTAGGTTCAACTGGGGACCAGTTACCCTAAATCTGAGGCTGCAACAGAGGCAACTTCCCCCAATGGGGACTCCAGAGATTGGGGTGTCCAGTCTCTAACCCACCGCTGGGGAACTCAGACTAGGACAGGGATTTCCCCAGAGCCCCAGAGGGTTGGAAATGAGTCTCACTGTGCCCTAGACTTCTGCCAGCCCAGCACCTGTGTTGGTAAAGATGGAGCAGAAAAGCATGCCTGCATCTGTGTTGAGTGATTTCCATAGTCAACGATGTTTTATTAGAGTAGTTATGGAGTGTGATGGTAATGAGACCTGGAGAGTCCATTCAGGGAAGGAAAGACCAGTTTGGGTTGTGTCGTGACTCCTGCTCACTGGAGGGAAGTGTGCCCCATAGTGGCCAAGAAGATAAGTTCAACCCACAAGTGTGGTCAGAACCCGGAGGACTTGGGAGTCCTGAAGAAGTCCTGCATGTCTGAGATGGCTTGGAAATTCAGATAAGTGTAGAGCAACTGCCTCTAAGATGTCCCTAACAGCACCCACTCTCTCCTTCCTCTCTCACTGGGTTCCTCCTGTGTTTCAAAATGCCTAGAGACACATGTAAGCTGTCTATGAGGAGACTGACTAGGATGGGGCGGGGGGGGGGGGGTGGAATTGGAGCTGAGGCGGCCAGTGTGGTCTTTACCCCTCCTCAGCCTGGAGGGTCATTTAGTTTGGTCCCCAGGGTCCCTGGAAGTTGACACAGTGGGAAGAGAATAACATTGGTTTTCTGAGTCTGGACATCTACTTCAGCAAGGGAGGGTCAAGTCTCCACCTGTGAGCCTTCCTCAAGAGGCAGGCGACAGCACAAGTGGCACGTAAGGGTGGGGTTGGGAGGGCAGACAGCCCTCCCAGGGAAAGCAGGGATGCTTATAGTGACCACACACTGCAACCTTCGAGGAAAAAGTTTTGAACGACACCGAAGCCATTGTTCTGGTTGCTTTCAAAACCCAGGCCCTGTGTCTTCACTGTTGGGTAACAGTCTGAATCCTCACATGTGGGAACTCTCACAGAACGAATTTGCACACACTACTGCCACCCACACCGGACAATAGGATCGAGAGGTGCCTGCCGTGCCCCCCAACTTTACAAACTATCCTCATGGGGAGAGAAGAATGGGCCTCTCAAACCATTTCCTATCACTGTGCCAAGGCCAGCAAGAGGTCAAAATGAAAATATTAAAAAGCTACATTGTCAACACGATAAGCACCTGTCTAGCATCCAACTCCACACCTCAATGCCTTCTCAGTAGATCTGAGCACCAGGGCACCCAAGTTGCAAGCTGGCCCACCCCGTGGTGGTGACCCCTTGTCCTCACCTGTGTACTTACCTGCATTTGTGGGGGCATGGACTCTCAGACCCAGCAGACTCTCAATAGCTCTGTGCCTCTGTTCCCCAAGCTGTAAAAGGGAAATAAGATCCCAGCTTCAAAATCTTCAAATCAGCGTGAGGCGGCCTCAGCAGCAGAATGCTTGCCTAGTGTGCGTGCAGCCCTGGGTTGCTCTGGGGCCTGTGGATCTCCCCCACAGAAGAGTGGGACTTTCTGTCACCATTCAGTGTCCCCTGTGCTTTAATCGTAGCGGGAGGCATGCAGCATACTCTATATGTCTCTTTGGCAAACCAAGGTTTTCAGCTCTCATGAATAACTGTCCCACCTCATCTGAGGTCTCACTACCTGCATTCCGTTCACACAATATCACCCATAGTTTGTATATATTAAATGGAAAGTTCCAGAAAGGAACAGCCATAAGTTTTTGTGAAGCTACATGCCATGCTAAGCAGCAAGCGTACTCTTACTCCCTCATTCTCCAATGCCATCCTCCCAAGTTATGCCCAAATGAATGAATGTCTCCACAGCAGCATCTAAAGGTGTCAGTTAGCTGTGTAACCCAGGCCACTGCTCCTGTTCGGACTCTTGGGGGCTGCAATTGGTCAGTCCCAAGAAGATCAGCTACACTTGGCTGAGGACAGAGCTCAGCAAGCTCTATCTTGTGACCCAAATTCCACCATTCTCTTAGTTTAGCTTTATCAAAACACAGCCATGTCCATTCATGAATCCACTGCATTTGCTTTCAAGCTATAGCCTTATTATTGATGATTTCCTTCCCAAAGATGATAATGCTACCAGAGGGAAGCTGCCCTGTCTGGAATTAAGGGTGGGTCAATCCACCCCATCTGGAAGAACTTGTGACCCAGTTCAGGGCCGTGGGATGAGGGTGGGGAGCCCCAAGGATTTCCTCTTTACTGGTCACTGAGAAGCAGAGCCCCTGCCTCCCAAGTAGCCACTAGAAGCGACAAGCAGAGGAGCGTGGAACAGGGACATCCATCGTGTCGCCCACCTGGCCAAGCCAGAGTCCTGTGAAGTAAGAAGGCTTTTCTTGTGGGCACTGTTCATCACGATGTGAGAGCGTTGAAACTGACCCCACACCCCTCCGGGTCCTTGGTGACCGTGCAACTGTCAGCACGCCCTGCTCTCGGCTCTGACAGCCCTCTGTAGGAGAAGGGTGGCTGGTGCTGTGTCCCCGTGCTTTCTGCTCTGTGTGCAGAGGGACACTCGCGATCAAGCCAACACATTAATGGCATCACAGATGAAGATGCCATTAACGTCCATTTGTACACTTGAGGAGGACAGAAGCCTGAGGCCAAGGCGTCGTTTCTTGTTTGCACTCCACCTGGCTTGCAGAAGCTGCTTTCTCACTGTGGCCAGGCCTCAGCTTCTCCTCACAAGGAGAAATCCCACCAGGAGGACCTCAGCTCAAGACTACACAAAAACCCAGGTCCTCCCACCAGGCCAGCTTTAAAGACATCCCAAAGGGCTTCAGGCTTAAGCAAGTGCGTTTGGGAACAAAATTCAGTCCCCAACAGTCATGACGAGGGACCTGAGGAGACAGGGTCCCTCACCCACAAGGCTGGCATGCTCCAATCCATAAAGCAGATTGGACAGGATCCTACCTCCGATCCTTGCTCCTAATTTTTGTGACACCACATTGTCACACTACATGACCCTCAGGTTAAGACCTTGTTTCTCCCTAGAGGGGAAAGACTTATCATCAGCCTTTAAAATATGGGCCATCCTCGGTTTAGAGCCAAAGAAGGGAAGATTTCATCCATTTGGTAACACCCCACCTATCCTTCTAATCACCACCCATCCATCCTTCCACCTGTATACCTACCCACCCATTCATCCAGCCACTTGGTTATCTATTCATTAACTCATCCACCTATATATGTACCATCCATCTGTGTATTTAGCCACCATCCATTCACCTATGTACTTAATCAGCCACCTACTCATCTCCCACCCAGACATCTCCCCATTTATCCACCCGTCTACCTGTTCATCCATGTATCCATCCATCTATTCATCTCTCATCCACTCACCTGCCTGTCTGCCTGCCCATTCTCTCACCTGTCCCTCAGTTCAACTCATCTCTCTTTCACTTAGCCACCCACCAATCTATTTATCCACCCATCCATCATCCATTTGTCCATCCACCCATCTATGCATTTATTTAATACCTGAGCCACCACCAAGGTCAAGATCTTTGCCTCCTTAGAACTCTCATTTACTGCACTGTTGAAGGGAAGGAGACCTCAGGGTTTTGACACTGAGGTCATGTCATCAGGCAGTGCAGCTTCCATGCAGAGCTGCCTTGGGGACCCCTCACCCTAAAGTACCACTGTCTCCATTCCACAAAGACCCCGCAGGACCTCTGTTTGCTCCTGGAGGCTGGGGGTCCACAGAAAGGAGCTTTTGCTTCCTGCCTACAGCTCTGTCTGCTGGGGCCTGAAAACCGATCTTCCATAAATGAGGGCCCAGCCAAACTCAAAATGGAAAACAGACTCTCAGCAGCTAGAGAGCGGCTGGTCCAGACAGCCTGGATCAAAGGCAGGCTGGGCTGTCCAGGGCCTCAGCACGGTGTCTGGTTATCAAATTTGCACTTGGCAGAGTCTCTGCTGTTCACTCTCCTGGAAGGAGCTAAGGTCCAGCCACGTACAGGTAACCCAGTCCAGCATGGAGGGCTGGGGACTCGACCCCACCTTACATGACACCTGCTATCTATGCTTTTTCCAGAGTACTGCAGAATCCCTACTCCACGTGCGTGCTGACGGAGGTGCGTGCAGAGCAGCCTGGCCAGCAGGCACAGATAACAGTGCACTCACCACAAAGATCCAGTGGACCGGCCTCAGAGCTGGCATGGGGAGCGGTGGGCATAGTCCTCAGAGTTTGGTATCCTATTGGGTATTTGGTGCTGCTCTTTGCTGTAGCTTCTGGTCTCTGCATTGGGAGCAGGCTAGATTCAAGAGCAGATACTATTATCTAGGGGGCTCTGGGGATGAAAGGACCGGGACTCAAGTAGGTTTTTCTCCCCCCTGCCCCCATCACAGGGAAGCCAAGAAGGATCTAAATTAGAGAGGTGGGCCAATGGAGAAAGGCCCATGGCTGGCTCTGCATTAGAAAGCCTTTGCTGGCTAGGAGAGCCTGTGGCACACAGTATCACTGGTTCATTGCTCACATCGTGTCAGCCTGGGGCTCTGCGAGCCATCGTTGGTCTTTGTTGAGACAGCTGGGGGCATGGGCTCTGCACTATGTGGCCGTGATCCTCCAGCCAGCCAGCCCGGGCACATGATCACAGGGAAAGCAGAATGGGCATGAAAAGGAACCCCCACGCACACCTGAAGCCTGACACCTGCAGGAGCAGCTCTGTGTAACTCCTGTCTGAGTTCTTGGGGGATCAGTCATGGCACTTACATGGAGAGGCAAGCAGGTGCCGCCACAATCCTACAGAGTCTGAGAGTCTGGGACAGAAAAATGAGCATCAGCCTTTGGCTATAAACCTACAGAATTATCCCATCTCCCTAGGCAGAGGCCACTGCAAGTCTCCAAGCCAGCCGCTCCCTAGTGTACCACAGTGAGACATGCCCCAACCCCACTGCCCACTCCCCTGCAGGGTCATTTGACGCCATTCTGTTTACCTGCACAGGTGTCCTGGCACAGCCACTTGCTCCCCATTGTGGCCCCTGTCCCTACAAGGTATGGCGGTGACTTGCCCTTCTGGCTCCTGGTGGCAGAGTTGTGGGTGTGACCTGTGTGTGGCTCTGTGGCCCAGCCCCCATGGCTGGCTGAGGCTGGCTGAGGCTGGCTGAGGCTGGCTGAGGCTGGCTGAGTATCTGCCGAACTGACTCAGTGACAGCTGCAGCAGCAAGAGCGATGGCAGCGCCGGAGCTTTGCCCTCCCAGGGCCGGCCTCGTCCATTATCGGCTTCGGGCTCTTGTCATCACACGCCAGGCGCAAATCGGAATCAAATGTGGCGCCTGCATGGCAAAGCCCTCTTCTTCTCCTTTGCACAAAAGCTGGGGGGGCTGGGGGCAAAGTCCTGCCAGGTCAACTTGAAAGGGAAGGAGAGCCGGCGAGGGAGGAGTGGGGCCTGGTGATTCTAGAAACTTTGGTTTTCATTTTCCCTCCTGGCTCCTTGGGCTCCAGGAGCGGACAGGGCTGAATCCCACAAGAAAGCCAGCTCCGGTCAGGCTAAGCGAAGCCACGTGTCTTTGTAGCCCTTCAGACGTTTTGAAATGGTTTGCAAGCATCAGCGGGCCCCCAAAACTCTTGAACGTGTCAGTGGAGGGCTCCCCCCACTGGGTCCAGTAGTATCAGTCTACACCCCAGCAGCTTCTTCATGCTTACGGTGGGGCCCGTGCTCACTTGGGCATCACAGGGTTGATGTTGCCTAGCAACCAGCCACTTCGTTCAGCTCCTTAAACACTCTTGGTTACTAAGAGGACAGGAGGCTACTGTTCTGCAGAGGTGGCTAAGAGGCTCTACTCAGGGTCCTTCATGGCCTGAGCCCCACAGCAAGGCACTTGTGTTCACACATGCCTTCCAGCCTGATTTCCTCACCCCATCACCTGTCTAGTCCTACTTAAACCTTGGGATAGGCCACCTTTTGCTTGCAGGACCCTCTTCCTGGCATACAAACATGGGCTGTCCTTCTTACTCACAGACCTAGAATCCCCAACCTCCAGGCCTTAAGTGGTCCAGGAAAGCTTGAATAATCAAGCTCTTCTTCCTCCATGCCCTCCACCTAAAGAAGACCTGGTGGTCCGCATGGCTGGATGAAAGTGGCAGTTCTTTTTCCCTTTTCTGTTTCATGTCTTTATCTTATTATGCGTACGAGTGTTTTGTCTGTGTCTATGTTTGTGCACCACGTGTGCACAGCACCCTGAGCAGAGGGAGCAGCTGTTGGAGCCAGGCCTTGAAGGGAACAGGCCTAGACTGCATGCTGCCCTGGATCTGGTGGGAGCCACTGGGTACTTAGCAACGGGGACATGGAACAGCATCTGACTTGGGTTGCAGGAGGATTCCTCTGCACAGTGGAAAGTGGAGGGTGAGGACAAAGGCAGCGAGGTAAGATAGGAGGATGTGGCAGCGGTCCCAGGAAGCTCCACACCTGGCAGAGGAGGCAGTAGGCTCACAGAGACTGGGCAATGCCAAGTGTGGTCAGCGTGGAACCTATGTTGGTTAGATACTGTATTCCCAGGGTCAGAGCTAGGTTGGCTGGGGGTGTGACTGGCTGGCTGGGACCAGATCCAAACACCTGAGGTGGGGGGTGAGGATCCTTTCAAGACAACATGTGTGTTCGATATGATTTGTGGGGATTCGAAGGTGCTCTTCTTTCCTGTGGGCCTTCCACAAAGAGACGGGGATTGGTACAGGGGTGGCTTCTCAGGACTGGCTACAGTTGGTGGTGAAGAAAGGCTTGTGGCCCAAGAGTGGCCAGCCCCTAGAGTCACGTTTTACAAAGCAGCCAGAGGCCAAGGAGAAGGCTCAGTACATAAAGTGCTTGCCATGCAAGCATGAGGATTGCAGTTTGGATCCCCGGAAGCCACATAAAACCCAGGCAGGAGTGGTGGCCGCCTGTGATTACAGCACTGTAGAGGTAGACAGAGAACCCATAGGGCAAGCTGGCTGGCTAGACTAGCTGGAATTTGCAAGCCCTGGGGTCAGAAGGAACTATGTCTCAATAAACAGAGTGGGAAACAATTGAGAATCTGACATCAACCTCAGGCCTCTTCACGTACGCACCTACATGTACATGTCTACCACACATGTTAAAACACTCATACACATGGATGTACAGCACACACACACACACACACACACACACACACACACCATACCATACCATACCACACCACAGACAAAACAAAACACAATAGCAGCCAGACATGGTGGTATAAGCCTGTAATCTAAGCACTCAGGAAGCTAAGGCACGAAGATACTGTGAGTTCAAGATCAGCCTACCCTACCTATACCCAAGCCCAAACAAATCCACATGTCAGACAGTAAGGTCGCCATGCTCTCCAGTGGCCCAGTGGAAAGAGCTTCCTGGGACACAGGGAGGACAGGGAAGAGGATGAAGGGTACTCAGGAGGCTCTACCACGCCTGAGCTTTGAGCTCTGCCCTAGTGGTCCCAGGTGACGGGAGTGTCTGGAAGGTGGACAGACCTCATTAATTTCTACCCTTCGCAATCTCCATGGGCCACAGCAGTGGCTGCATGCAGATGAGTGAGGATGGAACTGTAGAAGGGTGGAGTTGGCAGAGACCCACGAAAGACCATGGAGGACAGGCGGGGCCTGGCAGAAGGAAGGGCAGGGCTGGCTCAGCACCCAGGACAGCTCCCGTCACTCAGCAGGAGACCATGGACACCCAATTAGGTACAGCAGGAACTCTGCTAAACAGAGAAGAGCATCCTGACCAGCACGTGACTCCGATCGAGCCCAGCAGGGGCAGCGGGGACCGGACAGGCCTCCTTCTTCTAGAGACCTGACTCCAGAGAGTCACAGCCTGTCTCCATGCAGCGATGACCCATTTCTGCTTTCCTCCCCTGGCCAGCCACCTCCAGAAGCAGATGAGAACATAACGATGGTGGTGAGTAGGTCCCACATCTCTGATACAGGCCCACTCAGCTACAAAGCAGGCCCAATAACACCCAAGTCACCCTGTCCCCTTGAGGAGGCTTCAAGCTACTCTCTTCCCCTAAGTTCCTCACCTCTTGTTCAACAGCCTCTTGGTTGTTACCCCAAAAGATACCAGCTTAGAAGAAAGACAACAGCTGCCTCCGTTCTGCTTGTTCACCCTAGCATGGGCTTCAGCATATGTCTCCAAGGGCTTTGCCATGCAAGGAAAACTCTGGCTCTGAATGTGTGCCCTTCACAGCCCCTTGACTGTCATGCTGCTCTTTTCCCAGAAAGGCTTCTAGGTTTAAGCAATGCCTGTTTTCAATGACAAGCCAAGGACTGCCAGTAAGAGACATTCAGTGCAGGCACTGAGCACTGAGGTAGGAGCCAAGCGTGGCTGTTCCAGCCCTCACAGCCAATTGATCGCTAGCAGGTTGTTCCTGGAACTGGGGCCAAAGTGTTCTTTTAAGCTACCTCCTTCTCTGTCCCTGCCCACAGCCCACATAGTTACCTGTTGACCCTCTCTCACACAAAGAGACAAAGTCCAAGTCTCCCTCACAGCCCACCACCATCAGGCAGGAACTTTTGAGGGAGTCTGAAGCCTGTTTCTGGCCTAGGCACCCTGGTTCCAAGATGTCCCACTGCCTAATGGGATCATTCAAGAAAGAGGGATGGTTTACTTTCAAGGACAGCTTTCTTCCATGGGGTTTGCATCGTGTGACATTTTTGTCCTCACAAAGCCCTGGAAAGCATGCTGCTGCTGCTGATGCCACTGAGGTTCAGAAGGTAGATTAAGGTGCCCTGGGATACTACTGTTGGGTCTGGTAGAGCCAGGTTCATCCAAGCCTGCTGAGTCCCAAGGCTGGAGCTCCTCTCCAACCCCTCACTCTGTCTTTAGCAAGCACATGCTGGGTCATAGGCCTGTAGAGGTCTCAGGGCTACAGGCAAGCAGCCAGAAGGGCTCATACAAGAGAGGTATGGGCCCTGATGACTTAATGATGGCTGTGTCTCTCCCTCTGCAATCAATACGCTGCTTGTTTCTTCATGTCTTGTCAAAATGGTCAGTATCTCTAGCTACAGGTGAAAGAGGTTGTGTTGGCGGGCATCTAACCTCATCTCAAAGGGGTTTCTCTGACTTGTCAGTATTCTGCATGATGATTGCAAGAAGAATGTCTCCTCTGATTTGGTTTTGTAAATACTCTTTACTGGGTTATAAGCATTTCATCTTAATCCTCATTGCCAATATGGTTGCCTGAGACCTAGCTTTCACTGTCAACTTGACACCTGGATAGAATCTCAGTGAGGGATGGTCTACATTGGGTTATGCTGTGGGTATATCTGGAGGAGGGGCTGTCTTAATTAAGTTAATTGATGTGGGAAGACCCCGACCACTGTAGGTGGTAGCATTCCCTAGGCAAGGGGGCCCTCTACTGTGTAAGAGGGAGCAATTGAGCTGAGCACAAGCAAGCGAGTTCATATGCTTGCATCCATTTCCCCCTGCCCTCAGCTATGGATGTGTTGTGACCATCTCTCTCAAGCTCCCACTACCTCATCTTTCCCACCATGATGGATTATAACCTGGAATTGTGTAGCGAAATAAACCCTTTCTGCTCAAAGTTGGGTTTTGTAGGAATGTTTCATCACAGCAATGGCAATGAAACTAGAACACCCCATCACTTCCACTCCAGAGTCCCTGGGCAAGCTGCCCGGATTGGCTGACTTTCATATTAAGATGAACTGGATCAGGTTCCTCTTTTACTTTCCCCTCAAAACACTTTCAAATTATTGGAGTTGTTTGCTCTTCGAATGTTTGGATGGATTTAACCTCAGGGCACTGGCTCCTGTTTCTGGGAAGAGTGGAAGTCAGGATTCCCTTTCTGTAATGCCTGTAAGACCATCGAGATTGCCGATGCAGCCCAAACAGAGCGGCACTGGACCTTTCTCTGGAAACCCACCCAGCTGCTGAAGGTTCACACATCCATGCCCTCCTTTCACCCTCATCTTCATGACTTACTTCTCCGAGTTTGTTATCCCTTCCTGCATGCTGTTCTCCTGTGCAGTCTTTCTGTATTATTGTTTTTTTTTTTATAGTCTGTAGGTTTCATAATACCTTGTCTGACTTATGAGCTAATTATCAGTGTACGTCTGATGTTTTATTGATGTTAATTTACTTGCACTGTGGCTAGAGAGTGTGTGGTCTCTCTGATAGCCGCTCTTGACATTTATTGAAGCTTATGTTATTTATGACCTGGCATGACTTTTAATACAGGCTCTGTGGCTGTTTGAAAACCGTGTGGGCCCTCCGGCTGTTGAGGGTAGCGCTCTATACTTGCTTGTTAGGCAAAGCTTGTTAATTGGATCAGGAATGCTCTCTAGGCCAACAGGAAAATTTTTTTTTGTCTCCTTCCTCCATCAGTCACTACAAAATGTGTTTTAAAATATCTCTGCAGGATAGGAGGTGCCCAGATTCCTTTGTGGTTCTCTTTGCAGCCTGAGAAAGTTTGCTTTATGGATTTTAAAATTGTTATTGGGTGTGAACAGTACTGTAGACACCTCTGCTCCAATTTCTTGGCTCTCAGTCTGTGGTCAAGCTTTCCTGTGAACTCCATTGGTCAGGGTCAGCCCAGCCACCGCGCCGTTGTTTGGTTTAGTTTGGTTTTAGGCCAGTGTTTCCTTGGGTGTCTTTAGCATCCGCTTGTCTGTTGTCTTCTCTGTCTTTGCTATAAACCTCTTTCACAGACAATGATAGATATTGTTTTTAATCCCGTCTCCTCTTCATTCTTCAGTCTGGGATTTGTACTGGCCCAATCATTTCTGCCACAGGCATGTTCCCCCCTTGACTCTTCTCCCTGTGTTCTGGGTCACTGGCTTGTGGCTCCTGTAAGACTTCCCCATGTCCCTTCCCACTTTTTGATGACTCCCTTTCTAGCTGCCTTCACTCTACTAGCAAGTGTCTGAGTTTGGTTTCGACATTTTCCACACAGAAATTTTGCTCTGGTCCTCAGACCATACGGTCAACATTAGAGGCTCTTCTTAAGGCTACAGTGTCATCTTTTAAAACTCTAAGGCCATAAGGTACATTTACTCATTGTCAGATGACCCCACCACTGACATCTTTGGGGTCTAATCCCATGTTTTCTAGCAACGGTGTAATGATTATCATGAGATGCTATGTGAGACAGACACTGTTTAATATTGATTCTGTCAGGGTTTCTATCACTGTGACAAACACTGCGACTACAGGCATCTTGGGGATAAAGGACTTATTTCATCTTACAGCTTGTTGGCCACCATCCAGGGAAGTCAGGGCAGGAGCCCAGAGGCAGGAATTGGAAGCAAAACTGCTTACTGCCTTACACCCCATAGCTTGCTCAGCCTGCTTTCTTAAAAACCCCAGGACCACCAAGAGCTGAGCCTGCCATCAATCAAAACAATATCCTATAGATTTATCTTCAGGCCAGTCCTATGGAGGCATTTTCTTGGTTTTGATTCCTTCTTCCCAGATGACCCTAGCTTGTATCCAGTTGACAGAAAAATTATCCAACACACTTAAAACCTCCAGCTAGACACGCTTCCTCATGTGGCCACTTTGAGCCTAGCTGAGAGGTCCCTGTCCACTGGAGAACAGTAGACAGGCTGCATGAGCTGTAGAGGCTGCTACCTGCATTTCAACTCAAGGCTAAGGGAGCCAGGGAGCCCGTACCATTCTAGTCCTAACTTCAGGTAGTCAAAGCCACTGCCTGCCATGAGGCCCTTGGTGGGGCTCCTGGGGACTGTCAACCTTAATCTTTGCAAGTGAAGCAAGGCCCAGGCCTCACGGCAGAGTTAGCCCAGCTGTCCTGAGAACATGTGTGTTGCTGACTTTGAGGCCTTGAGGAGGAAGGTGTCTGTCTTCCCTAAAAGGAGAAAAGGACCATGACCCCATGGTCCTTGGAAACAGAATTGTTCTCCAATTCCAGCCTTCTACTTAAAGTGATTTATGGCTCCTTGTTAAGAATGGATATAACTGAATGGGCCTAACATCATAGCCAACAGTTAAAAGGCCAACTCTGATCCCACTGAGCAGGAGGCCACTATTGCAACACAGGCTGCTCATCCTGGAACATCATTTGGACATGGAAGCATACAGGTGGGCAGAAAATAGGTCTCTGTCTCAGAGATTTGGGTACCAACCCACGACCAGCGTTGAAATAATTGCGTGGAGTTGACCTTGGGCATGGGCTTCTGTCCTTGCTACAGAAATGAGGTTCCTGTCTGGGCTGCCTGGGGAGGCCGTGTGAGGTAATGTGTGTGCCCCAACCACAGAGACCGCCTGTATACATCCTGCCTATGGTTAGGCTGATAGATAATGGCGAGCGGGTGCCCAGGAACCCAAAGCTGGCTGTGGTAAGGCTGCTGCATAAGAGGCCTGGTGGTTACTGGCTGAGATTAGTAGGACCGAGGCGGAAAGAGTCAAAGAACCGCTGGGGCCTCCCTGCCTCCCACTAACAGCTGCTGCAGGAGGGAGAGAGCGCCAATGGCCCTGTGGGCCATCGGGGCCGGCTCCAGCTTAGTTAAACTGTTTTTATCTCCCATAAATCCTCATGAGCGGCTCTGAGGCTCGGCAGAGCCCTGGATTGCCAGTTAAGTGTTTTCTCTGCACTGACTGCCTCTGTTAAATTGCCTGGCGTTTATGTGTCTAGACTCCGCAGTTTGGGTATCGATTCGGACAGTGCCCAAGGAACATGGTGGCCATCCTGGGCTACAGCGGGGGTCTCTGTGAGGCAGGCTGATTTCTTGCTTTCCAATGTTGAGTCCCAGTGTGAAGCCACTTGGGGCTCAGAAGTACTCACACCCCACGTTTCTCTTGTTTGCAACCTACTGAGCTGGCCAGGCCCTTTCCTGCCTCTGCAGTTTGTCAGTGCTAGCTCCTGGTACCACATTTTCTTCTTGCCTCCATCTTGCCTGCAGACCCTGAGCCAACATTTATGTCTTCCTCAGCTTCCCAATGATGGTAGGGAGATGAAGACACCCCGGGGCTCTTCAAAGCATTCTGAGATTCAGTCAAACTGTCTTTGCCAGGATGTAGATGAAAAGGGTCATGCAACCTGTTCAAGATCACCAGCAGGCCTGAATTGCCATTGGCTATACGGGGAAGCTGCAGAGTTCCTGACCCAACCATTTCCCTCCTATGCCCTCTGTGTCCTGGCTTACCCTAGGTGGTGGCAATTCGGTGATTCCTGCTCCTGCCGCAGACACTGTCCCTACCTCCACCACCTCCACCATCCCCACCCCAGGAGCTTGTGCCCAGAAACCTCTGATCAATACCAGAGACCTATGATGAGCCATGGCTGGCAGCCTGGTGAGTCTTGTCTGGGAAGGTGAGGGAAGCCCAGGGCCTCACCATCCTCCTTCTACCTTTGATCTCATCCCTACTGTCCCTTACCCTCTTGGGCCTCTTCCAGAAAACATCTCTAGACATGAAAAAGCACAGAGAAAAAAGATCCTCCCCAGTTACCGGCTCCTGGGGTCACACAGTCATGGCTTGGGATGTTTGCAATGAAGGCAGAATGGTCTCTGCCAGTCTCCCATTTATCCTTTGAGGCCACACCTATCCCACAAGTGAGCTCTGTGATGGCCGCCCTCCTAGTCTATACACACGGCACTGCTAAAGAACCTGTCATCCCACTGTCGTTCCATGATGCACATCTAAAATCTTGTGCAAGAACGAAGTTGCACCCCACTGGTATAGTGGTTTTGCACCTTGTGAGTGCCTTTCCTGGACTCTGCCTGACAGACATAGAGGCTGTTTCTAATTTTCTGTCACACTCAGCACAGCTACTCAAATCAGGGTCTTTCAGCACAAGACTATGTTGTCACCGGACAAGCAGCTCCTGGGTATGGCTGAGGCCACTTCTCCCCACTGCTCATTTAGTCTTCTCATCTCAGCCACTCCCCGTCTCTGTGCACCACCACAGAAACCTCTGTCCTTTTCCCCTCTGCAGCTGTGAGTTCTACCTCTGTGCATCGTGTCTCCGTCCAGTCTCCTCCAGCTGCTTGTCCACACCTGACCATCTTTCCCACAGTTTAAATTCTGACGAATGGACCCCTGGTGACACCTTCAGCAATTACTCCATCGTGTCTCAACTCAGAATGTTTCAGAGCTGGCCTCAGATCTCATCTCCTTACAGTTCCATTTTCTTCATGCAGAGCTTTGCTCCATCTGGAAGTCTTCCAGAGGACCAAACACCTCCACGTTCCTCAGCAAATCTTGGTTTTCTGAAGTGGGTTTTTTGATCAGTTGCTGGGCTTGCATGCTAATTATTCACCTAAGATTTTTGTGTCTGTGCCAAGGATGACAGGGCTCACCTGTAACCACAGCATCCACGAGGCAGGGGCAGGAGGATGTGAGTTCAAGGCCAGCATGGGCTGAAGGGTGAGATGTAAAACCAGGTCTTTGCATAGCGCCCTTGCTGCCCTTCTCCTGCTGCTGTGCACACTTCCCCTGCTGCTGTGCACACCTGAGCGCTCATATTCCTCACAGAGGCAGCCCTTCTCGCCTCCAGCAGCTCTGCCAACCGCACAGACTCACCTTTCATCTGGGCGTCACCTTTCAAGGCAGTGGTTTTTCTACTCCTTCCTGGTAAAAAATGGCTAAGGCAGACTCAGACTTGTAAGCCCAAGTCACCTGATAGAGCAAATAGGTAATCGATATGGTGATGTGATTTTCCTAAAAATCAACCAACCTTTTCCTCCTAATTTTCAAACAGTAACAGGGTGGGGCTGTGGGCAGTTTCTTTCCCAGTCACTGTGGCATCCAGTGGCGCCCTCTCCTTTCTGTCATTATTCATCCTCATCCTTCTCTCTCTTTGCAAGCAGTCTGGGTGGAGTTTTGACTATTTTCAAAGAATCAGAGCTGGATTCGGCGGACACCTTTCTTTTGTTTTATTCTCATCGCAGTAAGACAGGGCCAGACAGCAATGGCAGCTCCTGAATCACACTGATTTGGCTTAGAAGTTTTTGACTTTATAAAATGCAAAAGTGGCAGGCCATTTGGTAGAAATTGTATTATTTTGAGTTTGGAGTCCAGATATCTTCCCAGGTAGGAACACAAGGTAAGAGCTTTTCTTTCTTTTTAAGAAATGATTTCCTTATTGTTGATTTATGTGCGTGAGTGCTTTTGCCTGCATTCATATGCATGTACCATGTGTGTGCCTGATGTCTGTGGAGACCAGAAGAGAATATCAGATCCCTTGAACCTGGAGTTACAGACATTTGTGAGCTGCTGTGTGGGTGCTGGGAACAGAACCCAGGGCCTCTGCAAGCACAGCCAGTGCTCTTATCTACTGAGCCAGCTCTCCAGGCTGGTGCAATCTTATCTTTTGTTGCTGAGCATCAGGATGAGGAAACTGGATGGTGGGCTTTCTACAGCTGGCTTGTCTCCTTATGAGGAGAAGCCAGAGCACCTACAATTGGTAACAGTTTCATCAGACCTGAGGCAACCTATAAGTAGAAACTACTCGAGCTGTGCAAACTTTGGCCGACAACTTGACCCCTCTGCTCGTGAGAGCACTCCCATTTTACAGCTCACATTGAAGAGAAACGTTAATCTGAGTAGAATTGCCACTACTCCTACCATTTAAACCAATGAGCAAACAAGCCTAGGACAGAATTCTTTTCAGCTACTTATAAGAATCCCCCAGCCCTTGGCAAGGGTAGAGTGCTAGCAGGTGAATGCCTAAGGAAGTTTCTCTTTGGCTCCAGACACAGGCCAGAGTGCTTCCTTCCCCAGCCTTCCCAGGTGAGCTTGACAGGACCCAGGTGGCTCCAGATGAGAAATGGAAGCTGTGAGTGAGACTACAAGTTGTCCTTGGACTCAGACTGCAGAACCGTGTTTAGACAAGTGGGAGGTGTGCCGATTACAACCCTTTGCCAGCAGGTTCTCAGAAGCAGAACAGGGCGAGCAAGATGGCTCAGCAGGTAAAGGCACTTGCTGCCAAGCCTGAGGACCTGAGTTCAATCCCCAGGACCCACATGGTAGAAGAGGAGGCTCGGCTCCCACAAACTGTCATTCGACCTCTGCACACAATGCTGTGATGCATGCATTCTCCTTCCCAACATACACAGTAAACAAATAAATGTAATTTTAAAAAGAAGTAAAGAAAAGCAGATTAAACTTCACAGACTGAAAATCTAATCAGCACAATAGCAGCAGCAAAAGTCACAGCAGCCAGCGATAAATCTCAAGACAGTCCCTGTGGGAAGGGCCTGGGGAGCATGGCAGGCACCAGGGACCCCAATAACACTAGGCAGCAAGGCTCCCGAGAGTAAAGATGTCTGTCCTCCTCAAATTGATGGATGGCTCCCTTCAAGTGCGCCACACAGCGCCTCCCTTAGCTCTGTAACTTAATAAGATGATGCCCGGGCTGGGCTGTGGCTCAGGGATGGAGAGGGCCCACCAGGCCCTCAGTTCAGTGCCAGCACTGGAAGAAATAAAGCTTAACAATGATTGAAAAATGTCAGAGAGGAGCAGACACACGAGTGACCCTGACAGCCCTGGAGGTGCATTGGGAATGGCACAGGGAAAACTCCAGGCTGGCCTTTTGGTGCACAGGGTATGGAGGAGGCTCTGGGATTGGGTACTTCTCTCAGTGGCAGCCTTTTGACACCCTGTGCCTCAGTTTCCTCATCCTTACCTAGCCTCTGCTGCTGCCTGGGGCATCTGAGTGTGACCCTGCAGGCAAGGACTTTGTCCCAGCTCTCCCCTGGCAGCCAGGGTCTGAACCCTGCCATGATCTCCACGGTATGGGAATGGTGTGTGTGTGTGTGTGTGTGTGTGTGGTGACCCTGTGGGTGAAACTGAACTAGTTCCCCCTGATGCTATAAAGAAGCCAGCACCATCTGCTAGCACATGGAGCTCCCAGCTTGGCTCACCACGTCCTGCAGGGTGTGCTATCCCTCACACAAGAACCAGCCTCCAGGACCCTAAGGACCTCAAACACAACCTCATGTGGAAGGAGATGGCCCTGAAAGACATGCTCCCATCACACCAGCGGAATGCCTGGGGACACCTCCGCTAGGCCCGCTGTCTCCAGCTGGTCCCTCCGCACCCCTCCCTGGGGTGCTCAGGTTGTTTTCCCAGGACATAGTCTACCCAGCAGACTTGGGTCCTGTTGATCAGGGCCTTTCCAATAAATCTTTCCCAGGCCCATACATCTCTCCCCATAAATGCTTATTATGAAAGTGCAGGGAGACTCCTAGGTGGACCTCGTGTCTTCAGTCCATCGATCACTTTGGGTAGAGTTGGCTGTGTACTTATTCAGCAAAAGGCCCGACTGGAGTGAGAAGTGAGAAGGCATGTTCGGGTGAAGCCCGCCTGTGTGCAAGTGCGAATGGGAGGAAGGGCGGGCTGCTGCTTCCAAAGGCTATGGCACACAGAGAGCTGATGGAGCCTGTCTGGAAATGTTGGCCCACGGGGCTTTGAAGGATATGTAGAAGTTCATTAAATTACTGATTTAGGAAGGAAACATATGAACAAAGACAGGAGATGGCATGGCTTCTCCTACAAGTTCCCATGCTGCTGCCACAAACAGGCTAAATGGCACAGGTGAAATGGTTCTCGAGAGCTGAAATGGAGGAATCAGAAGAGCTCTTTACTCCCTCCTGCCCTCCTGCAGCTTCTCAAGGCTGCTGATTTCCACTGTCTTGTGGCAGCATCACTCAGAGCCCCTCTCTTGACTGCCCTAGGAGCCGTATACAGTGAAAGAGGAAGGTGCAACTATCATTGCCAGCCATGTGCCATGCTCCACAGGGGCCTAAGGATCTAAATATTTTTCTCTTGGAACTTTGGGGCCCACACCACACCATGCTGAGTGTCACCAAGAGGGAGACAGGAAGAAGCTGGCTACAGAAGTGGGGAAGTCCAGCCTTTCCTCACCCCAGCCTCAGTCTGGACAACATCCTTCTCCAAGATGCCCTTGCAGGAAAGGAACTAGGCACTTCTCCGCCCCTGTCTCTGGGGAGCAGCCTCTTTCCCCAACTTCTTGGGTTGGAGTTCCTGGTCTGGAAGAGCAGAATCTCCTCCCCATTTGAGCCTATGAGAGGGGTCAGATGCAGAGGGCCATTCTGGTCAGTGGGCAGGAGGTATTTGCTCCGCCCTACAGGCATATGCTTTGATGTTTCCGGGTAGGCATGGAGGCAAGCTCCAGCAGAGCAGGGACCCCAGACCAGGATTCTGAGCATGGCTCTTAGAGTGGACGTCCAGCTGTGAGGCATGCCTCCCGCCCTCACCAGCCTCACCAGGCCAGACTTCATGACTGTCTTATACAGACGGAGCCTGGCCCACCTCCTGGGCCCACTCTCTCACACTGATCCTGCTCCCAGATCCTCACACCCCTCCTTCCCTGGGGAGTCAGCTGGAGAAGCTGGGATGGGACAATGCCTGGGGTCTTGCAGGGCAGACTCCAGCCCTTGGCCAGGCAGGCTGGGCTGATATGGACATTCCTCTCTGCTCCTGCTTTAGCCTCCACTGTGGGGAGGGGCAGCGGGGGCTAGAGAGTGTGGAGCACAGTGTGTGACTCTCCCGTGCCTGCTGCATCTCTCCTCAGGCTGAGAAGACACAAGAGGTGCAGTCCTTGGGTTCCCTGGGCCAGGGGCTGCCTCCTTCCTTCTCAGTAAGTGACAATGGGCACCAGAAGTTGACAAGATGACCGAGAGGTCATGTGTCACAGGAACACACTTCCTGTCCTGCTTCCTCCCCTCCTCCCCTGGACTCCCTGCAGGGAAGCCTGGCATGGCACACCCTATACCAGCCTCATCAATGCGCCCCCACCTCTTTCCCACAGGCCCCTAGGAAAAGCTTAAGCGCAGCAGCAGCCACAGAGCAAAGCTGGTCCAGGAGGATGGGGACCAGTGCCCCATGTTCCTACGACTCAAGCCAGGAGTAGCCCTGCTGCTCTGGCTGTCGCCCAGGCCAAGTAGCAAAATCAGGCCTTCCTGTGGCTCCAGCCTACCCATGCTTCCCTTTTTTGTTGGCTCTCTGGTTGAGAAACAGAACCTCAAGGACTGGCCACATCCCTGGACATAGAATGAGGACAGAGACCCAAACTGGGTCCAGCTCCTGCCCCTGATGTTTGACTTCATTGTAGAAAAAATGAAAGCCCATGGAACCCTAAGATTTCATACACAGCCTGGGACCACCAAAGCACTCTGGGAAGGGCACCTGTTCAGGACTGTAGCCCTGGAGACCCCAGTCCTCCCACCCTACCGTTCAACCCTTACACTCACCAGTGTCCTGTTCCCCTCCCCCAGGCCACAGCAGGTTGGGGGCTGGAGATGCAGGGCCCCAGGCCGGGAGGAGGGGTGTGCTGACGCTGATGGACTCAGGCAGCCGAGAGTGGCAGCTGCTTTCCTGCCCTTTCTGAGGTAATCAGTCTACCCTAGCTGCTCCCTGCCCCCATGCAGCCAGGGACCTGCTGGGAGAGGTTCAGCCAGCCCTCTGTGGGCCAGTCTGGGCTGCAGACAACTGACCTTATCCCTCTGAACCTTTTCTCACACCTCAAGAGAAGACCTCTGACCTGCCAGAGACTGTGATGCAGCCTGCGGGGCTCTGTTTATCTTGCACATTAATTCTGCAGCATGGGCTTGACCCTGAGACCCTGGCCTGGCTGAGGCGTCTGCAACCGCAGGCTTTGTGTGCACAGAGGCTGGGCTTTGGGCTCAAAACTCTTTTTTTTTTCTCTGTTTACTCTGTCTTCTTGTGTTGAGCTTGACAACACACTTGTACTTGTTGACTGTAGGCAAGGCTAGGGATCCCCAACTGGAGGGACCAGCACCAGGCTTAGGACAGTGGATGAGAATGAGCAACATGTGGACACAAAGCTCTGTCTCCAGGTGTATCCAGCCATCCAAAGCCCATGGCCCTCATTCATAGCCTACATATCCCATCCATAGCCCATGCCCCTGATCCGTAGCCCATATCTCCCTGGCCGTAGCCTACACGCTTCACCTACAAGCTGCATCAGCCATTCCAATCCTATCCCCAACCCACCACCAGCCCTGGCACACACATACTGAGGCAAACACAGGGCAAATAGTGAACACACACTAAATATTTGCGGAATATAATGATCAAGCCCTACTTGCCCCTGCCCAGGATAACAGCAACAACTGTGCTGTACCCACCCCCCCTCAGTTTGAAGTCTAGCCCTCTCCCAAGCCTACATGGGGCTCTGACTGGAGTTTTTGTGTGTTTTCCTGACCCTGACTTTAATCTTGTTTTTCTGTTCATATTTTTCCTTTGCCTAAATTCTCTCATTTGTTAATTACATCTGGCCTTGTCATGGTGTCCCTGTAAGCTGGCTCAAGCCACTAGGAAGGCTGACTCAGACATTCCTAAAAGTTCATGAGTCCCTAGATCCCATCGGTGATAAACCTGGGGTAAGTGATAAAGAAACATGAAACCAAGGCTGTGGAAGTGCGGAGCTGTCCCACTTTGTCCCAAGATGCCTCTTTCTGCCAGTGGGTGACATCAGGACCTACCTGGCATGGCCAAGGATGCTTCTGGGGTCTTACAGATTAAAGGCCAAGAGCAATTGTCAGGTTTGAAGTACCTAAGCTATCCCAGGCCCTCAAGTAATCTCATCCTTAGATGCACTGGTTCCCAGGAACATCTAAAGGGACAAAGGCCCAGGTGTTGCCTCTACAGCGGACAAGAAAGGAGAATGGGCTTAGAAGCCTTAGAACCTGGGGCGCACCCCTCCCCAAGTCTGTCCTGGGCAAGCTGGCAGCTCAGTAGGTAGGAGGGCAGACAGAGCGTCCCTCCAGCCTCAGAGGCCGAGTGCCAGCGGCTCAATGGTGTGAGCATAATCTGTTTGCTTTGCAATTCTCTCCACTCAGTGGAGACAAATTGACTTAACTGTGGAAATGGGCTGCTGCTGGGAGGCAGCTGGCTCCTCCTCCCTGCAGCTTTGTGGGGGTTCACAACAGTGGTCCTAGCAGGGGTGGCATAGGGCACAGCCAGGCTGCCGAGGCCCGTCCTGCGGACCCTCTCCTGCAGAACTGGCACCATCTTTGGAGGTCTCCCTGAGCACTTCATATTAGGGACCTGGTGATGCTGTCCTGGGAATGAGAAAGATATGGGCCTTGAGCAGTGGCCTCCCTGCACTCCCATCAAGAAGCAGGGGCACAAGAAGGGCACATCAGTCACCAAACAACATCAGGAGATGGCAAAACAAATGAAAAAGCAAACAACCCTCTTAGTTTTGACTTCGAGGCCAGCACAGGACAGCCATTGCCAGACGTGAATACGTAGCTCCTCCCTACATCTCTGACAACTCTGCCTCCTACCTGGGTTGTGGTGGTGATAGTTACGTTTAGAGGATAATTTCTGTGGTGACAAATGAGTCCTAGAAAACAGAAGTTGCCACCATTAAAAAGAAGTTGGCCAGGTGTGGTGAAGGACATCTTTAATCCCAGAACTTGGGAGGCAGAGGCAGGAGAGTCTCTGTGAGTTTGAGGCCAGTCTCTACATAGTGAGTTCCAGAAACCACATCTAAGTCCCTCTGCCAAAAAAAAAAAAAAAAAAAAAAAAAGAGTTGAATGATGAACACTTTGTCATTCATTATCATTCACCCACAGTCTCAGCCCTACAAAGGCCTTGCATAGGAGATCCCTGCTTGCCTCTGCATGTCAGACTTGTGGAGCCTGGGGCTGCAGTTTCAGTCTATTTATCGGAGGACAGATTCCATCCCAGCAAGGTCTGCGGCCAGGGCAGTCTGCAGGGGAGTCTCTCGAGAGCCCTTCCCAAGTCTCCGTGTGGAGTCCTCTGACCCTCGCCTCCTTCACAGGAGTGAAGTGACTGACAGGAGCCCACAGTTCCCACAGAAGGCCTGCCCCAAGCAGGAGAAAGGTATCCTGTGCTGGTTCCCTGTCTTAGATTTTCTTCTCAGCTACATCCCGGGAGGACAAAGAAGAAAACACGTGAGTCACCCACCCGCAGAAGCAGAGAGAGGCCTCTAGGCAGAATGTAACAGAAGCAGAGGGAGGGCGAGAGGGTGAGGCTTTGTTTGGCCTCACAGCAGCCTCACAGTGTGCAGCCCAAAACGGAAGCTATGGTATCACAGAGTTCCAAAGAGGCTTCCCTTCTCAGGTTAACTGTGGTCCCTCATGCCTAGAGTTCCTGCACAGAGGCCTCAGGCTGTTGTCTGGGTCTGGGCAGGCAGGGCACTTTCTAAGGCAGATCTAAGGAACTAGGACCTGCATGCTTCTGACGCCAGCTAAACGCATTCTCTGGGGGTCACAGAGCTGAGGCCTGGACAACTGTCAGGACAGGGTGTTAAAAAGAGACCCCTTCTGCAGAGCCAGTGTGGAGGCAGCCATAGGTTCTGGGTTCTGTGGTGCCACCTGCCAGTCAATTGCAGATGCCCTGGCCTGGGCCTGGCCTCATGGGACAGCAGTACTACAAAGAAGTCTAGCATTAGATATGTCAGTCCCCAAAGGCTGCAGTCACTGAGGGCCACAGATGGCAGCTGAAACTAAGGACACCTGTCCCTCATATTGCTGCTAGCTACACAAGGCCACAGGGCTGACAGGTTCTGTTTTCAACCAGACTTCATTCATGATCTTCATCCTCAGGCGGTGGGGACAGAAAGATCAGATCTTCCAGCGTATCTTTTTCTGAAACCCTAACTCCTTTACAGGCCCCCCATGACCTCATCTGAATCTAATCACCCCCAAAAGTTCCATTTCAAGCACCACAAGGTTAGGGTCTAGAAGAATGTGCTGAGCAGAGATCACCCAGGCCCTGCAACATACCCACCCCACCCCTGCCTCTGTCAGGTGAATCATTTAACAGCCACCACCCATTTTTTCCTCTGCAGGCAGGAGTTGTCACCTCCCTGTGATGGTTGAGATGGGTGTCTAGAAAAGGGCCAGAAAGCAACAATGGTATTTTTACCCTCTGCCTGCAGTGAGGCCCCGGAGCCAGCTTCCTGCATTGGCACCACAGAAAGGGTAGTGGACAAGAAGCCCCAGGTCTGCTGATGCTTCCGCAGCTCCAGGAAGGACGAGAAGCTACTGTCCCCAAATCCACACCCTGCCTCGCACTGCCACAATGCTGTTGCCAGGCCAGGTACCTCACACAGCATACAGGGACCACATTCCCCAGCCCAACAAACCACCCTGTTGCCATGCAGCCCTTCCACAATGGCACCCAGACATCATACTACCCAGCTACCACAGCACCCAGTCACCTCAGCACCCAGTCACCACAGCACCCAGCCACCACACTGCAGCCTGGCATAAAGAGGGGTCCAGCCTTGGGGTCAGCAGCCTGTCCCTGCTCTGTGCAGAAAGGCCTTGCTAGAATGTTTCTGTGTATCACTGCCATCTTGGAGAAACATCTTGGGTTTGTTTCAGCCAAGAGAGATGCAGACTGGACAAAGCCAGCTCTGCGTCTCGTTATTAAATTGGACGATATTGTATTTATGGAGCTCAACTTTCTGATGACAAAAAATTATCTGTTCAACCAAATAAAGACAAACGGAGTTTAGAGCCAGCTTAGGAGGCAATTTCGGCCACTAATCCTCCTCACGGGCGGCTTATCGCACCCTGGGATGGTGTCATTGGTAGGGCTGGGACATAAAGTGCCCTTTTGGGTTTTTCTTAAGCTAACATTAGCAAATTGTATATAAATTCAATCTCAGCTAAAAAGCCAAGACAGTCCACAGCCAAAGGCAAGGCCACCCTCTGGGGGCAATTGCTGTGCTTTACGTCCAATCAGACACAGGCTAAGAGGGGAAATGTGGTTCTCTCGACTAATCAATTACATTTGAGTAATTGATCGTATATTATTATTGATGAAAGCCTGTAATATTGTGAGTTAGAATGAGTTAGAAGGGAGTGGGCTCTCAAAAGATTAGATTTGTATACGAAAATGGAAGGGAAAAAAAATGACCTTCATAAAGTCTTTGGAGAGTGGTTCATGATCTCGTGCCCGGGCACAGTGAGGCCTTGTGGTTGCTGTCCTCTGCCTGTAAATCAACTATCTGGTGGACAGGAGACATGGACCTCTGCAAAGTAATTTGAGGTCCACAGGATCAGCCCAGGATAGCAGAAAGGTAGCCAGAGGGAGGGGAGAGGACCAGCCAGGTCACCTTAGAGGGGGCATTCCTCAGAAAGTTTAAAGGAACAAAGAGTCCTAGAAGGAAACATTTCTCACTCTATAGATAGGGTGCATCACAGCATGAAACATGCCTGAAGCTCTACAGAGCCGCTTCTCATTCTGACTGTAGTGGCCACAGTCAGCCTCCCATTGCATCAAGAAACCTACCAGCAATGTCAAGAACAATGGCAAGTGTGGGTCATTAATTTCCCCCAAAGTCAGTAAAACATCATAAAACCAGAAGGGGAAGGGAGAGAGAACACCAGACAACAACAGCCTCCCTTCAGGAGCATGACCCCCGTTCCTGTCCTTAGGTCATAAGTGGAGTTGGACCCTCCATCATTGTATAGGAAAGGAGACTGTGGTTTGTAGAGGTGACCGTCTAGATTCTCCCAGAGTCAGTAGATCAGGGTTTATAATCCCAGCACTGAGGGAGGCAGAGGCAGCTTGAGGCCAGCCTGGTCTACAAAGCAAGTCCAGGACATCCAGGGCTATATGGAGAAAACTTGTCTTGAAAAACAAAACAAAAAGGCAGGCTTCTCTTCAGCCCCCAAGTCAGTACCAAGGGCAGCTCGAAGGGTAGTAATAAATGATGATGGTAGTACCCATTACCATAGTGATGCCTGTCATCCTCTTGCTATTGATGCAGCTTGGTCCCCACCCATTCCCAGGGGACACTGAAGGCCCTTGCCCCTTCCTCCATACTAGCAAAAGACTGTTTCCACTCCAAAAGCAAACTGATTGAGTGTGGCCACAAGGGGCTCTATGTACCACCTCCATCTCTGGCACCGTCCAGCATCCAGTGGGCCTCCCTCCCCAAGCCTCTGCCGAACAGACCCATCCACCCTTTTTGTGCTCTCCCTTCCCCTTGGAAAGCACTTGACTACAAATCACTCTGTAGCTGAGGGTGACCTTGACATCCTGGCTCTCTTGTGTGCTGGAGTGTCACCCCAAGTGCCGGTGTTATGGCCATGGTCCCACCCTCAGCTTTGCTTCTTTAAAATGTTTCCTTACCATTGGCATAAGTCCCTTTCCCATGGGTCCCGGTCTTCACGTCCACCATGTGTTTGAGGCTTCCCAGTTAGATCCAGCCGCTCCTCGGGCCACAAAACCTGGAGAAGGCCTTCCCCTTCTCACAGATACTGGCAGGTGCCCTGCTGAGAACTTGTCTATGAGTCCCTAGCGAACAGATTCCCCAGTCCCAGGATCCCTCATCTAGGAAGTGGGTGTACATCAAAAAGGGTTTGGCGGCCATACACACCCTTTCCCTGCCTCCTGGCTGGGAATCAGCAGCTTCAGGTGTGTGCTGTGGAACCTTCCCCATTCTCAGACAGGTTCTGATGAACAGCCCCCACTTCTGCACATGGGCCCTGACTTCCTCTATTCAGAGCCCTCCTCATGTTTCTGTCTCCGATCCTAGGACCCAAACTCTCCTCAAAGCCCTAGCATGCTGTTGCCTAGCTCTGTCTAGCCGCGGCATTAATAACTTCTAATAACTGCTTGCTGCCCGGTAACCATGTCAGCATCCCTCTTGAATGCCCAGCTGGACCTCTCAGGAGTTTGCCTTTTCAGGCCAGCCTCTGAATCCAGTCTTCCTTCCTCTGAACCCTGGTGCACAAGGTCTGACTCTCCCTGACCCTCTTTCTCATGTGTGTTTGAAGTCCCAGGTTCGATCAGGCCACCTCAGGTATGATGTAGCTAACACAGAAAAAAGCTTTTTGCTTCTTCACTTGAAAGAATTCAACATGTGTGTCCACTCTTCAGTGTCCCGCCAGGAATTTTGTGTCATTTGGACCCTGCACCTCAACACTCCAGTGCCTCCCAGGTGTTTCCCTATGACCTGCCTGTCCACAAGGTCCAGCTTGGAAGCAGGGAGC
The DNA here is from genome assembly GCF_030254825.1 of Meriones unguiculatus. NCBI lineage: Eukaryota > Metazoa > Chordata > Mammalia > Rodentia > Muridae > Meriones > Meriones unguiculatus. The sequence goes on along the minus strand of NC_083360.1, from coordinate 28,952,141 downwards.
ATACACACAGGTAGCGCTCATAGGACAGGGTACCAGAGGATGACAGGATGTCATCAAGGACGACCAGGAGTCCATCAGCAGAACCGGGAGCCACTGAAGGGCATGGTGAGCAATATGAACACTGATGCCACTGCCTCATCACCCCCAACTGGGCCTCTGCCCACCCTGCACAGCCTTCTGCTGCTCCCTGACCTCTCCCATCAGGCCTCTCCTCAAGGCCCAACACTTGGACCCTGGAGCATTACTGGAGCTGTTGGTCATGTGAGCTTCATACTCTAACAACACTGAGCTCTGATCTTCCAGGCAATGTGAACAGGACAGAGGAGTTTCAGGGAAGCACCATATGCATGCCCTCCGGAGGTGCCTGGCTGCTACCAGCACATGCCAAGACTCTGGAAGTCTGGCTCAGCTCCCTCTGCTGTACCCACGTGGCTCTTCCATTGGATCCCTGCACCAGGGCATACAGTGACTTCAGCACGGTGTCCTGTACACAGTGGGGCCAAATAAATGCTGACCCGGTGACCATCAGTTATGTGAGGAGATGCAAACCTGGCAAAACTCTCCACCAACACTCCAGGTCATTCTCGGAAGCTCACACACCTGGCTTGGCAGCTGTGGGCTGCCGTGCTGGCATGATGTTCTCATGGCTCTAGACCCCACCATATATCCACAGCCAGCAGAGAGAACATGTAGGCTGTGGCTTTGAAAAACTTTGTCAGTCAGGGTCCAAGTTACAAAGAGGCCACAGAACAAGTCAGAACTAGTGGCAGTCGTGTTGTCATGACCCCAAACGACACAAGAAAAAGAGAGACACCTTTAAGCCAAGCAGAGAGAAAACTCTTCCAGGACTAGGCTATGATGAAGTTCTGTCGTTAAAAACCCCAATCCGGCTCTGATATGCAGTGCACTGGAGAGCGCACCTTCTTTGCTAGCATTCCCGTGGGACTACAGGACTCCCAGTCCAGTAAATCCAGGGACTGGCATATCCTCTTACAGTATGACAGATGATCAAGAAAGGGCACCTATGGGGAGCATGGGTCCGTGGAAGGTCCCTGGACCTGAGCTGGTGGCAACATTAAAATGAAGGAAGGGCCAAGGAAGACGGGGCCCCAGGATCAGACCCCATGGAGCATGTGAGCCCCCAGAGGCAGATTTCAGGCAAGCTGCAGGGATCCCAGTGCTAATCAACCCTTCTGCCTTCGAGGTCTTGATCCTGCCTTGGAGTCACCTCTGTGTCCCCCCACTCTTCCCATCCAGGGGACTCCTGGCCACTCAACCTGCAGCAGCAGGATCCAGAGCCCAGCCTTCCAGGATTCATGATCCTTGAAAGGCCAGCAATCCCGTGGACATGCCCAGACAGCTCTGGTCCTGTCACCTGCAAGGAGAGCAGCACTTGGGGTCTTTTCACTAGGACCAGTCTGAGCTGCCCACAGTAGGCAAGGACCCAATGACCCCCACCTACTGCCTCTCTGCACAGAGCCTTTCATCACAGTGGGTGAACACGCTTTAATAAGCTGCAGAGGCTGTGTGTCATGTCTGTGGCTGGGCGACTCTGGACAGAAGCCCAGGCCATGGAGATGGACATCAAGGCAGCGCCTGGAGAGGGGTGCTAGTACTTGAGCAGCCAGCGCGGCTTGTAGGGGGTCAGTGATGTGAAGTACGACCACCACCATGGCTTGCTCCCAGTAGCTGGCTGCCTACGCGCCCTGGGGGGCTCGAAATCCAGAGGAGCAGGCTCTCCATGTGGATCCTGGGACCTCGGTAAAGCTCTTGAAGGTCCAGGAAGGAAGTTCTTGGGTCCTGTCCCCAGAGGCTGGAGGATGAAGTCCACACGACCAGCCCTCCTCATGCGCAAGGGAATGGTGACTCTCTTCATAACCTTGGAGTAGCCAGGGGCCTGAGCAATGACAATGTGGGAGCCCGGGGGAAGGAGTCTCCAATAGTCACCATCGGGGGCTTTGAAAAGAATAGACACAATCCTCAGAGGGCTTCCACCCCAAGCTGAGGCAGAAGCATGATAGCTGGGCTGAGGAGGTTGCATGTCAGATGGAGGTAAGCAGGCATTAGAAAGGGGTGGGAGGGGCGTTTGCCTCCCCCTAGAATGCCCTTCACCTGTCTGTTAAACCTCCTCTTCCAGGCAGGCTTCACCCTGTCCCCAGGCATTTAATTTGCAAGTCTACCCTCCGCCAGACAACAATACTGCCAAGGCCCATGTTATAGGAGTCTATTTTTAAATTGTTTTTGAGATTTTTTTTTCTTTTATTCTGTGCGGATGAGCCTTTTGCCCGCATCTCTGTGCTTGCACCACACGCACACTAAGAGGACATTGAATTCTATCTAACTGGGATTACGGATAGCTATGAATCGCCATATATGCTGGGAACTTACCCGGGGTCTCTGCAAGAGCCAGCTCTCCAGCACCGTAGACTATTGGGGGGGGGTGTCTGGTTTTGGTTTTGGTTTTGGTTTTTTAACTATGATTTTTAACCAGCCGAGAAAGGCCTGAGGACGGCCAGAGCCAATGTGAGACAAAACAAGCTTTTCAGAGTGTTGTGGGCTCAGTGTGGATTGTGCGGGGGGGGGCACAATCCACATGCTCATGTGTTTGAACAGCTGGTCCCTCATTAGTGCTGCCATTTTGGAAGGTTGTGGTAGCTTCTACTGCCATGCTTTCTCCACCAACGTGGGCTATGAGACAAAATGACCCCTTGCTTAGGTGGCCAGGTATTTGTCACAGCAGCAAGCGAAATAACTAAGTGTCCTGGACACACACGGTGGTCCCAGGGTAAACTGTAGGATCTGCCTGAACAGGATCCTGGAGGAAGGTCACCGCCACCTCTAAGAAGGCAGTGTAATTCTGGGAACCCAGCAGCCACGGCAGAGCCATTTCTTCCCAGGCAAACCCAGCAGGAGACACAGCACAGGGCGGACAGGGTCCTCACACGGCGCCATCCTCCCTCACCAAGCTGGCCGAGAATGGATGGAGAACCCGGTGGAAGGGGAAGCCTGCGCTGGCCTCGCCCACACGTGGGTGAAGGCTGTTGCTCACCTGTGGTGATGTCGTGGCGGATGCCTTTCACTAGAATCCGTGCGTTTTTGACTGGCTTTCCGTACTTGTCCATCACCACACCCTTGATGCCTCGGTGGACCTGGAGGCACAGAGAGAAGGTCCAGAGGTGATGCCTGTCTCCAGTGTCACCTTCACCAGTACCCCACCAGGTACCTCTGAGTTGGGTTCTGCTTGAATAATTGAGTAAGTCACTCTCTGGCCTTGTTTCTATTTGGGGTATCTCTGGCAATCTGTCTAGAACACTCTGGTCAGTTTTCTGACTGACACTGAAGCTCTGCCTAACGGTTTACTTTTCTTCCTGACCTCAGAAACTGAGGACAACCTTCAGTGTCTACCCTTAGGCATGTGAGCTCCTAGGCTAGGCATCCATGGTTCCCTCTGAGCAGAAGTTCTAGAAGGAAGCCTGGTGAGGACACAGACCAGACTCTCAGACTATGAGTCTGTCTTTGCACCAGATACCTAGCAGACATCTTCAGAGTGAAACCCATGATGGACAGCCACGGAGCTGGACCCACTTAGCCCTACTGTGAACTGGTCCTGCCAATTCCCAGCCACACCTCGTGTCTTCTGTACACAACGGCTCCTGCCCCAGCGCTTCCTGACTCCAGCAAACCATTTGCTTCTTTATTCTCAAGCTTCCTTAGCTACAGAACAGGTCTAAGTGGGGCCAAAGCTGCCAACAACATCTAGGGCTCACAGTGCCTCTGAGATCAGCAAAGGCAGGAACTCAATCGTCCCTGGAGTCCACATGGCTCAGAATCAACGGCTCTTGGCAGTTGCCGCACTCCCTCCTGACCCTCAGTGGCACTGAGAGAGGAAGAACATCAAGGGTTGAATGTTTGGGAGAGAAGGGCATGTAGAATGTGGGGCAAGCACAGGATGGGCATGCAACTCTCATGACATAAACAAGGGGCAGCTGGCTGGCCCTGGATGGGTGGCCACCGCCTGGATGCTCCTGAGCATGGATTGCTGTTCTGTGGCACTGAAACCAGAAACAATATCCCGCGGAGCAAGAGGAGGGGTTTGAAATGCAAAGCTGTTGGTTGTGGAAAACTGACGGTGAAGCTCCTGCCTTGCTCCTCCTCATCCACAGAATGGCACTGAATCCTACATGTGGCACCAGCTCAGCTGACATGGCTAAAGCTGCCCCTTGGGTCAGTACTCATTGCTAGCCTGCACTCCCACACACATGTATCCCCCTAGACCTCCCCCTCCACCTTTATCCTCTTAGAACGTTCTGGCCATCCGCACCAACTGGCTCCTGCCCCTACTTGTAGGCATGATCACTCCTCAGCCTCCAGGGTATCATTCCTGCTGACCCCATAGCCCAGCTTCTCTCTCCCTGCTGAGCTTTACTGAGCTGCCCCTCAAGGGAACAGGGCCTGCCCATTGGAGCCCCTCCCTCCATTTGGCTAGTCACCCATCTGCACTTCAACTGGGGTCCTCTCCTGCCACCCTGGGGCCTGGAGCTGTGCGGCAGGAAGAACCGGTTCTGCTCTTCCACCCCCACCCCTGGGCCTGCTCAGGATCACTATGAAAGTGACCTCAATTGGCCATGACAGACCTGATCCTTATCAGGACCCGTGCCCGCTTTCCTGGGGTCATCTGTCTAGAAGTAAGCCAAGTGCTGCCTGACTGGCCACCACTCTTCTTGCCATTAAATCTTCATACATTGAGACTTCACCTACAATATCCGCGGAGTGATCCCAGCCCCTCAAAGGCCCCTTCTAACTCATTTTCCCCAGTTGACCACCAAATGGCCTGGGCACCTAGCTCTGCCCCCAAGGAGAAGACTCACCCTGCCTAAATTCTGTGCTACCCGGGACTATGTTCTTCCCACTGGTGCTGCTCTAGCAAGGCTCGGCCTGTTCTTTTCTGGTGGGAGGTTCCTAATCCCTCTAGAAAGAGAAGGAGCCAAAGACAGGACTTGAGGACACAAAGTGTAGACCAGGCAGCTGCCATGCCCCATTGCACAGTCACTTCTTTTTCTCTGTTTCCCCCTCTGTCATGTGGCCCTGTGATCCTTCTCTCAAGCCCCATCACCTAGGGGTGGGGCTGCCTAGAACAGGGTCGTCTAAGGCTGGGCCCAATTTAGGGGTAAGGACCAACTGTGAAGCACTGTTATCTCCCTATAGTCCTCTGGGCCTCATCAGGATTTTATAGCACTCATGTGAGCTGTGCTGTGTAAAGCATTTGGCTCAGGTACCTACTTCCCCTGCCCCAGAAGACCCTAGCTTAAGGATCCAGCGGGGGTTTCTGAGAATGTATTTTCACCCACCCCCGTCACTGTCTGCCCACCTGTGTCCAGATGACTTCGACGCAGATAGGCAGTTACTCCCAGGCAGTCTACCTTCCCGCCTCGGGCCTCTGGCATGTGAACAAGTTGTATCCCAGAACGATCACGTCTGAGGCCCTCCCACACATAATGTCCCCTTTAGTCCTGCTGCCACAGTGCACTGCAGTCATGGCGAGCAACCCTGTAGATCTCAAGTGCCCCGCCGAGTCCCCTACTGAAGCCCCTCTGCTCAGAGACTACCCTCTTCCTGCCTGGTTTCTCTTCTCTCGGGATTCAGCTTGATTCACCTGCTGCCCCTTGGTCGCTGGTCAGACTCCATCCCAGACCGCCAGGCCCCTTGCTCCCTTTAACAATCATGCTTTGCCAGGTACGAGATTTTTACTCAAGGGGCATTTTCCTGGCATTTCCCCAGGGTGTGTGGGAGGGAGAGTGGTTGGGAGGCCCCATTCCTTAATGAATGGTCAGGGGTGTCACAAATAGACGCTTCCACAGAGCACCACACAGAGGCAGACTAAGGGTGGAGCTGAACCCCGTGGTGGGGGAAGAGGGTCTATGACGGCCACGGGGAGCTTCCTGTGGGCGGGACTCACCATCTCCAGGAAGTTCAGCAGGGGCTCCTTGTTGTGTTGCCACAGGCCGTAGAGCGCTTCCTCCGGTGGGAACTTCACACAGCCCAGCTCCACCGTGATCTCAAAGCAGTTGGTGTGTAGGTAGTTGAAGTCAGACATACCTGTGGGGTGAGAAGCTGGGTGTCAAGGGCAGAGAGCCTGGAGCAGGGCCAAGACTCCGGGACCAGCGCTGCTTTGTGCATAGAGGTGACTTACCCTGCCACAGTTCTCCCACGCACAGCCCCGAGGACAGGAGCAGAAGGCCTTGGCAAAGCCACAGAGGGAAACTCTGATTCCAGACAGGTTGGTAGCAGAGTCCATGGGATTAGAAGCTTGTTCTCCCAGAGAAGCCAGCCGGGGTACCACATGAGCCTCTGTGCCCCAGCTAGTGGGGCTGTAGCCCCAGAGTCTGGCAATGACCACAGCTTCCAGCTGCCCACAGTTCCGACAGCAGCCCAGGGAGACCTGATTCATTTCCGTTTCCCAGGAGAGTGAGTCAGGGGGACTAGAATGTCCTCTCCCTGCCCTCTGCTAAGGACTTTGGATTTCTGAGCCCTGCTGTTGCAGCGATCACAGCCCACGGTCCTCATGGCTGCCACTGTCCATCCGTGGGCCCATCTGCCCCACGGCCCTGCCAGCTGCTGGAAGGGAGCCCGCTGGCCTCTCCAGTTCAGCCCTTATAGGACTTCTGCAAGCCTCAACCATAGGACCTTATCTAGAAAACCAATCAAGTCTGGGAGGAAGAGAAGCTCTCATGCCCCAGAAGACGATGGTGGGTGCCAGGCCCTGGAAGCATGAAAGGGCCAAATAGTAGCTTTGAAATGCATGAGAAAGGTCGATCTCGGTCACATGAGTAAAACTGGTGGAAGACAGAGTTGCAAGGTGAGCCCCAGCCTTGCTAACCCAGGCCTCGTGGATCTGTCTCTTGCCCTCATCTGCGGAATGGTCCACGTGGGAAATATGCTGGGGTACAGCAGGAATCAGACGGAGGGAGCATGCCTGTGCATACGGGCACTCCAGGGCATGCAGAGCATCTGTGCCCCACAATGCACTTGTGGTGCCTTCACCCAGCACCCAGCACCCAGCAGGCAGTAAGGACTCAGAGGCCTGGTGAACGCTGACTTTGGGAAAACTTTCAAGTACGAGCATCCCCAAGATCTTACACGGTAAACATGTCCCAACCATTAGAACCTTTCACACAGAACCAAATAAATCCTCCTGACATGTTCTCCCTGACATGTCAGCTTCTCTGGGACTCTGCCACTGCACCTAGCAAGCCTGTCCAGTCCCAGCAAGGGCTCGCTCACAAGCGGGATCACCGAATGAGTGATTATAAAATAAACCTAGCAGTGGCTTCCAAAGTCACAGGACCGACTCACGCCAGTCCCGCCTCTCCAGGAAGACGGTGACTAAAATTCAAGCCAGACTCCGCCTGGAGTGCCAGGGCTCTGCTGAGGGATGCCCCGCCCACCCGCCTGCTCAGGCCGCACCTCCAGTGAAGCTGTACCAGTCTGCCCCGTTGATGATGCTCCCCCGCTTCAGGAAGTTGCCCCCACACCTGTTCTCCGACCTGTCCATCATCATGGGGTGGACATCAGCATAGGCTCTTGCCAACAGCTTGAACATCTGGAGATGAAGATGGAGAAGGAAGATGAGGGCTCTGCAGCCTTCCACCATCTATCTAAATTTGGGCTTGGCTCTGGGGTTAGGCTCAGTACCTGGACTGTCTGACCCTCTCCCACTCTTCTTTCTCATCCTTGCCTTGGGACCATCATCCCATGTTCCTCCATGGTCCTGCGGGTGGAGCCTGGAAGGAGGCTGTAGCCATCTTCTCCAAAATCCTGGGCACATGAGCCTCAGGCCTGGCTTGGAGCAAGAGTGTACAGAGGAGTGGCCTGCCTGCAGGCCTTGTGACACAAAGTGGCCAGAGCCAGGTGTGGTAGCATACACCTTTAATTCCAGAAACTGGGAGGCAGAGGCAGGCAGAACTCTGAGTTCAAGGCTAGCCTGATATATAGAGTAAATTCAAGAAAGCCAGGGTTACACAGAGAAACTGTGTTTCAAAAAACCAAAAAGAAAAAAAGAAGGAAGGAAGGAAGAAGCAAAGAAAGGAAAAAACGAAGAAAGATGGTTGCACAGCAGAGGCAGGCAGATCTTTGTGAGTTTGAGGACAGCTCAGCATACAGAGCGAGTTACAGGACAGCCAGGGCTACACAGAGAAAACCTGCCTTGAAAAACAGAAGGAAAAGAAAGAAAGAAAGAAAGAAAGAAAGAAAGAAAGAAAGAAAGAAAGAAAGAAAGAAAGAAAGGAAGGAAGGAAGGAAGGAAGGAAGGAAGGAAGGAAGGAAGGAAGGAAGAAAGAAGCCAGGTGCTGGGCTGCAGAGGCCCAGGAATGCAGGTCACTGAGCACAGCAACCCACCCTCTCAGCAGCTGCTTCTGTGCTGACTGCTAAGGCTGTGGCAAGTAGGAAGGGCTGAGAGATAAGAGCACGGCTTCCAAACTGGCTCTCTCTGGCAGGAGGAACACTGGCAAAGGCGTCCCTTGGGACACCCAGCCAGCTCCTTTCCTCACACACTCTCCCCACCTCTCCTGAAACTGTGGTTTCCACAGCGCCTGCCACTGGCTGCCGGCTGCAGTTATTGATTGAGGATTGATGCCTGGGGAGCAGGCTCATTTCTTCTGACTCTAGCGGGACCCATTGAGGTGAACCTCCCCGCTAAGGACATCCCCAGGCACAGAGGCTGAGAGGCTGGCCTGACATAGATGAGCTCCTGCTGCTCAGGGTGCACCTGCCCACTCAGGGGGTGTGCTTGCTCTGTGACAGGCCAAGATCTGAGACCCCACATTGAATGAGTGTGCAAATGAATGAGTGAGTGAATAAATGAATAAGTAAGTGAGTGAAGGATTGGGTGAGTGAATGAATGAATAAGTAAGTGAGTGACTGAATGAAGGATTGGGTGAGTGTAAGAGTGAGTGGATGAGTGAGCTGAAGAGCAGATGCAGGGCTGTGAAGCCAGAAGATACAGCTGTTGCTGGCACAGCCCTTGCAGCTTACAAATATGAGGGCACTGAGCCTCATCTGGCTGCAAAGAGGTCTCTCCCAGCCTGTGCCTGAAGCCTCCTTCCATACTTGGGGGTCTCCACCTCACCCTGGCCCTGTGCTCCACTAGGAGAAGCCAGGACCTAAGGGAAGCCCTCTCTAAGCCTAGGCCAGGCTGGGGTTCCTCCCCTGACACATGTGAACACGGGCACATACGTATGCTCCCAATAGCATGCAAACACAAATGTGAGTGAAAATTCATCCGTGTTCACACATGTCTATATACACTATGCCTTAACCTCTGGGACTCTTCATAGAGGCTGGCTGTCCTCTCATTGCTTGTTTTTTTTTTAATTTGTCTCCCTCCACAGACAGAGCAGGAATGAGCAGTCCCCTCTGTCATTGTGACTCAGGAACAGAAGGTGCCATGTAAAGCAGTTTAATGTACAAGTGTCCAGCAGAGGTTGGGGATAGCTGTGCCCCGGCCAGGTTGCTCAGAAGCAAGGGAGCCTGGTATCTGGACCTTGTCTATCCCGGATGGTCCCTCTCTCCATGTCCCTTCCCCTAAGCTTGTCTCAAAAACTGCTCTTGAGGGCAGACCAGGCTTTCTGCACCCATGTGACTCCCCAGGGGGCCTGGCTAAAGACCAAGGCTAGCTCAGACCTGCACAGGCCCCACCCGGGACAGGAGCTTGCAGCTTCCAACAATACAAGAGAGAATAAGGGACTAGTCCAGGCCTGGGGACATCAAGAACCGTTGAGCCTTGCCCTTCCTCTGCCAGCCTTCTCATCCATGCAAGGGAAGGAGCAGCTTCCTGTCTCCTTGCAAACAAACATAGGGCTGGGTGGGCACAGCAAGGTGGCTTTTAGGGCAAAAGTGCCTGAGAAATCAGGGACCTTACCCAGGGACCCCTGTGAGCAGCAGCAGGACCCTAACCCCTGCACCTAAAGCTGGGGACCAGGGAAGAGAATGCCGCTTAGAGCCCACAGGGCACCATGCATGTGGTAGCACTGCCCCCTGCTGGTGAGGTCTGGAACAACATGAGACACATCAGGGAGAGGGCAGAGCGCCTTCCTGAGGTTGGGGACACTGAAAAGGAAGCCTGCTCTCTGCTTGACAGGAAGGTGGGGGCAGCAAGCAAAGGGGCTCCTGAGGGTTCAACAACACCTATGGTCTCACAAGCTAGAACAGAAGCGACTGTGCTAGCAGAACACTTGCTCAGCCTCATTACCGTGTTCATCTCTCACCTTCTCATCTGGCGTGGGAGAAAACATCTTTTCCTCATGGGGGTGCTTGGAGAAGTCAAAGGGGTAGGACACCACCAGGTCGCCCCCGTGTAGGCTGGCTGAGAGGACGAAGGGAACGGCCTGTATCCACTTCATGATGGCCTTGGTCTCAGGGGCCACCTGCCGGGGAGGAAGGACTGCTGTCAGGATTCCGAAACGTCCATGATCTTCCCCCCCCAGACTCAACAGAACTCCTGTCCAGCCGCTACAGTTCCCTGCAGTCACCACAGAGTTCGTGATGGTCTTTCAGCCTGGAGTTTACTCTGTCCCTCCTGGTCAGGTCACCTCTCCAGGCAGCTGAGGAGAACCCTACTCCTGCAGCTCCTGACCGCCCATTTCCTGCACTGAGGCCCCACTAACCTTAGAAGTGGTTCTGACCTTAAACAGCTTATACTAGCTACAAAGGAGAGCTCCTGTCAAGCTCAGCTCACTCTTGAGGGAGAACTCAGGGATTCTGGGAAAGTGTCCGGGCCAGGATGCAGACCCATCTCATCTCCGCTGGAGACTGGGGTTGTCAATACTCTGTTCCCGGCCCAGCAAGGCACCAGCCTACCTTACAGACCAAATACTGAGGCTTACAGGGGTCAGTGCCCCAGGGAGGGACACCTGGTGGCCCTGGCTCAGGGAGTGGCCACACAGCTCCTACCTTACCCCACCAGTAGTACTGTGAGATGGGGAGATGGTCTGTGCGCACACCACGAGTGGAGGCCAGCCGGTAGTACTCCGAGGTGAGGTCAGGGAAGTTGCGGTTCAGATCCAGGTTCTGTGCGTTCTGCCTCCCACTGGTCCAGCCGTTATAGCCAGCACCCTGAACACAAGGGCTCAGCTAAGGATTGGCATCTCCCCCCACATCTTCCGCTCCACAGGCTTCAGCCAGACTGAGTTTCGAGCGGGACTATGGCTCCTGTGGCTTCATGTGATGAGTGCAGGGTGAATCACCTTTGCCCTCCCTCCCATCCCCCACACTTCCACACAGGCACCCAGTAGCAGTCCATGCCACTGGCCCCTTGCCTCTCTTGGCTCTTGCCCACGTCCCACTGTTCCTCCCTGTGAGATTTCCTCACCCCTCACCAGCACACTTTCTCCCTGAAACTCTTTTCTTTATCTTGAATGACTGACAAGTACTCTGCCATTGAACTACATCCTCAGCCCTGATCACCCATCAAGTAGAATGTCGCAGCACCGCTGCTTGCTCAGCCCTGGTCACCTCAGAGAGGTGATTGCAAACAGACCCCCAACAATGATGAGTGAAGTGAAAGGTTAAGGGTGTTGGAGGAAGCAGCCCATCTCCAGGCAGTGGGAGCTCCCACCTCTGCAGCGGCCACCTCATAGCCATCAGGGTTCATGGACGGCAGCAGGTGGATGCGGGTGGTGTTCAGCAGGCGCTGGATGCGGGGATTGCCTAGCAGGTACTCAGAACACAGGTACTGGGCCAGGTAGATGAGCATCTCCCGTCCTGCTACTTCGTTGCCATGGATGTTGCCAATGAGCTTCACCTCGGGCTCCACTGCGGGGAGAAAGTGTGACATGGGGTGTGGTCTCACAGACTGGGTTCAGCAAGGGTCCACTGGGTGTGCTGGGATCGATTCCTACTTGTTTGGACTCAGGAGTCTCTGGGCATAATGATGTATCTGGACACTGACTTCTTGAACTCATTTCATATGTTTAGCCACAATTGTTAGCGTAAGTAAAGGATGCTATCATGATAGATGATGCCATTGATTTGTGTGACTTCTATTGACATCCACTGTCCGTGTTTGTGCAACAAGTCAAGCACATCAGTGCTCAATCGGTAAAAGAGCTGGTCCTGGGACGGAGGATGAAGAGATGCACGAATGAACAGATGAGTAAATGGATACATAGACAAGTGGATGGGATGGATGGGATGGATGGATGGATGGATGGATGGATGGATGGATGGATGGATGGATGGATGGACTGATGGATGAACAAATGAAAACACACATAAATGGATAAATGAATGGGTGGTTGGATAGAAAAACAAATAAGTGAATGGACGGATGGATAGATGAACAGATGGATGGATGGATGGATGCATGGATGGATAGATGGATAGATAGATAGGCAAATGAATAAAACAATGAATGATGGCTAGAGGAAATGGTAGGTGTGGTGGATGTACAGATGGGTAAGTGGGTGAAAGGGTGGGTGATGGCTGTGTAGAGTAGGCCTGGCAGCCTTCTCCAGTGTGGTTGTGGGAAAGTCACCCCTCCTTGTTGAAGCTTACAATCTCCTACCCAACTGTTTCACCCAGCAGCCATCAGCTGTTGGTATAAATGTCCACACCCTTCAAACTCCACAACAGAGGTTATAAATGATAAGGGAATATCTCTGCAGGAGTGGAGTTAGGTTTGGTTTTGGTGGCCAGATGTGATCTGATGACCTCTGACCCCATGAGAGACAGGGCTTATGCTGTCCACACTGCCCAGACTGACAAGGTGAAAGCTGGGTGGGGGTGGACAGCCCAGCAGAGTCTGTGCCCACAGATACAGAGACTGCTGGGACTGGATGAAAGGATGGGACTCATTGATACCAGCATGCCTACAGGACAACTGGGCTGGAGGATGGAACCAAGGGAGGACTCAGATTTAGTGATGCTGTCAGTGCTGGGAGTAGGACCCTTTAGAGGCAACATGGCCACTTCACAGTTTAGAAGATTCTAGAGCTCCAGATACAGTCAGCATAGTGCCTCTTCTCCAGCTCAGAACCACTGGTAATTACCGTAACAAAGTTCCATTCCTAATTTGCACCACAGCAAGGAAGTCCCAAAGGACCTGAGACATCTAGCATTTTCCACAGCTCAGAAAAGGCGTCCACACCCAGTGTCACCAGACCTTGGTCTGGAAATGGAAAACCCACTGTGTCCACACACTAGGTTAGCAAAATATGCTCCACAGGAGAAAAAAAAATGTGCTTCATGGAAGGAAAGCAACCAGGACCCAGACCTGCACAGACCCAGGACTCAAGACTGCAGGGCAGCAGTGGTGGCGACAGCGACATATTTCACACTAAGGGTCTAAGGACCGAAGCTCTGGCACTGGCCACTGGCCCTGCCAGACCCAGGGTCCTCTCCAGGACCTTCCCTAGACCCTCCAGCCTCCAGCCTCTCAGGAACCTTGCACTCACCCTGAAGACAGAGTCTCCACACTGTCACCTGTTTAGGTGGCCTATTTCCTTGCTATTTCTCAGTCTCCTCAGACCAGTGTCTGTTTGGATGAGACCAACTCATTTCCATGGTCCCAAACTTTTTTTTGTTTTATTTTATTTTGTTTTGTTTTTTGTTTGTTTGTTTGTTTTGAAAAATCTCTTTTAAACAAATGTTTTTGAGACAAGGTCTGTATGTAGTCCTGGCTGTCCTGGAACTCACTCTGTAGACAAGGCTGGCCTGGAATTCACAGAGATCCTCATGCCTCTGCCTCCCAAGTGCAGGGATTAAAAGCATGTGCCACCGTGCCTGGCTTGCAGATATTCTTTTGAACACCGTCCTTGTGCTCTGTGGTCCCTTACAATCAGGTCCAGGTGGCCACGGGTAGGTAAGTGGATGGAGACACTAGATGGTCGCTCCCAGCTTGTCCACCCCAAGGCTAAGCGCATCCTGTTCCTGGGGGCAGAATCACACACGGGCCTCCCAGGGTCACTCACTCAGCTCGTGCTGGCCTGGGCGGCTTGAGAACTCGATGACAACCAGATCCTTGCCTTCGAAGCTGCGCCCGATGCTGTACGTCCTGGCCACCTGGGAACAGCGGGTCGCTGTCCTCTTCAGCACCCGGACCATCTGAGCGTAGGAGTGATGGGCGAAGCGAATGAAGGTGGGCGGCAGGCCTGAGGGCAGGGCCTCCTCAGCATCCAGCTCTCCTGGCGAAGGAGGCGGAACTGGGTCTGAGGTGTGCACCATAAGTGAGTAACTCGTGGCTCACCAGCCTGTCCCAGCATCCTCACCTCCAACCCCACTGCACTGCTACACAACTGGGGAGTGGAGATGACCCATAGGCATCCTGGATGGCATTGACAGTGACAGTACCCAGGAAATGCATATGGAACATGACTCTACTCACAGGGTGTAAGTGACCACAGGATGTGAGTGCCTGCCTGGGAGCATTCCAATGTGAAAAGCAATCTCAAGAGAAGGTGCATTTAGGAATCCTCGACTGCAGAAATCGCTGAGAGGCTGCCATCTGCCTCTAAGTCTTGGTTGTCTGTCTGTCATAATGGGGGCCCTGACAAACACAGCTCTGCATCCCTCTCTCCTTACTGGTGCCATGGCCTACGCTGTGTCAACACACCCATGAGCCAGTGCCATGGCCTATGTTGTGTCATGCTCACGAGCCAGGCAGCGTGGTTCAGAGTGGTTTCCCACAGTCTGCCGTGTGCTAGGATTGCTCCCAAATACTTCTGCAACAGGGAGAATGCCCACCAGGAAGGGGGGGCTGGGACACCTGTCACCACCACCCCATCTTCCCGTTCCTCTCCAGAGCAGAAGCCCAGTGGCTAGCAGCCCTGGAGACCCTCCCCTGGACAGCTTCAGAAACTTGAGGCAGGTCCCTGCAGGCCACCGGGTCCACAAAGAGTTAATGCCATTCTCCGAGTGTCCCATTTGCAGTTTTCTTTGTGCTCAAAATGACTTCTGAGGAGAAAGAGCAGGTGAAAGTAGCAATTTGGTGGTTTAAAAAAAATGCCCAAAATAACTCCTGGGCTCTCTTGGGACAACAGGGTCAGCCGGAGTGGGCTGACAGCCTTTTAGCTCACCAGCCTTGCTTACCGCCTCCATGCCTGAGCCCATTGTGGGCACAGCTCCTGATGACCAGCGTAGCGATTCCACCACCCACTGCATGTACTTGAGCCCAACCGCCTTCTCCAGGGGAGTACCAGGCTCCAGGACTAGGCTCAGCGTGTTGCATCTCCTGGCAGCCACTCCCACACCCTTAGCTAGGTCTGCACCCTCCCCAAAGCCTCTGTGTCTCAGTACACAGTAGGCACTCAATAAATAAAGATGCACACACCAGTCATTCACCAATGGCCGGCCAGGGTGACTTCAGTAGATGTACCTGTTCTGTCTGTTTCCCTGGGCCTCCATTTCCCAACTGCAGCAGAAGACTAAGGGCTTTCAAAGTAAGGCCACAGGATGCCAGGGCCCAACCAGGCCAGCCGCTGCCCTTCGCCGGCCGACACATGGGCCACATGGGACTCTTAAGCTCACGACAGTGAAATGAGATTAAAGCATGGCTAGTGACTCCTGTCTTGGACAGGACAGAAGGACTTGAGTCTGTCCCACAGGCAGCTCCATGGGCTGGGTTTGCATGGTGGGTGTGTGCAGATTCCCAGGGGACCCTCTTTCTTACCCCTGTGCACATAGCAGACTCAGGAAAGGTGCATGTGGGAACAGACAGGGCTGTGTTCAACTAACGCACTATGCCAAGCCGCCCTCCGGGACCTCCACACACCTCCTGAGGTGAGCGGCTCACCTTCATTCAGCACAGCCCACGCCTCCGCCACAGGTTGGCCCTGGAGAAAACCAAGCCCTCCCCGGGGCAGCCTGCATCACGCCTCCTGCTGTCCCAAAGAGTCTGCCTGAAGGGTGACTCCGACTCACATAGCCTGTGTCATCCTTCAGACTCAGCTTTGGCCAGCAGGTCTGAGATGTTTCCTGCCCAGCCCAGTGGCACAGACAATGCGATGCGGTTTCCTGAAGAAAGCTGTGGCTGGGCGCTTTGTCTACTATGCCCAGGCCCCTACTTGTTTGCTGGGCAAAGGCCTCTCCATGAGGAGGTTCCTTCACAGGCTTGGCTGGGCACTTGCCCCTTTTGATAAGCCGCCCTTCACCCCCAGTCTTCCCTCCGAGCCCATAGAGGTGGGAGCCTTTGAGATAGAGTTCCATATGAGATAACCCTTCATAGGACCCTACTGGTGCCCTTCTACAGAGAGCAAGGTCAGCACGAGGATGTGACTTCTCTCTGTTGCCTGCGCCGTCCCAGACCAATTGATCTGTTTGTCACACAGCACTAGCATACCCCTGACACCTGCCTGCCCACACAATCACCCCCAGAGCTAATGTGCAGTCTAAAGCACCCCAAAGTTTTGCCTTACCCCGGAGCTGTTCCAGAGGGTCGTAGCAGCCTTCCTCCTCTGGCGTGAAGTATTGGGCACAATCTAGGAAGTAGGGCCAGGCCATGTCGATGGCATCAAAGGCCGGCTGGCAGGCTTCTTGCAGGCCCTCGCAGACATGGCGGCAGGGCCTTTGAGTGTGGCCTCCCTCACATCGGGGGACCAGCACGGAGCACCCTAGCAGACGCAGGTCAGGGTTGCACTGACCCTCCAGGAGGAAGTGCAGCACGCCCAGCAGCATGTACTCAGGGCTGGCCTCCACAGCCTCCCGTGACCGGTGCTCCAGAGGTGTGGGGAAAGACGTGTAGTTATAGGCTGCGTCGGCGCATGTCCTGAGGTGCAGGTCCACACACGTGGCTGGAGAAGGAGAGTCAGCGGGTCACATAATGAACCATGCCCAAGTAGATACCACCTAGGACAAGGACCTGAAATGATGGTGCAACCAAGTCCGTGGGGAGAGACAAGAACAGGGCTACTGTGGAGGAAGCAGGGTCTATGGGAGACACAGCGAGGGGCTCTGAACTGATTGCATCCAGACATCTACCAGCAAATGGGCCAGGATGGCAAAGACACCAGCAGAATGGCGGCAGGCAGCCTGCCCTGCCTGGGGATACATGATGAGGCCGGGAGATTGGCAGAAGCAGGATTAAGCCTCAAGACAGCCCCAAAGGAGATAGGTCCATGGGAACACATCCCATGTGGAATATCCCATCCTCCAGAGACAAGGGTAAATCCCCCAGAAATGCCCCTGGCAGGCCTGACTCTGATTCTCCTCCTGATACAAGGACATTATAAGTACAGGCTAAGGGAGGCTGGCTCCTCTGATATTAGACTCTTTGTGCTGGACCAGCACGGATGGCTCCAACTGCCCTTCCTCCTGCAGCCACCACTTGCCAAGCAGGGCCTTCTAAACCTGTCCAGTGCAGATGGGAGCCCAGGAAGCTGCTGGGCACGAAGGTGGACCCCTCCTGCCAGTCTCTCTCTCTCTCTCTCTCTCTCTCTCTCTCTCTCTCTCTCTCTCTCTCTCTCTCCCACCTGTCACCTGCTCCTTCACCCCCATCAAAGACGTCATGTGACGCAGACCTAAGAACTTGCCACTTTCTCCCGTGTCACTGTGTGGAAGGACACAGCTGTCTGTGCTCAGCTTTCTGCTCAGGGCACTTCAGATATGTTGGGTTTTGTCTTATTTTCTGGCCTTTGAGGTTTTTAAAACCTCATTTATTTATAGGTGGTTCACACCACAGCGCAAGCATGGAAGTCAGAGAACAACTTGCAGAAGTCAGTTCTTTCCTTCTGCCGCATGGACCCCAGGGATTTAATTCAGATCCAGTCAGTCTTGGCAGCAGGCACCTCTGTCCACTGCTGAGCCATCTTGCCAGACAGCTTCTTGGTTTTCTAAGATAGCCCTCACTCTGTAGCCCAGACAGGCCTAGAACTTCTATGTAGCCCAAGTTGGCTCCAAGCTCATGATAATCCCCCTGCCTTAGCCTCCTAAAGGCTGAGGTGAAAGGCATGAGCCACCATGCTCAGCTACAGTTCTGGTTGTTCTGTGGGGGAAGTGCTCCCTGGTTTTGTAAATCTCCACATAGAACACACCAGAAGTGCACCATTGGCAGGAGAGAGGTTTGCCTGTTCCAGAGAAACAGCTGTGTCCTCACCCCTGTCCTGAAAGTTTTGGATCACAGCTCTCAAGTCACTAAGCAAGGTGCTCTACCCCTCCTCATTTCAGAAAGGATGAGACCAGGACCTAGGCAGGGTGGAAAAGAATGTGGCCAAGTTTAGAAGCCCATCTGGGCCTGCAGAAGCAGAAGCCAAAGATGGCCTCTGTGGTGGGGCCTGGATCATAAACTCAGCCTGTGCTTAACACATAGGTGGCCCTGGGCTCCATTCTTAGCATAACACCTCCCTGCAATGAAAGTAAAAGAATCTTCTAGCAAGAGACAAACACAGGGCTGGCCTTAGAGGGGCCCCTAGCATTGCCCCCTAGGCAGGCAGGACAGGCTGCCCTCTTGTTTAGTCTAACTGCGCTGGCTCTGCTGAGCCTGCCCTGCTACCCGTATCGGAAGCCAGCATCTCTGCTTTGACAGCATGTGAGTCAGGGGATTTTGAAGTTCCTACAAAGCAAAGCAGGGGTGGGTTGGTACCTACCATTGTGGGTAGAGGCCAGCCCCTGACATTTACCTGGGAAGAGAGACAACCCGAGTTAATATCTCCCCCTTCACAGCCTTTGCTGAGTACTCACCAGGGACCAGCCCTGTCCCATCCTCTGTCACCTGCATCCCACTGGTCTGCACTGCTGACCTCCGAGCTCAAAGCATCGGGGGCACCCGTCTCTCAGGTCAGGAACCAGAGTCTGACAAACCACAGGTCTTGCTTAAGAAAGTGGGTGTGCTGGCATTGGTCTGGCCCAGCCCAGAACTAAATTGGAGGTCTCTGTGGCCACATCCCCATGGGCAGCCTTGCATCAGCTCCCACAGTGTCCTGACCCATCAACCTCAAACTGTGCTCATGATTCCCCAACCACCATGCTCAGACTGAACACTATCCAAAGAGCCATCCAAGCAGATTCCCCAATCCCAAGAACACTGAAAGAATATGGGGTCTCAGTGATGTGTGAGTTTTAGAACCCCCTTCCAGAAAAAAAAAAACAACTCAGCACACAAAACTATCCTCCCAATGGTGGGGTCTCAGGGGCCTCCTGAGAGCCAGGTCTCATGGACTCCATAGAAAGATCCAGGAGGGGCCATAACACCCACTTGAAAACCAGCAGCTATTTTCAGCCACATGTCTGTTGGGCATCCTGTGCACAATGAAAAGGTGTCAAGGAGGAAAATTACATCAGATTTAAACTGGACTGGCCCTGGGGTAGAGTCAGGAAGGACTCTGATGGCTTGTGCCGGGAAGGGCCAGAATTGTGGTAGAATGACCATGACCAAAAGAGGAGTCTCTCAGGAGCAGGCGTGAATGCATGGTAAGAGAGATAAACCCCGCTAGCATAGGGGCCATTTCAAGTGTCTGTACTCTGTCCTGTTCAGATGGAACCTGGCAGTGACCAAGGAGCCTGGCAGAGGTACAGCACCCTTAGACTTCTTTCAAGATCTACAGTCATGCAGCAGGTGAATACAAGAGTGAACCACCTGTGCCCACCACCTATAGAGAAGGCATCCAAGGGCTCAGCCTCACTCTGGTTACTAGAACCCACTGTGCCCAGTGTACTTACTGTGAACCAGGCTGCCTCGGTTCTGATCCTATGCCCAGGCTCTCCTGAGACAGGCAGCATTGGAATCTCCATACCTCGGCCCGGAACTCACAGGGTAGCTCAGGTTTTTACTATCTTTGAGTTAGGGGTTGAATTTGGTGGTTTGAGACAAGGTCTCATGTAGCCCAGGTGGCTTTGTACCCTCCATGTAGCTGTAGATGATCTTGAACTCCCGACCGACCCTCCCACCTTCCTCACACATGCTGAGATTACAGGAGTGCACATTGTTGGGAAAACCTGTTGCATGCTGGGATTACAGGAGTGTACACCATGCCTGATTTCTACCCTCTCAACCGATGGGAAGAGACTCACCCAGACTCTTTATGGTGTGGATCTGGTATGGATCCAAGCCGCACCAAGACATACTCTCCTCCTCACGCTAATCATGCTGTAGAGAACCTTGACCATGAGCCAGTGCAGTAGGGAACAGAAAAGGGGCCCAGCCTCCAGTCTACATGGCTCTGGGTTCACCCAATCACACAGTGAAAGCCTGGATGTGGCTTTCTTTACTGTTGTTCTGTTTTTGGTTTTTTGTTTTAATTCAGGGCTTATAATAATCACCTTTAAGGTATATTATGAAAGACCTAGAAGATGACCCATGTTTAGTATCTAACAATAATCCAGCCCAAGGACAACATTCCACAGTTAATAATATCTGTCGTATTATTAATAATCGCTGTTTCTGCTTCAGGCCAAACTAACACAATGGGTGAAGTCTTGTGAATGTCCTTAGAAGGTAGCACCACTGGGAAGGACCACAGCTCTCACCCTGATATAAAAGACTACAGGTGCCCATCCCTAAAATCAACCCACTACAGTACAAGCAGGCAAAGGGGTGTGTGTAAGAAATAAGCTGAGCAAGCCATGGGAGCAATCCAGTAAGCAGCACTCCTCCGTGGCCTCTGCATCAGCTCCTGCCTCCAGCTTCCTGCTTGAGTTTCTGTCTCTTCAGGAGGGACAAGCCAAATAAGCCCCACGTTGCTCTTGGTCGTGGTGTGTATCACATCAATATAAAGCAAACTAGAACATACTCCAGTCATAACTTTATGTCAATGAGGAAATATTTAATATTTCAGATAAGTGAATTAAATTTTTTATTGTTTAAAATCGGTCTCATCTGTTTCTCTTTCCTTCTTAGCAATCCACATGCCTATATCAACCACAAGGTGGTAGCATTTCTTCAAGGCAGGGACAGAAGCTGCCCTCTGTCCCACCTTCCCTCTGCAACTGCCGGTCAAGCTCTTGGCTAGAGCCCCTCTAACAGAGAAGTCAGAATGTCCTGAGATAGAGCAGGACATCTGCCCCCAGTCACACAATAGAATAAAAGAGTCAGGCTGTGAACCCAAACTCAGGCTTAAGGAAGAACCAGAATTCTTCATCAATGAAAAGACCGGGGAGAGAGATGTATGCCAGGCATGCCCCAAGCCCTAGTCCATGGGAATGGGGTGAGGTGGGGGAGGGGGAGTGGAGTTGTGACCACCTTTAGATGTGAATCCTGGGCCGAAGATGCCAGGCTGACCCAGAAGTTTCCATGGTCCGAAAGCCCACTAACCGTCCATGCATGTTCCTATGGAGGGAGCCTGGACCCAAAGAAGGTATTCCCTCCTTCAAGAAATATTTCTGATGTGTTGTGATGGTGCTCAGTCCAGCCAGGGACAGAGCTCACCTATGCATCCTTCCCCAGTGAGGAAGTTAGTGTCTGTGAAGCTAACTGGTCTAGGAGGCAGTGCTCCTGGCTCTGGGCAAAAGCTTCCTGTGGTGGGGTCCCAGAGAAGCTTTGGATTCTATGTGTTTTCTGGGGTGCCGGGAGCTCAGAGAAAGGCCCTCCCAAGTTTTAGCAGTGCTAGGCAGGCATGCATTGCGCACAGCTCCACACATGCTCCCACACATACACACTTGCCCAACTGGCCTGCACTGGCCATTCTGCAGCAAGATGAATCAAGATCCAGGAGAGGCCGGGGGACCGGGGAGAAAATCCCAGGCTGAGGGCAAAGAAAAGGGGCATTGTGTTCCCAACATCTACCTGGCTAGAGCAGGCAGGCGCTCGGGTGACCACAAAGCCTAGTTCTTGAAATTCTCCATCTGATACGATGGGCTCTGAAGACCCTGGGAGCGCCATCTAGACTCAGGTGATTAACAAATAAAGACACCAAGAAGGCGAACTAGATATACCCCCACCCAAATAAAAGGGAGACGGGAGCCCGGCTTCTGGAAGAGACAGTGGCACCAGAGTGGAGTCCAGGACTCCAGACCCATCCGCAGGACCTTTAATTGAGGTCAGCGGGTGTCCCTGGTCCCTCCCTTCTCCCTGCCCTATCACTGCACCCTTTTCTCGGCCACTTCCAGAGACAAGTTATCCACATTGCAGCCAGGAGTTTCGAAGAAAGGGTCAAGAGCCTCCTGTGGCCAGCACCTCTCCATTCCTGGAAGATCCAGGGACTCAGACTGCCTTGTCAGGCAGTCCCCGCACCTGCTCGCTCTGACCCACTGGTGGACACCCCACCCCTCCAGGCCAGGTGCCTGCTCTGGACTGGCTGATGCGGTGCCCCTCCCAGCTCTGTTGTCTCCCTGGGGTCTGTAGCTCAGCTGCCGAGAAAATCCAGTGCCCCAGCAAAAGCTCTCAATACTGACTAAGGGTCACAAGGTGGTACCCTAGGGACAGTCTACCCAGGCGGTAGTTCTGCTACCCACAGGGAGAGAAAGGATCCCAGGTGGATGAAGGGAGGGGTGTTTAAATCTACCCGGGGAAGTAGCTGGGACCCTACCGGAGGGATCGGGACCAGGTGAGCAGCTGAGGTGCGCGGCAGAGGCCAGCGTGGCTAGCGCGCTCAGCGCGGCCAGGAGCAGCGGCGTTGGAGGCATGGTGGGCACGGATGCGCGGAAGGGTGCAGTGATGTGGCACTCGGGGCGCGCGAGTGGCGCTGCTGGGCCGGGCGACGGGGCGGGGGAGGGGGGAGTGGCGGGGAGGGGAGCCGGAGCAGGAGTCGGGTTACAACCCGCAGGGCCAGACACTGGAGAAGGGATGCGGAGGAGGAGGAAAGGCAGATAAAAGCCAACCTGCCTCCTACCCCTCCTAGAGTCCCGCCTCCTCCAGAAAGCGATTTGCCCTCTTGTGGGAGGCTCTGGGGAACTGATCATCGAATCTCTGCTGATTTGGCCTAAAAACCTTGATTTGTGGGCGGATGGAGACAGCACCATAAGTGGAGATGGGTCTTGGCCCAGAGCTGACCCCAGCTGGAAGTGAGCCAGCCCTTGGTCAGAGCTGGCCAAATGAGGCCAGGCCTCTCAAACTAGTCTTAAGTGTGGCTTCTTTCCCAGGGAAGCTGCCGGAGGTGCAAATGCACGGTAGGACCATGGCACCCCCTGCCGGGATGCTGGCACTGTTCTCATCCACTGTGTTGGGCTGTGTTCCAGATAACTTCCGTCACTTGCAGGGCCCAGTAGGAACCTAGCTCACAGGATCCTCCTGAAGGATTGTGCATCTACCCCTAGAAGGTAACCTAAGGCAATGTCATGAGGTGGGGAGGCAGCCCACTGATGACCAAACTCTAGGTTATATCTGGAGGAATGGGAGCATCCTTCCTAATACACCTAGCCCTCCGACCCCATCTCTCACGCCACCTCTACCCCTCCACCCTTGCCTTCCCTACTTGCAGCTTTCCAGGGCTGTCAGCACCCAAGTAAGAAAAGATGGCCTGGAGCCCTGTGTGCTCTCCTTCTGGGCCGAACCGCTTGGTGCAGGACAGACCCTGACACAGCTGTATAGCTGTATGCATATCTGCCTGCCAGTCTACTCACTGCCCCTTTGCCAGCCCCACAGCCCAACAGCTGCAGTCCAGTCGGTGTACACCTGTCACAAGCTTGGGGACAGCAAGCTGGAGTATTTGGCCCAGATGACTTTTAGGAGGCATATGCCTTCATGGGCATCATTTATCAACTGTCTTGGATAGCTGGAGGCTGTGGACAAGCCAGTTAACCTTTTGTGAGAGGTACAGTCTCTTCGAAGCAGGCAGGCCATGCCCAGGGAGCACAGGCCACTTCCACAGCTTTTTAAGTCAGAGCTCTGAAGGCAGCAGGGGACCGCCAACCTGGGCTCGGTCTTTCCCTTCCAATGGCACTGGGGTGTGCCCACCAGCCTTCTGAGCTCCAATCTCTCACCTTCCCTCTGGATGCTCCCCACTCAGCAACTCATCTCTGAGTCTGGCTGGAAGCTTGTGCAGGCTGAAGGTTGTGGGAACTGTGAGTCTGCCGCTGTCCCTTCTGTCAGCAAGCTTGACTCTCGTGCACACAAAGCATGCAGCTACAGGAGCCGGTTGTGCAGCCCTCAGCAGGGGCTTGTTCTCCGTCCTCAGCAGTGCATAGAAACCCACACAGATCAGAGTCCACAGCCCTTCAGACTTGAAGAAAGAGGCTCCAGCTACCGTCTTCAGACCTTAGGCATCCTGGGGCCAGGCTGTTCCCTCTAATCCAACCTCGCCTCCTTAGCTGAGACAATACAACCCTCCACTAGGCCTTTCTTCGTGAGGAAGTCACAGATGAGGTTACCCCCTCCCAATGGAAAAGAGCCTCTACACCCTCTATCTGCCAGAGGCCCTAGACCAGAGGACCTAAAACAGAGGCCCCAGGACACAAAGCAGCCTTGGCACCACCAGGATTGAGCCCAAACAACACACCTAACTGGAAACAGCTTTATGAAGTTTTTGTAATTACAGATAATCACCAACCAAGGTACTTGCCACTTGCCTTGGCAGTAGGTGGGGAGTCTCTGCTGTAGGCCTCAGGTGCTATCTGATGACATTATTAGCCCATGGTTGGTGAAAGCTAGTGGTCTCTAAATACATTATAGAGGGTTTCACTGGTAGTCACAGGGTTGCTAGCAAGGGAGCTAAAGATAGCCCAAGATAATTTACTGTAAACCTGCAACAGTCCAACTCTCCAAAATCAGTTAACTTTTAACCAGTAAAACATGTTAACCTTTAACCTTTAGCCTTTAACATGATGTAGATTTAGCTTCTTTCCCCCTGGCAACTTCATCAGGCAAAGCAAAAGGGCTTTCGGGCTGGGTAATAGAGTTGGGACAGCACCAGAAGCCAATGATTTCCAGATCAGCCTATATTAACTGAGTATTCTTGGAGGCTGTGGCCATCCATGGAAACCTCAGATGAGGCCCAAGAAGGGCTGGAGTGAGGCATACCAGGAGACAGAGTAAGGTATGCTTGATACAGCCTCTGATAGCACTAGAGACTTGGAGACAGGAAGCGTAGTCTCAGAAGGCAGAGACAGTCTGCACAGGAAGTCTGCTCCTCAGTCCTGCCCCTAACAGGAAGATTCAGTGACAATGCCTGACCCCTCCCCCCCCAATAACTGAGCAAGGAGTCCTATGAGGCCCATGGGGCTCTGCTTCTTGCTGTCAGCAGTGACAGGAGGGAGACACAGCTCTGCACTGTTGCCCTCAGCAGAGAGAGGAGTGTTTCCTTGATCTTTTAGGGACCCCATTCAGGTAAACTGTAGGTATGACACAGCAAACACTTTCAGGATGAGCAAATATGAGGCAATCTGAGGTTTATTAATAGTGGGAAGGCTAGAGAGGTGGCTCAGAACTGAAAAGGACTGGCTCTTCTTGCAGAGGACGCGGGATTGGTTCCCAGCATCCGCATGGTGGCTCATAGCCCTCTGTGACTCCAGTTGTAGGGGTTAGGTCTCAGAGATCCCATAGGTTCCCTTGTCATTCTGCCCTGTCTCACTGCCACACACGGAAGTCTCTGACCTTTCCAGCCTTTCTGGGCCAGAACAACTGATGGGAGCCGGACTGTCCAGCACAGACTCACAGCAGGGCCGGGGCCATGTGGCCTGGAAGGCAGCAGAAAAGGAGGGACCCTCTGAATGAACACTGCTATGCCAAACTATAAGAATTGTCTGTTTGGTATTTTTTTGGATTGGTTTTTTTTTTTTCACTTTTTTTTTTTTTTGCTTGTTTGTTTTTGTCAAGCTAGAGTTACTTGAAAAAGAACCACAACTGAGAAAGATTGGCCTGCAAGCAAGCATGTGAGACCTTTTCTTGATTTATGTGCAAGGACTAGCTCACAGTGGTTGGTGTGATCCCAGAACATGGAATATATAAGAAAGCCGACTGAGCAAGCCATGAGGAGCAAGCCAGTAAGCAGCACTCCTCCATGGCCTTTGCCTCAGTTCCTGCCTCCAGGTTCCTGCCTTGAGTTCTCGCCCAGGCTCCCCTCAGTGATAGACTTAGAAGTTGTAAGATGAAGTAAACCCTTCTTTTCCCAACTTACTTTTGAACATGGCGTCTCAGCAACAGAAACCCTAAGATATCTTTTGATGATGTCAGTGATCGACAGTGATATGAAAGGGTAAGTGAAATAAACCCTTTTCTTCCTCAAGCTGTTTTTGATCATGGTATTTATCACAATAGAAACCCTGACTGAAACAAATGTTCACGTAAAGGGGTGTTCAAGTAAACAGAAGAGTCAGCCCCAGAGAAGGCCTTGTTGGGTTCTGTATGAGGATCATAAAGGCCTGTGATCTGTGAGCTTTGCTCCGTGGCCCAAAGCCTGGTGACTGCTGATTGTGAAGCGTGCAGAAGGATCCCAATGGAAGAGGAACTCCTGACACATTCATTAGGGAGCCCCATGGGAGGGACATGTCCCCTCCCAGACATGCAACACATCAGTGTCCTAAGGAGACAATGTGATCCTGAACTCAACAGCCCCAAGAGAACCCTACACACAGAAGCCTTGGGCCTGGCTGTGAGGTAGATGGGGGATGAGCCCCATGACACCTTCCTCCTAAGCCACATCAATCAGCCTTTGCAGGCTGAGGCCCATCAGCTTTCCCAGGAGCCACCTGTGCTGCATAGCTTTCTGCTGTGGCCAGATGTGAGGGAAACCACCAAGAGGCCTGGCTGCTGCATGCACCTGGTCACAGGTGAGAACCCCAAGAGTCCTACATGGAGAATACAGAGCTATGTGGCCTTTGTGGTTGTGAGGCAACAGCACAAGCCAGCACTTCACACAGGCTTATCTCCAACCCCTTCAGGCCTGGCCTAAAAGGTGTGTAGGCCAAGGGCCACAGGGAAAGGGACCGGGGAGCAAAGATAGTGCCCCCATAAGCATGGCTTTTCTCTGCCCTCTTCCTACGGTCTCCTCAATGCATGCCTGGAGATGTGACCTTGGAGGCATGGCTATCCTCAGGTTGCCTGATTGACCCTGGAAGCCTAATGCCTTGCAAAGGACCAAGCGCTTGATCACACAGACTATGGGTCTGACTGAACTGACATGCTCCCAGACCCACCATTCTGGACAGGGAAGTTCATCATTTATGTGACTGGATGTCATGACAGTTTCATCCTGTGACAGGATACAAGACAATGTCCCTGCCTCCTCAGACATGAAAAAGGTTCTGTGAATGTCAGCTTCCCTCCAGATCCTTGGCTGGGAGACCCTTCAGGCTTCTGCTGCCCTGAGGGCTCCCAGAACAGGATCTTACCAGGTCACAAAGCAAATGATGAAGTAGATGATGAAGGGCTCAATAGAGGTGATAATCTTCCAGCTGCTGATTGGTGATATCACTTCCGTTCACTTCCAGGCACATCACAGCTGTAAAACTGTATGAGCAGGGGTCAGTCAGAGTGATCGGAGGGAACTTGGTGGAGCCTGAGCTTGGAGCACAGAAACAGTGAGATGAGAGGTTAGAAAATATAGCCAAACTGAGTCTAAGGACGGCAGAGGCCAGGATGGGAGGAAGCATGGTGGAAAGGAAGCACAAATTCTCTTCTTGTTAAGGTGCAACACAGAGAAAGCCAGCTCCCCATCTCCATGCTGCACAGCCCTCTCCCTGCCCTCTTTCACCACGCTGGCCTACTCCTCTAGGATTCACCTCTAACTCCTCACACCAAGGGAGGCAACTGGGAACAACAGTGACACCTGCTGGAGAATCCATCAACTAGGGCATGCCAAGTGGTGAGCAAATCTTCCCACACAGACCCTCCCACAGCTTGCAACCTCAGGATGGCAGTGCCAGTGGGTAGCAACAATGGGTGCTCATATCCATACCTACACATACCAGGAAAGGGGTATCTGACTGCCTAAGACACCACCACCACTACCAAAGGACTCCTGCTCACCCAGACCTCTGCTCCTGCTAAAGCTCCTGCATCCCACACCCCAAGAGGCAATACAGATGCTGAGAAGCACTCGCCCTTGAGTATATGGTTTCAAGCAGAGATCAGGAAAAAGTCAGCATGGAAATTTGGAGTTGCTGAATGACTGGAGTATAGAGACACTTACAAAACAATACCCACCGACTCTTGCACACTGGCTACCAAGAAGGCTCAAGCAGGCCACATGCTATCTTGGGTGCTGGTCCACGAGTAGTATCAGCAGTGACTGTCACTTCACAGTGACAACACTGATGTGCCTGGAAGTGTCCATGCTCCTCTTATCACACCTTGAGTGTCATAAAGGAGAGCATGGCCTGTGGTGACACAAATCAGGTGACAATAAGCACAGCAGTGAGGGTGGCAAAAGCTCAGGGCTTGGCTCCAACAGCATGCACAGCATGCAGGTCAGGAGTGGAGTAGCGGGGACTGCAAATGGCAGAGACTGTCCCCAGGCACAGTCCAGCAATACACGACCACCAGCACAGTGAGAAATCCAGTCAGCTCACAGTGCTCCGCATGGCGTTGGATGCTAGTCAAGTGTCCAGAGAACCAATGCTCAGCAGGCAGGGCAGCCAATGAACACAGCATCCCAGTACTGTGAAGGGAATGTCCAACGCAGCCATCAACAAGTGGCCCAAAGGCAGCATCTCCTGAAGCTCAGCGCCGTGGACCCAGCAGAGGAGCACTAGTGCCTTAGACAGCAGCAACACCACCAGCACCAGCTTGCCAGGAACTCTGCACTGTCACCTGATAGCGGGTCTGTGCTCCTGGTCCAGGAGCTGTCCACAGACAGCCCTGCAGGGGAGAGGACACTGCAGCTTCCCATAGATTCAGTTCCTGGCAGAGTCCAGAAGAGCTCAAGCAAGGCAAGTGTGGAGCCTAGGAGCCCAGACAGGGTGTTCCACACACTGTGTGGTGTTGGGTAACTGGCAGTGTGGGGAACAGCCACAGGTAGTGGTGCTGTCCTGGGTGCTGAATGTGGTTGCCCATCCCCTTGCCCAAGGCACTATCCCAAAATACAAGCTAGTGGATGGACAATGGGAACAGCTGCAGGAAAGCCTCTCTGCGGCCACCTGCCTTTTGACTCCTCGGACAATCAGGGAAAAGAACTCTGTATTTGACTGTCGATCAGGCAGCTCCCCTGAAGTAGTCATGCCTTACGCTTACTGGAGTCTGAACTATATGCGTTTGAGCTGTAAGCTGGTAGGGCTAGCGGTTTGACTCATTGCTTTTTTATTCTCATTCCACACCTTGTCTTGCATCAGCTGGCACCAAACTTCAGTGACCCAGTGGTTAGTGGCCCAGTGGTTGGAGAGAGCATGAAGGGAGAGGTTTGGGAGGGCCATTCTCAAAGGGATACCACATGGGAACAGCCTCAAGACACAGAGCCCGTTAACGCATGGCACTTGATGCCCTTGATTTGTGGGAGAGTGTGTCTCCCTCCACCCCGCTGTCCTCTCTCTGTTTCTAACCACAGTCATTGGTGGCACTCTTCCAACTCCTGGTTGCCAAGTGACAGGAACAGACTAAGATGAAGGCACCTGGAAGCCGCTGGTTGCAGAGATCTTCTTGATGCTTCTTGGCATCTCCTCCCTTGTGTGGCTCATGGGAGTCTGGCCTGCAAGCCCTTGCCTGCCTTTTTCTTCCTTTGGGAAAGAGGGGCTCAATTTGGAGGAGGAACACACTTGTGCCCCTGCTTGAGGGCTGGGCAGAAGACAGATGGCCCTGTAGAATGACAGGCTGGACTATCTGATCTCCTCCCCATCCCTGGTTGTGTGGCTTTGAACATATTGGTATCTTGAGGGTGGAGATACAGAGAGTCCAAGGTGGCATCTGATCCATCCCAGTCTCCACAAAACAAGACATTATCGAAGGAGATGACTTAGACTGTGAGGGGTCAGAGGAGGTAATGAAATAAGAAAGGGGGTGGATGGAACAGATCTCCAGGCTGTGGGCTAAGGCCCTAGCATGCTCCAGCTATGAGACAGGAGCTGGATCAGGTCCCAGGAGCCACGGGGTGTTAAAAGGGTCTGACAGGGCTAGCAAGGGTGGTATATGGGTCTTGATATAGTGTGTCGTCTATCTTCAGAGGTAGCCAATGTACAGGAAGCTCAGACTCCAGGTGACACACCCTGGTGGCCTCTGCAGTAGGAAGCTGGGGGAGATCTAGACACCTCAGCTGGGTGAGAGACACTGGATGGGGGACCCTGGCATTGACTCTTCCACCAGGGGCTGCTGGTAGAGGGTGATGGTGAGGCCTATCTGGAGATGGTGCTGGAAGCTTCTAACTCTTTTCTGCTCACTGTGCAGGCTTTGCATTTCTGAGCTTCACTGTCTTCTATCAGATCGGAGTTTCTCAACCCATGGGTCATGATTCCTTTTAGGATTTTTGACGACCTTTTCACAGGGGTCTCCTGAGACCATCAGAAAACATAAATGCTTACATTATGATTCATAACAGTAGCAAAATGTCGGTTATGAAATAGCAATGAAAATAATTTTGCCAGGCAGTGGTGCATGCCTTTAATCCCAGCACTTGGGAGGCAGAGGCAGGAGGATCTCTGAGTTTGAGGCCAGCATGGTCTACAGAGTGAGTTCCAGGACAGCCAAGGCTATAAAAGAGAAACCCAGTCTCAAAAAATGAAAATAATAATAATAATTTTATGGTTCAGACCTAGTCACACATCCTAAAGGGCTCTTCAAAGGAGTGCAGCTGCCTATCCCCTGCAGAGGCCAGGATGGAGGGAAGGTCCACCATATACCCTTTGTTGGATGCTACCAAGATGGCTGCCTTGATGGTGGCTTGGGATTATACAGCAGAACCTGAGCACAGATGGAAATGGTGACATAAGCTGACCTCATGCTCCTGGTAACTGTGTCAGTAAGCAAGTCTGTTTCGATGGAAATGAGTTCATGGAGGGAGCAGAAATGGAGTGGGCAGCCCCCTTCTTCACTGTCCCTCCACACTGTCCTGCTACTTCCTTCCATCTGGGCATAGCTGTTTGGAGAAAGACTCCACAGAGTATGACTCTAAAGAAAGAAAATAGCACAGTTGGTAGGAGGGGCTTTCTTAGACCCTCTCCTAGCGTACTTCCCTGGTACCTAATGAGGTACCAGGACATAGAGCTGCCTCAGAACACACTGGCTGCTGCCCCCTTTCTGAATTCCTGCACCTGCAGCAATCAAGGACTGAGGATTCTGGCTTGACTGGCCCTAAGCCCATCACTAAACAGCCTGAGGTGATCTTGAGTACCTGCAATATCTATGTCCCTGCCCTTCCCCGAGGTTCGCCAATATGGTCTGACCTCTAGGCCAGGCCTGGCTCTGCCCATTGCTTGAGTGGGCTGCCCTCTGGTGCCCTGTGAACCTTCACTGGTACCGCACCCAGTACAGATGACCAGGGCTCTGTGGCCAGGGTGATTCTCAGTGCCCTCATCTCTGAAAGAAAATGGCCCACAGACCACCCTGCCCAGCCTCTGTCCAGGATGCCAGGGACCTGTCAGATGCTGCACTTGCCCAGAGAATTCTCATCCCTGCCCTTCAGCTTGGCAGTGGTCAGAACCTGGGCTGGACTGCAGCATTCTCCAAGCTGAGAAGCTCATGGCCAACCTCAGCCAGTGCCCACTAGGTCAGCTCCATCCTTTCAGGTCAAAGTCTGGGTGGGACGCCGCCAGCTCCATGCTCAGGACTCTAGGTCAGGGAGGGCTAGCTGTGGTCTGGGACTCTTCCAGGTTCCCAGGGCTATGCACAGGATTTCTCAAGCGTGCACAGGATTTGGGTTCTCAAGCTTGTTGCTCAGAGCTCGCCCTCAGCAACAAAAGCCCTTTCCAAATCCTGGCCACGGGCCTCCTACATCCTCCAAGATGTGCACAGAGAACAGCCCTCAGGCACATCTCTGTTGGGGTAGGAGACTGGGTTCTTTGCTGGCTTGACAGATTAGGCCAGGCCCACTCAGGATGGACCCTCACCATTCGTATAGTTAGGATTAGCATAGATCGTGTTCTGGATGGAGGAGATTCCCACCAGATTGTGGGTTCCATCCACAGTCCGAGGGAGTTGGTAATTCCAGACACATACCAGGGAACAGAATTTTGAGACCATCGAGGAATTCTCCCAGCTATGATATATATCTCCTTAGCACCACTCTGAATCCTTGTCAGGTGCCTTCCAAAACACTTAGCATATTGGCTGTGGAACCTGTCTGGGTTTTCTGCCACGTGGTCATGACTTGCAGGGCTGTGGCCAGGTCTCTTGAGTCTTCCGTGGCTGGTCCTGGGCCTCTGGTACCCAGCTATTGCACAGCTTCCCACATGGTTTCATCCTGCCAAGATACCAGCTGCTGCCAGTACTGAGCCTGCCCAAGCCTGCCAATGCCCCAGAGTGTTGTCCCAGGGAACCAAGGAGAAGACTTGCCCTGACCCTCACTTTCCACCATCTGCAGTCCATGGTCATAACGGCTGATGGCCAGCCTGGAACCCCCTCCCACCTCAGGAGCTGGATGTTCTTCCAGGGGAGGCAGGGCAGCAGCCAGCACAGGAAGCAGTCATTCTGGAGACTCAGTCATGCTGGGCACATGGGCATGCCACATGGGCATCCTGGCCCAGACTCCAGGTAGTGGTTCAATCTGCGCCCAAGCTCCACACCCCTGCTCTGCAGCCCAGAGTTAGACCACACCCAGCTCCGTAGTCCTGTTTCGAAAAGACTAGGGCTCACCACTCTATTTACAGACAGGAAAACTGAGTCTCACCCATGTGATCTCACATGCATTTTCTCATGTGGGCACCCAGAGGAAAAGGGGTTCTACCCCCCTACCACCACGCTTGCTTGCTTGTTTTTTTAGAGCATGTGACGTGAACGGGCTTTATGTTTGTGTGTATAGATGCACATGTGTGTGCATTGCTGGTGGAGGCCAGAGACAACCTCAGGACTCATTCTGCAGGAGCCAAGGACCTTATTCTTTTGAGACAGGGGCTCATTGGTCTGGAATTTTCCAAGAGAACTAGGCTAACTGAGCAGTGAACCCCAGAGGTCAGCCTGTCTCTGGATCCTAAGGGGGTAACAGGCACATGCTACAATACCCCACCTAGTTCTATCTACAAGGTAGACGGAAAGAACCAACTTCTTCAAGTTGTCCTCTGACCTTCACAATGCATGTTATGGCACATACACCACACACACACACACACACACACAATTGATAGATGAGTGAATACTTTTTAAAAGAGACATTTTAAACCTAAGTTTTTGGTACAGGTGTTAACGGAAGGAAAGAGAGGGAGCCTGAGCATTAGCTTCACTCGGGCCAGTCCTGTCCAAGCAGCTCAGCATTAGCCATGTACACTATTTTGGTGGCCTTCAAGTTACCACTCAGAGTTGCCAAGAGACATCTTTCTTTTCCTTTTTTCTTCTTCTTGACAAGTGGTTCTGGGGCTGTCTTAGAGGGACCTGTAATCTGATAGGATGACAGCATGAGCCACCACAGCCCATGAAGGGGCTCCGGACTCATCTTTCCTGTAAATGGGGTTACTGGTGTGATTCCTAGACAAGGCAGCTGGGACAGAGCAAGGCCACACAGCTCAGGCTGTAAGCCTGGCCCGTCACTGTTTTACATTCTTATAAAACAGACACCGTCCCTGTGTCGGCAGCTCGCACAGCAGTTTCTGCTGCTGCTGCCGCCGCCTGTCTTGATGCTTAACCACTGATAGATTTTAGCGCGACTCAGGGATGAGGGGCACCACCCATCTTTCTCTTGACCTCTAATTTCCCATGTCCTTCTGTCTGCTCCACTCACCCTGCTGAGCTCTACCCACCATCAGGAGCCAAGACAGAAAGACTGGTGGCCGCTGAGAACACTTTTGGTGGGCCTGTGAGATGGCTCAGTGTTTGCTGCCAAGCTTGATGACGTGAGTTCGATCCCTGGGACTCACAGTAGGAGAGAAGTAAATCTTGCAAGCTGTCCTCTGACTTCCACACACATACTGTGGCACTTACGCACACATCTGTGTATGGCGGGACTCACACGAATACACAAGCAAATGTTTAAATAAAATAAAATGCCTTTGGTAAGACTGTGATGTGGCCCAGAAGTAGGAGACATATACACGGCCACAGTGACATCACCAGCAGTTTCTCTGCTTCTGTGGTGTGGAAGTGAGGAAACATCCACGAGGAACAGAATCTGGAGTTCAGGGGTTTCGTGAAGCAGAGAGCTTCCCCAAGATTGTACTGGTCACAAAGACACAGATGAATGAACTCACCCCCAACTGCCTAAAGAGACTGGTGGGACAGCTCTGCCCGGCACACGGTTCTTGGAAGCTGGAGGAGGCACGAGGCCAGGCGGCCCAAGGGCTTCAGCCACCTCCACCGGTGCTCTCCATGGGGCGCTCTGCATCCCTGACCTGCCACCTGATTTGCAGCATCTGGATTCTGAAGACTGCCCCGTTGCCTTTCATCCTGAGCCCTGTAGGAAGTCAGTTCAGACTAGCCATCTCAGAGACTTCCAGCTGCTGGCTCAGAAGGCTAAATCCACATTCCTCACACTGGAATGTTTTGGATTCCACCAGGCACCCTTGAACTTCACAGAAAATAACTCCCTACCCAGCAAATTCTTGAGCCTCCTTTGAAATGCATCTTTCCCACTATCCTGAGTGTTCTCTGCACAGGAGGGCCTTTGGGCTGTGTCCCTGAGGTTGGCTCTCTACCTCTGCTCCAGGGACCCTGGAAGTGAGGAAAGGCTCCATGTGGAAGGACCCTAAACTGTGTTATCACCTAGATAACCTAGAGATATCCCTCAGAACCTCCATCCCAGCAGGCTGGCCTGGGTCAATGCCCTCCTCACCCCTGCTACCTACATCCCATCTCCACACCTACCTCTGGCCCTCTCTGTGGGACTAACACATTTTCTCTAAGCAAAGCAAGTGAACTTGAGACTGTTTCTCAGTGCAGGGCTCCACCGCTGGAAGCAGGGGCTGGCAAGCTAAAGCCACATGTGACTTTGCAAGTAAAGTTTCCTTAGAACACAGGCATGCTCATTTGTTGTGGTTCCCCACAAAGATGTGTGCAAGAGTTGCAACAGGATTTCCAGTAACTAATGTGCACCAAAGTGAGAGCTCAAGTGCCCACACTGATTCTGCCTTTGTCGTGGTCCTGTAATAGACATGGCCCATCTGGGAAATGGAGTCACACTGATGGGACCCTTCAATGTGGGACGCCAGAATCATGCCTCCCTCCACCCTGTCCTCCCCAAGGGCACAGTTCTGCAGCAAGGAGATTGCTGAGGAACATGGCGTGGGATAGGAACTGCACATTCTCTTGCTCTCTACAAGCATGCTATGGCTCTGTACCTGGACCTGTCCCTAGCTGTGTGTGTAGCAGGCATTGTCCAACCTAGCTCTGCCATGCACCTGGCTTGGAAGCTCCATCACAGTGCAGGGAAATGCTGGAAGATGGCATTCAGGTCCTGAATGGGAAGTTGTGCTCTGATCCAGGACTGTATGAACTTCCTCTAATGGATCTTTCCAGATTTATTTTTATTTTCTGTGTATGAGTGTTTGTCTACAGGTATCTATGCATACCATGTGTATGCAGTACCCAAGAAGGCCAGAAGAGGGTGTCAGATCCCCTGAAACTGGCGGTACAGATGGTTGTGAGTACCATGTGGGTGCTGGGAACAGAACTTGGGTCTTCTGCAAGAGCAGCAAATGCTCTTAATCTTTAGCTGTCATGCCAGCCCTCAGAGCCCCTTTCTAAATGCTTGACTTACAGCTACTGTTTTGATCCATCCAGAGTTTATATTTTGTGCCTGGTGTAATAATTGTCTGTAGGACAGCAATTATTCCAGCCCATTCACCAGAATGCACACTGAATGAAAGAGGAAGCCAAGGCAACTATCTATTGTAATGATACACACAACATAGTTATTGACAACCACACTGATAAGACAATTAAGAGTTTTAAGTCTTTTTATTGATGGCCAGTCCAAGAGTGGCTTGAACCAAGTAAAATCTCTTGGTGCCTAAGTGCAGGGCTATAGTGTGTTTAATATCAAAAACAACAGATATATTGAAGTTAAATGAGGGTGAGAGTAACCTTGAAATGTTCCTTCCTGGCAGAGCATAGTAGTTATTTTAGACATAATGTGTCCATTATTATTTTTTTTAACACACCCAGCCATGGAAATCTCCAATGTGTTGCCAAGGCAGATGTAACAGGTGTGGGATGGTGTAAAAACAACTGTCTAAGAAAACACAAAATGGACTTAGTCATTTCATTAGAAACCTTCCCTCCTTCTCTCCCCAACTAACTTCTATTCATCCCTCAAAGCCTTGCTGTCTGCTCTCAGCTTCTTGGGAGGCCTGTGTCGATACCTCTTCTGCTCTCCCACTGCCTTTCCATCTCCCTCTGTCCACACCAGATACAAAAGCCCAAAGCGGTGCTAGTCAACAGAACTTGAATGTTACTTCTCTCATAACTGTGTGAGACCATGGGCCAAAAGCCCAGCTCTTATCTCAAATACGAGATCATTTATTCAAACATGGTGAATGACAGTGGCCCAGGAACATGGATTCAGGATGCTCCAAAATACCATATCCCAATGACAGCTTCTATTTTTTAAAAATAGAAACAGAGCAAAAAATGTTATAAATCAAGAAAGACACTTCAAATATGCTTCTGGGAGCATCAGTTAGGTAGGTTACAGCACAGTGGGAACACGTGCTACAGGCCTTGGTCTTTGGGTTAGTGGAAGCTAGGACTCTGCTTGTACACTTGGTCTTTGGGTTAGTGGAAGCTAGGACTCTGCTTGCAAACTAGCCTGAGAATCACTAGGATGGTAGATCACACACAGAGGTGGGCAATGAATGGCTATTAAAGGGACTTGTGCCAGTCCAAGACATGGCCCTGGACTGGCATCTTTCCAACTTTTGACAGCCACAGAAGTCCTAATGAGTCACTCAACATCATAGAATGTTCAGTGTAGAGCCAGGTATGGTAGCACATGCCTGTGATCCCAGCATTCTGGGAGGCAGAAGCAGGCAGATGGCTGTGAGTTCGAGGCCAGCCTGGTCTACAAAGTGAGTCCAGAACAGCCATAGAAACCCTATCTTGGGAAAAAAAAAAAAAAAAAACCAACCCTCAACATAAGCCAGCCTTTCTTCTGAGATTTTTTCTTCACCATTATCTTCTCTGCTTACCTTTCTTATCTATAAAGGCACCACAGGGCAACAGCACATACATTAAAGTTCATTGCCGTGTTAAGTAGCCGCCTGTACTTGGTTCTCACCCCTGTGGGAAGGTCTCATGAGCAATCAGGGTTCATGTAATGGCCTGGTTAACTGTCCTCAGTGCCCTGCACACTCCCTGGGGATGGGTGCTGGATCCAGCCTGGGCCTGCCATGGACAGTCATGTGTTTGTTAACCAGCTACAAGATGGGGTGCAAATGGTTTCTGCAGGAGCAGCCTGGGCTTAGTAGGGACACCAGACTCCTGTCACGAGGCTACCTCTGACCCTTCCAGGGCTTCCTGCTCACAATGGAAGTAAGCCCAGGCTTCCTTTCCACTGGAGGCACAAGGTTATGGTGAACCAGAAGAGAATTCTCCACCTTCCTAGATGGTGTGCAAAAAGGAGGCACCTCACTGAGGCAGCCCTGAGCCTGGAAGTGGGAACTCAGCACAAGCTGTAGAGACCTCCCTACATGGTTGCCCTGGTGTCCCTGGCCCCACCTGCCTATCACCACTGGGCAGGCTCAGCATGGGGCCCCAGGCTGGGACGTAAGAGTCAAATCAAAGAAAATTCTGATATTGTAGCCATCAGCTTTGTAAGGGTTCTTTGGGTCCTTTCTAGGTCCAGTCCTGGCACAGGAAGAGCATATGGGGCCACTTAGGGACCCTATCTTGCCTTCCATTGTGGGTGCTAGCCCAAGTCCTGGGCCATTAGCCTCATTGCTGAGAGGAGTTGAGGGGCAGCCAGTCATGGTGACAGGTCAGGGTTCCTGTAGGTGCAGCACACTGAGAGCCAGAGGCAGCCCAGCCAACCCGTCCCTCTGTCATGCAGCTCTTCAGCCCCAGTGAAGGGTACGGCTTGGCTGAAACTCATCTATCCATCTGTTTGCATCACCTGTTCCCTGATTTCCTCATCTGAACAGTACCCACTCCACAGCTATGGGGTGTGGACTGTGCTGTCGTTCTGGGGTCCACTTAAACCCAACATAAATCCCACATAACTCAAACACCAAGTCAATGCAGATGATGAAATTTATTGTAATCAAGCCACTACTGGTCACTCAGGAGTAGAACTACGCCCTTGAAGGAACATTATACAGCTTAATTAGAGGATGAAACCATAAAGCGAGGGGGAGCGAGGGCTGTAGCACTGTCCAGTCATATTTTGACACAGGGGTTGAGCAAGGGAGTTTCCATCAATCAAGATAAGAGTAGGTTGCTAGCCCTGAGAACATGAACTTGGTTGACCTGCCAGCATGATAGAGAAGTTGTCCGGACTCAGACAACTGTCTCCTTACAACAGAAGCCGTTCAGCTATTGGGAAGTCCCCAGATGCCCCAGGCACTAGGACCTTGAATTTAGTTTCTTCCTATGGTTAAATGGAGTCTGAAAACAAAATGGTAGCACTCAAAATACGTTTCTTTTGCTCCTTCCCAGCACTGTGAAAGTTGAAATTAACCATACTTTTTGGCCTGATAAGATTGAGACCCAGAAGACAGGCAGACAAGAATGAGAGGAAATCCCCACTCATTCCCATCATCCTCAGGCTTGGCAATCCACAGTCAACCTGTTCCAAAACAGTGTTCACCGCTTTTTCCTCTGCTCCTCCTGAACGATGCCTCTGTCTGGAGCATCCATGCTAGGTAGACTACCCTCTCCTGCTAGTCAGCCACTTCTTTACATTGTTTCCATATCCTGTGCCCATGCTCACATGTAGGATTGACAGTATTTGTGGCTTCGGGCAGCCATTAGCGCCTTGGCACATACCCCTCCCCTCCCCATGGATAAGCATGGACTACGGTATCAGCCTCATTTTTTAAATTTTTAAGTCAGATTTTTGGAAACAGCTCAGCTGTGGCACCAGTGAATCCCTAATGCTGGCTGCCGAGCTGGATTGTAGGCAGTTCTGGTTGCCATAGCCGCCCACAGAGAATGCCCATGAACTTGGCCCAGGGCTTTAGTGGCCACCCTGGACTCTGCATGCACCAGGTGCAATGAAAGAGGGGAAAGAAGTCAAGCTGAGAGGTAGAGACGGCTTAGGGGTTTAGAGCACTGGTCGCTCTTGCAGACTACACAGGTTTGGTCCCCAGGACCCATGTCAGTTCATAGCTACCTGTAACTCCGGTCCCAGGGGATCCAATGTCCTCTTCTGATCTCTGTGGGCACTGCATCCACGTGGCACACAGAAACATGTAGGCAAAATACCCATATACATAAAAAAATTAATCTTAAAAAAAAAGTGAAGCTACAGTGTCATCTGGGAGGTAGTAATCCCCTTCCAAGGGGCTGAGCTTGGGAAGGTTCGGGTAATCTCTACCTAGAAACCCCAGTCTAGGAGGGGACGGTTCCTTCCTACAGGCTCTGGCCACTCCACTCCATGCAAACAGAGCTGAATTAGCCAGGATGGGCTGGCAGCTCAGTAAGGAAAGATGCCTGCTTCCAAGCCTGAGGACCCGAGTTCTAGCCCTGAACTCCACGAAAGGAGAATGGACTTCAGAGATTGTCCACAGATGGCTTTATGGTTCCCAATACACCAGTGCCCATTGCACAAGTTTGATTTTTTGTTTTGTTGATTCCACTAAATTATTTGTGTGTGTGTGTGTGTGTGTGAGATGGACACATATGTGCATAGACAGAAGTCACTAGGACCTAATCTTGCCATGACCCTTGTCTTCCTTGGAGTGAACTGACTGATTCATCTGAAAAACTCGGTTAGAAGTGCTTGTGGCAGATAGTTGCCTTGACAACTAAATGAAGTAGTGTCTTAGTTGATGAAACACCAAGACCAAAAGAAAGTTGGGGAGGAAAGGGTTTATTTGGCTTATACTTTATCACTGTTCATTATCAAAGGAAATCAGGGCAGGAACATGGAGGCAGTTCAGAGACCATGGAAGGGTGCTGCTTACTAGTTTGCTCCCCTTCGCTTGCTCAAACTGCTGTCTTACAGAACCCAGGACCACCAGCCCAGGGATAGCACCACCCACAATGAGCTGAGTGAGCCCTCTCTCACCCATCAATCATTAATTAGGAATATGCCTTACAGCTATATTTTATGAAGGCTTTTTCTCAATTGAGGTTCCCTCCTTTCAAATAACTCTAGTTTGTGTTGACATAAAACTAGCCAGCACAGTTAGGAATACTGAGGACCTCACAGGAGGCAGCAAGAAGAAATATTCCAGCAGTTGCAGCTCCTCAGACAATCTATAGAGCCATCTAGTCTGGCTCTCTTCCCTGTAGCTGGAGATTTATTTCAGCCTGGGGCACAGCCTCAGGTTCCCCAACCCTGGGAATGGAAGAACTAGGCTGGTAACCCCAGCTCAGATTCCTAGGGGTCCCTGGCAGCCAGGCCTGCCCCATGTTCCATCTGGACATGGACACAGACCAGATCCCAGCCCTCTTCTCACAGAAC
This sequence comes from Meriones unguiculatus, assembly GCF_030254825.1. Taxonomy (NCBI): domain Eukaryota; kingdom Metazoa; phylum Chordata; class Mammalia; order Rodentia; family Muridae; genus Meriones; species Meriones unguiculatus. The sequence continues at coordinate 28,911,654 of NC_083360.1, read as the reverse complement.
AGCCCCTGGCCTGTGAAAGGGTTGATTCTAGTATACTTTCAACTCTGCATGTAGGAGTAGTACAGGAAGGGAGGGCCAGAGGGAAGAGAAAGAGGGGAGGAAATACGGAGGAGGTGGTGGCTTCAGAACTCAGTAAGAGGATCTGGGTGGCTCTCTGGAGCCTCCTCCTCTCACATTCCTCCTTCTTAGAGGAGCAAACTCCTTATTTGCTCTGGAGTGCTCCATAATAGAACAAATCACTGCCACATGAACCTGGATTTCTGGAGAGCCAAGCAGCCTTGGAAGAAGACATTCCTTGTTCAGTACTCAGTGGAGATGCTGCCGGGCTCATGGTCAGGGACTCCTTCAGGTCCAGGTAGGAAGGCTATAGTGCACTGAGGAAGCCAGCCTCACTCAAGAGAAGGCACCGTTTGTCTCTGGATCCTTGCAGGATTAGTGCTGGCGGCATCACCAGGAGAGGTGGGTTACTGCTGGTCTGGCAGGCCAGGCAGTGAGAAGCTGGTGTCATAGGTCCTGCCAGGCCACAGGCTGAGTGCTTGCCTGGTTGCCATATGGGCCATGCTTGAAAGCTCCATCCCAGGGCAGTGAAAGTTCCTGTTCCTCCCAGCTGCCCTCTGCAGGGGAGCCTCAGTGGGCTGGGCCTGTGGGCGGGGACCCATCCAACCAGGCTTAGCAGCTTCTCCTTTGCAGTTCCAACTGCTTCACTCATAGAAAACCTGGCTTGAGGTCTGCAGACGTGGACCTATTGGAGCCTCCCTGTTGGAGAGGCCAGGAGCCAGGCCTGCAGCCCTCTCCTGCCCTGGCCTCTCTGGTCATGTGGTATAAGTGCACATTCAGCACTTTGGCAGAAATGCCCTGGCTGAGGGAGTAGAATGGACTGGCCAGGTCACGTGCAGATCCTGGGATCTGGCAGAGCCAAGAATCCAAGGCAAGTCGGGTCAGTGGGCGCCGAGCAGTGTGGGGTCCTGGCAGAAGTCATGAGCAGACCTGACCAGAAGTCATGCTTCTGCCTGGAGTGTCCCTGGCTTGTACTTCCGTTTTAGCTAACCTGAGGCCTGGCCAGGATGCTAACTAATGGGACTAGAATGTTCTGAGGAAGCCCTGTGCTTTATCCCTGAACCCAGTGCCTGCAGTGGTCTTGGGGCTGCTCTGAGGGAGCTCTACACACCCCCCACCCCGCACACCCACGAGTCTCAGGCAGGTCCTGATTCACGTGAGCATCAGAGCACATGCGGACAGGCAGACTTGGGTTCCTACTTCTAGGGATGTAGATTACTGTTTAGCCTTGAACAAACGACTTGCCATTTCTGTGTCTCCAACTTCTCATCAGATAGAAGGGTAATAGTGAGGATACCATCTTTGGGGCCATCCAGCTGGTTAAGGGATTAAGTGTGGAATGGCAAGGGCAGGCCTGTGGAGTCTGAGCCTATGACCCAAGTGGCACTGACACTGCTGGCTATCCAGGGCCTTGCTTGTTTACTCTGGGAAGACAGATCACTAGGCCATAATCCTTGGTGCTGGAATGACCTCTGGCTTCCCACTTAGTCTCAGCAGATGATGTCTTGGCCCATGAGACTCACCTGTGCCAGCTCAAAGCCAGGCAGTGTCTGACCCAAAGTCATCTCTGGGACTCTTAAGCTCCAGAGTGCTCTTGCCCATCCTCAGCTCTTGGGAGCTCTTAGGACTCTTAGGCTTGTGGACCATCACTCATCTGCCTCTGGTTCCACGACTTCTTCCTGTGTCTGTATTCATCCCTATGGACACCGCCACTTTGTCAGGATGCACCCTGCACCCTAACCCCACAGTCCATCATACCTGTGACATCTCAATTTCCACACCACGCTGTGTCTGAAGCTCTGGCATGTGATCTTTGGGGGACATGAATCACCCACTTGGAAGGCAGAGTCAAAAGGAAAGGAGACTGTTATGTGAGGATGTGCAATGTCCCCAAGGCTTGTGGCTGATATTTGGTCACCTGGTGACATTGCTTTTGAGGCTGTAGAACAGTATGGACATGGGGTGTGGCTGGCAGCAGGGAGCCGTGATCCTTACCCATTGGTGCCCATGTGTTCGACCAGCCTGTTCTGAGAGTGGGCAGGGCCTGTGGCCTGCTTCCGACCAGGAGAACTCAGGAAAAGCCACAGGGCATCACTTGTGTGATGTGACTCGAAACTGGCCTGCTGCTGCTGTCAGCTGGCCTGCGGAGGGAGCCACAAGAGCATGGACACAGATCCTTCCCCAGTCTAGACTCTGTTGAGACCCTAGCCTTGGGCCATACCTTGGCTGTAGCCAGGAGGCACCTGGGCAGAAAGGCCCAGCAAGGCTATGCTTGCCCCTACTGTAGTGCTCTGAGCCTCCAGGTTCATTGCCATTTACTACAAATCAAAAGTAAACAAATGATCTGAGGGCCCCTCCTTGCTGACCTGAGGTAGAGAAGATGCCCAGGGCTCTTACCCATGTTAGTGCTCTGGATTCACAGCACCCACCACCACCAACGTTGGGCTCTAATCTTGTGTTTCACAACCATTTTGGAGACTCAGAAACCAAACAGACCCAAGGTGGCCATGTTCCAGGCAAACCCCAGTTTATGCCCAAGTGTGTGCTTGCACGTGGAGCAGACCTGGGACGAGTGCTCACCAGCCAGCTAGCACTGCAGCGTGAATCAGTGCATTTCTTGAACTCTGAGTTCACTTGTTCCTCTGGTCCTGTCACTGACATGGTAGAACGTTGATTTAACTGAATACCCAATGCAGCAGGATTGTCAAGGAACACTTGCATGAGCACTTCGCTAACCCTGCTCATATGCTTCCCATGCAGGGGCTTCTGGAAGTTGTCCTCACTGAATGCAGGCCCTGGGGCGGGGATTGAGCATATGAAGGAGCAACCACAGCTCATCCTGAATGTGCTTCTCTGGTGGCTTCTCCCAGAACCCAGTTTTCAGCGTGAGGCTCTGTAAACTGGAAAATATGGGAACTTCAGCCGCTGACCCACTTCTCGGTCTTGCTGTCTTAACATGGGGCTCCAGTAAAATCTGAGGGAGGGCCAAGAAAAATGCCTCTGGGGGCCTTGCCTTACAAAGGACAACAGTTAGAATTTCACACACGTGCAGGGCCTGAGACCAAATGCTGCTTCTCAGGACTCCAGGCTGGGAAAGGGCTCTGCAGGTTCTGGGCCCCAGTGGACCTGGGAGAAAAGGCCACTGTAGGCAGGGCCAATGAGGACAGAGACTGCCCCTCTTTGAGTTCCTGAGGCCACAGCCTAGTCCATGCAAGACAGTGGTGGTATTGCCTGGGTGCAGATCACCATCTCTGGTGTTGGGGCTACCACACTGGGGAAGAGGTGGGAAGATGCTCTGTGGGTTCTCACCTGCCCTGCCCCAGGATACTGTAGAGCCTTTAGCACTTCAGAAGAAATAACTTCATTCTCATTGCTAAGGTGACACCAGGACAGTCATCAGAAACGTCTACCACATGAGGTTTCAGAGAGGCTGGCCCCCAGGACATTCAGCCAAGATGATATGAGTGGCATCTTCTGTGTAAGACTGAAAATAAATCTAAATGAAAATAATTTTTCCTGAAAGGAAAAACTGTCCAACACTTCAGGGGAGAGGGTTCCAAAGAGAAGGGTAAAGAGGGGGCAGTGTTCACTCGGAGTCATGCCTTCAACACAGGGTGGCCGGGTGTGACTCTGGGAGCTTTCCTCTCTAGGACTCAGAAAGCCTTGCGTCTCTGCTTTCAGGATCCTGTGACTAGCCTGCAGCGAGCTCCCAGGCAGAGGAAACCTGGGGCACACAGCCCTGAGAATGAGAAGGTCGTGTCTATAGGGGCTGACCCAGTGGCTCTGGCTTCAGGGCAGTCTGAGAAGGGCCAAGCAGGCTCTGCAGCCTGGAGACATGTGCCAGTAACTGTCACACCAACAGGTCACACTGAAGCCAACCCAGCTCAGCACAGTGTCATCAGGACAAGTGAGATAGGTAGGAGAGCCACAGAGGCAAAAGCCAGAGATCACAGAGAAGTGACTCAGGAAGCCTGCCTCTGCTTCTTTGAGGTCCGGGACAGGCGCAGCTCTTCAGGCCCATGGGCGAAGGGGCAATGAGCAGCAGGCAGTACGCAGCCATCAGGATGGTGAGCGAAGAACCAGCACATGCGAGTCTTGAACACCTCTGCAGACAGGCTCCGCTTGGCTTCTGGAAGCTTTTCCCTCTGCAGCTCTCGCCGCCAGTCACGGATGTGAACTCGCCCATTCAGAACTGAGGTTTAGAACAAAAGGACAAAACCTCAGACATTAGCCTGAATGTCATTAGTATACGGGGAATGAAAAACGCCACCTTGTGGGGAGTCCTGACAGAGGGCACAGGGTCAAGGTGAAGGCTTCCAGCCATGAGTCCTGCCTTATGAAACTTAGATGCACAATGTATACTAGTCAGGAAATGGCCAGTGTGGCCTGCTGCCCTCTGACACTTCACTTTGAGGAGCCAACAGCTCCATGTGAAACTCAGCCAAAGCAAGCAAACCTTCTGGTCTCCCACTGCTGTAAAACTTCTGGTTTCCCATGCTTCTACCTGCAGCCAGCATGCCGGGAGGAATAAAAGTGCCTCATTGAGGGAGTCTGGCTCACTGACTTCCAGAACTGAACTGAACTGAACTGACTGTATGTGAATGAACGCAGCTTCCTGTTGGCTCTGGGATCCCCTGTGCTACGGCTCCAGTGAGCCTGGCTGCTGCCATCAGCAGTCTGGAAGTAAATATTTCCCTTGGAAACCTGAGCAATGAGTCCTGAGAGGACCCTACAGCACCTGGGACACAGGGAGGGTTTCATCCTCAAGGATGGCTTGAAGCCCCTAGGGTCAAGTGACACCACATGCAACACCTCCCTCAGGCTGAGGTTTTCTTTCTTGAACTAAAGCCCAGGTTAGGGTCACTTCAGGACACTCCGAGAGACGTTCCCAGAGCAGAGCCTCCCGGTGCACCATAGGGCACAACTCAGTCACTGTGGGCCCACAACTCTCTGAACTTGTGCAGAGGAGCTTCGGGGGCATCTTTCAGAAGCAGCAGGACACTTGTCTGTAAGTGGCCAGGAGCTCCTGTCCCTGCTGAAGTTCCGACATGTTTAGGCAATCTGAGGTCAAGCTACAGTGGACATGAAGCCTGCCATCCTTGCTGGATATGGTGGCCAGTAGAACTCCCTAGATGGCTATGAGCTAGCAGCATACCTAGCCACACTTTAGGGACCTATCTGCAAGGGTCATGTGATCAGCCCAGTCTGTAAGTATAAAGACCAGAAGGGAGCAGTAATAGCAGAAGCCTGGAGAGGGCAATAGCCAGGCATCTAGTATGCAGTGTGCTAACATTTCCAGTTTATACCAGGAATGCCAGGCAGCTCCCTGTCGGCCCCACAGCCGTCATTCTGGAAAGCTGGTGTCAGGAGCCAGAGGGGCGGCCCTCCAGGGTACATGCCAGCCAGCTAACAGCTAACAGCTCTCCTCTGGGAATGTGCTTCTGATTTGAAATGGAATCACAGGAACAAATCTGCTGTCTTCCCAACCCCCCAACTCACGCCTCCTGCTGGGGACTTTTGGGATTGCAGAGAAGCAGAGAACTCTCCACTCAAACGCAGTGAGAACCAAGTGAATAGAAAGAGCACCGTCTTCAGAAGCACCAGTGCCAGGGTCTCAACTGGCCTGGATTGTCGGTCTCAATGGAGACCTTGGGTAAGTCACCAACCCCTCTGGGCTATGTCCAAGTACTCTTGATGAGGAAGCTACTTCACTAGCAGACAGAAAGACACAATCCTGCAGGCCCTAGGTAGGAGCAGAGCCAAGGTGGGGTCAGTTCTGACATGGCATGGACAGTGTTCACGTGAGCTGACCTTCAGCATTTGAAAGTAGGTTTCTCAGGAGCCCACACTCCTCCAGATCAGCAGGAGCCACATTAGCTTAAAATAAAACGAAACAAAACAAAACTCCATCCAAAGATAAGCCCCAGCTTCAGCACATATTTTCTGCATGACCACAAAGAGAATGCCCACGTGGTGCTGGATCCCCAAGCCTTCTACTCAGAAATGATTCCAAAACTATCTGGCCTCCCTCAAAGCTAACTGCACAGAAAAGCAGTTAACCCCGTACACACATATTTACACTGGACAGAAGAGATAGTTCTTCGTGAAGTCAAAGAAAAACAAGAGGACCCTCGGGCTGTAGTATTTTAACTAATTAGAGCTTGCTCATTTATTTATTTATTTTCTTATTCTTTCATCTATCTATCTATCTATCTATCTATCTATCTATCTATCTATCGATCTATCTATCTATTATGTATACGAGTGATGTTTCATGCACACCAGAAGAGGAAATCAGATCTCATTACAGATGGTTGTGAGCCACCATGTGGTTGCTGGGAATTAAACTTAGGACCTCTAGGAAGAACAGCCAGTCCTCTTAACCATTGAGCCATCTCTCCAGCCCCGATTAAAGCTTTCTAAGTAAGCACAGATCCCAGGCCCTGGGCGGCTTATCTGAACATCTGGGTGTGGGCCTCTTGGTTTCGGCAATGCCCCCAGGGGGATGTGTCAGGCCATTCTTGCACCTACCCACAAGCAGCACTCACCCAGGTGAAGGCCAGTTAGCTGGACAGAACCACACTTAACTTCCGAAAGGACAACTGGGCCATCCAAAGTGTGCAGACACACAGCCACACCCGCACACAGGAGAGCACTCTGCACCCATGGGTATACACACTGGCAGTGAGCACACATGTTCAAATACATTAAGCAGGAGCACCTCACATCATGTTCTCATGTACATGGGACAGCACATCTGTGCTCAAATCTATGAGGCAGTGCACACCGTCTCTCTCGATGACAACGAAGAGGACCAGGGGATGCTCTCATCCATAGGTCTAAGGTCTGGGGCTGGGACAGGGACAACTGTCTCTAACACCTGAGTCTCCATCAAGGCCCTGTTCCCTATCACCATCAGTCAGTGGCCCTTCGTGGACATAGCTAAAGCTGACCCCAACCTGTCCCCAAGTCCCAGACTGTCAGGATGAGGTGCATAACGTTGGCCTCTTGGCTGTAGACGGCACACCACAGAGGAACCAGCTCTGAGCTGAGAGCAGCTCATACCCTCACCTAGATCGACAGAGCTCGACACTGAGGACTGATTTGACAAGGACCTTGGGCCAGTGTGCACAGGTCCCAGAAGCAGAGACGTAGAAGCCAGACTGCTCCTTCCCAGGCCACTTGGGTATCAACCAAGCTAGTCACAGAAGCTACTGTTCTCTGGACATTGCAACAGCTGCCTGCTACCCAACCTAGATCTTCTCACACACTGGACCTCCTCACTTCCCACTCTTCTCCTCCTGGTCCTCTTCACTTGGACTTCCCTCCTTCTGGTCCCAGCTGGAGCACCGCCTCCCAAGGACAGCATCTCTGAGTAACTGAGCCTGAGCAGGTACCGGCACTGAAGGCATACTGGGGAAACAAGACAATGCCTGCTGTGCTTAATGCTGGACATGGAAGCACCTGGGGTGGGGGCACTCCAGGCGGGGTGTGACGGCTGACACAGCTATAGTCATCTGAGAGGAGGCAACCTCAACTGAGAAAATGCTTCCAGAAGACTGGGCTGCAGGCAAGTCTGCAGGGCATTTTCTAACCAGTGACTGATGTGGGTGAGCCCAGTCCATTGTGGGTAGGACCACCCCTGGGCTGGTGGTCCCGGGTTCTATAGAAGAAAGCAGGCTGCACAAGCCATGGAGAGCAAAGCAATAAGCAGCACTCCTCCACAGCCTCTGCATTAATCACTGCCTCCAGGTTTCCACCTGGTTTGAATTCCTATCTTGGCTTTCCACAATGGACTGTGATATGTAAGCCATAAACCCCTTTCTCTCCAAGTTCTTTTTGGTTATGGTGTTTAGCACAGCAAGAGTAAGCCCAACGAAGACACCTATGAAGTATAAGTGCTCCGTGAAGAGGGCTGGTGAGAGGACTCAGGGCCTGCAGCTCTTTTCACCTTGTGCTATTCCTACACGCTCATGAATTCACGACACTGTCTACACCTCAGGCCTCTGGGTGGGCACCATCACACTCCCCTCTCCATCCTGGAACTAACTTTGAGACTAAACACTCTCGAAGGGCAGGGACTAAGCCATGACCCATGCAGAATGGGCCCTTTTATCTCTGGAAGTATGGGATCCAGTGTTGGAGCAGAGCCAAGCCTCAGTTTACCAGGAAGGCCACCCAAGAGTTCTGAGTCTCTGTGCTAGGACCATGGGGTGGCAGTATCAAGCAGACACCAGAAGGCTCATGTCCTCAACTTGCCTCGTGGGCTCTACAGCAACCCATGCTTCTTGTTGCAGGTGGCAGAGGTAAACCAATGTTCTGACACAAGATGCAGCCAGCAGGCTTTACAACTGACCACCTGCCCTGTGTGAGGAATAGGCATCGGAAGCAATGGGAGTTTAGGGGCACACCCCAGACAGGAGCTATCTGGACCAAGGCACAGGGAGTCGAAGCAGAGGCTGGGGAGCGTCAAGAGAGAAGGGTAAGTATAGCCTCACCCTAAGATACAGGCTGGTGGTGGCCTGGGTGTGCTCAGGGATGCCATACTATCCAGCTGGTACTTCTGAACATCAAGTATTTAAGTATCATTTAAGTATCGTGACTCCCTCCATGCCGATCAGAAAGTAAAGTGTTACAGAATGTACAGGGAGGAACCTGTTCTGGGGACAAACAGGATGGACAGTGTATGGTGACCTCATAGATTTACCTTCAAACACCTGATGGTTATTCCTGAGCAGGGTCTGTAGGCCTCCACACTCCCGCTTCAGCCTTCGCAGCATCTCTGGGTTCAGTTCCGCAGCCACTTCTGCCAGGGAAAGGCTCCCTGTGGGAAAGCGGGTTTCCGCAAACAGCCCAGATTACAAGTCTGTAACCAGCAGAGACTGTCAGGTCCTGAAGCCAAAGCCAATCCAGCAGCTTCAAGCGTGGTTCAGCTACAGGACCCTGTCCGTGCAGTTTATCTTACAACCACAGGACACGCTGGTGGCACAGCCACCCCAGCCACAGGGACAGTGTGCCAGCATGCAGTACCACGTGCTTCCACGTGCAGGCTGAGCATCAAGTAAGTCTACCCAATGCCTGGTGGGTGGCTCAGACCCCACATCTTTGGTACCATACAAATGAGCTCTAGCCCGGAGCTAGGGGTCAGGACCAATAGGTAAGCCTCTAGCTGTGTCTCTTGGCCAAGCTGCCATTAGAGCTTTGAGGGCACTGCCCGCATGGGCCAGGCACAGGAGGGACTGAGCGGGAGGTGTGCACAGAACTGCAGATATCACAGCGAGGGCACTCCCATTCACAATGTCGCTCAAGACTCTGCTTGTATGTGAAAATACCCTGATGAGACCCAGTGACAATGAAGTCTAGTCCAACTAAGATGACAGTGGGTCCCTGGGGGTATTTTTCAAGAACCTCCCTACACCCTGCAGTACACCTGTGTCTAGGCTAAAGACAGCCCAGCCTCCACAGCCTTATCAGTTAGGCTGACCTAGACCCGAGGGCCTCCTTCCCAGTTTCCAGCGATTGCTTACTGAGGGAGATGCCCAGGCCTCCAGTCACCTCTCAGGGAAGGTATGGTACCTGGCACTCTTCTTAGTGGCAGGCAAAATGAGATCTAGTCCCTAGAGCCATCTCTGGACCTAGGTCTGAAGGAGGATCCAGCTAGCTCAGGGCTTTCCACCCCAGGCATAGCCCAACAGGCCCCAATTCCCATCACTTCCTTGGGAAAACCAGAGATTCTGCTGCATAGCACACTCGGAAACTTCCAGACCTGGATGCCAACCCAGCCCTGCCCTTTGTTCTTCCAGCCTTGCTAAGAAACCTTGCTGCCCCTCTGCAAAGATACCATATTAGCATCTAAGCAGTGATGCTCGGCCCAAACCACGGAGTGCTGGGTCTTCAAGTTACATAGCCACCTGAGCCAAGGCCACTCTGGCTGGTGTCCTGGAGGGCGTCCCAGGATCAGTTAGTTCTGGGGGTAACATAAAAGAGGATCCTGCCATGTCATATGTGGGAGGTAAGAGGATGAACATAACCTGGACTCAGCAGACACAATGAGGATGTGGCATGGGGAAGTGTTGCCACTCTGCTTTAAGTTATGCTGGGGGTCACCTGCACCTGTGTGGGGCAAGAACTAGACAACACCCCCAGCTGCAGGTGCAGTCCTGGTTCTGGTCCGCAGATGGCCCCGTACTGCCCTCTAGTGGTCACAGGTGGAAGGAAGGGGTGCAGCTGAAAGCTCAGCTCCAACTTGGCGTGCACCAGTGAGCCTACTTTGCCTGTTTCTCTCAAATGTGCAGGAACCAGCCAACAATCAGATGCAACTGTCTTTCCCATGATGACAGTCCTGTATTTGGGGATTTCAGAGAATTACAGTATTGGATTTGCATTCAAAGGAGTGGGGCTTTTGACACTCAGTGACCTGTCTCCGGTTGTATTATTACTAAGAACTAAACATGAACAGCCCTGGCTTCTGCCGTCTTCCCCTGAACAGCAACTATGGACAGCTGCTCACTCCTAGCTTCTGGGTGTGCTGAGCTACAGAAGACCCAGAGTCCATGCAAGCAAGTGAGCCTGCCCTGAGGGTGGGGCCTACCTCCTCCATTCCAGGTCTTCAGACTCCCATCCTCAGAGGTTCCCGTGTTTAACTTCTTTCCGTCTAATAACAAATTGGCCACTTGTGAAACCACCTGGTCAATGAAGTCTCGAGGGAGGGTGGCACAATTCCTCACACGTTCGGCTTTTTCTCTAGGGCTGAAGCCGGGTGCCCAGAGCCCTGTGGCTTGGGCTTCTGCTCCTCGCTCAGCAGCCAAGCCCTCAGACATGCACTCAGTCCCAGCAGCAAAGGTCCTGTGACAGTCTTGGTGACCAGCACCGTGAGCAATAGTCTGGGGTGCAGAAGATGCATGTCTCTCACTGGGCAGGCTCTGGGGGTGGCCCTGTCTGCTGCGTAGGTACCGTGTTCTCTGCTCATCCATCCAGACCTCCGCAGAAGGTGGGTATGTTCTGGATTTCCCAACGAGGCAGACCTGTGTTATAAGAGACACTGAATTGCAACATTCATGGAGCAATCTTGTGCTGAAGTACAAATTGTGATAAAGTTTTAGCAATCTGTCATAAGAAAAAAAATCCTTATTTTAGCCTTTTGGTTGTACTACAATGGAATCCAAGACCTAGTGCATTGCTGGGAAGCATTCCCCTCTGAGCTATATGCTCAGCCCTGAAAACCTTATTTTTTAAAGAGATACCGACAGAAACGGTTTAAAAATAATGATAATAACAAAGAGCTAGTGAGGAATGTGAGCGCAGGGCCAAGGAAGGTGCAAGTTGGCTCAGGGTTCTAAATGCTTCTGACAGTCTCACTGGACCTGCTCTTGCTCCAAGGGGTGATGTGTTGAGGCTGGAACCACGAAGTACTCACGTTAAGTGCTTGTCCCCCAAGATCCCTACTGTCCAAAAGCAAATTTTCAAGAATCCAAAATAACACCGTGTGAACCTAGCTTCCCTGATTATTCCTGACTGGCTAATAAAGTTGCTAACAGGCTCGGTTGGGCAGAAGAGAGGCAAAGTGAAGGTTCACAGGCTTGTGGAGTCACAGAAGGACCATGAGGAGGAAAGAGGAAGGAGGAAGGAGGAAGAAAGGAGCAGGTTGCCATGTGTTACTTAACCAGGAGCACATGGCCAAGAGCAGCTGGTTCTGAGGACTGGCCTGATGAAGCTGAAGCTGAAGCCCAAGTGAAACATGTACAAGCATTTACGGCAATTTTTGGCTGGGAAGCAGACAAAATAGCTTAAGAGCGTTGATATCTGCCCATCCCTGGTGTTTTAAGGCTTACTGTAAATCTAATAAATTTCTGTCTTTTATTTATAAAACAGCGGGTTAAGGAGTAACTGCCACCTTAATAATTTCTTGCATTTAATTATTATATACAAAATAATTCATTTTACAGTGACACAGTTTACTTCTGAAGGTTTCCAGGAGTCTGTGAGAGACTGAGGCTGCGTGTTAACCTACTGGCACCGACACTCAGTACAATGTGGCTGCCCAGTGCATCTGAGGAACTTCCTCCACACTTTCCCTCTGGCCATTAACTCGAGTCAGGATGCACACCAGCAAAGGGGGCCAATGGAGTTCCATTAGAGCCGCCCAGCCCTGCCATGTTAGAGCACAGCAGCATCTCATGTGTCTGGTCCTCACCTGCTGGGTGGCTGCCCAGCACTCACCACTCACACTACCCAACTGTAACACTGGGTCAGAGACTGTATGAGCTTCCTTGGTTATGACAAGCATTGGAACTGCACGTGTGAAACACAAGTCTCTGCCACCCCAGACAGAACCTTTTCCAACTCAGAGGAGCAAGACTTGCCAACACAGATACCTTTTGGGAGAAAGACGTCAGCCTGAGGATGAGGCCTGAAGGACTTCCAAAGGAGTCCCAGGCAGAGCACACACTCAGTGGCTCTATACATGCCCTGGCACATACCCGCTTGGTAGAAGGAATCCTGAGGCAGTCCTCCTGCACGTGGAAGCCACAGGAGAGCCCCACCTCCAACACGAAGTCCAGGTACTCTCGGTACTGTGTCTTACTGCTCTGCCGCCGCCGGTACCGCCCCACAAAGTCAAAGAAACAGCAGGGCAGGACAAAGAACCGGCAGGTGTAGGAAGACCTAGAGAAAGAAAAAAAGAGCCAGGAAATCATCAGAAGCCCAGCAGAGACCCAGCATGACCGGAGGAGCCCAGGTAGAGACTAGGCAGACCTGAGGAGGCCAGCACAGACCCAGGTAAGCAGGCTCACCACAGCATGCACAAGCAGCACGGGCGGAATACTGAGCTGCTCCTGCCGTTCTTCCATCTAAAAATGAGTGGAAACCAGTCTGTTCTTATTTGGTTAAAAAAAAAAATTTTTTTTTGGCCCAACCTGGCCTCAAATGCACTATTTATTCCTGACTTCCTTGCTCCACCTTCAGTGTGCTGGGACCTGAGGCTGGCACCTTTCTCCCAATAGCCATCATAGTGGGATTCTTTCCCATGGATCTCTAAAGGCCATGCGGCACATCATGTATCAATAAAAGAGAAATCAAGAAATCCTGAGTGGTTTCTCTGGTCCACTGTGACTTCGGCTCTCTGGAGCAGGAACTTCAGGTAGGAATCAGAAACCAAGGCAGGCACAGCAGAGGTAAGTTCAGATTTGAGCTTGTATGGAGCTAACAGCACAAACAGCTCAACCAGTCCTGGAGGTGGGAGAGGCCCAGTGAAGACCAAGGGAGGCGGGGCTGAAGGCACAGCCAGTGTCTCAGACTCCCTCAAAGCGCTGTCTAAGAGAAGAGTGCAGACTGCTGCAAAGGGTCTGTCTAAGGAAAGAGTTTTCCCTTGAAGCCAAACCCTCCAAAATCAGAACAGTTTCACAAAAGGAAGCCCACACTCTTCAACATGGGTTAGCAATGCCATAGAGATGGCACAGTTGGGATCAGTGGTGGCTCCCAGAACATGCGAGGAGCCACGTGGATGGTGTAGGTTTTCTAGTAGCCACAATGTCAAAAGAAAAGCAGGTAGATTTAGAGTTACTCAATATATCTATGCTACCATCATGTCAACACTCTGAGTTACCATGTCAAATGCCCCACTGCCACGGTGACTAGGGGCTACTATTGTGGACATCGTGTGCACAGGAAGAAACAGCCACCTGTCTCTCCACTTACCTGGCTGCAATGACAGGGATCCAGGGGGTGAGCTCATCAGAATGGTTACCAATCAGCCAATCAACACCAGGGAACAGGGTCTTGTCACTTGGAGTGATGGAACCTTCCTTAAAAATGCCACACAAGATGAACTAGTCAGTACATGCGCCAGAAGCTCTGGGCCATGACCCATGGTCACAGTCCACTTATCCCATGACCCTCCAAGGGCCTCCTCTGTGTCCAACTTACTAAGAGAAGAAGGTGACTATCCTGCCCACGATTGGTCCCCAAAGACACAAATCACTAACAACTTTTAGGATCCCCTAAAAGGTCACTTTTCTGGGTGATGACTAAAACTTGCTTCCTGCATAAACACAGAAAGCAGCCAACAGAGAGAGAGAGAGAGAGAGAGAGAGAGAGAGAGAGAGAGAGAGCGCTGGTGACTGGTCTCCGAGCAGAGGGAGTAAGTCTGCCCAGTTCTGGACTATTCTGTCACTATGGTCAGTGAAATTCTAGCAGTGACACCTCATCCACACTGCCCTTCTGAGTATCTGTACAACAGCCTTCCTGGTGGCCAGCAGCCAATCTCGAACTAACGAGTGAAATCTTAGAGATGTCACTACATTAGCCCTCATGGTAGGAGGGTTAGCTCCCTACATCAGACCTCACAGCAGAAAAGTTGGAACCACCATGGTGCTGGTGGTGCTGTTTACATAGATGCTGATACATTCACCATCCAACTGCCAAGTGTTTGACCTCACAGGACAACAAACCATTAGCAATGTTTATTCCACTAACTCTGCACTTAAATTTGCCCATTTGTCTCTTCATGATTCAAGAACTTACTTATACTTTGGATTGCCATTACGAGGGTCATGCTTTACAAAGGGCCTTCTGAAAATAGCAAATTGCAACCTTCCCATTTTATGCACAAATTTAAAGGCAATCTGAAATCATCACTGCATTATATTAACAAGGGATTCAAATTCCACTGAACAGGGGGTGGGAAACTTAAGCTTCTAGACAGCTATGACAGAAATCACACAACTGCAGCTGGAAACAAACTATTAGCAACAGCAGCATGAGGCTTCCATCAAAACCTAACAGCCACAGACTCAGGCAGAAAGTGCACCAGAAACACAGTCAGCTTCCACCTCGCACACTCAACGCTAGAACCATCGGTGCTGAAACTAGAAGGGGAGTCATTGTAGGGTCTGAGGCAGGCCCTGGAGATCCCTAATAAACAGCTCAAAACAAACCTTTATGCATTCCCTGAAAGCCTTTCACACCAATCAGCACTTCCTTCAGTCAGAACTTACTACTGGGATAGTTTGAAGTTTGTACCAAGCAGAGGGTAAGACCCATGGACATAGTAACACTAACATCTGCCAAATTACTCCTGCTGATTGTCAGCCTCACTCCCAGTATGGACTGAACGTCCACCGGCAGGGGCTCTCGATGCACCCACCCGCCTACCAACACCCCTCAAACCTAAGACTAAAATTTTTCTTTTTGGAGACAGGGTCTTACTATTTAGCACTAGACTTGAACTTGCTTATGTATGGAGGCTGGCCTAGAACTCAGGGATCTGCCTGCCTCTGCATCCCAAGAGCTGAGATTAAAGGCATATGACTCCATACCCAGCCCTAGAAACATTTCTCAACTCTCTACCTTTATTTAAGGTACAGGTCTCATGAAACCCAGGCTGATCCTTCTGCCTCCACCTCCCAAGTGTCAGAATTACAGGAGTTCATCATCTTACTTGGCTAAATTTCCTATAATGTCAATCTACAAGCAATTATGAATCCCTGGGAAAACAACCATGAATACATAAGAATAAGAGCTCAGGGGCTGGCAATGAGCTCCCTGTCTCTTAAGCCTTTGTCATCTTATCCTAATTTGAAAGAGAGGTAAGCCGAAAGAAAATGCAACAGTCTCTAAAACTGTACTTTCTGCTGCAAATGAAGCAGTAACAGCTGCGGGCAGTGAATGGGGCAGTGGAGGCTCAATCCTGAGGCGCTCCTGCCAACAGCTGACTCGACAGGACAAGTCTCGCTAGATGTACAGAGGATGCATTGGGGGAAGGGAGACAACAATACCTCCAACTGAGTTTGGGGTCCATACATGTCCCAGATTTTTCTCCTTCGGACATCAATCCCTCTGCCCGGATGCTGAAATGAAAGGTTTTGAAACCATGGGTGGCTCCTGGGCTAAGTTAGCAAAAATAAAAATCTGCAGGCGCTGCTGCTGCCACACAGGAGGGACAGGGGCATGCCTGGGGTCTGTGGGAGGCACAGCTCTCAACTCTTGGTAACACTGGCTAGTGAGAACTTGTACCCCATCAGTGATCACACCACAGACCTTCAAAGGGACCACGGTGGCCTGTGCCCTAAGAACATGTCCAGGGCCAGTGCTCAGGGAACACGCAGGGGAAGGCAAGTTTGTGATCATCCCCATCAAGGTCCCTGTACCCTGACTGCAACCTTATTCATTTCCCCACTTGGGAGGAGGGCTATGGAATCTTCCTGTCACCCCTACACCCGGCTTCCAGGTCCTGACAAGGTCACCACTGCAAATGCCTTCTCTATAGACACCCAGGGATGCTCCAGCTTCCCAACCTCTTGAGGCTTTGGGCATCAATGAGCTAGACTGTAGCACCAAGAAATGTTAGAATTGGCTGTGGCTGCCCATTCTGGAGTCAGAGACAGGTGGGTCTCTGTGAGTTTGGGGCTAATCAGGACTACAAAGCAAGTTCTAGGCTAGTCAAATTACATAGTGAGACCTTGCCTTAAAATAATTTAAAACAAAATTAAGAAACATGAGGGCCCCTTTGCCCAACCCAGAGAAATCTTAAGAAAAGAAAAGGCAACAGAACTCTGCTTACCCCCTCATTGCTCAAGATGTGGACCAGAAGGCCATTTCCGCACCCCAAGTCCACAAAGGACTGCTTGGTGGTGACTCCCCTCTCGGCCCTTTCCTCTTCCCATAGGATCTGAGAAAAAAAGACAAAGTAAAGCCAACTCACATGCTGACTCATTCTGTTTCAGAACAATCCTAATGAGGTAACGGCACATGCCTGTGATCCCAGCTCCCCCAGGAGGACTGTAAGCTCAAGGCTTGCCTGGGAAACTTGGGAATCCTGTCTCAAGATTTTAGAAAAGAAGCTGATGATAAATGGCTCAGTGGCAGAGCATTTACCTGGCATGTGTGAGGATCCTGGGTTCCAGCCCAAGAAAAAGAAAAAGGACCCAAATGCTAATGCCACTTGGGGGTGGGCAGGGTGGAGAAACATCTTCCAAGACCCTAGGGCTCCCAGGAAAGTGACACAAATAAGCAGAACAGATAGGGTCTTTGGTTCTGAGGACACTAGGTTCCCTCACTGTTTTCCCCAGCCATTGTATTCATTCAGGGCTGGGGTACAGCTCAGTGGTACCTACGGTAGAGTGAGCCTGGCACATATAAGGCCTTGGGTTCCATCCCAGCACCAGAAAAAGGGCATGTATGTCCAGTGGTCATCTCTAGCCACCAGTACACCAAGATGACTCAAGGTTTCATCATATTTTCTCCTTGTTCTTCAACGACTGCATGCTTTGACAACCAAAATAGCCCCGTGTTCTAAACTAAGAGATCTACAAGTTTAAGGGAAACTGGGAGGCTCTGGTTTAAATACTTTATGGATGAGAAAACCAAGGGTACTGAGTTAAAGAAGTGTCCACTTGAGCTGGCCAGCCAGAACATTAAGAACAGACTACGTGGGGGAGACCCTGCCCACAGCTGGATGGCACTGCATAGTTGGTGCCTCCACAGGGACAACTGTGTCTCATTGATGCCTGCCTCATCTGCCTTCCAACTTCCTGGTTCACGTGTGCTCTGTGCTCACGCAGGAGTCATGCTGGATGTGAATCATTGCACAGCAGGGCAAACCATGGGTCCCGACTTAATGAACGCGTCACCCCCAACTAGTAGCATCTTACCAGCAGGTACGTAGCAATGGCCACATCTTCATAGACAAACTTTTCAGGGTCGGTTACTTCAGGCCAAACCTAAAATGTTTTCAAAGAACATATAAGTAGCTGTTACCTTGAACAACTTAAAATATCTCTAAACAGCCTAAGTCAAACCAAACTAATCATATAATAAGTAAAGGTATAATACCAATTCAAAAGCAAAAATCAGTTGATTTCTTACAATAAGTGCTTTATACAAAAACAGTTGTTACATTGCTTGTAAGAAACAGAATGTGTTCAGTTCATCTGGATAGAGACAATGACTAATGGAATAAGGGAGGGCAGGTCCTCAGTGGGGAAAGTGCTCGCTTTGCAAACATGGGGATTAGAGTTCAAATTCTCAGCACTCACCTAAAAAGCCGACTTGCGAGCAGGCCTAGTGGCATGTGTGTGCATAGGTGTATGCACCTCACACACATATACATACAAGCACTCACACAAAGAAATGGTGAGAATGGTGCAAATGGACTGGGACTCGAGACTGGGCTAACTGTTCAGGGCCAGGCTCTGTCAACAGGAAGGCCAATCAAGGCACCCTAAAGAGTCAGCTGTGCACAGAACAGACAGGTACAGTGAGTGATGCAATAGATAAACCATGTTCTGGGAACAATTTAAAAGCTGAAAATCAGGAGTAGCTCCTTAAAGGTACTGAGAGTTCACCCCCACCCCAAGGGCCAGGGTCTTCAGGGTCTGTATAGACAGACCCAAACCACAGCTCTATAATGAATCACTGAGGCTCTAAGTCTGTGGCTTTGGCTACTTTGCCTTATAATGCAAGGACTAACTCAAGTTCAGGTTGTCATGAACAGTCTTCCTGGCATGCCCTGGCCACGTCACCTGTTCAGTGAGGGGACCATGGATGTGCTGCTAGCATTACCTTCACCATGTCTCTGTACTTCTCTTTGAGGTCCTGGTACATCCTGCTATAGCGCAGGATGGACACCAGGGAGAGTGTGCTTTTAAACTCGCTCTTCCTGTTCTCCACGGCCCACCTGGCCAACTTGGACAGCAGTTCTCCTCCAAGCCAGGCCGGCTTGGGATAGACAACACCATCTGAGTGCCACCTCTCTGGACAGAAAATTAAAACAGATATGAACCTTCAAAAATAAGAGAAACAGCAGTAAGAAGAGCTGGCTTCAAATCTTATTAAGTTACATGTTTATTTCCCAAAAGAGAGTAGTAACTGTGACATCCTTTCTCTCTCCCTGTGTATATATGTGTGGGTAAGTGTGTGAATGTTGTTGCTGATGTTGTTAAGACCAAACTCAGGGCCTGGCTAGGCACATAATGGGCAAGTATTCCCCCGAGTGAGAAGCCTGCACGTTATACTAAGCAGGCTCTACACTATGACAGGCTACGCCACCCACTCCTCTGGACAGAAATATAGAAACAGAATGATGATGGGATTAGAGTTCACATGAATTTGTTCCAGATTTGAAAAGTCCCCCAAAGGCTCCTGTGTTGAAGGCTTGGTCCCCAATTCAGCTGAGTTCAAAGGTGGGGCCTTTGGGAGGTGACTGAACCATGAGAGGACTGACCTCATCAACAAGCTAACTCATAGCCTGGCTCAGCTTAAGGGTTACTGGGGGCGGTGGGAGCTTAGAGGGTGAGGTTTTGTTGGAAAAGTAGGGAGTTGTGAGGGATCGGGACTCTTGAAGGGTAGAATTTGTCCTTGGCCCCTCTCGATTCCTGGTTGTCCTGAGTGAGAGGCCTGACTGTACCACATGCTCCTAGCTCCTCACCACAGGCCCCAAAACCAAAGAGGGGAGCGACCACGTATGAAAACCTAAGACCCTTTTAATATTATATACATTTAGCTGTATCTCTGTATGTGTGTGTGTACATGTATATGTATGTATGCATGCATGTACATGTGCTTGCAAAAGACAGAGGACAACTCACAGAACATGTTGGTTCTCTCCTTCCAACACATGGATTCTGAGGATCAAACTCAGATTGTAAGATTTGAAGCAAGCGCCTTTATGCACATAGTCATCGTACTGGCCCTGAAACCTCAAGTTGACTTCCTTGGGCATTCTGCCACAGCAACAGAAAGCTGACTAGCATCAAACCCCAACTAGTTGCTGCAGACCATTAAGGCCAGCTGGAATGTAGAGATTGGGCACTCTGGCTATATTGCTTTTGGGTTTTTTTTTTTGTTGTTGTTTTTCGAGACAGGATTTCTCTGTGTAGTCCTGGCTGTCCTGGACTCACTTTGTAGACCAGGCTAGCCTCAAACTCACAGAGACCCGCCTGCCTCTGCCTCCCTGAGGGTTAGGATTACAGGTGTCAGACACCTCTCTCAACTTTCCCACATTACAATCCCCAACACAGCAGCAGGAACCAGGAGAGTGGTGACTGGAGCATACATCTGAGACCATCTCACCAACCCAAGACCTCTTCTGCAGCCCAGAACCTTCCAGAAACTCAGGGATAGAATATCGATTAAGAGCATCACATAGTGGTGCAATAGAGCAGTACCCAGCTCTTACCATTCTCCTTCACTGTGGTGCAGATGGAGCTGATACACGTTGCTCAGCTTAACTTCCAAATTCCCTGCATCATCTTCTTCCAAGGGCAAAAAGGTGACCCTCCCATTGGAGACATCTGAGGATAAAAGAAAAGCCAAGAGGTCATAACTGCTCCAAACAGACCCCTTAGAAGTATAACCGAACAGCAACGAATATGAGAAGGATGCTTTCCAACCCTCAGTAGATGTCCAGCGCTGGGGAGAAGGGCTCCGCACTTTACACACTATTACAGCCAGCACTTAGAAAGTACAGAGCTGGGCGGGGTGGCGCAAGCCTTTAGCTCCAGCACTTGGGAGGCGGAAGCAGGTGAAATCTGTAGTTCGAGGCCAACAGGCTCTACATAGCAAAGTCTACGGCATAAAAGGCCCTGTCTCGCTTTTCAATCTGTTTGCACGCTTCCCAACCAAGCCCCCACCTTGCACCACCAGTTCTTTCTTCGGCACTGTAAGGGAGAAGTGGGGGCTCGCTTTCGGGATGACGGTTCTGAGAACCAGATCGAGCTCCTGCGCGGCTTCAGGCTGAGAACCGAACTCGGGGCCAGAGAGGAAAGCCAGCATTTCCGAATTGTCCTGGACGAGGCTTTGGGAGACTCGGTCCCACAGCGAGTCTAAGACAGCCGCGGGGGCGTCGCCTTCGCCGATTGCCCTAGGTCCCAACCCTGGCTCTCCTTCGGGAGAGGCGTGTCCGGGTTCCCCCGTGTCATGCCCCTCCGGCCCGCGTCCCCGTCCACGCCGTGGTCCGCACTCCGCCTGGGCGCGGGGCCGAGAAGCGCTCCCGCGGACCTCCACGCGGACGCCGCACAGCCGTTTGTTGACCACCTGTGGCCTCTCCAGCCACACGGTCACGGCAGCCCAGAAGCCTGCGGGCAGCAGAGCACCAGGGTCGCTCAGCGGCACTCTGCCAACCTCCGCCATGTCTGCGCGCTCGGCGCGTTGAGATGACGCGACCCGGCAGTGCGCTGACGTCACGCGGGTTAGCGCCAAAAGACACGCCCTCTATTTTGCCCGCTGGGCGGTACCCGTCAGTGAGGCACCAGTTTGGAGGGCGGAACGGATCGCACCTTCAGGGAGCCTGCCGGGTTGAACGCTCATCCTTTTCTCCACTTGCTCTCTGACTTGCTTTCTGGCGTGGGAATAAGAATTTCCAAGAGCTCTTCATCCATCTCAAGCCCCCAAAGTGAAATTTGGCCCCATGTATTCTGCTTCTCCCACAGCAAAGTTAATAACACGGAGAGAAGGATGGAGACGGTGTGGTTACTTGAGCAAATAAGACGTAACCTATGCTCCCCGCAGAAAGCCACATTTACGTGGAGGTTTCTACAAGGCTGGCTGACTAGAGCGTCATGGTTGTGAAGAGTGGGAGTGCAGACCCAGAGCCAGCCTTACCTTGGGCGATTGTTTAGCCCGTTCGTAGCCATGCATTGCCTACCTCTGTGTGTGACCCCAAATCCTTTGACTAAAAGCAAAATCTCTGGAATATATTAAGTTGGCAGAACATTGCCTCCCACCAACCCGAAAGATAAGGCTGTGGTAAGAAAACATAAGAAACCTATAGCAGAGCTATAGCTTACTTTGCTATCTGAGGTCCCCCAAAAAGTAATTGTTAAATTATTTTGTAATGTACGAACTATTTTGCTTCTACCAACACAAAGGCTAAACATGTAACAGCGATCCCCCACATTGTTCTAACCACCTACATGATGGTACCCACCAGTGTATTTTTAAAATACTTTATGGATTCTGTTACTGTGAAAAACATCATGAACCTGTCACCGTGGATGGACATGGTATTTAAACCATAGTCACTCATATCTGACTCCAGACTAAGCTAACTCTTATTCCTTTTTAAGGTGAAAGGTGTGTGTGTGTGTGTGTGTGTGTGTGTGTGTGTGTTTAATCAGCCCACATATGACAGCATGCCTCTGCTCTGTGTTCCAAAGAGCCAAACCCTCACCCCTCAACCTCACCTCCCAACCTGTTGGCAACACCTATTTGGGCAAAAGTTTCACCTGTTGCTGCTCCTGGGTTTCACTGAGACACTTAGGGAGCCAGGCTAATCCGTGGACACTTTGAAGCAGCTACACAACAATCACAGCTGCTTGCTGCTGAAGCAATTTGCAGCTCCTGAAGGTGACAGTGGAGTGGCAGCAATGACAGCAGAGTAGCAGCAGGGGGACTGCAGGAGTGGCAGAGTGGAGCTGTGGAAGCAGTAGAGGGGTGGCAGGGGCTGGCAGTGGGTGGTAGCAGAGGGCAGCCAGAACGGAAACCAGGACAGTGGGAATAAAGAGAGGGTGTGCAAAGAGCTGAGGCCGAAGGACAGAAGGCTGTGAAGAGCCAGAGAAGGGCTACAGGCTGCCTGAAGAATCCCAGAGATCTGTCAGGACTTGAGAGCCAGGGGACCCAGACACCATACACCCAGGAGCTGTAACACTAGTGCCTTATAAGGCTGTGGAATCCTCACACTCTAGACCTATATAAAAGCTATATTATTTGTCACTGTAGGGCTAAGAGTCCCATAACCTTAAGATGTAACACTAGAGGGCGCAACTTGCTGCTGTTTATGCTGTGTGCTGCCATGAACTCATGGTTAGCGTAAGCTAAGCCATCAAAACCGGACAGCCCTTGAAGAGCTTCCTTTTGCCTCCTCGTGCTCTCTATCCAGTTAGAGCAAAGGACCTCAGCCTGCTGAATGGTAACGCTAACTCATTCAAAGGTGTTTGGCAGTGCTGCAGCAGTCAAAAATCTGTGGTGACCAATGTTAGCTGCAGATGGTCGTGGGGACTGAGGGTACGACCTTGTCCCTGAGAGGCCACCAGCTGGCAGAGGAGGCTGACCACCAGCTGGCAGAAGAGGCTGAGCGAGAAGTCTGTATCCATGAGCCTGGAAAACAAGGTGTGGGGTAGGAGATGCAGAGTCACAGAGAAGCTAGCTGAATGAGAAAACTCAGTGACAAGTGATTTGAAGAGAAATGGTTTGTGCCTTTTTCCAAAAGTCAGACTCCAGAAGACCTGACTGTCCATATAAAGGGCCCAGGAACCAACAAAATAGTTCCCCAGATCACCAAAGCCTTCACAGTGGGGAAAACACGCTAGTGCACATATTTGTTGGTGTTGCCAAAAGTAAAGGGCAAAGTTTTCGACAGAGAATGAATGTTTACAAGAAAAACTTGGCTTGGGGCTGCTGGTATAAAGCTGGCCACCACTCCTCGTTTTAGTTACTATTAGAATATAAAGCGGTCATTTGTCATGTGGGGGTGGGTTTGTTTGTCTGTTTTTAAGTCAGTATCCTTCTGTTACCAAAGTTTCCTGGACCCTGGTAGCCATAACAGGGTGATGTTACCAGGGCCTAGCTGTCCTACCACCTCTACCAAAACAAATCAGGAGACCAAGATTGGTGGATGCTTAAATCAGGGCTTGGGAAAATGATTATAATACTCTTCACAACACACCAAAGCACGGTGCTGGGGGTAAGAGCCGTGGGCAGAGTAAGCAGACACCTGTTCCAGTGGGATAGTTTCCCACAAGAAACCTGCCTGATCTTCTGCCAGGAAACCAGCCCACATCAATTGCATGGCTCTTCCTCTTCCCCAGATGGTGGCTTCTGCGATCCAAACTTTGCTCCAAACCTAAGCCTACAGGTTTCTTAGATCTCTTTCATACCCCCCTGTGACATGCAGCAGTGATACATCTATAATCCCTAGTTCACACTTTTTTTTTTTCTCTTCGAGACAGGATCTCCCTATGTAGCTCCAACTGGCTTGAACTCACTCCATGGACCATGCTGGCCTCAAACTCAAGAGATCTGCCTGCCTCTGTCTCCTGAATGCTAGGCTTAAAGGCTCAGCTTGGGACCATCTTTTCTATGGTCTGATAGCCAAACATGAGGGCACAAATGTCTCTTTAGAATATGTTCGCTCCTAGGGGATGGTGAAACATCTTAGCTGTTAAGAACACGTTCTGCTCTGCTGGGCAGTGGTTGCACACACCTTTAATCTCAGCACTTGGAAAATAGAGGTAGGCAGATCTCCATGTTCTAGGCCAGCCTGGTCTACAGAGTGAGTCACAGGACAGCCAGGACTACACAGAGAAAATTTCTTGAAAAAAAGAAAAAAAAAAAAAAAAAAAAACAACAAAGAACATTTGCTGCTCAATCATGAAGACTGAAGTTCAGATTCCAACACCAATATCTAACAGGTCAAAAACACCAGTATTAGCTCCCAGGATTTGGATGTTGACTCTGGCTTCCATGTCTACTTGCACTCATGTATAGCGCATGAATGAAAATAGCATACCTTCATTCCTGCTAGGCAAATTGCATTTCTACAGAGGCAGGCCGGCCTTAAACTAGTGATCCTCTGGCCTCTGCCTCCTGACTTCTGGGAGTATAGGTGTTTTGTCACATCATTTTTTAGGTCCTATTTCACTGCAGCTTGTCACAAAAGCATAAAAGAGACCTAAGAAACCTGTAGGCTTAGGTTTAGAGCAAAGTTTGAAACCCAGAAGTCACAGCCTGGGGAAGAAGAAGAGTCATCCAATTGATGTGAGCTGGTGTCCTGACAGAAGATCACGCAGGTTTCTTATGGGAAACAATCCCACTGAAGCGGGTGTCTGTTTACTAGGCCCATGGCTTTTCCCCCAGTACCACACAGTCCATCTCCCCTCTCAACCCCACTCCAGGCTTTCTCTCTCCACCTACTGAGTCCTGCCACATGGTCTTTGGTTCTTCAAACAAGCCAGAGCCACCCCAGCCGTAAGGTCTTTCCTCTGGTTTGTACAGTTCCAGACATTCTCTCCCATTAAGAGTCGGCTAGACTGTCCCTCTCCAGGCAGGGCTCCCCACACCAATGAGACACCTCCCAGACATTTCTCCCCCTGTTGTGCTGTGTCTTCTTACACCCATTTTGTTTGTTTCCAGCCCCCTTCCTCTAGAAAGGGCACCAATAACTTGCAGCACTATGAGTCCTAGAGTCCTTTGTGGCTCATGGGAGGTCCCTGCTTGGTGATAGGAGACACTGAGACAACTGTGCAGTAGGCGGAAAAGATGTATTTGTTGTTGGTTTACCTGATTACATTTCTTCCTCTCTCACTTCTCTCTCTCTCTCTTCTCTCTCTCTCTGTTTTAATGGTGGGAACAATTCCATTCTCTAGGCTGCCCTCTAATATTTAAATACTAAAATTTATTTGAGCATCAAATATCTAAATGTTTGCTTTAATATTATTTAAATATCAAACGTTCTACTTTAAATATTGTTATTGTGTGTGTGTAATGTTTGTGTGTGTGTGCAGGCACAAACGTACCCGGAATGCTCCTGAAGGTTGGAGGACCTCTTTCAGGAATTAGTCCTCTCCACCACCACTGACACCTGTTAACTGCAAGTCTGTTCTGAGTCAGGGCCAGAATGGCGACATTGCTGAGTACAAAGTAGTTATGCATTAGGCAGGAAGCTCCCAGCCTCAGCCGACAGCGGCAGAGTCCACTTGTGTCTGGTCCCAACGCCCTAAACCTGTCTCTGAAACGGAATACAGTATCTTTCTCTTCTCCTGATTGCACTATTTATCATTTAGTCCCTTTCAAAGGAAACCGGGCTTCCTCTGGTACACAAACCAAGTCTCATTTGGTTCTGTCTCTGTAAATTTCATGAATGTGAGACCTGAATTTCATATATGCTTCGATCTCCACCCTGCCCCCAGCAGACCCTGGGGCAAGATCCTGGTGTACAGCAGATACCAAGAGACAGAAGAGAGGACCTGTGAGGCAGAAAAAGAAAAGCGAGTACAGTGAGGCTGGAGTTGTGAGCTGGTTAATGCTGCGATCCCGCGGCTGGAACACAATGATGAAAGCCGGCCAGCAGTTGCTCCCTCAGAAACTCCCAGCCAGGAATGCTGAGAAGTTCCGCAGTGACTTAGCGAATCTGCCAATCAGAGCACTATTCTACGAGTTCCTGGCAAGGAGGCCTCCCGGGAAAAATAGAATCAATTCTGGGTAAAGTGCACCTTAAAGGAGCCGCGGTCCCCCTCTCCCGGGAGTGCCAAAGGCCTGGACCAAAACAGGACTGCTCTGCCCTGGGCCGAAGGTGGTTTCTGAATAGGCCCGAGGGCTCTGACCAGGCCGAAGGCAACCGGGACGAAATCCTTTAACTCTAAACCCGGAATAGCATCGGAGCTCAGAACCTTGTCTCAGATCATCTCCACCCTCGGACGTGGGACGTGTTCGCATTTCCCTCGCGGCTCGGAATGATGACGCAAGGCTTCAGCCAGCTGCTACTGGAGCCCGGGGAAAGATGACGTCACGTTTCGGGGTGGGGACCGGGCGGGCACCACAAGTCCGCCCTGCCCTCAGACAACAAGGTACACCTGATCAAAAGTGTGTTCCGGACGCTGGCGCGACCTGGGCCCCGGACCTCAAGCTGGATCCGGGAGGTAAGGACATGCAGGGCCCGGGAGGTTCCAGGCAGGACAGGTTTTGCGGAAGCACAGGCTAGGGCGACTGCTGGAGTTTGCACTCTGCCCCAGGTCATACTCTCTAGCTGAATGCAGACTCTAGAGGTATTCCAGGGCGGACTTTGACAAAGTTAGCTGTAGATTGCATGTTTGTCCTTGGACTGTACCCTACTGGGCCCGGGCAGGATACTATTTTTATACTTCTCCTCAAGTGCTTTGAACTCTGGACCTTATGAATTCTTAGGAAGTGCTTTACCACTGATCTACACCTGATGCCTTAATTCTCCATAAGGATCTCAGTTGCCCAGGCTGGTTTTGAACTCGATCCTCCTGACTCAGTCTTGGCAATAGTCAGGACCGTTATTCCCAGCATAACACTGATTTTTTTTTTTAAAGTGGAGACTAGGAAGAGGAAACAGAGAGGAACAGACTGGTGAATGAAGGTCGAGGTATCTGCTACTTTGTTGTAAGACTGAAGCCGAGAGGAAAGCCTTACCTTAAGGCCAGGTGTTAACAATCTCGGAAAGTTTCAGTCTGATAATGTGATGTGCAGTGTTAGTGTCTGTATTGATTGGTCTGGTCTGTTGGGGATGTTCAGAGCAAAACTACAGCCTCATAATTTTTTACTTTATTTTATTTTAAGTAGAGGAGAAGACTGGAGGAAAGTTGTGTTGGAACAATGGTAAGGAAGGTAGCTGCCATTTACCTCAGGAAGCATCATGAGGGCCTGATTTGAGTCCCGGGAACCCTCGTGGCAGACACTGCACACAGTCATCATTGCTTCTGAGAAACAGCATGGCAAAGCCACTCGGTAAGTTCACCGGACTGGGAAACCGTATTACTGAGATCGGAGTCAAGGCAGCTTGGCTCTCTGGGCTGTGTTTGTAACAACTGTACCATGTTGTGGTTGGGTTGGTGACCTCGGGTGGCATAGGACCTTCGGGAGCCGGTGAGGATCTGATATCAAAACCAAAGCACTTTGCTCCTTTGCCACAGAAGTTTTTAATGAGGAAGAAATCCACTTTCTCTTGATATCTGTGATGGCCTGAATCAGTCAGGGAAAAGAACTGATAGAATGAATACATACATGTATACATTATATGTGTGTGTGGTGTGTGTGTTTGTATGTGTGTGTGATTTGCTAGGTTGGCTTACAGGCTGTGGCCTAAGTAGTATAACGACGGCTGTCTCACTCTTGAAAGGCGAGAATCCAATAGTTGCTCTGTCCATGACACTGGATGTCTCATTAGTCCCAGTTTGGGGCTGTAGCCCTGGGGGAGTGCCTGGTCTTCAGTCTACGTTTTAATCCTGAAAACACTGGTTCTGATACTGAGAGGAATGCGTCAGCTACAGAATAGATGGACTTGCTGGTGAACTCAAGAGCAAGCAGGTCAAAAGCAAAGTGTTCTTTTACGTTCTACTATCTTAGTGTGTGAGGTGTGCCACCAAAAGGGGTTTTTTCTGCTTCAGATGATCTGAACAAGATAATCTTTCAGAGGAATGACCACAGGCTTCTGTTTTAGTTGACTGTAGGTACATTCAAGCAGACAACCAAGATTAGCCATCACACACCTTATCCACGAAGATTTTGTAAATACAAGTTAACAGAGATTGGCTTCTCCATCCTCTTCTAATAGTTTGATACGTCTAGCTTGTACCTATACATCTGTGCCAGGGGGAGATAATTTTGGTGTGTGTGAGAACCTTGCCTTTTCACAGAGCTACCCACAGTTGTTAAAAAGACTGTTTCTTCTCAGTGAATTATTGTGGCATGCTAATCAAGAAGTGAATGACAACATGGACAAGGGTTGCTTTTTTTTTGGTCAGGGTCTCCTGTAGCTCAGACTGGTCTTGGTCTCACTAGGTCACCAAGGCTGGCCTTTGGTGCCTGATCCTCCTGCCTCTGCCTCAGAAATGATTATGGGTGTACAGCCCATGCCTGGTATAGAAGATATGAATATATATATATAATATATATATGTTTATTTTGTATGTGTGTTTACCTGTATGTATGTATATGACTGTGTGGGTATAGTGCCTACAGAGGCCGGGGGATGGTGTCACGTCCTCTGGAACTGGAGTTGTAAGCTGCTGTGTGGATACGGGGAACCAAACCTAGAGCAGCCAGTGATCTTAACCACTGAGCCATCTCTCCAGCCCCGTACATACATAGCCTTCACTGCTCATCGCTGACGACGATTTTGTTAGTTGTTGACCCCATCTGCCATCCATTAGCTCCTGGCTGCTTTTGCCAGAAGGCTGATTACATCAGGTAGCTCATTTTGACCTTGAAGGTGTTCCCAGTGCTATTAATTAAATTAGTTTCTCCTCTCACAGCTGCCAAAATCTTGGCTATCTGTCTACAGTGGTGGTTTGCAGCCTTCCTAATGCTTTGACTCTCTAATACAGTTCCTCATGTTGTGGTGACCCTCAGCCATAAAATTAATTCATAACTGTAATTTTGCTGCTGTTATGAATTGTAATGTAGATGTCTGTTTTCTGGTGGTCTGGTGCTGAAAGGGTTGTTTGACCCTCAAAGGGTTGGTGACCCACGGGTTGAGAACCACTGGTATACAGGATGGTTTTTCGTAAACTGGGTAGGATTGTTAGAAACCGTTCCTACTTGCAGTGTAGTCAGTTATAATTGTCTGCATTAGAGGCAATGTGTTAGAAGCAAGAATATGTAGCAAGCAGAAGTGCCTAGCACTGTGTTCCTGAGGGGGGAAAGAGCTTGTGAAAGCTAGTCACTGTCTCTGGCCTTGCTCTCAGAGCCTTCTGACCACTCACAAGTCGTATGACTGTCTCAAACCCAGTAGCAGGCATCTGTGTCTCTATCCTTAGTTGCTAGCTTCATTGTTTGTTTAAATATCAAGTGTGTGTGTGTATGTATGTATCTGTATGCTTGCATGTATGTTTATGTACCACATGTGTGCAGAAGCCCAAGGAGGTGAGAAGAAGTTTTAGATCCCCTGGAACTGGAGACAGTTGTAAACCAATACGTGGGTGCTAGAAACCGAATGAGAACAGTAAGCACTTTTAAACCCTGGGCCATCACTCTGGCGCTGGCTTCCGTGTTTTAACCTGTACATTCTTTTTTAACCTTATGTCCTTTTCCATTGTAGCATATGTGGGTAACTGGTAGTTTTCTCCATGGTCCTTTTCCCTTACTGCCTCCGTGAGCGTCTGTGTATTCCTGTAGTGCCTCTGCTTTGTAACGGGTCCTAGTGTCCCCCTCTGTCTCGTCATCAGCATCTGGACTTTTTCTTTTTTTGGGGGAGCAGATGATAGAAGTTTTTCAGTCCCATAAGCCTCTACAAGGACATAGTTCCTGGATCCCTTCCCTTGCCTCTGCTTTTGGCCCTTGCTCTCACCTTCCACCTTCCTCTGGCCTTGGATTTAGTGGCTCACGTTTCTGTGGGGACAGCCTGCCTGGCTCAGAGTTGAGGAGGGTCTTGAAGGACTTGCTCTGCAGAGAGCACACAGTCAGCTATGCTATGTGCTTTCCTACCTGCTTTCCCTGATGCGTAGGAAAAACATCGCCAGGGCTGGATGGGTCAGTGGTTAAAAGCACTGGCTGCTCTCCAGAGAACCAGGTTCAATGTCCAGCACCCACATGGTAGCTCACAACTCTTTGTAATTACTCTAGTTACTCTAAAGGATTAGTTACTGTAAAGGACTGTAGTTACTCTACTGTAACTACTGTACTCTAGTTACTCTAAAGGATCTGACATTCTCACATAGACATATGCAGGCAAAGCACCGATGCACATAAATAAATGTAAAAGCAAAAAAAACCAAACAACCGCCAGCACTGTGACTACAACGCAGAGTTTAGCCCTAGACTATTTCAGCAGTTACGTCAGTGGATTCCAAAGGTCTTCGGGTCTCCTTGCTTGGGTTTGGCGTTCAGATTCTTGTTGGCCAGAGCCTAGGCCCTTTGCCTCTATGCCATAATGAATCAGATCCCTGGAAGAGGACCCAGTTTATCTTGAGGATTCCAGAACAGCCCTTTAGTGAAAAGGACTTACCTGTTCTGTGGGTGGGATGCCTGAGTGTTCCAGTACAGGAACCTAGAGTCACAGCTTCTGTGCCCAGTGGCCTGTGTCCAGGAGAGCAGGACACCATGTGTTGTGAGTAGCCAGATTCCTGAGGGGCCAGTTCCGTGCCTCTGGGCCTAGTGATCCAGGAGGAACCTGAATTTCCTGCTCACCAAAGACCACAGTGTTTCCAAGCAGGCAGCTGTAGTAAAAGAGTGAGCCCCAGGCTGGACTGCCCACAAACCACCAGGTCTGTCACAGCCTTGGCCCTCCTTCCCACTGTGTCTGCAGATGGCTCGGCTCTGTCATGTGTCCTTACTGCCTGGTGAGGGGTGCGGTCCAGGAGAGGAGTGCTGCCTCACCCTCCACTAGTGCCTCCATGCTGATGCCTTGCCATCCCTGCTGCTGTTACTTTGGAGCCCCTGGCTTTACTCCTATTCTGACATGGCTGTTGCCAGTGGCATCGTGTAGCAGGTTTGGTTCTCTTGTGCAGGTGACAATACCATGGGATCCGCGGCAGAAGGAAGAGACGGTGCTTTATGGCCAGACACCCCCAAGGGCCCCCTTAGTGCCTACCGAGCAAGAGCCTCCTTCAGCTCCAAGGAGCTGCTGCTCTTCTGGGATGGCCAGGATGTGCTCCACTTCAAGGTAGGTTCACATGGAGCCTGGTGTGTCTTTGATCCCTGACAGAAGTGGCTTTGAAGTTCTGAAGCCCAGTTGACCCTGATGCCTCTGTAGGAAGGGTAGGTCTTGGAACAGTGTACGTCTGTCTCCTCTTACTCCAAGATGGGCCCCAGGATGCCAGAGGAAGGAATGGAAAAGATTCTGAAATTCCCTCTCAGCTGGGATGGGTGTTTTCATCTGGAGGTTTCTAGGTCAAACTAGATCTTAGACAGCCATAGCCCTGACAGAAACCAAATGCGTAGGAGCCCGGGAAACCCCACCTTTGACCGTTAAGTTGGCACTCTGTGCTCTGTGTTTACAGAAAACCATCTTCTCAGCTTTGGAGAATGACCCTCTCTTTGCCCGCTCACATGGGGCTGATCTGCCTCTCGAGAAGCAAAGGGAACTGAATTTTCTTCGCTGCAAGCGGGTCATTGAGTATGGCTTCTTCAACGTTGAGGACCTGCTAAAGAACCCCCTGAAGATTCTAGCATTGATTAGCTGCCTGGGCATGTATGACTGGTCCCTGGCCAACAAATATGTCCTCCACATCTTGGTGAGTGTGTGGCAGAGAGCAGGGAACCCATGTCCACACAGGGCCACATACATCAGACACAAACCACAGCCACATGGCTCCTAAAATATGCAGCATTTAAGATTCAGTGATGCGATCAGATTTTCAGCTTTTGGTGCAAATTTGCACCCATGCATTCTTGGATGAAATATATTTATTCAGAACGTACAGTCCAGTAGGGGGAAGAGTGCATGGGGTAGATGTGAGGTGTGCCTGCCTGGAGCCAGGAGCTGTAGCACCCACCCCTATCCCTGATCTATGTTACATTTCAGATTTTTGGATCCTCAGTTTTCAGTTCTGGTTCTGAGCAGCATCTCAAGTACCTTGAGAAGATCTATAACATGGAGGTAAGTCAGCCATGGTGAGCTGTGAGCCTAGTGCCATAGCCATACTTAGCTGTGGACAGGGCAGGCCACAGGAAAGGCCGGGGGGCCAGGCCCTCCTCATCTGAGTGCTCTCAGGCTGGTGTTTTTCCTTGTCCACCCTGTGTGGCTGTGGACTGCTTTCCTTTCTGACTGAATGCCCTGAGGCCTACTGTGCCTGTTCTAGGCACCTATTCTCAACATAGGTTGCTGACAGCAGGTGGGGATGGTATCCATTGTAGCAGGATGACTCAGTCATATAATCTGGTTACATAAGCCGGGAGAGGTGTGTCTGGGCTTTTCGCTTTAGTCCTTTGAGGATAGGAGTATACACAGGAAGGCACCTCTCACCTGGAGTTGTTTTGTGCTTTGATTTTAGATATTTGGCTGTTTTGCTCTTACCGAGCTAAGTCATGGGAGTAACACCAAGGCCATGCGAACGACAGCTCACTATGATCCAGCCACGCAGGTGGGTTCTCTATTCCCCTGGGCCCCGAGTGGAGCACGTAAAATATTGTAAACAATAAGTAATCAAGAATATTGTCCCCTTACACACTCTCATTAGAGGCCACGGTCAGAGGCTACTGAGGGCATGCCTTGTGCAGAAGCATGAAGCCTTTACCTTCCATGTGGAGCAAATGAGTATGGGGACCTTTAGAAGGTCAGATACTCATGCTTCACGAGGAATCCCAAAGGAGGATAATTCTCCCCAACCCCAACCCCAGGGCCTGCCTTGCCTATATGCCCATAGGCCTTTTGGTGGGCCTGCTCTGCCCACTGCTGCCTAGATCCTCTGCTCCTTGCCACATTTCTGGTATCCTGTGACAACTGTGTGGCTGCCAGTGGTGGGGGCATCAACTGGGCACTGCTCGGTGTGGACGCTGCCCGCTATAGGGAGGCACTCTTAGTTTCTTCTAAGAGTGTGAAGAGACACATTCTTAGCCAAAATACCACAAGAGCAGTCTTTAGGCCATATACTAAAGTTCTTCTCTGAAACTCTTGAGCCAGACTCCCACAGTTCAAGTCACCCTCAGCAACACTGCTCTCCATGTTCCCACTAGGATGACCCATTAAGCCCCACTTTAAGTGTTAAACTGCTTTTCTAATCCAAAGTCCCAAAGGGTTTCATATTCCTCCAAACAGAACCACGGTCAAGTCTGTCTTAGAAATACCCCACTCCTGGTACCATACTTCTCTTTTAGGGTTTTGTTGCTATGAAGAAACACCATGGCCAAGGCAGCTCTTATAAAGCATTTAATTGAGGCCAGCTTACAGTTTCAGAGGTTTAGTCTATTACCATGGCAGTGTGCAGGCAGACATGGTGCTGGAGAAAGAACTGAGAGTTCTACATCTTTATCCACAGGCAGCAGAAGAGACTGTGAGCCACACTGGGTGTAGCTTGAGTATATAAGACTTCCCTCAAAGTCCCCCCCCCCACAAAGTGACACAACTTCCTCCAGCAAGACCGTAACTCCTAATAGTGCCACTCCCTGTGGGCCATGAGTCTATGGGGACCATTCCTATTAATGTCTGTGATGGTCAGTGCCGAATGGGGTGTGGAAGCCCCCTTTCTCCACTTACCTAAGACTGTTTTGCTGCCACCTTCCTTCATGGGCTGTTGGGAGCCTCACCCCTCCCATTAGCTGGGGTGTGATAGAGAGGGTCTGCATGCAAAAAATGAAGCTCAGCGTTCAGCGCTTGCTCACTCTCCATTCATCCACATGGTCAACATGGACTCTGGCCTGGGCTGCTGTATGGTGGAAATGGATTGGTTAGTACCATGCATAGCCAGGGCAGGGACACATGAGAGAGGGACCACCATGCAGGCTGTCATACCTGCAGCACATAGGCCCCCATAGTTTCTTGCCTGCCTCTTGGTCTTTCTGATAACTTGGCCCTGTCTGCTCTCACCATGCTCCAGTGTCTATGGCTTCTACGGGACTTGGTAGGAAGCCTGTGCTGCCTGGTAACAGAGGACAGTTCCCCGGAGGCATACCTTAGGCTGTGGGGCAGACTCAGCAGAGCCAGAAGCTACCACAGACATCCCTGCCTAGTCTATGCCTCACATGTTCATTCCCAAAGTTCCTTTCCAGGGGATGATGCTGTCAGTGGGGGCCCACACATTCAAAACAGCAGAAGGAAAGCAGACACCACACATTAGCCCTCAGAAGGGCCTGTGGCAAGAAGTAAAAGAGACCTTTATTGGCAGTGTGGCCAGTGTCAGCTTTTATGGGTGAATGCCAGCCAGCAGTTCACTGTGTGAGAGGCCGGGCTTTATTTTCCATCTCCTCTGTAAGGTGACCCTGGAACCAAAATAAAGTCAGCTTGGCCCACACAGGAAATACAATGTTCGGTCCATTTTTACCGTTGGCTCAGAGGCTCGGAGCAGAGGAGTCAGCCTGCTTGGAGGGAAATCCATTCTCCAGGCTCAGCTGTTATTATAAGGCCGCCGATCTCCCCTTCACAGGAATTCATCTTACATTCCCCGGATTTCGAGGCTGCAAAATTTTGGGTGGGCAACATGGGCAAGACGGCAACTCATGCGGTGGTGTTTGCTCAGCTGTACATGCCAGATGGCGAGTGCCATGGGCTGCATTCCTTCGTGGTGCAGGTAAGACCTGGTTGGGTCCAGCTCGGGTAGACGGTCTCCTGTAGCCGCATGCACGGTGTCATCAGGCAGACTGTTGTGGGAGACGTCCATGCTGACATTTGGCCTCCTGCAGCGCACCTCACAGGGATT
Source organism: Meriones unguiculatus (assembly GCF_030254825.1). Classification (NCBI taxonomy): domain Eukaryota; kingdom Metazoa; phylum Chordata; class Mammalia; order Rodentia; family Muridae; genus Meriones; species Meriones unguiculatus. The sequence goes on along the minus strand of NC_083360.1, from coordinate 28,876,570 downwards.
CGGTGCTGCTGGAGTCCCTGTGAGCGATGCTAAAAGCACCCAGCAGGCTGAGGCAGGATTGTGAGTTTGAAGCAAAAAAGGCCTGGGTAGTAGATTCTGTCTCAAAAATCAAAATCAAGAACGGCTGCAAGAGAACCTCCACAGCACCTCACCATCCCCCTCCAGCAGAATGCCCGTGCTCAGGGAACCTCAGTGACGCCTTACCAACGCTCTCCAACTGAGCGCCCGTAAGCACGGCACAGCCCGTGCTACCCTGAGGGTTGGCAGTCTTGGACACATCCTGGGCAGTGGACAGGTGAATTTGGGCATTAATATTTATGAGCTTAGCATGGTCTTAGCTAGTTTTTCTTTTTTGCTCTGGAATTCTTTTCAGATGAACTGGAAACTGCCACTAGTCATATTTATTTTATGTGTCTGTGTACAGAGTACTTGAATATATGTCTGTGCACCACATACATGCATTCTCTGTGGAGTCCAGAAGAGGGCGTCAGCATCCTAGAACGGGAAGTACAGCTGGTTGTGAGTGCCCTGATGTGGGTGCCCGGAACCAAACCTTCATTCTCTGCAAGAACTACTGAGCCATCCTGCCAGGCCCCGCTTACGGGTTTTTTTGTTTGATTATTTGAAAACTGCCAACTGTTTTTGCCCTATTGGTTGCTCCTCCTGTGTTAGCTTTCTGCTGCTGTGACAAAACCCCTAAGAAAATAACCTCAAAGGAGGAAAGATTTCTTCTAGCACAGTGTCTGAAGTGTCATTCCACGGTCTCCAGGCCCTGGTGCTGCTGCCAGCTTGTGGCAGCCCAGGTGCCCTGGCAGTAGTATGTCGCTGAGTAAGCTGTCTGCGGGCAGAATGAGAAGAAACAGGAGTTGGCCAGGGTCTCAGTAGTCTCTTAAAGGACACATTCTCAATGGCCGGATTTCTAGCCACTGTGTCCAACCACCGCACAGCACTGTGGGCTGAGGCCCAAACCATTTACCTTCGGGGACCAGGATCCAAACCTTGGCACTTCATGGTCATCTCCACTATCTCTCCAACTATCTGGCTTTTATGGCATTTGGTTCATAAAGTTTAAAAGAAGTTTACATCTAAATCTTTACTGAGCTTTACTGAAAGGTTATAGGAAATTACAAGATGCCTTACGGTTGAGCTTTAGCCTTAATATTATATATATCGAAGTTCAATAAAACCAGATGCACAAAATAAAATAAAAGACAAATAGCTCTAAGTCCCAAATGCCTAGATTCAGCCAACCCACCCTCCCTCTCTCCCGGTTTTCTTCCCTTGGTTCTGGGGTTTGGACCCAAGGTCTCCCACACGCTAAGCCCATGCTGTACCCTGGTCTGTACTGTCAGCCCCCAGATGTCTCCGCCTCATACTGTGCGTCAACAGAGCCTGTGACCCAGAACAACAGCGTTTCTAGACATTGGCCCCATCCCCATGAGGGGAAGGGAGACCGTGGGGCCCCTGCTTTAAGCTTGTCAGTCCTGCTTCAGGTGGAATGAAACCTGGCTCTTCACAGCACCCCTGGGTCAGGAGTCTGTAGCCTGCCATAAATGCCATACAACGCTTAGTGAACACCTACTGGGGAAGATGGGCTTGGCCATGCCATGCTTCATCTGGCTGTTCCTTCTCACAGCACTTATCTTAGTGCACAGCCATTTTATCACGGCACTGGAATCCCACTGCGGGTCCCCTGTCTGAGATGTGAACAGGATCTCTCCACATCCCGAAACAGTGTGGGTGCCCACCCTGCCCCTTAACTGAGGTAGTGATGCATCATAGCTAGGACTAAGACGGGAGAGGTGCTGGCCTCTAAAGCTGGAGTCAGGAAGCAGTGTGCTTCACCCAGGAAGCTCCCACCAGGCTGCTCCAGCTCCTGGCTTCCTTCACTGGCAGCCGTGTCCATGCTGCCTCTCTGTGACTCTGTCCCCCTTTTGTAAGGACTCTTAACCATTGGATTTATGGCACACCCAGGGATCCAAGTGATCTTGTGTTGAGGCCTGTGCTCCTTATAGCTGCGGAGCCCCTATTTCTAGCCCTAGAAATATCATTCCATGGGACCCAGTATGACCCAGAGCTGTTCAGTCACCCCTGTCAGTGCTCGGCTTGTCTGGGCATGGCTTCTTGTCTGCTGAAAGACTAACCAGCCGTTATTCCTTGGGGCTTTTTGCAGATTCGGGACCCGAAGACCCTGCTTCCCATGCCAGGGGTAATGGTTGGTGACATGGGGAAGAAGCTGGGGCAGAATGGCCTGGATAATGGGTGAGTGTCCCTGGCCTCATCAGGCAATTGCTACCTCCCTGGGGCTCCTACATCCTACCTCCCTGTGATTGCTCCCAAACCACAGGCTGGAGAGGGCTACCAGTGCCACACTCACTCAGGAGTGCAGGGATGTTCAGGTCCTGGCTTGGATATGGTAGGTACCAACACTGAACTTCTTTAAACAGCAGCCGTGACCTGCATGGTCTCAGCTCCCAGAGGTCCACCTTGCCTTAGAGCTCCGTGGGTCAGCGTCTCAGAGTGTGACTGTCCTAGCTCTCAGGTCAGACTAAGGCTGCCCCTTGCTTCCTGGAGAGACCTCAGGCTTGGACGGTGCCCAATTATGGAGGACCTTCCTTCTGTAGGGTCTCTTGGCCATTGGCCTTAGTTATCCATTGTGGAATCTTCCATGATATTTGCTTAGAGTCCCCAAGGCAGTAATAGCAAAGTAATAGCGGAGCATGCGATGGTCTGGTCAACAAGATGCTTTAATCCTAGTGCCGTTCGGAATCAGGGTTCTCTTGTAGCAGTGTACACTGAGTACTTAGACGGGGTTGAAGACCTTGGGCTGGATGGAGCCTGGAAGGGCCTCAGCTTACCCAAGATGAGGCCCTCTGGTCAGTAGGGCACCTGGATGGTCTGAGGTTTATAGTGTTCCTCATGGAAGAACAGTGATGAAGCCAGCTCCTCAGGGGTCTCGGTGTTTCTGAACATCTGTCTTGGAGACCCAGGTTGGCAGCAGCTGCGTGGCATCCAGCAGGGTAGGACTCACTGTCCTCTCTATCATTTCCTAGTCTAGTTTTCATGCCTAGCCCTCAAGCACCCGGCTGAGCAGCCCAGGTGGACTTCTGCCTTCCCCTGGGTCAGTGCATACAGGCCCCACCCAGCTCCAGGACACCTGGCCTAGTGCACTTAGGCCCCTCTCATCCAACAAGATAACTAATGACTGTCAAGGAGGCCAAAATAGCGGTCCCCAAGCATTTTGGCCTATGCTATGTTATGTATGTTTACCTGCCTCAGTTCTGTGTGTGTTTGGGCTTTTAAAGTCACCTTGAGCAACTCTCAGGTAGCCGCTGAAAGTAGCCACCTCCAGAGAGAGAATCCTGACCAGGGCTACAGGCTTCCCAATAGATACTCTCCTGTCTTCCCATCACCAGATGGCTAGGGCAGGGCCTGGGAAGGCTGAGGCATCCTGAGTCTGCAGACCAGCAGCAGACAGCATGGAGGTGGCTGCAAGTACCAGTACCTAGCATCCTGAGCTTAAGGAGAATGATCAGGGCTCAGAAATCACAGGGCTGCCATCCCCTCTATCGAGGGTTCAGTGTGCAGCCTGGCAGGTACTTGTGCTGGTGGTACATTGTAACTTATGACCAGTGACCCCAGGCCTCTGTTGGCTGCTCCTCCCGATTTACAGATCAGAACTGTTAGAGTAACTTTGGAACATCACAGAGAGCTTGTTTCTGGCCCCATCTCAGCAGCTCCTGATTTTAGAGAATGGGTCCAGTGTCTCCTGGGACGTATCTCACAGTCACCAAGTCAGACATCATAGGAGCCCCAGCACATAGGTGTGGCAAAGACTCGGCTGCGATTTGCCATGGACACACTGTGGGGCAGCCTGAGCAGCTGCTCCAGCAAAGCAGAGGCCAGAACTGTAGTGACCTCCCTATATGTTTGGCCTCCTTGGAAGACACTAAACTGTTGCCTCCTGCCTGCCCTGACCATGGGCCACCAGCAGAGGATGCCAGAGCTCCAGAGCTGAATGCCTGCTTTTAGACTGGGGATCGTTTCTGGGCTGAAGACTGTCATGACCCTCTAGGAATCTAGAGCAGAGTCAGATGCATGGCTCACTTTCAATCAGACATTCTAATAGTGAGGATCTTTCCAGGGGACACTTTGAGCCAAACCCTCAAGGTGCCCATAGTACTTTTCATGATGAGGCTGGGCCATTGGTGCTGGGGAGTCCTCCTTTGACAAGGCTGAGGGGGGAGCCTCAGAATGAGGAATTGCTCCAGGTGGGCCTGGGCTGGGGGTGCTGGAGGAGGCCTCCAGGGAAGGAATTTGCTGGAATTTGCAGCAGGAGACCTGCCCACACCCTCTACACCCTTCCGACACCACACTCACACCGCATGCCCCATGTTACAAACATCTCCCATAGCACTGTCATGTGTCATTCCCCACCATCCTTCCAGTACTGGCCAGGGACACAAGATGACATCATCAGTTGCTAGGCAACTCATAAGCAGGCTGCCAAAATACTAACAATACCCACACTACATGCCCCAAGTCACTGCCCTGTGTCATCCACACATGCTTATAACATTCTCCCCACACCACATGCCTCGTGTCATACAGATAGGGCCCATGTCACTGTCCTGTATTCAGTTACACTCATACACACTCCCCTAACCTCCTCAGCCCCCGTTCATATACCCCATACACAAACGCCTACTTGAACCTCCCCATGCCCACGTCACCACATAACCCAGACCACACACATGTGCACATGGTTTGTGCTACACACACTGTCACACCATCACTCTCTGCCCTACACACATCCCCTGCCCTCTGGAAACCACAATCATAGTGTGCCAGTAGCCTACCAGTTGAATCCAGCTGACTGTTTCTGTGGCTATAAAAGTGACCCAAAGAATTCTTGTGAGATTTGCTATCTTAAACTAGAGTGGAACTTTCATAAACAGATGTGTGTTCAGACTCCTACCTCTGGGCAAAAAAAGGGTGAAGATTTTCCACTTCTTAAAAAGTGTGCTTTCCGTTGACAACATTGTACTTGAAAGGCATTCCTTGGCATTCAAGTAAACCGTTGGAGCACCTCGAGCTTGGCACAGAAACTGGGATTTCTTTAAAATGGGGCATTTGTAGGCATATATCCAAAATATGCTCAAGTATACAACAAGGACATTTGCTCAACCGTGTTCATAGCAGCTTTATTTGTAATAGCCAGAATCTGGAAACAACCCAGATGTCCCTCAACAGAGGAATGGATATAGAAATTGTGGTACATTTACACAATGAAATACTACTCAGCAATTAAAAACAAGGAAATCATGAAATTTGCAGGCAAATGGTGGGAACTAGAAAAGATCGTCCTGAGTGAGGTATCCCAGAAAGACATACACGGTATGTACTCACTTATAAGTAGATATTAGACATATAATATAGGATAAACATGCTAAAATCTGTATACCTAAAGAAGCTAAGCAAGAAGGAGAACCCTGGGTAAGATGATCAATCCTCATTCAGAAAGGCAAATGGGATAGACATCAGAAGATGGAGAAAACGGAACAGGACAGGAGTCTACCACAGAGGGCCTCTGAAAGACTCTACCCAGGAGGGTATCAAAGCAGATGCTGAGACTCATAGCCAAACTTTGGGCAGAGTGCAGGGAACCTTATGAAAGAAGGGGGAGATAGACCTGGAGGGGACAGGAGCTCCACAAGGAGAGAACAGAACCAAAAACTCTGGGCACAGGAGTCTTTTCTGAGACTGATACTCTAGCCAAGGACTATTCATGGAGATAACCTCCAACCCCTGCACAGATGTAGACCATGGCAGCTCAGTCTCCAAGTAGGTGCCCTAGTAAGGGGAACAGGGGCTGTTTCTGGAATGAACTCAGTGTCTGGCTCTTTGATCACCCCCCCCACCCTCCGAGAGGGGAACAGCCTTACCAGACCACAGAGGAAGACAATGCAGCCAGTCCTGATGAGATCTGATAGGCTAGGGTCAGATGGAAGGGAAGGAGAACCTCCCCTATCAATGGACTGTGGGAGGAAAAGAGGGAGAGAGGGAGGAATTGGGAGGGGATGAGGAAGGGGGATACAGCAGGGATACAAAGTGAATAAATTGTAATAAATAAAAATTTTAAAGGGGGCATTGTGTGCAGCGCCTGCAGGCTGGTCACAGGCCAGGTGGTCACCAGGTGTGCTGTGTTCGTCTGCATCCCCAGGGCATCTTAGCCCTGTCACGTGGGTACTGGGAAGAGCCGTGCCTTCCCGGGAAATGGTCTTTGGGGGATTCCATTCTACCTGGCTACCTCTGTTCCTTGTCACTAAGTACCTGAGAGGGACCAGGTGCTGTGGACTTGTAAGAAATATGTGACAGCCCTGACAATCTGCTGGCAGGAAGATGGTTCACTGAGGAACAGGGACAACTGAGTGATTGCTCTGACTAGGGCCACCTATTGGTGTCCCTGAGAGGGGTCTACATTGTGATCCTTGCAGGATGGATAGAAAATCATGTGGACTTCCTTGAGGAGATGGCAGCCTGCCTCACTCTGAGGGAGACCTAGGGTTCTCAGGGAAAAGGCAGGGAGCCCAGGTCAGCTGAGAGCCTGGCCAGGCAGCAGTGCCACAGGATGGTGGTCTTGAGTAGGGTGTGTCTTTCTTGCCTGCTGTTTAGTGAGGGCTCCTCAGGTGGAGTGGGGCTGCCTCCAACCAGCGCCTGAAGGAGCTCAGGTGCAAGTGAGGCGCAGCAGGTGGTCCTACCATCAGCACAGGGGTTGCTGGCAACTGATAAGGTCCTCTGTGTTTGCACAGCATCTTAGCCATCAGACCCACTGCTAGAGGAACTATTGAGATTTTCAGTGCTTTTATTTTGCACGTGATATAGGTTTGTAAACGTGCACAAGCCTCTTCCTTAAACCATTGCAAAATGTCTTGGATTATCAGTGCCCAGTGTTCATAGCAATACCTGGTAGGCCTTTCCCTAGCTGCTCAGGAGAAGCAGATCACTGTTCCCAAACAGTGAGGCTGGAATGAGGACTGGACTGGTCTCACATAGCATTTTAAAACCACCATCTGCTGGGTTTGTTGTTCTTTTTGTTTTTATTTGTTTTGTTATTTTGTTTTTTTGAGACAGGGTTTCTCTGTATAGCCTTGGCTGTCCTAGACTTGCTTTGTAGACCAGGCTACCCTCAAACTATCGAAGATCCTCCTGCCTCTGCTCTCTTGGTGAGCTGGGATTAAAGACGTGCTCCAGCACTCCCAGCTCCATCCGCTGGTTTTACCTCTCTGTGCTGGGGATTCTGGTTTGAGGTTGAAGTTTGAGGACCAGAGAACCAACTACCATTCTCCTGTCAGTGGTTTGTGACCTTTGCTGAGCACAGGCGAGTGGTGGGTGTAAGTTTCTCTTTGCCAGTGACACGAGAACACTTCCTTACCAGGGGACGCAAAAGGGGATGGTCCACACATGGTCCCATCACACACGCCTCTTGTCTTTGGGAGTGATGTTACCTTCAGCTGCTCTTGGGGAGAGGAGGAAAAGCCAGGAACCATTTGACAGGCTTTTGGAGGACTTGCATGATGGAAGCCCACCTTTTCTCCTGTACAGATTCGCCATGTTCCACAAAGTTCGAATTCCTCGCCAGAACCTCCTGGACAGGACTGGGAATGTCACCTCTGAGGGCACCTACAACACCCCCTTTAAGGTACCAGTGAGCTGTGGGTATTTGTAGGCCGAACTTCCCAAGTGTCTGCCCCTGTGTGGTGTTGGAGATCACCCCAGGAGCAGCTGGCCCCGTGTAAGCACACAGCTCTCTTGGTTCGGTTTGGTGCCCTCAGCAGAGAAGGGACTTAGCCACAGTGGTGGCCTGGATCATTTTCTGGCTATGCCTGGATGTCTAGGTCTGCTTGGGTAGAGGACCTGCTCTCCCAGAGCATATAAAGGAAAACTGCCCCGGTTACTATTGCTGTGATAAGACGCCATGGCCAAGGAAAGTTATAAAAGGGAGTGTTTAATTTGGAACATGTGGTGTCAGAAGGTTAGAGTCCATGGTGGCAGAGCAAAGGCACAGCAGCAGGAACAGCTGAGAGCTCACATCTTGGTTCACAAGACTGAGAGGCAGATGCCCTGGAAATGGTGGGAGTGTTTAGAAACCCCAAAGCCTCCCCTCACCCCTGCCAGTGACATGCCTCCTTTAACAAGGCGATCCTTCCCAAACAGTTCCACGGACAGTATTCAAATATGTGAGCCTACGGGGACCATTTTTATTCATAGTAGGGTCACCTGGAAAGCTGTGTCGAAATGGGGTAACCAGATATAGTGATAACTTAGGGTGGTAAAGCTGTAGGTGGACAGAGACTGTGGGGCAGCCCACACTCTGGGGAGTGGTGAGCACACAGACAGCTGGCTGACCCTGAGAGCAGGGCTCCAGGAGGAGACTTCCCAGAAGGACACTCCCAGGAAGGACACTCCCTAGACAATGCTTACCCTTTGCTTGGTGGGAAAGCAAGAATGAATGCAGCAAAGCTTCTTGAGAGAAATTAGCCCTGTGAGCCAAGAGGCCACATAAGACACAGAGTAACATGAAAACAACCAATTAAAATTCACCATATTGTGAAAGACTTGGAAGGAAGAATTCAGTGGAAGGTCCTGGAGAGGTTAGTGTCCTGCCTACCGGAGCAGGGATTCAGAGAAGTAACAGTCAGTTGTCCCTAGCTACAGGGATGATGAAAGAATGATGAAAAGTATCTGTGTTGTTCCAAAGAGGAAAACCAAGGAAAAGGCTGTCTGCTGACACATAGGGGAAAATAGGATATTAGAGAGAAGATTCAGGCATCCTGCTGTCTGATACAGGTGAATAACCACCGCGACCTTAATTCCTTAGGGGTGCCATTGAATTTGAACATTTTTATCACCAACAAAACTGTCCTTTGTACATGAGAGTGTGACAGATGTCCTCTGTCTGGAAGATTGCCATGCACACACCACACCGTATTGGAAGAAGGACCCAAACAGTAACCCCAGAGCAGGAGATGAGGACAGGAGCGAGGACACCAAGCTATCCCAGAGCTCCACCGAGGGCCCGAGCACAGCTCCTGCCAGCATAGTGAAGGGCAGGATGGACGTGGAGTTGACAGTGAAGGCTGGAACGCTGAGTCTGCAGGAGCTCGGCCACTGGGGTCCAAGGAACCATTGCACCAGCCCGGTGCCTTGTGGATGCAGAGCCCCAGGCTAGACCACCCTGCATCCTGGTGCTCATCCAGGAAAAGGCAGGGCACAGTGCCCTCAGGTGGACAGTTCACAGGTCACCAAGGAAGAGGAGCCCACACTGCTCAGTCACAGTGCTTCTCTACTCAGAGTGCCCTCCTTGGGTAGCTGGGAGCCCTCTCCTCTCCTCATAACACATCGGGGTGTACCCCTTCTCCTTTGGGACATTCTCCGAGGCTGCACCACACCTGCTGACACCTGCTCTTCTTCCTCAGAATGTCCGGCAGCGTTTGGGAGCATCCTTGGGCAGCCTGTCCGCAGGGCGCATCTCCATCATTGGCATGTCTGTGACCAACCTGAAGCTGGCCGTGTCCATAGCTATCCGATTCTCAGCCACACGGTGTCAGTTTGGACCCACGGACAAGGAAGAAATTCCTGTCCTTGAATATCCACTGCAGGTACTGGCCATGCGTATCATTTCCTGCTTTCTGCTCTTCCTGGCCCCTGGGGATTGCTGAGAGTTCTCGGGGACCAATGGCCCTCAGGCCAATGGGCAGGAGCCTTGGGGTGGCTTTTAATGAAAACATGTGCTCACAAGGAGGCATAGGGGAGCAGGAGAACCTCTGGTGGCAAGTGCAAGCCTACTAAATGTACAGGTGAGGTCACCCTGCTTTGGCAGGTAATACTGTTTCCGAGTCAGGCTACATTCTTTGACTCATCTGTCCCATCCCTAAGAAATGGCCCATGGAAGCCATTTCTGGATGCTGCAGGTGAACACAGCCCTTTAAACATTATGGCATTTAAAGCAGTAGAAGGGGCACCCAGCCTCACATCCTCAGAGGCAGCAACAGGGCAAAGTACAGAGGCCATGAGTGGAAAAGAGGCACATCACACCCACCTTCTGTGCTCCGCAGTCAGAGCCCCACTTCATGTCCTGTTTGGGTGGCCCACTTTATGGGGACAGGGGTCAGGTAGGTGACCTGGTTGCTAAATCTGAGTTAAGTCTTGTGCCAAGTGCTGCACAAACAGGTGTTTGAGTGACATTCAGAGGAAGTGAAAAAGATTTGCCCTTTCTTTTCACGTTCCTCCCATGTCGGCAATGAGCTTTTTCTGTTTAGGAAGTGAGTATTGAAAAGTAGTGTCCCACCGTGCCTGGGCGGCCCACACGCCCACCATGCTGTGATCCCTGTTTCCTGTGGCAACAACATATTGACTGTCTGGGTGCCGAGGGAAGTCCAGAGGCTAAGGAGCTTCCAAACATCCTCACTGGTGCTGCCACTGTCTGGGGGCTGCAATGGACTTACAGAGTGGGCGCGGGAAAACAGTTGACATAATGCCTGGCATTCTGCACACAGGGAACAGCCATGGTGGTGGCTCACAACCATCTGTAACTCCAGCTCCTGGAGAATCTGACACCCTCTTCTCACCTCCTTGGGTACCAGCTACACATGAGGTGCATATATGTAATACACACAGGCAAAACATTCATGCACATGAAATAAATGAGCATTAAAAAATAATGCCCGTCTTGGACCGACTTTGCACCAGCAATGGGTTTTCTTCATTTCATAAACAAGCTGACTTTAGCTTCCCACGGTCAGTGGTAGGCTGGCCAGCTGGGCCAGCCCCTCTGAGTACCTGTTGTGTGTCTTGTTTCCCTCAGCAATGGCGCCTACTTCCCTACCTGGCAGCTGCCTATGCCTTGGACCACTTCTCTAAGACGCTCTTCTTGGATCTCATGGGACTGCAGCGTGGTCTGCTCAAGGGAGACCACAGTGCCAGGCAGGTGAGGCATCTGCTGTTCTGTTGCTGAGCTCAAACAGCCCTGTTCCAACACTGGGACCAAACAAAAGCAGCTGGCTTTTGTGGGAACAGAGCCTGTGTGAACTCCTTCAGCTGCCTCGCCACCAGCTTGGGGCTTGGCTTGCCTCCTGGCTTGCACTCTTGGGAGGGGGCTGGCAGAGCAGAACTCAGAGCTCTTTGGAGAGCACAGTGGGTTTCATACTCCACGTTGCCACCCTCAGTGGATTATCTCAGCTCTTGTCTTCTCATAAACAAGTGCGTAGAGGTCTGAATCCAGTCTCTCTGAGTTGACAGCCCAAGATCTGTGCCAGAAGTGAGCATGCAGCCCCACTGGGCCAGCCACTCTGCACAGGGAAGTCCATAGCTGCCTTCTCTGTAGGTGGCATATGGGTTGGTGTTTGTCTCCTCCTTGTGCTTCCCCCTGAGTGGAAATCAGATGTGAAGTAAAAGACATAGGTCTAAACAGAGTCAACTAACGTGGTTCCAGGGGGGCTTATGGAGACTGAAGTACCATTCATGGGCTGGACCTGGGCCCCCTACACATATATACCTAATGGGCAGCTTAGTGTTCATGTGGGTTTCCTAGTAAGGGGAGCAGGGGCTGTCTCCAACATGGACTCTATTGCCTGCTTTTCAATCACTTCCCCGCTGGCGGGGATGCCTTGCCTGGCCTCAATGGAAGAGGATGTGCTCAGTCCTTATGTGGTGGAGTGGGGTGGGGGTGGGGGGCTCTTGTTTTCTGAGGAGTAGGAGAGGGGAGATAGGGGCAGGAGGGAGGGTAGAACTAGCAGGAGAAGGGGGCTACGATCAGTATATAAAGTGAATTAAAAAAAAAAAAAACGACATGGGATTAGAAGCATGTTAGATTGGTGCTACATACTCTGTCCTAAACAGCCTGTCAGATGAGATGTGTTGGGATGCCCAGCGAGGATCCGGAGTGAAAGGTGGAGCCTCGAACCTGCTGGCACCGTTCCCGTGGGAGGAACAGGCTACTGAGGGGTGCTGCTGCGATGAAGGGACCAAACATGCTTTCCCTAGAGAGTCTGTAACCTGCCTGCTGACATTATTCTCCTGTTCCTATTCTTTCTGAAACCCTGTGGTGAAACCCAGCCAGGCACAGTGGCAACTGAAACTCTCCTTAGCTGAGACAGATACTGGCTGCCTAAATGGATGATTTTATGTAGCAGGCATTATACTCAATGAAGTAGAAACAAGGATGTACGTGAAACAGGTGTGAGCTTCAGGAAGGGGTATCCACGCTGCCAAGCCATCATCAAACATCTGCATGACCTAGACCTCCCTCTCCCCAGAGGGCTGCACTGGCCCCAGTGTTGTGCCAGTCTCTGCCCCTGATTTGTGAACCTCTCCATAGACGGTCATGTTCGCTATGCATCCGCTTAGTGGAAGCCAAGTCTCATAGGCGTTCTCCAGCAGGCTGCAGTGGGTATGCCGCCCCTGAGATATATTTTCCATACAGAGCTAAGACCTGCTGATTTTCACACTGTGAACCTGTGCAACAGAGCACACCCGTCTTGTCTCTGTTCCTGTGTGCTTCTGAACTCCTTTTCACTATAGCTGGGTTTCCTTTCCTTGACACTGGTGCCGAAACTGCGGCCTGGCTTGCACTGTCAATCTGCCTTCACCTCTTCTCACTGGGTTCTCTCCCACAGGCAGAGCTTGGACGTGAGCTCCATGCACTGGCGTCAGCTGGCAAGCCCCTAGCCTCATGGACAGCTCAACAGGGGATCCAGGAGTGCCGTGAGGCCTGCGGGGGACACGGTTATCTGGCCAGTAAGTTTGGCTTAGTTTGGAGGAGTTTCTCATCCTCAGTCCTCCCATGGGCTGCTGGGCCAGGGTCCCACAAAGCGCAGCCTGTTTTTCTGTTGGGACACAGCCATATCTACTCAGGCACACACTTTCTCTAGCTGTTTCCACACTACAGTGGGCAGGGCTAAGTCCTCATGACAGAGCCTGTCACAGGACAAGTTCACCAACCCCTGTCCTAGACAGATCCCAGCACTTCCTGATGCATATGTGTACTTCCTGGTCAAAATCTGGGATAACAAGGAAGTGTAAAAATGTGTGTGATCCCAGCACTCAGCTGAATGGAATTGGCAAGTTATTTCAGTGTGACATTTGGCAGATGACCTGGTAGGAAACTAGCACTAGTTTTAAAGTGGGTCTGAAACTTGGACAAGGGCCTTACTGATAACTGAGCATCATGTCACACACGCAGCTAGTACATGAGTGCAAACAACCAGCTGACCAGTGTGGTCTCCACGGTAACTGGGTAGGTTACCCCCACTATGTCACGGCTTTCTTATTATGCACACAGCATGAAGGTTCTTCCAAGGAGTCGGTGCATATAAATGGTTAGAGGACCTGGCCTATGGCACCATAGTATATAGTACTATACCATAGTAGTGGTGTGGCCAGGTTACACCTCTCTACTATTAATTTAGAATGGTTACTCTGACCTCCACTCTCTGCTACTCGCCTGCAGGGCTTCTGCTGTTCACATTGGGAGTGACTAAAAACTGGCTGCTCAAAGATGGCCACTGCTGCAGACAGCACAGAACTGCTAACCCCTCAGTGGCCAGAGCTGATTCAGGCTCCTGTGGAGCTGTGCATGTTCCCATGATGGTCTGGATTTGATGCTCCCAGTAGCCTGTCCCAGCTGCTGATAATGTTCTGGCCTGACCTCTACACCCCTCCATGCTCGGACTGGCACTAGCTTGCAATGGTTATATCTGAGGTGTTTGCGTGTTTTTGTCCTTTCTGCAGTGTTTTTGGTAGGGCTTTTATTTGTTGCTATAACTCACAGAAACACAGAATCAGTTTAGCTTTGTTCTGGCTTTAACTCGAACAAGGCAATTATATCTCAAAGTACTATAGATGCAAACATGACTGACTCACAGCTCACGACTTACCAGTAAGGATACAGATACCAAAGTTAACAACAGTGTAAAGAGCCATATCCAGGTTAAATGTCAGCTGTCTGGTTCCCCATGAGGTCTGCCCCAGCCCTTTATCTAGTGGGTTAGCTATAGCATGGAGGAGCTGGACTGTCTTCCTCTCCCTGCCAGCTTCTCCATCTCCCTTAAAGGGAATGTTTTCCATGAGAAGAGGGAGGCTGAGAGGCTGCTTCTGAACAGCTCCCCTCAGGCAGGCCCTGGGCAAAGCACATTTGATGAAGTGTGCACAAGCCCCGGGTGTTCACATAGCAGGAGGGCAGTGTGAGCACACGTTAGAAACTGTCCACTTAATGCTTCATTTAGCTATAGAAGAAGAGTATCCCCATGTCCTGTCTCTGGAGTGGTCCTTACACTCAAGGGGAAGCTCTGCCGATAAGTAATACCAACAGGCAGGAAGGTGACAGTCCTCACTGCCTCCAACCCTGTGCTGAGTGTCCAAACGTCATCCCACAGCCTTCCTGGAGGTGCTTCCTCTTCCCTAAGGACGGTGCAGAGGCACAGCCAGCAGATGTGGGCCAGGAGGGGCAGGGAGGCGAGTGAGCGCTTCCTGCCCCTTGGCTGGGTGGGGCTGTGGGAGGGACACCTCTCAGAGCATCCTGAGGGATGCCGTGGGTGTTTTATGCAGTGAATCGGCTTGGTGACCTCAGAAATGACAACGATCCAAACTGCACCTATGAAGGCGACAACAACGTCCTGCTACAGCAGACGAGCAACTACCTGCTTGGCCTCCTCGAGCAGCGGCTCCAAGGTAGGCATCTCTGTGGGAGGCCGAGCCCAGCATGGCCCAGGACTCTCTCAGGCTCTGGGGAGTCCAAGCTTGTGTTAGGACGTGTGCTCGGGCCAGGCATGGTAGCACAGTCCCATAATCTAAGTACTTGGGAGGACAAGGTGGGAGCTTCTCAAGTTGGAGGCTAGACTGGGCTACGGAGCAAGACACTGCTTGCCAGGCACTGATGGCACAGGCCTTTAATCCCAGCACTTTGGCAGAGGCAGGAGGATCTCTGTGAGTCTGAGACCACCCTGGTGTACATAGTGAGTTCCAGGACAGCTAGGACTGTGCAGAAAAACCCTGTCTGAGGAAAAAAAAAACAGTCTCAAAAATAAAAAGCTAATGCAGGCCATCTGCAGGGTGGATAAAAAGGACATCACCTGGTGGCACAGGAGCTTTCTGCTGCAAGCCAGCCATGTGGGGGCGCCCAGCCAGAGGTGGATGAGTTAGCAGGCCAGGCTCTGTGGGTGGGGACTCCTTGTATTTCTCCAAAGTCACAGAGGTGTGTGCCCTAGATGGAGCTCGCTTCACAAGCCCCCTCAAGACGGTGGACTTTCTGGAAGCCTATCCTGGAATCTTGAGCCAGAAGTTCATGGGCTCCAGCAAGGCTGACTGGTTGGACACAGCAGGTACTAATATCCCCACCCCCATTGTCCTGCTTTTCCTGCCATTGCCCCAAGAGTGAACTTGACCACGTGAGAGGGACTGTGGTACTTAGGCTGGGGTGACCATCCATAGGAGCAGGTGCTTTTCTGGCCTGCAGTATTTTCTTGGTTTTGTTGCCATACATTAATCTTGGGAAGGTCTGTGCTACACCCACTTTTCCTGTTGCCCACAAGCTGCTCCTCTGGGAGGAGCCTGAGGAACTGTGAGGTACATGAACTAAGAACAGGTGGGCATCACCCCAGCCTCGGCCATGGCTTCCAGATGTGGATATGGTTTTGACCTGCAGAGGATGACATGTAAGGTTCAATGATGACCATCAGGCCTGGTCCTGTCCTGGGGCTGTCTGTCTGGGTTCTGAGCGTACCAGACATCCGCTGTCAGAAGACATCCAATATTAAGTTGTCTGTCCCTGCTCCTTCCTGATCCTGGGGGCTCCAGGCACCCTCTGTTTGTGGCTGTAACCCTCCACCCTCTGCCTCTGTTGTCTTAGGACATCCTCTTCGTCTCCATATAAGGTCCCTTGTCATTGGAGTTCAGGTTTGCCCCCATCCAGGGTGACCTCGCTTTATTGGCGACAACTTCTTCCCACCTGCACAGGCCCTTTTTAAAAAGCCACTCACAGAGTCCAAAGGTCAGAAACTGGTAGATAATTGGGGATCACCTGTCTGTCTGCACCACACCTAGAAGGACCTTGAGAAGGGTATACCAATCCCAGACCCCAGCCCTGCCTCACCTGTTTCTTGGAACACCATGGCTGAAGTCATGGCAATGTGCCTTTTCACTGCCCCTCTCCCTCATGGTTGCTGTATGGCCATGGGCAAGCCACTGGACCACTCTGAGCCTGTGAGGTGGATTTGCCTATCTTTTTACTGGGCTTCTCAATTGAGCCATGAGGATATAACATCCAGATATTCTGTGGCATCATTTCCCTGGGAATAGGCTCTGTGACACCAGAGGAAATAGGTGCAAACCTGTTATGGCCAGACCCCTATTTCCTTACCAGGGGCTCTGAGCCATGACCAGCTACCTAGAAGAGATTCCCCTTGCTCCTTGGTCCCTGAAACCTCCAGGTCCTTTGGAGCAGGTGCCTGGGACTTTTCTCTCTGGGTGTTGGGCGTGGAGAGCATGGACTCCACCACGTAGCTGATCAGAACCTATTTCCCATTTAAGGTTGTGTGTCCTTGCTCACCAGCGTCCTATGTCTGGAGTAGTGTGGGAAGTATGCTCAGGTTGGCTGGGAGGATGAGCTCCTCTTCTGCCTCTCTGCCACTTGGCTGGCTAGATGCCAGCCAACCCCTCCCTCCCACCCCACTGCCCTGCTCTCCCCTCTCTGTAACTGGCTTTCTGCTGTCACTAAGAACTCGTAGGGAGCAACAAGCCAGGCTGAGGCCTTGTCAGGGCAAGTGCCAGCCCACAGCCATCTCTAACTGGCCAGTGAGGCTGAGGATGGGAATACAGGCGTCTGTCCTCTCATCCCCTGAAAGAGCAGCGATTGTCATTGTCAAAGGGCAGTCATTGTCAGAGTGGCTCTGAGATCTGCAGTCCCCAATCTGTGATGATAGCATGGAAATGCTGTCAGTCACACCTTCCCTGTCAACTCTATCTGGTAGAGGGCCTTGGGCAAGCTACCCTCAGTTTCCCTGTCTGAAAAACCACCTTATCCTCTACCATCCTCATCAAGACCAACAAGGTACATGGCTGGTGGTGCCGTGTGCCCAGGGTTACAGGTGTGGTAATAGGTGCTCTGTTTCCTGTGTCCCCTCCAAAGCCCTCCTGGCAGCATACCGCTGGCTTGTTTGCTACCTGCTCCAAGGAAGTCATCAGAGATACTGTCAAGAGAAAGAGTCCAGAGGCAGTGACTTTGAAGCAAGAAACAACAGCCAGGTAGGTCTGACTTACAGTTTGCATCTGTTCTGTTGGCTCTGGTGTCTGCTGAGAAAAGTCAGTGTCCTGGCAGTTGCAGACCCCACCCTGACACCATAAAGTGTCAGCATAAGCCTTGCTGCCTGTGGGAGACATGAAGGGTGTTTACAGTGCCAAGACACGACTGCTGGAAACCAGAACAGCGGTAGCTGGAGTGGGATGTGAGGTGTAAGACCATGAACCCACAGTAAGGGCTCTCAACGGGCCAGGGCCTACCACAGCTCACCCCTCACTCCTTCCTACCCCTCTGCCAGGCACTTCTTGGCCTCTGTCTTAAGTGGGCCTGGGTGGGAATGGGCCACAAGTGCTTCCTGCTCTCTGCTAACAGGGCTTAATGTCTCCCACTCTCAGAAGCAGCATGAGTGCGGCCTCACAGTAAGGCGGTACATGTATGGATTTAAAGTCCTCTGTGGATTTAAAAGCTCTGGTGAGGTAGTACACTGGGGGCAGGGAAAGATATGCTAGCAGTCATTGGCAGCTGGTTCGGGTATCAGAGAAGGCCACCCAAGGCTGTCTCCAGTGGCTAGCCTCCTTAGGGAGGTGGCCAGTCTGTGACTAGAGAGGGAATCCTGCAGGGCCTGTGGCCTCTCGCCAGTCTGACACGCAGTTTAGGAACAGGGGACTTGTATTTCGGAAACCCTGAAGGCATTAGGACCTGTGCTCCTCCACCATCCCCAGCCACATAAGAGGACAGGTCCTGTGCCCTGGAATCACTTGCTGGTGTCACAGTGCTGCAGTGATAGACCGTTGGGCCTCTGTCCTCTCGAGAGTTGGGCCGAGTGGGCCCATCAGGGAGTATGTAAATGCTGTAGCTTCTCTTCACAGGGCTTAGCTTCACTCAGAGGTAGGTGTGTGTGTGTGTGTGTGTGTGTGTGTGTGTGTGTGTGTGTGTGTGTGGCATACTGTGTCCTCCTGCGGTTTAGTCCCACAGCACTGACCTAGGATGAGTGTTCAAACCTTGGGCTACAGTCCCCTGCAGTCCTTTCTCACAGGAGACCCAGTCGTGCCGTGTAAGTGCCTCCATCACGCAACAGGCCTCTGTTCTACTCGCAGGTGTACTTCTGCCGGCCCCTGGCCCTGACCTTCATGGAGCTCACCGTGGTACAGCGATTCCTCGAGCATGCGCACAGCTCCAGTGTGCCTCCATCCCTGCAGGCCGTGCTCAAGCGGCTCAGCACACTCTATGGCCTGTGGTCCCTGAGCCAGCACGTGGCCCTGCTCTACCGAGGTGAGGCTGCTACTTAGACCTCTGTCTAAGAAAGTCTGGGGGACCAGGCACATCTCTCTGTGGTGAAAACCATCACGAAGAAAGCTCCTTCCACCATTGCATTCCCAGCTTCACAGAGCACTGCTAGGAGTCTCCAGGAAGTCTGCTGTGGGCTTGAGGTGACGCCAAGGGGCTGGGTCTCTGTCTCCTGCTGGCTCCAGAGGCCTGCATACCCCATACACCACAGCCCATGACCCCTCTTAGCTGCCAGCCCCTCCCATCCACCTGCAGTGAGTCTAGGCACCCATGTGGTCTGATGCTGACACCTGCCTACCTGTGTATTCCTTGTTCCTCCTGTGGCAGGTATTCCGCTCAGCCCCGAGCCTCAGGGCCGTGCCTCCCTCACTGCTTCTTAGCCAGGCCTGACACATGCCCAAGGTGGCAGGAAACCTCAGAACTGGCCCAGACCCAGCAGTAGGCTAATCAGTACCTTGACATCTCTGTTCAAGGCTTAATGAGTCTGAGTGGAAAAGCCATTTCTGAGGTGCTGTGGCCCACAGGGATGAGGAGTGTGTGACAAGGCTGTGCTTGCAGGTGGCTACATTTCTGGTGAACAAACAGGAAGATCGATGGAGGATGCCATCCTGGCACTCTGTGTGCAGGTGAGTCGTGTCACCTTTGCTGGGGTCCTGTCTGTCCATACTGTGCAGCCTCCACCATCATCCCGAGGCCATCTGCCAGAGTTCTGCCAACACCCAAACGTTAACTTAAACTTCAGTGTACTTGGCAGGAGTTATTGGAAGAAAAAAAAATCTTTTGCATTTCAAGAAAAACCCTAGGCCGTCTCCACAGCAGATTGTTCTGTGGGGCTTAATAATAGTCTGTGTGAGGAAGCCAGGGTCGTGGAACCACCACCTCAGCTGCAAGTGTGATAGCTTTTGCAGGAGCTCAGAAGCACTTTCTGCCCCTGTGGCTTCTGGACTTCCTTTCCAGCTTCGGAACAGCAGTCGCCAGGTTGGCCATAGGCTGGGGATGAGCCTCAGGGGACATGCTAACAGGCTGTACTCATCACTTCCGCCAGCTTCCCCAGCCTTGCAGCAACAACAAATGCTGGCTGTCCAGAATGAATGTCGACATGGTAGAAATATGCAAACACTCACCCAGGGCATCCATAAGCCAGACCGGTGAGGCCTCATAGTGCTGTGCGCCTGCTCAGGTTTCCAGTGCGCCGTAGCAGCCAGCTGCATGGCTCTGTTACCCCATGGTTGCCCTGGAGACTGTAGGGCGTCGCCAAGTGAAGGACTTTTTATTTCCCAACAGCTGAAAGATGATGCGGTGGCCCTGGTGGACGTGATCGCCCCTTCCGACTTTGTTCTGGGTTCCCCGATTGCCAGAGCTGACGGTGAGGTAAGGGGAATGGCCCCTGTGGCCACTGAAGCTTGCCTGGAGTCTGTGTGGGTCCTAAGGTAATGAGCAGTCTTGGGTGCCTTCCTGGAAGTTGGCACACTTGGGGAGTTTTCTAGGAACAAGAGAAATCGGGTGGTGTCAGTCACAGCTCTTGGCCACTCCAGCTCTGTGGTCTTGGGTACCATTCCTGACCACCCTTTACACCATAGAACAGGGAGGTTGCACTGTTGCCCTGGACTGGCATACAGTTTCTCTGTGAGGACTGAGGGCTCATCCTCTCCGCCCCTCCCTGCCTGTTCTCCACATGGGCCCTGAAGCTCAGTCACAGACATGGTGTCAAGGCCATACACCTGTCACAGCAGCCACCATTAGCCACCCAGACCCTGATCCTTCTGGTCAAACACAACTCCATCTGTCTGGTTAGCATTAAAACCTTGGCATCTTCAAGTTCTCCCTTACCTTGCCCTCCAACCCTAGCTGACTACCCCTTGACAATCCCAACTGTGGGATCCATTGCCCCTCTGTGCCTACTGGTATAGCCCTACAGCCCTCGTTTAGCTTCCTGATGCCCACTTGCTACCAAATTCTAGAACGGTTTGTCCAGAAGCAGTTAGTGGACGTAGGCCTTTCCATCCACAGGCTGTCCTTCCCACCAACAGCCAAGTACCCGAGATGCAACTGGACTCTTCCACGCCTCTGCACCCTCTGTCCTTGCCATGCCTTGCTCTGTTCCTTCTCTCCTGTCATTTCATACTGTGCTGCTCCGGCCCTCCAAACCCAGACCCTATCCTTCCCTCTGTTCTAGTGTGTTGGGCTGGTTCCTACCACGAGGCCCTTGCACATGCCGTACCACTGTCTGCAGAACTCTTCTGTTCACTCAGCCTGAGTCCTACCTCGTCTGTCTCCCTCACACAAACACCCATTCTCCCGCCAGGGGGCCCATGACAGCTCAGAAGTAACTTCTTGAATGACACCTCACCACAAGGTGATGCCCGTGTAGGGAGACACTCGCAGCCTGGAATTTGAAAGAACCTTGCTATGCACAGGGCTGTGCCCCCATTATTCTGGCAGCAAGACACCGAAAGGTGTTCCAGCCATGTGCTTGGGGGTCTGAAGGTTGGGGGCTGTGGGACAGGTTTAATTCTTACCCACCCCAGGACCATGGTGGCCTTCTGTGAGATGGAGAGCAGTGGTAAGGGCATGGAGTCTCCTGTCCTCAGACAATACTGGACTCAGTACTTCACAAGCCTGTGAGGGGCCTGCCTGGGGCTGGGCTGGGGTCTGAACAAGATCAGCACCTCAGCTACAGACGCACCGGGAGCAGGTATGAGCCAGGGCTAGGCAGAGAGTTCCCAGATGCAACAGGAGCATCTGCAGGCAGGACTGATGGCCCACTGTGTGTACCACTTTGTTTTAATAAGAGCCTAGGAAGCCTGCCCGGTGGCCCATACACAGCAGAGCCGGTCATGGGCAGAGATCTGGGTCCTGGTGTTAGGACTGATGGACATGGCACTTTGAGTGTGGAGAGACCACTGAAAAGTGGTGTTTGCTTCACATGGGTCCCCCTAGTCAGACAAGCCTCTCAGGCAATTGCAAGCAGGACCTGCATTGTAGGACCCCCACATGCAGGGCCCTGTTGCCTGCAGACAGAACTGCAGCACACGCTCTCTGGTCAGGAACTGCCAGAGGTGGAGAGGAGCTGTCTCTGGATGGAGAGGGACCTCTGGCTGTGAGTGCCGCAGCTCAGCCCATGGCACCTAGGCTCTGCCTGGCAGAGTGACTAGCTGTGCACACACCTCAGCCTGAGGAAGTGGTGCTCTGCCCAGGCTGTCCCAAGTAGACACGGCCTTGAATGTGCAGACTCAGCTGGGGGTCTGAGAGAGCACTGAGGGCAGCACCGGGCTCAGCATCATGGAAGGTGGCCAGGTTCACACCCCACAGGGGAGCAGAATAGGTCTGCAGTGCAGGAGGGCAGCCGCATGCCATCTGCTCTGCTGTGCTTCTGCCCTAGCTGACTGTGCCCAACGTGTCCATGTCTGGGGCAGGCGTTGGATCTGGCCAGGTCTGATCAGTACCTGCCTCGTAGACAGCATCCATTCTACCTGTTTCCCACTGAGGAATTGAGACTAAGAACAGCTAAGACTCCAGTGAAGCCATCAGGAACTCAAGCCCCTACTCCTGCCCCAGCCACCTGCTCTTCAGCCACACCTGGCTTATGCATCCTGAGCTGTAGGGTAGCTGGGGACAAGTCTCAGAGAAGACAGAACATGGCCTGGCAGATGTGGGAGGTGAGGATGGGGATGGGGGACAAGGGTGCAGATGTAGGAGTGGCCACCATGGACAGTGAGCTCCCATGGAGAGAATATCCCATGAGGGGATGGTTCCCATCACAAATGCTTTTATGGAACTTTATAATTAAATTTTCTTAATTGCTTCCTACTAAAAAATAAATAAAAGGCTTATATAAATTAAACTACATCATCTTAACATTTCCTAAAAAGTGACAGAGAATTTCCTGTCCTCACGAGACCAGAGGGCATTGCACTGACTTCTTGTCCTCCGAGGACTCTGGGGTCCCCGCCCTTCACTTTTACCTGGTGTGTCTCCTGCAGCTCTATAAAAACCTCTGGGCAGCCATCCTACAGCAGAACGGCGTGCTGGAGCGGGCCGCCTGGTGGCCTGAGTTCACTGCGCACAAACCGGTGGCTGACAGGCTGAAGTCCCAGCTGTAGACACAGTGGGAAGGACGGCCACAGCAGGAGCAGCTGATCCAGAGGCCTGAACTCAGACACAGAGGCCCACCAGACACCGAGATACCCACGCTGAAAGTCACTCACACCCTACCTTGTCCTCATCCCTGGTCAACCTGTCATGCCCATCCTCGGATGAGGAGAGGCCACGCCTCACATGCAGGGTCAGGGAGTTTGCGTAGTGTGTTTCCCTGAGGGTCTTGGGATTTTAACAAAGGATTGTATTTATGCTCTCTTGGGGTATGGATAGGAAGACAAAGCGAAGGCTTTTTCTGCTCAGGTGAACTTGGGGATCCATGGGAGAGTTTTTACGAAGTTCTCTTCTCTATGCTGCCTTCTGATTCTTTAACCTTGCTGTGATGTACCCATGCCTCTGTTCATTTGCCACTTAACGCTGTGTATACCATGGACCATCAGTATGGCATAATTTGGAGATTTTTATGAGGGAAAAATGTTTGATTATGTCCTTTGGTGGCTCTAGAAGTGTCCCCTGAGGAAACACTTCCACCGAGGAAGTGTGTGGGACTTCCAGTCTCCACACCACCAACATCCCCCGCTGTGTCAGTGATTGGTTGGCAATGGCTTCAGTCCTTTTCATTCTAAAACAGGAGAAAGGCCCACTGCCATCTGTCCCCACCAAGTGTCCCTCAGCAAATTCACACATGGCTTGACCCTGTCAGACCTTTGAGCTTCTGAAAGGCACAGGGGCCATGCTGCCATCCGTTCCTGCTGTAGGAAGGATCCCGCAGCCTTAGCCTGTTTAATGGGCTGTTCTGAGCCCCAGGTGCTTGCTGAGCCTGAGAGCCTCTCTCTCCACCACCCTGCTCTTGGTCATCCCCACCCCGTCCTGGCTCAGCCCCCTCCCAGAGTCTCACCCCAGGCCAGTGGGGGCCTGCCGGCATGAGGGCCATGTGTTCACAGATGATCCCCTCCACCTGGACCTATGGCATTTCCCAACAATGAGGACTAGGTCTTAGGGCCCCTTGGGTCCTCCCAGATGGTAGGGTCTGTGCCCTCCCATCCTGCCACACAATGGTCACCTCAGCCATCTTTTCGCCTGACCATAACTTTTGTATGGGAGTGTGGTTACTATCCTGTCTTGATTGGAGACCCACCAGCATGTCCACAGTCAGTAGAATGTTGCATTAGGATTTGCCATGTGGTTCCCAGGGTCAGGCAGTCTGACTGCAGAGCTTCTGCTGGTGGCTGAGGTGCCAACAGGTTTCAAATGGTAGAAAAATGGATCAGCAGCTATAGCTTCCGGGAGAGGGAGAGTCAGTTCTCTTTAAGAGTAGCCACGGTAGGCTGACCATTCTCCACTGCATGCCCATACACCCAAGAGCATAAGTGTGGCACAAAATGGACTTGATTATTTTTTTAAGTGTGCATATGTATGCTTTCATATCTCTCTGTTGGGTATGTCTTTGTCCCTGAGGCAGGGACTAATTCTCTGGACAACAAGAATTTAACAGGTGTCCTGTTGGCTTGTTGGCATCACATGACTTTCAGGGATGACTCATGTATCCCTAGTCCTTGCTGCTGTGATGTGCTTCACTCCTAGGTCCTGAGAGTGAGGCTGGTGGCGTGTGGAGCCTATGGGTGGAGGCCACATTATTGAGGTTCGTAAAGGCCCCTTGAAAACGAAACATTTGTAAACAGCAGTAAAAACTTGAATAATTGCAATAAAGTGTTGAAATCGAAGCCGTGCTTTCTCCTGTTCTGTCTCTGCCTGTGAAGCCTGTGCCCATCACTGGACGCTCGCTGTTGGGCAACAGCAGAGTTCAAAGAAGAAAACAAGTGTTTCTGGTGACCTCACACCTCAGAGAGTAACAGCCACCTTTTACTCATTTACTTTAGTAACAAGGCACAGAGCCTGTTCACTGTGGTTTTTGGCTCCTACTAGGTTCCCTCCACCCAGGAGAAATTGGAGCAGTGGGAGCGGCCTGTGTTGTGTGTGATCCTGCGACCTCTCCCAAGGATCTCCATCACCTGACTACATCATCCTAGCTGGTGCCGTGTTAGCATGCTTTCTTTTGGATGCTTTTCTTGGGTGGGTGTGTGCATATGTTCATGTGTGTTGGCATGATGTGGCTATTTCCCCCAGTAAGCCACATGGACCTCCAAGGTTATCAGCCTCCTCCTGAGACACTTGAGTCTAGAAGCTTGCAATCCAATCCCACTATGGCTGACACTTAGGCACCTGTATGTGCTTGCATGTGGCTAGCTCTCAGAAGGGGCTTGCTGGGCCTACACTGTGCCCTCTGCTGCAGGACTTCAGATACCAAGTTTTTATAGAGGGGTGGATACGGGATGAGCAGCGGCTAGCTGTGATAGTACTAGCTGCGCAAATGTTCAACATTCTTACTTCAGGAAAGGCACCTTGTCACATTGTATAAGCACAAATGCCAGCAGATCTGTGAGAGCACACAAGTCAGAGGCTAATGCTCTTGGTAAGTGCCTCCTCTAGCCGCTTCTCCAGGAAGGCAGGCGCTCTCGTGTTCTCAGGGTAGAAGTATTTCACAGCAGCAACTTAACTGTCCGTTCTGCCTTTGATGCTGCCTTTGTGGGTCACCTGTATGTCCAGTCTCCCCTGAGAACCAGCCACATTTGTTCTTGCTGTCCTGTAATGGCACCCACCCTTAGCTTGGTTTTTCAAGATAGTTTCTCTGTGTAGCCAGGGCTGTCCTAGACTCGCTTTGTAGACCAGGCCTTGAACTCACAGAGATCCACTCGCCTCTGCATCCCTGAGTGCTGGGATTATAGGTGTGTGCTACTATGCCCAATCATCATTAGCTTCTTATTTTAAAAATGTTTTTGCGCATGTGTGTGTGTGAGTGCAAATATATGTGTGCCTCAGTGCAAATGTGGCAGTCAGAGAATGACCCTGGGGTCGGTCCTGTGTACAGCAGGTGAGTGTTAATCTCTCCCTCCCACTCTGCTGCAGCATTGTGACTACAGACACATACTGTCTGGAGCCCCCAAGCTGTGTAGTCCTTCTACCTAAAACCAGAGATTATTCTGCAACTCTCAAGTTCAGGATGCTGCATGGCACCCAGGACATAAAGCCCAGAGCAGAGCATCAACAGAGCCTCTGTGTAATGCAAGGTGGCCATGTCTGAAAGAGACCCCATCAACCTGGCTGCCTCACTGAGCCCAGGGTACTGATCCCCTTAGGCCCTGCCTTCTGTTAACACTTGCAACACTTTTCTACCTGCTTGTGAGTGTTGTGTCTCACTGGACCTGGTTCCTCTGCAGCAGCCCTCTGACTACAAGCATCCTAGCTGCTCAGAGCAGGCAAGTCCAGCGCAGACACCCGCAGAGGTGATTCCGCTCCTTGGGACTAGGGGAATCTTCACTCTCTGCCATCCCAGCTGCCCAGCTGCCCAGTGACCCTAAGGCAGTCTCTGTTCAGATCCTATTTTGCTGTCCCTGAAACTTAAATCAGGCCGTTTCCCTCAGGCTCAGGGCTTAGGTCTTAAGTCCAAAGGTCAGGATGGCTCTGTAGGAGAACCCATCCAGAGTTCCCATGGCTTCCCAGGAATGCTCATCTCCTCCACTGCCCCTCACTGTCACCCTACCAGCTGCTGGGGGAAGTGACTCAGTTTCCCATGTGATGCCCAGAGAAGTTTCCAGTACTGTGGGCATAGAAGGTCAGCAGGAAAGGTGTACATGCATGAAGGGGAATTGAAGCCTGAGCCTGTTCCTCTACTGATGCTCAGGATGCTGAAGACAGTGTTCCTTCCTGGTGGCTTGGTCCCCAGCCACTGGTGATGAGCTTGGAGAGGAGTCTGCTTGCCCTTTTGATGAGGTTCACTAGGGTGTTTTAGTACAGCCAAGCAGGGACCAGTGTGCTGTTTGCTTTTTAGGAGGAGACCACAGATAGACTTACAGGGCTGGGTGCTTTAGAGTATGAAAACAAAATCCCAGGGCGAGCCCTGCTCACCACCTCCTCCCTGACTGGTGTACTCTGCAGCACTTTATTTCAGTTCGCAAAAAGTCCTAATGGTTATTCAAAAATTTAAAGTTGTTGATCCAGAACAAAGTTTTTATTTTATTTTATTTTATTTTATTTTCAGGAAGATTTTTCTATGCTGTCATCCTTGAAGATAGGACACTGGTCAGGTAGGCGTCCTTCCTGTCAGCCCCTGGGAAAGGTGTAACTACAGGCAGAGTGGGCAGGTGGCTTGGGCAGGATGCCCAGGCCTACATCCAAGCTTGGTACCTTGATATGGGCACATTATCCTTACTGTACTTGACTTCCTCTGTGTCGAAACTACTAAGTGCCTTCTCATTGCCTAGTCCAGATTGCTTGAGACAGTATGTATCAACATCAGCAATAAAGTCTGGGGCACAGGGAAGACCTATGGTCCACTGAACTAAACTTGGGCCAGGGAAATGCCCATTCTTTCCAAATCCTTGGGTAGTTCTGGTTTCCAGGCCTGAATCTGGGGAGGAAGTCAGCAGCCAGTGGACCTGGGGTAGGGAAAGCCTGTCCCTGAATCTGATTGAGGGCAATGCCTGGCCCCACCTGTGCTGTATCTCTTCTTGCCTACTTATTTCTCTTTTTGCTAGTGCACACAGCTCTGTCCTCAGCTTTCCATCTGCCTACCACAAGGCTGAGCCTCTTCCAACACCAGAATAGCCATTGGAGGTGTTCTGAATGGTTCCCACTAAGAAGACTGTGTGTCCTGAGCCTGCTCTGGTCCCCAACTTTGTCTCTGGCTGACTGTCCCCTCTACACCAACCTTCGGGGAACAGCCTTTCCAGCCCAGGCTAACACCTGAGGGCCTGGCCCCTTTCCTCCCTGCCCTTCACAAACATTTCTACCTGTCTACTCCCTGCTCAGCGTGGTTGCATGGTTGCAGAGTTATTGCCAGGAGCACTAGCCATCCACATGGTATCAGAGCCATGGCAGCCTATCACTTTCCCTACCTACCTGTGACCCATTTGCCAAAGGGAATTGTTACCACACTTCCCCCAACAATTTGGGATGCAGGAGGCCATGTCTGGTTGCTTTGGGATAGATCTCACTGGGTGGAAGTCCATTGAGGTCAGGGTCTCAGTCATCTGTTGCCAGCAAAAGACTACACACATGGGCAGTGCGTGTAATTAAGGAAAAGCTGGAGGGGTGGGTGACAGATGAAGGGGGGTGGGTGGGCGTGTGGGTGGATGGGATAGACAATGAGTCAATGGTGTATGACTGGGTGGTTGGGGGAATGGATAGGTAGAGGAGTAGACATATAGGTTGGTAAGTGAATGGATTGATGAAGGATTTGTGGTGGGAAGCTGGGTGATGAGTAAATGAATGGTTGAGTAAATAAATGATTAAGTGGACGAATGAATAAAGGAATGAGCAAGTAATTAGTAGAGGAGTTATGTGGGTAGGTCCAGATGCTGCAGAGAAACATGAACCACTTTGGCACTGTGCCCTAGGTACACTGTCTCATAATGGAGGGGATACAGTCTCCCTCCACATGGGAGACCTGAGCTGTACTTTCCTAGTTGTGTGTGTGTGTCAGAGAGAGAGAGAGAGAGAGAGAGAGAGAGAGAGAGAGAGAGAGAGAGAGAGGAAGAGCTTGACCATACCTTCCTCTTCCCTTCCTGGTTGGTTTTGCAGCAGGGGCTGTATTAGGCTCTACCCATGGGTAGGTCTGCTGCTTGTAATGCCCCTTATGACCAGGGATGGGGAGGGTAGTGGTGAGCAGAGGGTATACCCTATCAGCTCAAGGAGGGATGGAGCCAGATCTGCCGTGGGCAGGAGGTGTAGACAGCTGCAGAATAAAGCTGGAATTGGATATGACCTGATGGAGTGTTTGGCCAAGGGAAGATGCATTTTTCATCCTGTTATTGTTGGAGTTCAAATTCTTTTTTTTAAAAAATCATAAGAAATGAGAAGCCAAAAGCTGCTGCTCCTTTCTAGACCTATTAAACAAACAATGTCATTTCCAGAGAGCTTTGAAGGCATCTGTGTTCCATAGAATCTGTGTAGTGTGATAGCACTGGAAAGGACTGGGGATGGAGACACTGAAATGCTGCAGGAAACTCTGCTTAATATCTTGACCTCCATCACCGAGGACAGCAGTGTTAACCTTTGGTACATGTAGAGGCACAGTTTGAATGTGACTTGTATCCCAGAAGCTACTGGGTTGAAGGATTTGGTCCCTGATACAGCAGGGTTCAGGCAGGTTTGGCCAATCAATGGACTCTCAAGTGCTCTCCCTTCTGAAGGATCCACTGATGATGTCATAACTTGACAGCATTATGAGAAGTGGGGGAAGCATTCAGAGGTAGGTCCCAGTTGGAAGAAACAAGTCAGCAAGGCATGCTTTTGAAGGATGGATCCTGTCCCTTCCTCTTCTCATCTATCTGCTTCCTGGATACCACGGAATGAACATCCAAGTGATATCATGCCCTTCCTCCATGATGCTCTGCCTTACCACAGGAACAACTGACCAGCCAAGCATTGCCTGAACCCTCTGAGAGCCTGAGCTGAGATAAACCCTCCTCTTTCCCTTCTCTTGGGTATTTGCCACATGACAAGTGACTAACATACAAAGTTCATCTGAGACAGGAGACTGATATCTAGGGGCAGATTCGTTATCCATCAGGAAGTGGTTCAGCATGGACAGGCCATCCTGAAAAAGGAAGGGGAACAAAGGTCCCTAGAATCCTGGGTTCTCTACGTGCATAGTACTATGGGTCTCTGACCCATGTCCTTCCAAGATCAAGGACCACGGAGGATGTTAGAGAGGCTGGGTTGTGTCTCAGAATCACATGTAGGAATCTTAAGCCAGGGCCCCCAGGATGGGTCTTCTATGGCCACAGGGTTTGCTGAGTCTGAATGAGGTCACTAAGGCCCCTAGCTAGCCCCACTGGAGTCCTCATAAAAAGAGGAAGTTCAGGACAAACACATAGAAGGTCCTATGACCACACTGAGAAGGTGTCTCTCCGCAAGCCAAGGAGAGAGGCCTCGGCAGAAACCAGCCCACTCATCCCTGACCCTTGGACTTTTGGTCTCCAGACTGTGAGGTGACCATCCTTGGTGTTCCTGCTCCCAGCCTGAGGCTCTTTGCCGCAACAGAGACAGACAAGCATAGGAATACTTTAGCAGCCTGGAACTTCCCTTGGATTGGGCTGTGCACCCACCTTTTCTAGCAACACAGTTTAGCTCCATCGCCTGCACACGCCGTTCTCCATATGACGAACCTAGCAACCTCAGACCCCACCGGTATCAGGCTACAAGTGCACTCCACTGGGCAGTAAGATAAGTGTCTCTACCCCTAACGGCAACCATAAGTAGGCAGATTTTATCCTGTATTTTCAGTGTCTCTGGGTACAGAAAGGAAAGGTCCATCCAGTCCATGTTGTACGTGAGGTACATGTACAATAAGGCAAACCATGTCTTCAAGTGAACTTTTATAAGTCATGTCACACACCACACAGGGCTCCCAGCTTGTCTGATCAGCCTACCAGGCATGCATGGATGGCTAAGGCAGCACTGCTCACAGAGCTGTGATACCAAGCTCAGCCCTGGGGATAAGGGTCCTTAGTAGCAGGAACCCAGCCAGCCTCCTGCCAGCTGCTGGCTTCTGACTATGTGTCTGCTCTGTATTTATGCACCTTCCTCCCATCATGCCAGGCTGAAGAGATGCCCGCAGACCCCCAACTGTGAGGAGAGTTTCCTCCCCTGCTGCTCCAAACGCTGGTGAATTCCAGAGTCCATAGCCCTGGCCTGTAAGCCATTTTCCCTGAGTGACCCCATGAGAGGGCTGTGGAAAAGCCTGCTTTCCCCTCCCTCAGCCCCTGCTACCCAGCTCTACCCCTTGGCCCACCCTCCCCCAGCTTCCTCTGTTCAATGTGTGGCACATATACAGAACGGAGCACAAGAGCCACTCAGCCCACAGGTGAGCCTACCCTATAGTGAGACGCTGTCCTCTTGGGCCCTCTCATCAGTGCTTGGCCCTGGGGACCAGTCTGCACAGTGGCCTGTCTTGCATTGATGTAGTATCTGGTCTTGCCTTGCCCCCCGCCCCCCGCCATTGTCATGCGATACCAGGTGGCAGAACTTTTGCTCTCTGGCCGTACCATCTCAATGTGTACCCATAGGACCTTGGATTTGCCCTTCTGCTGGTGGGTGTCAGGCCTAGTTCCCACACAGTGCTATGGGCCTGTCAGGTTAGCCAGCCCTTGGTCTCTGCAGGTATTGGCTGGGCCTCATTGTCCCATGCATTAAGAAAACCTTTCTCAATGGCTTTCAACACCAGTTAGCTCCCTCCCAGGACCTCTGCAACCCAAGTGCCACCCAGGATTGTACCAATGCTTAGGCACACATCCCTCTCTTCATCCTTTCCTGTGGCAGCACAGACCTTCACTGTGCATCAGGTGGCATTTCCCCAAGGCTAGACCACGGGAACATCTTCTCTTGTTGACCGGCCATTGGGTGGCGTCCTTTTGCACTCATCCTTTGCTCTCTGTTCTTCTGGCTGGTTTCCTATTCACACCTAACTAAACCTTTCCAAAGAGGGACTCAGCCTGTTTCTGTTCTGTGCGTCCCTGGGCAGGGCTGAGGAGCCAGTGTGAACAGATTCATCACGCTGTGAGCCCAAGATGTGCCATCCCTACCTTAGTCCCCTCCCTCGGTGGTAAGGGGCTGTGAGATGACCTAAGCTTTCCCAGCACAGCCTCAGGCAGCATTCTCCCCAACCTCCAATGTGCCCCGGTTTCCCCATTTACTCCAGAAGGCATTTGCAGTCATGGTGCTAGGACCAGCCATCTAGCTGCAGCCATTTCAGCAAAGGCTTCTTTTTTCCAAATCTTGAAATAAATGCTTCATGTAAAATGTTAAAGCCAAGGCAATCACTCCCCTACAGCTCCTACTCCAGACAGATCTTGTCTTTGTGGATATTCCATTCCAGGTTTTTTGTTCTTTTTTTCCAAATGGCTTTCCCTGTTCTTATAGAAAGATGCTCCTGGTAAGTCAGGGGCTTGTATCATCCTTCTTTGAAATACAAAGAGCTTCTCCAAGGGTAGGTGTCTTAGTTAGGGTTTCTATTGCCATGAAGAGGCACCATGACCACAGCAGCTCTTAAAAGGAAAGCAGTTCATTGGGGCTGCCTTACAGTTTGGAAGGTTAGTCTATTATCAGCATGGCTGGAGGCGTGGCAGGAAGCAGGCCGACATGGCAGACATGGTGCTGGAGAGGAGATGAGAGGTCTACATCCAGATCCACAGGCAACAGGAAGCCAGAGTCCCATTAGGCCTGGTTTGAGCATTTGAGACCTCAAAGCCTGCCCCTAATGACACAGCTCCCTAACAAGGCCACACCTACTCCAAGGAGGCCATACCTCCTAATAGTGCCACTCCCCATGAGCCTATGGGAACCATTCAAACTACCACAGTAGGGGTCTACAAACTGCTGCATAAAATCCTATGCTCCCTCATTTGAAAGCAGGGATGTGAGACAGTCATTCTACCCTTGTCTCCCAAGACCAGATTTGAATAAACCTTCTCCTACTCTGACCTCTGTCTCGGGATTTGTTTCAGTTAGAAGCTGAGAATAGTAGAACCGTATGAGTTGGTAATAGGACCCACGAGACAATATCAACCCCATCCTATAAGCTCAGTAGCCTGTAACTCCTGCAGTTGATGTGTGGGGACTAGGTGGAGACCGACAGGTACAGGGAGGGGACCTAAGAGCTAGTGACACAGATCTCACTCTTTTGCATAAGCTCAGGGTGGCAGAAATCCTTGCGCAGGGGGAGGACAGTTGGGTCTGTGGACCCAGCATGAATATCCATTACATCCAGGTCTGCCTGCCTAGTAGCCCTGTCTGTGGATCCTATACAGCTACATCTGGCTGCATAATATAACCAAAACCCAACCTCTGGGTTTGCCTGTCTGGTAGGGCCAGATGTATGGGTCCAGTAAGGCTGAGTTTGCCTGCCAAGTAGGCTGGGTCCACCTCTCCTGTACTACCAGGTCATCATGCCTAGCATAACTAGGGTCAGCTCTGCAGGTCCAGTACGGCCAAGCCTGCTTAGTAAGGCTGGGCCTACAGTAAGATGGATGAGTACAGCTTGGTCTGCTGGTATGGTGTAGCTTAGGGTGCCTTCCAGTCCAGCTAGAGCTTCCTGCTGGTACAGCTGAGTTTGCGGACCCAGCACACTTGGGGCCCTGCACAGCCATGTATTCTTGTTGAATATGGCTCAGTATGTATTCTCTGTACAGTTGTTGTGTCTGTCTTCCCAGGACAGCCACGCCTGCCTACCATCTACTGTGGGCACAGTACATCCCGGCCTACAGGCCCTTCACAGCCAGTTTGTGGACTTGGTACCTGCAGGGATCCAGTTTCCTGGCTTGCCTGAGCCTGCAAAGGTAATTGGCATTATTCGGGTTGGGGTTCTGTGTCTGGCCCAGAGGTGAGGCAGCTTGGACCAGCCGACGGAGAGCCTTGCGGCCAGCTCTGCTTATGGAGGGATTTAGAGGCCCTACCCCAAGTTTGTAAGTTGGACTGTGATTTCGGAAGTTTCTCAAAACATCCCTTCTCTCAGCCTTACAGCTGTTTTTCCTTAATACACATATGTGGGTGTGAACACACACATGCACACAACCAAAACAAGGGGCCAGGGCTTAGATGTCTCCAGTTGCCTCAACCCAGCACACACTGCCAACCGCTGCTCTGGGACACCTCAGCCAGAGAGCCCTGCCTCCCCCTTGGCTTGACTTCACTGTGCAAAGGGTCAGGCCATGTCTGCCCCGAGTTCCTTCCGGTCCTCCCCTAACCGAGCCGCAGCTGGGCCTGCTCAGAACCTTGGCACATGGCGTTCCTTACCTCCAGCAGGGCCCCTTCCCCTGTTTGCCCACTTCCTCCCCGTCCTATGCTATTCCCTGTCCAACCCCCACTCTCCTTCTCCCTCCCTCCCCCACCACCTCTGCCTCCTGGGAGGCCTGCTCTCCTACTGTGGACAGCTGTGGCTGTGGATGTGGCTGGGCTGCATTTCCTGGTCTCTTTAACCAGAGTCTGCAGGGTTATGAGTCAACAGACCCCGTCCTCTTCCTCCAGGGAGCCCTCCAGAGCCATTCAAGTAAGGGGCCTCACTGTGTTCTAGTCAGAGTGCCCCTGGAGTATCTGCTCTCCCTCTGGCATTCTCTATGTGGGCACCAGCTCAAGACCCTCCCAGTTCCGTCAGAGGAATATCCATTACAGCAGCCTCACTCTCACACCACAGTGGTTAATATGGATTGCCAACCTGACAAGAGATAGAATCGCCAGTGAGACAAGCTTTAGGGTACACCTATGAGGGATTTTCTGGATTAGGTTATTTGAAATAGGAAGACATACCCTCCAATGGGGGGTGGCCCAGAGATAAGGAGATCTGAGGGGAAGCTCCTACTCTTTGCACTGACTTTCCTGCCTTGCTGGAGTGTTCATCCACCCTGTGGTTATCGCTGCTCTATCCTTTGCTGGCATCAAAGTCCGGCTTCTTTAGCTGTTTGGCTTTCCACTGTGCGCTAACGAGCAATTCTCTAGGAATCTGCTAGGCCTTCAGCGCCAGATTTGGATGGCTGAGGCATGGAACCTGGTGGACTGAGCTAGTGCTGGGTTCTCAGCCTCTCCACTGTGCAGCCATTGTTGGACTGCCCAGCCCCCATCATGTGTGCCAATGACATGAGTGATCAAATAAATTCCCCTGTGATCTGTATTTATTCTGTGGGTTCCATTCCCCTGGAGAATCCTAAAGCACACATACTCTTAGGCCTCTGCCCAGTCTGGCCACAAATCAGACTGAAGAAAAGTCCTCCTTTTGTGGAGGCTTCATCCCAGTGGGTAGCAGTGAGATCTAAGGTAAAAACCAGTGAGTGGGTAAATATATAAACCCAGACCTTGAGTGGAACAAAGGAGGCGGCTGAAGCAGCCAGTGGAGTGCTCCACCCTCCTGAGTGTTGGCTTAGAGCTATCTTCTGAAGGCCCAGCCCTCAAAACTTTTGGGACCGCAGAAGAAAAGAGGCACCTAATTCTGGAGCAATTGAAGGGATGGAGTAGCAGAGCTTGGACGAGACCACCCCCAGGCTGCTCTTCCCCCTCCCCACCCCCGAGGTGGATCCACCAGGCATGGGGAGCATCTTCAGGTCCTTCATCCCAGGATAGGTGGTGTCTCACACCAGAGTCCCAGATGATGGGATGAAGCCCTTCCCTTAGCCCTTCCTGCCCTGAGGCCTTCTGGGATACCTCATGTATCTGCCTCCAGACCTTGGACTTGCACCCTCCCACCCCATCCTGCCCAAGCCCACGTCTGGTTTTTGCTTCTTGCCAGCACTCCCTCCCCCCCCCCCCCCATATGGAGGGTAAAAGTATTCCAGTGGGTGACTCACCAAAGGGCACGAGCATGTCAAACTGTGAAGGCCTGGTATGTACCTTGTCCACAAGCCAGGACTGGGCAGCAGGCCCTGCCTGCCCCATCTCTCCACCTGCCTACAGCCTGTTCCCCACAGAGGTCCAGTTGCCACCTGTCTTAGTCAGGGTTCCTATTGTTGTGACGAAACACCGTGACCAAAGCTACTTGGGGAGGAAATGGTTTATTTGGCTTACACTTCCGCAGCACTGTTCACCGTCAAAGGAAGTTAGGACAGGAACTGAGGCAGGGCAGGAAGCTGGAGGCAGGAGCTGATGCAGAGGCCATGAAGGAGTGCCGCTTACTGGCTTGCTCAGCCTGCTTTTATAGAACCCAGGACCACCTGGGATGGTGCTAATAGGCTTTCCCTCATCAATCACTAATAAAGAAAATGCCCTACAGGCTTGTCTGCAGCCTGATCTTACGGAGACATTTTCTTAATTAAGGTTCCCACCTCTCAGATGACTCCAGCTTGTGGTAAATTGACATGAAACTATCCAGCACACCATCCAAAACTTTGTCTCCCCTCTCGGTGCCCAGGCTCCTATCTCCCTACCCCTTCTCCAGGTGATTCTAGCTTTGGGGCCTCCTCCCCAAGAGAGGCTCCCTTGAGCATCCCTTACACCCACTATGTCTCCATCTTTCTTTCAAGCTGACCTTGGTGCGCATGTCTTCTTCTGTAATCGTCAATTTAATAAATGTCTCGAGCGCATAGTCCTGCCCAAGCTCCAGGCTGAGCACCACCAAGAGGGACTTATCATTACTTCCTAGGGGACCTCCTCACTGCCACCCGAACGAAGCACTGAGAGGACAGAGAGCAGGCCATTCTGGGCATACTACAGCTGTCTGGAGGAAGCCCAGACAGTTAACCTGGCTCCTGAATCTCAGCCTTGCCAGCCATGCCTGTCTCCATAGGGCTCTGTCTACCTGGCCCAAAGGAGGCTGGTGTGTGCAATGCAGGATCCCTCCCTGAAGTGTGTTACAGGGGTGCCACAAAGCTGCCAGACCTTGGACTCACCCTGGGAAGCAAAGGTGGTCCAAGACACACACACCCAGCACAGGCCCAGGGGTTCCTGAGCTGTATCCCTGAGCCGCAAAGGCAGTCAATGGAGACCAGCTTTGCCCCCAACTGTGTTTTATGTCCTACCCTCCTCCGAGGAAAAACTGGGCAGACAGCAACGAGCGCAGATGAGAGTTGTTTTGTTGTTAATTCGGGATTAAGATCCTGAAATGGGATAAACCAATTGCCACGTGGGATTAAAGGAAGAAGGTTTGAACTCTTGGTAACAGTAGGATGCCAGTCTAGCTCAGAGCAGTGTCACAGCTCAAAACTTGGAGGGCCTCAGGTAGCAACCAGGAGCTGCCCCTTGCAGAGCAAGCCTGTAGCAGGTCTCTGAAGAAGTGGGTGATTTCCAGGTCTGGAGGCTGGAACAAATTCCCCTCCACAGCCCACGTGTGTGTAGTCACACAGGCTGAGGCCAGCACAAATCCCCTCAGCTTGAAATCACATCCAGTCCTGGAGGCTAACAGAAGCCTCAGGTGCTGGAGAGGGCATCAGGGTTAGGGTGAGGGTTCATCTCTGGCGACTCATTTCTTCTTTCCTCCTCTGTTGAATTTTTATGTGCCCTGTGCTCAAGCCCAGATTTATACAAAGTGCTACCTGGACCCTGACTGGCTACATGTGAGCACACAGATAGATAGGATGAAGAATAGAACCAATCAGGGAAGAGCCCTGAGATCACCAAAAGTTTCTAAAAGTTAGTTCACCATCAGGTCTTGGGGCTCTCCCTGCAGATACTTGTTAAAATGTTTCCATCAGTTTTGTAGTCCCTGCCTGCCATGTCCCCCTTGCTCCAGTTTCCTGCTTCCTTCAGCCTGGGATTTTTGTGTCTTTTGGGCTGCTGCAGCAACAGTTGCCATTCAGGGCTGGAACCTGATGCCTGTCAGAAGGCTCTGTATCAGAGGTGTCAGCTACTCCTAATACCTCCAGGGTGTTAGGAAGCAGGGCTTGTGCTCACATGAAGAAGGATCAGGGCAGATGCGGGGCTTAGCAAAGAAACTGAGTCCACTTGGAACTCAAGGAGAAAGCTGTCAGCTGTTGCTAAAACTGGAGAATCTGCCAGAAATATGGAGGGAATGAAGAAACCAAAGGAAGATGGATTGAGACAGGGCTCTGCCCCTCCCCCACACCCAGGGATGTTTGTTCCCATCAGAGGACAGGGGTACCAGAATTTTATCTTGTTCTCAGACTACAAATGGGTCTTGGCCCTCATTCCTGCAAGCTTCAAGCAGAATAAAACACCAGTGCTGGCTTCACATCTGGTTGGAAGCAGAACCAAGTCCCCTGCAGAAGGCCGGATGGCCAGTACATCCAGCCAGTGCAGCTGTGCAGGGCTGTGTGCAAAGCCAGAAACACATGGCCCCATCCCGGGGCTCCCTCAGGGTCCATTAGTGGAGGCCCAGCCAAGAGGCCAGAACTAGGTCGTGAACCCTGTGTAGAGAGAGATCCCCATCCCTTACCCAGGACTACCATCCTTAAACACTCAGGCCTCTCCCTTGGCTCTGGCATTACCCCCCCCCTCCAACACACACATGTTTTCTTTGAGCTCGTTTTAAATTCCTAGTTGCTGCGCAGCCATTCTGAGCCTTTTGGATTTTCATTATTCCATACATACGAGTGTTTTGACTGCATGTACATATGTATACCACATGAGTTCCTGGTGTCCTCAGGGGCCAGTAGAGGGTGTCAGATCCCCTGGAACTAGAGTTATAGATGGTTGTAAGCCACTATGTGGGTAATGAGGATCAAACCTGGGTCCTCCGCAAGAGCAACAGGTGGTCTACACTGTTGGGCCATCTCTCTAGCCCTTGAGTCCTAATTTTTAATAGTGTGATCTCTTTAATCTAAGGAATTATATAACCCCCCTTGCCAGGCTGGTCTCCCACCCACCCACTCTAATTATCCATCCTGGGGACAACTCTCTCCTTTAAAATTGAATTATTTGGGAATTTACTTCCATATCCCTGATAGCATCCTTGCTTTGCTGTCCGTCAGGTTTGCAGCTTGACATGTCAGTAACTTCCTCGGGGGTGACCATGGCACTCTGCCTTTCCACACCTGCCCCCTACCAGCTCACCTCACACACAAGGACAAGCTGACCCTGTCATCTGCAGCAGAGGGACACAGTACACCCTGGCTTTATTAACTCCTTTATTAACTCTTTAACTCCATGATGATTTTGCTTTTACTTATTAATTTAATACATAAAATTATTTTACGGTGCTGGCACAGGGGATTGAGCCTAGGGCTTTGTGCATGTTAGACAGGAGCTCTACCAGTGAGCTATACCCCAACCCCTCCCTGCAGATATCAGTGACCTTGATTAGTTTGTTCTATGTGCAAGTTTAATGCCAATCTCACTCCAAACTCTGTTGCCTGAACCCCCGTTGACACAGTGTGCCCTGCATCCTCCTTGGTCTTGGTGATGCTCTTGCTTTGATGGAGCTCATGCCCCGCTGACTCCAGTAAAGGCCGGGGGAAGTGAAACAGCTGTAACCCGACGATGCCCACATTCTAGTCTCATGCTCAGTGAACAGCTGGGCCGGGTACAAAACTCTGGATTAAAGAAATCATTGCGTTCAAGAAAGGGTAGGAGGGTTGTGCAAGGGCTTACCCACCGCCTTCTCCTGACCATAACTTGTAGCAATGCAAAAGCCATTCTAATTCCCAAATCTTTATACGAGGCCTGTCCTCCTCCTGTTACTATTCTAGGGCCAGCAAGTTGTCGCAATGAGTAAGAGTATTTGCCATGCAAGCCTGAAAACCTAGGTTTAATACCTAGAGTCCACAATGAACTCCTGAAAATCAGCCTTTGACTTCCACATGGCATCTGCTTACCTACACACACACACACACACACACACACACACAATTAGTGATGAATAAAAAAATTAAATATTTTAAAATTGTGTGTGTGAGTGCAGGTTCCTGTAGAGATCAGAAGTCAGAAGAGGGCATTAGATCCCACTGGAGCTGGAGTATCCTCATAGATGGTTGTGAGCTGCCCAGTGTGGGAACTGGGAACTGAATTCTGGTCCTCTGCAAACAGCTGTGTGTATGTGCTCTTACCTACTGTACCATCTCTCCAGCCCCATGAAGTTAAAATAAATAAAGTAGATGATATCTTGAAAGCTCTTATTTGGTGATAATTTCTGCATTCTCCGAAGGGGAAAAGGGAAATCATGGTGTTCCACAAGGTCACAAATAGTACCACAGAGTCCTGTTGTGATCCAGCTTAGTAAAGAGCTGATAGTGTGTCACTGTGGAAGGGGGGTTGGATACGTCACAGTTGTTTTTTTCCCCTGGGAGACTTGGATGAGCTAAGCCTGGCGGACAGTAGGACCCCAGCCGGTGCTGCTTCAGGGCTGACTTCTACAGCACAGCCCCTTGCCCTGCGCACCCATCTGGAGCAGGTGGTCTTCCAGGTAGACCTGCCCCTAGCCCTCCCTGCACCAGCACCCTCACTACCCAAGCCTTTGGCTAATGGTGGCTGAACCAGCCCCTGATCCACACAGTAAGGGCAGGCTGGGAGTATCTCTTCCCAGGCCCTCATTGCCCCCCACTCAGAGCTACTTGCTAGACATTTCCCTGCACAGCACAGAGAAGCATAGAACAGGGCTCCTAAAACAGCAGTGAGCAGAAACCAGAGGACTGTGACAAAGGGGCTTCGGGGGATGGTGGGCTCTGGTGAAGCCCTGTGGATTCCTGGTCTTCATCACGAGCATTGGAGAGAGGAGTGGAAGAGACAGAGAGGGAGAGGGAAAGAGGAGAGCGAAGCCCTCGGAACAGGACTTCCAAGTACTTTCTTTCCTCGGCAGGCTAAGCTACCGGGCAAGCAGCACCTCACTGTGAGGTAAGGAGAACCCTTAGGAGGAGTGCCTTAGGAGGAGCTGAGCACTTGGCAGGTCCTTCTGAGATCTGGAGCCACCTGCTTTGTAGCTCAGGGTTAAAACGTGATGAAGAAGAATCCAGGCCACTGTACAATCTCCAGTGACTGAAGGGCTCTGTTCCCAAGCAGAGCCCCCTCTTGCTCTTGGAGTGTGGATGGGGGGAGGTCCAAAGCAACAGAAAGGAGTGGCCTCGGCCTTGAATCTTGAGGCTAAAGTGCACCCCAGAAGAGCTCTGAGAGACCAGGAGTGCAGG
This sequence comes from Meriones unguiculatus, assembly GCF_030254825.1. Lineage (NCBI taxonomy): Eukaryota > Metazoa > Chordata > Mammalia > Rodentia > Muridae > Meriones > Meriones unguiculatus. The sequence goes on along the minus strand of NC_083360.1, from coordinate 28,836,271 downwards.
AGGAAGCTGACAGGGGACCTTGAGTCTTAGAGGCCTGGATGCCGCAGGTCACACCCTGAGGGGACACAGACTCCTTCCCTCCCTATCTGCTTTGCATTTGAAATGGGATGACCCAGGTTAAGGACTCAGTTTATTACCTCAACACACTGGGGGCTACTGTTGGAGGCTTATTCACTGAGGCTTTTTGTCCTATGTCTGTAGGGGAAGAAGAGACTGTGAGAACTAAAATGGCTGGATGAACACGGAAGTCTTCATATTTGATGTCACTCATGTCAGTAGCTGTCAAGTTGTCTGCAAAAGAACGGAGCCCCATGGTGACCTGCTTACAACCCCCCCCCCCTTGAGCCTCTACTTGGGGCAGGCTCCAGACTTTTTTCTAAGAAGCCAGAGCCCTCTGCAGACTGCAGGTCCTGTGACTCCAGTCTGGCACCAGTCCAACTATGGGATGCAGGAGAGAGCCTGCCAGCCACCTCTGGTTCTCATTAGGACTCGTCACCTCCCCTGCCGTGGCCCTGTCGGGAAATGTCTCGCTTCTCACTGTCCCCTGGGGACCTCACAACCCAGTCCAGTGTGCTTGCCAGAGTCAAGCAAAGGAGCCCATGCCTTCCAGAAAGGAGGTGGCAAGAAGCCTGGTCTGTCCGTTCTGGCCCTCAGGCTCCAGGCATGAATGTGGATGCTTTCAGCAATGGAGCTAGGGTCCTGGACCGTGCATACACAGGTGTGGTGGGGCCCCTGCGCACAGCTGGGAGGCAGCTGAGGTGCCAGGATTCCTGGGCGAGGAGGCAGTCCTTGTTCCAGAGCCAGTGCTGAATGGTGCTGCTTTCCTAGTTGTGTGGCTGAGGGACCCAAGGAATCTAGATGGTTTCTAGGTTGCTAGAGTGGGGTTAATGGAAGGAGGTTGCTGGCAGGTAAAGCCTGGGCCCCCTCTGTGCTCCCAAGGGATGTCTGGAAGACCAAGATTGCTCCCTTCATCTCTCTTCTTGGGCTTGTTGCCCTGACTTTCCCTTCCTGAGTGTGTTCCAGCTTCCCTTCACCACTTGCACTATGTGCCAATGGACAGCCTGGTCCTGAATTTTTGGGGTGTTTCTGGGTGCATGCTGGGTCTGTATGAGCTGTGATGAGAGCCAGAGTCCGGCCTGCTCAGCAGTTGTTCTTACTCACAGGTCTGGAGAAAAAAAGATGCAGCTGCATGCAGCCACCGGGCCTTCCTGGCTTGCAGGTGGCTGGCTGCATCCCAGTTTGGTCCTCGTGGACAGAACCTGGGCAAGAATAGGCTGGAGTCTTCTTCCATAGTGCACAGCTGGGCTAACAAAAATGGCTCAGTGGGTAAAGTAAGTCACACAAGCCCAATGGGCTGAATTCAGTTCCCTGAACCCATATAAAAAGCTGTATGCTGTGGAATACAACTGTAATCCCAGCACTCCTACTGTGAACTGGCAAATGGAGACAGAATCACCTAGAGGCTCTCAGGCCAGCTGGGCAGGAGAACACAATATAACAGATACAGGAGAGACCCTGCTTCTACAAGGTAGGAGGAGAGAACTGATTCCCAAAAGCTGGCTTTGGCCTCCGTACATATTGTATATCATGTATGTGCCTACATACACACATCAAATAAGAAGAAGAAGAGAGAAAAGAAGGAGGTGATGGGAATTGGACAGGACGCAGAGTGGAGCCTTACAATTTTATCTTGGTGGCTTTTTAAGAAGAGGACACACACACACACACACACACACATAGCCATATCTTGAACTAGACTTTCCCAACAAGAAGTCCATCACCAGATGTTGCCTCTGACCTTGAGCCAGAACTGAGAACCAAAAAAACCAAAATAAATCTCTTTTGTAAATAGGTCTTTAGTCTTGCGTATTTCTCTATAATGAGGCTAATACAGATGTTTTTCCCATCATATGGCTCCACCCTCATGACCTCATCACCTCCTGTTTTTATTGTCAACTTGACATAACCTAGAGCCAGGTGGGAGGAAAGAGCCTCACTTTAAGATTGGCCTGTTACCTCGTTTACGAGAGATTGGTTGGTGATTGATAAAGGAGGGTCAACTCCACTGCGGGTCCTGGGTTGTGTGTGAAAGCTGGTTAAGCATGAGCCAGCGGGCAAGCCTGTAAGCATCATTCTTCCGTGGTTCCTGCTTCCTGGCTCCTGCTTGGCTTTTCTCTTCTCTCAGTGATGGATTGTGTTCTAGAAGTATAAGCCAAACAAACTCTTTCATCCTTAAGTTGCTCTTAGTTAAATGGTGGGTTTTTTTTTTTTCTTTCTTTCTTTTTTTATCACTGTAACTGGAAGCAAACTGGGATACCTCCCCCCCCCAGACATTTCACCTCCTAGCACCATCCCATCCAGAACAGGATGCAACATAAAATTCTAGAGGGACAGACACTTTATTCATAGCTGGCCCTGAGCAACATAACCTCAGGCATAGCAGAGGCAACTGGAAGGCATATCAGGCAAAAGGTGCCTATGGGGATGCGAGCATCCCCTCAGGAATCAGAATAAAGGTCATCCATGATAGTAGTATCTGTAATAGAGAACCATGCTCATCTTTACGGCAACACATCTGAAAGCCACAATCAAATTTGTTTCAATACAAGCAGAAAGGGACCCACCGCACAAAAGCGCCTGTTCTCCTGGGGACACTCTGTGGCCCTGGGCTAGCAGGAAAGGGAGGTGGTAGGTTACAAGGGATTCCAGGCCACAAGGCTTCATTTGCCAGCAACTATTTCCACAATGCAGAAACTTCTGCCGCCCTGTGGTCCTCAAATGGTGCCCCTCAGATAAGAACCCTGTGACACCTGCTGGGTTCATTTGGACTCTTGATCACATAGCGCAGAAACTCAGCTCAAAGGAGCTGAAGCCAAAAGGACAATGAATGACTCCATAACCTAGTGTCCAAGGGTATGTTGATCCTGATTCAGGCATGGCTGGATCTGCTAACTCTTCCCGTTTTCAGTTAACGCCGCTGCCTCCAGTACCGGCCAAGCTGCAAAAAGGTCAAACACCAGCCTTCCGAGGACCTGGGCAAGCCTGGTTGGCACTGGGCAAGAGAGTTGGTCCCCAGGGTCCTCACAGTGGCCATTACTGGGGCAACACCCTGGGGAATGCAGTTCCTGACCTTGCCATGTGTGAGTGTTGGTCCACTGTGTCCTGACAGCATTCTGTCACTCACAGGTCAGGACTTGGAGAATTTTGCAGAAAACGTCTGTCATCCTGGCAGTTGTTGGATGGGAGGTAAGCTTTGAAAGTCCTGAAACGCCAGGATAGGCCCCCGTTTCCTGCTGAAAGGGACACGGAGTTCTCATTCCTTATTCTGGACGCCAGAGGCTCAGAAACAGGGAGGGGGAAACATGTTGTCAGTTGGCAGCTGGACATGGCCACTGGAGTGGTGAGCAATGTGGCTATGTGCACGGGAGACCAGCATGCATGTGTGTGCACGCCACAGCATTGCCGGTCTTCCTTCATAGCCTCTGCTGGGACTGCAGAATGACCCCAGGGCACAGGGTATCCCTGTAGACACCTTCATTCTGCCCCACATGTGTTGGCAGCTCTTTCTCTGAATCTCAGCCCTGCAGCCTTCTTGATTTTGTGTCTCCTGGTATCCATGGGGAGGCGGCAGCCCACGGTCTCTGGCTCTGCAGCCACAGCACCGAATTCTGCAGGGTTGACACAGCTGCATCCTTTACCCAGTCTTTGGCCTTCTCTAGCCATGCAGAGTCTGAGGCCATGAGGCACAAGCCCTAAGCTGCACACTTCTCACAGGGTCTGTGTGCCACAGCCATTGCTGCCAGCGGCCTCTGCATATACACTGGATGGCCATAAGGCCTTCTTCCTCTCTGACCCCAGACCCATACCTCATTGGGACACCCTCTTTCCAGTGGCACATCTAGGCTTGTTTGAGTCTGCATGTGTCTATGACATTGTTTGACACTCACCGAGACAGTTCATTCTGCTGTAACCAAGCGAGTGACTTTTACTGTCCCTATGACATGACTTTTACTCCCATGAATTCCTTGGACTGTCTACTTGACAGGGTCCCAATCCTAGGTGTGCTCATGGGGTCCGGGGATCTCTTACCCACATCCTTTCTTACAGCACAGGTCAAGCTGTGTCCTAAGTGGGAAGAGCTTGATAGGGTCTCCTAGGGCCCCTATCCATGCTCCTGTCGGGGGAGATGGTTCCCCTTTAAGGCTGCCTGTGCATTGCCTTGTTCTGTACCTGTGCCTTAACCCAGGACACCAGACACTGACTCATTCACCCTGGGAATCTCAGCAATGTCCAGCTGGACATTCAGCTCCCATCTGATGAGATATTCTGGAACACCAGGAGCGTGTGCGGTTTTCTTGTGAGGCTTATGTGGACAGGGAAGAGGGAAATAAAGAATATGCAGCCCAGACTTGCTGAGTGCAGACATGTGTGGCACCTGCCCCAGAGACTTCGAAGACCAGGTTGTGCCCCGAGTTACCCCATATTGTGTAAAACAGTAGTTTCTCAGACTGTGACTTGCCTCAAGAGACTCCATTTTACAAGCAGCTTTTGATTCCATTTTGAAGATGGAGGAAGACTATGTACCTGAGTAGACCCACAAATGACATATCTCTCCAGCATCACCTATGCAGAAGACTGATACATGATTTATTCCCAAGTAGGAAGAAAAAAATGTATCAGGGTGAATTGAGACCGTACAAGCACGAGTGTATTAAAATCACATTAGGGGAATCAGGCCCAAGAATGTATCACACACAGAAGACCAAAGAAAGGGTGCAACTCCCTCACCTGGATCCCGTAAACAAGAGGGCATCTAGCACTGTGATGGCAATGACTCCCTGCCATCCTCATCTGACAGCTGGTGTATGGCCCAGGGATGTTTAGGCAGAGAACTCCTTGATTGCCCCTGGGTCTTCAGCTCTGCTCATTCCCTCCTACCTGCTCAACCACCATTCATCCAACCACCTGCTCACCTGCCCAGACCTGAGCACGCTGTTCCTGTTCCAGGCCAAGACCTGCTCTTTCCCATCATAGATGGACTCAAGAGCTCTCAACCTCAGCTCCACAGCCTCATCTCTACAGTAACAGCTTCCCTGTACCCGGCTCTAGGTCCTTTGCTACCAACATTTTTTATTTTTATCAGCCCATTCCTGAAACCTCCTGAGCACTGTCATAGCCTAACTTGCATCTATCCTGTAATCCACACCTACACATATGGATAAAGATTTGTTTAAATGTGTGATGTGAGAGTTGAAATTAGTAATTCAGATTTGAATGAACACTTCGGATGCAGTTTCCAAATAACAAATAAAAAATACTGGGAGTAACAACAACAGATTAGGATGTAGAAAGAACTTTCATTCTCCATGGTCAGATTACCAAGGGAGGCAGGATTCTATGCAAACTGTTGTAATTTGTGAGTTTGGTATTATTTACTCAATTCTGACCTTGTGGGGAGACAGGAATGTGTTTATGTTTCTGAAGTAGTATGCTTATCACAGACTCTATGGACTCTGAGATGTGGATTCCTGGATCCACTGGATGAGGAAACCGAGGCCTGAGAGACGAATGCATTCAAGGTCTCAGGCTACAGAACAAAGCTGGATCAGACGGTGTCCCAAGGAGAGTCAGGCCCTGTCCTTCTGTTTCCAATCACACCTCCCTCTTTTGTGACCAAAGAGTGCTGCTGAATTTTTATCTACTTTATTTGAGTTCTTATACCTCTACCTCCCTTCCAACCACCCCCAAAACTAGGTTAGGAGAGAAAGAAGGTTAGAGGGGAAAGGGAACAGAGACCACTTTGGCTTAGATCCTTGAGGCAAGTCCAGTCTTTGTAGTCAGGATATCCAGCAGTTCAGTAGTCCAGCAAACCAGGAAACCAGCAATAGCAAATGCAGCAGCAGGATGAACCCGCAGCAGAAAAAGCAGCAGTCACCTTCTTCTTTCAAGCGCCCCCATCCCTCTCTGAGCTCTGGCATTTAACCCCTCTCAGAGTCTTCAGAATTAAACTATCTGCAGCTGGTAAAGATCATGCCCCTTCTCGGAGCATGAGACAATTATAGGTAACAGCTGTGGACAAACTAAAGCAGCCCCATATTCCACAAATGGGATCAAAACAAAAACATGTTTACACAACGTAACTGAGTTTTTAAAGAAACCAAAATGTCCCCTACAGCAGAGGGCCCCATGACCTCCTGAAGTCCCATCAATGAGCACTAAGCCTACAGGTGCCTTTCTCGTGGTGAAAGCCCGAATGGTGACCCAAAATTGTCTACCTTGGTGCCCAAAAGCCCCAGGTGGAGGCCTTGGGAAGGTAGTGCCAAGGTGCCACCCACTCTTGGGGAGAGATTGCACCTTCAGCCTGCTTCAAGGTAACACTCTCCCCTGCTGTTCCCAGCTGCCAGGGGTTCTTAAGGAGGCCGTACTTTCATTTTAAAAGAAACCTGTTTTCATCTTACATAGCTGAACCAGGTGGGCATCTATGCATATAAAGCGCATGCCATGTAGCACGCATGTTTGAGAGACTACTCCGTGTTGCCACAGAGAACTTCGAAAGCAAAGACAGTGAGAGGGTGTTCCACAGAGTCAGGTACCATGTGACTTGTGACCTGGGCTTACAAGTGTTTCCTGAGCGGAGACAGTTTTGAGGATGCAGGAGGAGGCTCCCAGTTTGAAATCCTTAATTTTGAATTCTAAGACATTAGAATTCTCCTATGCCCCTTGATTCTAGGATTCCAGAAAATCCATTTATGCCCTTTACTTTGCCCCCACCCAGGGCCACCTGCATCTACCACCACCTGATTACAAAGTGACCCACTGGCCTCAGAGGTCTTGTCACGTGCCTTTCTCTCTCACAGAAGCACCAGTTTGGTGCAGACTCGTGCTCTGCAGGCCTTTGGCTTTGGAGGTGGGAGAGCTGAGTCCTCGCTTAGTAGGCCTCAGTTGCTAGGAAGGTGTCCGTTTCCCAGTTTCCCAGATCATCCCCCCTAACCTCACCATCCTGTTCCTCTGGACCCCAACAAAACAAAGAAAGGAAATGTGGGGTGGCTAGGACCAGGAGATCCCCACCCCAGGGCTTCCCACTTCCAGGAGAGTGTCCTGAGACTCCAGAGTTCAACTGGACCAAAGCTGTCTGAGCTGCTGGCTGCCCAACCTGGAACAGGGCCACCCTGTGATCTGTAGGCTGCTGACATTTCCTCTTCAACAGCATCATCGTCTGATAACCGGCAGAGGCTCTGGACCTCTCCAAGCTCTCGCTGGGGCACATTGCTGCTGCTGAAGAATCTTGATGAAGGTCCTTGGGCATTGACTGGCCTTCCTGTCTTTCTTCTTCGTGATCACTTCTGATTCACAGCGCGTGTGTCAATCGTTTACCTAGCAGCACTTGGGAGTCAGTGCTCATCTCTGGGGGTACTGAGCCAGCAATGTCTTACTAAAATAACCATAGTTGTATCAATCAGTTTCTCTAAAGTAACTGTCTTACAGAATGAGTCTCTATGTGTATAGAAAGGGGATTTATTAGAATGACTTATAGGCTGCAGTCCAGCTAACCATCAATGGCTGGCTGTAAACAGAAAGTCCAAGATCCAATAGTTGTTCAGTCTATGAGTCTGGATGCTTCAGCTGGTGTTCAGTATATGCTAGTATCCCAACAAAGTAGGCCTCAATGCCAGTGAAGGAATAGAGAGCAAACAGGCAAAGAGAGAGAGAGGGAGCTTCCTTCTTCCATACCCTTTATAGAGACTGCCAGCAGAAGGTGTGGCCCAGACTCACAATGGATCTTCCCACCTCAGAAGATTTGGATTACAAGTGAGTATTCTCACTTCAGATGATTTAATTAAGAAAGATCCATCACAGGTGTACCCAGCCATTTGGGTTCTAGTTAATTCCAAATGTAGTCGAGTTGACAACCAAGAACAGCCACCACCACAGCAAACAGGGATGAAGGAGCTGCCAGTAACTCTCGGGTCATCCACCAGCAGAGTTATAAGGGTGTCAACAGGAGAGATGAGGCCAAAAGCTCCAAGGAAACCACTGAGGGCCATGATGATAAAACAGACCTGCCTCAGGAGGAGGCTGGCTCTGTGCTCTCGGGCTGGTGTTTCATAGGCACAAGGGGCTGCTGCCATGACCTGTGATTTAGCTGACTCCTGAGACTCAAGTCCCTTAGTGCCTGGCACCCATGAGGTTGAGGTCTTAGTCATGATACTGAGTCAGTGCCAAGTGCAGGGAAGGTGGTGGCTAGTGAACATTCATCAGCCATTTTTTGAGCTTTTTTAGAAAATACGTATTTTGTGTGTGTGTGTGTGTTCACACACCTGTGTATATGCATGCAGCCCACAGCACATAGATGGAGGTCTCATGACAGCTTGCAAGAGCCGGTTCTCTCCTTCCACAGTGTGGACCTGGGAATCACATTCAGGGGTCAAGCTTGGCATTGAGCACCTTTAACCCTTGAGCCTTCTTACTGGCCCCATTTTCACGGCGCAGTTTTGAAGTTCCAGGGAACAAGATGGGCATGCTTTCACCGCTCACAGCAAGCCTGGAGGATACAGTGCTGGGGAACAGTTACACATATTGCTGTAATGCCTGCATGTCATGGGAATTTGGACACAGCTAACAACGTCTAGGGAAAGAGCAAATGTCACGCAGCATTCTGACAGAAAGCAGGTCCGGCCTGCTTGGATCATATTCTCAGTACCACAAGATGCAGATGTGGATAAGAAATCAAGATATGGACTAAGAAATCAAGATGCTGCATAAAGGAAGAAGTATCCCATGTTCATGGACAGAAAGACTTAGACCATCAACTTGGTCATCTTTACCTATAGACTCAAGGCCAACCCAGTCAAAACCCCAGCAAGTTGTCATGCGGCTGTCTCAAAGCAGCAGGAAAAGTAGGTCTGCACTCAGACCGCCATACCCACTGTGTGATAGCACGTGCTGTCACTTGTGCCATTATGAGCAATCCTAATTTTTTTTTCCTCTGTGCTTATATGACTTTTATGCCGTGAACATGTGTTACTTTTAACATTTGAGAAGAGCAGTAAATGTTTTTTAAGGGAAAAAAAATGCAGAAAGAGCAAAAAAGAGGCCCAAGAGGGTCCAGGCAGATGAGTTTAGCAGCCGGGTCTTTTCAGAGTGGCCTGGATGGGGCCCAGGAGTGTCACTGAGGCGGCTGCCACACGTCTCCTTCCTGGAGTCTGGCAGCCCCTCCTGTCCAGAGTTCTGACAGGGAGGTGGCCTGGGGTCTGGGGCCTTCTGTGATTCTCATCTGTGAAGATGGAAGATCTGGGCAGCTTCCCATTTTCCATGGCCTAGATGGGTTGGGGGGATTATTTCTCCAGCTGGGGTCCTTTATATTAAAATGCTTATAAGACAAACGATGGAACAGAGACTGTTAATAAACTCGACTGTAGCGTCTCAGAGTCAGGCCCCTGTCTGCAGAGCCTTCAGCGGCGAGGCTCAGAGGAGGCCCAGGAGTGCCTCACACACTCTGCTCAGCTGACAACGCCTGGCTTTCCAGTGCCGCATCCCCCAGGAATCCACCTCGGATCTATTGAGACCACAAAGCTTGCTCTCTCACAAACCTTCCACCTGTCCCAACCTGAGGCCCTGGTATTTTTTTTTTCCCCTGCAAAGGAAGGGGAGTGGGCTAGACATGAGGCCATTTGGCCTTTATCTTGCTTTCTGGTTCTGGGATGGGTTTAGAGTAGACTTCCCCCAGAGCTGACCAGGCATAAGATGACCTCAGGAAACCCTGGTTGGAGAGAAAAGTGACTCAGGGAGTCACACACAGTACCTGGGCCTCTGGACACTGGGTGAGACATGCCTCTAGTGGCCACAGGAGATGCAAGGAAGCTGGTGTCACCCACACACCATTGTCCGTCTGTAGCAGAAAGCCACCATAGACACTGCCTTCCTATCACACGACATACCCCAGGCTGGTCCTGTGTCCATAGCTGTATGGAAAGAGCTGTATACAGGTGAGCTCACACTGCAGGAGACACCGTGATCTAAATCTTGCCCTCTGACCCCCTCAGGAACACTGAGCTGTACCCAACATCCTAGAGAAAAGCAGCATTTGATGAGGGACCCCGGAGTGGATAGGCAAGTGAGGCCATATAGCTTTCCTCCTTGGGCCAGAGCAGGTACGTGGGGAAGTTTGAAGAAGCATGCAAAGCCTGGAGACCTGTGCCAGCTCCTCCCAGTCCTGGAGACGGTGAAAACATGTACTCATTTATTCAACACGTATGTATTGTCATCTGCATCTGGCAATCCCCAAAGCAAAGCCAGCCTGAAGCTGGCAAAGACCCAGAAGCTCCAGCTGTAGAGAGAGGCCTCTGTGGAAGGCCAGGGCTGAGGACAGGACAACTCCAGCTGACTGAGACTCACATTCCAGCTCAGCCATCTTCCTGCTATACACTCAGGAAAGTCCCTTTGCCTGAGTTTGTCTCCTCCTCTCTAAAAGTAGAAGGCAAATATGGCTCCAGGGTCACTTGAGGATTTGATGATATCATGAACATCAGCGTTCAGTACAATGCCTTCCACATGTGAGTGGTCAACACAGGCGTTGCCATGGTAATGGTGGTTAGATGGGCTCCTTGTGCCCAGAATTGGTGCTAGATGACCATGCTGAAGGAAGTAGCCAGAAGGTCTCAGAGGTGGGGTTAAGAGTGTCTTTGGTATCCTCTATGTGTCAGCCTTGACCTTCACTGCCTAGGTAAACAGAGCTGTTATGCTTCAGTGGGGATGTCTGGGCACAGCTGCTTGGCAGCTCTGTTTCATTCCCCAGTAGGGAGGGGAGGATCAGGCAGCTGCTACCCCAGGTGCAGTCTCAGCTAGAACTGCCCAGTCAAGGCTTCAGGAATGGGGTGGTCAGGGCGGTCCTTACGGAGCATGGCGGGGCCAGGTGCCTGTCCAGTGTTGTATAGTGGAGACAGCCTGACCCGGCAAGGGAAGGGACAGCATGTGTGACTCCCCAAGTGGGGAGCCAGAAGGACAACCAGCTTACCTAAAGTCGCCTTACCTAAAGTCCTCCACAAAACCTGAGCCCAGCTGTACAGGGGCCTGGTTAGCAGCTGGGGACATGGGGCCCCCCGCCGTCATGATTCTTCATGCTTTCATCCACCATGTCTAGTATAGATTCAAGAAACAGGATCAATAAACCCAAAGGAACAGGCGCAGAAAGCTTTTGCAAGGCAAATTGAGCACTCCAAGCAGAAAGAGAAGGTGTTCACAGACAGCCTGTGACAGACAAGGTGTCCCTTCAGGGACATGACTTCCCATTGCAGGCTGATAAGGTTCAATGCTGGAACACGTTATAGCGCATGCTCTGAAAGTAAGACCTCCCTCATGTCTTTCATCTTGTAGATGGGGAACCTGAGGCTCAGGAAGGGGAGCATGGTAGCTACCTCCTTCCTTGGAGTCCCTGCTGGCCCAGTCTGATTGTCTGGCTCCTCGGGATGTCTAACCCTGATGGAGGCGAGGGGAAGATGTTCCTCTCTTAGGTCAGTGGAGACCAGTGGCAACAGACTGGGGAAATGGGCAGAGTACAGCTTAACAGCCACCTCTGCCCATTTCCATAGTGTAAATGTCCCGGCTCCTGCCAGTTCCAAGCTGCCCATTGAATGTTAAGGCGTATGGCCTTCGAGAGGTATGCATAACTTGTGTCTGGTGGGCACCATCCTGAATGTCCTGTCCTGAAGCAGCTCCGCGTGAACTTGACTGTTTCTGCTTTAAAGACATAAGAGGGACCACACACCTTTAATCCCAGCACTTGGGAGACAGACGCAGACATCTTTCTGGGAGTTCCAGGTCAATAGAGTCTACATAGTGAGGTCCAGACAGGCTAGGGCTACTCAGTGAAACACTGCCAACAAAAAGACAGCTAGCTGGGACAATGTGGGTACCTTCCCCCAAGTGTGATTTTTCTCTGGGGACAGTGAACCGTACACAAAAGGGGGCTCAGGCTGAATGGTAGCAACCTCTCTGTAGGTGAGGCACCCACCGGGCAATCTGACGCCTACCACCGCATTCTCTGGCAAATTTTGGACTCTCACAGGCTGCTGTCCTCAGAGCCTGTCTGGTGCCTAGCCTTCAAAGCATCAGGGCAGCTGTCGTGATGCCACCCTAAAGACTCCGTAGGATGCCACCCAAGGTCCCGCAGCCAGTTCCAGGCCACCCACTAGCAGCTCAGAATAAGTAATCTGGGTGGCTCGTTTCCCATGGCTGCAGCTTCAAGACCTAGTCACAGGGTGTGACAATCTCCAAGCCTTACTCCTTCTAGAGACCCAAGGCAAGGTCCTGTGCACCCAAGGGTTCCTCACAGTGCGAGTACATGGGTGCCATGGGTGGCCCTGGGCACACAGGAGCCAGGAAAGTCATGTGTGTCTACCCACACACGCTGGGCCCCAAGCCACTCAGGAAAGAAAATTGCTGCAGGACAGGATGAGGGATACACAGCGACTCGAGGCCCTGTGGGTGGAAAGGTGAGGGGGCAGGGGAGTAAGGTGGTCCTCTTGTGGTGACTGCACCCTGCTATGCAGCTCTGGGTCTTTTAGGCCATTTTCTGAAATGCTGCTATAGTGGTTTTGCTTTGAATATCCTCACCAGGCTCACAGGCCGAGGGCTTGGACCCGACCTGGTGGTGCTACTGAAAGGCAGTTGGATAATGAGGGTGCTGATCCTCAGTGGAGTCATTGACGGACTAGGCCATGAGGAGGTGGGGGCCTGGCTGGATGAAGTGGGTCAATGGGAGCATGGCTTTGGAGGGTTTGCGTGTGTGTTCCTGGCGCCTGGTGTTGATGATGATGTTGGCGATGTTAGTAGTGATAATGGTGATGGTAATGATATGATGGTAACAACAACAGTAATGATGGGATCGAAATAGTTCTGGTGGTAATTATAGTTGCCAACATTTGGGAACACCAAGAACCAGGATGGTTAGTTTAATTTCACCTGAATTAGCCCATTGAATCCTTAGAAAAACCTTTAAGGTGTGCCCTTTTGTGGCTCCCTCCATGATCTCATATCCAAGCAATTGCAGGTAGAGAGAGGCTCATGTGAGAGTTAGGCTTCAGGGGCAGGAGGGAGAGGGCATTGTATAATCTCATCCTCACTCCCATGAGTGGGGAATTGCTATCTGCTTCCCAGGCCTAAAGGCAGACCTAGAGAGAGTAAGTATCTTGCCTGAGATCATTGGAGACAGACAGGACTCAGGTAGGTTCAGACTCAGGGCATTCATGAACACACAGACCAAGAGGTGAGGATGCAAAGTTAAGGAAGGCACACTGGGACCATCTGTGTATGTGTTTGTGTGACTGTGTGCATGTGTGACTGCCTGCTGGGGAGACAGGTTCATTATGTGATCAGGGAGGGACAGGAAGCTCTCCAGCAAAAGGGTCAAGGAAGGCCTGTTAGAGGATGTGACATCTAGGCTGGGGGAGAAGAGGCCATTCAAAGCATGGCCATGTGGAAGCCAACAGGCAGGGCCATGCACATACCTGCTGCCTTCAAGCCCTCAGCCAGTCCCTCCAAGCTCCCAGACCCACCACTGGCCAGGCAGGACTGTGGCCTCAGCAGCTGCCTCACAGAGGCCTATTTTTAGGTCAGTTTCAGCAATGAAAGCAAACACATTGTCAAAATCATGGCCAGCTTGGATCCCACCCACAGACAAGCCTCTCTGTGACACCAAAAGACAAAGTGGGTCTGTGTTGGGGTGACAAGGACTTCTGGCAAAAGCCTTTACTCCCAGTGGCTGGAGGCCAGATCACAGCCCAGCCCTTGGGTGACCGGGAAACATCAAGGCCTCCTCCACATCCAGTATAAAAATGCTCATAAACAGCATGACCATTCATCTTATGAAATGGCCACTTTCCACCAGGATGACCATGGTGCCAGGGGAGTGGGCAGAGAAGCCGGGGGTGGGATGGGAGTCGGGTAGGTGTGTGTGTGTGTGGGGGGCGGATCCTGCTTGCTGAAGTGAGTTTGCTTCAGATACTTGGATGCTGCTTCATAACTAAGTTAGCAGTCACGAGCCATTGTATGAGGACCTTCAGGACCATCTTAGCATGACAGTTCTAATAGTTTTCAGTGACTTAGCACCTGTCCCCATGGATGACATTTATATACATCCTTTCTCCCTGTTTCACTGCCCATTTCACAGATGTGGTAGTTAGAGATCAGGGAAGGCAATTTGTCTATGATTTGAATTTAAATCTGTTGGTTTGGATCTTCAATGTACTTCCAGGTTGTGGTGCTACTAGATGATGGTAGAACTGTCAGGAATTGGAGCCTAGAGGGAGGAAATTGTTTCATTGGAGGTGTGTCCTTGAAGAGGAAATTGAGACCCCAGACCCCTTCCTGGCCACCATGATGTAAACAACCTCTTCTACCATGCACCCCTGAGAGTTTGTCCAATGCCACCACAGGCCCAATGCAACAACCTATTAACATGGACAGGAACCTCAAAATCCAACAAAATGAGCCCCAACAAACCCTCCCTTCCCTGAAGTTGTCGTACCACAACAGCCATGTTTGACAGCCATGAAAACCCCAAAGCTGCCCTGAGTCTGCCCACTCTTCTCATCCCATTCACCTAAAGGCGAGCTCACTCATCGCTCCACGTAGAATCCTATCTGCCTTCCTCTGTTGGAACAGGTCACACTGAGACAGTGTCCCCACCAGACAGAGTACTTTCAGCTGAAGATGGTGGGTGGTCCTCTCAACTGTCCCTTGGGTCCAGTTTCAACATCTTCCTTGGGACAGACTTGGTGTGCAGGCCGGGAAGAAGCAGAGGGTGAATATGGCCTTTCATTCTACAGAGAAAGACACCAAGGGCCTAGGGCGGGATGGGCCATGAGAGGTAGACGTCTGTCCTGGATTCCGGGGTCAAAGTGACCCAGGTGGAACTCCTTATGCTTCGGTGCTTTAAGCTTGTTGCCATGGGAGGCTGTCGGACCTGGAGGTGTGGTCCACACACATGGTTATGATGCAAACTGTGCCCCATCCCCTGCCACAAGCTTCAGACCAGGCCTCTCAGAGCACATGCACTGCCCTAGTGATTGCTTATATTGACACCAGAACTTGGCTCCACACTCCCCTCCCTCACGTTGTCTGCATAAAGGCTGGGCCAGTGTACCAGGAGTGACTTCTTTTTCCTCCCTAAAACTGTGGTGAAAACCACATAACATAAAATGTCTTATGCTCACCATTTTAGAGGCAATGTTCAGTGACATTCCAAAGTACTTCGTGAGAGCATGTGGTCACCTTCTGGCAGGAAGAAGAAAGGGGTGGGGAGAAGGAGAGGGAAATAAAAGAGAGACACGCTGAGAGACAGAGACAGACAGACAGAGACAGGGGGATGGCAAGAGCCTCTAAGGACCTGACCCTGCAACCTACTTTCTCCAGCAAGACACTACTTCCCCCCTGAGGACCCAGCATTCAAAACACAAGCATGTGGGGGACATTTCACGGTCAAGCCGTGACAGGGTGAACACACTGTGTGCCTGGCCAGCTTTTGTTCTTCCGGCATCTGCCGTGGATGCCGATGTTGCTTCCAGGAAGTGTTTTTGTGACTCTAGCAGGGAATCTGTCAACTGCTATGGAGGAAATTGGAGAACAGTTCATTCATGTCCAGCAAATCAACAGATGTCTCTGAGCCCCTGGGTGGGCCGTGTCCCTGGCGCCCACAGCTCTGCACAGTGTGTGACTCAGAACGTGTGGTGTGTTTAGGAATGTAACAGAGGTAGGTGTGTGTGCACAGCTGGGTATCTATACATGGTGTGTGTGCTTGTGTGTGTGTGTGTGTGTGTGTGTGTGTATGTGTGTGATGTGTTGATCACACATGTCATGACAGTTATATGGAGGCCAGAGACAGATTGTAGGAGTCATTTCTCCTCCTCTTCCACCATATGGGTCTCAGGGATTAAACCGCACCCCTGAGGTGGCAAGTGCTTTTACCTGCTGAACCATCTTGCCAGTGCATGTCTTTCTCACCTTTTAAATAACTTCCAAAGAAATATGAAAGCCACCGACGGTTCCTTGCAGACCCGTCCTGAGGACAGGGTTAGGTACCATCTAAGGCAGCGTTCTTGATCAGGTCAGGCTCTGACAGCAGGCAGCCTGACAGAGAAAACGCCTGCATATTCTCAGAAACCTGGGCAAACAGGTTCATGGAGTTCAAGGGGGAACACTGGGTTTGGGGAGCAAAATCTACGTCCCCTGCATGTCAGCCAAAGGCAAGAACATCCTGGGCCCCTCTAAAGACTGAGGCCACTGGCCGACACTGCTGACCAACACACAGGGGTGCTGTCTTCACAGCTGTGTCACTATTGCTAAACTTGGGGTCACAGCCTGTGCTGCAGGCTCAGCCACCCATCACCAGTTCATAAAGTTTGAGTAATAGTGGAAACCAGAAAAAAGGGAGGTTTATTCAGTGTGGCCACACTGGAAGATAGACTTGAGAGGATTGTCACTGAATATCTTTGTCCCACTCCCAGGAGCATGGAGAGGTTCCAGCCAAGGGAGTCACTAGAAAAAAGCCAGCGCAGGAAAAGAGCAACAGCTGGATCCCAGAAGGCCTGAAGACTAAGAGCCCCGGGGTTGTGTGAGGAAGGAGGGGTGACAGTAGGCAAGACAGAGAGCCAGGAACTAGGTGGCAAATGTGCACTGCCCAAGTGGTGGTGAGGTGGTAGTGGCTGGTGGTGGTGGTGGTGGTGATGACACAGCCCAAGGCCCTACCCCCCTCAGCTGGGTGTGATTGTAGAATTTTCATCTTTGGTCACCCATGTGACAGGGAGGACATGATGAGTCCTGAGGGTCAGCTGTGGGTACAAGGTCACCCTGTGCTCCTTACTGAGGAGCAGTTTACTGTAGCCTTTTGCCATGGCTAAAGTACCATGGCTAAAATGCCATAGCTGCCTGAGGGATGGGCAGGACCTGGCCAGGTTACCTGATGTTCAGCCTGGTACCAGTTCGTGTATGACCTGGAACAATCCTTTTCCTCTCAGGGCCTCAGTTTCCCCAGCATCTAGCAAAGTATTGGAAGGTGGGGCTCCATACTGACTAGAATCTATTTGTAAATGGAGTTCCATGTCGGAACAGCATGGCCTTGAGAACACCCCTTGTTTACAGCATCATGAGACACACCATGGAGGGTGGGTAGCAACTTAGCTTTCGGGGCTTCATGGGAACTCAAAGAATTGCACAATGCTCTGGCGGCAGCTGGCTGACTCTGAAACAATTTGTTTTTCACAGACTGCAGCTGGCTGAGCAGCTGAGGCTCAGCCCACTTGGCTGGAAGTGGCCAGGGACCACTCTCCCAAGGCAGGGAGAGGACAGGGGCTGCTACGGCCACTCACACAGGGCCGTGGTATATAGGGACTGGCCCCCAGCTTATGGTGAGCCCTCTCTAAGAGCCCCTGGTCATCTCTGGGGGTGTGAGTTGTGTGACCACCACCTCTCTGAATACTGTAGGTCGGAGCTGAAGGCTCATGGGTCAGACAGAACCCAGACAGTCAGGCCCTCTGAGCTCAGACACTCTACCTTCTGCCTTCCATTTCATATAAAGTCACCCAGAGGCTGGAGAAGAAAGCGGTGGGGTAGGGAAAGAAAGGAGACAGTTGGGGGCATTTTGGAGCCCAGATAGTCCAGACAGTAGCAGTATTGACTTCACTTTACAGCTGAGGAAATTGAGGTAACCACACTACCCTGCACTGGGTCAGGCTGGTGAGGAGGCCCAAGGGGGCTTGTAGGATCCCAGTGCTAGAGCCAGCAGGAGTCCAGACAAACCCAGGACAGCCCAATTGGGTGAATTGGTGTCTTAGTCCCAACTGGGATGGACAGGGGGCCTAGGAAAGAGGACTTAGCTGTGGTGCTAAAGCCTGCCCCAGCAGGTGTGGGGCACCGAGACAGGCAAGCTTCTGTCCACCACATGGAAGGCACTAATACATGCTATTATGACCTTATATGAAATGGGAGGCAGGACACAGACCTGGCTCTGAAATACTTATGGTGGTCTGTAGTGTCTTTGGGTCACGGTCTCCACAGAAGTGAGCAGGGTCTACTGGGTTTGATCCAGCCAGGTGGGGCTAGAGATGCAGGCAGGCTGGGAGGGGCAGACACTGCATGGACTGTACTAGTCTGGGAAGCTAAGTCTGGTCTCTCAGAAGATGCTAGCGGTGGGCTTATGGGGACAAGGGGTGGACAGAAGCAGGTAGCCAATGGGTGACTAGAGCCGGATGTGGCAAAGGGTCGAGGACTGTTGGTAATGTGTGCTTGCAGCTCAAAGCTGAGAGTGGCTAGTGGATTAGATGGCACCATCCTTACAAAGCTCCTCATCACCCCTTTCTAGATTTTTCTGTCTGGGCACTGAAGCATGTACCCATCTTCCCTTCTAGTTAGCCACACAGCCGCTATCCTCCACAGCTGCCTGTGGAGGGTCACCTGTCTTCGGGGCCTCCACTATAAGACACCGATGCTGCCCTGGGTGTTTGAGGTTGGGGGACAGGAGCCCTAGAGTGGGTTGCTTGAAACACCTGCAGTTTATGGTACAGAAGTAGCCCAAGCCATGCGGCTGTGCAGGCCCTGCCCCCGTGTGCAGGTCAAGGCGGAAGCTCCCAGATCCTCTGAACTCTACGGTACAGAGCAGCATGGTTGTGGGTCACCGCCCCCAACATGCCTCCCCGCCCCCACCCCATCAAGCCCATCCGAGAATTTGGACTGTTTCCTGCTCCCAGCCATTGTGGGCTGTGGGCAGTGTTTGTGAAAGAAAAAAAAAGGGGGGGGTGGGGAGCAGAGACAGAGCTCAGCCACATGGCCGGGTATGCATGGAAGGGGTTGGGAACTCACTGGGGGCCACATGCCCTTCTAACTGCTTGGCAGGAATGATCTTGTTTCCCAAAGCAAACAAGGAGTTGGCTAGTGTCAGGAGGGAGAGGTAATAAGATCTTAAGTTGGATGTGCAGGAACTGTCCCCAGTAGCCTGACATAGGCTGCCCACAGCTGCAGGCAGCTCTAGTGTGTTCCATGCCACTCATGTTTGACACTGTACAGACCTGGAAAGGCCACTTGCAGGTCCTCAGGTTGGCACCAGTGATGTACTGCAGGGAAGACCCCAGCTAGTGCTGGACAAACACCTCTCTGGCTGGTTGCTATGTGCTTGTAAACTTTAATTTCGTACAGTAGAGAAACATACAGTACAAGCAACATGGGGAGGGGGGTGTAATTTTACAGCAAAGCTCACAAATACAATTGAAACACTAGGGAGAACGAAGATGCCCTTGGGAGCCTGCAGGCTGCTGTGTCCCGAACTGCATGCAGAGGTGAAGTGGCTCAGTCCTTGCACCTCAGGCAGGTACCAACTCCCTCTTTGGCCACCACGTGGTCAGCTTGGGAGAATGAGCAGTCAGGGTTGGAAACCCTGTGATCATGACACTTTGCTGCTACCTGCCCGCCTGGACCAGCGCAGGGCTCAGCTCAGCAGTGAGGGATGTTCACCTGCTCCAGGTCAGGACCCTGGCTTTTCCAGGGGACAGTTGCAGGGTCTGTCCTCTGGGGATGCCAGATGGCAGGGCAAGCAGCCCCTGTCTTACCATGAGGGGGTGCTGAGGCAGTTGGAAGCCTGGTGGTGTCAGGAAAGTACCTGTGTGACAGGGAGAGGTCTAGGCTCTGGGATACAAGGGAGAGGAGGTGGGCTGGGAGCGAGGTGGGCCTTCCTGAGGGCAGGGGTGGGAGGCTGGGGAAAAGACAGACTTCCAGGGAAGTCCCCAGGAGCCTTTAGGTCCAGAGAAACTCAGACAGTAATATCAGGAGCATCTGGTCCAGGGGACACTGTGCTTCCTCTAACTGCAACTGGAATTCAGGGTCAAGGCTGAAATCCAGACTCCTGGTTAGGCCCAGCCTCAGGCTCAGCCCTGGACTCAGAGAGGAGACTGCTGGCCCTGCTGAAGACCAAGCATCCCTTTGCTCTGATCTCATGAAGGTTGGGACCCCCACCTTCTGTGGGCGTTGGCATGGCACCAGAGAAAAGTAAGCCTCACATGACCACCTCAGGCCTGATGCTGAACAGGAGGTCATCATTGCCCCGCCGCACCTCCAGCAGGAGTGGGGACTCGTTCAGGACTGCCTCCTGCAGCTCACTGGAATCCGCCAGGGGTCGTCCATTGACTTTGACAATGATGTCACCATCTTGGATGCCACCTCTGCCAACCAGGAGAAAGACGGTTAGCACGCACATACTCTCAGGGTTCAGGCTGGGCTCACTGAGCTCAGCAACAGCAGTTTGGCAAAATAGTTTTGATAAAGCACATGGTGGCTAGTGATGTTCAAACTGTAGAAAGAGAAGCAGATCCATCTCCCCAGAGCAGCCTGTGGGACCCCTCCAGTTTCCAGAACCACAGTTTAAAACCACTGATGTGACCTACCGATCATGGCATAGATGAGATAGAGGCCAGAGTACCAGGGTGTACTCACATGGGTTACACAGCCTCAACTCATGGTGTTCCAATACTTAACATTGCTTTGTTTGGGTTTTGGTGTCCTTCTGATCCTATTTCACAAATACTGAAGGTACAGGCTTATGCCACCATACCAGGTCTCTACATAACATTTCTGTAATTCTTGATGTCTTAAAAACAAAGCCTTTTTCTTATTTCACCATGACAAAGTCTCTGCGCTAGGGAGTCAGCAAAAAAAAAAAACATGTCCTTTATACAGATAAGAAAACTACAGAGCCAGTTCTTTCTGGAGAGAGTGGCTTGGAGTCCCTGTCTCGGCTGCAAGCAGGGACTCTTCAACCTCTGCATCTCCAAGGAAAGATCCCTCTGCGCCAAGGACAGGCGTGGCCAATACTCTCAGGGATGGTTCATCCCTCCTGTGGCTCGGAGGAGAGGCCAGACTCCACAGCTCCTTGCCAGGAGGCTTGGGGTCACATAAGGGCAGTGAGGAGTCCTAGCCTACACCTCCCCCCACGCCTGGCAGTCAGCAGCTCTGTCTCTGCTGGTGGAGCATACCTCTGAGAAGGTGAGTTGGGAACGACCTCTTGCACATATATTCCGCTGCTGACTGCTGGAAAGTCTGGGTTGGCGGCCTTCTGTTCCTCCACCAAACTGGAAAGGCAGTTTTGTGTCAGCATCCTGCCTCCGGCCCAGCTCCCTGGCATGGGGTTGCCGCTCTCTACCGCCACCCAAGCTGGACAGCCTCCCATGGACTCCCGGAACACCCTGAGCCCCATGAGATGGTTCTGCTCAGTGGCCAAAATGGGCTACGAGGGTGGAGAGGGGGCAGCTATATGGGAGGACAGGCTATAAAGGGTGGTAGCGGGAGCACAGATGGATGGGCGGATGGACAGAAGGCATGGAGAAATGGAGAATGGTTCAGTTCATGGAATGGACAGAGAACACTGGACAGACGGCAGGGGGATGGTTGGTTGGAGAAACACACAATTTAAAGATGAGTTGGTATATTGGTCTTAACTGCAGATTATTTAAATTTTGCTCCTTAGACTGACGGCTACTGAAGCAGGACAAGTGAGTTACGGTGGTTGGTGACTATCCTGAAGTTATCCCTGGAGCTTCACAATGTAGTAACTTCCTTCACAACCCTGGACCGTCCTGTCCCCCTCCTCCCCACTCCCTTCTTTAGCACTTCCATCCTGTATTTCCAGGCACCCGCTCCTTTGCTCTGAACCTCTACCAGGGCCAGAGCCAAGAAGTGAGTGGGAACATAGTTATCTCTCTGGAACTCACAGTCAGGGTGGCAGGCAGAGTGAGAAGGATGCCTGACAGGGCCATTCCAACACCGTGGGGCACCTCAGTGCTAAAAAGAGTAGGGTGTGCAAACAGGGGGATGCTTTCTCACATGAGTGGCCTGTGGAGATAGGGACACCAGCCACCGGGACACTGGAAACAAGGACTTTGTCACTCTACTTGATCGGGTATCTTAAGATGAGGTCGTAAACCTGGGTAGCTCTGATATCTAGTGACTGGCAGTTTGGGGCTTAGACACAGGATGGAGGCCATGTGGAGATGGGTAGGGATAAGGGACATGACAGCCTGCGGAGGAATACCCACAGCCATGAGGAGTCAGGAGATACAGAAAGGATGCACCCTGGAACCTCCCAGAGTAAGACTCATGGGCATCTGATTTCAGTCTCTGGCCTCCAGAACTCTGAAGTAATATATTTTGGTTGTATTAAGCCATCCAGTTTAATTATTTATTGTAGGGGCCCCAGAAAGAAAATTTCAGAGGTTTCCTGGCAGAGGGGCATCTAAATAGAGTTGTGAAGGAGCAAAAGGAATCCATCAGACAATGGTCCGACCCCTCTAGCACCTGCCAGCAGCTGGGTGTAGTGGTCAGCATGTGGAAGGGGTTTGTGGGAGGACAAAGAGGTGTCACCCATGGCATTCACCTTGGTGTGATGGTTCGCATCCGGATGCCAATGAAGCGCTTCTTCCAGTCTGGAAATGGAACAGAGTGGGCTCAGTTAGGACACATGGTCACTGAGAAGGGAACCCACAGGAGACTCAGTAGGGCCTGGAACCAGCAGTCATTTTGCTTATGAGCAGGGGCCTGGAGCTGCCTCGTCCTTGTGATTGCTCTCTAGTCGGGCAGGTGGCTTCAGTCCTCCCACCTTTCATTTGAACCCTCACCTTTGCCCCCAGCTGAGCTCCTTCCTCTCTCCAGCTCCTCCAGCTTTCTCACTGCTGGTGCCCCAATGTCCTTGCTGGGGCTTGAACTCATGCCTCTCTCTGCCCTCTCTGTAAATGCAACATCACGTGATAATGCCCAGAGAGCACTGATCAGTGAGGTGAGTGCAGCTTTCAAGGGCCTCCCCAAACTCTCCCCTCTCCTATTTCTCCCACCCCGACTTCTGGCTGCTCAGGGATGGGTTCTGAACCCAAAGCAAGGCTTGACACCTTTCAATTTCCCATTTCGCTAAAATTCCCTGAACATGGTGGAATTAAACCAGAAATCAACAATACAAAGAGTCTATGAAATCCAAATGCCCAGGAAGTAAATGGTAAGAAGCCATCTCCAGAGATGAAAGCAAAAGGAGAAATGAGAAAATAGTTTCAACTACCTAAATGAAAATATCCCTAACCAAAAACTTTCAGGGTACAGAGGCTGTTCTCAGAAGCAAAGAGCATAAGTAAGCATCCATGTCAGAACAAAAAGGCCTCAGGCAGGTGAGATGGCTCAGCAGGTAAAGTGTGCTTGGGGACTTCAGCCTGATCCCCAGACCCCACAGAAAGGTGGAAAGAGATAACTACTCCACAAAATTGCTCTGTAAGCTTCTATGTGCATGCCATGGCACACATTGTCTTCCCTCAGAAATAATAAAAATGTTAAAAAGAGCATTTATTTTTATTTTATGCACACAAGTATTTTGTCTGTATGTTTTGTGCATCACATGCATTCAATGCCCATGGAGACCAAAGGAGGGTGTCAGATCCCCTGGAACTGGAGTTAGAGCTTCCTTGTGGGTGCTAGGAATCAAATTCAGGTCCTCTGCAAGATCAGTAACCACTCTTAACTGCTGTGCTATCTCTCTAGCCCCAGCCAGACCAGTGACTTCAGATTCCTTTTGAAAACAAGAAAAAAAGTGGCCACATGAAACTCAAAGGGAGCAAAAGAAAAGGTAAGAATATGAATCAATAAGCTGTAAAACAGCTCAGCAGAGAAATGAATGCATCGAAAGCCATTCCTCTGAAATCAATAAAGTAGACAAATCATTAGCCAGGATGAACCTAAGGAAAAGACAGATAGTAACCAGTGTCAAGAATTAGAGAGAAACTGTTGCTGCAGAGCTTTAGGGACCTCACAAGGCTGCTAGGAGAGCTAGCCACTGCTGCAGTCCATGCATTCCACCACTTAGAGTCTGGAAAACCCGAAACACTTACATCCGTTCAAGAAGAAATGAATGTCACAAAGCCCTTCATCTAGTAGAGAAGGTGATGAGTGGTTAAAAATCTTCCCGGAAAGAGCTCAGACTCAGATGATGTTGCTGCTAAAACTGGCAGGCGGTTCAAGAAAGAAACGGCCCAGGTTCAACAGGTGCCTCCAGGGGAGTGAAGATGATCCTGGTGTTTCCTGACCAAACCCAGAAGTTAGAGCAACAACCTCTTGTCTTCATAGAGACAGAGCTGCTTCAAACCCTTGCATTAAATCAAATCCAACACACAAAATTCATAATGCATCAGGGCTGAGAGATTTTGTCCATGCATGCATGGGGTGGTTTAACATTAAAAGATCAGCCCGATTTAGCATAGGTCTGTCATCCCAGCTACTCCAGAGGCTGAGCCAGAGTGGTAAGTTCATGACCTGCCTGAGGAACAGAGTGAGTTCAAAGCCAACCTTGGTGATGTATGGAAACCCTGACTCAAAACAGAAAGAAGACTGCTGGGAATATGCCTCAGTGGTAGAGCATGTATACAACCTGGGTTCAGTCCCCAATACCTTAAAATTAAAAAAAAAGACAAAAAGACAAAAATTAGCTAATTTAGTTATGTTGTAGACTAAAAAGGGAAAACCACACTATGAGCCAAAAAGACATGCAGAAAGCACTCGGCAAAATCTCACACTGTGTACCTACAAAGAAGCTGGAAACAGAAGAGAAGCTTTTTAACTTAAAAAAAAAACAACAACAAACTTTGGCCAGCAGTATGCCCAATGGCAAGGACTGAATGCCTTTTCCTGCAGGGACTGGACAAGGAAGCCTATTCTCCAAACCTTTATTCTTCAATATTGGGGATGCAG
The DNA here is from genome assembly GCF_030254825.1 of Meriones unguiculatus. Taxonomy (NCBI): domain Eukaryota; kingdom Metazoa; phylum Chordata; class Mammalia; order Rodentia; family Muridae; genus Meriones; species Meriones unguiculatus. The sequence goes on along the minus strand of NC_083360.1, from coordinate 28,811,512 downwards.
GTGGACCGTTCAGATGGAAAATGAAAGAACTCTCTCTATTCACAGACCACACACTCATCTACATAGAAAATACAGCGAAAGCTACCAAGAAGCTACTAGGACCCATGGATTATCAAGTATTGAACATACCAAGGTCAAGTTTGCTTGTAGATCCTGGTAGCAGGCCATCAGATTGGCCTGGAGACTGTATACTCAGTATAGCATATGCCGAGAAAAGCCAGACGCTGCGATTCTGGATCTGAGGGTGCAACACTGTTAAAACACCAATTCCCCCAAATTCTTTGACAGAGGCACTGCAGCCCACTCAAAATACCATCAGACTTTTGATTTTCTTCCACAGAATTGAAAAGCTGATTCTCAACTGTATCTGGAACAGAGGAGCTCAGAAAGCAGAGATGATAAGGGACAGCAGAGTGGGAGGGCTCAGACCACTGGCCCTCAGGACTTCCTGGGAGATCTGCAGATGCTAAGCCATGAGCACTGGGACAGGATGACCAGTTGATAGAAGAACTGGGTTAATTAGTTTTGTGGTAAAGCTGGGAAAACACTTAGGTGGAGAAAGGAATGTCCTTTGAGCAAATGGTGTCAGAATAATCCATTATCCGAAGCAAATGATTAATGAGTAGCAGCGTTGCTCAGAGGAGTTGGGTTGGCCATAGAAGACTTTAGATTCTACTTGAATCACAGACATACTTAACCTGTAGTTCTGAGGCTTGTGGGAGGATCTGTGGGGTGGCTGGAGTAGCGCCATTGTGAGCTAGGACTCTGGTGGCTGGTGATGCCAGGCGATGGAGTAGTGGTGGGGTCAGTGCAGATCTACACTGGAAGGTTCTTGCAGATGGGTGGCAGAAGGGCATAGGACTCAGGGAGGGTGAGAGGCGCCCTAAACTGAGGACTCAGCAGGTTGGGTGCAGGTACAGTGCTCCTGATATTCATGTGATATCCCATAAGCACTTGCACAATCAGCTCATGCAAGGAGCGGCTGGGAGGTGAAGTGGGGAGTCCAGGGCATCACTGTGGATGCCGCCTAAATGTGGAAACCTGGATCAGGACAGGATGAAGCCCGAGCCCTAAGCTTAGGTGTACAGGATACCCCTCCTTTGACACCTTCCTCCTCCACTTGGCCTGTAGCTCAAGGCCATGTTAAAAAAAAAAAGCACAAAACTTCGGCTTTCCATAGGTGTGGGGAGCAGGGCCTCATGTCTTTCCTGTGAGGGGTGAAACCTGGGACTACTTTTGAGTTCAGGGACATCCTTAGATAGGGGGTTCCCATTGCAGGTCACCGACCACAGAGGCTGGATATTTAGACACACTGATGGGGTGAGATACAGAACAGAGGGAAGGGAGGTGTCCTGTCGACTCTCTAAGGCTAGTGTAATTGTAACTGTCAGCCCTTGCATCCTGTCCCTAACTCTGGGGAAATCCCTTCTGTAAGGCACGTGCAGCCCAGCTGGAAAGAGACTAGCACAGGTGGGAATCTTCACTTTGTCCTCAAGTACCCCCATCAGCAACAGAATCACCAGCTACGGGGGGGGGGGGGGGAGAGAAGAGGCTTATCTTAAAGGGCTGAGATAGCTGGGACCTGAGAATGTTCCGGACCTAGAGAGCCGTGGCTACAGTAAGTGCCATCTTCATGCACCCCTCCAAACAATGTCAAGGGCAAAGCCCCAGCCAGAGCTTCACACATGTGAGGGCTCATTCTGAGGCAGGTCAGAGGGGTGCCTGCTCCTAAGAGGAAGCAGGGAACACTGATGACATTATTCCCATACAGGTTCCTTAGTGTATGCAGATTTTAGTGTTTCTGGGCTCGTTCCTTCTTTAAATAGGGCAAGCTTTTTGGAGCAGGCCATTCAGTCCCCTGAATAACATGACAGGTCCTTCTGACTCGAAGCCTTGAGCGGGGGTGGGGAGGGGAGATGCTAGGGGTGGGGTGGGAAGGTGCATAAGCCAAGCAAACCCTTCTTTGGCAGCCAGCATAGCTGTTGTGTACACTCCGCAGTCCTCAGGGAGAGCTCCACTCCAGCTGCAAGAACCTCTGCAGCCACAGCTGCAGCCGGAGCCCGGAGGGGTGTCTCGTTGCAGTCAGGCCAGCTCCAGAGAGTTCTGGGAAGCCTCACTCCAGCCTTGAGGAGCCTTGGTGACCTCCAAACAACCCTGTCCACAGATGCAGATGCTTTAGCACTGGAGGCAGCAATCTTCAAGAAGTTTGGGGCGGGGTGGGGCGGGGGTGGGTGGGTGGGAGAGGAAGCACCTCTCCAGAGGGAGCTGTCAATCACAAACTGCATGTGATTGGCAGAAAGCGGCTGCTCTCATGAGAGGCTTGTGGACAGAAAGCTGTGCTGTGATTGGTAAAATCCTACCAAAGTCTTTCCTAGCTATATAAGGACACATCCCTCTAGCCCCTATAAAGGCTTTTTCCTGCCTGGTCTTTTGCTTACTTCTGATCATTATCACAAGTAGAATGGGCTGAACTGGTTGCACAAAAAGCAGATCAAAAAAAAAAAAAAAAAAAAAAGAAAAGAAAAAAGTTCCCCAGTCTGGTTGGCAGCAGCTGAGAGTTCCAGAGAGCCACTAAAGAGCTATAGACCCTGACACCCGAAAGCTGTAGCCCCAAGAGGGAGCCGAGAGTTCCCGAGAGCCACCAAGAGATAGAGACTCTGACACCACCTGAAGCTCTGCAGAGTTCCAAAGATCAACAGAGGGTAGACTCTCAAGGAAGACGGTCAAGACACAATACTACAGACTGAAAGACCATGAAGAACCCAGAGAGGGGCAGAGGATCACAATCTCTAGATGTAGAGAGCGGTGGGGAAAATTGACAAGCAGAGGGTTCCCACACCCAGAGCTTTGGAGAAGTAACTCTTGGACCTTTTGAAGCTCAGTCTGTGAGCCCCTGGACCTAGGGACTATCAACACTAAGGGAACTGCCCTTTGCTTGTCTGTGATTTCTCTTAGGTCAAGGCAAAGGAACCTCAGCCAACTGTCTGTGGCAGCTCCTCAGCCTCTGGTTGACCCTGTCCCTTTTTTCATAACATCAAGCCTGTCCCTGGCTCCCATGCCACCTCTTGCTTTTTGGTAAATCCCAGTGCCTCAACCTTCAAGCAAAGCCTGACTCAACCATGAGAAGGTGGCTATACCCTGATGTCTCCTTACCTCCTCTAAGCCACTGACCCCTGCCCTGCAGCCAACTTGTCTAACTTACCATTACCTCCAATGCCCCCAACATGTAGCCCATGTAGATCCTCTGCTCTGAGCTCAGCACCACCCCCACTGGCACCCTGGAATTTTGGGCTATCCTGCACTGCCCACAGCTGGGATAGGCACATCCCCCATTTCCTGAGCTCCTCCACTCCCCTTCTCTCCTATCCAGGCTCATCATTCAGATGTCATATAATTTCAAGGTTCTCTGGGTTTCCCTCCCGACATGAGGGAAGGCCCAGTGGGCTGTGTTCTCAGCCAATCATGCCTTTGCCATTGACTCCACAGCTTTGGGAAGGACCTGAGGCTAGGTCAGACCTCTGAGTTTAAGACTGGTTTATCTTCAGTTGTCAAGGTTCCTGTTCCCTGAAGGATGCAGAGAGGCACAGCTGAACTGCTGCTCTGCTCAGGGCCTAGCCCAAGATCCTGCTCCAGACCCTACCTCTCTGGTGGGTCCCCTGTACTACCTTGGCCCACCCACCTCCTCATCTGGGACTCCACAAGGCAGGGGAAAAGGGAATCTGTGAGCTGAGGAGGCAGGGGGTCTTTGGCCCTGCCCAAAGCCTTCCTCTCCTGTTACCCAGAAGCTCCTGGGTCACAGCGGAGGGGGCAGTTCCCTTGAACAGTATTGCTCTGGTCATATCACTCCATAATCTGAAGGCTGTCAGAGGCCCCTGCATCCACCCCTGGATGAGAAAAGAGATGTACTCAATGCCTCCCTGATATAATAAAAGGAATGTGTTAAATAAATTAGAGTGGTTGGGTTCAGATAATCTGATGCTTTTATTTAAAAATAGAAAAGCATAAATAAGCACAAATTTCAAAAGGACTTTAAGTCAACAGACTCCACTTAGCTAAGCCTCATCAGACCCTCAGATGACGGGCGCTGTCTTTGCGTGATAACAGAGCTCTAGGGATGGGGGTGAACATTTTCCCAGAACCCGGGCTGAGCGACTAGGACAGTTGCTTTGCAACAGAGGGGCAGATTTGGCTCCATGGAGTTCTTGTCTGAGAGTAGAAGAGAGAATGAAGGGACAGGAGGCCACTGGCCCATTTCCAGCCTAGCAGTCGCCCACGGGCCAGTATGTTTGGATGGAGCTTCAATCCCATAAACAGGATAAACCGGAAAGCCTTGATCACTAGAGGAAAGGGCCAAGGCTACCAAGGATCCAGAAGCCCTGGTCTGGCTCCGAGCTTCCTACCAGCAAAGAGAAAAGGTGGCTAGTTCCCCTTGTTCACCAGAAGGTGCCTCGGATTCCTGGCAGGGACAGGCCCTGCCTGCTGCTCTCTTCTTCACATAGGGCCGCTCGGAACAGAATGAGGCTCCTCAATTGCAGTTCTTCATAGGACCAGTCTCGGCTGTACTGGGGTCCGTGTGTGTGGCTGGTGGGGCCGCAAAAGAGGGGCGAGCAGAAGGAAGGCTCCTGCTCTCAGTGCAGTGCTGGTGAGAGGGCTACGAGGAGACAGGGAGGCAGTGTGAGGGTATGGGCGGCAGGGCGGGGTCAGGCCTGGGCATGAGCCAGGAGGTGGGTGTGGGAGACACATGGCAATTGACAGCTCACTGGGCTGAATGGGAAGGTGGGGGCCCTCAGGAGCCTGAAACTAGAAGTGTGGCTCTTTTCTGCACAGTGGCCATGATCATCAACTCAAAAGCTTAGTGTGCTTTCACCTAGAGAGCTACCTTGTCCTTAGCAAGCCTTCCATCTAGAGGGATGCAGATGGCCACCCAAGAGGGCAAGAGAAACTGTTTAGACTGGGGTGAGGGGATCGGGACTGGTAGAAGGTGACTTCCAAGGATTGGGTTCTTGTGCTTTGCCCCCTTGGAACAGAGGATACCCTACTGGGCTGACTCATAGGCTGAAAAGAGTACTTAAGGATGGGTAGATGAATGGGTAGAAGTGTGAATGGATAGGAAGAAGAAGGATAGGTGGATGAGTATATGGACGAATCCATGGGTGGGTGGATGAATGACTTGGTGTGTGTGCAAGTAAATGAGTAGATAGGTGGATTAATGGATGGATAGATGTGTGGGTGGACGGATGCATGGATGGATAAATAAGTGAATGAATGGGAAGATGTATAGATGGATGGATGGATAGATGGAAAGATGAATGAGCAGGTGAATGAATGTATAGATGAGTGGGTAGACTGGTAGATAGATGAATTAATGGATGGGTATTGGATGGATGGATGGATGGATGGATAAATTGGTAACTGAATAAATGAGTGGGTAGTTAAGTAGACAAACAGGTAAGTGGATGAATGGATGGAATGGTAAATAGAATGGATAGGTGGACTGGCATACCGATGAATGGGTAGATTGGGGAATGGATAAATAGATGAATGGGTTGAGTGTGTGGGTAGATGAAAGGAAGATGGATGGATGGATGGATGGACAGGTAGGTGGGAGGAAGGAAACAAAATTTTCTGCCAACTAAGAGGAGCCCTGGAGGTTCAAGCTTGGATAGTGGGACCTGGGGAGAAGCTATCTGGAGGAGCAGGGGTTGAATGTGTACATGAGCTGAGAGGAATGGAGGAAGGCCCTAAGAGAAGCTGGAGATGAGATGCCCTGGTTTGGGGTGTGTGTGAGGGGCCTAATCTAAGAGTAAATATGGTGTATGTAGCCCCTGCAGATGGGCCCTGGCTAACCTGAGTGAGGCTGGGCCTCATCCTGGGGGGCCCTGCCTTACCTGCCCCTCTGGCGAGTTCTTTACCTTTTACGTGCTTGTTTTGAAACTCGGAGAGGAAGCGCGTGATGCGATCTGAAGGGATGGCGAAGGAGATGCCAGCTGCAACCTTGAGTGTGTTGATGCCAATGACCTCACCGTCCTGGGCAAAGCAAGCAGAGTATAGTGGTTACTGGGGGGGGGAGGGGGATGCAAGTACACCACAGACTGCTGCTGAGCTGGGTGTGAGAGCAATCTTTCCAGAGGCAGAGCTGGCTGTCAGTGTCCCACTGAGATGCCCCAACCAGTCCCCAGCTATCCTGTAAAGATGAATCTCTGGGTCACATCGGGGTTGGTGACATTACCCCAACCCTGTACACCTCCAAATCCTGGGGTTTCTCTGTTCTACCCCTGGAAAAGGCTTCTAGAGAAGTTGTCAGGTTGAGCCTGCCTCTCCAGCTCCAGCCCTTCTGGTCTAGGAATCAGTGTCCACTGTACCCAGAACATCATCTATTCCCATCAGAGCCCTGGGCCCTTTCTATCCCTTCCTTACAAAAGCAGAGACCAGTGAGTGGGCCCAGGGCAACACCCCATAATCTGTTTTGAGCTTGGGTCCCACCCTGCCCGGCTTCACGGGGCCAATGCAACCATAGCAGGAGCTGCCCCTGCAGTGGGACCCACTCCTGGACAGGACCCCTTTCAATAGCCTGGCCATGGGAGAGGCACAGGGTACTCGCCTTAGACAACCTAGCCAGGGCTTTACTGGATTGTCAAGGAACCTCTTTGCAGCCAAGGACAGAAACTTAAGACTCTATCCCAGGCCCTACCACACGAGCCACTCTCCATCAGCAACCTTACTTGGAGAATCACCAGTGTGGATGAGGCAGTCAAGTCACCTGAGTGCCAGCAGGACACAGCCCCAACCCACAGGCTGCCGCATTGCTGTGTTCTCCTGCCCTGGCAGCACACCCATGTGCTGTGTCTTGCCCTTGGCATTCCCTTCCCCACCTATCCCTTCATCTCCATACCCTAATGTTCCCACCCCCTCGTCTGTCTCAGTGGTGAGTCCTGTGTCCCTTCAGAACCTCCTCAGACACTCACGTAGCATGCACGCTACGTGTCCATCAAGTGTGGACACTATCCACTCTGTGGATAGGTTCCCTAGGGGCAGGCTGTGCCACCTTGGATCCTGGATGAACCTCCTGCCCTATTCTGGAAAAATCTCAGCTGGGACGGAGCTGATCCTGACCCTAGAACAAGGAGTAATAGAGCTCATGGACCTGGTCTCTCCTCTCACCGGAGATTATAACCAAGGACAGCGAGGTCCAGGGTGGTAAGAGCTTGCTCTGGGACCCCATTACCCAGTGCCACCGGGGAGCACATGGTCCCAGCTTGGCAACCATTCTCACTTGTTTCTAAGGATTCCAGGCAGCATGGGCCTGGGGCTCAAGTATTCCTGGGCCTCCAACCCAGCCACACTCCTGACTTCTGGATGTGCAGTTCCTAGAGCTGCACTATCGGGCTTGTCCCTATATCCAGCCTGTGCCTCTGTGTGAGCAAAGCCTCAGACAACCAGACACTGCACTTTAGGGAGCACTTACCAGGTTCACCAGGGGTCCCCCAGAGTTCCCATACTGTAAAGGAGGAAACACTATATTAGCCGTGCCACGAACCCCCTGATGATCCCCAAGCTCTTTCCCCCACCACTGACTCCAGCCAGTGATAAGATGGGTCACAGACATTGACTTCCACTGCTTTGGTGCCCATCCCACTGACCCTCCAGGTTTCTGCAAAAACCATGTGCTTCTGTGCCTCAGCAACCCGCCAGTTGTTCGGTACCTTCAGGACAGGCCACGTCTGAAGTCTGGTAGTCTCTACAGACATGAACGACTCCAGCTAGCAGTCATGGCGGACACAGGGGTACACACAACAGCACCCAGGCTTGGAGCTGTGTGAATGTGGTGGTGCCATCCATCATAACCTTAATGCTAGCAAGGTGACAAGCTGTACAGGGCAGGCTAAGACTTTCCAGGGGTATGACCGGGCCACCCCTTCTCTGCCGATGTTGAAGGTGACTGTCTCAGGGAGGCAGTCACGCAGTGAGCACTCTACCTGAGGTAATGAAAGGCCTTCCTAGATAGTAGTGTGCTGAATGATGGGACAGAGAGCAAGCTGGTCAGATGCCGCTGAGGTCAGCCTTACCCACAGGACTCACATTGATGATGGCGTCTGTCTGGATATAGTCCATGTCTGAGTCCCGGAGGCCCAGCTCCTTGCCATCCCGCTGGGCAGTGCTGACGATGCCTGTTGTCACGGTGTTCTGCAGGGCAAAGGGACTGCCAATGGCTACCACAAACTCACCAGGCCGCAGGTCTGCCGAATGACCCAGGAGCAACACGGGGAGCTTTTTCTGGAAGGAGAAGGGTGGTGTGAAAGAGTTGGAGGCTGAGACCACGAAGAGGGATCCTGTCAGGCTGGTTTCTGGAGAGGAAAGAGGCTATTCACAGCCCCGAGACCAGGGTGAGACATGTCTCCACTGTGAACTGAGGCCAGGCCAGCAGCTGGCTGAGACTGGAGCTGGAGTCCATAGAACCAAGGCTTATCTTAGGAGGCCAGAAATGTCTGTCATGAGGCGGTACAGAGCATACAGGCTGGGCCTGGCCTCTGACACTGTTGAGCCCAGGGGTTTGTTTGTTTTCTGAGACAAGGACTCTTTATGGATTCCTGCCTAACCTAGACCTAGAATTCACTCTGTAGATCAGGTTGGCCTCAAACTCTCATTCCTAAGTGCTGTGGTTAAAGGCCTGTTCTATTGCCCAGCTAAGCCTGAGATTTGGTGGTGACAGATTGCTCTTCAAGTTGGCTTAATGCTACAGACACAACCAGGCTTGGACCCAACAAAGGCACCACAGGGAGGGGTATGTAGCTCTCCAGAGTCCTGTCAAGAACTTTGGAACCCTAACAGACACAGGGAAGTTGAGACCATCTCTGGCACTCTAGGTACCTGAACACTGTATTTCACATAGGAATATAGGAACCCCCATTGCCATCCTAGAGCCATGCATTGGTGCCACTGGATGCAACAAAAAACAATTTGAGGAAGACTTGCATCTAGGCCTGGCAGGCTTCTTGCCACTGTTAGCTGGGACCTTAGATGTATGATCTAGCATTGCCGAATCACAGTTTCCCCTCAGATTCCAAGTGATGAGAATTCTAATCTGCCCAAGGCCTCTTAAGATTCTAGAAGCTGTTGTGGCCCTGGCACAGGTCTGCCTTGGTGGCCACAGTAGGTGTGGGCACAGGGGTGGAAGGTGTGGATGACTTCCTTTGTGACAGGGACCCCCAGATGGGAGTCCACGCACCTTGGGGTGGATTACGATAGTGGCGATGTCAGACTTCTTGTCAATGTCCTGGATGGTGGCCTCATAGGCATCCCCGTTCTGCAACTGCACCTTGAGCTGCTGCCGGCCCGAGGCAGTGTTGGAGCTGGAGACCACGTGGGCATTGGTGATGATCAAACCCGCTTCTGACATGATAAAGCCCGAACCACTGGACAGTGGCACGTTTCGGCCAAACAGAGGGTGTCTGCACGGGAAAGCACAGTGGATGTTCAGGGTAAGGCCTTAGCCGGGGGGAATCAGCATGGCGGAGGTAGCAGAACCATGTGGAGTGAATGAACACAGGCTTGGGGGACCACTCCTTACACCGCCTGGGCTTTGAACAGAGGTTGACACTTGTGGGTGTGGCCTTGGCAACACAGAAGCTGGAGCCAGTTCATGGCCATAAAGCTGTGACCGTCACCTCTGGTCTGCAGTTTGCTGCAGAGAAAGACAGTACCTGTTAACATGTCAGCGTGCACCAGCCCACAGTGGCACCAACGCCTGACGGCAGGGCCCTGGAGACAAACAGTCAGGACTCTAACTGCCAGTCCAACCCCACCTATGACCTAGCTGCCCTCGGGGAGGCTCTGTAAACCTCTGAGACTCAGTATTTTCATCTGGGAAATGGGCTGTCTGCTTATGGTGCCTTGGCCCTACTTTCAGGATGAGAGGGGTAGAAGGTTGATGCAGCTTGGAACCTTCCTCAGGGTGACATAGAAAAGGACACAGGACGTGAGGACACTGAGCAGATGAAGGAGCACAACGTTTCTAGCACTCTCAAGTATGTGTCAGTCTTTTCAAAATGTCACATCAGCCTGCAGGACCAGGGAAAGCAGCAAACATCCTATGTGCTCTCTGGAGCCAGGGACAAGTTCATTCAAAGTTCATGGGAGATCTGTGGGTCTGGTGTCCCCCAAACAGACTTCCAGTCCTGACCACAGTTCCATGAGTGTGACCTCCTAGGTCTCTGCAGGTGTGACAGGGATGTGATATTCTGATGCAGCTGGGGTCCTATGTCCGAGCATCAGTACCCTGAGAAACAGGAAGCTGGAAGAGGCAGGAGGGGGGACCATGGAAAACAGGTGGGAAGGATGCCCTCCAACCCGAGGACACCTGGAACCACTATTAAGATGGCTAAGTGGTTAAGAGCACCACCTGCTCTTCCAGAGGTCCTGAGTTCAATTCCCAGCAACCACAAGGTGGCTCACAACCATCAATAGTGAGATCTGACGCCCTCTTCTGGCCTGCTGGTGTACATGCAGGCAGAACACTGTATACATAATAAATAAATAAATCTTTAAAAAAAAAGTGGGGGTGCATGCTGACGGGCAACCTCCAGAGCGGTAGGAAATGTGCCCCAATTGTTTAATCCTTGTGGGGCTCTGTGACTTGGTCCTAGGTGATGACTGCTGTACAAAGCTGTCCAGGGAGTCTGAGATGCGGGTCAGGCAGGAGGAGGCAGGGCAGAGCAGGGCTCCCACCACGTCAGGCCGCTTAGCATCCTGCGAGGTCACTGCGGCATTTACGGCTAGTTTCCATCTACCAGCCATGTCTCTCTGAGAAGCCCCGCAGGCCTGCTACACCCAGCTCCTCTCTGGGCTGCAGGCAGGACCCCCCCAGGTCCAGGCTTGTGGCTAGAAGGCTCTGTGCTGTCTGCCCCACCTGGCTTTGCCCACCCAGGAAGTTTTGCCTCTGCAGGCCAGATGTCACTGCTGCCAAGCTGCCTTAGCCTACCATGAGCCAGCGCAGGGCTAGTGCCCCAGGCTCTCTAGGGACACACGGACCTTCCTCAGCACCCTTTGGCTGAGACAGCCTCATGGTGCCTCTATTGGTAATTTTCTCAATGACATGTCTCCGATTTTACCGCAGGGCAGAAGACAAGGCCAGGGAAAATCATGTATGACAGGATGGTGCTGTGCTCCAGGATCAGACAGCCTGGAGTCAAACCCCAGTCCCAGGTGTGATAGGACGTGTGTGTGTGTGTGTGTGTGTGTGTGTGTGTGTGTGTGTGATGTATGTGTGGTGTGTATATGTGGTGTTTGTGTGATATGGGAGTGTGTGTGGTGTATGTGTGTGGTGTTTGAATGTGATGTGGGAATATATGTGTTGGTGTGTTTGTGTGTGTATGTGGTGTATGTGTGGTGTTTGTGTATGGGGTGTGTGTGTATGTGTGTGTGTGTGTGTGTGTGTGTGTGTGTGTGTGTATGTATGTGTGTATTCAGTTTAGGCCTTTGTTCCCATCTCCTGACAGGGAGAATTCAGAACTGCCTCCAAGGCTCAGGGGCAAGTTAACAGGAAAAGCCTTGCCATGCATAGGTCCAAAAGCTGTCAGTCAAAGCAGGAACCCAGCAGGCAGAAGGGTTCCACAGTCCACAGAGGCTGAGTCTCCAGGCATCTGGCTTTCTCTTCTAAGAGCAGGATGGCTTAAGAAAGCAGACTCAGAGCCTACTTGGTCCGGAGCTCAGGGTAGACCCCGGGTGAATACTGCTCATCCTCCCTTCACACACCCTGCCCCCATCTCGCCACTGTTAGGCTCTGGCTCTCTTAGTGGGCGGGAGGTTGAGTGGTCTGACACACAGCTGGCCCCAGAGCACAGAGGGAGGGATGGTGATTGACATTGGTAGCCAGGCAGCTCCACACCGGAGTCAGACTAATAAGCCGGTCACCAGCTTCCCTGATCCCTATCAGGTGGGCTCCTGTCTGGCTTCAGCAACCCAGCTGGCTCTCCCACCCAGCTGCAGGGCGAGAAGGGTGGAGGCTGTTGTGTCTGGAGTCCTAAGGCCCTTGCCACCTCCGGCTTCTCTCTGGGGGGTCTAAATTGAGACTTCAGGACCGGATGTGAGTGATGGGGCCTCCGGTGGTGTGTCCAGAAGGCAGGGCCTCCTCATCCAGCACAGACATCTCTGGGACAGAATACTGGGTGTGGGAGGAAGGAAGGAGGCTCCACCCTTGTCTGTAAAGAGAGATCCTTCCAGGAGGCTAGACCACACAACACACAGTGGGCCTCCTCTCTCGTGCTTCCCTATTCACCCACCTCAACTCAGTCCTCCCCCACCCTCCCGATGAAGCCTCTCTCATGCCTGACCCAGACACACTTGCCATGTTTAGAGCTGTCACCTCAGTGGGACTGTCCCCCGCTTCTCTCTAACTCCTAGACTCCTGGGGGCACACTTTAGGCTAACCTTCAGCCCCCGGATACCCCAAATTCCAACAGACGCTACTTATCCCGCCCCACCTGTTGCTATGTCCCTGGCTGCTGGAATGAGGTCTCCTTTGAGTGGCAGCTGGCAACAAGGCAACTAGGCATGACTAGGAAGCTGTGGAGCAACTGGGGGTGGGGCGGGGTGGGGCACCCACCTCAGGAACAGCTCTATATGGACCACGGCTGGTGCGATCTTCTCCACCACGTCGGCGATGAAGTTGAACTTGTACCGAGGGCTGGTCAGCTGGTGGAGACCTGCGCTGGCAGCAAGGACCAGTGAGATCAGTGAGATCTGCTGGCTTCCAGCAAGCCCCTAAGCCCACCGTGGAAGAGGCCCAGCTGAAGACCCCTGCCTGGACTGAGAGCCGATGTCAGCATGCTCTGTACCCCATTCCCCAGAAGTGCAAGGGTACCCAGACATTGGGGGTGGTGGCCCCTACCCTGGAGAATTAGCTGGGGCTTCTGGGATTGAGCCTCTGCATTTTCCCACTGGACTCTTCAGTGTTTGGCAGGAGTCTTAGAGAGGTTTGGATCTTTGCTCCCAGAAGCACAGTACTAATGCTGGGGACCAGTGCCCCTGGACCCTTGCCTGCTCCCATGTAACAGCAGTGTGTTGAAGAGGGGACTCTCTGCCTCTCTCTGCCTGAGGGCCAGGGTACTGTTAGTTAAGGACACAGTGAAAGCCCCTGAGGCCTCCTCTCCTGAGCCACCCCTATCTGGCCTCTGTGAAGCCTTTCCTCATTGGGCGGGCTATAGATTCCTGAGAGCACCCCGCCTTTGTCTGACTTGGCCATAGCCCAGGCCTACTTGCCAGGCAGTCAGTCCCCAGAACCTTCATCACTGGCTCTGATTTCAGCCGCCATCAGCAACAGGGCTTTGGCTTGCCAGGACCACAGGCCAGAGGCATGTGGGTGACAGGAGCCTGTACTGAGACCTCCAGGTCCCGTCTCTGACACCAGGCTGCTTGGTGGTGCTTATGGGAGCTTCCTGGGCTCTAAATAAGCACAGGGCTGAGAGCGGCATACAACTGGGCTCAGCTGGACCTGCTGTCTTCTAGCTGTGTGGCCTGTAACAAGTCACTTACCCTCTCTGGGCCTTGACTTCTCCATCTGACAAGTGGGACTGAAAATGACCCCTCCTGGGGCCTGGGTGAACTGATAGGGATATAAACAGTGACATGCCCTGTCCCAGGAAGCCATCACTTTCTGAGACATGTCCCAGGAAAACATGCCCATCGCAGCAGTCATAAGAGGGGTGTGGACCACGATGTAGGCTCTGAAACGATTGTGGGGTATTGCTGTCCCCGCACACAGCCTGACAATGTCTCTGACTCCCAGGGTGGCAGGCTAAGGGGAATGGAGCCTCAATAGTAAAGGTGGGGAAACTGAGGCTAGCCCAGTCTTTGGTGCAGTTAACCCAGTCACACCTGCCCACAGCCTTTGTGAACCCAGGCCTGGTGTCAACGAGCAGTGAGTGAGGGACAGCAAGTGACCAGCCAGGGATGAAGAAGTGTGAACAGGGCGGGGACAGATGGAACCCAGGGTGAGATGGGGCGTGCAGAGGGCTCCGGTACAGCCAAAGCCATCTACTGCCCCTGACTGGCCAGAAGTGATCAGAGAGGTTGTCTATGTGGATTGAGCGCTGGGCCCCGCGTGTCTGTGACCAAGGATGAGGGAACACTCTCCTCCTCACAGACAGCATGGAGAACATGAAGAACCTTGTCTTCTCTACTGCGGAGTCCATCCCAGGGCTTGGCCCTTCCAGGACCCACAGGACCCTCCCCAGGTTCTGCCCACCTGTTCTGCCAGGCTCACTATGGGTAGTGGTAGAACTGAGGCAGGAGCTAAGGCATGATAGATAAGTCCCTGTGCCCCCAGGCTGCTTGGGCTCTGACCTGCGGCCTTAAGCCAACTGGTAATCCCACCATGATGCTCCTCCCATCTCAGGCCATTTGTCATTCCAGAGTGAGGAACTGATCTTCAGGGCCTTGTCAGTTAGGACTATTCATGTTGGGTAACTGGGGAGATGCCAAGGCCTGGAGCAAGGGCCCAGGATAACACGCCCTATCCATGCTGACCATGCTCAGGACCACAGAACAACCAGTGAGGTACTATACATGGGCCCATTCCCCAGCACTCGCGCCCCACACAGGAGACATGTTTGGCTTACCCCACAGCCCAGCAGTGACTAGCACAAGCAGCCCCATGAGCTTCCTGACAAGAGGAAAGAGGAGGATGCAGCCACCAGCTAGAACCTCCTCAGCCCGGCCACCAGCTTGGAACCCAGGCCCCAGAGCAGCAGCCATGGCCCATTTTACAGCCCAGAAAACTGAGATTGAGTATGAATGCTATCCTGGCATAGCAGGCCTACCCCTACCCCAGGTCAGAGAACCCTGCAGTCTGCCAGACATGGCTCTTTAATCCAGCCCCCACTCTCAGATGAGTCACCATGAGTCACATAGAGGGCCCCAAGCCCCCACCACAGGCTTCCCACATAAACTGGCCTGGCTGGGCCAGGAAACAGCTCTGTTTATTTGGGGTTTCTTAACAGCCCCACCCCCATGCCAGGCCGGGCCAAGTTTTGAAGGCCGTAGTCTCAGCACACTCAGCTGTTGGCGCTACTTTTTGTTTTGTTTTTGCTGTTTTTCAAAAATAAACCGAATCTGAAGGCCCGGAAGTTCTGTCCGGCAGCCTGACACAGAGCACAGCCATCAGGGCCAGGTGTCTGGGGCCTCAAGAAGAAAGGCAGGTTGTAAGAAGTAACCCTGGGGATGGAGGGGGGGAGCTGGCCTCCGGGCTCCACCTCCAGCAGTCCTGCCTAAGTGAGAGTCGGTGATCCTCAAGCTCCTCAAGCCGG
This sequence comes from Meriones unguiculatus, assembly GCF_030254825.1. Classification (NCBI taxonomy): domain Eukaryota; kingdom Metazoa; phylum Chordata; class Mammalia; order Rodentia; family Muridae; genus Meriones; species Meriones unguiculatus. The sequence continues at coordinate 28,796,210 of NC_083360.1, read as the reverse complement.
GTGATGAGCTAGCTCCAGACAGCCACAACTGCCACGGAAGAGATGGGGACACAAAGGCACAGGATGGGAAAGGGAATGGCACACTACAGGGGAGCCCTAAAACCGTTACCGAGGCTGTGTACTGCACATCCAGCCAAACAGGGAGCCACACCCATACCCGCCAGAGGTGTACAAGACACAGCATGGACAAGCGTGTGCATTAGCCCAGCCAGCGCACTTAACGTAAAAAGGAACCTGGTTCTGATCCCCATGTCTGGCTCTTCAGTGGTGTCCCCAGCTCTGCCACTTCATAGAAAGACCCCCCAAGTCTCCTAAATCCACTGTGCCTCCGTTTTCTTACGGTGGCATCTCTCCCTGGGACGCCAGCCAGGTTTGTGCCAGCTTGGTGTGGGGTGAGGCCTAATGGGGTTCAGCAAATAAATGTCGACATGGCATATGTTTCCTGCTCAGATGAGGCCGGGAGACCGAAGGCGGCATTGAGCACCCCACAAGTGCCCGTTTTTACTGCCCCTTTCCACTCAGTCACAGGTGGAAGGGCATTCCATAAGCAGAGCTGGGAATCTCTGTGAAGTGGTAAGAATGGCCTCGCAGTACGGTAGCGAGCAGGCAGCACCTCCTCCAGGACTTGGCTCAGCCAGCAGAGCCTGGAATTTCACAGCCGGAGGCGCCAGGCTGGCCCTTCGCCAAAGGCAGGTCAGGGCTGGGCTCTCCTGGAAGCTAACCAGCTGTTATACCTCCCGAGGAGCAGCACAGAGCTGGGGGGGGGGGGTTGTGCCTAGGTTTAGGGGTCTGGCTGCGTGTCTTGGGCAGGCCACCTGAGCTTTCTAAGCCTTGTTTCCCAACCTATAAAACAGCCGCCGAATCAGCCTCGGAGAGTTCAGTGAGGCCGATGCTGGGCCTGGTGCCCTCCGCCTGGTGTGCTGTGCGCCTTGCAGCTGGGCTAGCGCCCAGGGCTGTGGCTGTGAAGGAGAGGTGGTGTGTGGCATCTGTGCTCCAGGTTTGGCAGCTGCCCTCCCCTGTCTTCCATTCCCTGGGCAGGACCTGTGTCTGAGGGCCACAGACGGCAGCAAGGCCCCCCGGGAACCACAGACGGATCTTCAGCTGATGTTTGTGACCAGGGGGTTGTGGGTCACTTAGGGACAGGCAAGCTTTTAGAAGAAGGAAAAACTGAACTGATCAGCCACCCAGGCGGGAAAGCTGAGGCACGGCTGAAGCTGTAGGAGCCGTGTTCTCTGCTCTCTGTTCACTTCCAGGGCCAGCGCAGCTTGGGTACCCAAGCACCGAAATACTCGAAAGCAGTGATTCTCAACATGTGGGTGGTGACTCCATTGGGGTCGCATATCAGATACCCTGAATATCATGCAGTTATGAAGCAGCAATGAAAATGATTTTATAGTTGGGGTCACCACAACTTGAAGAACTGTATTAAAGGTCGCAGCATTAGGAATATTGAGAACCACTGTCCTAGAGAGGCTCCCTGTGAGGGGACAAGTGTGACCTTAGGGTTGGTGCCCTATTGGCCTTGGTCTTGAGGAATGGAGGATTGGCGCATATGGCAAGGGGGCTGTGTGTACAGAGGCAAGTGACCCTCGGTACAAGAGTCTAGCTCTAGAACTGGGACAGAGGAGGTGAGGCCTCTGAGTACAGGGTCTGGATATTCTGGAGCTTCAGCTGGACGTGTCCACGGCCTGCAGGCCACTCTGGTGCCATGGATATACAGGCAGAGCTTGCGGTGTCCAGGCATGTATCTGTGTCTGTCATGTGTCTGTCAGGTGTCTGTCATGCATGTAGTTGGGGCATACAATGCTTCTGCAGTCCCAAGAACAAGGGCTTGTGACCGCATTGTATTTCTCATAACTTAACCACCTCTTCACCAGTGTCCTCTAGGGCAGGCAAGCTCCTCATGGGGCTCAAGGACCATGGCATATCAGACCAGCAATAGGGAGTCGGAGGACCAGGGGTAAGCTCCCCTTTACTTTGAAAGCGCTAGGGAGGCACACTTCACCATCTTTATAAGATACCTCAACATTATTCCGTGATGAACTCAAGGCTTCAGACGTGGTGGGAAGAGTCTGAGACACATGACCCTAGGAGCTCTGGCGGCCACCTCCCTCAAAGCCCAGACTGTCCATCCCAGCCTGCTGTGATAGCTGCATAGGCCTGGAGCTGACGGTGAAGGCCAGGAAGGCTGCCTGCCTCACTGTCTCCAGAGCTCCCACAGGCTAGGGGGCACACACAGACTTGATGGTATAGGGCACAGGGTCAGCAGGTCAACCACCGTGATGAGTGCCATTCTGTCTAGGGAGCGTTAGCCTCACACAGCACCATGGCCACCTCTGCATGCCCTGGAGGTGGATGAAGAAAGGGACCTGGCTGAGACAGAGCTTCTGAACTCACACTTCATGAAGCTCCTCCTTGTACCAGGCCATGACACACGATCCTACCCACTATCAAACAAATACGTAAAGCCGCTGGAACCCTGCCAGTCCTCACCCACAGTCATGCTGCTGTCCAGTTCTGCTGTCCCAGCAGGCAGAGGGGCAGACAGAGGCCACATCTTCTTGCCTGGTTAGTCTCAAATGCTGAATTCCAACCCCCTAGAAGCTGCTAAGAGGAGTGAACACAAAAGCCAACCAAAGCTCTTACATAAACAAACTGGGAGAGGCTGGCTGGGCCTTGCACACTAAAAGCTGCCTATTAAATCCGTGTGGGAACTGCCCCAGGGCTTCCAGTTCTGAGCTCCAGTAACAGGTGTGTGTCTAATGCCACAGAGGGGCTGTGGTACGTGGACTCCAGGGAGCCAGCAGGCAGCCACCTACAAGCAGATCCCTGAACACAGGTCATCCTGGCAAAGGGACCCTTCTCTTGAGAAGGCTTTTCTACCATGCAGGTGGGATTCGATAGCTTCCATCACTCCCGATGAAGCCAGCTAACAGGGACCAGGAGAGCTCCAGGGAGCCATGGGCCCAGACGTTTATTTAACATCACCAACTGTGTGCAAGCAGGTGCTGCATCCCCCCTCCACTCCCCTACACACCATGAGGTCCAAAGTGAGCAAGAAGCTGAGAGGACAGGCGTGCGTGTGTGCGTGCGTGTGTGCGTGCGTGCGTGCGTGCGTGCGTGTGTGTGTGTGTGTGTGTGTGTGTGTGTGTGTGTCAGGTAGTAGAAATGGGGCCTGAAAGTCCAGCTAAGTATGGGGGGGGCAATCTTGGAGAGGGCCTTGTTGGTAACATGCAGGACAGACTGAGCAAGGTCACCTGGCTGCTAGGGAAAGTGAGGCAGGAGGATAAGGGAGATGGAAGACAGCAAAAACCAGTGCTGGCTTGGTCTCCCTCTGCTACCCAATCTGTCCTAAGCCCCCACTACCACAGAAGCCTCCTTCTCGGACATCACCCGCAAGCGGGGCTCATCAGCTCTCCCTGGCACCAGCACATACATGAGTTCAGAGCATCTGGGCCTTGTGGTTTGCGGTCAGGCTTATTAGTGACCACACTCACAGTGGACAGGAGGTGACGACAGGTACGTGGTGACGGAGGCCGAGACCTCAGTGTCCTGGGGCAGTGTTGTCAGCTGAGCTGGCAGGAGCTGGGCTGCTACTATCTCTTCGAAGTACTTAGCAACAGGGAACTGGACCAGTCTCCATCCATATGTGGCACTCACACTAGCGTGTGAAGCCTCTGTGCGTCGGGAGATAGCAGCCTATGTGAATGATGTCTCTGGACCATCCAGGTCAAAGTGGGCAATGGAGAGGTGTCAGCTTCAAGGTCACTGGCCCTGGCTAGCTGTAACCATCTGACAGGAATGGATACTTAAGAAGACCGCTTGTGCCCCTCCATCTGGCTATCAGACTACTGAGACAATGGGCCCTGAGACACTGGAATTTCTCCAGGAATCTCATGCTGGGAGAAGGAGAAGAAAAGCTGTAGCTAATGAGAAGGATGCATCAGGCCCGCTCGCAGGAGAGGCTGGATCTGAGACAGCGAGGGATCAAGGATGGGCAAGAGCTCCTTGGTCATACATACTTCTGACTTCTGTCCCTCTATTTAAGCCTAAGCGTCATGTTGGTACCCTTAGATGGACGTGGGAAGCTGTCACTGGACTTCTTTGTTCCTTTTCCCAATGTGGCCACATTGCTTTAATTGGCCCTATGAGGAAGGGTGGCGGAGCCCGGCTTGTTAACATCTCTGGTAATGCGTCCTTCCTCTCTGTATTCTGTGCCTGCCAACTGCCTTGGCACCTTGAGCTTTTGTAGTGGTCAGTGCTCTAGCCTAGATCTTGGTCTCTGCTCTGCCCAGGCCTCTCTAACCTCCCCCATCTTTGCCAGGGAGCTCTATTTACCGTCTCAAATTCAACATCTCTCTTGGGGGCCTCACCCCACAGCAGCAATAATACACTCAGGACAGGAAGTAAGACTCGAACCCAGCATGCATTGTGATGGGACTAAGTATTCCTTGCATGCGTCTCTCGCAGGCCTGTCATCAGGACATTCATGGATGAGTACCCAGAATCCAATGAAGCAATTCAACTAAGGACAGCGGGTCTATAGAGCCCCAACACTTCAAGGTCTATAGATCTTGCCAACACTCTCAGCCACTTCTCCCGATCTGAGTGACGGTGGATACCTGCGTGATCCTCAGGCTGAGGATCTTCCTCCTCTCTCCCCCGACTCTGTTCCCTCTAGCGTCTAGAAGTCTCAAGAGTACTAACGTGGTCTGCTTCGTGCCGATGCAATGCTACCAGTTCAGAGACAGGCAGGCACAGAAATTGCTCACACACAAATGGCTCAATTGGGAAGAACAAAACCCACCGCCATCCCTGCCCATCCCTGCTCCGAGCCTGATGCTAATAGTATCTGTCACATGGGAGACGAGGGAAGGGTGTATCAAACACAAGCAAGATAGCAGCAGAGCAGCCCAGGTGCCTGGCCACTCTGAATCCCCGCAATGACAGACAGCAGGGCCTAAAACGGGTACACAGAATCGGCACCCAGCACACCCTGACAGAAGAAAACCCCAAGAGCTGAAACTGAAGACAGAGGCCAAACAGGACTGCTCGTCACTCGTTCCCGTCTAAACTACCGGAGGATTCTACAGGAGTGTGGCTGGGTCGGAGCCCCGCAGTCCACCGGACACTACCAGGTTGCTACACTAGGTTTCAATTCTAATTTGTTCTGTGGCTTTGGGGACAGCATTTACCTCGTGGGGGGTCTCAAATCTCCACCTAGGAGGCCAGAGGATAGCCTGAACTGTTCCTAAAAGGCTGCCCAGCGGGAAGATTCCCGTTGGGCCTCAGTTTCCCTGGAGCAAGGCTTTGGATGAGCGGGGGAGCTTACCCGAGGGGCAGGCGCCCTTCTGCAGCTGGCGCACCGGCGTCCCGGAGATCTGCAGCGCGCGGCGGCTGGCGGCCTGCAGCGCGCACACGTCGGCATAGGTGTGCCCGTCCGTGCCACACACGGCGTGGGTCCAACGGCAGCGGCACACGCCGCGCACGCACTCCAGGCTGTCCCCGCACGGCGAGTCCAGGGGGCGGCCGCAGGGCTCGCCCTCGCTGGCAGCGCACACCAGGCAGCAGTTGCAAAGGTCGGGCACATAGCCCCCGGGGCAGCGCGGGCTCGGACAACGGGACACGTCGCAGCGCGCAGGGCACGGCGCCGCCGGGGGCTCCCGGGCCAGCGCCAACACAGCCAGCGTGGCCAGCGCGCCCAGCGTGGCGGGGAACAGCGCGTGCGCCTGCATCGCGGTGAGACAGCGGCGCGGGACCCGCGGGGACACCGAGGCCCGGGAGGCTCAGGCGCGCTCTGGCCCGGAGAGCAAGGGCATGGTTTAGGGAGTGACCCGGGCCTCCCCTTTGCCTCCAGTCCGCTGGCGTTTAAAGGCCAAGGCCGCCCGCCCTTCGCTGAAAGGGGCGGCCCTGTCCGCCGCCTGCCCCGCCCCGGCCCCACGGGACCCCGCCCCCGCTGGTGGGGACCCACCCGTCGCCTCCTGCACCCCGCCTGCCTGGAGGGGGTGCACTCTGGGTGACAGGTCTACAGGCTCCTGGTGAAGGCCTAGGGAAGGGGAGCTTCCTCCGAATATCCCAGTCCTAGCCTGGGACCACTACGCCAGAGACAGGAACAAGTCCAAATTCTTTCCTCAGCTCTCCTCCATAGAGGTATCTATTCCTCCTCTACCCTACTGAGCAGGGACCTAGGCAAGGCTCCAAACCTAGACCCTCTCTGCTCCAAATCACTCTCCCTGGGGACATCTGCTTTCGGGTTCACCTCCTACCTCAGGGTTGTTGGAAGTGCCAGGATGTCAGGCAGAGCAGGAGCAGGAAGCACCTGCCTCAGCTTTCCCCCATACCTCACGGTGCCTCCTCATGCTACTTCAGACCTAGACCAGGCAGCAGGGTGCACTGGTGACAGACAGGGGGTCCAAGTTGCTGGCAGTTGAAGCTTCAGGAGTCAGAGGACCCAACAGAGGCTCCCCAGGAGGTGACCCTAGATTGCACACACAGCTCCAGGGGCTGGAGAAGCTGGTCTGCAACACAGAAGGGACAGAAAGCAAAGCCGAGAGTCCTGGCAGGAACCTGTTACGTGCTGGAGTTTCCCAGCAGCACTAGGAACACGTACACACTGGAGGGTATGCTGTGGTCTGTCTGATGACGCTCTTCTTCCGTAGGTGATAAAGCCACGGGTCCAATAGATGGCTGTTGATGGAGGGCGAGAGAGGTAGCGCTGAGGGGCAGTCTGGTTCCTGGGAACTCTTGTGTTCTCAGGCCTGTGAAGTACCCAGTGGCCAGGCTGCAGAATGGCCTCATCATACAGAACTGTTTGGGGAGAGAGGAAGAGGGGGTCCAGGTGTGAGCACTCCCCCAGTGGTGGTGGTGATGGTGGTAGTGGTGTGTGTGTGTGTGTGTGTGTGTGTGTTGTGTGTGTGTGTGTGTGTGTGTGTGTGTAGCGGGGGTGTTGCTGTCTTCACAAAGGGGTAGGCCAGGCCTCACTCCAAACTTTTCTTATACAGGTGGGGAAATGGAAACAAGGGTTTGCACAACATTCTGCATGTATAGACGGTCATGGCAGACTGTCCTACATGTGTTCCTGTGTCCTCCTGACTAAGAGGTGGAGTCTGGGGCCCTCAAAGTGAGACTGAGGAAAGACGGCAGGGTACAAGCTGCACTCACATCCATTTTGTCTGAGGTCTCAAGTCCAACTTTTTCTTCTAGAACACAGTATCTCCAAGGGGCACCTGACCTGACTTTTACAGTGTTTTCAGTCACTTGTACAGAAAGGAAACTGAGGCTTGGAGTTAAAGGATAACACAGCTGTAGCTTCTCTTCTAGGAGGGGGGCAGTTCCAGGCCCTGTCTTTGTTCCGGAAGCTTCCAGGGAATCTTCTGCAAAGGCAGGACAGTGGCTCCCCCTGCTGCCTTAGCCCTTTACAGCTTCTTACTCAGCCACAGGGACACCTTGGGTCTTTCTCTGGAGCATGAGTGACCCCAGGCCTCTGATTTCCTAGGGCCTGGCATCTCCTGCATGGTCCACCAGGGACAGAGTAGCCCTACCTACTCTCAGAACAGAGGGAGGCACAAGGCACTCGACAGCCTTTGCCATCCACCAGTGTGAGTGGGCTCTGGACTGGCTCTTCCTGAGACCCTCTCTCTCCAGCTGTGGAGAGTGGCTGGCTTGATCCATTCAGCCCAATCAACTTTTGTTTTCCCTTCCCCCATACGCTGTCTTTCTTCACCATGGAAGAATCTAGTTGCAGCCAGGCTGAGTCAGGGTCTTCCTCCCTCTTGGGCACCCCAGACTTCCCCTCCTACTTGGCCATAACAGAAAAACAGAGCCAGATTGGGGCTTCCAGACCCTTACGCCTGACCTTTGCTGCAGTCCAGACGTCCTGTCAGATGAGGTCACAGCTAACGTGGCTTTGGGGACCTCAAAGATCATCCCTGGCCACACCTGGCATGTGATAAGGCTCATGTTAGTAGGTGACTCACAGGGTGGACCCTGCCTGGGTGATGATATAAGACTTCGTCTACAGCCCCTCCTTTGGGAACTCCCTCACAGGGATGCTAAGAAGAACAGGAGTGGCAGCTAGCAGTTCCTGGGAGCTCTGTGAAGGATGGATGTGATAATCTTTGACCAGTTCTTGTTAATCCAAAAGATGAGCAGAGAAAGACCATCCAAATAACCATGGCCGAATTAATTAAAGCCAACAGTTAAAGAAAGCTTCTTTGCTCATATGCATGGGCTGCCTCCCCCTAAAGGTGGAGCTCGAGAGCATTGGACATGAGCAAGATAAAGGTTTTTATAGCTCAACGGTGGGGGTTTCCAGACTGAGAATTTGCCAGGCAGAACAGTCTGGATTACTGAAGCAGAGCACAGCAAGGTGATCATAACAAAGTAGTCATAACAACCTTTTGAAACAAAGGTAGGGCTGCAAGGTGGTCATTACAACTTTTTGAAGCAAAGAGATGATTGCCATTCTTGGAATAGGCAGTAGAGAACTGTTTGTAGTTAAGGTTACAGGTGGGGCATAGCCCACCTGTTTAATCATAAACAGGAATGGACAGAGTTTGTCTTTACTGTAAGATGGCTTTCAAGCCTAAGATGGAGTCAGGCTAGTTTGTCATTATGAGTCTATATGAGCTGCTACCCACTGCAAAAACAAACTTCTGTGATTAGGTTGAGAGCCATGCTAACCTATACATACAAATCTTTAGAAGGAAGTTTTACAATGTTAAAAACAAAACAATGTAGGGTCTATGAATGCCTTAGCCATGGACTTTTGACCAAGCTTACAGTATTAACAATGATTTCCCTCTTGTGGAACAGGCTGGTAACGACCATAACAGTCATGCCACTGCTGTGCCTATGAACACATCTTATCTGGCAGATTGGCATTACAGCACGCAGAGTTGGTTTCAGGGTAAGACCATCAGTGTCTCTTCTCCCCCAGAAACCTGCACAGTACCTTGTAGCATTCTGAAAGTTAACCAGCAGGGAGGAAGCTTTCTAGTCAGTTCCAGATTGATTTCTTTATTACTGTAGCATCACTGAAAGTGTATGGTGTCTCCAGCAAAAAGGTTCTTACTGTTCAGTTACGGTGGGAAGCCAAGAGCAAGGGCAGTAGCCTGTGCTGTTTTGAGAGCCCCTGGGGCCTCGATGAGTAACATAGGGAGGTATTTCTACATCTGTCACTGAGATTTTTTATTGAATAATCCGTGTCTTCTTAGGAGCACCATTGACCACCTATGCAAGGTACCTCCGTTCAGATTTCTTTAAAAATATCTTTTTTTAATGAGCTTCTAAAGGTTTTCAAAGGGTTTCCCATATCATCTTAGTTTTGGTTAACCTTCCCCATCATCTCCTCTCCCTCATTCTTCTCACCATCCCTCCCCACCCATCCTTTCCTTCATTTCTCTCATCTTATCCCTGGCTAAGCATTTAACCCTTAGTACACATCTACCCACTTGCATATACGACTCCCTTCTTAAAGTGTGTGGCTGGACATTTTTGGCATCTTCATGGAAATATACAACTATTATTACAATTAATTTTAGAATATTTTCATTATGACAGGACCTAGATCTGCAATCTGCCACAGGCCACCTCCCCTTCCCAGTCCCTGGTCTTATCTCTGTGAATTAGCTGCTCTGAGTTTCCCCCATGAATAAGATTGTATGACCTGTGGTCTTCTGTCTGCCTCCTCTCCATGAGCATAATGGCTCTAGTTTCATCAGCACTACAGCATGGATCAGCACTTCTCCATTCCTTTGTATGGCTGAGTAATATTCCACGGCATGGTTAGACCACATGTGTTTGTACATTCTTCCACCAACTGATGAAATTTTCCCTCGCTTTTCACTCATCATGAAAAAAAAATGCTGCCACGAACATTCCTGTAGGAAGTCTTACGTTCTCGGTTCTCTTGAGAGTCTACCTTGGAGAAGGATGACTAAGCCATGTAGCGATGTCATACTTGGCCATTTAAGGAACCACCAGGCTTTTCCACATCTGCACTACTTTCCACTCAAAACCCTGAGACTCCATTTACCCCAAACACTCAGCCACTCTTGGTATTTTCCACTTAAAAAGACAACAAAACAAAACACTTTTGTTACCATTCTAGTAGCTATGACGTGGGGTCTTCTTGTGGTTTTGATTTATGTGTTCCATGGAGCAGACAGCACCACGTGTCTTCTATGCCTTTGGCCACTTGCGTCTCTGTCTGGGAAAGATGTCTCTTCATATTCGTTGGGGAGTGTGGTGACACAGATGTTTAATTCCAGAACTTGGGAGGGCTTTTAGCTATCTGTTGATTCTTGGGGGCTGAACCATGTCATTCTATCTGCCATGATCACAATATGTTCCTTTGATGTTTTTTAGGAACTGCTTGGCTTTATCACTTTCTTTTGGGTTCACCATGGTTTTAAGCAAGGGTATGTGGTGTGAGATAGAGGGTCTTCATCTGATTGTATGCAGATGTCCAGCTTTCCCAGCACCTTTGGGTCAACACTATTCTCGCCCACTGCGTGGTCTAGGTACCTTCTCCCTGCCCCTCTACAGCAGTTATGATAGGTTCACTTCTGAGATGCTCCAGGCCTGGCCCTTCACCACTCAGCCATGGGTTTCCAGAGAACCTATGCTCATCCTTCCTTGGATGGTGCAGACTTGGTGTGTAGGTTGCCAGCAAGTTCTTGCAAGTCTTCTTCCTTCATCCTCCTCTCTCTTCCTCTCTGGAGAGCTCTGAGCATCTGCTCTCTCCCTGCTGTCCCAGATCACTGCCATGTGAAGTCAAGGAGGAACTGCCAACTGCCAATGACCGCCAGCCCAACAGACTGCCCTCCCTTTCTTCAGTGACTCTGTAGCAACATCTCTGCTTCTCTAGCCCTCTAAACCTCCACTCTCGGACACTGCTCGGCTGGGGCCTGGCCGCATTACTTTCTTCCTGGTCTAAATGCCCTTTAGTTTAAAAACATTATTTCCAGTGTTGGTCTTGTTAGTTTCCCACGTGTTAAACTTGCTCTGTGGCAATTTCCCACTTGTACGGGATGCGTTCGGGTTACTTTCAGCCCATCTTCTCCTTCTCCCACTGCTGTCAGCTTCTCTCCTCCTACAGGTCCCTCTTCCACATTCATGTCTTTGTGTTTTGTGACCCACTGAGTTTAACAAGGGTCATCTGTGTGATCATGGGGAACTGTCTGTTGGTGCATTTACCACAGGGTGCACGACTGAACACGACTCCTCGTTCCCGGATCTACCAGCAGCCAACAACTGTGCAGAGAAGGTATTTGTTTCAAAACATTTCTTTTTTGAGTCCCAGGCTGGCCTCAAATTTGGCAGTCCTTGCGTGTTAGCCTCTCCAGTGTTGGGGTTATTGGTGTGAGCTATCGTTTCTGGCTTTGTGCTATCTTTGAACAACAAATCACCACTCTTCCCTGTAGCGTGCAGGCGATGCTGCCCTCTGTGTGGACAGTGTGTTAACACCGTCATTGTCTCACTCCTTGTTGTGCCCCGACAAGATATTTGAAACCACAGTTGTTCGTTTGAAATCTACATTGCTGTTGACTACAGTTCCCTGCCGGTGGAAGGTCTCAGGACTCCATACCTCCACCTCTCTATGGGTCCTTAACCCAGCAGTGCTCCGCTCTGTTCCCTGCCTCCCCATCCCTGAGCCCTGTCACCACCTTCTGTTCTTTGTTGCGGTGACATAAGCTTGCTTAGATCCTCTGTGAGTGACATCACACCATCCTTGCCCCCCTGTGCCCAGTTTGCCCTCTAGTGCTCAATTGTCCAGGTTCCTCTGTGTTGTTACCTACAACGGGATTTCCTCCTCTGAGGCTGAATAGTATTCCATTGTGCGCACACAACACATTTGCTTTACCTGCCTGTTGATGGACACTGCAGTTGCTCTCATACCTGCCAGTGGTGGACAGTGCTTCAAGAATATGGGACTACAGATACCCTCAGGGAGGAAACAGAAGCCCAGAGAGCTGCTTGGCCATCCCCACGGACGTCCCTCTCCCTCCACTCTGAACACACACACACACATACCTCTGTCCTCTGACCCCTCCCACACCTCACCTGCTCTATGCAGCTGCAGAAGCTCCAGCCTTCACCCCACTGCCTCTTCTGGGAAGGGAGAGCTGGTGCTGGCCATACTATGTGGCTTTTCTCTCCACAGCCCATCTTACCTTCTCTGCCACATCCAAAGGCTGCGTGCAAACACCCCCACCCCACCCCCGTTGTACCTTCTTTCCCAGTGATGCCGCTGTGGTCCAGGATTTTAGTTCTGGGATAATTATAGAGTTTGACAAAAATTGAACCGAGTCCCCAAAGAAAGATGCGTCTATGGTCAACACATAGCTACTTTCGCTTGCTCTTTTTGCAGTGCCTCATATTGCCCGTCTAAACCTCACATGTTGGAAATGTCATCCCTTAAGTCAGATTGGTGGGATGAGGAGGCTGGGCCTTTGAAAGGAGATTGGGAATAGATGCCCTTGTGAGGGCAGGGCCCCTGAACAGCATTAGTGGCCTTCTGAGTGGAGGAGGAGAGTCCTGAGCCAGAAGATGCTTTGTCCCACCACGTCATGCCCAGTGCCACATCACAACATAGCACAAGGCCCCGGCAGACACCAACAAACGCCATTGCCAGTGTTGAAGTCCCAGCCTCCAGAACTGTGACCCAAGCAAGCCTCTCTTCTTTAAACCTGAGTTATTATCAGATGTTCGGTTATTGTGTCAGAATGTGGGTTAAGTCATCTCCCTCCTCCCCTCCTCCCCTCCTCCCCTCCTCCCCTCCTCCCCTCCTCCCCTCCTCCCCTCCTCCCCTCCTCCCCTCCTCCCCTCCTCCCCTCCTTCCCCGCTTCCCTCCCTTACACGTGCTATTTTCAGCTTGTCTCCAGAGAGCAGCAGACTCTTCCTCTGCCCTGTTGCCTTCCAGCATGCAAGCCAAGAGCAGCATGGCCTCTTACGTTCTCAGTGACAGTGGTCAAAAAATCCAACCCAGGCGTGGTTCCGTGGAGCCTGGAGCTGACGTGAGAGGTCAGAGAGGCTCAGTCTGGAACCCGGTCCCGACTGGGCTCAGCTTGAAACTGAGGCCTCTACCCACAGCGCTGTGCACTGCTTGTGTCAGCAGATACTCCTTTCTGGTGGAGGCAGAACAGGCTTGGACCACCCTCTCCCCTGCCCTGCATGCTTTATCCTGTAGGCCAGACACATAGAGCCTGAACAAAGAGAACCAAGGATCAAGGAAGTGGAACCTCCTGCCTCCACCGAGGTCAGTGCAGGGCCAAGCAAGCTCCGAGGACTCCAACTCCTGACCAAGAGCCAAGGGCTGGGCTGGGCTGTTCCAAATGGCTGCAGGATTCTCTTCCCAGGACCAGGCAGGGATTTGTGGGGGTAAGGTAGACAGTCCTACACCCAGCGTGTAGCAGGGCTGAGTGCCTACTCCTGGAAGGGGGTGACAGGGGCATGCCGTCTGGCAGAGGCTCTGAGGCTGAATGGGAGGTTAGGACGGGTGAGGAGAGGCAGTGCTGTCAAGGGGCTCCAGCTTGATGTCAAACTTGTGTGGCGGCTGGGGCTGGAGAGTGAGCTGATGTGTGCTCAGAGGACCAAGTCCACCTTGCTCTGTGGGAGAGCAAGGATAGGCACGCAGAGTAGTCATAGCAGTGTCTCTCCCACAGACATCCCCAGGGACACCTTGCTGGCACTTGGAGTTTCAGACCCACTGCCCCATTGACCTCGTGTGTCCCAGAATGATGTGGTCAATGACACACCCCACAGGCTGCTCCACGGAGGGGCAACTGCTCCTGCCAGCGGACTGCCCTGGCAACGGCAGGAGTGTGAGGCCCCTGTCAGCCTCAGCCTGTAATTTTCCTGTTCAGTGGGCAGGAAGCTCCAGCCACACAGCTGCTGTGGCCGCCCTGTCAGAGAGGGCCCCTTGCCTGCAGGGCTCTGGCTGGGGTCACCGCAGGCCCCCACGGGTATGTGCAGACACAGCACAGGCAGTTCGTGACTTCACTTCAGAGGCATCTCCTTCCCACAGGCCCCACTGAGGTCCCCATGACTGGCTCATGCTGTGGACAGGCTCTGAAGCCTTCTGGGAACCTTAGCTCAGGTCCTTCTGAGCTAGGAGGGAGCTTCGGACTCCCCCTGAGTCTGCTATGGCTCCCCAGTGCCTAGCTCTACTTCTTGGCTCCATGAGGGTCCTCCAAGGATCTCTGTTGTCCTTTGCTCTTGCCTGATACCCTCTTCACTGTCTTTACTTGGGACTCTTTTCTACCTTCATGATTTGGTCTTTGCAGTGATTCCCTAAGCTGGGACAGGCATTGCCTCTGGACCCACGTGGCCCTGGGCTCCCCTGAAGAAGTCAGGTCAAGTGTGACCTGTACAGGTGTAGCCAATAGAGTCCCACTGTCAAAGAACCTTTGTCTCTACTTGTCTGTATTTGCAACCTTTCCCCCAGTGGCATGTCCTCACCCCCGGTGATTCTCAGAGCTCAGGACACGCTGCCCTGTGGCTTGGCTGTGCCACACAGAATGGTGAAGGCTGAACCCCTTGTGTGGCAGGTAGGGTGGCTGTTCCTGAGAAGGGTGAAGGCAGAGTGTGAGCACAGAATGTGCCAGCTCTCCTCACTGTGGCATCTGGGAGCTGTGGTGAATATTGACCTTCCTCCAGGATTCTCTGATTGCTGTGGGGGGAGTAGTGGGGTTAAGGACAGAGGGCTAAGGAAGAGGGCTTCTTGTGTGGCAGAAATGTGGCCCCATCGAATTGGGAGGAATGCAACACTGGCTATCAGGACTCTTGGCCTTCTGGACATTGGGCCAGCAGGGGCTCCTCTGGCTGGGACATGGTGGGAGGGAAGGGCAGCAGGGACCCCAACCATCAGTGGACTTGCTTGCACAATAGCTGAACTGAATTGACTGTGGTGGGCAGATCCCTGGACTGTGATTCAGGTCAGACCTTCAGCAACCCACTGGTGATCACCTCACAGAACCATAGGAGGGACAGTTTGGCCAGCAGCTCCACTGTGGCTCTTGGGCTCTCTCTACTGTAGGCCCTTTTCCTAGCAGTCAGGAAGCAGATCACCACACACACTGGCTGTGTCCATGAAGGTACAGAATAGTCAGTTGTGGGTACAGTGGGAGAGGTTACAGAGATACCTGAGCGGTCCAGAGGCAAACTCCCCCATACCACACACACACTTGTTCAGGGAGATAGGGGAGGGAGGACCTCACACCATTAAGAGCGTGGGAGGAAACCTGTTTTCTTGTTGATCACGCAACTCTGAGCAGCTTGTGTACTGCCTAGAAACCAACCCCACCACTGTGCAGACTGGGAAACCAAGATGCTGAGATGATCTGACCTGACCTGAACCAAATCATAGGGGCATGGAGCAACTCTGAGGTCAGGGCCTCAGGGATCTGAGCACTGGTTCCACTACTGTCCACTCTGGCTTCAGAGATGTCACCCACCTGGCTCTGGCCCCTTCTGCCATGATCCCCAGAATCATCTCCCTGTCTTGGGGTAGGATTCTGGTAACGCAGAGTCAAATGGCATGAGCTCCCTGGAGAAACATTTATTGAGCACCACTGTATACACCCAGGATAGATAGTGTCTTAGTTAGGGTTTTACTGCTATGAAGAAACACCATGACCACAGCAACTCTTACAAAGAAAAACATTTAATTGGGGTTGGATTGCAGTCTCAGAGGATTAATCCATTATTGTCATAGTGGGGAAACATGGCAACATGCAGGCAGACATGGTGCTAGAGAAGGAGCTGAGAGTTCTACATCTTGATCCATAGGCAACAAAAGGAGATTGTCACACTGGGTCTAGCCTGAGCATATATGAGACCTCAAAGCCCGCCTCCATGGTGACACATTTCCTCCAACAAGGCCACATCTACTCCATCAAGGCCATGCCTCCTAACAGTGTATGAGCCAAGCATTCAAACATATGAGTCTATTGGGATTCTTATTCAGACCACCACAGATAGGGACATGTTTTCTGTTCTGCATTCAGAGCTGTCAACTATGTAAAGTGTTCTGCACCTCAGCTCACACACCCCGTTCAAGTCACAGCCATGTCACACACACACACCCGCCCTTAACTGTGAGCATCAAAGCAAATAATGCCACCATTCAAGCTGCTTTCACCTCAGCTGTGTGGTGGGACATGAGGCCAGCCTCCCACAAGTTGAAGCCAAGCTAGGGCTTCCCACCTCTGTTCCTTTCATCTCAGGGACACCGGCTCCTTAGCTGTTCAGGAAATGCCTTTGTGATGATGTCATCCTACCTCGAGACAGAGCTACTCTCTTGGCCAGTGTCAGCTCCTTGCAAAAGTAACCCATGGCAGTTCAATGTCCAACTGGGTTCCATAGTAATGGGAAGAGGGACTGCCTCTGACATAATCTGATTGGCCTGCTCTTTGATCACCTCCCCCTGAGGTGGGAGCAGCCTTACCAGGCCACAGAAGATGACAATGCAGCCACTCCTGATGAGATCTGATAGACTAAGATCAGAAGGAAGGAGAGGGGGGCCTCCCCTATTAGTGGACTTGGGGAAGGGCATGCATGAAGAAAGGGGAGGGAAGGTGGGATTAGGAGGGGAGGAGGGAGGGGTTTATGGAGGGATACAAAGTGAATAAAGTGTAACTAATAAAAGTTTAAAAAAAAAGGGGGGGGATGAGGTTCTGTGCCCAGCATGGGACTAGGGAATGGGACAGTTTATCCTGGAAGGGTCTGGAGAGAGGATCCAATAGGAGAGGTCAAGAGAGGTGTCGTGCAGAGCATCAGGGGTTGGGGTCCTACAGGATGCTGTGTGTGAGGGTGTGTGGATTGAGTGACAGACCTACAATGTCTTAGTCTTTTAAAAAGCTTGATTCCCTAAGAATCCTCTCATCTTATCGCATATTTTTTTAGAGAATTGCTTCTTTCTCATTGCGAAGTATGTAGTGCAAAATGTATATTTATTTCATAGAAATTGTAAGATTCAGAGCTAGAGACATGAGGAACAACAATAACAAAATACAGCTAAGAGCAAGGACCAGCTCTATTTTTCTTCTCATTTTGGCTCTTGCCAAAATCCTCACAGGAGCATCTGGGAGCTGGATCCATGGGTTACATGCTTGCCATGCAAGTGCGGGGACCAGAGTGTGGATCCCCAGCACCCACATAAAACAGTCAGAGAGGCAAGCTTACCTGCAATCCCCATGCTCCTGATGTGGCAACGGGGTACCTGGAGCAAGCTGGCTGCAGAGACCAGCTCCAGGTCCAAGTAAGAGGCTCTGACTGAGTAAGTAAAGTGAGTGACAAAAGAAGACACTGACAACCTCTGACCTACACACACGCGCGCACACACACACACACACACACACACACACACACACACGCACTCCTACACACATGCAAACATGTATGCACAACACAATCTCAAACCAAAATCCTTCCAGAGCAATGGTGCAACCATGGCAGGGAATGGTTCACAGGCCTCTTAAAAGCTAACTTTGACCTTGTGACCTACTCACTCCAGAGACTTGCCCACACGACCGCTGGGACAGGATGGCCCACAGCACATTCATGTGTAACCACTGAAGACTCACCAGCTGTACCAAACTAATGCTGAAGCAGCCATGGTCTGTCCCCAGCAAGCCACAGACAGTGGCTGTCGTCAACAGGAAGAGGAGTGGCACTGGCCCCCACAAGCCTGGCATGGATGCAAGGATTCCGTGAGGGAAGCATGCATGTCATTCCCCTGCACTGCTGGAATTGGTGGCAACAGTCCTAAGGCTGCCGGGGATGGATGGCTGAAGGCACGTGGCGGCCAGGCATGCCTCGCTGCTGTGACTGCCACAGGAATCTACTGAAATGTGCTGAGATGGAGTCACAGACACTAGGACAAGGCCGGCACCCTGGTGTCACGATTTTGCAAGTCTATCATTATTTCAAGATTGAAAAGTCAAACGGTGCTGATTTGAAGATGGAAGCCACCCAGGCAGGGAAGACAGGCAATGAAGTCTGGGTGGCTGCCGCCTGAGGGATAGAAGGACACCTGAGCAGGGTTCTGTGTGCCCCTGGGCTAAAGGGCTCAGGGCAGAGGAGCTTGAGGAAGAGGTCCATGCTGGAGCTAGAACCCTGGGGGAAGGACAGCGGAAGCTTGCCTGGTGTTTGTCCTGCCTGGCCCAGGGCTCTCCCAGGCTGAGCTCAGTAAGAGCCCAGCGGAGAGGAATCTCCCTGAATAGAGCAAACGGGGAGGGTATCACCAGTCCATGAACTTAAAGTCTTTATGCCCCTCTTTTCTCACAGTCTATTCTTGATGCATCATGGCCATGTTGACTGCTTTCTTGAAATGACGTTTGTCATTTCATCTCTCTACTCCTGTTTATGGTGCTGGATAAACACACACTCAGGCCATAAGCAGGGGTAGACTACAGAAAGCCAAAGGAACTTCTGCTACTCCGTCAGCGTGACTTTTATTCTCCCTTGGTGACTCCTGGCCTGAGTCTGCTCACACTCCAAACCGCCCATCTGGCAGCCGGCTCTATCAATCCTGCTTTGCAGCCCACTCTGCAGGCACACCCTGAGACTCATGGTCAGTCAGGAGGTACTGTCTCTGTCTGGAATTGCATGCCTGCTTCTTCCTCGATCCCTTCACCCCTGCTCCCTCAATCACATCTTGAGTCCTGAGGGATATGCGAACAGGATCAAGGAGCTAGGGTGGCCAGGGAGGTGGGAAACATCTAAAAGTCTAGTGCAGCTTTAGCTTCCGTAGATCAGGGGTCCAGGTAGGATCCCTGTGTTCCACTGAGTTCTCTGCGCCCCGTGCCCTATTGTCTGTTTTTGTGGACGGCGTTATATCTTCCACACCAGCACTTCAGTTGCTCTGCGTGACCCGACACTCAGGCCTGAAAACTGGGTTGTGTGATCAGGGTGAGAACTCTTCCCCGAACTGCTGCAGAGTGACACACGATGACCTTAGGTCTGGCCTGTCTGGAGCCCCCGGAGAGCGCCACATCCTTTTGGAACACGCTTCTGTGTTTTCACGGACAGTAACCAAAGGGTCAGAGAGGAAGGAGACCTACTGTGTCTGTTCACTCTAGAGCTAGCCAAGGGTGTGCTGGCCCGCTGGCCTGTAGAGCTTGTGACTGTATGGGAAGCCTTAGGGAAGCTGAGGATCTCCTCCTGCCTGTGTGTTGGGGAGAGAGAATGGAAGGTGTTTAGGTGGATGCCATGACTGGTCAGAACAAATTGATCCAGACATCATGTTCAATAGGGAGGACCCTGAGTATGGGGCTGAAGGGGCAGAGCTCCAAATCATTGTTGAAATCCTGAGCCCTTAAAGCAAGGGTAGCAACCAGGAGGGGTATTTGGGGCTGGAGCAGGTCTAGCAGGTGATAGGTGAAAAAAACCTTGCCCAATAAACCTTGCCCTGGCCCTACAGACAGACAGAAGTGAGGGCCTGTTGTCTGACAACCGTGCAGGCCACAGAACAAGGTCATAGCAACCACAACTGGCAAGCTGGGTTTCTCACATAGTAGGCTATTCTGAGTATTTAAACAGAAAAGAAGGCAGCCTAGGTGAATAGGGTCAGCAGAAGGCCTGGCAATTGAAGGAAGGACCAGAGAGGAAGAGAACTGCCCCACCCCACCACATACCCTGGCCCCAGCAGCAACCTTACATACACAGCAACCTGAGCAGCTCAGGTCGACCACTGGGGTGAGCCAGCATGTAAGAAGACATTCATGGGCAGGGAAGGGTGCATGAAGCCTGGGAATCGGGTTTAGGGGGTCTGTGAGAAGCAGCTGGTAACTCCCCAGGGCTCCGCCATGACTCGCTGCTGGTGAAGAAAGGTGGGCTGGTCCTCTCTGGTGTGGGGACTTTATAGCCAGAGGCTGGGGGGCCACAGCTGTGTGACCGCGGGGATTCCTCACCCTTGCACAGCCCCAGTGTCCTCTGTAGAAGAGGCTGATGAGGCTGACTGCAGAGCTAAAAAGCTATGTGTTCGCACTGTCTGAGAAGTGGGGAGCACTTGGTGTGTGCGAGGCAGAGGAGGCTTTGTAGAAGATGGGACATTAGAGCTCTGGGAGGAGGCGTAGGAGTTTGCTGCACAACTTCTCTGACAGAATTTACTCCCGCCCTCCCTTCTGGACCTATCATCTGAGCCTGTGGCACACAGGGAAGGGACCTGGGAGGAAACCTTTGGGTTCTCTTGTCTGATCAGTTTGGGTCTCAGTGTGTACCCTGATCATGCCCTCATCCGAATTGGCCTTATTCCATTTGGCAGGGAGCTGGCATCTTAGTGTGTGAGCTGGGATATGCTGGTTGCAAGGGACCTTGCTTGGACAGGTCCTCAAAACCACCTGTTGAAGTGTGGTTCCCAGGTCTTTCTGAGGTCACAGCGAAGGAAGCTGAGGCATGCAGTCCCATGCAGTCGCTCACAAGAGTCTGCAACAGTACACAGGGCCAGAGGAGCCCCTCCACAGAAATGTCAAACAAGACCCTGGGGTCACACAGAGGACACAGTGTCACCCCGTGACTCGATGGATCATGGTCGTGTGGGATTGTGGGCACACAGCAGCTCAAGGTGCAGGGGTGAAGAGAGGAGAATGCCTTAGAGCATCTGTCAAGGAGAAATCTGTTTCCAGACATTGCTTGTGCCTGGGACCTACAGGATGCTGTGAGCTCTGCAAGGGGAGCAACCCCTCCAAACCATGCCCCATGCCCCACTGTGACATGGAGCACACCCCTTCACACCTTCTATCATGAAAGGCACCCCTCAACTTCTAGACAAGCTTCCACCCCAGCTCCTCTGTCTCTACCCTGCTCCACTTCATCCCAGCTCCTCTGTCTCTACCCTGCCCCACTTCCCGGTTCCTGACTTAACAACCTCCTTCTACCTCTTTGCTTGGAATCCCCAGCCAGAGAGCCAGAGTGCCCTGGAGATGCCAAGTTACCAACTTCTACCCTGCAAATGCCATCCTCACCAAATCTGTCTTTTTGGAAAAAGGCAGACTCCTAGGTGGATGGCGGCCTGGATTATCCAAGTGGCCTCGGCTGCCTTCCTGTGTCCTGATTGGAGTGAGGAGCAGGGAGACAGCCCCCACCCTCATACACTGATCATGCCCAGAGCTGGTGTGTACTGCATAGCCCTGTACTGCATAGACCGTGGCCATGGCACAGGTGCTGGAAGATGCTCCGCCCTTTCCAGCCACCTCTCTCCTAGCCTCAGCTCCCAGGGTCTGTTTCCTACCATCTCTGGGACACCCCTCAACCCCACAGTGCAACACCTCTAGCTGCCAACCTCAGAAGTTTGGGGCAGGAATTTGAAGATGGTCAATTGTCAAACATAGTTGATCCAAGCAGCCTATGAGTTCTGCTCTGGCAGAAATCCAACGAAAGTGGCTCCTACGAGCTTCTCGGGAAATATAGACCGTATTAATGTACACCAGACACATGGCCCCGGAAAGCAGCCTCTGGGACTCCTGGGAAGAGGACAGGCCCCTCCGAAGAGCCTCCCCAGAGGCTCAGAATCATTTCCTGCCAGGTCTCCACAAGGTGGGAACTTTCAACTCAACCTCCTGATCCCCTCATAAACCGCCTCTGCAAAGACTGAGCTCCTCCGCACTGGCCATCACAGGACCCACCCGAGGCCTCACAGTCAAAGAGCCAGGAGAGTGGGGTGCGGACAACCTCCTGTGATTGCTGCTCATAGGGTGTTCAGGAAGGCACTAAAGAAGCTTGTGAAGCAGCTGCTCACATGGAGTCATGTGGAGCAAGTGGGATCTCATAAGCCCACGAGCCTGAGCTCATGAGCATGAGCTCACGGAGAGCGTGGTGGGCAGAACGTCGGCCCTGTGTGATGGATTCTCCGTTGAAACTGTTTGCAGTAAAATACAAGTGACAGGAGAGGAGTCATCGAGGGTTCACACCCTCCCATGGTTCCCATGATCATATCTGAGATGGACCAGGACCTGGGAGAGGCCGATTTGCTCAGAAGCTATGTGGATTGGATGTGGCTGTACCCCAAAGGCCCGTGTTCTGATGCCGTTGGTGGTAGGTGAGGGTGACCACCCACCCACCCCCTTTGACTTACGTGGGATTTTCTAATGCCCTCTGCCGGCACTGGTAAGACTTGCATGAAAGCCAACATGTAACTGGCTCCTCCCCGGTGCTTCTTTGATTTGTCCCCACAGAGGCCCCAACCCCATTCCTTACAGGGGGAAGGGAATCACCCCCTCCTGTGTGAACCGCTGAGGTCAGGGCTAGTCCAGCTTTGCTTGGCCCCCATACAGGCCATGCTGGGAATGGGCGTGTCCACAGGCATACTGAATGATGACTGCTTGGTGGGGCCTCTAGTCTAGAAGTGGCCATTTAGAGTGAGTACATTGCACAATGGTTCTTTCTCAGCCTCCCCGAGGCAGGCATGATGGGAAGGTGAGGGGAGCTACGGAGGTTCTGGGAGCAGGGAAACATGTCGGTAAGGAGTCAACAGCCACTGCCCTCCTCCTAGAGCAAGCCTGTCTCTGTCCTCAGACATATCTGCAAGTTCACTTCCCGGAGGCTTCCAGGCTGATAGGTCCCTGCAGAGATGTTCTCAGCCCGCTGACTGGGTCATAGCAGCATCCTTGACCTCCAGGAGCCAATGGCCCTGCTCTTTAGAGGTATAAGCCTAGAATTCCTGCCTCTTTAGGATGCAGAGGCTGTCAACCCAAGTCTGGCCCAAAGGACTGGCTTTGCAGAAAGGTCACAGGGGGCAGGGAAGGGCAGAG
This sequence comes from Meriones unguiculatus, assembly GCF_030254825.1. Classification (NCBI taxonomy): domain Eukaryota; kingdom Metazoa; phylum Chordata; class Mammalia; order Rodentia; family Muridae; genus Meriones; species Meriones unguiculatus. Next base: position 28,773,456 of record NC_083360.1, on the reverse strand, counting down.
TCATTTGCAACCGCTTGAAGCTCTGACTCAGGTCACACAGAGGGTCCTAGTGATCCCCCACACCTCAGCACCCTCAACAGCTGCATCTACCTACCCTTGGACAAAGCTGGAGCAGAGAGTAACTGTGCTCCCAAGTGTGTGCTGGGGTGGGGCCCATAGCCTCAAACTCATGTGTGAAGGAAGGCAGCTGACACGGGGACTCCTTCTAAAGCCTGGGCAATGGGCCTGCTGGCTGCTGAGGTCTTCAACAGCCCACAGGAGAACACCAAGGAGATCTTCAGCCTCCACTATCCACTCCTGCCTGGGCAGGGAGTCTGCAGGCTGTTTTGTGTCCATGTCGCTTCATCTTGTCAATCACACAAGCTCAAGGTTGGGTTTCTTTGGTTATAGATAATGGGACAGAGGGTCTGAGGGTGCAAGACATTAGACACTGTTACTCAGCCTTGGTACAGCATGGTATGGCTATTGGGGTGTCCTGGACTCATGAACATCCTAATAGGAAACAGTGCTGTGGCAGGGCCAGTCCAGGAATCACCCTAAAGCTCCCAAGCACCCTGCAACCCAAGTCTCATCTCAGCCCCAAGGCAGCCATTTTGCTTCAGGGCTGACCATCCTGGGCTCAGAGTGATCTACCCACAAAGGCCCTGCACCCCGAGATAGCTAGCAGCTGAGAATGCCCCAGTGGACAACTCCTTGCTGGACAGCGGGCAGGTGATGACCTCATCCATGTGTCCTTAGTTGCCATGACAACTCTGACTGATCCCAGAGTAGGTCACCACTACCCTTCATCTTCAGTTAGGCTACCTCCCTTTCTGCTGTGGCCCAACCCACCCCAAGAATGGGACTGTCAGCAGCTGGCCAAGGACGGGTGGGGGAGGAACTGGTTCTGGGAAATTCTCTGCTGCCCCCTGGTGGGCAGACGGGGAGGATCATCTGCTTCAGGAGGGCTTTGAAAGGCGGACAAGGCTCCTTGGTGTTCAGCAAGGTTATGTGGAGTGGACACCCTAGTTCCTGCCTGCAGTGTCTGTTTTGAAGGGGGACTTAGGGAGAATATAGAGTTCTGGGATACACAGGGGGTCCTCTCAGGCAGGTACTGTGAGGATGCAGGCTTGTGTCATATACACGAGAGAGCAGTGATAGCAAAGAGGCTGCCTTAGGCCCAGGCCACCTTTTGATAGACAAGGGGATGGAGGATTGAGGCAAGTGATTTGCCAAGGCCACACCATGAGAGCCAGCAGGAGATTTTGCCAACACCTGCTAGATTCAGTCCTCACTGAAGACAAGGTAGGGCTAGGCTGCAGTGGGTCCAGAAAATGGATGGGTCAGGGAGCTGGGAGGGGTGGAGCCTGCCACCACGGGCAGACCTATCATACACCTAGAAGATACCACAGTTGCTGAAAAATATTTACTACTGTTTGGTCCTTCAGTGATTCCCCCCCACCCCCAGAAAAAAGCTGCCTGCACCCCAAGAAGAGGAAGCGTCCCCTTGCACACGCCCCTTCTCAGGCTGTCAAGATGGGTGGCCAGAGGCCAGCCAGGGTGCCCTGCCACAGAAGCGCTGGGGCATCAGGTTGGTCCTGCGGAGGTTCAGTTCTGAGGCAAAGGTCCTGGCTTTCTGGTAGAAGAAGAGGGACATCTCGCGGTCCATGAGGAAGTGGTGGTAGATGGTGGCCAGGCGCGTGTAAATCTTCAGCTGAGCCTTCTTGTGGCCCAGGTCTACGGCCGCTGCCAGGGCCAGCTGGTAATAGCCGGCTGCATCAAAGGGGTCCTGTGGGTAGATGTTGTTTGACCGGGTTCAGTTGAGTCACTGAGTGGGGTGGGGAACACAGGGAGCATCCCCCAAGGGATACACAACACAGGGTCACTCTGATTCACCCTCCCATAATGGGCAGAGTGAGAAGTGGAAATACCTTGAGCGACCAAGGGCTACACTCTCCCAGGCTCACTCCCAAGCACACCCCCGTAATGGCTGACCCACAGGGACACCTCAGGATCCTATGAGGACATCCCATCTTGCCCTATCACAGTCACAGCCTCTTCCCAACAGGGCTGGAGCTCCCTAGTCCTTGGTTTTGGACACCTTTTATTGCTGTTGTTGGGTTTTGCTCTTTTTTAGTTTTTGGAGACAGGTTTTCTCTGTGTAGCCCTGGTTGATCTGGAACTCACTCTGTAGACCAGCCTGGCTGAGAGCTCAGAGATCCGCCTGCCTCTGCCTTCCTAGTGCTGGGATTAAAGGCAAACACCACCGCCACCCAGCTGGATACCATTTTTTAAAAGGTGTCCCAGCTAAGGGCACACCAGCTTGGGGGCTGGCTCAGAGCAGCTCCAAGCCCACCTCAAGTGTGATCCAGAAATCCAGGTGGCATTCCTCACTCTGGGTTCAAGACCACCCCTCCCTGGCTGACTCTGTGACATGAGGAAGTATGGGGGGTACCTGGTACCTCAGGATAGACGTTCTGAAGGAGACAGCACTCAGCTAGGTGGGAAGGACAGCCAAAGTGTGTGCGAATATGTACGTGTATGAATATGTACGTGTGTGGTGCTCGGATTCACATGTGTGCCTACAGCTGTGAGCAACAAGGACTCGGGCAGCCTGGCATCAGCGTACCCCTTCCTGAACCTCGGTTTCCCTCAATGTGAGGCAGGATGGTATCATCTCCAGCTGAGTAGGAAAGACAATGCCACAGAGTTACAGCACGGAATTGTGGAGGAAGGCTGACATCCTGGATGGGCTTCCTAGAGGAGGCACCGTGATGTGAGTCTCAGGGGTCAATGGTCATAAATGTCCTTGTCCCTTTATGTTCCTTTGGGGGATCACCACATCTGGGAAGGTCCCTAACCACTTTCCCATGCTGGTATACTGTACCCTGTGCCCTCTATTTGTCACATGAGAGGACCAAGCCTGACCAGCACAAGAGGTTAGCCCTGTCTGCTGAGCTCGCTGGCTTCTCACAGCCAGGCCTTGTTCTGGGAGAACGTGAGGCTCCCGTTGCCTCCACTGCTGGGAGGCAGACTCCACACTCAGGCAGAGCAGTGCCTCGACCCCAGGATGAGACCCTTCTTGCCCACCTTCAGTTCATAGAAGATGATGTCACCCAGCACCAGGTACACCTTCACATAGTACAGGGTCTCTTCATCGAACTCCAGGGGTGAGTTGCAGAGTGACAGAGCCTTGAGGAAGAAGTGCTCAGCCAGTTCTCCTTGGCCCAGCCGGTGGTGCAGGGTAGCTAGCCGGTGGTAGGCCACTCGCTCGTTCAGGCGGTCACCTGAGGGAGCGGGTGGGGGTGGGGGGCGAAACAGGTGTGAAAACACTGCCCAGTGGGGCAGGCAGGGCACAAGCCAATGAGGAGAGAGCTTGTAAATGCAGCTGTGTACAGTCACAGCCTTTGCCCCGGAAGCTCTAGCTAGTCGTTTCCCGTTCCCAGACTCATTTTCTCGCTGTAGAGGGAGCTAATGACAGCGGTTTCCCTTGCTTCTACTTGCAGATCTAGCAAAGCTGCAGGCTTGTGTGCCCACTTCATGCCTGCATGGAGCTGCCTGGGGTAGCTGCCTTGGTTGGTTAGGTCCATGATCTATGCATTCCCAGGCACGGGGCTCGAGGACTGGCTGTGGCTGCCACCTTGTATGCTCAGCGCAGTCCTTCACCTTAGGGAGCTATGCTCATCAGAGCCCTTTCCCCCGCAAACAGGCGACCTGCAACGGGTGGGCTCAAGCGCCAGTCCAAGGAGCCTGTCCCCAGCACTTTGAGTTCAGCTGCACACCTCCTGCAGGCCTGAGGGCCCAGCCAGCCCACTTGGAGCTCCTCCCAGGAGGAACACAGACACTCCCAGACAGTGTTCAGTGCTGGACAGAAAGTAGCCCGGAAGTAGGAAACCAAGTGCAGGCAGTGGGTAAGGACAGGAGAGGCGGCAAAGGGGCATGAGAGAGGTCAGCACACACAAGTTCACCCGAGTGGAAAGCAGGGCAAGCCGGCCAGCGTTTGGTCCAGCAAGAGAAAGGGGCAGAGGAAGCCTCCGTCCAAGCTTTGCTCTTCTTGAGTCCCTGCATGCCCTGTGCTTTGCTGTGGCTAGCCACTGCTGGCTCAGCAGAGCTGCTGTGGGCCTCAGCCAGCCTTCGCAGGAGATGGGAGAAGCTGAGTAATGTCTGCTCTGCAGACCTGGGGCTGGAGGCCTAGTAGGATGGGGTGCAGAGCTGGGTACCAGGCTGGGAACTCACCTAGAGTGATGCTGAGTGCTAGGGCCTCATGGGCGAACTCTAGGCCCTCCTGGGGTGTCTCCAGCGTGGACAGAAGGGCCACCAGCTTGTTGCACAGGCGCAGCTCTGCCTCTTGGTTTCCTACAGTCACAGCCAGGGGTAGTGCCCGGTCCTGTCCACATAGAGATGTTAGGCTTCTGCAGTGCCCAACTCGCAAAATGCCGCATGGGCCCACATGTGTGCAGTCTTCTCATAGGACAGTGGATGGTTCTGTCCTGACACCAGAGACAGGGATCCAAAAGCCAGCTACACTCCAAGAAAGAAGCTCTCTACCTCCAGGTGGGAAGCCTCTGCCAGCTGCACCTGTGTGAAGCGCACCTTACCTGCCCTAGGTGGCCACTCACCCGGTAGAAGGACACAGCTTTCTCCCGCTCCCAGGTCCCATTGAAGAAGATGTCCCCAGCTGCCTCAAACAGCTCCAGCCCCAGCTTGGGGTCCCCAGTATACAGGGCTGCATTCTGTGCCACCTGTAAGGACCAGAAGGGGCCATGCCTCTGAGATGTGTGCCCTCACACCTGGAAACATGAACCTCCCTTCTGCCCCTGTGGGCTTGTGGCTCTGAGGAGGGCAGCTTTCGGGACCTGAGAGCTAAGAAGCGTCAGTCCAGCTGCAGGCCCAGAGCCCAGCAGGTGCGGGCTGCCCAGGTGAGCAGGGAAGAGCTCAGATTGGCCTCTGGTCAGCCCACTTGTTCAAATCACAGCTCCCTGCCCCTACACCACCTGTGCTTTCACCACATCTTATTTCTTCCTGACCCAGCCATGCTCCCTTCTCTCCTATCAGTGCCACAGGACAGGGCCTAAGACTGTGGCTTCTCTGCTGTGTCCAGGTATGCCTTGCAATGTCTGGTACATAGTGGATACCCAACAAACATCTGCTCAGTGATGCGAGAATAAAGCTTATCCACTCTCTAGCGTCCAGATCGGACCTTGATATTCTCTTCCAGCAGGTGGCGCCAGCTCCCCACCCTGACTCAAAGCTGCTTGAGCTCAGACTCAGGGGCCTTCCCTGTGCTCTCTAAGCCCCGGGCTCCTTGATCCTAGATCTGCACCTCACAATGCTGTTCCTGTCCTCCTCATCTGTCCAGATCACACTGTGTCTGGGAAGCATCACAACTTCTATTATAAGCATGTTTTGAAGTCAATACACCACGAGCCGCTGAAGCAAGTCCTTCTGCGTATAAACTGAGTAGATACAGCATTCACACATCCACTGAGCACTTGCTATGTACCACACAGAACCCACCCTCTGCCCAGGGAGCTCAGAGAGGCTGGGCATTGAGGGAAGTTGAGGACACCAGGTCCCTGGGATACAGGAGGCATTCAACAGTGGTCCTCCACAGTGATGGATGGGTGAGAGGATGAGCAAGTATAGGCGGATGAGGGGATGGACGTGTGGCTGGCCGGATGGGCAAATGCACGTGTGGGTGAACAGGGAGATGCAATGAGTGGATGAGTAGGTGGGTGGTCGGAAGGATGGATAGATGGGTGAGTGAGCAGACAGGTAGATGAGTGGGTTGGTGAACAGGTGAGAGGACAGGTAAATGGGTTAGTGGGTAGTTAGATGGGTGGGTGGGTGTGGGTGAGTGGGTAGCTAAGTGGGTGGATGGGTGAGGGGAAGGTAGGTGAGTAGGTAGATGGGTGAGCGGAAGGTAGATGAACAGGTAGGAGCAGGGCAGGTGAGTGGGTAGTTAAGCGGGTCTGTGGCTGGTTAGGTGGGCAGATGGGTGGGTACGAGGTAAGTCAGTAGACAGGTAGATGAGCAGATGAGTGGGTAGTTAGGTGGGTCTATGGCTGGTTAGGTGGGTAGATGGGTAGGCACAAGGTAAGGCAGTAGACAGGTAGATGAGCAGGCGAGTGGGTAGTTAGGTGGGTCTATGGCTGGTTAGGTGGGTAGGTGAGCAGACGAGTGGGTAGTTAGGTGGGTCTATGGCTGGTTAGGTGGGTAGGTGAGCAGGTGAGTGGGTAGTTCGGTGGGTCTATGGCTGGTTAGGTGGGTAGATGAGCAGGCGAGTGGGTAGTTAGGTGGGTCTATGGCTGCTTAGGTGGGTAGGTGAGCAGGTGAGTGGGTAGTTAGGTGGGTTGGGTGGTGAGTACGAGTGAGCCAGTGCACCCTGCCAGCCCTGAGCTCACCTGGATGTACAAGTCCACCAGCTCATTCTGGCGCAGGATATAGTAGATCTTCCCTGCCTGCAGCCAGGCGCGTGCCTCCTTCTCCTTCTGCTGCAGGTCGATGAAAATCCCCAGGCTCCGTTTGGTGTAGTCCAGAGCAGACTTGTAGGCCCTGGGGTCAGACACAGGCATCGGAACACGATCTGCCGACAGAATGCTCTGGAAGGGCAGGACCTGAAGGAAACATCCTGCCTGCTCCCCCTCCCCCGAGCATGGAAAGACAAAGGGGGCTCTTCAGAGGGAAGACAGAAAGCTGTGTGTGAGGAACCCTCTATGTTCTGTCAACCCCAACACACTGGATCCAGCCAGTAATGGCTACTTTTACGTCAACTTGGCACAAGCTAGGGTCACGAGGGAAGAGGGAATCTCATTTGAGAAAATATTCCCAGCAGACTGGCCTGCAGTGTGTTTTCTTGATTGATGTGTGAGGGCCCCAGCTCATTGTTAGTGGAGCTATTTCTGGGCTGGTGGTTCTGGGCTCTGTAAGAAAGCAGGCTGAACAAGCCAGTTAGCAGCGCTCTGTGGCCTCTGCTCTAGCTCTTGCCTCCAGGTTCCTGCCATGTTTTGAGTTGCAACCCTGACTTTTCTTAGTTACAGGCGATGATATGGAAGTGTAAACTGAAATGAGCCCTTTCCGCCTCAAGTTGCTTTTGGTTATGGTGTTTTATCACAGCAACAGAAACCCCAAGACACAGCCTTTGCCTTTTCTAGACAGTAGGGAAACAGGCACAGGGCAGAATTCAGATTGTAGGCCAGGGCTTCTCAAACTTGAATATTTTGACGTGTCACAGAGGACTGCTCTCAGCAGCTGCTGTCCCTGATCCTAAGTCTCTGACCTGAGGCCTGGGCAGGGCTGAGCATCTTCAACAAGCTTCCAGGGAGATGGACAGCCACATATCCAAGAAGCCTTGCTCTAGGCCACGGGCCCGCTGCTCCTGCTCTGACTTCTGTGCTGGGAAAGGAGCCTTTCCTGTTTCCTCAGATGCACTTCCCTGCTCCAGTGTCCCAGCCTTAGGGGAAGTGTCACGTTGAGGAGTTTACCAACTTTCAGGCTGGCCAGAACTGCAGTGCAGAACTTCAGGTCTCAAATACAGCCTGAGAGCCAGCTCCAGGGAAGCTGACTCTGCCCTCTGTGGTGAGGGGCCTGGAGAGCATGTGGCCACCACCATCGTACATCTGGTGGGTGAATGACACCCAACTTGCCCTGGCCGCAGTCTGACAACTAAAGAGCAAGGACATGTAGGGGTCAGCTCACAGCAGCAACCATGGCATGGGTGGCTTCAAAATGCTTGTAGTGACGGCCCTTGTGTAACTGAGAGTGTGAGGATAGCAGGGTTAGTCCCCTCATGCTGGGACTCATATGTCATAAACAATGAATGAATGACCCCATGTCCTGGAGGGGGGCTCCCCAGGGTTTCTGTGGCCCCTACACTGCTGTTCTTACCGTTCGGTGCCCAGCGACAGGTAGAGCTGGCTGATGGCCTCCAGGAGCTGCCCCTCTAGCACCTTGTTATCGGTCCTGCGCGCCAGTGCCAGCTGGAACTCATGGTAGATGACGCATCGCACCTCGTTGGGCATGACCTTGCTGTAGAAGTGGCACAGCTTTTTCACAGCCTGTAACTGACCTGGGTAGGGACAGAGGGAGGATGTCACCCTCCTGGCTCCATCACCTTTGAGGCACCCCAGTGCCTGTGTGTGGTGGGGGTTCAAAGCCCCACTGTATGGCTACCTCTTCTTCACTTCCATGAGTCATGTCTTCAAAGATGGGGATACTGAGCCCAGAGCTAGGCTACATAGTCTGCAGAATAGCACACCATGAGGTTTCCATTAATTGACATACCAGGGAATCCCATAGATAGTGCTCATCCTGGGAAAATGGCAGCTCAATATATTTGAATACAGAGACAGTCCACAGTCAGCATCCTGCCTGGAGCCTGCCATGTAGAACAATGGCTTCTGCCTAGCTCAGGTAGCTCAGATAGCTCAGATAGCCTGTGAGCTATCTAGGAGGCCAGGTTCCAAACCATGGCTCACTGGGCTGCCCAAAAGTCAGGGCTGGGAGCCACGAGGCATCCCCAATTGTCAAGACAACCTGGAAATCACAGAGGCAGAAGAAAGGAAAGGAGGAAAAAAAAAATCCCAAACCTCAACTTCCGTCTTAATGAACTAAGATGGAAAGCGATGCCGGGGAGGGAGGAGGCGATAGAATGACAGTGGAGGAAACCCCCAAAGCCAAAGTCTGGTGCTTAGAAAACATCGACAGAATTATAAACCTTTCACCAGCCTGACCAAGGGAAAGAGGTTGCAGATTTCTAAAACCAGAAGGGGCGTGCTGCTGGCAGACTCATGGAAATGACGACCCGCCATGAAGAGTTGTCCATCGATGCATCAGACCCCATCCAGAAACACAATGCACCAACACTGGCTCAACAGTGACCTGGTCTATGGCCCTAGGGTCATCCCTTGGCCTCCCCGGGGGAGGATATGGCTTGGCCCTCTGCTGATACTGAGGTCTTACATCAGCAGGGATGGGCTGGTGGCTGTGTGGCCAGGTTCCTGAGGCTGTGGAAGTCTGGCCCCAGATCAAGGGTGTAACCTGGGGCTTCCTGGTCCCTTTCATGTTAGAATCTGTCCTGCCAAAGCCTTACCTGCTGGACCCTACACTCAATCCTTGGGGGATTTCCTTGGCTCCCTCCTCATAATCATGTCCATGAGACCTCAAGTGTGTGTTAGGTCTCTGCTGGAGAACAGACTCCAGCCAGACCCACCTACTCTCCATAGCCACGGTGAGTGCTCTATAGACTTGATGGCTCTCCATTCCTCTTGGGAAAAGGGGAAAACCATAGGCTGTGGTTCCTGATCACACTTAGCTCCACAGCTGAGTCATACCCCCAATACTGCAAGGTACTACAAGGTTCAGCTCCTCCAGCACTCCCTGCCTGGCTAACCTCTCCTCAGTCCTCTAGCCAAAGAAGCATTCCCCAGGCCACAACTGCCTCTGAACATGCTGATAACCCTCTCCAGGGTTGTTCTGGCTTGGCCACCTGTTTCCTGTCCAGCTCCAGGCCCCAGCAAGGACAACGTGGTCCCACCTGTGGGCCAGACCTGGATTATACTTTTACAAGGTCCCTGTGGGTGAATTTGATCTGCTCTGAGGCTCTGGCGAGCTCTATTTAGAAGCCCTGTGAAGTGTTCAGGACTGTAGAAGACAAAACTGGAGGCCCAGCTCCACAGGGTCCCAAACTTGTGTTAGCTCAGTCAGGCCCCAAATCTCAATGTCATGTCTAGGATGGTGTGTGTGGGGAGAGTGAGGGGAGGAATGGAGTACCTAGAGCAGTGGTTCTCAACCTTCCTGACACTGTGACCCTTTAATAACAGTTCCTTGTGTAGTGGTGACCCCCAAACATAAGATTATTTTTATTGTTCCTTCATAACTGTAATTTGCTACTGTTGTGAATCATAATGTAAATATCTATGTTTTCTGATGGTCTTAGGCAGGCCTGTGAGAAAGGTCATTCTACCTTCCCAAAGGGGTCGTGACCCACAGGTTGACAAGCACTGCCCTAGAGTAAGGCACCCTCCGCACACTTCCCGTTTGTCATTATGTCTGGCCCAGCACAGGAAGAGGTGAAGAGGTTTGTCTGCCTTGAAGGTGGTGGCGGCAAACATCTCCAGGTTTCTACAAGGTGGACCAACAGCCCCTGTCCCCTGCCTCCCACCCCAAGGTGCTCTGACTAAGGAATGACACGCTTTCTCGGAAGCCAGCATTACCCACGCAAACCCCAGGAGGTGAAGAAGGGCCACGGTGGTGGTACTTACTCTCCACGTGGTCCGTCTCCACAGACACCAGAAAGGCCCACTCGTAGTAGCACTTGGCCTGCTGGGGGAGGGCCCGGCGGGTACACAGTTGGCCCAGCCACAGGAGCACTTGGGTGAAGTCCCGGCCACACACACTGCTGGGCAGCTGGGAGAAGAGCCCCACAGCCTCTCGTAGGTAGTGCTGGGCCAAGCTGCGTGCACCAGCTTGCAGGCACAGGGCCCCAAAGTTAGCCAGGACTACCGCCTGGCTCTGCAGGTGGCCCAGGCTGTAAGCCATGTGCAGGGCTCGGAAGTAGCCTTCGGCAGCCTGCCGGGTCCTGCCCATCCTCTTCAGGGCCATGGCTACCATGTTGGTCATCACACATTCCTGGACCTTGTTGGCCATGGCCGAGTCTGAGATTAACTTCAGGATGTCCATGGCCACTAAGCTTTTCCCACAAAGCATGTGCAGCCAGGCAAGTGCCACCAATCGGTCCACGACAGGGTGGACCCCAGTTGCGGTGTCAGCTTCTGCAGCCTGAGACATGAAGGCGATGGCCTGGCTGTGCTGCTGGTGATGACAGTACAGTTGAGCCAGACTGGCAAAGAGAGGTCCACACAGTGCCTGACCCATGCCCGGAGCCAGAGAGGCCAATGCCTTCCTGAGGTAGTAAGCAATCTGGGAGGGAAGGCTGTGGCCTGTCCTCCTTTGGCTGTTTGGCCCAGGAGCATTCTGGAGTACCAGGTCCACACTCCTCAAGGAGCCAGCCAGCGTGCACCTAGTCCATCGTGAGGACACCCTGAGGCAGCTCAGCGCCAAATGGGGCAGGCACTTCCGGCCATAGATGTCTGCCAGGAGCAGGTAACAGTCTTCCGGCCACGAGGCCTGTGGGCTCCCCACATCCCTGTTAAGGCGAAGCAGTCTCTCCAGGTAGGGCAGTGCCTCCTCAGGCTGCTTGAGGTGAGTGTAGTGCCTGACCAGCAGAAAGCAGGCCCGGGCCTCGGCCTGTGGGCTGAGGCCACAGATGGCCCTGCGCAGCGCATACTTCAGGAGCTCAGTGTCTGCACTGCATGCGTGGCCGGGCGTTCCCAGAAGCAGCGCTGCGGCTTTGGGTGCAACCTGCACACACTTCTCCCCATTTTTCTGCTTCAGATACACAGTAGCAAGGCTGGCATACACCGCTGCCACTAGGGAGAGATCCCCAAAACTTCCATCCAGAGCCCCCAGTGCTTCTTCAAAGTATACCCGGGCCTGGGATAGCTTGAGCTTTCTGGCACACAGCCGCCCCAGCAGGAGGCAGAGCCTGGCCAGGGCCATGCTCAAATTGACTTTCTTGGCAATTCCTCGGGCCTGTGCCAAGCGTCCGGCCAGTTCCTCTTCATCATCAAAGCCACAGAGTGCAGTGCTCAGCCAAGGGAGTGAGACGTCATACAGGCTCCGGAAGTGGGTCTCATAACCAGGGGCATTCAGGACCTGCAGCAGTGAGTCCAGAGGCTCAGGGTCTGTCCAGTCATCCTCAGGATCCAGGCAGAAGGGGGGCTCCTCTGGTGAACTCACTCTGCTGGACACTCCCCCAAGTCTCCAGGATACCGGGTCTTCGGGGTGGTCGGGGCAGGCCTTGCACCGTTCTAGAATGTCCTTCACCATGTGCAGAGTCTCATGTGGTTCTGGGTTCAGGTGAGGCCGAGATATTCCTAGAAATCACAGGAGGCCAGGCTGGTCACCTGTGGGCCTGACTCCCACCCTGACCTGTGTGGTATCCCCCATCACTGTCCCCCACCTACTGTTCCCCCAGATGCACCCTCTTTTTGGATGATGCTTTCTGATTCCAGAGCACTGGAGGCTGATTCAGGGTCAGCCCTGATTCCTCTTGTCAACTTTCCTACCCAGCAGCCCCCAGACTTTTCAGAGACCCCGAGTGTTGGAGCACAGGGGTGGTTTGCAGATGGCTACTCATTAGAAATCTCAGAGAGCCACCTAACCATCTGGCCTACAGCGTCCGACCACAGGCGTGTGACTCTGCAGGCCCCTCAGACTCTAGAAGCCATGAAATCACTGATGGCCCGTTGGCACAACTAATCAGCAGGGGTCCAAAGGCCGCCTCATAAAATGAACACAGTTAAGCAGGGTATGGGGCACATAGCTCAGTGACAGATAGGATACCTAGCATGCATGTGGCCTGGGTTCAGTATTCCACAACACACACACACACACACACACACACACACACACACACACACACAGAGTGAAGGAAGGCAGACAAAACTAATGGCATCGAGAACAGGGCTGCCGTCACCCTTGGCTTCAGCCATATCGTGGAAAAGTGAGAGTCTCCTTGGGGAATGAGCCCAGGGAAGTAGTGTGGATTGGCTACCTAGCACAGTCTCCCACCACCTGCTAGCAGGACCTTGGCCTCAGCTGCTCACAGATCCAAAGCCAGCATCCTCCGTGGGGCATGGCAAGCAGACACGCATTTCCTACTAGAAAAACACAGGCCTGACGTGGAATTATTTGGAAGGAAATGAACGAAGGAAGACCCTGGGGCTCCTTCACTGGGGTTAAACAGCCTCTTTGCTTTCAGGTTTGAAAGTTAAATTCTGCTGTGCCGGAGGACACACGTTTGTTTCCCTGCACACATGGCAGCCCACAACCATCTTTAATTCCAGTTCCAGTGGGGATCCAAGGCCCTTTTCTGGCCTCCAGACACCAGGCACACATCTTACACCTACACACATGCAAACACTTATACACATAAAATAAAAGTAAATAATTCTTTTAAAAAAATACACTTCAGACAATCTGAAGCCAGGGGAGGTGGCACACACTTTTGGTCTTAGCAGGAGGAAGATCAAGTAAGTGTTCAAGATTCTCTTTTGCTACATAGCACGTCAGGCCAGCCTGAGACTGTCAGAAAATAAAAAAGATTCTGTTTACTATTCTGTAAAGCCTTACAGCAGACCCGAGCCTATTGGATTGGTTAAGAAATGCCCAGCCACAGAGGCCTTCCGCTATCTTCCTTCCTGGACAGATGAAGGAGACCTAGGGGCTTTGTCATGACCTGGGCAGAGGACTGGCCACCCAGGAGAAAGCTGCTCCGTCCTCAGTTGCCTGTGCTCACTGAGCCCAGGGCAGGAGGCCTGGGACCCATCCCAGTAATGCCAGACTCCTCCTGGCCCTCTTCCTTTAATCCCCGTTAAACTTAGACGGGTCCATTCCTGGGGAATAGCCCAGGGCCCTCAGGGGCTCACATTTCCAGATCCTTGCAGTGGAAGTTCTGGTGTCTTTTAAAACTCAAATGTCTTATATAAACATGTTTTTGTTTTAATCCCAGGTGCAGGATATGGATCTGCTTTAGACTGTACACAGCAGCAGACTAGTAGCCTCTCCCAGGCTCTGAGAGGAGCGTGATCTTTGCCAGCTAAAGATGGTTTAATTCTGAGGACTCTGAGAGGGTCTAAATGCCAGAGCCTGAAGAGAGGGGGCTCCGAGAAAAAAAGAGGCTGCTGCCCCTCCCTGCTGCTCCTCTGGTTGCTGTTGATGCAGTTTGATGAGAAGTTAAAGATAGCCTGAAATGAAGATTGGACCTGCCCCAAGGAACCCAAAGACCCTAACCAGCAGGAAGTAACTAAAGAGAACTACACTCTCTTTGTCCACTAACCTTTTTTCTCTCTTATCTAGTGTTGGGGTGCTGGAAGGGACTGGGGTAGAGAAAGGAGAAATCTATAGGAAACCCCAATAAAATAAAATAGATTAAAAAAATAAATGCCAACAGGTGGCACCCAGATGTAGGGCTTGGAATAATGGAAAAATCTGATTTCTAATGCCATAGAAGAGAGAGTGGGGTACAAAGGAATGGGTATGCTGTTTCAGGGTATGAGCAAAAGGTTTACTCCTGCCTCTGGATTCTCTCCTGCTTTGCTCCAAGAGGAGATTTTGTGTTTCTACTTAGTCTTCTTCCCATATTCCATTTCAAAAAAGGTTGGGAGAATGGTTGAATAATTGGAAAAGTTGCAACTGGATATGAAGGGATCAGAGAAACAAACAAAAAATGGGTGAAATAAGAAAACTAGAAGTGTCACTAAATTCTCCCATTTTTGAAAGGATTGCAGAGTTCACTATGCAATTAGAGAGTTTGCAGGTAGAGATAGAAGTGCTTAAAAAGGGAATAGAGTGGCTGGAAAAAGGAGAAGGAAAGGATTCAGACCTGGTAACTGAGGGCTGGAGTTTTCCACAACTGTCACCTCGCTCTGCTCCACACCATTTTGGTGTCCAGTTCCCATAGCTCCTGAGTGGGCTTGGGAGCCTAAAGGAGCAGAAGACTGTACAGGGCAAAAGGATTAAAGAGGAACAGCCCACTTCAAAAGAAAAGGTTGAACTTGAGCAAACTGAGCTGCCAGAGGGGAGCCTTGGGTTAAGAGATTACCACCGTAAGTTTTCCCAGTAGCCACCGAAAGCCTTAGGTATCAAAATGCTCACTGCTTCAACTGCAGTCATTTTGGTCATCTAAAAAATTATGACCAAGCTGCTAAAAAGCCTCAAAGTTCAAAATGACTGCTGCATTAACTCTAAGAAATATGGTACTTTCCACCAAAGAAGCCAAAGAGCCATGTGTGGCAACACAGGATTCTCGGCAAAACTGTCTACGCTTCTGAGGGTTTGTAAATACTGTGGGAAAAGACATCATTGGACTAGTGAATGCAGATCCAGGTGGGACCTACGAGGTAACCTCTTGCTGTTAGGAGGCAGTTTTGGAGTCCTAGCTTGAGGCTCGGCAGCAAAAAGGACGAGCTGTTCCAGACAGGAGCAGCTGAGAGTCATCAGGTTAGAAAAGAAACTACTGATTCAAAAAGTGTTTGGTTCGTTGATCATCTCCTTTTAAGAAAGCAACAAGTCTCATTCATATTAGAGGAACGGCCATCCTTTTAGACTAAAAGGTGAGGGAATGCAGTGGAACTTTTGGTGTCTTTAAAAACTCAGTTATGTCATGGAGACATGTTTTTGTCTTAATCCCAGATGTAGGATATGGGGCTGCTTTAGAGTGTCCACAGCAGCAGACTGTTTGCCTCTTGCAGGCTCTAGAGGGAAAGGGGTGCTTGAAAGAAGGAGGCAGCTGCTGCCCTCCTTGCTGCTGCTTGGTTCGTCCTGCTGCTGCTTTCTCTATTGATGCTTTGCTGGTTTGCTGGACTGTTGGATATCCCAACTAGAAAGATTGGACTTGCCCCAAGGAACTAATTCTAAAGAGGTCTACATTCCCTTTCCCCTCTAACCTTTCTTTCCTACCTAGTGTTTGAGGGGTTGGAAGGGAGGTAGAAGTATAAGAACCCAAATAAAATAGATAAAAGTTCACCGACAGATCCCCTTTTTAGACCCTCTGGGGAATGAGATAGCTTCCCAGGAAGAGTGGTAAAAAGGGCATTTTCAGACAGGCCCCAAGAGGGAGGGAAGATTAAGTTGGAGAAAGGTGCTTTCCAGCCCCTAAATCCAACTGCTTCACTCTCTTTGCAGTGAGGCCAGGCCCACTATGGGAAATCTGGATAGCATTTGTTCTCAAAAGGTAACCCACAGGAGTGTGGGCTGGAGCAGAGGAAGGAAGGCCCTGCCAAGGCTACGCATCTACCGGAAGAGATCTAGGTTCCCAAGGTTCCCCTATTCCACAAGTGCAATAGGGAAGCTCCAGACCACCCATCACCCCCCCCACACACACACACACCCTGCAGAGGCATGGTATTGATGGCCAATGCCCATGGTACCCAGCGCTGCTGCCTGTCCTGTGTTCACAGCTGTTACCTGAGACTCAGCCATGAGCAGAGGACCTAAGCCACAGGGCAGTACCTACCTGGTTGCTCCAGATGCTCACCCTCAGCTTCTTCTAACCAGTCTAGGAAAGGAAAAAGAGAAGCAGTCACTCCTCCACCTGGGCCCTGCCTCACGTGGCCAAGTGAATGCAAGCTCTGTAGTCACCAGCACCTACAACAACCAGAGCCAGAGAATCTGTGTTCTCAGATGTCTCCAGGCTAGGATGTCTACCTCTGGTGCCCTCCATACTAAGGGAGACTCTCATCTGTGTCAGCTCTGTGGCAAGCAGCAGCACAGACGGCAAGCAGCAGAACAAACTGGGCTGAGTCCCCTCTGCTGGTTGCTCCTTCACCCATGGTACCACTCAAGCCTCCTTCCCACCTCCTTGGGTTGGCACTAACTGCCTGCTGGATTGCCATAGCAACCAAATGAGGAAAAGATGAAGAAGATGGAAGACATGTAGAGAATGGGAACTTATGAGAGCAGGCAGAGCTTTGAGGCATGTTGTGGGGAGAGGAACTGCATTGCCTTTGGTCATTCTGGTCCTGGGATTCTAGAGGCCAAGTGGCCCAGGCTAACCAACAGCCATGGAGCCAATTCTACCTGGAGCTGGGAAAAGTGATTCTGACCAGCATAGGCAGAGGGGCCAGCCCCATGAACTGGAAAGGGTGCTGGCCATATCACAATGAGGACCTCAGGTTTCCCTGTCCTTGGAAGCTGAGGGCCCAGGGTGTCTGTATCTAGTGCTTCGAGATAGTGCAGATAGGCTCCCTCAGCAGCCAGAGCCTTGGGGCTGCCTTCTTGTATCACCAATCTTGATGTCTTTGGATTCTGAGCCTGGTTGTCTGTACCCAACCCTGAAGGGGGATGGATAGTTGAAAAGAGTGGGGAAGAGAGGTCCCCTGGGGAGCCTGGAAAGAACCAGAAGCGTCTGACCAGAAGTATCTTGGGACTAAGTACATCAACCCACACTGGCAGGGAGGACAGAGTGTGACAGTCACATGCGGCCTTGACTAGCCCACTGGGCTCCACCCAGTTGCAAAGCATTTGGCCCATGCCCTGTAGCCCAGTTCCTGATCTTCCAGGAATCTGCTCAGAGTGTTGGAAAGACTCTACGTTAATATGACTCAGCTAGCACAGTCTTGTTATCTCCACAGCTCACAGAACGACCAGAGATGCCACTCCCTCCCCACACCTACCCAGGCTGCATGTGGTACACACATCTGTGCCAGATGTCCTGCTCAGGAGCCGCCGGGCATCCTCATCGGAGAAGCGACCCTCACTACTAAAGAATGACCTTTCGTCTTCACTGAGGAAAATCGCACTTTCCAGGCTGTGAAGACAAAAAAACAAACAAGAACACCTTATTTAGAAGAACTAACTCTTTCAAATCCCAGGACATCCGGGATGGGTGGGCAAAATGGAGTCTGGCCAAGACGTGTTCAGGTTAACTGAGTTTACTGTCGTTCCAGAACTCTGGAAGACAGCCACCGGTCAGCCAAGTCTGTCCTGCCTCTTGTGTGAGCCAGGTGGCTCTGTCCATTGCCTTGCCTTGCTCCTATTTCACAGAGGACACTGCCTCATGGGAACTGTGTTCTCTTTTGTAGGATGGAGATGTCCAGATTCAGGAATCATGATCAGCAAACAATTATCTCTACAGCTGACCTTGTGGTTTTGTCTTTTTTTTTTTTTTTCTTTTTTTTTTGACAAACTTACACAGTAAGACCCGGTTCTTCTCCCTCATTTGATGGCTGGCCCCGCTCAACCTCAGTGAAGACAAATACATATAAATAAAGCCTGCCCGTGAGAGTACCCTTGCTGAGGCCGGGGTTAAGAAAGACTATAAGTGGGCTGGAGAAACAGCCCAGAAGTCAAGAGTACTTGTTACTCTTGTAGATCTGAGTTTGGTTCCCAGACACAACCATCTACTCCAGGTCTAGGGAATCTGGTGCTCTCTTCTGCCCTCCACAGACATCGAACACCCATTTGGCACACAGACCAAACATTCATACACATAAAATATTTTTTTTAGATATTTAGATTATAAAGGTCCTGGGAAGGTGAATGCCAGGCAGATTCTCAAGCCTCACTGAACTGTCCCCTGTGAAACAACTATTCTTCCCAGAGTACCCAACACAAGGACATGGCTCATGTAGCCATAAAGTCAGGCAGAGGAGACAGGGAAGAAGAGCGAGGGAGGAGGCAGTTTTACTTATGAGAGCAAGTCAGCAGGGCAATGTAAAACTTTAAATGCATCTTACACAAGGAAGAAAACACAGCACGGCTCTCGGCCTCTGACGAGGAGCGGCAGCGTCAGAAAGAGAAGAGAGGAAAAGGCAGACGGAAGGTGCTTATGGTGGAGCAGTGAGCGTGAACCGCACTCTGGAGCTATCTTTAGCTGTGAACAGCATGGTGGTGATGTGACTGTCTTGATTTTTGACACCTGCCCTGGGTCCTACTTGAAATCCTGGCTTCATGAGCCTCTACTGCAAGGGGGTAGAAGATCTTGACTTGTAGAACTTATTCCCAAAGGGTCTGAAGAGAGAAAGTGATCTGCCATCAGCAGATGAGGGATGGGATGTTGCTGTCTTCCACCTTCTCTGCAAGTCTGAGATAGCATCAGGAGAGTAAAAAACCGCTGGGCTGTTTCCAAGCTCCAGTTCAGGGCAGGAGAGATACCAGTAATAGAGTAATAGAGAAGTGGGTACAGTCCTTTGCTGTGAAACATGATGCTGCCACCCCTGCTCTCTGGGGAGATAGGGGAGAAAGGACCAGAACCCAGCCCTGACTTTTGTTAAGTGCGGAACTGTCGAAGACACAACAATCCCACATCTGCCAAAAGGCCCAGGAACAGAGGAAGCATTCCTTGTAGAGCTGTGCCAACTCTGTAATGAGAGACCTCAAGACACAAGCCACGAGCCACACTGTTTCAAGAAACCAGATGACAGCTGAGTTAATGAGGTTATCATGTGACGTTGCACAATACAGGAAGGGAGAACCCAGAATTCTGTCACTGGAGACGGGGAGAGTCTGTGGAGCTTTCCCACAAGGGGTGTGAACAGACTGTGCTGTCATCCTGTGTGCATGCTGACGTTTTGATGGGGTACCAGGGAATGCTACTCTAAGTACGAGCAGCACGCAGGTCCAGCCAGTGTCCGCCTGCTCTGTCAGGTGGGATGCTTTGAGTCAGGAGACAGAAGGGAGAGGACTCGTACTGATGGCAGCAGCTTCAGAGATTGCATATGAGAGTTGCCTACGGCATCCAGTCCCCAGCAAGGCCACTGAAACACGGCCAGTTTGAGGGAGGCATGGCTATAGAGGAGACAGTAGTAGAGGACAGGGTTTTCGTCATACAGCTGTGTCTCCAGGCTCCTTGGCTGAGGTCTTAACCAGGCCAAGTCCAGAGAAACCAGGAGCTGGCCAAGGGTAGGCTCAGCTAGACTCTCTGGCCACTCCCCAAACTTGGCCCACCCACCATTACCCAAGGCTATAGAGAGTTAGCTCAGAGATGACCAGAGCGCTCCCGTGGAGGGTCCCTTACCTGGAGCAGGTGCAGATAGGGCTCTCTCAGAGACAGAACAGGGCTGGGGTGGGGGTTAGTGGTTATGGAAGGGATTTCACCAGAGAACCAGGTGACAGTGAAGGGTCACCCACACTGTTCAGAGCCAAGAAAGGTGAGCTGTCTTGCAGCTGGCCTCAGGGGACCTGAAGGCAAGTGAGATCTGAGGCCATGAAGGCAGGTCCAGAAGCTTCACAGGCCTTTATATGTTGAAGGGAAGACACGGAGAACATTCAAGCTGTCCGTCCCCCTGGAACCTGGGAAGCCACTGGTTCTGGAAATTGGGTCTCTGTGGCTGTTACTAGCTAAGCTGGGGCAGAGAGGAGCTGGCTGGATGCACAGTATGGCAGCAAGTGTCTCACAAGAGGAAACAGAGATGAGAGAGGAACCACCAGGAACTTGAATGATTCAGCCAGAAGCCAGAGAGGAGCTGGCCAGTGGGAGCGAGGCTCAGTAAGAAGATGCACCCCTGAGAGCCACAGCAGCTTAGCTGCTGTACTTCGGGCCTCAGGCTCCCACCATGGAAGTGACACCCAGCCTGTGGCACTTTTCACCAAAGCCTGCAGAACTGAACTGTGGATGGGTACACTGGCCAGTCACACAGTGCCCTCTGGTGGCACCCTGGAAGGGCCAAATCAAGTCCAGTGGAAGAGGGAAGGGAGGCTAACGGAGGGTGGCAAGGTCTCCGCAGGAGCAGTGTGGGGTTCAGGAAAGGGGCCTCTGCCACTCACTCAGATGCCGAGCCCTGCATGCTGACGAGGCCAGTCCTCACAAAGCCCACCTGGCCAGAGGCCACGTGCCGGCCCACACACCAGGGCAGGCCAGGCACCTGGGCACCGATGATCTCGATGACATCACCAACTCGGAAGGACATCTCTTCGGGTCCCGAACCCTGGAAGTCAGCTTCTGCAGAGGTCAGGCCAAAGCCTGCAGGAAGAAGGCCATGTGGTCAGAGCTGAGGCCCTGTGGGCAGCCAGAGCAGCCCTCAGGCACATGCTGGTGTCCCTGACTGCATGGCAGAGGTGTGGTGAAATGAAAGCAGAAGGGGCGTTTGGATCCTCATACCAGATGGGCCAGTGAGGCTCAGACACCGCCGAACTGCCCTGGGTCACCAGCCTCCAGGCACAGGCCTCTGCCTTATGCAGCTGAGACCTTTGGCCCTCCCATCACTCACAGGGCTCTGTATGTGCATGTAGCAGATACAGGGGCCATCCAAACACTAGCTTGTTCCACAAGGGGCAGAGAAATCTGCCTCTTCCCTCTCCCCTCCCCCTTCCTCTGAGCTAAAGGGTAGCCTGTAGGAACGGCAACTCACAGGGAAGTCCCAGGACAAGGTCAGAGGGCCTAGCCATCCTCTATCCTGTTCCACAGATTCTACCCGAGTCCAGCCAGTCAGCCAGCCAAGCCTCAGAGCTCCCAAATGAACCAGTCTCAATGAGGTTTTCTGTGATGTCACATTCCTGGGCTGTGAGAAAAGTCCCAGCCCATTTCCTCAGGTGGTAGGCAATTTAGTTGGGCCCTGAACCACTCTGAGCTTTAGACAATCCAAAGTATATAGAAGGGTTTCTGGCCTCTTCTCCTGGCTTAGGAAACGTTCAGGACAAATGCAGAAACTTCCAGAATACCGGTCCCTGACACCTTCTTCAGCTGCTTCTCCCCCAGGAAGGCAAATCTGACACTCACCCATCAGTTGGGCATCAGGTGACCCTGGTCCACCCATGGATTCATCAACGGGATCCCATGGGACCCTGAGAGTCCACCTGGAGAAGGGAAAGAGATCTATGCTGTGGAGTCTCGGATGGGGAACACGTGTAGACTGCGCAAGAGCAACAGCCCCTGTGGACACTCACAAATCACACACCTCCTTCAACATACCCGCCCAGGTATGCGGCCCTAAGGTTGGTGTTTGTGGTGCTGCCCCTAGCTGGGTGCCTCACCCTAAGAGTTACTGCCATCCTTGCTACCATGGGCCCTAAAAATCCCACTTCACCCAACCCCGCAAAACACTTGCCCTGACACTCTCTTGGAGCAACTGAGGCCAACAGAGTGTGAAGGCCTGCAGCCCAGGCAAGGGCCTGGATTTCAATTCTGGCTTTCCTGGATTTTCATCTGCTGTGTGGTTTGCTTTGGGCCTCAGCTTCTCCAGAAACCTTGACTGAGGCTGACACAGAAGGGCACACTCTGAGTGTTCCAGGGAGAAACTCCTTCCTCTCCCCAAGGAAAGACCTCCTGTCACAGCTGTCCCTTCAAGGGCATGGTAACTCAGGAGATGGGGGCTTCTCCTTAGCTTTGCTGGCCAGGAAGCTCCTGGCAAGCTTGACCTCCAGGCACTGAAGTGAACAGGGCCTTCCATGTTCCTGTCCTCGGAACCTCTGGCTTTACCTTCCTTTAGTCTATATTCTTGCAGATTTCTGTGTCTGTGCCTTGAATGTGACCCTCAAATGCTCTCCAGAGTGAGCATGACAAGCAGCATGTGCTACCTTCACCTCTTCCTTCTCCTTCTGGCCAGTATTGCCTAGGAGACGCCATTGTTCCTCCAAGCAGGCAGCTGCCTGAGCACACTTCCAGCTACACTATAGGGAGCAGCAGGAGGGCCTGGAGTGGTCTGCCACCTGCCTGTCTCATGGGTCTCTCTGTACACCCAGATCCTACAGATGGAGTAATGTCTATGGACCCCACACCACCCGGGGCCTCAGGATGGATGGAGATTCCAGCTTGGTACATACTGATGAAATGGAGTCAAGAGCTCTGGCTCAGTCCCTGCTGCTTCCACCTTGGAGGATGTGCTGGGCGTCAGGGGCGAGGAGTCTGTTTCCAGGACTGGCACTCCAAGAGGGAGCCCTGAGGCCTGCCTGAGGGCCTGTGGGCCCTTCCCTGCACCTTGGGGTCCCATCATCATTCTCACGCAGTGGTCGGGACACAGAACAAAGAAGGGCCCTTTGAAAGGACAGAGATGATCATCAGGGTGACCAGCAGGGCAGTCATTGCTCTGTCAAACAGGAAAGCTGCCAGGCCCAGCCCCAAGAGCCACAGTGAGGAGAACAGGGCCCCTGCATTAGCCCACTCCACCCTCTTCTTCCCTGGGCCTTCATCACTGAAGGCCCAAAGGAGGTCTTAGCCTCACCTCAACTGATGCTGTGAGGTAGACTAAGACTCACTTTCCCACCTGCAATATTCAGGTATAGACATGAGGTTCCTTTGCTCCTTTGTGCTTGAATGGTTACCAAGGAACCCAGCCTCATCTGGGTGTCCACTCATGGCCAGGGAGGTAAAGTAGCCCTGAGGTTCCTTCCTGGGGACTCAAGGCTCTCCCTCTATGAGGCCAACAAGCTCGAATCGGGATTAAGAGGCCCTAGACAAACCCTTTCTCGCCATCTTCCTCACATCTCACCTTTTGGGGCTAATGTCTTCAGGATGGCACAGTCCCCTACTGATGCACAGACATTTTTTAACCAGTGACAATGCGTAGGGCATCTTATGCTATATCATGCCTCCCACCCAAGACCCTGCTGTGTCTAGAGCTGTCCCCCACAGTGTCCCCAGCCCAAGGTCACCGTTGCTGCCCACCTTCCTGGGCGAGGAGGCTCTTGTGTGTCTGCTTCAATGCATCCTTGTTTACATACATGAGAATGGCCGTCTCTTCCTCTTCACTGGGTGAGAGCAGCCAGAAGGTCTGGTCCACCAGCAGGTTCTCCAGGCAGTGGTGCGTGAAGCCTGCAAGGTTAGGCTTGTCACTGACAGGCTCCGGGAGGAGCGGGGGATCCCAAGACCTCAAACACCAGACCTGGAGAGGATTCTGAGAATTTCCCAGCACCTCCACCCCCAGTGGGGACCCATCTCACTGTCCTGGTGGGGAGGGTGACAAATGCCCACACACTACATCATCTGGCCCTGTTGTGCTTTGGGATTCAGAGATGTCAAGGGTGCAGAGCCTTGCAGGCACACTGTGATGCCCATGCCCCAGTGTCACAGCCAGTACCCTCCACGCCCATTTCCATCAATGCTGCAGGTCCGCCGGACACTGGGTGTCACCGCCTGCATAGGGACTGTCCCTTTATCAAGTACTGCTTAGCTGAAAGGCATAGCCTTACTCCCTTTGTAAAGGTAGGGAAAATGAGCCAGGCATGGTGGTGCACACCTTTAATCCCAGCACTGAGGGAGGCAGAGGCAGGTGGATCACTGTGAGTTTGAGGCCAGCCTAGTCTACAAAGCAAGTCCAGGACAGCCAAGGCTACACAGAGAAACCCTGTCTTAAAGGAAAACAAAACAAAACTTAGGTCAAATGCTGAGAGAACCCCTCATTTACAGCAAGTGTGGTGGGTACTGAGAATAGAAACTACAAGGGCTGCTTCTGCTGTTTCCTGGGTGGCACAGTCCCCTCCTGGTGCTTAGAAGGTGGACAAAGGACAAGCTGACTGAGCAATGAACCAACTTGTGGTGGCTCCTCCCCTGCCTGCCTGGAGTGCTGAGAAACGGTGGCTTAGTGGCCTCTACGGAGACAGCATGGCCACAGCTGTGAGTGTGTCATTGTCATCTACAAAGTCTTACAGGCCACACTGAAAAAAACAGCTGCACAACTGTTTTTCTTAAGATCTCATGGTTTTTGGTTTGGTTTGGTTTTTTTTTAAGACAGGGTTTCTCTGTGTAGCCCTGGCAGTACTGGAACTTGCTCTGAACACCAGGCTGGTCTTGAACTCAAAGACTCACCTGCCTCTGCTTCCTGAGTGCTGGGATTAAAAGATGTGCTACCACCTCCTGGCTAAGATCCCATGTTTTAAGTAAACTTAAGAATCTGTGTTGGCCCACATTCTAACAGACTACAGGTTAGACAGGCCTGGAAGCAGGCCAAGACAGCAGGCATACCAGGGTGTACTCAGGTGCAAGAGTCCAGCCTCTGAGAAATGCAGAGAGAGGCCACAAAGCTCAGTGCCATATCCTGCAGCAACCCCCTGGCCATCCCTGTTTTTTTGTTTTTTGTTTTTTTCCTGTTTTTTTTTCTGGAGTCTAGGTTGATGTAATACCGGTTTCCTCCAAAGGGGCGCCACAACCCACCGTGGGAAGGCGGCTGTCTTACCAAGAGCATGGTAGGTTGAAAACTTCCATATTTCTTCAAAAGTCTTAAATGTCACCACGATCCGGTCCTGGTCACTGTGGATGGACAGCAGCCTGGCTGATAGCTCCTGAAGAGGAAGAGACAGTAAGTGACAGTAGTCCCCATGGCCTCAGTGCATCCAGCCATTAGAGAACAGGTGTGTGGAGGGAACTTGCAGAATGGCCCTGGTTGAGGGTGGCAAGCACAGGACTCATCCCCTTACATTTCAAAAACAATTCATTATTGTTATCTGCCTGACAGGGAAAAAAAAAAACAAAAAACAAGGCTACTTCTTATTTAAAGCTTACTTCCTGGGTTGAAGAGAGGAAACAGAATTGGAGCCTACCCCATAGATGTCCTCTGAAAGACTCCATCCAGCAGGGGATGAAGGCAGATGCTGAGACTCACAGACAAACTTTGGACAGAGAACAGAGAGTCTCATGGAAGAGTCGGGGGATAGCATGTCCAGAGGGGACAGGAGCTCCACAAGAAGACCAATAGAGCCAACAAATCTGGGCCCGGGGGGTGGGGCCAGCAGAGGCTGATGCACCAGCCAAGGACCATGCATGGAGAAGACCTAGGCCGCCTGCTCAGATGTAGTCGATTGACATCTCAGTCTCCATGTGGGTGTCCTAGTAAGGAAAGCAGGAGTTGACTCTGACATGGACTCTGTCGCCTGCTCTTTGATCACTTCCTCATGGTGGGGCGGCCTGGCCAGACCACAGAGGAAGAGGGTACAGGCAGTCCGGGTGAGACTGGTTAGGCTCGGGTCAGGTGGTAGGGGAGGAGGGCTCCCCCTTTCTGAGGACTAGGGCAGGGGAAGGTGTGGGAAGAGGGAGGGAGGGTGAGACTTGGGAGGAGACGAGTGAGAAGACTTATGATCCGGATAGGATCCACACCTGGAGCCAGCAGCTTGAGGGCCAAAGCCTACACTAGGGGCTTGGTGTGGGTTATCTGATACAGCGGCTCACTGGAGACAATATTCTAAGCGTTTCCAGTGTGTAGCTAAGGAAGCGGCTTCACACAGGCCAGGCAAACACCCGAGGCCAGTACATTCTGCCCCAAGTCTGTGATGATGACACAAAGGCCTCTGGCACCTTAAAAGGTGGCAGACGGGAACGGGGCCCTGCCCTGTCCCTCACTGTCCTCTGAGTGACTCTTCCAGCTTTACCACCTTCCTCTTCTGTCCTTGCTGTGAAGGGAGGTGTCCCCACTTGCTCCCCAGGCCCCTGAGGGCTGACTCACTCCAAGCACTCGGGCCACTTCCCGGCTGTCATTCTCCAGCAGGCGGAGACGGTTCCTCAGGGCCTGCTGTAGGCTGGGGCTCCGCAATCCACTCTTCCGCCTCACGGCCAACAGTTGCAGGGTCAGGTCTGGAGGAGCAGGAGTAGGGTCAGGCAGCTTGTCAGGCTCTGATGGGGAAAATGCTCCCCAACAGCTTCCAGCCCTCAACAGAGAGGCATATAATCCAACAAAGTTCACGATGCCTACAAAGGCATGGATAGCTATTTCCTCAACTCTTTGTGTTATCCAACAGAGGATGGATACTGTTTACCTCTCCAGCCTCAGTTTCCCTAGCTGTGCCTTCCTTGCACAGGAAGGGGATTCATGTTCCATCCCACTCATGGACCAGCAGAGAGCACTGATTCAGCAAGGGTCCCTCCGTAACTGTTAACCTTTTACCTCTCACCCCCGACAACCCAGATTCAGATGTGGGTTCAAGTCAAACAACCACCACGGGCATGCCAGACACTCTGAAGCTTCCATACTGACCTTCGGAAGGACCCCACCCCCACACCTTATCAATGTACCACCAGTCCCCACACCCTTTCCCTTGCCCACCCTTAAGATGCCTTGGCCGGGGAGCGGCAGCTGAGCAGCAGCTAGCTGGTTCTGATCTCCACACAGCCAGAACCTCGCATGCTATGACCTGGCCTGGCTCCCAGCACTGTAGGGTAGCACACTCTGGTGGGTCTTTCTTTATGGTGGATAACCCATTTGTCTGCACATCCCATGCAGGGGCCACCAGCCATTTGGGGCTGCAGGGCTCTTGAGAGCTTCCCAGTGTGGCTGAGGTGCTAGTGTTTTTAAATGTCCCCGTAAATTTGAAGACCAGTTGTCCACGTGATCTGTGTCTCTAGCCCTAGAAAAATAAAATCTGTTGCTCCTACATGGTCCTCTCTGATGCTTCAAGACATCAAGACATCAGCCTTGCCCCAGGTCCTCTTCCATATCAGGTCCTCGCTGACTGCCTGCCACATTGTCCAGCTCCTAACTTGGGACTGGCTTCCATCCCCTTGCAACCATCTCCTCTAATGCCTCTTGTCCCAGAATCCAGGCTTCTGAGCAGCCAATTTGTCTGTGCCAGTGTCTGGAAACGCTAAGAGAATTGGACCCTTAGCCCTCAAGGTCAAAGTGAAACTGTCAGTCACTGGCAGCAGCCTTTTCAGGGGCTATTCATAGAGGACACCAAGGGTGGAGGAGAGAAAGAGAAAAGGAAGGAGATGATGGCTCCCCCGTCCTTGGGACAATTCGAAAGCATCTGCCTGCAAGCGGCCCCGGGGGTTCTGATTTCAACATTCTCACCCAAGGTTGAGGAGCTCCAGAGGCTGAGCAGTATGGACGCTTCTAGAATTTCACATTTCACAAGGATCCTGAGCCATGGTTGCTTCTGAAGCCCCCCTTCCCTACAAGGGCAGGCATTTGTAATCCCATAATAGTTCATGCACAGGTTGGAGAGATGGTTTAGAGGTTAAGAGCACTGGCTGCTCTTCCAGAGGTCCTGAGTTCAATTCCCAGCAACCACATAGTGGCTTCCAACCATCTATAATAAGATCTGGTGCCCTGTTCTGGCATGCAGGTAGAACATTGTATATATAATAAATAAATAAATCTTTAAAAAATAAATAAAATACATTTAAAAAAAGAATATTTCATGCACCTCAAGTGACTTCGGGCAGCACTGGCCACCCAAAACAGCAAAAGTGAAAGTTAAGTTCAATCACAGACCTGGGGAGCTCACGTTCCTCACAGCTAGAGACAACAGTGAGGCTCCAAAGACAAGGGGAGCGTCCTTACCGCAATTCTGTATACAGTGCTCCCCAACAGTCCTCAATAGATGGTAGGGTAAGGATACAGTGACAAGCACAGGCTGGCCCTGGCCTTCCAGGCTTCTAGTGTGTGGAGACACTTAGAAGGCTTTCCTCAGCATTCTGAAACAGGAACCTGCATTTGACTTGCTCCAGATAAAATTAATGCAGGAAGCCTTAAGCCCCAAGGGAAATTCCTTAGTGGATGCTGGTAGGCTCTCAGGACTCTCTACATTTGCTTATCATGTGACTTGGAGGGACCCCTCCCCAAGGCCCATGTGTTGAAGCCTTGGTCCTTAGCTTGTGGTCTTGGGAGGTGGTCCTTCAAGAAGTACAGCCTAAGCTGGGTGTGGTGGCTCATGCCTATAATCCCAGCACACAGAAGGCCATGGCAGGAGGATTGCCTTGAGGCCAGCCTGGTTTACAGAATAAGATCCTATTCCAAAATTATGAAAAAAATAAAAATAAAAAGTAGGTGGGGCTGAGTGGGAGGCTTCTAGGTCACTGGGGAATTGAGAGAGACAGATGGCAGGACCTATCTCTTCTCTCTTCCAATTCCCAGCCATGGGGTAAGAGCTGATTTCTGATGTGTGCTCCCACTGTGACTTGCTGCCCCAGATCTAAAGCAAGGGGCCATCCAACCTTGGTCAGCAGGAAGCCCACTCTACAAGGATACCTCTGTGCTGTTACAGTAACAGCCAGTGACGGTGGCTGCAGGTTTGGTCTGTTGCGAGACTCGGGCCCTGCTGCTCACCTGTGGGATACACCGCCATCTGGCTGGAAGGGGATTCAGCAGCCTGCCCAGCCAGGCTGGTGGTTGGAGCAGCATCTGCAACACACCAGGTGATTGCAATTAGAGAGACAAGCAATTCCCCAAACAACTTGGTCCCTCAGGTAGAAGGGTTGGAACCCACTGGTCTCCTTTCGCATAAGCCACCTCGGTTGTCTCCCCCAAAAGAACCCAAATGAGATAGGCTGTTGACCTAACAGCAAAACCCACCCAAACCCAATAGCCCAGTTCGGGAAACCAGCACAGGCACCAACAAGGTGCAGTCGGTCAGCGTATGTGGCTCCAGACAGACTCCCTTCAGCTTCAGGACACTACCCACCCACGGCTCTACCAGCTCAGATCTCTGACTCCGTCCCCTTTAACAGATGTCTTTCCAGATGCAAGGGTAGCATGTCTAAAATATGCTCTCAAACAATTGAGAGAAAATTAACATGTCTATATATACACTGAGAGTGTGATCCAGTGAACCCAGAGAAATGGCACGTGGAAGTATTCACATTCACTGGAGGAGACCAGAGTCATTTATTTGCTCTGTTTCTTGTGTCTTCTGCTAATGTCCCACACTTCCACCCCCTTCCCTGTAAGACTCAGAGCTGAGGCTGTCCTATCTACTGAGCAGCCTTGCTGCTGGCAGCCATTTGAGCCTCCAAAGGCAGAAGTCCATAGGCTGGATGGGCCTGGCTACAGTCATTCTGGTGCCACATTGTGTGTGATGATAGAGGTTACTTTACATGGTGTGTATGTGTGTACGTGTGTGTATCATTGTACGTATGTTGTATGTATTCAGTGTATGTATGCGTGTGTGTATAGATGTACGCATGTATTGTATGTATGTATGTGATGGTGGTAGGGGTTATTTTCCAGCCCAGCAATTCCAATTCCTAAGTATCTTAAAAACAATGAAGAATGTGATCTGTACAAAGACATACACCTGAGTGTGCGTGGCAGCACCGTTAGTAATGCTTTTTACCATGTCCCAACCACAGAAAAGTGCAGGTGAGCTGTCTCCCCTGCTAAACGCACTTGCCACTGAGCCTGACAATTTACATTCAATCTCTAGGACTCACAGCCCAGCCTCCAGCCTATCTGGCCACATGGTTCCCAACTGCTTCCCAAGCTCTCCCCCAGCTCTGAGACTGGCAATGTCAACCTGGGTGGCCAACTCCAGGGGCTGACTGTCAGGATTTCCCTGCTTATCTGAGTGTTCCCTTCTGTTTTCCTGCCCAGGCCTATCTGGAAGGACAGTCATATCGAACCTTGGGTTCTCCAGGCCCTGGCCGCACCCAGCCCTCCCTTCCTGGGAGGACCATTTCCTGTTTGTGAGTCAGTGCTAGACCACCAGGCTCCTCCTCTTCACCCAGAGACAGAAGGATGAAATGAAAGGTCTAAAATCTGCAGGGGCCCAGCCTCCACATTTCAAGGTCTGAGCCAGGCCTACCTAGAAGGTGCGGGCTCCCTTCTCCTACTATGTCATTCATTCTGTGTCAGTCAGGAGGGACTGAGCCTAGAGCACTTGGCTGTCCCTGGAGGCCAGAGACAGGACAGCTGAGCAAGTGACAGAGTCACTTGGGGAAGCTTGAGAAGGGGGAGGGCCCATCCCCCTCTTCTAGTCTCTCTGTCAGGATCCAAGGATGACAGTGATGGAGTCCTTGGGGTTGCTGAAGTTGCCTCTTAGGTTTCCCAAGTGGGAGAAACTGAGACCCAAGTCTAGCAGTAGCCTGTGGACAACCATGATGAGAACCAGGCCTCTTGGGGTTCAGTCCATCTGGCTTTCACTTCATAGCACTCTGCTGCTTGCCTGGGTAGTCACATAGCAGGCGTCCCCACCTAGGCCTCAGGAAGAGACTCCAGTCCTGGTGTGGCCCCTGATCACTATAGCATCTGGGCCTTGCCTTGGGGGTGGGCACTCCACCCTGAGTAATAGAGGGTCAATGAGGACAAGGTGGAATAGCACTGTGCAGGTTCATCCATCCAGGGGTATCTCTATAACATTCTCCAGATGCTCCAGAGCAGGGCAACTCTGCTCTCACTGAGGCTCCTAGAGAGGCCCCTGATCAGCTGAGGACTGGGCCCAGCAGCACTGCACCCTGCCTAGAAGCTTGGCTTATTTCTGGGCTGATCATCTGTTAGGGGCGGGGTGGGGGTTTGGTCCTGTATGTCAGAGGATGGATGGCCCTCACTTCTGAGCCCACAGTGTGGCTAACCCAGTGGGCCCAGTGAACAGAGCCAGGGTACCCACGCCAGCATGGAGGATTATAAGGATGTGGAGTGGATGGACAGGTGGACATGAGACTACAATGGGCTTCAGCTGCTGTACTCACCACCGCTGATTGTTGCCTCAGCCTCTTCAGGTCCCGCTCTCTCCTGGCCAGTGGGCAAGCCCACGGACACACTGGGGATCTGGTCCCCATGGCTACAGCCTCCTGGAGGCTCCTCAGGGCCCTGCCCCATGGCGGACAGCTCCTCAGAAGTTGCCTCCTCCTCCTCCCTGGAGCTCCTCATGACACACAGTGGTCTCAAGGCCAAGAGCTGGGCATGTTGCTGGCCTTCTGCAAAGAGAAGACAGTGGTCAGCTGAGAGGCCTCTTAGTGACAGACATGATGTTGCTGCCAGAGCCCAGTGAAGAAGAGAGGAGACTGACAATACCGGGTGCCCAGCACCTCCAAGACCTAGCAGTGAGCTTTGTTTGCCATAGGTGACCACATCCACAGGCTTCCTCATGTCCTTTCCACACCTTAGACTATCTCAAATCTTCAGTCCTTCATGTCGGCCATGTTTTCACTATGTTAGAGCCTTTGCGCAGAGGCTGCTATTTCTGCTCAGAGAATCCACACCCTTCGCCAAGTGAATCCCTATGCAACTTTACAGAGCTCAACTTGGCAACTTCTTACCCAACTCAGTCAAGCAGCTGAATTAGGTTTCACCAGAGGCTGGCACCACCACGGACATCAAATCAAAGTCACCTGATCTGCCAATCAGAGGTCCTTGGAGAGAGGGTGGGTGGGGGTGCCTCCTTACTGGCTCTCCAGGAGGTCCCTGGAGAAATGGCTCAGAGTCTGACCTGAGACAGCTGCTCAAACATCCTTGCAGATGACTCAACACTTGCACAGGATGCTGTGGGGACAGAAAGGAGCCCAGGTCTCCACCAGACACCCGAGGATCCTGGTTTTCAGGTGCATGACCACACATCTCATCTAGCTAGGGCTGAGGGAATCAACTCAGACTGGGAAGGAGAGGGAAAGAGGGAGCGAAGGGGAGGGAGGGGATGGAAGAAAGAGGGAGGCAGAGAGAAATGAGCAGAGGAGGGGGTTTTGTAGGCTATGTGGTTCCAGTCCTCATGACCTCAGCTTTACTGGTGACCCCAGGACCTGTCATTGTGCCTCACTCTTCCCTGGTTTCAGAAGTGAGAGCGGGACAGTGTAAGGACAGTTCCTGGGTTGTTCTATCAGCACAGAGGGCACAGAGCACCAAATGCAGGCAAGTCAACTGCAGGCCACAGGCAGGGCTGTGGAGCACAGACTACACTTTTGGCTTTGGTAAAAGCCTGTGACACCCTCAGAGAGGACAAAAGGCAGAGGTTGGCTGAATGTGGTTCTGAACACTCCAGCCTATCAGCCCGACTCACTTCAGGCCAGATTATCTGCTGAAGGTTGAGGGTTTCCATCACTGTATACAGAGAAGCCATGGAGACACTGAACTGAGTCCACGGTCTGACCCTTTCTTACCACATACTGAGGAGAGCAGTGCCCAGATACGGGCCCAGAAACCCAACTGGCAGAATAGGACAAATGTCCACATGTGCCACAAATTACTACCAAGCCAGTACCACCGTCTGATTGGCCCACCTCTACTGATCTGTGGTGAGGAGCTCCCAGCACAGGTAGACAGGGAAGCGGGGCATCTGGGCTCCCTGTCCAGACCTAGGATGCAGGCCATGGGACTAGGACAGGCAGGGGCCCAGGCCTGTGATGCAGAAAGCAGAAGGTGCCATTAAAACCGTTACGCAGGACTAGAGGGTTTCCTGCCATGCCAGGGGCTTCATTCAACGTCTGTACAGAGTGTAGTAGAGAGGCTGGAGGTAAACAGGCCAGTGGTGCCAGGCTCATCTTCCACCAAAATTAGGAGAGCAGAGCCCTTATATACACATCAGGGGCATCAGGACCACATGGTTGGATTCCTCTCCCTCCCCCAAGAACTGCCCAGGAGTGTGGAACTGGAACTGGGCCAGCCAGCCAGGCTTGCCTTCAGGGGGTTTCCGGAGTGACACAGGCAGCGTACCTGCTCACCGGCATCTACTGCCAGGGACCTCAGATAGGCTGCTGGTGCCAACGCTCCTGCAACCTCTTTACAGCTGGGGAAACTGAGGCTGAGGGTATAGAATTCCCACGTGCACAGACTCCCATTGGTGTCCATTTCTAGTGACAGTGAGGCACATGGAACTCCAGTCACACTGCCAGATGTGGACTGTGAGTCTGAAAGCCTCCGGCCTGCTATGCCCTACTACTTTCAGGAGGCTGGTCATCTCAGGGAAAGGACTTTCCACAGGAGCTGTCCATAGGTAGACCCTGGCAGAGTGATAGAACCTTAGATGGATGAACAGGAATGGGAGGGGTCAGTGCAAGCCCCTATGGGTGCTGCTGGAACCGTTAGGACTGGCCCTGGGCTAACTCGTGGCATCTACTTTCAGCAGAACAGGCGTGGTAGGACCGCAGTTCCGAAGCCTTCTCTTGGTGCAACAAGCACTGCTGCCCCCTACCCTGTGTCAGGCTCCAAGAGCATATGGGAAATCAGGCAGAGACAGGTGTGGGCAATATGATGAAAGGACCAGGTCACCAAGCCCTGGGGGTGGCAGAACCATTGCTGCTCAGCTGGAAAGGGAGGGAGACTCATAGAGAAGACACGTGGGTCCCCAGGAGACAAGGGTTTGTGGAAGCCACAGTCCCACCCTTGGAAGTGGCCTCTGGGAGCCTCTGATCTACCCACTTAGCCACCTGTCTTTCATGGAATCCAATAGATCGGCTGGTGGTCAAACCCTTCCCATTCTCCAACTGTTCTTGAAGGCCAAGATCTGGGATCAGCAGCTAGGAAGGAGGTATCTCTTACCGAAGGCACCCAGGGGATCCTGGATCCCTGCAGACACCCACTCACCTCAACACTCAACGTCAAAGGAAAACAAAACTGAAGGCACTGGGAACCTATTCTCAACAACACAGGTACAGAAGTACGTACCAAGTCAGCCCTCCTCTGCGCCTGTCCTAAGGCACTGTCCCAGCTGGTCATGCCTGAGATCCTTCAGGGCATCCTTCAGGCTTTGGCCCTGTCAGCCTGACCTCCACCCCAGCCTGACTGGACAGCCCAAGCCTGGACTTATGTTCATCCCTGCCTTGTTTTTGCCAAATTTTCACCTTGGTCTCTACCACTGCAAGGGGCCCATTGTCTTGCCCAGGTCTGTGAGGACCAGAAGGTACATGTCCTAGGGGTCTCATTTCCTTTGGTGTAACATCGGGGCCCTCAAACAAGCACTTGACCCAGTCTCTTGATGAGTGAGACTCTTGTAGAGCCTGTGGCCCCCAATCACAATGTCCCCAGTGTCCTTCTTCTTCTCTCTCTGCCACTTAGACCTTCAGGTGGCCAGCGTCTCCACAGAAGCTGACCAAAGGCCGCTACACTTACCATCCCTCGGTCAGGGCACGCAGGGGTCTCACACAGACCTGGAGCTGGCTTAAAGTGTTTCTGGGGAAATGAAGCTCCAGCTAAGGGAACTTCCCACCTGCTCATTGAGGGCCCAGAAGCTGCAATCACAGTGGGACTTACAAGCCCCAGGGAGGAAGTGGGCACCGTCTTGCTTGCATGGAGCCACCTCCTCCCTGCTCAGGCCTCCACAGGCTTGCAAGGCCTGCTCCAGCAGCAGCTCAGAGCCCAGCCAGCCCAGCCAGCTCAGCCCCAGGTACTTTCCAGAACCCTCAAAGATGCAATTGCTGGGTCCGAGCAAACAAGAGTAACCGGCAGAAGCTCCTTCCATCCTTTGTCTTCTGCTCAGGTGGCAGACACATCAGGTAACCCCAAGTATGCCACCCCCGGCTCAGACTCCCACCACCCACCTAGTGTACTGTTGGAACATAGAGAGAGACCTAGAGCCAATCTCAGTGTGTGGGGGTGCTCTATGCCTCAGTTTACCCACCCATAAAGTGAGAATAAAAACACCCGCTCAGAATGTTTGGAGGATCAAGCAGACAGACAGCATGCTGGCTTACAGCCCCGTACATACTGGAGGCTGGAGGGAGGAGCCCCTACCGTTGGTCCTGCCTGTGTTACAAAAAGATCTGGCCAAAGACCCACCGAGGCATAACTGAGCCTATGCTGTGCAGGACTGCTGCTGCCCTGCCTGGAGGTGGCAGTATTCTCCACAGTCACACTAACCAGGAACTTGAGAGTTGGGGACCTGATTGGAAACAGGTGGTTTCAGATGAAGTTAACCACAGTAGGGTGTGGTCTTGTGGGCTGTTAGGCTAGAATGGTCCCATTGGTGGTCATACCAGGTTAGAGTGAGCCCTCTCCCTGGTGCCCGGGATCTCTAGAGAGAACAAGACACGTAGAAGAGGAGAGCGTATGACACAAAGGCAGGGGCCATTTGGCCACAAGCAGAGACGGGAAGAGGACCCTCCCTTGGGAACTCTGGGGGCTGCACCCTTGTATCCAACTCCTGGCCTTTAAACCCTAAGAGAACCATTTCTGTCATCATTTGTTATGGCGGCCATGGAACATGGTGACACCCTGAAGGTTTCTCTTGGGGGAAATGGGCTTCACACACCTATATCATAGCATTTGTGATTCCACACACTGAAGACACCTTCACCTTGCCTGATGCAAGAAGTTTTATGAAATCAGCAACATGCTGACAGTCACATAGAGGTGGTGCTGTTCGGCGTCCTCCTCAGTCTTCACCTTTAACCTCAACTTGGAGGATGACTCCCGCTCCACCCATGTCGCTGCAGCAGGGACTGTAAGTCAGGTGGTGGGAGTCTCCTCCCTCATCCTGAGCACACTTTATTTGGTTAACATAAAGAGACTCAGAGTGACCTCAGAGTGGCTGGGTCACTGCCACAGGGGCGTCATGAAGCACCGTTTAGCACAGGCGTGCTCGTCATGGCCTGGAATGTCAAGGCTAGAGTTCATCATTTGGGACCCACTGGCTTTTGAATTCCATGTTGTTGCTCAACTCCCACAGTCTTGCCCAGACCTCAAGGACACATTAGCAAAGTGTCAGTGTGAAGGCCAGGTCACAAGCCACCATTAGTAGCTGGTCTCACCTGAGCAATCCCTAGCAGAGCCCTGGGGTGCTGAGTGCCAGTCTCCAAAAGCTCCCTGGCGGGATTCTCCCGGAGCCTAAGCCCAAACAAGCCGGAAGAAAGAGGAAGGTGGAACGCTCTTCTTAGACACAATTGTGGCAAAGCCTGGCTCCACTGATCACAGCCGACTCATAAAGCCCGTACCCTCCAGTCCAGATCTCCCTTACCTGCACCCCGCTCTTCAGAAAACTTCCTCCCAGGCCCAGGGACGCAGGTGCCAGGTGGCCACTCCTAGCTCAGCTCCCCGCTGACTGGCCTACAGGCTGTCTCCAGCTGGCCTGGACAGGCAGGGTCCGCCCACAGCCGCCTGACTGCTCATTACTGCCACCGCCCCCTACTTCCTGCCCCACTTCCTCCCTGGGCCTAGGGGCCTGGAGACCCAAGGCAGGCCAAGTGCTGCCGCAAGGACTCCACTGGCCAGTTGATCATTAGCTCCTTGTGGACCAGAGCCAGGCCCTGTCCCTGCCTGCCCACTGCCAGCCCTGTGCTCTGTGGTGAAGGCTGGGGACACCCTTGGTGCTGAGATTGGGGAAGTCCAGGGGTGGCCAGCCCTCAGGTCTTGCTAACCCCAGCTCGGCTCTCTGTTCCCTTTTCCCTTCTACACACGTGTGTACACATGTCATGCAGATATGTGGGTGGCCACAGAGACATGTATGAGTACGCAGACCTAGCACACATGTCTGCATGCATACATACAAAACACACATGCTCTGCTTCTCACTCTGCTGCTGCCACTATCCCGGCCACTGATTCCAACAGGGCATTCTGGAGGAAAAGGGCCAGTCTCCTTAGCTTGCAACTACCACATCTTTGGAGCTAGGCCTGTGGGGCACACACTTTTCCTTCCCACAGGCTGTAGCCTCACCTGAGAACTTCCCCATGGCCCAGATTCAGGCCTGTCTCCTGTTCTCAGGCCCTTGCAGTGTCCACTCTGAAATATGGGGCTGGTGTGCTCCCCCTCCACTCACTAGGTGCTGTAGATATAAGAATTCAGGAGGTATAGATGCACTGTGCTTCCTCCCTCCCTCCCTTCCTCCCTCTCTCCATTCTTCCCTCTTTCCCTTCCTCCCTCACTCTCCTTCTCTCTCCCCCCCTCTCCCACCCCCCAACCCCCGCCTCCAAAGAGTGCAGACTCCTGGCATGCTAACCTTCCATCAGCCCTATTTTTCTGGAAGCTGTGTCAATAGAGGCCCCTGCAAGCCCACACCCATACATGGGTCTGGAGGCATTTCCTCTCCCGGTTATTGTCCCCACTGCGCCCAAACCAGTATCCTGTTTGTCTCAGAAGCTGCTCTCTTGGCCCAAGGCCAGAGGGATTTTCTGAGAGCCTCCCCCAATGTATGCAGGGCACTCCAGGGCCATCTAGCAGGGGCAAGTACCTTTCTGGTCCAGGGCTCTTTAGCAGGATCCTCCTGAAGTTGTGGGGCTACATAGCTCTGAATTCCAGAGGGCCACCCAAAACCCAGCCTGACTCACTTGAGATCCCTCTGGAAAGACCTGTCACTTTCCTGAGCCTCAATTTTCCCTTTACAAAAGGTAGAGCTGGGAAGCAAACACCTCTCACAGTTCTGATCCCTGACATGGCTGTAGCTTGTTCAAGTTGTCGTTGTCATGATGCTAATCACTTAGGTAGATCATGCCACGGGGCTTTGTGATAGCCCAATGAAACTGTCATCTCCATCAGGTTTGATACCAAACAGACTTGAAGAGGTGTTTTCCCCAGGACCCTTAACTCAGGCCAGCACTGATACCAGGGTCCTTTGCTCCTTTATCTCCTCACTCTTTGGTGTCTGTGTCCAGACAGAGGCAACAGGCCCTATTCCTTGGGACCCCAAGAATCAGATCCTACCTTGAGAGGTGAGCTCTCCAAATCACATTAGGCTCATGCTTTAAGCACCAAGCCAAAAAAACAGTGGCTCCACTTCCCTTGTTTATCCCTCTTCATCACGTAAGTTCACAGATACTACTGAGATGCATTGGGTGTCCGAGTGACCAGTGGCCAGTTGCTTCTCACCCTGCCCCACCTTTTCTCATTTCCTCACCTGCTCCAGGAAGGGAAGCTACATGGAGCCACATGGAAGGCGTGTTACCTTTCTCAAGGAGGACTCCCTGACAGAAGCCAGCCTTCTGACGCAGGTGCTCCCTCCCCAACATTCAGACTGTTCAGGATGCAGGCCAATGAAGCCAGAGGTACACACTGAATGAAGCCATGGGCACAGCTACTATTGTGGACTGTCCCTGTGGATATAAAATACAAGAACAGGATGCATCTAAGACATGGAATAGAGCCATCCCTGGCCGGCTAAGGGACAAAGAAAATTCTAGGCCTGGCCCCTTCAGTAGACTGTAGACTTTGAGGTGGTACTCAGGACCCTTAATCTCCCCAAACATACTCTGAATCTCTGATTCCACCCCCTCTGCATAGCATCCCCTCAAAGGCCTCCTTGAGGACAAGTGTGCCATTGAAGAGTTACAGGTCCTACCTATGGCAGAGTCCACACCCTACCAACCAAGATCCAGCTGTGGCTTGAAGCCCCAAAGTCATGGTAGCTCACTGTACCAATTGACACCAGGATGCCATGACTGACTTGGACAGTAATGGGAAGGCCTCAGAGGGAAGGCAAGGAAGACAACAGAGGCAGGACTTCCTGGGGAAGGAGGAAGATCCTGGGCCAAATTCTGGAGGCAAAGATGGATTGTGAGGAGTCTCCAAAGGGAAAGGGTGAGCTTAGAAACAAACAAACAAACAAACAAACAAACAAACAAAAACACTTAAGCCCAGTTGTACCCCAGAAGGCAGAGCGTCTGGCAATGATAACTTCAGGGGCCAGACAGACAAAATGGCTCTATCCCCAAGGCTGGGACAGGGCAGGCAGAGGGCCAGGGCATCAAGTGACTAAATCTTGATTGCAGATGGGTGGAAAGTGCCCAGATAGCTGTGGCTCATGAAATGTGCCTAAATACATTTTCTGGAAGGGTGGGAAATATACAGATGGGCATGGAGTGGCTGTTGGGGCCAGGAAGTCAGAGGGTACAATTGCTGGACTGATAATCAACCATGGATAGGTAGATAAACAGATAGATAGATAGAAAGGTGGAAAGAAAGAAAGAAAAAAAGAAAGAGAGAGAAAGAAAGAAAGAAAGAAAGAAAGAAAGAAAGAAAGAAAGAAAAGAAGGAAGGAAAGGGAGGGAGGAAGGAAGGAAGGAAGGAAAGAAGGAAGGAAAGGGAGGGAGGGAGGAAGGAAGGAAGGAAGGAAGGAAGGAAGGAAGGAAGGAAGGAAGAAAGGAAGGGAAGGAAGGGAAGGAAAGAAGGAAGGAAGGAAGGAAGGAAGGAAGGAAGGAAGGAAGGAAGGGAAGGAAGGGAAGAGAGGGAGGGAGGGAGGAAGGAAGGAAGGAAGGAAGGAAGGAAGGAAAGGAAGGAAAAAAGGAAGGAAAAAAGGAAGGAAAGGAAGGAAAGGAAGGAAGGTAGGAAGGAAGGAAGGAAGGAAGGAAGGAAGGAAGTGAAGGAAGGAAGGAAGAAAGGAAGGAAGGAAGGAGGATTGGTAGCTCAGCAGGTCTCACTGTGATATGACTACGCCAAGAAGACACAAGAAAGAAAGTTCCAATGGACTCGGCTAGAGCACTTTGAGCCAGGAAATGAAGAAGCGCTGGATGGTAACCCAAGGTGTGATACCTATTCTCGGTTGTCAGCTAAAACCCAAGTGGCTAGGGCCACATGTGAGAATTTTTTTTTTCTTAATTAAGTCATCTGAAGTGGGAAGACTCACCTCTAATCCAGATCTTTTGAGATGGGAAGACCCACCTTTAATCTGGGCCGCATCTTCTGCTGGCTACCTAACTAAGGACATGGAAGAAGGAAGCTTGATTCCAGCTAATACTGAAAATGTTGTGACATCCAGCCATGTGGACAGAAATTGTTGGACTAGCTGGCTCACAGACAGTAAACCACTCTAATAAATCATATATATATATATATATATATATATGACTATGCATACATATAATATATAGTCATATATATAACATTGAACATTTTATATTCATTCTATTAGTTTTATTCCTCTAAAAAAAAAACAAAAACAAAACCATGATTAATACACAAGGTGTGAGATAATGCCCTAAGTCCATCCTGTTATAAACAAGGCAGGCTAGCTAA
The DNA here is from genome assembly GCF_030254825.1 of Meriones unguiculatus. Classification (NCBI taxonomy): domain Eukaryota; kingdom Metazoa; phylum Chordata; class Mammalia; order Rodentia; family Muridae; genus Meriones; species Meriones unguiculatus. Next base: position 28,733,404 of record NC_083360.1, on the reverse strand, counting down.
GTGTGGTGTTTTGAATAAGAATGGTTTATACATATTGGGGGAGGGGAGGTTGTTTGTTAGTTGGTTTTGGTTGGTTTTTGTTTTTAATTTCTGAGACATGCCCATGTTATCTTGTCAGTCTTGGAAAAGCACTCTGTAGACCAGGCTGGCCTTGAACTCCACCTACCTCCTAAGTGCTGGGATTAAAGGTATGTGCCACAGCTGACAGGCCACAGGCTTATATTTCAATGTTTGGTCCCTTCTTGGTGGACTGTTTTGGAAGGATTCGGAGGTGTGGCCTTGAAAAGGATGTGTCAAGGAGGGTGGCTTTGAGGTTTCAAAAGCCCACACCAGGCCCAGTGTCGCCCTCCCTGCCTCCGGCCTGTGGATCAGGATGTCAGCTCAGCTATACTCGATGTCATGCCTGCGGGTTTGCCCCCATGTTCCCTGCCATGACTGCCATTGACTTACCCTCTGACAGTGTAAGCAAGCCCACAATTAAATGCTTCCATTTGTGATTTACCTTGATCATGGTGTCTCTTCATGGCAATCAAAAAGTAACTATGACACTAAGTAAATGGGGGAGAAAAAGCCCCCGCTACCCGGTGCATTCCTCAAATTTATGTTCCTCGCCTCCTCTCCCTCCCTCCCACATCTACAGCAAGAGATCTGAAAATTATTCCCTAAGTGCATGACACGTGACCTCCCCAGGACAGTGCAGAGGGGATCAGAGACACCTTACCACACAGACTCATGGCCAGCAAAGGGAGGGCCAAAAGCAGAGTCCTGGAAGTTCATTGTCCAATGCTACAAACACAAGTGGACAAGTGGGTACGGCCGCCCTGCTCAGCAGGGAGGAAGGGCTTTTAGGACTCCACTCAGTGGCACGCGAGCACAGTCTTGGAGGCTGGGTGGGTGTCAGAGTGCTGGGCGATGTGAGCCTCAAGGTGGACAAGCAGGAGTGAGGTGAAGGTAAGCAGACACCTTGCTAAGAAGCATCTGCAATGCTGGCCCCAGTTCTCTTTCACTCCGAGGGAAGGGCTTGGTTCTGCGGCCCACAGTGGGGACAAGAGGTAACAGACCTCACCAGACACCGACAACTGAGCAAACAAAAGGGGAATGACTTCCCCATTCCTATCTAGTACCTTAAAACATGACACGATGTCGACTGACCCCAAGACTCTCTTTGTTACCTCCAAGGTTAGATCAGCAACACTGACATCCTTGGCAGGCAGCCCAGCTCAGAGTGCCACTAGGTCACCGACACTTGCAATCACAATCGCATTCACCTTTGGCCAGCAGCCCCATTCCTGGGTACTCGTTTTCAGATTGCTGCCTTTGGTGTGGGGACAGGTGCCAAGCCAGCTGTTTCCAACACCAGCACCTTGGAAATAGCCTGGGTGTCAGAGTAAGTCACGTGCCCTCCCACACTGCACAGCAAGTGCAAAGATAAAGAACCAGGGCTTTCCCTGTCTACCCACGAGGCACGCTCTGGAGACAGGTGGGGCAGGAATCGGGGCGGAAGCAGTCCCGTGCCACCTGGGCACTCAAGCACGCTCCACTCCTCTGCACGGGAAAAGAGAAGACCAACCTAGGATACAGAGCATGGGGCCAGCAGAGGGGCTGTCTGTCACAGGGGAGCTCAGGGGACTTTGGAATGAAACCGTTTAATGCCATTGGGAAGGTGGGTGTGGCACCGTGGCATTCTCAGGAGACAATGACCGTCACAGCACAAAAAGTGAACCTCAGTGGATATACAAATCAAGAGGACATGTCCCCCGGTCCAGTGAGTTACAAAAATGTGGTGGTGGTCCTGGGACAGAATGGGGATTTGACTGAGGAGAGACCTCCAACTGTAATAACATCTGCATTAGATCCTGAGTCGATGCTCACTTTTTTGTCAGTTTAACCTAAGCTAATGTCATCTGGGAAGATGGAACCTCAGTTGAGAAAATTTCTCCATGAGATTGGCCTGTAGGCAACTCTCTGGAGCATTTTCTTGAGTAATTATTGATGTGGGTGGTGCCAGGTCTTGGCAGGTGGTCCTAGGACATTTAAAAAAGCAAACTGGCTAGGCATGGTGGCATATATCTTTAATCCCAGAACACGGGAGGCAGAGTCAGGTAGATCTCTGTGAGTTTGAGGCCAGCATGGTCTACATACTGAATTTCAGACCCGTGAGGGGACATGGTGAGATTCAATTTTAAAAAAGAAAATGCAGGATGGGTGTGACAGCACAGGCCTTTTATCCCAGCACTCAGGAGGTAGAGGCAAGCAGATCTCTGTGAGTTCAAGGCCAGCCCAGTCTACAGAGTGAGTTCTAGGACAGCCAGAGCTACCTAGTGAGACCTTGTCTCAAAAAAGAAAAGAAAAAAACCCAGCATTTCTCCATGGCTTCTGTGACAGTTTCTGCCTGGGCTTCCCTGCATGATGGATTACAAGTTATAAGATGCAATGCCTTTCCTCCAGGAGTTGTTTTGGTCCTGGTGTTTATCACAGAAATAGAAGCACCAATACTCCAGCACCACTTTTCACCACCCTAACATGAGACACCAACAACAGGAGACAGAGGGCTGTTCGGGGACTCTGTCCTGCCTTCATCTGACACGTTCTGAATACTGAAGTCTATGAGTCCCGGCCAAAGGACAAGGCTAGATGCATATGGAGGACAAATGACAGAGGAACTGAGATGGGCACAGTGAATGGGGTCCTGCTGAAGATTCTACTCAGGGTCACACCCCAGCCCTCTTACAGCCCAGCCTGCACATGGCTTTGGGCCACACCTTCTCATGCTGTTAACTACAGAAGCCCGGGGCAGAGCCTAGGGCTCTCCTACTATCCTGAAGCACCAAGGGAAATTGAGGCAGGATTCTGAAATAGCACCTTGTTCAAATTTGTAGAATTTGAGACTCCACTCTGCTGGGTTGCTGGAGAGACACACCCTTCACCATGAACAATTTCTGCTGGGGCCACCCTGCTAGAACAACATACACATAGGCCACACAGGCTCCAGTCTTCCCAGGCCTGGGGGTGGGGAAAGAGGGGGGCATCCCTGGGCTTACAGTACCCACGAACAAACACATTTTAAGGAGGCCTACTCCATTCTCTAGGGCCTGAGCTGGCTTCCTCAGCTTCTGTACAAAGTCCATACACTCACCAGCCCAGGCCAGCCTTAGAATCCAAAGGCCAACAGACTCACTCAGCAGGACTATCCTTGTGTCCTGGTAGTGTCTCGGGGAGACCACACCCTCTGTGGTCATATCTCTGTCAGCCCTGACAGGGCCCAGTTTCACCTACTTTTCAGACTGGGGAATACCAGGGTCCCTCTCCTTGACCACATCCACCTGCTGCTGTCCTCCCTGCTGCTCCAGACCAGACCTGTTCAAGTGTTCACCAGCCCGAGAGCAACCCCACAGGTGAGCAGATTGTAGGTCTCTTTCGGGGCCCACCCAGCAGAGATATCTAGAACTTACCTTACCAGGAGAGAAGCCACTGCCAAGGAGAAATAAAAGTGGGAGGGGTGGGGGAGCAGTAACGGGCCTCCGGGCCTCCTTTACTTGTGCTGGAGGACTGTCTCAGTCCCCAGGAGGTAGCAGAACAGGCCCTGCCCAGGCCACTGAGCTCCAATCAGACAACCTGAGTCATCAGCAGGCTGGACCCGCCCTGCTTGGAAGGGGCCAGCCTCCTTCTGACCTTCCTCCTTCTTATCAGCCATCAGAACGTCAGCTCCTGGTCAGCATTCCCTTGCTGGGTGCTTCGGAGAAATCATTTAGGAGCTCTGCCTGGGCTTTAGGGGTTATGAGAGGGGCCTGGGGTTATGAGAGGGGCTCACACATCAGAGAGTAGAGGCAGAGAGATGGGGACAGCTACCTAAGGAATGGCTGTGCTAGGGTGCAGACAGCTCAGCCACTTTCGTGCCTGGTGATTAAAGCCGGGGCTAAGATGACTGACCAGGGAGTTTAGCAAGCACTGATTGAGCACTTATTTTATGCCTGTGTAGAGCCAACAAAGCAACAGCAAAGGTGCACAGATCTCCCGGGTGGTGTCCAGAGAAACTTTTCCTAAACATGGCTGTCCCCAAGGATCTGGGACCCTGTGCTCTCTTGGGGAGGGTGACGAGTTTGGATTCTTTGCTAAATGACCCTTGTTATCAGGTGAGTCTGTGACTCCCTGCTCTAAATAGCATTCCTGAGATTGCTATTAGACAATGGCAGGTGGCCTTTACCTGGGGCATCCCTGCCCTCTGGGCCTCCTAGCCACCAGAGTGGGGCTGCTGTCTTCTGGCTGGCTGGGTGACTCCCAAGAATGTTTCTCAACCACTCTGTGCTTCCCTTTCTTCCTGTTTGGAACGGAAGATCCCAAGAAAGCCCAGCATGGGGAAATGGGTTTGGCCCGGTGCCCTAGCACATGTGGGCATGCATAGGAGCACACACTGCCCCCACCTCTGAGTTTTTAATCAGTCATCCTCCGGATTCTGACACTCTATTTACTGTTGTTTGTACTAGTGGGGGGTGGGGGGCGGCAGAGCCAGCTCAGCAGGGAGGCAGGAAGCGCCGGACGCCAGCAAGGCTCAGAGCTAGGCCGGAGCTGATCACCCAGTCTTCCTCACCTGTGTGAATGTACGAATGAACCCACTCAGTTCCATCTGTGTGGCAATTCTCTTCACTTTGATTTAGGATTTACGTGAGATTTGCCCTCAAATACCATGCTCCCAGGGGCCCCTGACACTATCCCTCTGTCCAGACCTTCCTCCCTGCTGCACTCTTTGTGTTCATGCCCATGGGTTCCAAAGCTGCTCCAGGACCTGGGATTCTGCCAACCCTAGACATCAGCTCTGCAGTGCAATGCTAGAGTTGTCTCTCAAAACTATCTATCACCACCTAGACCAGGATGCTGCTGGCTGACACCTGCAAAGACAGGTATGGCAGAACCTGTGTTAAGTTGGAGATCTTCCTCTCCCCCTAGCAAGGCTGTGTGATGGGAACTGGTGGCCCTGGAGTGCATGCTATCATTAACAGAGTGGCCAGGCCCTGGGCCTTAGAAAAGCTTAGTCCAACCTGTTCTCTCCCGCCTCCACCCCCCACCAAGGCCTTGTATCACCAGGTACCTTGCTGGATGCCTCCTTTGTGCCTCCTAACAGGACAAGGTCTGCAAAGCTGGCCTCTTTTTCCGGGCTCACAGATTCCCTTGAGCAAGGGAACTGCTTGAGGACGCCTGGAAGGCTCCAAATGGGTATGAGGGGACTGCAGCAGAGTAGTTCCTATGGCTCCAACATCTCATCCTCTGAAGGCAGGACCAGGAGGCTCATTTGTTCTTCCAGGCTCAGTCCTCTGCCTCCCTGACTTGACTGGTTCCCACACAGGGCTCAACCTCATCAGAAGCCCGCACCTTCCCTCCCAGCTCCATGGCAGATGATGGGCGCCTTTCTGAGTTTAGGTTCCACATTGTACAGGCCCAGGGAGAGACTGGGCCTAAAACACCCTTCTGCCCTGTGGAACCCTTGACGCTGGAGCAGGTGCCCCCCCACCACGCCTTCCAGATTGTGACAGCATTGTGTAGTGTTCCCTGTCTTGTCCCCAGGCCACTCACTGTGTGCTGAGGGGCACAGCACAGTGGGCACACCATGAAACACGCTCCTTATGCTCCCGGACTCTGGCTGTGAGCTTCTTGTGGCAGCCTCACATCACACCTGCCTCCTTTAGGCTAACTTGCCTTGCCTCAGGATTCACAGGAAAGAACCAGGGCATGGAAAACAAACAAGATCCACCAGTGACTTCATTTAAAGCATTGATCCATCGTACAAATCCTAAAGCTGCTGTCTTAGCCTTTATAGAACATATTAGACATCTGGCATTTTAAATAAAGACAAGAACTGGGTGTGGTGGCGCATGCCTTTAATCCCAGCACTCCTGAGGCAGGGGCAGGTGGATTTCTGTGAGTTCAAGGCCAGCCTGGTTTACATAGTGAGTTCCAGGACAGCCAAGCCCACGTAGAGATACCGTGTCTCAAACAAACAAACAACAAAAAAATTCAAACCAAGATCACTTTTTTCTGTCCACCATTTGCCCCCAAAGTTTTGGTCAGAATGTCCCACTTGTCCATGCTCCTGGGGACAGCCTTTCAGATGTTGTCACCCACCTGAGGTGGACCCGACCCCTGCCTGTATTCTTACTGGTCCAAAGAGCCACTTATGTCCTTTAGGGTTGGATGAAAGCTCCCCCCTTAACCACCTCTGCTTCCCTATCTCCAGACAGCTTGCTTCTCTGAGGGGCATTCATGCTGCCCAGCCTAGTGTCCCAATCTGGAGAGATGGCTCTGTCCTGGTTTGTCACTTCTTTCCAGCGGAAACCTGGAAGACAAACAAGTGCCAAGGTGAGAGGGACCGGGAAAAGGCTCAGACCCCTTCAGCGGAGAACTGACTGTTAAAGCCCCTTCCTGCTGCAAGGCATGGCTGCCTTACCCTACACTCTACCTAGGGGTGGGGCTCTTCTCCCAGAGGCCCTTCAATATAAAATCTAGACATCATGGTTCTTCTGCCCTTTCCCGCCCTTTCTCTCCCCTCCCCCCCTTCCTGCCCTCTCTCTCCCTTCCCCGAGCCCCAGCACATGCTCCTCTTTCCTCTCCCTTGATGCTCCAAATAAACCTGCCTTTTTAACATGCTTTTAATCTGGCTTGAATTGGATTATTCCATCAGCGGAGATAACCCATCACTGGCTCCTCTCCTTCAAGTTTTCCTCTGACCTCCTCACCCTTGTGCACACTCACACATACGTACAGAACTCACATATAAACAGGATGGCCTTGACAAAGATCTAAGGATGGAGACAGGTGCTTGATGAAGCAAGAACAGAGTTCTCAGCCAGAGGCCTAGCTTCAGGCCTCCTCCTCCAACACCAGTTCTCATCTTGCGTGTGTTCCTGACACTGTGAGTTTGTACCATGTGATCTCATGCAGGGCCCCTGCCCTCTCTGAGTCTGAGTGTCTCTGACTGAAATGGATCAAGCCTGTATCCCTGTCCCTTGCCTGTGGCCTGCTGAATTTCTGCTTTTTGCATTCTAGCCTTTCAAGGAGTCCTAGGCTGCTCTGATACCACCCATCAGTCATTCTAGCCCTCCACCTGAAGGCTGCAGCCCTGCCTCTAAGGAGTTTTCTGTCAAGGCCCTGCAGTTCCCCAACTCTGTCCTCTTACCTATCTCACCCGCAACTGCCTTGCAAGGTCGATCCACCCATGGAAGGGGTCACAGGCTGTGGGGGATCAGGAGACTTTCTTAGGTCATACAAACACTCCCTAATGCTGTGACCCAGGAAGCCAAGCCACAGGCTAGGTGGGGCAAGAAATAGGAGAGGGGGCAGGGCTCATTATAATTTGCAGTGGAATGCTGACACCCTTCCTTTAGGCCTGTCCAGAGTCACTGTGTTAGCTAGCTTGTGCCTCCGCTCCTGGCCTTGGCCTATGAGGGTCTGTGTGGTCACCTCTGTCCTGGGGAGCAGTGGTCACTAATGGATGAGAAGCAGAATGTTCCAAGTAGGAAGCTGTAGAGAACAGTTTCTTGGGAAGAATCAGGCATTCTCTTCAAAATGGTTAGGCAGACCAGAGCTTTGGCACAAGGCATTGTGCTGGAATTACCCACATTCCAGAACCTGATTCACCCCCTGCGCATCTTCAGCACCAGGCACCAAATGCAACACATTTCCACTTTCCACGAGTTGCGTGCCCTTTATAAAGCCTCCACCCCATCTAATGTCCACTCCTGTCTCTTTTTTTCCCTATCCCCACCCAGAGGCAGCCTCCTCACCCCCAAGCAAATCTCTTGCGTGAGTGAGGTCTGTTGCATGACGTGATCTTTGCAGCAAGCATTTCCTGGCTCTGATCAGCCAAGGTACTCTTCCACTGCCTCAAAACCCTAACACTCTGCTGTCTAGAACATTCCAGAATCTAGCAGAGAAATTTCCTTTTTTTCTTTTCCTTATAGGGTTTCTCTGTGTAGCCTTGGCTGTCCTGGATTCCCGTTGTAGACCAGGCTGGCCTCAGACTCACAGCGATCTGCCTGCCTCTGCCTCCTGAGTGCTGGGATCACAGGCGTGTGCCACCTCGCCCGGCGAAAATTCCGTTTTTACTGTATAACTTCGGAGCATGGTGGACTAGGCTGTTTTGGTCTGATAGTAGCTTCTACCTCCTTCTCCTTCATCGTGGCTCAGAGACTGGAGGTTGTGGCCTGCCATTCAAACCTTAGAGGCCATTTCCTCAGCTCCTGCTTTTGCATGTCTCATAACTGGACTGTCAGGTACAGGGGAACACGCTACATTTTAAAGACGAGAAGGGTGAGTCCAGATGGGATATCCGTCCCTCACTAAGGGTAGGTTGCACAGAAAACAGATAGGCTAACCCCTGCTCAGACATAGCCCTCGCTAGCTCAGTATCCAAGTGGGTTCCCTAGTAAGGGGGACAGGAATTGTTTCTGACATGAACTCATGAGCTTCCCCTCCCCCCTGAGGGAGGAACAGCCTTGCTAGGCCACAGATAAGGACATTGCAACTATCCTGAAGATACCTGATAAACTAGGGCCAGACAGAAGGAGAGGAGGACCTCCCCTATCAGTGGACTCGGAAGGGGGCAGGGAGGAGATGAGGGAGGGAGGGGAGGATTGGGAGGGAAAGAGGGAGTGGGCTACAGCTGGGATACAAGTGAATGTATAAAATTATTTAAAAATAAAAAAGTATTAATATAAAAAATACTTAAGCAAGAAAAAAAAAAAAAAGATGGGCCTTTGGCCTTTATAGATAAAGACTGAAATTGCAGCGCCCTCTAGTGTCTGCCCAATCTCTGCTCTCAAGGAAGCCCTTAGTTTCCTCTGGGAACAGTGAGACTGGTCTATCAGCCAGAGACACAGCATCCTCACCCCTCTTTCCATTTCCCTCAGGGTTGAGTTTAGAAGGAGAGAGCAAGAATCCAGCTGCAGGAGGGGCCTGTGAAATGGCTCAGTAAGTAAAGGCCGGTGCTGCTAAGCATGGCAACCGAGTTCAGGTCCTGGAGCTCACGTGGTGGAGGTAGGACTTCTCCACATCAGCTGACCTTGTGTGCATACTCACATATGTAAACAGAAAAAGCGAACAAACAAATGGGGAAAAGGAAAACAAAAGACTCCAGCAGCATGAGTCTCACATCATCCTCCCCACCTTGCTTCTCTTCATCTTTCTCACCAAGAGATCCCCCAGAATGCCCTCGGACACCCCTTCCATCACTGTAATTAATACCGCTCTCCCATCCATCCAGACCTGTGGTGGTTTGAATGAGCAGTATCCCCCGTAGGCTTGAATGTTTGAATGTGTGGTCTGCCATTATTGGAGGGTGGTTCAGAAGAAGGTGTGACACCGGGAGGTGGGGGGGGGGAGATGGCAAGCTTTGAAAGCCCACAGCACAGCCTCACATCCAGTCCAATTCATTCTCTCTGCTTTGTGTTTGAGGTTGGAGGTATGAGTATGAGTGTTCAGCCTCCTGCTCCAGCTGCTGTGGTGTTTCTTTGCCATGATAGACTTGTATCCTTCTGGATCCATAAGCCAGACCAAACAGTTCCTTTCATAAACTTCTTTTGGCGATGATGTTTTATCCCAGCAACAGAAAAGTAATTAACACAAGATCCATCCTGCCGCTGACGGAAAGGCTCCTCGGCCGTGTCCTGATGTCCTGTGTGATCAGAGCACAGGAAGGGAAATCCTGGGCTTCTCCCCACTCAGCCCCAGCCTTTCCCCTGTGGCTCTTCAGGTGCCATCTGAGCCTGCCTGTTCTGCCACTGTCTCTCTCTCCCCTCTGTCCTCTGGTGGAAGCATTACTGCACATCATTTGAACCAGAGTCCAGCTACAGAGACAAGAACACAGATTCTCTGAGCAGATCACTAGGAGGGATGGTGACAAGGACCCTGAGTTCAGGACCCTGAGCACTTCTTTCTGGCTCAGTACATGTGTTGCACAGGAGAAAACAGGCTGTGGCCATCTGGGCAAGCACCTTCATCGGCCACACAGCTAACCACCTGAGTTTTTGATACTTTGCTGCAGATGATACCTCTGACTGTGGGTCATGTTGGTAGTTGCCTTGGTGACTTTCTGGGAACCTGAGGGCTACCTGCTGACTATTGGAGCTGCTTATCCCTAAGCCTTTTAAGTTCGGAAACATGGTGGTCCACGAAGGCCTTGTAGCCTCTGCTACCTGCTCCTAAGCACCTGAGACCCCAATGCCTACAATAGCTCAAAGAACATTTTGGTTCTGATGAGTCCATGCTGATGGCCATGCCCAAGCAGGGCAAGCTGAAGGCCCTTAGACCCTGTGGCAGTCTTATCTCACTCAGTTTCATTGGCATTAAACCCATGGCCAAAGGCCCCCAAACTCCCATCCTTGTCCCACCAGAGGTGTCCTGCCCAGGGGCCTGAGCCTGATGTGGTCCTTGTAATAGCTGAGGCCTCCCAGAGATGGGGTAGATGGAAGGAAAAATGGTTGTCCTGGTCTGGAGCAAGCAAAAGGGGGCCTAGTCTGAGGACCCTTCTTCCTGCTCCTGCCTTGACTTGTGTGTACCTGCATGAAGTATATTAACAATGAAGGGGAGGTTGTGGGGGCTCTGTGGATATTTTAAAATTATCCGTGGGGGTGCCAAACTGGAGTCTGGGGTCTATCTTATTGTGGATGTGTCTTCTTTTTCTTTCTTGGTAGTGAGGTGCCAGGAATGTGACCTGGCACTTACTGCCTTTTGCTCACTCCATCTGAATACCTCCTGGAACAGGACCTTTCATCTTCTATCTCTAGAGAGGGGTCAGGTTATCCAGAGGTTCAGGACTTCCCTGGGTATGTCTCTGACAGTGGAGGGGACAGGCAAGAGGTGGGAATCTTGGGATGTTCCACACTTAGGCAGAAGCAATCCAAACCTCAAGCCTTTGGAGGGAGGCCATGCTAAGGATGCTTAAGCTCCTTATACATTATACAGGCATTTATACATTTCAGTGGTGTAAAACTCCCATCATCTGGGAACTCGGGGGCGGGGGGTTGGGGGTATTAGCAACAAGCAAAGCTCAAGTCCACATGGCTAAAAAAAAAAAAGATTTCTATTGGCTCTGGTCCTAGAAGTACAGTCTCAGGACTGGCTTGATCCAGGGGCCCTGGACTCACTCTTCCAAGATACCCTGAGTGTGACTTTCTTCTCAGGCTAACTTCCCATGAAGGGACAACCATGGCCATCGCTGTCACAGGCATGCATCTCCTCCTAAAATATCCTGACCACAGGAGCACTATTGAAATCACCTTGAAGGTAAGAGTTATTTTTCCTTGACTAGCTGGCCTGCCAGCTGCCCGGCTTGGGCGTCACACCATCCTGGATAGAATCCTGTGTGTCTAGGGGACCTTGGGTGCTAGTCAATATGGTGGCTTGCTCTCTCATGGCCTGGGCACATCCTGTACCATCCAGAACAAACTGAGCTAGTCATGGGTTTGGCTCACTGTGGAGTCCATGGACTGTGTGTTGGGTAGGGCACCACAAAAACAGGGGAACTGGGAATCAGTTAACTAGGTAACCAGCCAGACTAGAAGAGACTAAGGAAGTTCCCTCCCATCCTGAGCCTGATCACACAGTGATTCCAGGTTAGGAACACCTAGGCTCCAAGACTTCGGAATCGAGAAGTAACCCAGCAGGAAACTGTCCCTTCCATTCTGTTGCTCTATGGCTGGAGGGCAGGGACCTAGGTGCTGTTTGGCAGTGGAAATGCTGGCTCGGAGGCTAAATGGGCCAGGTGGGAGACCCATACAGAGACAGCATGCTGCAGGGGGGCGCTCTCCCATCAGGGGGCAGTATAGTAAATAAACTTGCCAAACAGAAAAGCTTCAGCAAGTAGCCCTGAAAATGGAAGATTTTCCCTGTCAAATTAAGTGTAACTTCAGTCTTAAAGTATATTTTAAAGTATATATAGATATTAAGATACTGTTTTTCTGTACTGTGTGCATACTGTTAAAACTGCACAGAGGGGCTGGAGAGATGGCGGTGCAGAGGGTAAGAACACATACTAACTTGGAAGAGGATCTGAGTTCCCAGCACCCACGCTGGTCAACTCTCAACACTTGTAACTCCAGCTCCAGAGGGCATCCAGTGCCTCTTGCCTCCTTGGGCACCTACTCTCACATGCACCATATGAATACACACCACACACACACACACACACACACACACACTTTAAAAATAATGTGTGTGTGTGTGTGTGTTTATGTACACATGAATAAAACTTTGGGGTCTATAGTAAACTTCAAATTTCTGGTCCAGAGACAAAAAGGTCAGGAAGGAAGAATGTCTAGAAGGACCCTTGTGAAACATACACTGCACTGATCATGGCTGGGTGGAAGCCAGGCTGGCTTTCCATTCCCAACCCACAGAAGCATTTTCCACACTTCTTGGGTGGAAGTGTGAGTCCCACAGCAATGGTCTTAATCCCACTAACACAAAAGCTGGTGACTGAGAGTGTACCTCTCTTCCTGGGCATGCAGAGATGGGGACAGGGCTGTGCGTGGCTGTACCTCCACCCATGACACTCCAAGCATGGGCTTGGAGCTTGATCACAGTCCCTGAGCAAGGTTAAGAGAAACACACACTCTTTTTTTCACACTATTCCTTAATCTGCATGTTCTTACTGCTGCTCTCTTTCAAACATAATTTAGCTTTATGTGCATTTAAGTGCATTAGTGTGAAGGTGTCACACTAATGCTTGGAACTGGAGTTATAGAGAGTTGTGAGCTGCCATGTGGGTGCTGGGAATTGAACCCAGGTCCTTTGGAAGAGCAGATTGAGCTCAACCTCTGAACCATCTCTCCAGTCCCTGCTGCTCTTACGATATTTCCACAGGAATCTTCTCCTGGGAGGACACACCAAGAACTCTTTAGAACAAGTTGGGGCTTTAGCATTTTGCTCCTGGAGCTGAAAACTAAATGCGGCAGTCCCCTGCCTTGGTTCTCTGGCTCCATCCTTCACCTGGCTCCTTCCCTAACTCAGCTTCAGCCTGGCCAGAGGATGCCCACATGAAAAAGATTACCACCTGTGAAAGGGGGATTCCAGGCTATGTGGGAGCCCTGTGAGAGCACCCAAGTCTGCTACTCATAGTGGAGCTTCCAGGAGGAGGTAACAGCTGGGCTTACTCCTGAGCACTAAGTAGGAGCCACCTGCAGGGCAAGGAAGAGGCAGGTGGGGGCCTTCAGCAGGGTGGCCTCAGGGGGTGATATGTATGGTTAAGCCAAAGAGACCAAGAGGAGGTAACTGTGGCCACTCAACTGTGGCCAGGCCTAAGCAAGGGGTAGGCTCAGAGAGAGGAGTTGGAGCCAGGGCCTGGACTTGTGCCAAAATGAATTCTCAGATGTCAGAGGGACAAAAGTGACAGCTGGTGCTAGGATGAGGTGTGAGGAACGGAGAACAGGCCATGCTCAGATGGATCTAAGCTGTGGTACCTGGAAGCCAAAGATATGTTAATTTGGGCTCTCCAGAGAACCCATCTGATAGATGAGGATGGATGGTTGGGTGGGTGTCATGGTGGATGAGTGGATGAATAGATAGATGGGTATGTGGGAGGGTAGGCAAATGGTAGATGGATGGATGGATGGATAAGTGAGTGGTGGGAGGGTGGGTGATGGATGAGTGGCATAAGGGCAGATGGGTAAGTGGATGGATACATAAAGATGAATGGTGGGAGGGTGGATGGAATTCTGGATGGATGGGTGGATGGATGGATGGATGGATGGATAGATGGATGGATGATGGGTGAGAGGGTAGATGGATAGATGGGTGAATGGTTAGATAGCTGTGTAGATGAATAATTGGATGGGTGAGTAATGGATGGATGGGTTCAGTGTGTTTGCCCAAGTATGGCAGCAGAGTGAAGAGCGGGGTCAGTACTAAGAACCCAATGACAAGGATGAGAGAGGGTCACAACACAGGGAGAACCAGGAGCCTATTGGGACCTGCTGAGACCGCAACTCAGGTAAATATAGAAATGTAGCCACTATGCAGAGCTAGGCATGGTTCCTTGGGTATGGCAGTGCAATTGGGTCAGGTAGATCAGAAGGCAGAAGAGTGACATTCAGGTGAATGGGAGCCTTGCAGGAGCCACAGTGGGTGTGGATGGGTCGTTAGAACATGGAGACCCCAGGAGACAGGCAGCTCAACTCGCGTTGTTTTGTCTTTGTTTTCATATTCGGAAATCAGAACACTTACTTTGACTTTTTCCTGGTAGGACATTTGGCATTATCATGAAGCCATGTGATGCCTGCTCCCAGTGGCCCTGGCTAGAATCTCTAAAATAATCTCTGAAAGAAATCCTGGTGGAGATGGCCCGGTGATGTCACTAAGGGAGACTGTTCATAGCCAGGGTGAAACTCTGGAGCAGGTGGACTCCTCTCCAGGACATTATGGTATGACAGGAGATGCCTAGAGTGAGGTGTGCAGGAAGGACTTATGGTCAGCTTCCCCACGAGCCATAACACACATGCTCTGAGACCCATTCTCTCCATGAAAGAGGAGCCACTCTTGGGTCATCCAGGAAAATCACTGGCTGTCAGCCTGTGATGAGTGGCAAGTGAACAGAGGCTTGGAGTTGCCCAGTGACACCAAATCCAGGCTCAATTCTGACAGGTGCTTCCCAGTTCCTAGGACAAGCACTGATCTCTCCGCCAGGGAATGCTGTCTTCTAAGATATTACCAAGCTGTGTGTCCTCGTTGTCTTTGAGTAGGTACACCGCCAGGAATTGGGGCATGTGTCTGTGAGAGTTCAGAGGATTCTGACCTTGAGGACCTTGTTCTCGTGACTTAGTCTCTGTTCTCACTTTGTTCCTCCTGCCCCAGAAACCTGTACAGGGCAACTCTGGATATTGATACAAAGTCCTTTGTGGTTTCTGAGATTAGAGGCTTCCTATGTTGGGTTGAGTTATGCCTCCCCCAAAGACAAATGCTATCCCCTTCCTCCCACACTGGCCTCTGCTCTGCCTGCTTTGTAGAGGGGCAGTATTTCCTAGATAGGGCTAGCCTGGCTCATCATGCTCAAAGCTTTAGAGGCTCTGCAGAGCCTGAGATCAGGCACTGTCCTTGTGGTGAGCTCATAGCCTGTGGTTCTTCCAGGATTCAATGTAGACACACTTTCTGGGCTATCTGTAGTCTCCTTCCCCACAGCCTGGTGTCTCTGTTCTGTTTCCATGACTCAGGTCAGGACCACAGTTGGCTCCCCACACAGGATGGCCTGTGTGCCCCAACCCATGATCCTCTATCAACAGCAAGTGAGCTATTGCATGCTGCCACTGCTGTGAGCTAAGTTGTGTCTGACTTGTGCTTCTCCAAAGTTTACACACTGAAAGTCTAGCTATCAGAACCTCAATGTATATCATCAGTCATTTCTCTTGTTGCTGTGACAAGAATACCCGACAGAAACAAGCTAGGGGCTGGAGAGATGGTTCTGTCGTGAGCAAAGTGCTTGCCTCACAAAATGAGGAGCTGAGTTCAGATCTCCAGAATCCATGTAAAAAGCTGGGTGTGGTGGTGTGTGCCTGGAATTCCAGCGATGGTGTGATGGAAGATGGAGATAGGTAGGTTCCTGGGAACTCATGGGCCAGGACTATGTGGTAAGGTTCTAAGGATGTAGTTCTCCACCTGTGGATTGCAACACTTTGGGAGTTGAATCATCCTTTCACAGGAGTCACCTAAGACCATCAGAAAACAGATATTTATTTACTATGATGGAACTTCTTTGGACTTTCCGTCAGTTAGATAGAGGCATGGAGACTCAGTAATATTTATAAAAGCTTGGGTCTTAGCTGGGCAGACTCTTAGCTACTCCAAACTTACCCCAGTTATCTTACATGACCTACCATTGGCCTCTTAGCCGATGTTCATGTCCGTCCACTGGTGTCACACCAGAAAATCTTTCCACACCTGATTCTTCTTCCAGAGGCTCTCTCTTAGCCCAGAAGTCCCACCTTCCCTTTCCTGCCTAGTAACTGTCTATCAGCAAGTGAGCAAGGTGAGTGTTTACAAAATATGATGCCAGTGACGAGCCATAAGAATAACAATACCAAAATCCAGTCTGTAAGCCAGGCATGGTGGTGCACACCTGTAAACCCAGCACTCAGAGTCAGGCAGATGTCTGTGTGTTCGAGGCCAGACTGGTATACAAAGTGAGTACAGAACAGCCAAGGCTACACAGAGAAACCATGTCTTGAAAAAAAAAAATCCAGCCAGTACTCAGCTCTCTGCCGGTACAACTGTCACAACTGAATATACAGAGACAACCTTCATACAGTGCACAAAGAGGTTACCCCAATATCTCCCCCTTTTAGTCCAATAAATGGCTTTTTCTCTAACATCAATAAGCTATATACAATAATAACAATTATGAGAACTCTCAGGTAAGAATTACATTCACAATGTCCAGTCCATTTGTATTTGTCCACTTTGGAGAAAGTACTCTATTACCTATCCTATCTTGGTGAGTCTAAAGTCCCGTACCTAAATAATTTTCTATTACTATTTGAGCTTTTATGTCCTCTAACTTTCAGATCCATCACCAACCTAAAAGTATACTTTCAGACATTACAACATTTTCTTAAATCCTAAACAACTTAAGCTTGTGAGACTGTAACTATCTATAACTATAACCTCAACCTATCAGAGGCCTGAGAAGGATAACTATTACTTGAGTAAACAGGAAGTGCAGAGCAAACAGCTTCCAAAACTCGAAATGACAGAGACTGCTGTCTGGACAGTCATCCAATGTTCCGTTCCTCTGTTTTGTTGGGGCTCACGTCTTCGGCCTGCAGTCCCAGAATATCTGACAGACTTTTCTGTGAAGCAGGAATATGAAGGACTTGCCTACCTTGTCTTAGCAAATTTGGACGATCAACTTCCCAGTGTCCTGCTTGCCCCGGTTAGACAGCATTCTGTCAGCAATTGAGGCAAGCGCAGCTTTTTGTTTGTTTGTTTGTTTTGTTCATTTTTCCCAGTAGCTAGCTTTGCCACTTTTGAAGCAAACCCCAGGAGTAGGGTTTTTTGTTTTTTTGTTTTGTACCCGTTATCTTATTTGAAGTAGAAGGGGTTGCTGTCAGAAGCTTATGTGTCTCGCTGTCATGAGAGGCCTTTTATTATTAAAATATCTTAAGTGCCACATTCTGTAGTTCTCTGAAGTGTTTGAAGACCGTCTGTCTGTCTAAAGTATATCTAAATAGACAAATGTTGCTTGTTTCTAGCTAATTAGTATCTGTTAACTTTGAAAACAATATGCAGGAGGCTAGATAAAGCTTATTTCTGCAATTAACTAAACTAGTACCTAACATGACTATAAGGTTGGTTATTGTAGGTAAATAACTACTACACTGTATTTTTTAATTATCCTAAATGGTATCAATCATAGCTTTCATAAGACTAGATATATTACATTTTTAAATGAGTCATATATGTACAATACCTTGAACAATGGTTGAAACGTCCAGCATAACTTCAAATTTCTATCAATACAGAATAAACTACACCAATGTAAGGTATTTGACACTTGTTGCTTTCTAGTCTAAAAGTAGATACCATCATCTACCCTTCTTTTTTTATCTTCTTATATCCCTCCTCTTTGTTTTTCCATCACCTATTCCTCCTTTTTACCCCCTAACACTAGATAAGAGAGATAGAAGGATAGAGGGTTGAAACAGAAAGAGAGAAAGAAAGCTAACCTCCTTTACTTTGTTTTGGCCCTGACCATAACCAATAACAAGTTGTAACCAACCCTCTAAATGACAACAAGCATCCATAACCCTTCGAATGACCAAAAACTACCCACCCCACCTCTTGAAAGTGAGGGCGTTGTGTTCTTAAAATCTCTTCCTGCTGTTTGGGGGTGAAGGCATCTTTTGGGGGACCCTAAGAAAATTGGGATAATGGTAAAGCCCTTGGAAAGCTAACTGTTTCATTTGCTGTCTAGCCTCTGTGTGACAGAAAAGTGTAGGGCTTAACCAAATCTTATTGTTACATCTGCCCCTGTATCAACTAGGCCCTTCAATCTCCGTTCCGCCTAGCTCTAATTTCAACTTTGGTCTCTTCTCATTTACAGCAGTTTACCAAAATATTTGAGGTTTTTTTTTTTTGTTATCTTTAATATCTCGTTTTATCCTTAGGCTCTGCTCTATTTCTGTTAAGTGGTTTAGTTAAGTTTGAGCAGTGCTGTTTGTCCTATCAGGTTTTAATTTTTTCTTTTTTTTTAAGTAACTCTCTAGAACAGCTTCTCCTTGGCTGACAGGAAACTAATGGCTCATGTATTTTTTGCCAGGGCCCAAGCAAAGCCCCTTAGTCAGTTTTCTGACAGTAAAAAATTGCCTCGACTATCTTTGGATAATCTACATCTGTAAGTCCCATGTCTGTTCCTCCCACATCTTCTACATACCCCAGGAAACTTCCTCCTTAGGTTATCATTAGAGAAAAAAGGAAATGTTCGTCTACATTCCTTTAGGAAAGGAACTCATCTTTTAGAGCCACAGGACTGGACATCTTGAGTTCCTCTATCTTTTGTAATTGTCTGTCCAACCACAACTGAATTGTGAGCATTAGATCCAATATCCACAATAGTTTTAATCTATTCACAAATAGGTGTGGATCTGGCCCTTCAAGGTCTAGTAGCCTTTTCACATTCAGCATTAGCATTCTCAAAAGCTAAAGATTCAGTGAAGTTTTTTTTAGCATCTGAATCTGATAGTGCTCTGTTTACAGCTGAAGTTAATCATTGCCAAAAGTCAGTGAAAGATTCATCTGTATCTTTATAAATGATGCAGATAGTTTTTTATGTTGTTTACCTTTGTTCCAAGCATTTGAGGCTATTGTATGACATTGTTCTAAGGTGGTATCATCAGGAATATTATGTATTCTTAATTCAGAATACTGACCTTCACCTAGCAGCTCATGATTGACAGTATTAATACTTCTAGTCCAATTTTGTTGCTCCATAACTCAAGCCTCATCTTTCCACCGTGTTAGCCATGTAGTTGAGGGCCAGGTTTTTTTTTTTTATTTCTTCATTTTTTTAAATTAGTTACAGTTTATTCACTTTGTATCCCAGCTGTAGCCCTCTCCCCCAGCCCTTCCCAATCCCACCCTCCCTCCCAATTTTTCTCCTATGCCCTCCCCCAGTCCAATGATTAGGGAAGATCCTCCTCCCCTTCCATCTGACCATAGTCTATCAGGTCGCATCAGGACTGGCTTCTTTGTCTTCCTCTGTGGACTGGTAAGGCCGCTCCCCCCTCAGGTAGAGATGATCCAAGAGCCAGCCCATGAGTTCGTGTCAGAGATGGTCCCTCGTCCTATTATTGGGGAACCCTCTTGGATACTGAGCTGCTTTGGGCTACTTCTATGCAGGGGTTCTAAGTTATCTCAATGCATGGTCCTTGTTTGGAGTATCAGTCTCAGAAAAGACCCCTGTGCCCAGATGTTTTGGTTCTGTTGCTCCCCTTGTGGTGTTCCTGTTTCTTCCAGGTCTTTCTGTCTCCCCCTTCTTTCATAAGATTCCCTGCACTGTGCCCAAAGTTTAGCTATGCATCTCAGCATCTGCTTTGATACCCTGCTGGGTGGAGTCTTTCAGAGACCCTCTGTGATAGGCTCCTGTCCTGTTCCCTGTTTTCTCCTTCTTCAGATGTCTGTCTCATTTGGAGGGCCAGGTTTTTAAGATGGCGGACATTAAATTTCTCCAATCTTTTGGAATTATATGACTTTGCATGGCCCAGTTATTAAGTATTTGCTTACATAAGGTGAATGCATGCCATAGATGTCATTGCTTCTTTAAATCTCTTTAAGTCTGGTGCTTCCATGGACTGACATCCAAATTCCACAAGTCCTTGCGGAATTTTTTCCTCTCTCCTGGAACTACTTCTATTACTGTAACTGAAAAAAAATTACTGTGATTTTTCTAATGGGTCTGGACTGCCATTTTGCAGTCTCAACATGAGGTGGTGCTGTAGGCTCCAGATTGGGTCCCCCGGAGGATTATTCTGATTCAAAGGATCCTCTAACTTGTGTTCTATTGTTCGTAATTTAGCGTTCAATTTTTCAGTCCTCTCCTTATTCTAGGTCTGTTTTATTTTGATCTTTCTCAAAGGGGATATATAAAATTGCAACCAGTACTCAACACATAATTATTTCTATGTTGATAATAAAAATAAAATTATATGAGGCCCAAATGTCATTGCATGCATGTGTTTTTGAGACAGGGTTTCTCTGTGTAGCCCTGGCTGTCCTGGACTCGAGTTATAGACCAGGATGGCCTTGAACTCACAGGGATCCACCTGCCTCTGCCTCCTTGAGTGCTGGGATTACAGGTGTGTACCACCACACCCCGCTTGCCATTGTGCTCTTCAGTTTATTTTTTAACACAGGAAATATTTTCTTTTTAATATTTAGCTATCATTCCTTTGGATACTTCACTTTATTTATTTTCAAATTAAGTACTCAGTTTCCCTTCTTTCTTCATTAGCTAAGCACATTTTTCAAGCATACTATTCTGGTTCAGAGGTCTTCTCAGTCTGGGCCTGGCTTCAGACACAAATGGCTATGTGCCTGCAGCTGCTTCTCAGCCACACTGAAGCTCCAGAAAGGTGTTCCTTCTGTGCGGCTGCAGGCTCTTCAGCTTAGCTCGTGGTGAGGCGCTGCCTCTGCCCACTTGGGTCACTGCAGCCTTCCACCTGACTCTGGCACTGCCCACATTCACGGTGGTTCTTTCCACCTCAGTTAAGCCACTATAGATTCCTTCGCATGCCCAGGGGCTCTGTTTCTGAGGTGTTTCTAGACTCTTTCAAGTTGACAACCAGTATTAGGGATCACAACATGTGACTTTGACAAGGTTGTCGAGGATGTCAGAGTTAAGATGAGCCTGACTAGGATGGGCCTCAACCCAGCGAAAATGTGGATAGAGATGAGCAGAGGCAGAACAGGGCATGGAGAGGAAAGAGTACTCCTGATATGCTGGGAAGAAGGGCCAGAAACAAAGTATCACCAGCCTCAGAAATGGCAACCCTCCTGCTGCCCCCTTGACCTTGAACTTCCATCCTTTAGGTTTGGGGGAAGACACATTTCTAAGGAGCTCAAGCCATCTTCAGCACAGTTTGCGTTTGTCACACAGCTCTCTCTGGCCAGTTCATCCAGCGCTTGCTATGCATCTTCCTTCCCACATGCTCTGCCTCTGCCACATGAGCCCAGTTCATCCAGTGGCTAGCAGGTTGGGTCCTCATGTGTGTGGCTGTTTCTCAAATGTAGCCTTATGCTCTGCCCTTTTGGTGTGCGTTGTGATTACTCAGTGAAGGAAGATACACCATAGTATTGTATCACATCACTCTACTTCAAGAGCAGCTGGAAGTAGGAACGGTCTGGACTGATGGCTGTTATCCCTGCATCTCTCATTTTTACTTTCCTGCAGGAAGAACTCACCTGAGCCAAGGCTTGCCTCAGCTGTCTGCCCAGTGTGGAGACTGCTTCCCCTACCCTACCCTACCCTCATCCTAGACATGGTTTCTCTGTGTAGCTCTGGTTGTCCTGGAACTCACTATGTAGACCAGGCTGGCCTTGAACTCACAGAGATCCAACTGCCTCTGCCTCCCAAGTGCTGGGATTGAAGGTGTGTGCTGCCACTGCCTGGCTGTGGAGACTACGTCTGAGAGAGCACTGTGGAGCAGTAAGTTGTCTGCTGTTCTCTCTCCTGGCTTCACATGGTATGGCTTTAAATTATTGAGTGGTTGGAAAGGCTCACAATGACATCCCATTTCATTTGTTTCTCCCCTGGGCTGTGAAGCAGATCAATGACTCAGCTAGATGTGGGGATCACAGCTTAGGCTGGGCGTAACCCTGGAGAGTGGGTCTCCCTCAGCCATGGCTGTCTTACAGGCAGGAACCCAGACTCATACCTTTCTAGACCAGGTCCCAGGAGATCCTTGCTGTCTTATGGCACCCTCCCTAGAATCACTTTAAGGGAGACATTCAAAGATCCAGAAAGAGGGCCAGGAGGCTGGAAGGGGCTTCACAGTTCTGGCCTCTTTCCTTTATGGTGCAGGGGTATCAATGGAGTGGCAATGTGGGGCATACATTGACCCCACAGTTGAGTGGCCCCTTTTCCTCTAGGCTAGAGCCCCCAGGGGTTTCTGGAGACCAGAAGGTGAACCATGGACCCTAATATGAGGAAGACTTAGTGTCACTTGGCAGTGCTGGTGACAGAGCCGGGCAGGAGATGGAAGTTGAGGCTGTGGAGTGACATGGCAGTAATTGGCAAGGCTCTGAGCGTGGAGGGCACTGACTTAACAGGCTTCAGGAGAGGCTGCTACAAGGGAGAATCTCAGCTAGAGCCCACAGGGTGAGCCTACGCTTTCCAGAGCAGGCATTCCGGACAGCCAGAGGCAGAGCATGAGAAGGTGTGGCCCAGCAGGACAGGACTCTGCTTTGACCATTTACTTCATGTGTGACTCATAGATTCTTATGTCCTTTGTAGGCAATGACAAATTTGGGAGGGCACAGCACCAACGACCCACGGCTCACTCTGGGTACATTCTAGTGGCTACACTTAATAATAGTGAATGCCTCCGTTTCTCTCTCTCTCTGTAAAATGGTGATGAGAGGATCTTGGAGATAATGCATATAAACCATAGGGTTTGGCACAGACACCCAACAGCCTTGACTGTGACTGCTTTGTCTGGCTTGGCCTCTCAGATACAGTTTCACACCCATATTCCTTTTGTCTGCCCTGAGCCAAACCCCATGTGAGGTCCATTTAACTCTGGCTGCCATTGAGGCCCCTCTGACCTACAAACAGCCTCAGCTCTCCTGTCTCATCCTCCATACACCCACTATCACCCTACCTGTGGACCATGGTGCTGACACTAGGGGCTCCACCTGATATCCTTTTATACTTCATACTGTTCTCAAAAGGAAGTGAATACTTTCAAGGCAAATGCTCTTCATTTAGAAGCAATGTAGAGGCCATCCAGCATGGCAGGGGTCTGGGATTGTCTCCTAGATGTTGATGGCAAAAAGAGAGAGAGAGAAGAGCCCTCATCCCAGGCACAGCTCACACATCTCAGGAAGCCTCACAGGCTCCAACCATGAAAAAAACTTCATCCAAGACATGGCAGGATGGGCTGAGCTCATCAGCTGCACTGTTGGATTCAGATATGAGCATTAGCTTCATTTTTTTTCTCATCTTTTATCTTCATGTTTCCAGGTACCCTCTCAAGTTTATAGCATGATGCCTGAGAGAAAGCAGTGATTGGCTCATGATACTCAGAACTAACTAGGCCACAGGTCAGCAGCTGTCTATTTGTTCTGTGCCTCATCCCACAGTAACCTACATTCCATAACCAACAGTTAGGATACTCTCCTAAGGGCAGGAGGGACATAGCACCCTTGGATATACCTAGAGCCTGCTGGGGGCTCTGACAAGCCCACCCTGTCTCCTGTGCACCTCATTCCCTTCTTGCTGGCTTTGGGCATGATTTTGAATGGTCTAGCAGCTCCAACATTTTGGCCTGATAATACAACAGATGCCACCAGAGCCCAGGCTCCAAGTTAGGAGAGCACTGGGATGTGGGTGCTCTTGTCTTTCAGTGTTTCCTCATTACAAAGAAGGCAGATCTCATCAGAGGCAGCTGGGTACAGACATATCCTCCCTGGAAGGACATGGACGAATGATGTATCCTCAAGTTGCCAGCAGTCCCAGGGAGTTGGACCATATCCATCCCTTCCCTGGTGCCTGGTGCCTAGGAAAGCTCTATTTCTTCTAGGGTTTTCCAGAAAGAGAGACCGGCCAAGTTGAAGGTCCTGTCTTCTTTATTTTAGTTTTTCTTCTTTTCTTTTCTTTTTTTTTTTTGAGACAGGGTTCTTCTGTGTAACAGAACCCTCGCTGTCCTGGACTCAATTTGTAGACCAGGCTGGCCTCGAACTCACAGAGATTGCCTGCCTCTGTCTTCCAAGTGCTGCGATTAAAGGCGTGTGCCACCACCCTCGGCAAATGTGTGCTACGCCACATTCTGTTGCTGTGACAATACACCTGAGCCAAGTAGGTTTTTAAAAATAGAGGTCCTACGGATGATGATTCTGGAGGCTGGATATTCAAAACTGTGTCGGCCACATCTAATCAGCTTCTGCTTCTGAGTTTCAGTGGTCAGTTAGAGAGCAGTGATCTGGCTGTTAAGGGTACAGAGAGCCTCCTGTACCCCCTTTGAAGCCTCTGGCGCCCTCTCCAGGCAGGCTGCTCAAACAGCAGCAGTGGGACTAGGCAACGGTGAATCAAGGGAGTTGATTTTCCTAAGTCATTCTTGACCTCAATCCATGAATGGATCCGTGTGAGACTGGGTCGTCCTTGGAGGGGGTGATGGCTCACATCTACCCCTTGGTCAATAACCACTTATTTGATTATTGTTTATTCAGCATTGGCTCTAGGCGAGCAACTTTGAATAGTTTTCCTTGTACTACTACTAATTTAACCCAAGGGTACTCCTTGTGATTGGGAAGGTGAGGAAACTGAGGCACCAAGAGAAAGCAAGTGGCTGAGCCCACCTATGGGTCACCGCCCTGCAGACTCAGAACACAGAGCTAGTTTAATGTACTCAAACAGACTGATTTGCTGTAAGTCAAATTCAGCCCTGCAAGGTTCTGTGCATCAAAAAGCTGCAGCTGGGTCAACCCTACCTTGGTTACTAACTTCCTAGGTGACTTGGACCAGGACCTCTGAGTCTTCGTTCCTGTCCTTGTAGGAAAATGTGTTGGATCATTCAGCCCCTGTGTGTTGGACAGCACCTGTTCAGAAAGACATGCCAATTCCTCTAGGAGTCACAGGCCACATCAGGCCAAGCTCTAAGACCAGTCTACAAGCACAGGCTGCCTATTTGTAGAGCTTCTGCCAAGGGGTGTCCACCAGAGGGGAAGACATCACAGCCAATACCCGAAAGTGTTTACCAGCTTGTGGATCCTAGAGGGCGTGCTGGCACTTTGGCCCCAGGGAAGGGGCAGGAGAAATAGATAGCTTCTCAAAGGCTTTGTCCCTCTGCTGGATGGTGTCCATCCTGCCTTCTCCCCACCGTTTCTTCAACAAACATTTTATTTTTCCAGTGCTTGTTTTATGCCCATGGGAGGTACTGGGAATGGCACCATGGCATAGTATCAGTATACACATGGGTCTAAGTTGATGCTAGGACATATAAGCACGAGCTCACAGGATCCTAAGAACTATCCTAAAATATCAGGTCTCTCCTTAGGTCTAGCCGATGAAGGCAGGTGGAGCTAAAACACATTTCTGGAGCAGGTAGAGGCCAGTTTCCATCAGTAGGTTTTCTGGGCAAGGGATCCCAGAGTCAGTCCCGTTCTTTGTGGGCACCTGCTGCTACAAGCACAGATGCCAGCAGGGTCTCCTGGTTTACAGGATGTGGAGGAATGTGCTTGCTTCCCCAGGGCTTCTGCTCTTCACTTGAGCCTCTGGCCCCATCCATCATGAATGATAGTGATCTCTGGGGAGGAATTTCTTCTGCTTCAGTACTATTTGATCAGCCCTGACTAGAGCCAAACGTTTCTGTCCTCTGCTTCTCCCGGCAATAGCTGGTCCTTTATGTTCCCTTTCTGGACCCCGCGCATTCGCGCTCTCTCTTCTCTCTCGCCTGTCTCTGTCCAGTCTCTTGTGCCCACCTGTTGTCATCACCGACACACGGCAGAAACCACCTGCTCCTCCCCACGCCGCCGACCGCCGCCGACTCTTCTTTCAGTCTGTGTTTCCACGCCCTGCGCTGGACGCCTGACGTCACAAGGGAATCGATCACCATGTGGGCAGGGTGGCGAGAGGGCAGGATATGCCAGCGCCTCCTCAGTGTGCACCGCCCAGCGTCAGCCAAGCCGTAAGAGCGACGCTCGCGTAAGGCGAGATGGCCAACAGCCTAGCCCAGGGTCCGGACACCTACGCTTGGATCCCAACCCATTCAAATCTCGCCCCGGGTGTGTGTGTCATTAAATCCAGCTCTTACTACTCTGCCCTCCTCAGGCCGCCCCGCCCCCCACGCCTCAGTTTCCCTCTTTCTGTTGGGAAGGAAGGGAAGGTCTGGTTCCGAGGCCTTCCATCACTCTAGTAGAGTTGCTCCAAGATCGCTTTTCCTTGCGCTTCCCTCTTCGCGATCGCAGTGCTGAGTTGAGCCACAGTCCCCTTCGCTTCCCTTAGTGTTGACAGCTCTGCCGAGCTCTAGGATCAGGTGCGGGAGAGCACCTGTGCTGCTGCCAGCCTGCGTCTGCGCGAAAAACACAGCCTGCCGGGACTTGTAGTCCACACGTCCAACTGCGGTGGCGCGCAGGCGGGCGGCGGGGGAACGGCGCCTACACTTCCCAGGGTGCGACCCTCCCGCAGCTCGACAAGGGGAGGGGCCTAGCTGGGGGCGGGGCGGGGCTAGGGGGCGGGGCAGGAGCCCTGAGCTGCGGTGGTTCTGCGGACAGCGGGTTCTGTGCGCCTAGCCGCTGGCCTCAGGCGTGCTGAGGTTCGTGCGAGCGCCGCACCTGCGGGCCCGGTCTTCGGGCTGTCGCAGCGCGGGGACCGCCCTACTGGAAGCTGCCGCTGACATGAGTGCAGGTGAGAGCGGCGACCGGGGATCCGCGGGTTCAGAGCTGCAGCCCCCCAGCAGGGTCTCGAGGACTGGGTGGGAATCAGGCTGTACCTGCAGTGCAGAGCCCTGAGTCCAGCGGCTCCACCCAACTTCTTCTCCAGGCTATACAGCCCCACAGGCCGGCCCTCAGCCCCTGTCCCTGAGCCGGGGGGCGCGGGGCTGGCGTGCACAGGATCCCTTCCCACAGTGTCAGCTAGGGTGACTGCGCAGGACTGTCTGGCAGACGCCACTCCTTGCTTCTCGTGGGGGTCCCAGGTTGCTTCAGTAAAAAGATCTGGGTTCCGGTAAGGGACCCTGGGGTCTCCGTAGTCTTAACCGTGGAGAGAGGTGTGATGACAGGCGGAGCTTTGCAGCAGGGGACTCCACCCTTGCGCGGTTCCCGCAGCGCCTGGGTGGTGGCGTCTGGCAGACCCTGAGCGCCCCAGGTTTGCCGCTGCGGATCTGAGTGCCAGAGGCTGTATGTGTGTCAGTCCAGGCGCTGTCTGTGCGCGTTGTCCTTCCAGCCCTTCAGCCCTGAGCGTTTCAGCCCTGCCTTTCTCGCCGCACCCACCCACAGGGATCTGACCGCCTCTGTGTGAAGCTGGAAAATCCCACGTCCCTGCACCCCAGCAGTGCCTGAGCGCAGAGGGAAACTGAGACCTAGAGCTGGAAGGTCTTGGTTCAGGGAGCATCTGTAAATCGCCTCAGGATGCACCCATCTGACAGCCTCAAGAGCTCAGCCTGCAGGGATCCTTGCATTTCCCAGAAGAGAGGGATGCTGGTCTCCATTTTCAGGAGCCATGGGTTGATCAGACTTCAATGACTTGAGCTCTACCAAGTGATAGGAATTCGAACCCAGGGCTCCCCGACTCCAGCTTGCTTCCCCTCCCCCCAAGCCCAAGTTGCTACAGCCACGCTGCGTCAACCAACGGTACAGCTGCTTCCTCTGGGAGAAGGTGGACAGGGAGGGAATAAGCTTGTTAACAGCTCACTGGAGGCACCCAGTACCTCCTTCCAGGGACTGTCCCCTTTCCCACCTAGCCAAGGAAGGAGGGACTTCGGCAGTGAATGTTCAGAGTAACCGAGAGTAAGTGGCATGGGAGGTGGGAGCCTCCTGAGATAGCCAACCTGTTACCTGTGGGGTGTGCAGGGAGGGCATCCTCAGACTTGGCAGGACCTCCAGACACTTATCTAATGGCGGTGGGGATAATGGCTGGGTGTATGCAAGTTAATTTTATGCTTTTAGACCATAATTGATAGCTCTGGTCCCTGTAATCAGAAGCCCTGAGAGGGAGCACAGGTACCCACTCCCTGCATTTGTAGTTTTTGTCCCCAGGGGAGGAGGACCAGGGTTGTCGTGGCAGGAAGACTGTGTTTTGAACTGTGGCGTGTGCCTGGTGCAATGGGACACCTTTCCAGTCTTGGTCTGCTTGCTTGGAACTTTGGATCCCCTCTAAGCAGAAAAACCCTGCACACAGCAGCCCCTCAGGAGCATGGGTGCTCATTGTCATTGCTGGGTCCCTTTTGGAAACAGAACAAATGTTGTCTGGCCCACGTGTCGATCATGTCTTAGCTTTGGCCAGACTATTGCATGCCCAGCAGTGATTCCCCCTCATCTGGAGGAGAAGAGTGGAGAGAGGTACATGGGTTCTAGTGTGGAGCTGCTATGAAATGTACATATGGCAGGGCAGACGCTTTTATTGTCAACAGGGAAAGACTCCCTTGTGCCTCCCCCAGGAAAGGCTGGCATCATTGTGGAACCTGGAACAGACAGCTGTCATGGGGTGATACTGGTCCTGACCATGCCCATATGGGTAGGTGATGGGAAGCCCTGGCAACCTGTAGTATGTCCTGCGCTAGAAGTTCCTTCCCAGTTGTGGTGAGGACAGAGTGGATGC
Source organism: Meriones unguiculatus (assembly GCF_030254825.1). NCBI lineage: Eukaryota > Metazoa > Chordata > Mammalia > Rodentia > Muridae > Meriones > Meriones unguiculatus. The sequence continues at coordinate 28,704,897 of NC_083360.1, read as the reverse complement.
TGCTGGGGTATGACAACATAGAGCTGTGCCATGCTGTTTCTGGTGTGGCACTGAGGCCTACAGATGCCACCGTGGCTGTGGTTGCCTGTTGATTTCCAGTGGCCAGAGAGAGGCCTGCAGAGTGCCACATCAAGGTAGAAGCAGAAGGAGTTCCATTGCAGACAGGTCATGCAGTTCTCTGTGTCTCAATTTCCCCAGCTGTGTGTGTGGAGGGAATCTCTGTAGTTGTGTGTGCAGTGTCAGCTTCCACACTGCACCTGTAATGTGGTGTCCAGAGCAGGGCAGCCCATGCGGCCACAGCGGGATAAGGGGCTGGGAAGCCCCTGACTGGAAGTGGACATGATAAACCCTCTGCTGGCTTTGCCACCAGGCACTGGACTTGAGTTAGGCTAATGTCTAACTAAGCCTAATGTCCCTGGAGGTGGCTATAAGCCTAGCTGAGCTGAGGTAGAAGTATTTGTGTGTGTGTGTGTGTGTGTTTTATTCTGTAACAATTTTGGACAATACTGGAGCCCAAACGACCAAGATCAAGGCCTTAGGAGACTGATTTCTCTCTCCTTGGCCTGTAGACGGCATACCCTTTCTATGTCTTCACAAAGTTGTCCCTCTGAGTATCTGTGTCCTGATATCCTCCTCTCCTAGGACACCATGCTGACTGGATGAGGGCACATAAGTGACCTCATTTTATCTTGATGAACTCTGTCTCCACATACAGCCACCATCTAAGGTGTTGGGGTCAGGACACTGTGTGAATTCAGCTCATAACAGGTGGAAGCCTGGCAGCTGGCTCAGCCACCATTTACTGCCATGCTGATGTGTAAGCAGCTGGAAGGGACCCGAGAATACTCCGGATGTACCCACCCCCACACAGGACAAAGAGGCTTGGAGAAGGACAGGCACCCATCCAGGGTCAAGGAAAGTACTTTGCACAGCCAGAAGCAGCCTGGCATTCTAATACACTTGGAATGTGACAGTCACTACTCCTAGCCCAGGAGTGGGCAGAATGTGGCCACAAGCAGAGCTGGTCACCAGCCACTGTGGGGGACAAAGGATGCTGGCTATCAACCTTGATCCTGGAAATATTTACTAAACGCCCACAGTGTGTCTGCGCTGCCCTAGGCTCTGAACTGTGTGTCTGCGCTGCCCCAGGCTCTGAGACTTCTCAGCAAACAAATTATCAGTTTCTTGAAATCTTAGGTGGATGTGGGAGGCATTAACAATTGATATGATGACCTCTCAGTGTTACTAGAAAATGTTTAAGAAAGCCAGTTTCATTAAGAAGCAGCAGAGGGGAGCCGGAGAGATGACTGAATGGTTAAGAGCACTGGCTGCTTTTCCAGAGGACAGGGTTTGATTCCCAGCACCCACATGGTGGCTTAGGACCAACTGTAACTCCAGTTCTAGGGGAATCTAATGCCCCCTTCTGGCCTCCTCAGACACCAGTTGGTACTGGTGGTACACAGGCACACATGCAGACAAAACAGTTGTACACATAAAATAAGAAAATTAGTTAATTAAATAAAAAGAAAGAGTGGAGGGTGAAACCTCATATCACATGTGACCTCAGCTGTACCACACAGGGAAAGACTTAGCAGGGAAATCGCTGGCATGTCGGAGGCGGCGTCTGGCAGCCACTCATCCCCTGTTCTTCTTTATAATGAGATGCAGAGCCAAAAGCAGGAGGCAGTGTTGTTTTGGTTCTGGAAATGGTGTACATGGATTTGGAAAGCCATTACTGCAGAGAAAGGGGATGTCCCATTCTGTAGGAGTCACTGTACTTCACACAGAGCATGGAGGGGCATCTCATTGTCCACGGCTGGGTAGAGCCAAGCATGCACAGGAAGGCACACTGTGTCCCATGTCCCCTAGCACCTCCACTGTGGGTAATGGATAACAGAGAGGAACCTCCCTAGTCTTGAAATGTATCAGGAGTCACATCTGGCCAGGACCCTGAGTACCATGGACTGTCATTCTCTGATTTCATATGCCCTGTATCCCCAAACTCTGACTGCTTTTCCTGTGATGATCAAGGTTAATTTCCAAGTTAGCTACCCCCAAGAGTCTGATAATGAGGTGGTTTAGTATTTTCTAGAATCAGGTCTGAAGTTAATGAACTCTTGAGAAGTCCATTTTGATATCCCAGGAAGGTGTGTGTCCCCTGACCCTTTAAGTGTTTCTAAACCACCTGCCCAAACCATTGGAGAGCTCTGAGCAGGCGGGAGGGCCTAGAGTCAGCCCTGAGGAAGGCCCTGTCCTGTTGCTGGCCCTTTAAAAGGGGGCACTGCCTGTTCTCAGGGCCAGCCCAGGCCATAGTTGCTGACACTGGCAGCTGTTGGAATTCACGGATGCTGGCCCCATGCTCGCCCTGATCTAGAGTCCGTGGCTCTCCTCTGCATGGGTGCCTCACACCCTTCCTTGTGCTTTGCTGTGGCTGTATCAGCCTCCTAGGAGGTCCGGTAAGATCTTCCCTATAGTCAAGGCTCCTAGGCTGGCTTCTTGCTACTGTTGTCCTCTGTACTTCCCTGATCACGTGTCAGGGTCTTGGGGGACCAAGAGTGCTAGGTACTCAGTACCACTGCCAGCTGCCTGGCGGAGCCTCGAAGAGCAGGTAAAACAGACGCAGCAGGAAGACATTGTAACAGGCGGAGTCAGCTCCAGGATTTAGTCACCATCATGTGCTGCGATTGAGCGCTTCTAGGCTGCTTCAAGCACACTGGGCTATGACCAAGTTGGTGCTTAGAGCCCCAAGGCTGCTTGCTGGTCCCTGTTAGGGTAACTCGAGTGCCTCATCTCTGTTTACTCTGGGAATATTTCCACCACTGCACAGCTCAGGGCTTCTAGGGTATCCGCAGCACCAGGGCAGGACGGGAGGCTTATGTGTCACCTTAGCAGCCATGTTCACGGGGCGCTTCCTTAGGGCCCCGGGCCAGACTGGGGATCTGCTTTCTCCTGTATCCTCCTCATGCCTCACAGGTCTAGTGCTGGGGTTCCCCCGCACAGAGGGGAAACAGGCCTTTCAGGTCCCAGCAGTTACCTGGTGTCACAAGATTGGAGGACCTGGACTTTGAACCCCAAGGAACCTGTCACAACCCCAGCTGCCTCGAGTCTCCCCAGTGAAGTACATTGTGCCCTGGCCAACAGCTGGGGCAGTTTCTGTTGCCTGGTGATGTGTGGAGGAGTGCTTTGTGTGCACAGGCTCAACCTGGGGCATTACCTTAGAGCTTCTTAGATGAGTGTAGCCCTGTCTTCTCACTGAGCCACAGATCCTTGCTTCAACTTCCCATGTACAGGGCTTGTTAGCACACGTCTCCAAGGGCCTCTTCTGCCTTCTGCGAAGTCTACCCTCATGGTCATCGATCCATGCTCTGCCATGTGCAGCTCGCATGCCTCCCTATAGGTAACCTTGACTTCTGGTATCATCAGTACGAAACCCTGACCTCAGTCTCTGATATCCCCAGCACGCATGCGGGGCCTTGGCCCTCCAGAGTCTGCTATCCACTTCAAGGGGCAGTCACGATGCTCACGGATCTTCTGGTTCCCACAGCCCTGCCCTGCCAGGGGTCTCTCTTTGGGCAACTTTGGGCCTTAGTGTACCTGTGAGTAAGAATGGGTCACCTTGGAGGGTGTGATCATGCCTGACCAAGACGTCTGGTCCTGAGGCTCATGTCATTTCAGGTAAATACGCCTGCCAGCTTTTCTCATCTGACATTTTCACTGTGTCGCCTTCTGGGGAAGTGTTTTGGCTTTCACACTTTGGTTAGGATTAGGGTTCGGAAGTGGAGGGACTGACAACCTGACGGGAGGAGGCACCTGAGTTTCGTGGACAGTAACCACCCTTTTAGGCTCTATGGGAAGGATTAGGGTAGGCTTTTATTCTGAGACCCTCACTTTTGCTGCCTGCCTTAGCATAGGGGCTGGTCACAGAGACTGTCTGCCTGGGGGCTTTAGGCTGATGGTGAACTGGTATGCCCCAAGCAGATGCTGTGTGGATGCTCTAACGGGAGTCTCTTGCCACCTGCACCACGGCTCCGTGCTCCATGCCCAGTCTGAGAGCAGTTTGTATTCTGTGGAGAGCTCAGGAGCCCCTTGGCAGAGCTGGTTCCAGAACCCATTGTTAGGTATGCTCCTCCAACCACCCTTTGCCTCAGCTTGCTCCCCTGTGAGACGGAGGTAGCACCTGCTTTGGGGGATTCTTCAAGACCTGGCAGGTACTTGGAAGCGGGAGTGTAGGGGCATCTGGAACACCCTGCACCACTTGGTGATCCTCTGCATGAAGCCAACTTACCTTCTAAGCCACTTTGCAGCCTGCCTCCCCCTCCCCCTGCTTCTTGGCCCAGCAGCACCCCAGACCTGTTTCCACCTCTGATCTGTAGGGAGTGCCCAGTCGGTGCATTGTATATCCGCAGAGGCAGAGGCAGAGGCAGAGGCAGAGGCAGAGGCAGAGGCAGAGGCAGAGGCAGAGGCAGAGGCAGAGGCAGAGGCAGAGGCAGAGGCAGAGGCAGAGGCAGAGGCAGAGGCAGAGGCAGAGGCAGAGGCAGAGAGGCAGAGGCAGAGGCAGAGGCAGAGGCAGAGGCTTTGTTGGGTCACATCTCCTGAGTTTAGCTTCCTGAGCTTCACACACAGGAGCAGGGAGAGACAGTGAGGCAGCAGTGTGAGTTCAGTCAGCATGCTGGCATGGAAGCTACCATCTCTGCAGGAGTTTGTCCTCGGGGCACAGCCAGCCTCAGACTCCTTCCCAGCCTCTTAGAATGTTCTGATAGGGGAGGCAGCTCCTTGACACCCGTCCTGGAAGAGTGAATGGGTGCAGCTGGGTCCTGCCTCTGCCTGACCCCTCTGTCACTCAGAATACAAACGCTTCTCGGAGACTTCAGCATCCCCAGGATCTGACATGGCAAAAGACACCCTGAGCCCTCACCCTGTTTTGTTGGTGCTTCAGTAGACACAAAATGCCAGCAGATCCCCAAGGACTGTGGCCAAGATTACTTGTGACATTCCAGTCCTTTGTCCTTAATGGTCTTGGCTTCAGTTATGAGTGAGTACAGGAGGGAGGTGCTGCTGCTGGTTAATCAGGAGGGCACCCTGGGGAGCTGGAGGGAGAGAATGTTGGGGGACAGGCAGGAGGAAACATCTGGATGGGTGGGCATCACCATAGATGATGAGTGACAGGCCTGAGTCTTCTGCAGGCCACTGGGAGCATTATGTACTCACAGACCCATGGAGAAGCTGGGGTTTTTCTCCTAGACCAGTGGCCCTCAATCTCCCTAATGCTGTGACCCTTTAATGCCCTTCCTCATGTTGTGGTTACCACCCCCCCAACCATAAAATTATTTTTTTGTTGCTCCTTCATAACTGTAATGTTGCTACTGTTATGAATCATAATGGAAATACCTGTGTTTTCTGATGGTCTCAGGTGATCCCTGTGAAAGGGTCGTGCCCTGCAGGTTGAGAACCACTGTCCTCTGCTGTGACCTCTCTAGGAACAGGACTTGTTTTCAAAGATTAAATCCCACACTATCCTTGGGTTAGGGGAGCAAAACTCACAGAGGTGAAGGAAGGTACAGGTGTTGGTATGCAGGGCAGTAAGGGAAAGAGGGGAAAGGGACAGGTGAAAGTAACAGGAGGGAGGAGAGGGGGAGGAGAGAGAAGAGGAAGAAGAAAGGAAGGGGAAGGGGAAGAAGGAAGGGGAAAATGAATGAAGAAGAGGAGAGAAGGATGAGAGAGGGAGGAAGAGAAGGGGGGAGGAGTCACCCTGAGGCTGTTGCCACCTACTGTTTCTGGAAGAGCCAGGTGTGGTCTAGCCTCAGCCTAGTTGAGGCTTCCTTTGTTCCAGGAACTAAACTCTGCCCCTTCTTAAGCTCAGAGCTGTTGCAGAATGTTCTGAAAGTCTTCAGTCACTAGCTCCTCTGTCCTCACTGCTAGCCCTGCATGCCTTCTCCCTGCCCCTCTACCCATTTATCTAAACTCTGCCCACTTTTCCACCCAAGTTCTGGCCTGCTCCAGCTGCACACGGCCACGGAGCCTCCCAGCTCTATCACACCATCACGTCTCTGCTCTCCTTTGAAACCATGGAATTTCCTGCTGGGACTCAGGTCAGATACTGTCTGCTGTGCAGCCCAGCGCTGCTACTGACCCTCTCTGAGGTGTTTCTTCTCAGACAATGTGAGGGCTAGATACTGGCTCCCGGGGGCCTCCTGTCCTAATTTTTGGAACTTGTCACTGTGTCAGCTTTACATGGGCAGAGGGAGTGTTCAGATGTGACTAAATGAGGACCTTGCCGTGGGGACGTGATTCTGGGTTACCCGGGTGGGTCTTCATTGGTGAGAGGCAGGTCAGAAGAGATAGAAAAGTGACATCCAAAACAGAGCCGGGAGGGGACCTTCTGGGCTGCTGGCTCCAAATATGGAGGAAGGGTCATGAGTCACGGGATACTGGAGACCAACAGGGTGAGAAGATCCTCTCCAGGGGTCTCAAAAGAGCCAGCCTTGCTGCCCCTCAAGTCTTCCTCTAGCCACCCCAAACCACTTCCCCCATGGAGGGAATCTTACTTTGATGGCGTTCAACTCCTGTGCATCCATACTGTCCATCTGAACATCATTCTGTCAGGAAGCCCTTTCACCACCTCTGTGGGGCTGGATGTGTCCCTCCACAGAGGGGACACATGAGGATAGAAGCCCCATGAAGTTCTTCACTGCCTTTCTGTGCTCCCAGGGCGGGGTGGGGCACAGCCAGAGCTGGGCTCTTGCCTCTCACCCCGGAGCCCCTGGGTTTGGGGCTGGTTGTGTTCTGCTGGGACTCATGCCTCTCCTCTCTCAGTTGTGGGACCTGGCTGTCTCTAGATGCTCATGGCAGGGCTTTCCCTGCTGGTCCCGGTCACCTGGAAACTGTAACACAGTGCCCAAGGCCCAGGGGAGTGCTCCGGCTGTTGTCCCTGGTAACCATCTGGAACAAGTGGAATAGCACAGATGTGTCCACTAGCAGCCTGGGAGACCAGTGGTCAAGCCTGGCTGACGTCAGTGTGTAGTTGTGCCCCCCACAGTCTCTAGGATAGTTAGTACTGGCCTCTTCCTGCTTTGGTGGCTGTCTGCATTACGTGGCTTGTAGCCACATCACTTCAATCTCTAAAACCAGGCTCTACAACCCTCTCTTCCATCTTCCCATGGTGACCCGTGTCTGTAAATCCCCTCTGCTCTCTACTCTTATGTCACCCAGGATTCTCTGGGTGACATAGATTTTAACTTCGTGGTACCTTAATCATATCATAAACCCCTAATATCCATGTGAGTACCATATTCACAGATATTTTGAGGAGGAAAATGACACCTTTTGAAGACCATTAGTCAGTCCGTACAGCTTCTGGAATGGTGTGTGGCTGGGTGGGACACTTCTCTATACCTATAGTCTGAGGGTGTGAGGATAACTTTTCCTAGGATGAAGACTGTTCCTCTTAATTGACTAAATGTAAACACCCTATGTGCCTTGAACTTGCCACTTCTATAGCTGGAGGGATAGGGCTGTCTCTTAGGAAGCAGTTAGGGAAACATACTGAGCCTTAAGTACCCAGGATTCCTGACAGCAGGGCGCTGCCTCTGGAGGTGCTGCTGAGGAATGGCTCTGAGTATGGCTGTGGGCTGGGTATCAGAAGCCACAATAAAGGGAGGGCTATATCATCCACTGATGTGTCCAGGCAGAGAGCACAGGCCAAGAAAGCCACTGTCCATTCCAGCAGCATCTCTCAGGACTCCAGGGCTCTAGGACCCAGCACTGCTGAGGACCCCAAAGTGCTTTTATGTGGGTTGCCCTTAAGGATATTTACTGAGCTAGAAATTAAAATACAGGATTTTTAAAAAAGTTGTTAAATTAAAAGTGTAATAAACCGCTCTCACGTGAACCCCTGAGCATAGTGAGTGCAAAGTCGCCCTGCAGATTTGTGAATCTTGTTAGCACCCGGATTCACAGTGGCCAGACTCTGATGTCTGGTTCCATGATCAGCTAGTTGTGATATCACATGTGTGGTTGTTGCAAAATTCCATTGCAGTCTGGAGACAGTGAGGGCAGCCATCATCCTCTGTCACCATCAGAAAGGACCCGAGGCAATCACTTATGAACAGAAAATGCTTTTATGAGGTTCCTTGCCTGGGGCTTCCAGGGCTTTCAGGCCTCTGCTGGGGTGTGGGGGTGATGTTGGGGAGCTGGTGGCAGAGAAATTCTGCAGAAATGCAAAAGAGGATGAAAAAGAGGCTGGGGGCCCCTGCCTTTTCTTGGCCACACCTCCCAATAGTGCCACCGGAGGACCTAGCCATCCTCACTGGGGCCTTAGGGAAATTTAAAAAATAAAAAGCAAACAAACAGTATCATCCCTGCATGATGCAAAGCTTCATGTCCATCTCAGACATCTCAGAGTGTAGACTATGTACTTCCATTCCCAAGACCCAACACATCTCTTTGGTCCTAGTGCTTTCTGGAAGTCCAAATTCAAAATAAAAGCAACAAAACCAACCAAACAAAAAGTCCAAGTTCAAAGCTCTGACACTCAGAAACTCTAAGCTGTGAGCTCCTATAAAAAAAAATTAAAGGAAATTATACTTTCTGAGGTAAACATTCTTATTCGAAATTGAAGGATAGGAAAATAGGAGGTATTGGCCCAAAGCAAGATCAGAACACAAGGAGGACAGACACGAAACCCTAAATCTTCATGGCCAGCATCTGAGGTACACTGTAGAAGGATGCAGCTCCCCCCCCCCAGACCCCCATGGCTTAGGCAACCCTGCCACTTCAGCCTTGCTGGCTGTAGCACCTATGGCCTCTCTCTCATAGGTTTGTATGTTGTCTGCAGCTTCCCTCTACACCTCTTCATCCTTAAGGTCCTGGAGTGGACACCATAGGCTGTAGCTTCAGTCTTGTGATTCTAAGCAGCACTCTGTTGGGGGCTGTTTGCAGGAATTAGTTCTGTAGCACTGGCCTGGCCTTTTTGTGCCGTCCTTTGTCATGCCAGTAAAAGCCATTATGACCCAAAATCCTACATTCTGCACCCCCCTAAAGCAAGCATCCCATGGGCAGTCTAAGATCCGTTGGCAGGAGGGGTTGTGTCATAACTGGCTTGGACCACAGCTGCTGTGATGGCTTCTGGGTACCCTGTTGGCCCAATCTAGGTGGGCTGGGTCACACAGGACACTCTGATGTTCTTTCAAGAAAGAATTCTATCCTGGAAGTTTTCTGAGACAGATTTGTCTCATTTATCTCTGGTCTCTGTGCCTGTGGTATCTCTGCACTTCCCTGTCCCTCAGGAGCCCCGAGCATCACGTGCCTCAGAGCTAGCAGCCACACCCTACAGCTAAAACTTTACACAGGTTCCTTCTGCCCAAGCTGAAGTTTCCAAATCTTTATGCTTTGCTCCTCATTCTTATTGTAAATCTGGCTAAACGCAGCCTGTAATTTAGTGATACTACAGCTAGTGATGCCCATGCCAAAGCCTGACTGTCATGTTGCTGTAGCATGGTTTATGTCAGATAAACTAGCCTGTCATCCTCCTGCTCTCCCTTCCACGTGCTGTCATGGCATTGAAAAAGTCAGCCATATTCTTTCCTGAAGTATAGAAAGAGAGACCTCTTGCCTAGTTGCGGGTAGAATCCCCACTCCATCTGAATCCTCCTCTGCAGAGACTTCACTATGCACATTTCCCATAGTGTTATGTTCTTCTGACCTCCCCAGGATGGCCCCCTGAGCTCTTCCAGCAGCTTCCTAGGTCTCCTCTCATCTGTTCCATTCCTCCAGATGCCTCCACAACCTTTCCTCAGCTCATAGGCTCTTCCACCTGCATTAGCATAGTTGCAGTCAACAACTCAGCTTCTCAATACTATCTTCTGTTAGCTTTCTGTTGTTCTCACAAAGTTCCCGGGGACATTTAACTTATAAAGAGAAGGTACCGATATGGATCTGGAGCTTTAGAGGTACCATTCCCTCCTTGGGCTGATCCATTGCTTTTAGTCCTCTGATGGGTTGTCTTTGGTGACAGTGGGGCATATGTGGCAGTGAAATTGCTTACCTCACAGCAGTGAAGCAAGAGGATGTGGAGAGGGTGGGATCTCTCGGTCTGTTTCAGAGGCTGGGATGATTACTGTTGTCTAAGATCACCTGGGACATGTGCCTATCAGTTCTCTGTGTTCACCACAACCCACATACATCTGTCCCCTTGACAAGGGTGTTTAACACCGGAAGTGTTAGGACCCCACATTCAAAGTTCTGCAGCAGCGTTTGAAACTATTGCATAAGCTCAGTTAGATCCCTCAGATCCTTAGGCGTGTGCTAATCAACAGACGTCTGGATAAGAGATAAAGATAGGAGACCCAAGGACCCAAGGACTTCCTTCTAGGCCTCATCTCTTAAGGGTTCTTCTTCCCTATAGGACCACCTTGGGAAATCAACCTTAAACACATGCTCCTTTTGAGAACACTCAGTATTCTTAGTGTTTTGGTGTCTTAAAAAAAGTGAGGGTTTTACTGTTGTGAAGAGACACCATGACCACAGCAACAACTTTTATAAAGGAAAGCATTTAATTGGGGCTGGATTACAGTTCAGAGGCCCGTTATCATCATGGCAGGAAGTATGGCATCATGTAGGCAGATGGTGCTGGAGAAGTAGCTGAGAGTTCTACATCTGGATCTATAGGTAGCAGGAAGAGACAGTAAGCTACTAGGCCTGGTTTGAGCTTCTGAGACTCAAAGTTCCACCCCCAGTGGTGCACTTCCTCCAACAAGGCCACACCTACTCCAATAAGACCACACCTCCCAATAGTGCCACTCCCTATGGGCCTTTGGGGCCATTCAAACCACCACAGTATCCAAAGCATAGCATCAACCAATAGCTAGAACTTTCTAGTCTTAGTAGCAAAATGGTCTTGGCCTCACTAGGCCCTAAGAGGTTATTGGGGACTACCAGGAATCTTTGGACCATTCTGAGAACTTCTGATCAAGGATGGAATGGTATACATTCATTAAAATCATGAGAGATTAGTAGAATGCACATCAGTGCTAGTGATAGGCACAGAATTCAGAATATATGTTTGTACACAGCTGTGTCTTAGAAAGGTGTTTAAAACAAGCACATTAGAGGGGAAATCCCTTAAGAGGTAAAGGCATTATGACACCCCTTCCTTTACTGCTAGCTCATTGTTTCTTGGGTTCTAAGAGCTGATTCATTTCAGGGCTGTGTGAGTGACAGCTTTGCTCAGACTGGCCTCAAGGATGCTCCCCTAGAGAGCAGCTGTTAGCCTCTCTACCCCTGGCTGGCATTCTCTACTCACTGAGGAGCTCAGGCTCTGAGTGACACCTGGCATGCTGCCGGCCCAGGGACCCAAATACACGCGTGACGTGATCTCTGGTGATGATTTCATCTGCAGTTACAAATGAAAGAGGGACCTCTGTGCAGGAGCAAATTTCACGTTGCTGATGAGAAATTAGTCGCTGTTCGGAAATTCTGCGTCCTTGGTCAGATGGAATGCTCACACCTGGCAGAGCCTCAACAGAGAGCTAAATATACCCCGGGGTGTGGCAACCTCAGAAACCCTGGCTGCTGACCTGGCGGGATCCTCAGGGAGCCATTGTTTTATCTCACAGCAATCAATGCCTGCATTTTATAGCATCTGAAGGCCCTGGGTACCGTGGGGACACTCGCAGGCATGACCTCCAACCCCTACAAATCCCAGCGGTGTGATGTCATTGCTCCTGTTTGCAAGCATTGTGCTGCAATTGGCCTGCCTATCGTAATGGGGTGGGTAGGACTGGGCAGTGGGGTTCAAACCTGCAGGCCAGGAACATGTCTCCCACCGTGCTTTTCCAGTTCTGAGGCCATTGAAAGTCCCGGGCCTGTGTCTGATAGAAACAGCCTGTAATGTTTACTATTGGCTGTCAATGTGATAGGGTCTCAAAAAAGAACCCGGCAGATGTGTCTGGGGCCACATCTGGGAGGGAGTTTGTAGATTGGATTTGCTGAGGAGGGAAGACCCATCCTGAATGTGGGGTGGCACCATCCTACGGGCTGGGGTCTCAGATGGAATAAAATGGGAAATACAGACTGAGTCCTAGATTTGAAATCATTAACAGAGTGTCTCTCTCACGGATGGGGCAGTCCCTCTGTGAGCTGAAGGCGTAGGGCCATTAATAGCAGGGCAATGGCCTCACCTCCTTGAGGCTTCACCCCTTTTATAGGTGGCCACACTGAGTCATGGGGTCAACTTCCCAAGTGACACTCAGCATTGGCCCATCCTTCTGTCCAGACCCTTCTGCTCTCCAGCCATCCCCTTCCCACAGACAGACTCAGTGCTCAGGGGTGGGGGTTCCTGTTCTTCCGACATTGTGGTGCTGATACGCTGTGTGGTACTGGTACACACTGAAAGGCACCTGTGCCATGGAAAGGGGAATCCTGGCTTTTACTTGAAATGGGACCTGTGGATCCATGGCTGGCATGAGTACATCTGGCCATAAGTTGGAATCTTGGGGTGACTTTTGTCCCATATCAGGGTCTCTAGGGCTTCTTTTCCACTGGTGGTCTGCTCTAAGCTAGGGCGCCTCCTCTTTCTGACTCTGAGCACCCTCAAACCCTGAGGTTTGGTGGGTCTCAACAGGACTCTGCTCCGATCTGGAGCCAGGGATAGCTCAAGCCAGCAGGGTGCTTCTCTGATGTGGGTGGCCAGCTGGTATGTCAGCACCTCTTCAGCTGAGTCCATGTACCTAAGAAGGAAATGACACTTACTGATGTGACAGATATCAGGAGACATGTCTCCCAGACCTTAGCCTTCTGCGGAGAGCCCCTGTGCCCCATTACCTCACCCCATCCTCACCCCCTTCCCAGTCCCGTTGTCCTTTAGGCAACTAACACAGTTAGTATGGTACAGTGGCTTGAGGCATGCTGGTAGAGTCATTTCTGTGTCAACCCCTGGGCACGGTTGTCCCTGATGCCATTCCTCCTCCAGAAGTCCCAGCCATTGAGGAAGACAGACAAGATGCTGACTACACATGGTGAGAAAGAATTTCTCAAGGAGGCTGTGGGTGGAACCGGACCCCAATGATATCCTGGCCTGTTGCCTGGAGGAGGTGGTACACAATCAAATAGGAGGTAGACAGACACAGGAGGGAGAGAAGGACCCCTTGCAGGAGGATGTCCTGGAGTAGCTTCATTTGTGCTACCTGCCTTTTGTGTTCCTTGTCTTTTGTGTTTCTGGGTGCTGCACTTGTATGTGACACTGTGAGACTCAGCCCTGGGGTTCCCATGAGGCTGTGTCCAGGAAGGGCCCCCAACCCTGGAGCATGGGTGGAGATGAGGAAGACAGGGAGAAGACAAGTGCCTTGATCACTAGTAATGCAGATTCCTGGGCCCCTGGGCTGTGCTGATGCAGCTGGCCACAATCTGCACTTTCCACAATCCCCACCTCTCCTTTGCACAGGGTTCTGCTGATCTGACCACAAGGGATACCTTGGTGACATCCCGTTTAAGATGCTTATCCACAGAGGGAGGGAAGGGAAGTACCAGGAGCCAGCGGTAACTAAGGGAGGACCTGGGCATTTGCCATTACAGATGGGAGGGGAACAGGTGCCAAAGCCACTTGCTATGTCTCCTCCCAGCCCTCTCTCCTTAGCCTCCCGCCCCCCACTACCCCATCTTGTTTCGGGCCTCTGACTCTGCAGTGGGTTAGGGGTTCCATACAGCTGCAGCAAGGCAAGCCAATCGAGGGGCAAGCTGGGGCAAAGGGACCACGAGCCCAGGGCGACATGACTTCTCATAGGCAAGACTGCTGGTTGGGAAACCCTGGGTCTCTTTCCTGCCCACATCATGACCACAGCCGTGCCCCGGGGTTGCCAGGAGCCAAAGACAGCCACAAATGCTGCAGCCTCTGCAAGCAGTTCAGGAACTGTGCCAAGCTGCCAAGGCTTAGGTAGAAGCTGTGGTCTCCAGGCTTGGTCCTTCGGGCTCAGGACCATTGAGGGCAGTTGTGAGGTCTGGGGACTGGGACACATGCCCTCCACCCTGGAGGTGGAAGGCCGTGGTGAAAACATCACCAGTTCTCTTCCTGGGCATTGTGGGAAGGGGGTGCTCCTGTGTTTTCCCCAGTTAAGGCATATTGCAGTGGTGATAGGACACAGAGTCCTTGCCCTGGGGGAGTTCCTAGCTAGGGACAGGTGACCAAGATGTCTAGAGCCACACAGACCAGGGGAGCCAGAGATGTAGGGAGGGGCCTGAATTGCATGGAGATTCTGACACCACCAGCCATTGCTCTCTGTTCTGTAAAAGGGAGTTAGTCAGGACAGGGACAGAGCCTGTTTCCTGAGGGGCCATCTTGTCCTAAGAGCTGCAGCAGCTCAAGTCTGAGGGGAGTGGCTGGTTACTCCTACCTCCCCATTTGCAGGCCAAGAGCCAGGGCCTGTCACTGAGCAGCCTTCTCCTACTTGGGAGACTGGATCATTCAGAAATCAGCCACCTGACCCACATCAACGCACTTGTGTGTGTGTCTGGCAAGAGCCATTTTCCCAGGTGCCCATGAACTCTGGTGGGCAGAAATGAATTGCAGGGAGAGCTGGGAACTCTGCAGGGATGCTGCGGTTTGCAGGGCAGGAAGAAGCCGCCAATTAAAGCAGGTTGAGTCTGGGCCCTGGGCTGTGGGTTTATGATCCATGATTACAGCTTCCGTTTGTGCAGGGCTGCAGACAGCTCAGAACACTCAGAGACTGGAGATCCATTAGACTTCCCCGAACATCCTCAGAAACATGCAGGGCTCTGGGGGATGAGGGAAGAGAGAGCCAAGGACAGAAAGAGGCCAAGCTGTGATCGGAGGCTCAAGCCCCGGGACTTTCCCACCAACTTCTGATGTTTTGTGACATTCAGTCTGTCAGGACTTGAGTGACTTGTGTAGCCAGGGCAAGGCCAGGCAGGGCGAGGCTAAGGGGAGGTGACATTGTCTGACCTTGGGGTCATGCTGTGTGAGCTCAGAGAGGAGCCCTTAGGCCTGCTGGCTTTGCTGTCCATTGTGGGGTTTCTAAAGGTATTGTCTCCTTGCCCAGGCTTCCTCTGTGCTTTTTCAGCTTCCAAAACAACTCTTGGCTGCCACTTCCCTGCCCTTGATTCTAGAGGACGGGAAAACTGGGTGTCCCCTCTGCTGGCCTGAGTGATGTCACTGAGGAGGTTGACCTCTGCTATGGCTGTGCCCTTGCTTGCTTGTTTTCAAGGTGTTTCATTTTGTTTTGTTTTCATCTTTAGTACCAGCATAGGGCCAGGGAGGTAGGATAAGGCATTTAAGAGGGAGACTTGTTTTGGAAAGAGCATGTGGGTCCTCGCCGCCCGTGAAGGACTGTTGCTGCAGTCTGCTTCCTCCAGCTTTTCTCCGTGGTCTCTGGACCTCCTCTTGCCTGGGTACCACAACTGCTCTCCTCACAGCCCTGTTTCCTGAGCCTCCACCCGGCATCAAACCTCCTTTTCCTTCTGAGGGTGACTGACCCCACTGCCTATGCCCTGCTGTGGCTCAGCCATACTCTCTCCCTGTCTCCAGGTGAGGAGCAGCTTTTGTTTGGGTGTGTTATGTTTGATTTTTTTTTAATTGTAAATATTTACAGCATAAAATTTACTCTTTAAACTATGTTTAAGTGCCCAGTTAAGTGACACTAGTAAGTCATCCATTTCCAGAACTCTTTCGTTCAAAACTCTTTCCCCACTGACCCCAGCCCCCTCCTTGCCTCTCCCACCATTCTCTGTTCTGTCTTCGTGTACTTGTGTGTACCTTTGAGACCTTGTATGAATGGATTTCTTCTGTGTTTGTCTCTCAGCAACTAGCTTTTCTCACCAGTTCAATGTCCTCAAGCTTCGTCTGTCCATGTTGCAGCAGATGGGAAAATGTCCTTCTTCCCCCTCTCTGAGATGGAGTCTTGCTATATAGTCCAGAGTGGTCTGAAAGATGCAATTCTCCTGCCTCAGTCACCCAAGTGGTGAGCTTACAATAGGGTGCCATCATCCCTCGATGTCCTTTCCTTTGAAGTCTGAGTTCATGGTTTGGACAGACATTGTGTTTGTTCATGATGATGGACATTGGGTAGTGACAGCTGGATGTGATCGCTGTGTTACGGTGAAGCTGGCATGGGATACCTATTTGATGTCCCTGGTTTTGTGTATATGTCAGAAGTAGAATTGCTGTATCATGTGGCAGGTTCTTGGGTGTTTTGGGGACTGCCATGTTGTTTTCTGGAGTGTCTGCACTGTTGGGCATTTGATGTGATTATTTCTGGGATGGCAGCCTCACAGTAGCTTGGCTGAGGGCTGCCTTCTCACTGCCCCTCCCTGACCTCCCATCACCTTCTCACATTCCCTGGCCCCACCCTGCTGAGTTGTGGAGATTTCCGCCCAGGCCTCTCTTACTCCCCATAGCCATGCCTTTGCATGGGCTATTTCCTGTCTTAGGTAGTCTTTCCTCCCCATCCCTGTCACCCACCTCCTTATGATTTCCCATCTGGTGGCTGACTGTTGTGCTCTTCAGGGAGGGTGCTGAAGTGGGGTAGGGAGAGCTCAGCTGTTGGCTGCCCCTTGCTCTTCTCTCTTGGCTGACACAATACTGTCGGTCTGTCCAGGGTCTGTTTCATGTCTACTCACTTTAATGAGGTACCCCTGGAAAGGGGATGCCTCTGCCAGCTCTGGATACCCTTATCCTTCAGCTTCTGAGGCCTTAGAACCTTCTGGAAACTGCATGGCTCCACAGCATTGGGCCAAGTGTCCAGACATCTGGAGATGGCAGTGCCAGGCTGCAGAAAGGTCTGGAGACCTTGGAGAGACATGGGTTCTCCCCTACCAGAGACCAGAGCTCCAAGGCCCAGGCAGAGTTTGTCTGGGGAAAGCCCATGCTCGGTTCTGGCTGATGATCTCTTGCTAAGCTCAATAGAAGTCTTTTATGAGGACATTGATCTCATCCTGAACGCTCTACTCCAACCTCGTCACCATTCAAAGCCTTGTTGTCAGAGTTTACAGCTACCATTTTGTCTGGAAGCTCTGGGACTCTGAGGGATGATGGGTTGCTGACCCACAGACCTGCCTCAGGGCGGCATGGGGCATCTATCCAGTTAGCCCTGCCAGGGCCCCGTCTACCTCATGTGTGCTTCACTACCTCAGGTAGAGAGGGTGGCTGTAGGCAGTTTTATGTTAGTTTGTTTTTTTCAATCATGGAATTGTAGATACAGCACAGCATTACCCACTGAACCGTTTTAGGAGGATAGCTCAGGGCGCTGAGTACACTGTCAGTGTTACCGTCACTACCTCCCACCTCCAGAACTTTCCATCTTATACAATGGAAGTCCATTGTGCATGGTGGCACAGGCCTTTAACCCCAGCCCTCAGTGGATATCTGTGAGTTACAGGCTAGTCTGGTTTAGCTCCAGGGGATCATAGTGAGACCCAATTTAAAACAAAACGAAACAAAACAAAACAAAACAACAAAAAGACAAAAAACTGGAAGTGGTACTCTTGAGACCAGCCTACCCTTTCCCACCTTGGCCTGGCCCTCACCATTCTTTCTCTCAGTGTGAGTTCTTCCCACTGGTGGCCTCGTCTGAGTGGAACCACATCCTCCCATCCTTTGGTGACTTAGCCTAATGTCCTCAGGGCTTGCCCACATGATAACGTGTCAGAAAGCCCTTCCTTTTAAGACCGGATGCTGTTCCACTGTGGATGGGACATGTCCGCCTCTCCACATCTGACTGTGGGTCCCAGTGTCCCAGTGAAGCCAGGTGGAGGAGCAACCTGCCTAGGCACCAGCCTCTGGGGGTGGGGTACTGAGGTCCTGGGTTACCTACTTCCCTTTGGAGCCTGCCTCATCCTTGTCTCGTTTCCTGTTCAGCAGCCAGCAGCCAGATACTCCAACCACATGCTAGTTCACCCAGAACTGATTGGTTCTGCTCCCCACCCTACTCCTGGCTGAGCCACCTAATCTACTCAGTCCCACTTCCAGAACTCACAGTTGGGTAGCATTGACATGTGTGTGTAGTGTATCTCTCTCTCTCTCTCTCTCTCTCTCTCTCTCTCTGTGTGTGTGTGTGTTGGGGTGGGGGTAAGATAGATTGGCTGGCTGTGTTTGAAAGGGTACCAGAGGCGGTAGGACAAGAGAGAAAATTAGACTTCAAAGCATACTTTTCAATTCTGTGACAGATGGGGAAACTAAGGCAAGGGGTGGTTTGCACAGCTGCGAAGCATTTCTGAGCTCCAGTGCCATCTGTGTTTCTGCAGAGGTCTTTGAAGGGCAAGCAAGTGAGTCGGGCTCCATCTTATTGCTGGTGGAATTAGCTTCTGCTCCATCAACTTTCCACTAGCTTTAACAAAATATGTATTTTTTTTGGGGGGGGGAAGATTATAAGCATGCAGAGAAATTGTAAAAATAAATAGTGGCGAACACCCCATGACCCACCTCACTGGGCACACTGGCTGCTGACATCTTGTTATGGTTTGCCCTGCCTGTTCTGAACAGAAAGGCAGCTTATTTGTCTCACAGTTCCAGTGGCAGGAAAGCTCAGGAGTCATTTTGCTGGCACCTAGTAAGCATGGCAGTGAAGCAGAAAGGAAGCTAGGAGCTGGTCAAGTGCATTAACATCTGGCCACATGGGATGGCCTGATGCCATAGCAGCCAGCACTCCTGATAACTCATCCACCTCACGGGGCCCAGTCAGTCCCACGAGGCTTGCATGAATCCTTCCCAGGGCTGAGTCCCCATGATCCATCCATTCATTTCCCGTGGCCCTTACCGCATGCTGCTTCCACTACCTGGGGAGCGAGCTTCCATCGCAGGCAGGTCACTCACAGGTGTCCTTAGGAGTGTTTTTCTCTTTTCCCTGGAGATCCTGTCTAGACTCACACCATGGCTGGCTGTCCTATTTCTTCTTCCTCTGTCCTTTGTTCTAGAATTCACCTTCTGTCTTTTTGCTTTTGTTTCATGTCACTGATGTGCTTGAGGAGTCCAGACCTGTTTGCTTGAGGCATGTCTTGCATCAGCTTGGTCTGAGTCTGTGGGTTTGCACTGACTAAACACAGCTGTGTGTGCCCTGAAAGCATGAAAATGCCCCCGAGTGGCTCAGCATGCATGTGAGATAGAAGGGGAAAGACGTTCCTGTAGGTTGGATGGCCACACAAGAATGCCTTCTGTCAAATCACCCTCCCCAAGAGTAGTCCCACACAGAAAGGGACACAGGGTCCCTTTTCCACACTAGGGGGTCAGAAGGTGGAGCAGCCTGTTGGGCACTGGCCTCTGAACTGGATGCCAGGGCTCTGGTGGTGCCTGGTTCCATTTGGAGCTTGCCCAATTGTGTGCAGCGGCCAGTGGCCTACGGCTTTATCCATGCCCTGACCAGACTGGACACCAAGTCTGATGGGAGAGGGGCATGTCAGTGTCCTGGCCCTGGGGCCCCTTACATGCATCTGTGGACTTTCCATCCACTCCTTCTTTGTCTTTTGTCCGGCTGTGTGTCATGTCCTTGTTGATTCAGGGGAGAGCCAGAATGTGGACTGCGTTGTCATGGCAGCTGCTGAGTGGCCTGCATCTTGTCACACAGGGAGAGGAGTCACTTCTGGTTTTAGTCTGGCTTATGGAGCTGGGAAGGGTGTGTGCTGGGGGTGCAGCAGGGTGGTGGCTTCCTGCCTGGAGCAGGGTATTGTTGGACTCAGAGGCAGGGCGTGGTAGGGAGAGGGCCTCTGAAGGGGGAATGTAGACCCTGGCCCTTCAGATCCTTTATTCATTTGATTACCTTGACCACCTATGGCCCTGAGACACCCCCTTCCCCTATCCTGTATTCCTGGC
Organism: Meriones unguiculatus; assembly: GCF_030254825.1. Classification (NCBI taxonomy): domain Eukaryota; kingdom Metazoa; phylum Chordata; class Mammalia; order Rodentia; family Muridae; genus Meriones; species Meriones unguiculatus. The sequence continues at coordinate 28,685,087 of NC_083360.1, read as the reverse complement.
TTGCCCTGGCTCTTTCTGCCTCTGCTGTCTTCTTGCCTCAGGGCCTTCCCATCCCCTCTATGGGGACCTGTTCTTGCCTTCTTCAGCTTCTTATTATCATTTGAAGGTTGGTGTGACCATCCTTGTTCCCTAGAGAGGTCCCCCTGTGCCTTCAAGCAGCTGGGAGCTCACCCCTTACCTTCTCTATACTGTACTGACCAGAGTCAGCCTGGCAGGTTGCTTACCTGTCTATTATCAGCCACCCCGAGCCAGTGAGAGACATGTAAGATGAGATTATATGTTCCTTGCCTGTGGCATATGCCTAGCCCCATAGGCCCTCCTAAGGGTGCGGAGAGCAGCACTGTGTGTCCTGAATAGAGAACTTCTGCCTAAGGAGCTCTGCTGTCCAGCATCAGGATTGTATTCCACTGAGGCCAAGACCTGTGGGTTCCTTAGGGATCATGGGTACTACTCTGTGAGGAGTTGTGTGGTGCACTGTCCCATGGTGGCATGGCTTGATATGTGGGTGAGCACAGGTGGGCTGGCCGCCAGGGTGCCCACGGCAAAGGAACATGGGGATAGGCAAGGGGTGGGTCTGAGGGAGGCTTAGGGATAGGCTGAGCTGTCTCAAAATGCAGAGCTGAGGGGTTTCCTCTTAATCTGGGAGGGCTCATGAACCCTTCATCTAGGGATCCCCAGGCCAGGAGGGCAGGGGTTGAGGCCAGTGGCAGCAGAGAGAATGGGATGCCCCATAAGGTATGAAGGGAAAGTGGTATGGGTACTTATGTCTGGCTCTGGTTGATCCAGGTCACCTTGATGAAAGTGGGAAGAAGGGTGCTTTAGGAGGGAGGGATGTGCTCCAGAGAATCACCCAATTTCGAGCCTCAGCTCGCTGCGGTCAATGTGAGTTCATGGAGCTAGAGTAGGGCAGTCCCATCTAGTCTGACTGCTGTCCTTAGAAGAAAAAAGGCAGATGGTAGACAGGACCAGAAGGCGATGGGATGGCCTTGGGAGTAGTACAGCTATGAGCCAATGACAGCCTGATGGCCCGTGATCAACAAGACAGGAAGGAGGTGGGGAAAGGCCCTTCCTGCATCCCAGAAAGGATGCAGGACTGGCATTCATTGACTTGGGGCCTCTGCTCTCTGTAACTGTGGGGAATCAATGCCTGTTATTCATGGGACTTTGTGCCAGTTGGCCTGAATATTGACAGGAACTGGCAGGAAGGCCTGCCCTGAGGGCCAGCCATGCCCCACGCACTTCTTCTCCTTGGCCTCCTGAAGCGTAGGTTAGGTCACGTCTTTTATTTACAGGTGGACAGACAGGCCCCAAGGAAAGGTCTCTGGGCCAAGGTCACAGGCTGCTGGGTAAAAGAACTAAGTGGCAGCCTGGAGGCAGCTGGGTGAGGACAAGCTTTGCTCTGACAATTGAGAAGACAGCAGTGAGCCATTTCCTGGTTCTGAGAGAGGGTGCGGGACACCCAGGAAGGCACCCAGTATGCAGCTAAGCTGGAGGCTAGGTACTAAGGAGAGAGTAAGACTGACATTTCTTCCCAGGAGCTAGGAAAGGTCTCCAGTCCCTCCAATCCTGAGTTTGTATGTCTTTGAAGAGGCATTGATGTCTTGTTTACTTTAAAGTCACATTGAAAATCTCTGCCATGTCATAAGTGTTTCTGGTACCTGCATTTACTTTTTCAAAAGTGAAGCTGTTAGTCTAGTTGGAGAATCCCTCAGCTGAAAATATAAAACTCAAAATGCTCTAAACCCTGAACTTTCGGTGCTCCAGCATAATGCCAGAAATGGAAATTTCCACAGCGCACACTTTCATTTTCAGGCACAGAATTATTTAAAATATGATGTCAAGTTACCTTTTGACTGCAGAAGATCGACATGAGGTAAATGAGTGTGAGATTTAGGCCAGGGCCCCTGCAATCCAATTATGCATATGCAAATATCCTAAGATTCCATTATGCATAGGAAATATCCTGAGCTCAGACATACTTCCTGAAGCCTTAGCGCTTTCAGAAGTTAGAAATCAAAAATGCTTGGTGGTCCTAGGCATCTTGGATCATGGATGCTCAGTTGTAATCTCGACCGTTGATACTGCTGTGATGGGTGGAAATTGTGACGCTGGGGTGTCGGGCTGTGGTGAAAATGGGAATAAGGGATCCCCAGGGTGGGGCACCTCTCAGACCATCAGTAGAGCTCAAAAGAGAGATGAATTGGATGAGCTGCACCATGGTTCCCAAACCTTTGCTTCCTCCAGCAAATGCCTCTTTCCCAGAAACTTCCAGGCTCCTTTGGGTCTGAGCTGGTTTCTAAGTGCTGCTGGGGTGCAGGCAGCAGCCTTGGGAGTTGTTGTGAGGCAAAGAATGAGAGGAGGTGAGTTGTTCTGGTGGGGTGAGTGGAGGTTCCACTTTGGGTGTATCCAAACAGCTCACCTCTTCCTTTTAAATCTTGCTTTTCGGCCTGTCGCCTCCTCCCTGCCAGGACAGCTGTGGGGGTTGGGATAGAATGTTCTGCACTGCAGGTGTCGACCCGTTCTTCTGCATGAAATCAGTTTAGTGGGTCGGGTGCAGCATACTTTACATAAGAAGTTGAACTGAATAGGAACCGGCAGAGCGCATCGCTCTCGCAATAAGGACGAGCGAGGCTTCGAGGAGGCCTGGCACATACTTAATGTCACATTAGCCAAATCATTGCTAAGTATGGGAGGCTGAGAAAAACAAACAACAAAACAAGACAACAAACAAACAAACCCACAGAAGCAAAACAAAACAAAACAAAAACCCCAAACCAGCCCTGTCACCTGGAATTGTTACCTTAGTCGGAAAACAGTGTTGTAGGTGGGATTGTGTTAAAAATGCTGAGACAGGAGCCTGCCTAGGATCATGAGACAGAGCACCCCCTCCCCATCACAGACATTTTTACAAGAAAGGGGAGAGTGCAGAGAGAGAGTACAAACAGCCCCACAGGGAAGGAGGAACATTGCAGAGGCAGAGATGGGAGTCAGCAGTCAGAGCAGCAGGAAAGGCAAGGATGGAATCTCTTCTTGAGCCTCCAGAGAAGCCTGTCTGTGCCTATGCCTGAACTTTCCAGTGACCCCTCACTTGGCCTCTGGTCCCTGGAAATGTACTAAGTACCTAGTCTGCGATGATTTGTACCAGGTGACTCAGGGGACTGATAGACCCACAGCAGAGCAGCCCAAGGACACAGGCATCCATCGACGATGAATTCTCTTTTTAAAGAAGTCTTATTTGCTTTATGTGCATGAGTGTTTACCTGCATGTATGTATGCACACTGTGTATATGCCTGGGGCCCACAGAGGTCAGGAGAAAGTGTCGGATGCCCTGAGGCTTTGAGCTACCAAGCTAGTGCTGGGAAGCAATCCAGGTCATCTGGAAGAGCAACCAGTGTTGGAAACTGATCAGACACTTCTCCAGCCCCAACAATGAGTTCTTATCCCTTGGTGGGCTGGGGATGAGCTGCCCTCCATGGGTGTGGTGGCTACTCTGTTCCTTTTCTCTCCTCTGTCTGGGCCCACGGGCTACCACACTAGAGGAAGCAGGAGTGGCCAGGCTTGCTTGCTCAGGCTTGCAATGGGAATGGGTCACACATGGTCACTTCTACCATTGGTCCAAACCAACCACATGACCTTGCCTGCACAGAGTCCTGGCACTACTAATGGTGAGAGGCTGTGGATTCTAGTGGGGTGAATTCCGCCTGAGGTGGTTTGGACAGGAACGGTCCCCATAGACTCGTGTGTTTGAGTGCTTGGCCTTTAGGGAGTGGCACAATTGAACGTTGTGTGGCCTTGTTGGAGTCGGTGTGGCCTTGCTGGAGAAAGTGTGTCACTGTGGGGGTGGGCTGTGAGGTTTTATATGCTCAAGCTACACCCAGGGTGGTTCACAGTCACTTCTGCTGCCTCTGGACTCAAAATGTAGAACTCTTAAGGACTTCCCCAGCTCCATCTCTGCCTGCAGGTCTCCATGTTTCCCACCATGATGATAATGGACTAAACCTCCGAAGCTGTAAGCCAGCCCAAATGAAATGTTTTCCTTTATAAGAGTTGCTGTGGTCATGGTGTCTCTTCACAGCAATAAAGCCGTAACTAAGATAACACCCACCGCAGGTAAATACACCTGTGTGTGTCAGAGGACGCTGTTTGCAGTGCACAGGGCTGTTTATATGTGCAGTTTGGAAGCCACTACCCAACGACAGTGGACATGGTACAAGAGGCTCTGGCTGTTCACATCAGCCTCAGAGTTCAGCCTCAGAGGTTTTAGGACTGTGCTTCTTCTCTCTCTGAGACCTTCCACATCAGCATGGAAGGTTCCATGAAGGGCAGGCATAGGAGGAGATGCAGACAGAGCATAGAACATGAGTGCCAAGTGCATCATGTGTCCTCTATGTACTCCCTCTTTCAGTGTGGACCAGGCAGGTGGAGAGGTTGAGTAGGCCAAGTTTATTCTGCAGCATCCCTGGGATAGTCTGCCCACAGGACACTGGCCTCGGCACGCCCAGTGAATTGCTCTTTCCACTTGATACTCAGCATACAGGGCGCTTGAGGTCAGCTTCACTATGCCTAGGGTATCTGTCTTTCCACTTGGCATTCCCTATCTCCCAATAGTCCAGCAGCTCTAGAAAGCAGGGCTTTAATCATCCATGAGCACCCCTTGATGGTGCTGTTAGGGCAGCTGGGAACACTGGTACAGGCTGTGGCCTATACACGGAACCCTGAGGGTTCCTGTGTAAGCTCACTGTCCCTGGCACAAACCTGGGGCCTAGCAGTTTCCCCACCCTGCCAGTGCCTTGTCAGAGTTCCCTTTCCGGATGCTGGAAAACAGGTGCATCTCTGGAGCGGCAGTGCGGCAGGATGCTATTTCAGTGTTCCAGGAAGGGCTTGGCCCTGCCCTGTGTTGGCCTTGGGGGTGGTAGCTGCCACGTGACCCTCTGGCATGTCACTGGGAGATGTGTCAGCCACAGAGGCTACAGAGAATCTCCACTCTCGCAGCTGCCACCTGAAGCCTCCACAGCGCTGGGCCCAGCCTTGGGAGGAGAGCTACTGGCACTTCAGGAGGAGGCCGCTCCATGGGGATGCCTGAAGGAGGGACAGGTAAAGCTCAGAATAGCTCTGTGTTCACAGCAACCAGCCGAGAAGGAGGACTCAGCTTCTAGATAGAAGGAAAAATCCTGAGGCCCATGGATGAGCTTGGAGGGTGGATCCTGAAAGAAGGGTGTGCTGTCCAACTTGGTGTCTTGTGAGTAGGGTGAAAGCCAATCAGATTCAGGCTTCGGGGACTTTCACAAACAGTCTGTGGGGTGAGGTGGACAACCCATATGGTAGATGAAGAAACTGAGACTCACAGAAAGGAAGCCCAGCAGATAATGGACTCCAGCACCTCTGACCTACGTTTGGGCTTGGGTTGCTGGCTTGTGACTCTTTGTGCCTGTTCTCTTTCTTCAAAACAATGATTGCCAAAGGGGTCTTGTTGTTCCCCAGGGAACATTTAGCAATATCTGGAAGTATTTGTGATGGTCATAGCTGGTGAAGAGGTAGATAATATATGGAAGGCGGGGTCAGGGTCCCAGGACATATGCCCCACTGCATTGACAGTTACCCTAAGGACTATAATAAGAATGTTCCTTCTCCCCCCATAGAGAATGGGGCAGGGCATGCCCCTGAGATAAAAACATTAAGTCTAGGGGGCTGTGTATTGGTAAGATGACTTTCAGGATAAGCATGGTGGGAAGAGACAGGTCTGGGGCCCAGAGAGAGGGGATGGTGGGAAAGGGGCTGGACCTAGAACAGAGGACTGAGATGGTGCAGAGTTGTGCAGGCTTCAGGGTAACCAGCTCTAGCCAGGCTCCTCCACTCACAATTCTCCCACCCTCCTATGAGAACCAGGTACAGTGCCTGGCAGGTCTGTAAGGAGTAGGATCCAGGCAGTCCTCTCTGGCTGACCTGCAGGATCTTTCCAGCAGCAAGGAACATAGCCTACATCCTTGTTCCCTGGATGCTGGTGCGAACAACACACACTTGATGTTTGTTTTAGTTAGGGTTTCTCTTGCTGTGACGAAACACCATGACCAAAAGGCAACATGGGGAGAAAAGGATTTATTCAACTTACCCCTCCATATCCCTGTTCATCATGGAAGGAAGTCAGGGCAGGAACTCAAATAGGGCAGGAACCTGGAGGCAGGGGCTGATGCAAAGGCCATGGAGGGGTGCTGCTTACTGGCTTGCTCAGTTTGCTTTCTTATAGACCAGAGGGCTGCTAGCTCAGAAATGGCACTACCGCCATGGGCTGGGCCCTCCCCCATCAATCGCTAATTAAAAGAATGCCCTACAGCCTGATATTACCGAGGCATTTTCTCAACTGAAGTTCCCTCCTTTCAGATAGCTTGTATCAAGTCGACTTAAAACCATTCAGCACAACACTGCACCCCCAAAGGTGAGAGGGGTAGCTGTCCCACCACCAGTTGGCTGGAGGAAGGAGGGCTCGCTGCTGGCCACAGAGCTGGCTGGAAGGGAGCTGGTGGCTGGATCCTTAGCCTCCCACTTCCCCACTATTGTGAAGATACCACGGATGCCGGAGCTGGGGACATGTCACCATGTCCATTTCCTAAATGGCTGTCTCCTCTGTGGGGAGCCAGTGCATTTGGCTCATCCATAGCAAAGAGCAGACAGCAGTCTCGAGAACACAGCTGCACCACTGTAAGCTGCACTGCTGCTCGTCGGAGGAAGAGGCCGGGAGGAGACTGCGGAGACCTGGCATCTGCTGAGGCACACAGCGGCAGGGAGGATGCTGTTCTATTTATGGGAAGTTATAGAAAGAGCTGAAATGTAAAAGGCTAAGATTAAAAAACTGGATAAATATTCATTATCTTGGATTGGGCAACAGTTTCTTAGAAATGTCTCCAAGAACATAAACTACGGAAGAAAACCCAGAGGAAGAAAAACCAGAGAAATCAGGTTTTCATCAGAGCCGAAACCATTTGCGCTGCAAAGAACACTGAGGAAGTGACAGTACAGCTCGGAGGATGACCTTCACATCCAGTCAAGGGTATGAAGGGTATGATGCCACAGATGACAGCCAGTGCAAAGCCAGGCGGAGAAGCCTGTGTTTTCATGAAAGACAGCTAAACATATTTAGCATCACTAACCAGGGACAGGCCAATCAAGATCAGGAGGAGCACCTCACCTCTACCAGGATGTTGAAAATAAGGGGTTGGGGTTCCTCAGGGTTGGAAGTGAAAGTGGAACTTAGGATCCAGTTGAGAAGAGACCATGTTCTGAAGCAGTTTGAGTTCAATAAAGCCCTTCCTCAGAGGTCTGCAGGCACCCAGAGCATTGACAGTGAAGTCAGGGCCTCCCCTTGGGAGCATGGCCTCTACCTTGGGAGAGGACATCACTGTGTATTCTCACTTACTACGGCACCTAGAACTAGAACAGCCATCAACAGCATAAGGTGCTGGCAATGGCATGTCCCCAAGCTCTTGTTGCTCTTTGGATCTCCAACAATAGTGAACTGCTCATGTAATTACAAGGTATTTTTGTCTCTGTGTCTCCGGAAACTGGCCTGGCCAGGACTGGTCACAGCAGGCTGGCAGGCCATGATGGGGTGTTGGCTCACCCTGTCCACCCTTTATCATTCTTGTGCTCTGTGACTGGACGCTGCTGGCATGAGCAAATTGCCCGGAAGCCTGCTTCTTGGGCATGGCCTGTCAGAATATCAGTCTGGTTATAGGTCAGCTTTCCAGGTTCCCAGCCAGCAGTTCTGATCTCAGCTTTTATTAGTCGTTCAGGAAATGTCTTCCCAACAGTAGCCTTCTTTGGACCTTCATGAGAAGAGCCAAGAGGTCAAGGGGAGGGAGGCTGACGGACAGGGAACCAGCTCCATCAGGCCCACCCTTGCTCTGCATGTCTCATGCTGTCTTGCCTTGCTGAGTTACAGAGCCCCCCTAAGCCTTATATCCTTTAGCTGGCCCATCAGTAACAGTGCCTCTTAATACTAGTCGGTGGCCAAACCAAGATGAGAGCCAACTGTGTATTCACACCCAGCAGGCACATTTGGAACCCGGTCATCACATGACCTGAAACAGCCTGCACCGGTGAGGAGATGCTTCCTTCAATTCGTTGTATCTATTTGTTTATACATCAGTTCTCATGTAGCCCAGGCTGGCCTTGAATGTGCTCCTTGTTGGACGATGACCTAGAACTTCTGATCCTCCTGAGTGCACGGATTACAGGTGTGAGCCACTACAGTCAACTTACGCAGACCTGGGGCTTAGAACCCAGGGCTTCTGCGTACTAGGTGAGCACTGAGACCCACTGAGCTTCCTCTCCAGCCCTGAGCTGATGACTTTAGTGCTACTAATTCATGTGCACCCCAAGTTGGGGCCCCTCCTTCCCCCATTGCTTTGTGTTGGACTCAAAGCCAAGGCTTTGGATCACATGAGGACTCACAGCTGGTCTGCTGGGTGGTGTCTGCTGGTTATCCATCTACAGAAGTGTGTTGGAGGTTCCTGCTCTCGGATGAGCCCATCTGGGGAACCGAGAGCTAGTTTAATCAGATGTCTGCCTATACCCTCTGGGGTATAGCCCTGGGCTAGGTCGTGATGGAATGAGCCAGTACTGGGCCTGGCTGTTAGGAGATGATTGATTGACCCAGATGCACTTCCTGTTTCCTATTAGATCTAAGGAGCATCTGTAGGCATCTGCTACCACTGAAGCACAAGCGGTGTGACCTGGGGAGACACACTGGGCAGAAGCCACCCCAGACTTTCTGCATGTCTTGGACTCTGATGATCTAGGTGGAGGCAGATACCCACATAGCCCTGACCTTCTTGGATGCTACTGTATGAGCAGGTTCCCTGGGTCCGGAAAGGCTGATGCTTGTGGCAATGAAATGCTAACCTGTAAGGATACGGGTGGCCGACAATGTTGACCAGCTGCTTGAGGCTGCAGGAGTCAGGGGTTACAGGCCAGTCCTGTGTGGCTACCACTATCATATGGACATTCCGTAATATGTGACAGTGGGTGGGTCACAAGGGTGCTTTTGGCTCTGCTGCTCCAGCATTGTCCATCCCACAGGTGGTGTGCAAGATTCCTGTGGTTGGTTCTGTCACAAGGTGCTACGAGCAGGGTGTGCTGTCCCATAATCCTGGAGGCTAGAGTCTGAAATTGGTTGCAGGCAGGTGAGAAAGGGTGTTGGCAATAGGGCTGCTGGGTGAGATTTCATGGGTGGAGTCCATGGGTAGAAGGAGTCGATTGTGTGTGACCCCGAGGTATGTAAAGGTTCTGTGGGAAGATCTGCTGCAGTGTGGCTGCTGTGGACAGTGGATGGGGCTGCCGTGAATGGGGGACGGTAGAGATGCTCTGTGAACTCTGGGCATCATTGTTATGGAGCCTGACTGTGCTTTGCTGGTAGGTAGCTATTGGAACTCTACTGATTGCTCTGAATTGTTTTTAGACACAGTGCTATGAACTCTAGCCCTAAACCTTTTGGGGAGTAAAAAGCTCCTTTCAATGAAGCAGCACCTAGCTCTTGTGTTTGCTCATCATGTGTCTTAGGGGCACATTCAGCCACAGATGCCCCTGGTGCACATTTCCCAGTGACTTGATTTGGCTGGGGACCATGAAGAAATGAAAAAAGACAAACACATACAAAGATAGAAATGCTGGGTTTGGGTGGGCTGGGCTTTCTCATAGAGAAACCTCAGCATCCAAGAAGCTCAGTGTGCTTGTTGTAGAACTGAAGAGAGGGAGAGTTATTACATCAGCGGAACCATGAAGAAGGGTTATTACATTATTATTACATACAGATAAATAAGGAGGCAAGGTTATTATATAGCGATGACAAGGAGGTGGGATTATTATATACAGATAAAAAAGGAGGCAGGATTATCACATACAGATGAACAAGTAGGCGGGATTACTATATACAGATGACTCAAGGAGATGAGGCATTAGCAGTTTTGTAGGGGAGCAGTCTTTATGCTGTACCCATCTCTGGGAGAGAAAGCTATGGTGGACATTTTCAGTACACAGTATCGGCATTTTCACTTGGAGGGAAGGCTTTGCCATTTTCCCATGAGGCTGAGGCTGAGGTTTTGGTAGCTGACATAGCTGTGCCTCTGTTAACAAGACATGTTGACTCAAGACTTCACACATGCAGGGCTTCCTCCACAACCCACACCCTGGGCGATTTGCTACACTCACTGGAGACCCTGCAGTCTTCCAACCCCATCCCTGAGCACCATACACAATGGCAGCCTGCTGGCCGTGTCCCGCAGCACAGACTAAGCTGTCTCCTACAGTTGTCATGGCTATGTTCAGAGACCCTGGGAGACTCTCTGGTTGGCCTCATATACTCCTGGAAGGAAACTGATATGGTTGCAGAAATGGGACACAGACAGGCCAGTGGAGAACAGCTATTCACAGGGACATGCCGTGACCCGGACCGGCATGGAAAGCGTGCTTGCTTCTGTCCCAGAAGGTACTGCCCAGCCCCAGAGCCTCCACCTCACGTCACTTTTAGTGGCCCTCCTGCCTGGCTGCAGGTTTACCACGCTGCCGTGTCTGCTTTCAGCCCTGAGCCTCCTCCCAGTTCACTGAACCATTGAAAGGGAGAGATGGACTTAAACATCCCACCACTCTGTAGGTGAACCAGAACCACAGGGCAGTCACAGAAAACTTGCTTCATATCTTTAGAACGTAGAAAATTCAAGAATCCCAAACCAGCCATTTGTGTAACACACAGCCGCTAGGAAGCTGTCCAAAGCTGCCAATAAGAATCCTAGCCTAGGCTAACCCCATCTTCCCTACATCCTACCCTTCTTTCTACCCTGGAAAATAGAAAACACAATCAACATGGGCTTCTGGCCTCTGGCCACGGCCCCCAATCAGGGGTCCAGGACCACTGGTGTTTAGACAAGGATGGAACTAAGTAAGAAAATCAGGCCATGAGAGGGAATAAATAATTTAAAAAGGCCCAGGGATTTCAGTATGGTGAGGGCTCTCCTTCCAGGTGGTGAGACAGGAGTTTGACTGCCCCACTGCTCATTTGCCTGATGTGGCTCCTTCCAGCTGGCACATCTGTTTCTGTCAGGGATTTCCAGACAGCGTCGGACCCACACGGAGCTCTTCTCCTTGCTGTGATCACCAGCCTTCATCTCTGTGTGAGGTGATTGATCATTTCAGGTGAGGCAGGGTCCACATTAGAGCATGTCCAGGGCTGGGACTTTTTGTCTTGCTCACTGTGGTTTTCCAATGCCCAGTGCAGTGCATTGCACAGGCTAGGCTGGGAGAATTAAGGAAGGAAGGCAGAGGCTCATGTCCTTAGGGCCACAGCACCAGCCCTGCAGTCCTGACTTACACAGGAAAACTGGTTCTTCCCAGTTTCCAATGACTTAGAGCGTTTTGAAGGATAGCCTGGGTGACTCTGGGACCATGAGAATGGTGAGGCATTTAGATACCTGTCCTGCTTGGGATCACAGGAAGAGAGTGAAGACAACACATACATGTGTGACACGTGGTGCCACTCCCAGGCGTGTGATGAGGGACTGTAGGGCTCTCAGAAGCTAAAATATTCACCTGAGCCTTTCAAGGAATGCCCATGGACCCTGCTTCAGGCATTGCAGTCCTCGGAAGATGGTGTTTCCTTTTCTGTAGCCCATCCCTGACCCAGCCTATGGCAACTCTGACCTCCGAGTCCAGGAGAGAGCTCATCTCCCAGCTGCCACCTGGGTCAGACACCACAGAGCCTTTCTCTACCTCAGTGGGCCCTTCGGAGCTTCTCAGACTAGCCTTGACACTTGCAGGTTTCAAACAGAAGCTTCGAGAGCCGGGACTTTTCTCCAATATCATGCAAGGGCCCAGCAGAAGTCCAGCTGAGGGGACAAGAGATGTGGGTTGTAGGGAGTTCCTGTGGGTGTTGTCCCCACAGATGGAGTTAAAGTTGAGAGCTGTTTTCTTTACCCTGCCAAGGCTCCCTAGTGCTGGGGCTTCATATACTTAAGCTGGGGCTTAAATCTAAGTAGTCACAGCCCGGTGTGACTGATCCTTACCACTTGAGTTGACGCTTTCTGTTATTATCACAGTAAGAGGTTGATAACCACTTATTAGAGCCCATCTAGAAATTATGGAGCAACGATCCTACACACTTGCATTTAGGTCTTGGGTGGAGCAGTTCTTTCTGATTGAAAGAAAGGGCAGAGTTCCCAGCATGGCTTTTCACTGTTGTCACATCTCGCAATGCTGTGTGGTATGTGTATCAGGACTGCCGGGACAGCGTTGGCACACGTCATTACAGGCGCGTGGCTGGATCAGGGTCCACGCTAGCCTTGTGGGCTCTGTGGGCTTGGACAGATGCGATGACAGGCCTCCACCATTCCAGTTTCGTTGGGTGCCGTTAGAGCTTCCAGTCCCTCCCTCTCTCCCAACCCTAAACTGGCTATCTAGACCAGCTTGGCCTTGGACTTCCAGAGATCTGCCTGCCTGTCCTCAACCGCTTCTAGTAAAGGCACATGCCACCTCACCGGCAGCCACTCACTAACTGTCACCAGGTTTGCCTTTTTCCAGAAAGCCATAGTGGAAGCCGTGACTTTCCGGACTGGCTGCTTTCCCTTGGTGACATGTGTTTCAGGTTCCTGCGAGCTCTTCAGGGATCGGCATTCAGTTCTTAATGCTAAGTCACCTTCCATGCTTGAGAGCTTCTCCACTCCCCTGCTGGAGGCGGCCAGGGTGAGGCTCCTTCTGCCTCATCACAATCCCTCAAGCCTATTATGGCAGGCTTCGAGCTAGGGCCTCAGAGGATGTGACTAAACTTACTTGACTCCTTCCAAGGCCTTCCCTGTCCAGGGCAGTGCCCTCCAGTGTGCAGACCTCATGCACAGATGCCTGACATGCAGTCAGGTGTAAAGGCCTGTCAGTCTGGAGAAAATCTTGGAGAACTCTCCAGAGGCAGAGGCACAGGGATTAGTTCATAAGGAGGGGAAGGAGACAGAGGTCTTCAGCTCAGGCTCCGAAGAGCCTGTGTCTAGGGATGACAAGAAAGCTCAGAAGTTGCCACCAGCTGTGAACCTGTGAACTGGGATTGGGGGTGGCGGGGGACACTGGAGACTGACAGACATTGAAAAATGAGCACAGATGCCCAGAAGTGAAGCCGATGTTTGATAACTCTGGCAGTACTGATGCCTTGTCAGCTGCCTTTCTGGAAGATGCAGTGAGGTTCCAAGCGCGGGTCCCACTCTGTGGCCCTGCCGACCCCAGGCTCTAGAACAGCCTTCCAGGAGGAACCTTCAGCCCTGTGAAGCCCCTTCCCCCAAATCAGACTCCAGTGGAGAAGGATCCAGTGGGTTCCAGTTCTTATGTGATGTTTTCTCTCTCAAAGGCAGCCCAGAGAGAGGCCCTCTGATGGGACAGCCATAATCAGGTCCCTGGCATGTACTTAGCCAACGTCACTGGGATAAGCAGCTGTGGGGATGATTTGGAATCACCAAAGACATTAAAAAAAAATCCTGGGTCCCCAGGATCATAGGCCTTGTTATGGGCCTCAGGGTTGCACTGTGCAGGCTTCCCCCTACCCCCCTGGGTTGGTGCTCCCAAGCCTTGGCATGGCTGGCCTTGGACCATTCAGCTGCTCTTGGCCTCAAGTTCCTCTCTTGCTGGCTTCTTGGGGGACTTGGAAGGAATGAACAGAAGCCTTCGCACCCAGTAGGTCTGAAGCTAAGCAGAATGTTGAAAAGAAGTCAGCAGGTTACATCATTGTGTCCCCTGGTGAGTTACTTCAGAGTCTGGGCTGGAGCCAGGGAGGGGGATCTGTGCCCAGCCCAGCCCAGCCAAAGCCAAGCAAAGAGGACAGGAGACGCCGGCCTCAGAGGCGCCTGGGCCTTTGTCATCTCTGTTTGGGTAATTTATTAGTTGGAAAGATTGCTTTTTCTTAACAGTTGTGTGCCCCTGGCTGCCAGACTGTCTTTGACCTTCAAGGACAGCTTGTTCAGCTTTGCTCTGGGCACTTCTATATTTGGAGCCGTTTTAGGGAGGCAGGGTCACTGGATGAGCCACACCAAACCCCTGCATCCTGAGTACTCCTCCTCTGCCAGGACTCAGCTCCCCACCCCCACAGATACCTCCTGCAGCGTAGGACAGCTGGGGACCCCGCTTTCTCCGATGGCCTCCTGACCTCCTGACTCCATCTTGTCTCAGAGCCTCAAGTAGTGGGAGCTGGCTACTGCTGGGAGAAACACAGTCCCCTCTGGGTAGCACTGACAGGGGATGGGGGCAAGAAGGAAGCAAGCGGGCTGGGCAGGCTTGCTGTTGCCTCTCCATGGGTATCCTTGACTTTGCTATTCCACAACTGCCTCATGTTCTAGGAACAAATCCCACTAGGGGCAAAAGGCCCACATGTCAAATCTGCAACCATTTCACCATCCTGGAGGGAAGCTAGTAGGGTTTTCCTCCCCTCTCTTGGGAGGTCAATTCATGGCGCAGATCCTCCTCTGACCACCAGAGGGCAGCACCGTGACCATGTCCACAGCTCCAGGTTTTCTAGTGGGCAGGGTGGGGTCTGGCCAGCAAATCCACTCTCTCTCTTTTTATTGATAAAAGATTTAATTATAATAATATTTTTAATTAATAATAATCTACATTATGAACAATTTAACCCTTACTCTTAATATAGTTTTCCCCTCAAACCAAATGCGTCTCTAGTAACTTGGGGACTGTGCTAGGGATGAAACCCAGGGCCTTTGCATGCCAGGCAAGCACCCTGCTACTGAGCTACACCCAGCCCCCACGTATTACTGGAACAAACAAACAAACAAACGAACAAACAAACAAAACCGAGGTGGTCATTGCTATGGAACACTTCAGTGTTTGCTGGGCTGGTTGCTAAGCAAATTGCTTTGCCCTTGATCCTGGTTTTCCCCAGGACCAGGGGATGTGAGCAGAGGGTGGGTGGATGGAAAGGACAGATGGAAGGACAGATCGAAGGCAGAGGGTGGGCGGATATGCAGGGCAGATGGAAAGGCAGCTAGAAGGTGGGTGGTGGGGTGGAAGAGTGGCATGGACAGAAACTCTCTCGAAATCACAACCCTACCAGGGGCAGAACTGGGACTGTATCCCAGACCCGCTTACCCCTCAGCCTATGAGCACCCCAGATCTTCAAATGACTTCTTGCTCATCATGGCCTTGAGTCAGATTCCAGCCATATAATCCCTGCCTTGTCTGACCACGAGGAGATGCTGCCCATTGTTCTTTGTGTCCCAAACTGGATGGACATATAAGTTCTGGAGAGCCACTCCACCCTGCATCTCTGAGCCACACAGGACCAGGGTGACTCACACGGACGTCACCTCCAAGAGCCACCAGTGGCCCAGCCATGCAGAGCTGTGAACATTGACTCCAGCTGTGTTTCCTGACCATCGCTAAAGGCCTGGCCACACTGAGCCTCTCAAAATCTAGCTGAGCCAGAGGCCCTGGCTCTCTGCGCCGCCCCTCCCACCCCCCGCTTTCTATACTATGGATGAATGTTTCTGATCCAATTTAGTAGAGAAGGGGCAGAAAGTAAGTGTGATAGAAGTCCCACTGTGGCCAGGCCAAGGGGCTGGGAGATTGTGGGGATGAAGGGAAAATGGCTGCACGTGATAACAAGGGTTGTGGGATGCACCATGCTGCTGCTGAGGGGCCACCACGGTCACTGTGGTCATCAGAGTGGCATAGGCCACAGAGGGTGGGAAAAGTCCTGTCAAAGAGGGAGGCTGAAGTGAGCCCCATGGAGGCTATCAGCCTGGGCAAGCTGAAGCACCAATTCGAGGCAGATGTCTGAGGTAACAGGTTAGGGGCAGTGTGGCCTCTATGGCTGGTTCTAGGTGGGAGGCAGAGGCAAAGGTCAGGCAGCAGCTGTAGGTGAGCAGTCTGGCCTCTGGTTGTGTCACAGATGGAACTGGGTTCCATGGCATGTGGCTGAAGGCTGTGGGTCACCCACCACCCTGCATCTGTGCTCCCTGAGCATGGCTATGCATTTGTTCTCAGCATGATGGTTGAGACAGTGATTGACTAAAGGTTACTCTTGTGGGCTGTTCTTGTTAGTGGTGGGTCCTGACCACTACAAGGGAAGGAGGGGAGATGGCCAGTGTGCTCTGTTCCCCTCCACCACTACCATTGTATGTGTGTCCTATGGCTGCAGTAATGAAGATGAGTAGTGAGGAGGACAGAGCAGGTTGTGAGCTGAGCTGTGGCTGTTCCTTCTGTAGCTGTGGATGGAATGCTGGCTTCTAGAGAGGTTAGCTCTCACGGCTCATGGTCCTTCCTTGTCAAGACTAGCTATATTGTGCCTCTCTGACATCTTCCTTAATCACATCTCCACTGGCTCCAGGATATGTCCTATGATGACATCAAGCCATGCTGGACAGACAATGGCTTTTCCTTTTCCTCCTCTGAGCTTCGGAGATCTCCAAACACCATACACGGTCTTAATGTCCCAATATATATCTGGGCACAGTGCTGGGATGGCAAGGCCTGTGTATTGCCCACTGTGTGGCCTCTCTAGGCCAGGCCCTTGACATCCCCTCCCTTCTGGTCACAGACCCACGTGACCCCTGTGTGGCAACCTGGGGCTTGTGACTCCTTAGTTTCTCCAGTCAACTTATTTTTTCTTTAGCCTAAAAACTTGAGATGCTTCTCAGCTACAGGGAAGTTGAGATGTAGACCCAAGGCTTTCACACCATGACCCAGCATCCCGTGAGCTGACAGATGACCTCTGCAGATGCTTTATCAGGCCGTGGGAAGGGGTACATGGTCCTTCCTGGCTCTGGGACCATAGCCCTGGCTCTTGAACTTATGGTTTCTAACGCCTCCTTCAATAGCCTACCTGGCTGTGGCTGACTCTCAGGGACACTAACGATGTTTACTCTCATGTTTTGGGACCCAAAGGAAATATGAAACCAGCTCTCCGACGGTTGCAATTGGTTTTGAAGAAGAGGCTAAGGGTCCCAGTGTTGAAGGGCTGCTAAGCTGTCTGGACGTGATAGCTCTCTGAGACTGTAGGTGTCAAAGTTGTACCAGATGGACTCCACAAGGGTTAGTTGCTCCTCAGAAGGGAATGGGGTGGCCTTGCCACTTCAGCAGTGGCAAGGACACCATAGATATGTAGGCAGAGATAGAGATAGGACAGCTCCCTGAGGAGAGCAGAGTGGGTTTACCAGATGGCCCTCAGAACTGTCACCTGTCATACAACCTGAGTGCCACTTGACCCCAGACTGAAGGAGGGGTTGGACCATCACCTCATGCTCTACAGGACCAGAGCTGTGGGTGAGGAGGGCATGCTGGGAGGCCTTCTGCTTGCTCTCCTTGGCTGAGGTGCCCCTCATGTTAATCTGACTCCCTTCTCCCTGCAGTGTCGGAGCCCCAGGCTGCCCCTGCTCCCCTGGAGAAGCCGGCCAGCACCGCCATCCTGTGCAATACCTGTGGGAATGTGTGCAAGGGGGAGGTGCTGCGAGTGCAGAACAAGTACTTCCACATCAGATGCTTTGTGTGTAAAGGTAGGTGTGGAACCGGCCCTGTGCTTGGCCGCAGGGTCCTGAACCCAGGGTCTTCCAGCCACTCTTCTTGCTCTCTCTGACCACACCTGAGCTTCTGTAGTGCTCTAAACCTGTGTCGTAGGCCATCTGGTGTGACGAAGAAATCCTCAGGGGGCCCTGGAGGAGCCTAGGGAGACTCCAGGTCCACAGGGGTGGGTGCATGAGGCTGGCCCGGAATCAGAGAAGCCAATCTGGAGCTACGGGGGCACTGCACAGACCGTCAGTGACCTTTTGCGAGCTGTGCAAAATCAGTGGTGGGCTCAGGGTGGACTTGCTCCATCAGACGCCGTATCCTCCCTGTAGTAGCAGTGAAAACATTCCAAATGAAAGCCATTAGTTTTTCTTTACTTATAGAAAGTAGTCTAAAAACACAGCAATTTTAAATAATACCAGAAGGCAAGGAGAAGAGGGGCCAGAGCTGTGAGTGCAGCGTCTTCGGCAGACACGGCTGGGTTTGGAGCCTCCTCTTCTGCCCTTAATTACACAAGCATGCAGAAGACCAGGCCCGCCTCCACCCAACACCCCAGAAATGTGAGAACAAGTACCCACAGAGCACAGTGGGTAGGACCCACCCGCTAAAAATGATGTCCAGGCTCACAGAGCCGGCAGTGTGAAAGGGATGCTATTTTGGAGCCCTATACACATGCCTCCTGGCTTGGCAGTGATGTTCTTCTGGGCTGTGGGGAGACTGGCACTACCCTCGCCACAGTAACCCTCAATGAAGGGCAGGGAGGGAATGTTACGTTTACTGCTTGAATAGAAAGAGTAAGAGCCAAGTCCTTGGGATATGGAAGTCCGAGGAGGGTCCAGAGGCTTCCAGAAAGGAGTCCACAGTAGAGATTCATTTGGTTGGGACTTGAAGACAGAATTTGCCAGGCAAGAAAAGGCTGCCCTAGGTGGGAGATAACGTTACCAGGTCAACTTTGGGAAGGGGGAGGTGTAGCTAGAAGCTTCTAGGGTTTTGATTTTAGGTCCTTCTGTGACCCCTGATCCTAGAGATTTGCCCCGGCCCCTGTTTGAAGAGCTGTATCACCCCCACTCTGGTCCTCTGGCTCAGCTATAGTGTATAAAGTCCCGGCATTTGAAAAGAGAATTTTCTGCAGAAAGAGCCATCACAAAACACCTCTGGTGCCATCAGTTCTGGATGGTCAGCCTCCACAGGAGAAACATGGCCTGTGGGGGTAGTGACAGGGACACTGAGTTAGCCTGAGTTAGTTCTTACCTCATTCTGGGACCCTGAGGGATCTGACTTCTGCTGAGGCAAACACCAGCCTAGGGCGTCGGTAGCTGGATTTTAGTGATGTCTCAAGAGCCACCAGGATGGAGGGGGGCCTAGGCATCCCAGTCACCTTGGCCCTACTGAATTCTCACAATGACACACCTTATTTCTAACCCCTCCCCAACTGCCACACAGCAGCCAGAATCCTTTGTGAGAGCAACCCCAGGATGATGACTGGGGCTGTTTGGAAAATAAAAATGATGACATGGGCACCTCACTCCCAGCATAGCCAGGAAATCTGTGGCCTCAGGCTCCACATATCGGGAATGGGTTGGGGGTTGGAGGGCCAGCCCTTTCTATCATTTCACACAGCTCCAAACCACCCATCCCCAGAAGAAAGGACACATTGGTTCTGGGGCAACTTTCTTACAGAGAGCAGCAGCCACTCTCTGCAGCCTGAACTCAGAACCCGGACAGCTACAGAAAAAGCTAGGCGTGGGTGTGAATCTGCTTAACCCAGGACTGGTGGATTGGCAGAGACAGGAGGATCCCTGGAGCTCACTGGGAAGCCAACACAGTTGAATCCCAGAGACCCTGCCTCCAAAAAAATGTGGAGAGCAACTGAGGAAGACACCTGGAGCTGACTTCTGGCCTCCACACACACATATGAATGCATACAAATTTAAAAAAAGGTAGAATTCCAGGAAGTGATTCCGATCATGCTTTTCATCAGCTGCTGCCAGGCCCTGTGTCACTCAAAGATGAGTACCTCCCCAAACCCTCCGGGCCTCTGCTAACTTGATCCTCCTCAAACAGTAATGTGATAGAGGCACATTGTCTCCATGAGGGACTTGAGTTACTGGTGAACTTGGACTTTTTATTTTTAGGAGCAGAGGTCTGGGATGTCACTGCCTCGGGGTGACCTTGGAACCCTTAATGCAGCCAGAAACCAGCAGGCAGCTGCAATAGCAGGTCCAGGAGCCGGTTGGAGGCTCTCAGGATGTGGGCCATGGCTGTCATTGTCCCTCTCCCTATGTTATAGTGTGGCTCACTCCATTCTATGTCCCCACCCCTGCACACATCCCCCCTCGGAGCACTGACCAGTGATGTCACAGCTGTGACAAGCAGATGCAGCTCAAAGTCAGCACCTTGAGTACCTGTGATTGTCTTGTCTCCAAGGCACTGTATGGCAACCCTGTGCAGATCTATCAGCCCCATGGCCTATTCTTGCAGAAAGGACATTTGTTTGATCTATAAGTGGGACAAGATTAGACCTTGGGTTCATTCCCAGACTGGGTGTGGAGAAGGAATCCAGCATGGCTCCAGGCTGGCATCCAGCCTCTGGTGGAAGTGACGGTGGCGACAGCCATAGGCTGAGGCAGTGGGCTATAATATTGGTGTGGCTTTGACACTGTCATTCCTCTGTGTATGCACGTGACACAGAGGACCTTTCTCATTTTATACCAGCAGCCACGGCTCTGCAAATGGCATTGATGTGCAAACTTGTAGGCTGTTTTATCTGAGACACTGGCTTGCTTGCATGTGCTTCTGGAGCTAGAGGGTATGAGGGAAGAGCATATTATGCCTTCAGAAGTTGACTCGGGGCTTGCCAGCTGTTGGTGACCAGCAGTCCCAGGGCGGATACTTAGTGCACAGCCTGCAGGCCCTCTCTGCTCCTTCACTAGGCTCAGCAGTCTTTGCCCCCTGGAGCCCTGTATTAGGAGAAGGGACTGGGGACTCACAATGAGCCTCTTGGTTCTCCTTTTGTTCTGGGTCTGGCCTTGCAATACTACATAGGTCAGGGGTTGAGGACTGTGGGAACCCAGATGAAAGGGGAGGGGGCAATGGGAAGTTTTCTTGTGGACCAGGGGACCGAGTGTTGGCTCACTTGTCCTCCACTGGGTCCTTCAGGCTAGAGCAGAGCATGGAGTGTAAAGCTGCCAGTCTGTTTATCTTTCTTCCTTTGCCTGTCTCTCTCTATCTCTGTCTCTTTCTCTCTCAGGTACACACACACACCCTGCTCATCTGTTCTTCCAGTAATGGAACAGCTTGGAGGACTCACAGGATCTCAGGGTCCAAAGAGCCTCGTGATGTCCTAGCAAGGGTTGGAAGCTAGTCCTGCCCTCAGTTTTTCAGTGCTTCTTCCTGGAAGCTTCCACAAGAAAAGTACACTTAACTCTAGTCTCGTGGCTGTCCCTGGAGCTCTGTCCCAGATAGTCTTAGCCACTCAGGTTTGCGGAAGCTTGCATTAGGTGGACCAGGGCCCTTAGGCACAAATTGGTCTCTCCACTGACCGAGCCTTTGCTCTTCCCCGCAGCTTGTGGCTGTGACCTGGCCGAGGGTGGCTTCTTCGTGCGACAGGGTGAGCACATCTGCACTCGTGACTACCAGCGGCTCTATGGCACTCGCTGCTTCAGCTGTGACAACTTCATTGAAGGCGAAGTTGTGTCAGCACTTGGCAAGACGTATCACCCCGACTGCTTTGTCTGTGCTGTCTGCAGGTAAGTGGCCCAGCCTCTGCCCCGCCAGCCTCTGCCCCCTCCTCCTTGTACATCTACCCCCAACCCTCCATCTTCACACATCAGGCACTGAGTCTGTTTGGAGGTCACCCAGAGCACACTCAAGGCAGAGCTGGCTGTGAGCAAAAGCAAGGGCCATTCTTTACAAGCCATCTCTCTACACCTTCTTCAAGCCCTCTAACCACCCAAGCTCAGTCCCCCCACAGCCTCTTACTCAGCCCCACCCTGGGTCCTGCCTTCCTGCTCTCAGCCATCGTTTGGCTCATGGCAGGCCCAGCTGCCCTCTCCCAAGGCCATAGTATACCGTGGCTACATCCGGTTTCCAAGGTAGCTATCCTTGGCCTGTTCTTGTACTCATTCTCAGTTCTGCTCTTTTCTACATGGCTTTTTGCCATGCCTGCCAAAGTGGTAAGTTTGTCCCTGCCAGCCCGTGCCCACAGGCCCAGCCAGGCTCTACTCCTTGTGTCCCAACCTCCAGAGCACATGCTGCTCTTCACAGAAGCCTCACACATTAGTCTCCTCAGATCCACCCGGCCACTGTCCTGGCTCAGGACTCCACATGTGACACCTGCCCTCTGCCTGACCCTTAGCCACGTCAGTCTGTTCTTAGTACCCCTGAAGCCTTCCTGCCCCCAACCCTGAGCTCCTGATCCTGCCCCAGCCATCTCTCAGCCTATTATATCTATGCATTCTTTTTGTTTTCTATCATTCATTCACTCATGGGTGCTGGGCCCAGGGCTCCACCAAGATTGGGTGTGGCCCTGTAATCTTAGCTTCTTAGATTCTTCTAGAAGGGAGAAGCAGACCCTCTGAAGCCCTCAATGGGTAGCTCTTTCCTCTTCCCTCTTCTTTTTCCTTTCCTCCCACCCAGTAAGACCTTCCTCCTTCTCTCCTTCTCTCCTTGTGTCCTATCCCTCTGCACTCTGACCCATCCTGGGGCTGTGTCCTGCTCAAAACCATAGTATGATCACACCACAGGTACCTGGGAGAGGGCTGGGACTAGGAGGCCTGGTTGTGGTCCCTGGTGCCTGGCATAGAGCAAGTGAGCTCCCCGTGGAGAGTCTGGATGCCACCCTGGCAGCAAGGCCTGTGGTCACCTGAGGCTTCTGACCAGTGGCAGCCTTCCTGGGGCCCCTGTCCAGCAAACACAGGCCAGAATGAAGAGCAGAGTGAGCTTTGGTATTTCCCAGCATCGTCGTGTCCTGTTTGTGTGGTGTTTCCCACATCCTTTCCAAACAGCCATCTATGGTCACAGCATGTCCTCAAGGCCGAAATGGAGCCTTTGACCAAATGACATCAAGGGGAGGAAGCTCGGTGGGGGACATTTCCCATGGAAGAGTTGCTGTGTGCTCTCTAGTGCACCTGGATCAGAGGTCTCCAGAAATACTGTAGCCATTTCCCTATGGCTTATGAGATGGGTCCAGCCATGGCTGGCCTGAGAGCACACCTCATTTGGGGAACCTACCAAATTACAAATGACAACAGATTGTGGGTTGGGGTGGGGCTCTGCCACTGCCCGGCTAGACACCACACAGAGTTGGCTGCCAGCAAGGACATGCTGGAACTGGGGTCCAGGTTCAGGAGCAGCAAAGCATAGGCCAGACTCCTGCTTCCTGCTGGAGGTTGAATCTGGAGGGACATCGGAGCACTGAGTGGTGTGTTTCCTGGCCAGGGTGAGATGATGAAGGGGAAGGTTGTACTAGCAGGATGTGTGAGACAAGTGGGGGAGAGTGGGCACTGTGAGTCTCAGGCCAAATGCCTAGCCGTGTCTTCATCAAGAGAACTTCCCTCAGTGGTGACAAATGTCCAAATGGAATGCTTTAAAAGGAAGAACAGTACCCCTACGGCTTTAGAAGACTTTGCCCATGCTGAATGGATGCACAGTGGTGCTGGAACTGCCCACATTCAAGGGGGCTTCCTGTCTAGAAACACTCTCAGACACACCCAGAGGTGCACTGTAATGGTTGACAGCTGTTTCTCAATCTAGTCAAGCTGATAGTGAACGCGTGCTATCAGTGGCTGAGGGTCGACAAGGCTACTGTGCAATGCGCAGTCCCCAGGGGACACTGAGTTCTGAGCACTGAGGTCCTTGTTGGTCACTGCAGGGGTGGGTCTTATTGATGGGGTTCAGTCAGCCCTGGAACAGGGGCTGCTGTGCACCCACTCTGCAGGTGAAAGGTTAGCCTCCTTGAGATGTCACCTAGGAGAGCTGACAGCCTCCTGAGCCCACCCCCCTCACAGGAAGGTGTGAGAGCCCTGCACCCAACTGTATAAAATCTATGACATCCAATATTTGCTTAGACATGCAGACTCCCAGAGGAGATGCCGACCCAAATCCGAAGAAAGGTTAGTGGAGACTGCCAGGGGTGACACCAGCAGACGTGGGCATAGGGATAGCATGTCTACTCATTGTGGTTTAAAGGAAACTGTGTCCAGGAGCAGAAGAGCTATGGAGGTATAGAAAGAAGGCATTGGCCACCTAGAAGCCAAACACTCAGCTCCTGAAGTGATAAGTCACATGTACGAAATGACTGGAAACTCAAAAATGGCAGTCGGAGCATCTACGCTGGTACACAGGGGGTGCATGTAGAGCCGCTCTCTGCTTCTCCATTGGTCTGTCTGTATGTCTGTCTTAATGCCTGTGTAGGCAGGGGAGACAGAAAATCAATCCCTTTGAAATAATAAATGAAAAATTGTCTAGATTTGCTGAAAGCTGGAAGCCTAAAGTTCCCAGGTCTCAGTGACCCTAAAAAGAGTACCCAGATGTGCACAATTAACCCTATGTACAACACCCCAGAGAGAACTCACCAGGTGTTCACAGCCACACTGCTAAAGATTTGAAAGAAAAAAAATGTCTAAAATCAACAGGAAAGCTACAGCTACTACAACAGAAATCACCCCCAAACCATCATGTCTGCAGAGGAGTATGGATGAGCTCAGACCTCTACCAGGAGCTGTGCATGCTGGGAAACAATAAGATGATGTCTGTAACTGCCAAGAGGAAAATAAAAGCCACCAAACAGTGCTGTACTTAGCCAAAATCTTTCTGTAAAAGAAGGCCAGACTCAGAGCCCAAGGCCATCTGAGGGATGATTAAACTAGTCCACAGTTGACCTTGTTGATTAAAATGCCATTTCAAACAGTGATTGAAATGTGCTGAAATTGATCGTGGTGATGATTTCACAGCTCTGGGTATTATGGTATATAGGTATGCCTCATTGGATTATACGGTGAGGCATGCGAATAGTGAGCATCAATAAACAGGCAGCATAGAAGAAGATGAAGACAAAATCTTTATTGGACCCACAAGAGCTAAGTGAATTTGGCCCCAGCAGGCCTGCCCTGTGACTGGGTGATGGTTTTACAGGCTGGAGGAAAATAATGTCAGAAGATATCAACAGAATCTCAAAGCAGCCAGGTATGCCGGCACAGAGCCTGAGATCCCAGCACCGAGGAGCTTGAGCCAGGAGGATCCCACATTTGAGGCTAGCCTCAGCTATAGAGTGAAGTTCTGTGTCAGAACAGACAAAATCTAAAGCAGGGGGAGAGCCAGGGTTATGAGGACCCTGATGTGGCCTGGGTAAAAATGTCCCCCACAGGCTCATGTGTTTCGATACTTGGTCCCCAGATGGGGGTGCCATTTGGGAGGGTTGTGGAACCTTCAGGAATTGGAGTGTTGCTAGGGGAAGTGGGTCATGGGGGCATGTGATTAGGCTTTATAGCCTGACCCCCTTTCCTAGTCTCTCCCAACTCCTGCCTGGGAAGTGTGAAGAGCAGCCTCCACTCCTGTCTCCATGCCTTCCCCAAAATGATGGGCTTCTGCCCTTGACCTGCGAGCCAAGGTAAACCTTTCCTCTCTTAAGTTGCTTCTCATCGGGCATTTCATCGTAGCAAGAAGGAAACAGCCAACACAGACCAAACATAAAGAACTTTTACAATCCAATAAAAAACATGCAACATGAGCTAAGCGGTTTAACAGACGCGACACCAAAGAGCAAACAGAAATGACCAGAAGAGACAGAAAACACACTTACATTAACACCATTAGCTGCTGGGGACATCGACCAAGTCAACTGCGAGATGCCAGCTGCACCGGCTCGTACAGATACAACTTGCGGTGGCTAATAGCAAGGGCTGGTGAGGCCGTGGCGCAAGGAGACAGGAAGTGGTGCAGCTTCCTTGGAGACAGAACCACAGGGAAGGTGACCAGGAATTCCACTTTGGGATGGAAGTCCTGTGATACAGGTGCCACTAGTTCCGGGAGGGAGCAATCCAGGTGCCCTTCCAACAGCCGCAATGGAGTAATTCTCAGCCCTGAAAAAGAACAGACTGCTGACACTGGAACAGCAACATGGGTGGATCTTGGCAGTGTGGTATCAAACAAAACGTTCATACGGCTCTGTTGTCTGGGATATGGGAAGTGGGGTGGCAAGAGAGAGCCACAGGGACATTTTTGCACAAGCCACGTGGTCCATGGCACATTGATGGCAATTACACTGAGTGTGCATTTTCTAGAATGTATTACCATTTAAGTTTGTAGGGGAATGGCTGCTCAGCACTTCCAGCCCTGGCATCCAGGCTAGCATATCCCGAAAGGCGTGTCTGAATGGATGATGAGCCCGTGATGCATACTATTAGTCTTCTCTTGTAGGTGAGAAACAGGAACACAGAGGTGCTTAGTAATGTATTACAGGTCGCACAGCTTGAGTATGACTCAGAGCGCATTAGAGACTGTCAGAGACTCCCCCTCAATTCTAAGTCTCCTTTACCTGGGGAGAGGCAGCATGTCCATGTTAAGACATGATCTCTTTCAGACCACAGCCCTAGCAGGTGACAAGTGCAGGTATCTATAAGCTGCAGGGGACCAAGGACAGCCACGAAGGTTGCAGGACCAGCCAGCAAGGCTAGGACCTGGGCCCAGCCTAGTCTGTGTAGGTTCTTGGTCCTCCAGAAAGAGGAACGTCTGCTGAGTCAGCAAGGCATGCCCTGAAGTGGCAGCAGGAGAGAAGGGCCGGAGGTGGCCGACAGGATGTCCACTCTCATTTCAGGCTGCCCTTTCCTCCTGGGGACCGCGTGACCTTCAACGGGAAGGAGTGCATGTGCCAGAAGTGTTCCCCGCCCACGTCACTGGGCAGCAGTGCTCACCTGGCCCAGGGCCTCCGGAGTAAGTATGGCTACGCCTCTGTGAGAGTGGGTTCTGAGCTGCAGGCTGGGGTGGTCTCTGCAGGGCCTGGGATGGAGCCTGACTCTGCAGGGCCAGCACAGTAACCGAGCACTGAATGCCAGGGACCCAGGAAGAAATCCCACCCCACCCCCACTCCTGCCACTCAACTTTTGCACAGGCTGTGTTTGTGTCAAGCCACCTTGGCTTGTCTCTTCTGTTGTCACTCAGCTCTAGGCCTCCTCCTCCAGGAAGCCTTCCCAGTCTCCTCTCTGTCCTTCCCTTGTGGTGCTGGCACAAGACCAGGTCCACCTTGATGACAGAGACATATGCAATGTGCATGGCAGGGCCCAGCTGTCTCTGGGAACCCGTGTGCGTCTCTCATAGACTGCTAAAGGTGTTCTGTGGCTGGCATATAGGCAGTAGCTGTCACAGAACTGCTCTGCCACTGGCAAAGCCGTACAGGGCTTCCAGGGCACCAGAGGAATTGACCGTGAGCACTGTGTTCCCATGACAACACTCCTTAAGTACCTTTCAGCAACAGGGATGGGGGAGGTTGAGAGCAACTTCATGGTGGCCCAGAGCCACAGACTGTCCCTGCGGGGCCCAGGCAGAGGAACCCAGACAGTTTTCCACTTGCTACTCTCGAGCACCAGGTGGGCTAGTGGCAACAGAATGCCAGTCAAGCCTTTGCACCCCTGCAGAAGCCCCAGCTCTGGCCACAGGAGTAGTTGCTAGAAGGAAGCCAGGTGCTCTGGTAGATGTCATCTCCACCTGCCTTTGTTTATTCATGAGGCACAGCCTTCACACCCAGGACCTGTGCTCTCTCACTAGATTTGCTCTCTAGTGAGTCAGAACTCTTATTAGCCCACAAGAACATCACCCTTTCCTCGGTATACTCAAGTGACTTGCCAGTGGTTACGTAGCGGTTGGGATGCAGATCTTATTAAAATTCCTCTGGGAACAAATCACCCCTGTCTGGGAGCTGCTGGCATGGTGGTGCTCACAGAATGTGGTCCGGAACCACATAAGACTCTGCCTGGTTGAGTGTTCCTGTAACCCCAGAACTTGCAGGGTACAGACAGGAAGATCGAGAGTTCAAAGTCACCCTCAACTATGTAGTGGCTTTTAGTCCAGCATGTGCTACCTTGTCGACAAATGAAATGGCAAACTGTGTCTGTCCTGAGCATGTACAGACATCTCCCTTGTCCTTAGTTCCAGTGAGTAGTGAGAGGGCTGTTCGCCTGGTGTCTGGGTGCTCCAGATAGTACTGGCCCAAGAAACTGCAAGCCTGTGGCATGTATGTACTGATGTGCAAAGGTTATGGCTCTTCCTGGACAAGACTTAAGTGTCCCAGGGGTTCGGAAACCCAACCCTGCATGTTAAGAGGCAGTGTGCCCCCACGGGCTGCACACAGCATGTAGTGTACCTATAAATCCTTACACAGACACATGCACGCATGCTGCACACTTCCCCACAGTCACTCCTGCATGCTCACCTTACTCCCCTTTCCCACTCTGCCTTGCTGATAGCTCCCACACATCTTTCAGTAAGTGACAGGGGCCCCAGTGTAGCAGCTCCCCATATGGAGGGACCAGTTGGCTGAGCAGAGCAGGCAGGCCCAGGGCCCCCAGGCATATGGAGCAGGGATGGGCACAGCTGGGAGGGAAGAGGCATCTGGGGAGATTGATGAGGATGCTACCTGTGAAGACCAGCATGCTTCACTACAGTGGGATTCTTCAATCCTGTGGGATTCACAGCAAGAAAGGTGTGAGCAGGACTGGTGCAGAAGCTGCCTGGGCCTGTTAGAAGGCCCCAGCAGACTAGGGGCCAGAACAGAGAGCAGAATGGGGAGAGAATCCCAAATGCGGGGCCCTCAGATAGCCAGAGGAGGAGCTGAGGGTATGTGTCTCAGAGAATTCCCAGGAGGGGGCTCCAAGCAGGTGAGGTGTGGAGCACAGAGTCGAGGAGAAGGCTGTGACTCAGACCTCTACAGGAGGGGAATCCCCACAGGTGGGAATGTGGGCCAGGAGTAGGAATGGCAAGAGGCTCAGACCTCCCCAGGGAAATCATGTCCCACTGGTGAGATGCCAGCCTAGACCCCAGTACACTCTGGTGTGACATTATGGTTTTGTGCCATGACGAATCCAATCTTTTAGAAGGCTAGGTCTGGGTCTCATCTCCACCTTGGTTTTCCCAGCCTCCAGTGCAGGCTGCCTAGTGTCCGTGCTCCTCACACAGGATCAAGCCTCACCATGGGGCTGTACAAGGGCTCCCTTTAATTGTGAGGCAGGGTCCTTTTAGCATGGCACTGTGCCTGTCCCTCTCCTCTTGGGCAGCCCTGTGGGGCCTTAAGATTCCAAGCGGTTGAGTCCAGGTCCCTCTGAGTGACCCTGGTGGGGTTGCTGGGCCCCCTGAGGGCACAAGGGTTCCTAGTGAAGGTATCCATGTTTGTTCTCTGTTCCAGGTTGTGGGGGCTGTGGCTTAGAAATCAAGAATGGCCAGGCCCTGGTGGCTTTGGACAAACACTGGCACCTGGGCTGCTTCAAGTGCAAGACCTGCGGGAAACTCCTCAATGCAGAGTACATCAGCAAGTAAGTGTGGTGGGCAGCGCCAGCCCAGGAAGACCTTGCCCGACGCTACAGGTAGGGCAGGGTGTCTAGTCCTGGTGTGGATGCTGACTCGCCCTGCCACTGGGTACAGCGCAAGGGCAAGGCTTGCACCGGTCCCACAGAGCTCCTCTTCCTTCCCGGCAGACCTGCTGAAGTGGCTCGCACTCTTCAGCTCTGACTTGTGGCTAGACGCTAGAGCTGCCAGCTCTGACTTCACAAAACACCCGCTTCTCTGTTCCAGGATGTTACCACCTGCTTTGGGCTCGACATTCCTGGCACTCGATGCTCTGGGGAGCACATAACAGCCTCTAGACACTAGCTGCAGGGACTCCTGGGGCTGGCCATCCCCACGGGACATGGGCGCCTATAGGTGCATGCTCTGATCTACAGAGATTGCCTTTGAGGTATCCCCTAGTCTCAGTGCTCCCCCGGCTTGCTGTTGGATGGGTGAACCTGCCTGAGCAGGACAGAGCATTTGCCAGAGGCTGTGGGATCATGTCTTGAGCTGGGATGTATTTTCACCCTGGGATCAGGAAGGTGAGGCAGAGAATCCTCACAGTGCAGGTGAAGTGAGCTGGGAAGGTGGGGGCTGGAGGAGTTCCCCCTAGCACAGGAAAGGTCCTCTTCCATGTTCCAAAATCGGAAGCCACGTAGGGACTGATCATAGAGTGGGGTACATGTGCACCAATGCATGCAGACTTGCATGTGCATACACACATATATGTACACACACATATATGCACACACATGTATGCATACACACATGCACAAGTGTGTGCATGCATGCCTCTGTGCATACACACAAACATGAACACACGTGCATGTATATGCATACACATGTACATACACACACAAATGCTCAGAGCTGCAGCTGCCAGTGTGCTCATGCTGACACCGAGGTTGACAGCACACTCCGTCACAAGGGACCGAATAGAGAGTACCAGGGACTTCTTTCTGTTCCTGATTACAATACCATGTGGCCCACTGACCACAAACTGGAATGCTGTCTAAAATGATGTTCTCAAACCAAAGTGAGCTTCCATTCAGATAGATGACTCCGTGAAGCCTGTCCCCCGGCCTCCATCACAACCATACTGTGGGGAGGGACTCGGGCAGACAGAGCATGGCGTGCGGGGCACTTTGCAGAAAGTGGCAGCGTTGCGCTGCCCCCTCTTCCCAATCAGGTGCCAGCCCACACAGGGCGTTGGTGGCTCACCCACACCAGCATGTTACTTAGCAGCCTCCAGAGCCAGCCCAGAACTGAGGGGGAGATTACATTGGGGTTGCCATGGAGATGGTATCTAAGAACGCCCTGGGCTTGCTGTAGATACATGGGCTTGTGGGGGTCTCCGGGTCTGCATCCTTCCTCCCCCTGAGACACACTTCTGAGAGTTGAGATCAGTGGAGGGTGGTGACAGAGGGCCACCAGCAACTCATTCTGGGGGCTTGTGAGTGTCCAGACATGAAGGGAAGGAATGTGGCATCTAGTCTAAACCCCACCAGCCTGAGAATGCTCGTCATAGTTGTGGGAAATCTTGGTAGAGCTCACAAGAGCTGCTGCTCCAGCAGTGAGCATGCATTAGAGGAGTCCATCCTGTCACCTCCACACCGACTCCTGCTGGGCTGTGGGCTGTGGCCTGTGGCTCGAGATGACTGCAGCTAGCAACACCAGTAGTCCAAGACACTGACAAGTGCTCCCCTTCAGCCAGTCCCCCGCATCGCCTTCGCCCGTCAGGCCCTCACTCTCCGTTCTCCTGTTTTCCTGTGGGAGGGTCTGAGGTTAAGTGATGTTAAGTGACACACTTGGGACATGGCATTTGAGTCCAGGGTCTCCTCCCAGAAACTCCTTCCCATCTTGAGTGTGGCCACCTGCTACCTCCATGCCTCCCCAAGCCTTCCCTTCCCTGAGCCCGCTCTCCCTGCCTTTGTGGCCCTTCGTCTATTGCTAGGCTCGTGGTGCCGAAGAAAAAGGGGAGGTGGGTGAGGCATATCCTGTTTGTATCTCCCAGTGACAGTGGGGTAATGCTAGCCCATTTAACACTGAACAGGGTCAGCCACTCTCCTGAGTGCAGGTCCCAGCCCAATCTCCCTCTAGGCTGACTCCTGCTGCCATCACAGCACTGGGTGTCTGGCCACACCTGAGAACAGGCAGGATTCACACCAGGAGCCTCCACCTGCAGCCAGAGGTACCCTGTGCCCTCCCGTTCTATCGTACTTGCTGCTGGCCTTCAAGTCACCCTTGTCCAAGGCATTCTTGTTCTCAGGATGGGTGCCCTTGTTTTGCATCCTCTCACTTCCCAGAGGCTGCCTTTGTTCCTTAGCTCAGTCTCTGGAGCCGTCCCTCTCCCCTCTCTCATCCAGTGGGCAGGTAGCCTGACCCCTGCTCCTCTGTGTATATATATATCTGGGAAGTGGGTGGTCTTCATAGTTCTCAGGCAGTGGCAAAGCTTGTGGCAAACGAATGCTACCTGTCCAGGACTTGTCCCTCGAAGTAGTAGGAAGCTACCCTGACTCCATGTTGATAAAAAGTTCTCGTGTGAGTTTTGTTACCTGTTGGGGGCCAAGTGGGTGACTCCATGCTGCCCTGACTGCCTGTCTCATTGCAGGGACGGGCTGCCCTACTGTGAGGCTGATTATCACACCAAGTTCGGCATCCGCTGCGATGGCTGTGAGAGGTACATCACAGGCCGCGTGTTGGAGGTGAGAAGCCTGTGTCCAGGGCTGGCACTCTGAGAGCTAAGTCATCTCGGAAAGAGCCCTAAATCCTCTAGCTGACCCCTCCCTGTGCCCAGAACCCTGAGCACACGCTAAGCCTTTTTCTGACCGTACAGAGTTTGTGTTGATGGCGCCACAGTGTGTGCAAGCTCTCTCAACCCGCTTCTATCCCACAGCCTGATGCTCGCAGCTCTCTGAGGTGTAAGCGCGCATCAGCACGTATCACACACCTCCTCGACATGGGACCTGGGATGTGCTTGACTGGTCCTCTCGTTAGGCAGGACATGCTCTGGTTGGCTGTGGTAAATGAGACTGCAGTGAACATCTTTTCCCAAGGCTACCTTCATGCTTCTAATCATGCTTTCAGATAGGTCCACAGAAACATGGATGCTGGCTCAAAACTGCAAACGCTTGTACAATTGGTGGCAGTTGCTTGCTTTTCAGCCAGGGTCTTCTCAGCCTCTCCTGCCACCCCAGCCTTTGCCAACGTGGCTCTGTAAGGCTCTGCTGTTCCCTGGTCCTGAGGCAGGCTGGCTGCTTTGACTCTTCTTCATAAGTATAGCTTGCATTTCAAGTTGTTTGAGTGGATTATGTAGTAAGATTGTGACTTTTATCTCCTGCAGGTCCTATGCATCTTGTCCTGGGTAGGGAGCATAGCTGGTATTCATACAGGCATATCCTGGGTTAGGACAAAAGACCAACCTGCCTCATCCCGCATAAGCTTGGTCCAGTCCCCATCCACTCTCCCCCTGCTTGCCCCTTCTGCCTTCTCTGGAGTTTCACTCTTCCCAGGATCCTTCTATTTCCCTCTCCGGACAAAAGTTCCTCCTCAATGCCTTTTATTTTAATTATTCTTAATTTTAATTTTTTTTTGAATCAGGGTCTCATGTAGCCCAATGGTGGCCTTGAACTTCTTGCACAGCTGAAGCTGACCTTGAATTCCTGATCCTCCTGCTTCCTGCTCCAGAGTGCCGTGTGCCCCCAGGAGCTTTTAAAACAGCTTAAATGGTGCCTATTAAAAAGAGCATCTGCCAGAATCAGCCTGGAGTGAGGCCCCGGGGACTGCTGCAGCTGTGACAACTGTGTGCCTTCACCTCATTTGACCATCCACCTGGCCTCCCTGACTCTCACACAGTGTCCCTCACCGTAGCACTCTGAAGCCTGCACTCTGCTGTCCCACTGAGGACCTCAAGCTCAGGAAACCATGTCTGTCTTCCATTGTGGACCTGGGGCTCTCTCCTCTCCCTTATATCTTGGCACCCGTCACCTAGCTGACCACACAGCTGTCCCTCTTTCTTAGAGGTAAAAAAGACTCTAGAGCTCAGCCAGGTGTGAGGAATCCTCCTGCGTAGCCTCACTTGAACACGGACTGCCCTAAATCTCCTAACCTCTGCCAGAGAGCGTACCTTGGGTAGCAGGGTAACCTAATCTTGTCTCACCAAGTTGTGACCTTGTGGGCTGATGTGGGTGTGTCCAGGCTCCATCTCTGCCATTGCCACTGTGACTAAAAGCACATTTAAGGACCTGGACCACTTCACTGCAGAGGTTAGCACACACCCTCACCTAGAAAAGCTAGCCTGGGCAGGCAGATCTGGCCCAGTACCGAAAGCAGGGCTGTGAGAGGGTTGGTGAGGCTTGAGCTATGACATGTCCTATGTCACAGCTTTGAGTTGTACCAGGATAATACACGGGGCGGGGGGTGGGAGTGGGGCTGCTTGTGAG
The DNA here is from genome assembly GCF_030254825.1 of Meriones unguiculatus. Taxonomy (NCBI): domain Eukaryota; kingdom Metazoa; phylum Chordata; class Mammalia; order Rodentia; family Muridae; genus Meriones; species Meriones unguiculatus. The sequence continues at coordinate 28,651,574 of NC_083360.1, read as the reverse complement.
ACCATGGGTGTCCCTCATCTGTAGTGAGAGCAAGGCGAGTACATGATCTCATCTTTAGACTGAACATCCTTGTTGGGTGACTCTGGGCCGAGTGCAGAAGTTGGGACTGGGTACTGTGAAGCACTACTCCGTCTGGACTGTGGAAAGAGGCTGTCCTAGCTGACAGAATCTGGGCAGTCCTGGTTCTCCTCCGCAGTCTACCATGGAGGAGAAAGGGCTTCCCAGGGGTTGCATGCTTTTGGCTTTGCCTTCTCTGGGGGCGAGTGTGCTGCAGCAGTGGCGGTGGTTAGTGGAGGTGGCGCAACGGAGTCGCTGTGCTGCTGGCTCTGCACAGCTCTGAGCATCCTCCTGGCGGGTGTGAGGTGGGAGCTGCGGGTGGAGACAGCCAGCTCTGCAGAAGGGAGCAGCGCTGCAGTGGCACTGCCTGAAGCTGGGCCAGGCAAGCTGGTGCCCGGCTGGTGAGACTGGGCTCTTGGGGAACTCGCAGGAACGAGTGACTTATTGGAAGAAAGAAAGAAAGAAAAAGGACAAGAGTGCGGAGGCTGGCTGAGGGCAAGGGTGACACCCTCGGGGCAGGTGGTCCAGGCTCGTGCGCTGAGAAGGGCTGGGGACAGATCCTGTACAGGTAGGAAGCCTGGCAGAGCTGGCAAGAGCTGTGCTGAGCCAGGTGGGTGGGCTGCTGGAGGTCCTCACAGTCCCTCTTGCCGCTAAGATCATCTTCAGCCCCCAGCTGTTCTCTCTGTAAAGCCTAAGTGGGAGCCTCCTGTGTTCCCCCACAGAGGCTCATTTGTGCCATGACTGCGTGAGCCCGGCACGGTGCCATCTTAAGCTCTTGGTGCCAGCAGCACTGTCTGGGAAATGTGTGTTCCTGGTGATGGGGAGGGGGTACTCCTCCCTCCTCTTATCCTTTGTCACTCTTGTCACTGACAGCAGTTCTGCTCAGTGGGGACCTATGGGAGCACAGGAGGGGCACTAGCAGAGATGGACAGGTGAGAGCAGAGGACTGTGTGGGTGATGAGGCAGAGCTCACACCTGGCTACAAGGCCACAGACCTGAGGTGGCTGAAGTCTACTCACAGAGAGTGGCAGTTTGCTGGGGGGTTCGTGCGTGAGGCATGCCTATAGGGAGTCCTTTGGAGCTGGGTATAGGAGAGAGGTGTGGAAGGAGGGGGGTGTTCCTGGCAGTGCTCAGAGCCTACTCCTTAGCTAGCCACCCTATAAGCCCTATTTCCTCTCACTGCAAAGGGAGTGAGCAGGGTGTGGGGGTGTAACTAGGCTCCACTCTTTTAACCCTGATGGGTCTCGCTTTCAGTGCAGTTTTATACCTATGGCTATTGTCATGGTAACATGAAGCCCAGGTCCCTCTAGGACCACTAATTAATTCCTTCTTCACTTCTTCCCTTCCTCCATTCCCCTTTTCTTTCCTTCTCCATTCCTGGTATTAACTCCTATGGGACTCACTGTGTCCCACTGTGAGCTGGGGGCTGGCTTCACAGAAACGAAGTAACCGGGTTCCTGCTGTGAAGGATGTCTGTAAGAGAGGGGACTGTCCAGGCCACTCTGCCCCGGGTCAGGACCCACACCAACATTTTGGTTTTCGAATGCCATCTCCTGTCACGGCAGGATGTTAATTTCAGTTGCCCACTTCTGTATTCCCCTGGGAGCATTCCTTGCCACTCCATGGGCATGTGCTGTTTACTACTGGCAGAGAACAAACTGTGTTTTCAACTAGTTGGGGGCATTGAAAAGCTGAAGACCGCAATGAAGACAGCATCTCAAGCCCTTAAAACGAGTGTACTTATTTTCAAAAGACATACTGGCTTTTGTAAAAATAAATAAAAATTGCTCCCAATGAATGCTGACACCTAAACTGTTCAGCATTTAGGAGTGATATTTTTGTATTTCACCTACACACATACGCACACAAACACAGAGGCAACCCACAGACTTTCACATGGATGCAATACACAAGGCACACGGCAAGGCACACAGCATGCCACACACAAGCACACATACACAGAGATATAGGCATTTATTGCATACAGACAACTGACACAAGCATACAAACACACAGATACAGGCACGAGTGGGTATTCCACTGTAGGCTGGGATTCTCAACTGTTCCTACATGGGTTTGGCCAGGACTCTCTGTCCCCAGGGAGTACTTATGTCTAACCATAGGCCTATGTTTCCCCTCAGATGCATCCCTAGGTGGGCCCTAGGGGGGTTGTATGGGTGGATGGTGCAGCTTCCCAAGATGACTTCCTAAGTGGAATTGATGGTGAGGATTAAGAGGGGAGGAGGAGAGAGGGGCAACCAGTGGGATTGGCATGTCAGTAATGGATCCTGAGATGTGAGGAGCCAGTGTGGTGATAAGGGGGTGGGGGTGAGCCTAGGGACAGAGCCAAAGTCTGGGGAGGGACTCCAGGGCTTTTCTGGACATGCACTAACTTGACTCTCCCTTTGGTAACAAGTGGTTCCCACAAGGTCGCAGGTGGAAAAGCCCCAGGGACCCAGTGCTGAGGCAGCCACCAGGTACCTCTGAGCTGCTGGCACCTGCTCTGGGACTTTGATTCCTGGTATTGTAAATTTCATTTCCTCATTGCACCATGGCACTTAGGACTTTTAACATCTGGATTCAGTATTGGGAATTCACGAGCAATTTGCAAATCAGGCATGGTGGCACCCACCTGGAATACCAGCATTCAGGAGGTGGAGGCAGGAGACTTGCAAGTTCAAGGCTAGTCGGTGCTGCAAAGTGAGACTGTCTCTACAGACCAAAGGCTGGGATATAGCTCAGTGGGAGAGCAATTGCCCAGCAAAGGCAAGACACTGAGTTCAAACCCAACACTGCAAAAATGAACAAGAATAAAGGCATGTATACTTTTGAGACTGGCCAAGGAATGCCCCGGGCTCCAAGCAGCTACCTGCAGGCCTGCTCTGCTTTCCATGAGGCAACTGAAGGAGAACCCAGGGGCAGCAAGCGGCACATCCAGGTCCCTAGGTAACCTGCTCTATCAGACCCTATGGTTGAGTCTGAGGAGCAGGGTACTGGCCTCAGATGTTAGGAAGGTCTGGATTTCAGCTGGTGGGTGAGGAGTGGCCCCTTGCTCCAGCCTGTGGAGGAGAAGTGGCAGTGTCTCAGGGCATGAGGCTTCTACCCTACCTTACTCCCACTGACCCTTTCTGCAGGGCTGCTGGGGACCATCCTTGGAGCCCTGTCCACTGGCCTGGTCCTGCTGGGGCTGCAGGGGCTCTGTGTCCCTGTGGGTTGCTCATATCTCCATTGCCAGCTTTGGTCTATTTTGTTGTTGTTGTTGTTACTTTGTTTTTCAAGACGGGGTTTCTCTGTGTAGCCTTGGCTGTCCTGGACTCACTTTGTAGACCAGACTCACAAAGGTCTGCCTGCCTCTGCCTCTTGAGTGCTGGGATTAAAGGCGTGCGCCACCGCACCCGGCGCTGGTCTGCTTTGCTAAAGATGATGGTTGCCTTTTGGAAGGCTTAAGATTTTTCTGAAACCACACCCTGCTGAAACCTCTTGGGCTCCTGATGTACACACTGTTCAGATCTGAGCCATCTTGACCCTCAAGCAGGCAAGGGACTAGGCCAGGTGTAGTGGCCCAGATGTTCAGTGCTGAAGCAATCTACTCTTGGTGCTTAGGTATTCTTGTGGGTAAACCCTGCTTGGGCAGATGCCTGGAAGACCTCTCGCTGTGAGGGAGACACAGTGGCAGTGGGCCATGGCATCAGCAGCAGAGATACATGGCTGACAGTGACAAGAGCACCGCCAGGGGTCAACCTCTTCCAGCTGCAGAGGGAGCCCAGACTGTGCAGTTAGTCACTGGGAATGGCTTAAAACACACAAACGCATCCCAGGCTTCTATGGTCAGTGTGCAAACTTCTGCTCACTAGTACCATAGCTTCCCCATCCCCTCCAAGAAACCTTCCCGTTAGACAGACAGTCACAGGTACTGTCCTAAGTCCACAGTCCGTTGTCACCTGTGGCTTCTGTGTCACATCTCTGGTTCTCTAGTCCTCCTAGGCTTTGTTTCCTGTCAATGGTTAGAACCTTCCCTGCTGTACCAAATGCTGCTGCTGGGGCCCACCATGGCCACCTTGGTTTCATGGTTTGGCTTAAGTGTTAGGAGCCTCCACACAACAGGGCCAGAGCTTCTACCTCCAAATTCCTCCCTTCATGGGTCCAAAGTCTGAAGGTTGATATTTGTGATTGCCAACCTGTGTAGCTGTCACCTATTCAGTGGCTGCTACTGTCGTCGCAAGGCTCCCTCCCTATCCCTTATTGTTATAGCTGTCTTAGCTACTCCTGTGATAGACCTGCCCACCTCTACCATAGCCTCTGCCTTCTTCAGAGTAACCAGGACCACCTCCCCCTAACCACCGTTGTTAGCAAACTCATTAGAGCCATCGACACTGACACCATACTCACCAACACTATGGTCACAGGATATTTCCCGCATGACCAAGATTGTCCTTGCCACCCAAGTCACCAGCGCAGCCCCTGTGCCAGAGTTTCCAGAACCATGTGGGCCTACATGAAGCACTGGCCATGAGGCATTAGCAGGGCTCATGTCTCTACTTTCTCATTCTTCACTGTGGCGGCCACTCACAGTGTGGCATTTCTGAAGGACAACCTTATCCACAGAGTCTCCGTCCTCAGAGGTGATGAGCCAAGCATTCCTTTTCCTCCTGCTGTCAGTCATGATTGCAGCCACCTTGCTCTCCCTTGCTGTGGCTTTCTTCAGTGGTGGCCAGGATGATGTCAACCAGGTCAATGGCTATGGCAGTACTGATAGTTGTAATGACAGGCGACAGAGGTGGCTTTGGCTGTGGTCATAGAAGAAAAGTTTTGGTTTTTTTTTTCCATTAAGTGGGCACCCAGTCTTCGAGAACCTTCTCTCAGCTGTCTTTGGTCTCACTGTTCTTTTATATGCATCGTGTGGCCTTGCAATTCAGGGCTTCATCCGCCTCCTGCCCTGTAGTCAGTGTTCCTTGTGGTTCCTCAGACATTCAGAAGTGGTTTCAAAGGCCCGCCCTCCAATAAGAGCTCGCTTCCATTCCTGTTCAGCTTCTTTAGGACCCTGACTTAGACCTGACAGCAGAGAGATGAGAGCTTTCGGTGATACCTCCTCTGCCACATCCATAGGCAGAAAGTGCCGTTCCTTCTTCTCTGGGCCGTGTCTTGTTGAGCCACAGCAGCTCCTTACCTATTCTGCATCCCGAGCCCTTACTAAATCTATGGCTTACGAAGCCATCCTCATCTTCAGCTTGTCTTCCCGGGCTTCTGCCAGTGCCCTTTCCTGAATGAGAGCTTTTGGTAGGTCTTGTTGAAGTCTGATTTCTGTTTGTCCTTCTGCTGTTCGTGGTTCTGCTGTCCAATCTAAGTCTCCATCCAGGCTAATGTGGGCTTTCTGCAAGGTTTTCTTTGGATGGCTTTGCTGTTTTGCATCTTGCAGTTAGGCCTTGGCATGTTTATGGAACTCTTGTACTTGGGAGTGACATGCAGAGGGGAGTGGCCATGTGTACCTGGACACACTTCCACAAATCAGACACGCTCAAGCTGGGAACACACTCAGCCTCTGTGGACTTGTCCCAGTCACAGCAGGATACTCACCCTCTAACTGTTCCTCTCACTTGCACATGGATAAACCCAGGTCTGGCTCCTCTGTGCTGGCTTCTCTTCCTTGCTGTTCAGACTGTCTGTGTCTCTCTCACTCTCTCTGTCTCTTTCTCTATCTCTGTGGCTTTGGTCTCTCTTTGTCTGTCTGTGTCTGTGTGGGCCTCTCCTCCCAATGTGCTTATATCTCTGTGTATGGAGCATGTGTGGTGTGCCTGAAGAAAACATCAAATAGCGAGGAGATGGAGGTACAGGTAATAGTGAGCTGCCTGGCTTGGGTGCTGGGAACTGAACTCAGGTCCTCTGGAAGATCCACAAGCTCTGCTAACCCCTGATTCAGCTCTCCAGCCCTGAGCCTAGTGCTTCAGAAACTGTTCCCACCAGCATTCTCTGTCCCTCTCAATTCACACATGGACACAGGTGGCAATACAGGGGTTGTTAACCCTGGGGCTGTCACAGACCTGCTGGGGAAACTTGTGGGGAGCAGGAAGAGGATGCATAGAAAAGTCACACACTGGGGAACATAAATTCTGGCAATGAGATGATTTTTCCAAAAATACAGTCATTTTCAACCTTTGCCCAAAACACAGACCACCACCACCCTGCCCACTCACTAAGCTGTCTATTATAATCACCAAAATGACCCAGACCTTTATCCTGTCATTTAGGCTGTCATTGGGTATGACCCAGGCATCCTGCCCTGCTAGCAAAGCCCAGTGTGTTCTGAGAGGAAAAAGAATGAAGCTGCACATTCACCAAGCAGTGAAAAATGGATCAGAAGAGATGAGCTTAGGAGGCGTGGGGGAGACCCCTATGAAGGAGGTGGCTTTGGGAGGAAGCAAGGCCTTTGGTGAAGCTGAAAGGTCCAGAAGACACCCAGGTCGCAGGGTTAACAAGAACAAAGGCCAGGACTAGGGTCAGCCTCCATGGATGGGATCTGTCCTCTCTGCCTTAAGGATCCCTTTGCCCAAGACATGAGCGTGGGTGTGGGCTGAGCTGATAGCTGGGAGGAAAGTTGCTGAGCAGCTGTCAAGGCCCACACAGGAGAGGAGCACATTCCGACTCTCCTTTTTCATATGCAGGGGCCTTGGCCTATTTTTTTTTTTTTTCAAGTGAAAACACAGGCAGGAGAAGGGAATGAGGAAGGTGTTCTTAAGCCACCCCCCATTTCAGGAAGGTGCCAATTAAGATTCAAGTTCAGGAGCGGGCGTGGGGCCTCTTCCCATTTTAGGATGCCGTGAGACACTGGCTTCATTTCTCACATTTAGCAGCAGGCCCACCTGCCGCACCCTGGGAACTCTTGAGGATGGTGGAAACAGCATTTTGGGATTTTTTTCTTTCTTTCTTTTTTTTTTTTTTTTTTTTTTTTTTTGGCACCGTGTAAAAGTAAGCCAGAGGCGAGAAGTTACAATTAGTGTAATCTATTTATTGTTTCAGGATTAAAATTTGTAATCTAATTTAATGGTTTTAATTTAAGAATTGCTAACCCAGAAAGTGTCAGTTGAGCAAAATGAGGAGTGCAGAGATAAAAAACAACACACGCACACACACACACACACACACACACACACACACCCTAAAACTATCCTCCTGCTCCCCATTATCAGAGAAATGAAGTTGCACAACTGGTCTCCGGAAGTCAAGGATGAGGTGGGCAGAGCTAGTTTCCTGGCCTTTGACCCCTCAGGTGCTCTGAGTGTCCCCTGTCCAGCTTGTGTAGATCTTGGATCCCATGTGCTCACCACCCAGCCTCCCCAGATGTGTGCACAGGGCAGACAGCCACCCTGCATGCTACGGCCCGCAGGTGGCTACACTTACCTACCTTGTGCTTTCTGCAGGCCGGGGAGAAGCACTATCACCCTTCGTGCGCGCTATGCGTCAGGTGCGGCCAGATGTTCTCAGAAGGCGAGGAGATGTACCTGCAAGGTAAGCCGTTCGGATGTCGCTTTAGTGTGCGCTCTGCTGGGGGCGAAGCTGGTCATGATGCTGCTAGCAGCCACCGCTGCCACATACATACAGACTGTGGTCTCTACATGCCACCGCCACAAGTGAGGGTGTCAGCAAACCTGGGTAAGCGAGATCAGCCTGCCGAAGAGCAGCCAGTGCGGTCCAACCGCTGTCCATCAGACCTCATCCCCACTTGAGGATTCACAGACTTTTAGGAGGATTCACTCCCTGAGCCTTGGCTTGTGGTGCCTCTGTCACATTGCAGCAAGATCAGGCTTCCTTCCTAAAGTGTGGAGAGAAGTGGCTTTCATAACATTGAAAGCAGAGGAAAATTGGAAGAAAGGAGCCCTCCAATGCGTTCATGGAAACCCCAACAACTGGTCTTTAAAAAATTGTATTAAAAGGGCCAGTGAGGTGGCTCAGTGGCTACGGACACTTGCTGCAGGAACCTGATGAGCTGAGTTCCATCCCTGGAACCCAAGTAAAGGTGGAAGGAGATAACTGACTCTACAGAGCCATCTTCTCACCATGTCACACATGCCCACACACAATACCAATAAAATAAAATAAAATAAAATAAAATAAAATAAAACACAATAGTGTCAAAACACAACTTAGCCACCTTCGTGGCTATAGGTCTCATTCTAAAACCATGAAATGTTTCATTCTCTAAAATAGAATGAGTATCCCACAGCCGAGCAGAGGACATGGTGCTGTAGACCTAGTGAGGCCACAGATGGCAGGAATGACAGAGAAGTGATGGCATTGCCAGGTCACTTTCCCGCCTGAGGCAGTGTGGGAGACAGAGCAACCAACTAAAGGTGTTTGGTAGATTCACACCAGGTCACACAGGCTGCCTTAGGAGCTTGCCAGCCTAGCAGGCCTAAAGGTGAGGTTATGGCTCTCCATCCCTTTCCAGTCCTGTCTCTTGGAAAGTCAAAGAAACAGCGTGATTTCATCCCATAACTTTACTGGGAATGACGTCATCTGGGTTAAAGTGTTTGGTCAGGACCTGGTACAAGAGTTCTCTGAGAAGTCATAGCCTCTGCAACCATCTTCATTGGACATTACAGTACAGTAAACGAGAGGGGTCCTTGGGACTCCTGGAGCTGGACACCAAGCCAGTCTGTACAGCTGTCTGGCTTCTCCTCCCAGACAGTGTCTTATGGGTTGCGATTAAATTCTGATGGAGAGCTCAGTGTTCCCTCATTCCTTTCCTATTGGTTGAAAGCAGAGTGGCCCTTGTAAGGAGTAAAAATAGTTTTCTTTTCACCCTTGGGGACCCCTGTGGTGGAAGGTAGGTGAAGGATAAAAGGACATGTACAGGAAATCCAGGGTAACAGACAGTACATCTCCAGGGTGAAGCTCAGAGTTCAGCTATGGTTTGTGAGTGATGTATCACATTCTTAGCCATGAGAAAAGAGTGTCAGGAAGATGCCAAACAGAGGAAGGAGATTTTTGAGGCTGTGTGTGGGTCTTTCTGTTGCAGATGCTAGTTGCACCTCCCCAGTGATGGGACCCTGCTGACTCTCTCTCTCCATCTGCCAGGAGAGAACGTACCCTCACACACAGAGACCTCTACACAGATCTGAATTTCCCCTCTGCAGTGGCCTCCTTTCTGTTGTATTATTCCTGAGTTTTCTGGGTCCCTAGGTAACCAGCTCAAAGTGATCCTTCTACCACAGAGGCCATGGGGGTCACGTGGTGCTGCTTGGTCACATGTTGGGATAGCATGTTCTGAACCCCTTGATCTCAAGGGGGAAACCATGTTATCCTAGTTCCATTTCTGCTGTCATGATAAAATGTCCCGATCATAGAGGAGGAATGGCTTAATGGCTCATGATTCCAGGTTGGTCTGTTATGTCAGGGAAGACAAGGCAGGAGCCTAAAGCTGCCAGACACACCCACAGTTGATATCAGAGAGACGTGAATGCATGCATGCTCCTTGCTTGCTTGGTACTCAGCTAGCCATCTCTGCTCTTACACAGTCCAGGACAATAAGCCAGGGGATGGCCCTCCCCCCATGATGGGTTGAGTCATCTTACAGTAATTAAAATGTAACCCTAACCTGACCCAGACAATTCCTCGGTGAAACTCTCTTCACAGATGAGTCTATGTGTATTGCATTGAGAGTGAAAGCTAGCCAGCTCATGCATCTATGGTGGGGACCCTCACTGAAAGCAGGGCAAGGCTTGTCACCAGAGGTGAACAAGGAATGTCACCAGACAGCAAGGGTAGGCTAAAACATGGGGATCAGAGGTCACAGACTGGACAGAGGTCACAGCCTGGTCTAAGCTAGAGCTTAATTAAGGAGCAAGGAGCCTGTGCCTCCAAGTTCCTATCTAGTTCTGGGAAAAGATAGGTGATACAGGCCGGCCCACCCTCCAGGGCAGCAAGCCAGAGGATGCTGGTGTGAGACCAAAAGATCCAGATATACCAGCAGAAAGGCTGGGAGTGCTTCTTAGACGAGGTGTGGGCAGGAGTGGCTTGGCCATGGATGAATGGGTGAATAGGAAGGTAGAGATCCTGTTGAGAGCCTACATCCAAGCTGAGGGTGACAGAGAACTGGTTGAGCCTGGCGAGCTGGTCCTTACCAGACTAGATGCAGCAACAGGAAAAAGCTTACCCCTCAAGCTCTGCCCAGGTTGATTGAGAGGCTTACCTTCATCCCAGGGCAGGTGACAAAGGAACATTGGCATAAGCGGGAGGCCAAGGACTATCAATAGGGTGGGCATGATCAGTGGGCTAATGAGGGTGGATGAAATGGTTGACATTTCATCTCCCTGGCCACTTACTCTTTCTCCTGGTGTCGTCAGGGCAGCTGAGCAGGCCTAGGCAGGGGACAGAGCTGGAAGCAGCTGCATCTGCTGTGTACTGCCCACAGACCAATAACTGGGAAACCACAGAGAGGCATTCTGATCTGTGAGTGTCAGACAGGCCTCCCTTTTCTGAGGCAAGCCCTGGGATGATGTCAGATGTGACAGTCTCGTCCCCATTGTCGCCTGTTGTTCCCAAGGCGAGATCCTGAGAATCAGGCCAGCCGCTCTGGCTGCCCAGTGGGAGGTCCTCGGCAGAGGTTCCACTGTAAATGTCAATGGAGCCCTCAGACACAGGGACAGCCAATGCCAAGCACGGCTCATGGGACAGTGGCTTGGGGACACGTGCTCACATGAAAGTGCCCTCATCTCAGGAAACAAAGATTCCCTTTATGACTCTGGGCTGCTCCAATCATTGCAGTGAGGCCTGTCAGGAATTTCTATGGCATGGAGTCCAGGCTGCCCTCTCAGGCATGGGTTTTCCACACAGCAATGGGGATCTGGCCAGGCTAGTGGCACTGAAGCCTATGGTCAGGACCTTGTGTGGAACTCCACCATGCCTGGCCACCCCAAGGTCCTCTGTTTGGTACCTCACACCTGCTCTCCATGAATCTGGTGTCTGACATGTTGCTGATGTTGTGATTGGAGCTCTGGCAAGTGTGGGTGCTGTGACTCTCCTGGTGTCTTGGCCATGACAACTTCTTTCCCATGCCTGCCTCTGTACTTGATGTTACCTCTGAGATCACCCCCTCTGGCCACCTTAGGCTGGGCTATGTGTTGAGCCTGAAACCCGTGCTGCTGCCCACTGGAGTAACTGGCCCACACTGGGAAATTCTCCCCTTTCCCTCATATTATTACTTCACATGGGCCAACGTGCTTCGGTGCAGGGGCGACCCTCTCAGTGTCACAGACAGGAGGCATGGGGTCTGTTCAAAGGGTATTGAGCAGATATTCATGCACGGACCCCACATCTAGGACTACCCTCTGATCTCCTCCTCTTGGGAATCTGTCCACAGGCTCCTCCATCTGGCATCCTGCATGTCGACAAGCAGCCAGGACTGAAGACAAGAGCAAGGTTGGTGAGATGTGTGGCTTCCCTGTGTGTCCTTCTCCACATGCAGGTCAGAGGGAGAGACACAGGCCAGCTTCTCATGCTTCTTCACACTTCTCAGCCAGGCCTCAGAGGCATCATAGGTCAGCTAGGTTCAAGGAACAGAGGGCCATAAGGTGGGGGAGCAGACAGGTCAAGGAGCTATCGTGTGGGTCTAATGGGGCCCCAAGGAGACCGGATGGCCCAGCCTTAATGACTTCCTTGTCCAGTCAGTGAAAAAGATAGCCATGACAGTTTGGGGGACCACAGATAGTCCCTATAGTGATTGGAAAATTTGCAGGTCTAAACCGCACCTTGGCTTGACAGTTCCCACACACTCACAGTAATGGCTGGCCTGACTGCCACAGGGCCAGTTCTTGAGGGCAGGGTGGTCAGAATACCAGCAAGTCCCAATACAAAGCTCCCACTGTCTTCTCTCTGTGGAGATGGGCATGTCACTCTCCTGCACAGATGCAGGACAGGGCATGAAGAGCACTGCCCACCAGGCAAGCTCTATGTCTGAGATTTCACAGGGGTTCCAGCAAGGGAGGTGTGTGGCTCACTGGGCCCACATGTTAGGACAGCTGTTCCCCTGTGGCCTGAGGTTCTTGCCCTAGGGCACAGGTTGGTCTTCATAACATGGCTATGCGTACCCTGGGCTGACCAGGTGAGGCCAGCTCTCCCTGACTACAGCTGCTGCTGAGGTGACCTCCTAGGAGCTGAGAGCAAAGGTCAGCCTCTAGGAAGGGCCAGGTTCTGAGCCCCACAGATGTCCTGCTGTGGGACAGGCTGCAAAGGTATGGCCAAGAGATGGAGAGACAATAGGCACCCTGGGTGGGAAGGAAGCACAGCGTTTGGAAGGTGCTAGAGCCTGTACAGAGCGGGAGTGAGTTCCAGGGAGGCGCCTTCCTCCTTGGATAGTTAAGGTACGGAACACAAAGAGGAGGAAGGAAAAATGAAGAGGATTGGGAGGGGTAAGAAGAGGAAAAAAACAAATAAAAAAAAAAAAAGGAGGAGAAAGGGATTATGGAGGAGGAGGAGGAGGAACCCAAGGAGAAGGAGGAGGAAGTCCAGTTGTAATAACAGGAGGATAGGCGGGCAGCAGGGAGGAGCCGGAGGCCAGGGAGGCAGTGGGTGGCAGGACTCTTGGCTGGATCCTCTCAGCAGCTCTGCCTTTGGCTGGGAGGAGTTTATACACCCCTCCTCTGCCCAGCCCCACGACACTGTATTACTCAGCCTCACTGTGCTGTCATCCTGTTAAGTCTTTGCTGTGGCTTTCCAGGTAGGAGGCCAAGGAGCAACCTCACATTGTATGCTCTGTTTTCCCCAGTGTCTGATTCTCTCTGCAAACTGTGCATCTGCCAGCCAGGATATCCCTGCCCGCAGTCATGACCAGTGAGGATGTGACCAGAGTCTGACTCCATCTTGTTGGCAGGGTCTCTTGTTCTGCCCAAAGGCTCAGCAGAAGGACAGAGCCTGGCATGCTCAGAGGCCCCAGGCATATTCTCACACATGCATATGCTCAGGGAAGCATCCTAACCTGGGACTGAACTAAGAGAGAGAGCTGATACTCTGCTCACCTCCCTTCCCCCAGCCAGGCTCAAGGAAACAGCAGCTGCAGGAAACAGCAGCCTTCCTCACTTTCTGTCCATTCTCTGGACAGATGGAGGGCCCTGAGGACTGGGGGGTGCCAGGCCATGGAAGAAGGCAGCCTTGTTTTCCCCAGGCCTGGGCAGGAGGGCTCTGCTTCCAGGGCTCTCTGATCTGTACAGCTTTTGAAGCACGTAGTTTAGAAATGAAGGTCGCCTCCTTCAGCTAACAACTGGGGCAGAGGCTGAGCAGCCTGAGACCAGCTGCCTTCTTGGTGTTGAGCCCAGGCTCCCTAGGGCTGGCTGCTAGCTGGTCTGGCCTGGGGATAGAGGGAACAGACTGTTGCTTCCCATGAGAGCAGCTCCTGAGTAAGCATAGCCAGGCAGGCCTGGTTAGCTTAAAAAGACTCCTGTCCCTGAGGAACACAGCATGGAACACAGCACCTGTGTTATTGACCCTTGAATCCTGCACTGAGTAGAGACAGCACCTTCTTTGTACTAGTGACAAGAAATGGCTTGCCTGTCCTGGACTTGTAGTCACCAAAACAAATGTCCCTTGGGGTAGGTCCTTGGACATCTCCCGAACACTCATGGGACTCATTCTCCAGTAAGACCCTGGCTCTTGATTGGTCTATCCAAGCAGGGCCACACCAGTAGAACAAAACACAGATCTTCCTTGCTGTATGGAAATCCACCCCAGTTGTGTAGCTGTCCTTCCTACACCTAGGCAGGAAATATGTTGTGGACAAGAACCACAGGTTACAGGGTCCTGAGCATCTGTACATATGTACAGAGAACATTGGGAGATGCAGTGATGACTGCCCAGACCCACACACAGGCAGCATGGCATCCTTAGCACAGCACCTGGCACCCACTGGTACCATGGCATCTTTAGCATGGCATCCTTAGCATGACATCCAATGCTTACAGACATCATGGCATCCTTAACACAGCACCCAATATTCACAGACATTATGACATCTCTAGCATAGCACCTTATGTCCACAGTTATCATGGCATCCTAAGCATAACACCTGGCACCCACCATGTGTTTTAGAAATTCTGTACCCAGAACTAAGGGGTAAATGAGGCCCGTGGAGTCCCTTTTCTGGGTACCATTTTTTAAAAATTTATTTATTCACTTTACATCCAGATTGTAGCCCCCCTCCTCTCCTCCCAGTACCCCCCTCACACACCCCTCCTTCTATTCTCCTCTTTTCTTCTCCTCAGAGAAGGGGAAAGTCCCTCATGGGTACCAACCCAGCCTGGCACATTAAGATGCTGTAGAACTAGGTACATCCTCTCCTACTGATGCCAGACAAGGCAGTTAAGTTAGGGGAAGGGAATCCAAAGGGAGGCATCAGAGGCAGAGAGCACCCCCTTCTGCTCCAGTTGTTGGGGGAACCACATGAAGACCACGTTGCACATCTGCTATATATGGGCAGGGGGCCTAGGACCAGTCCATGCATGCTCTTTGGTTGGTGGTTCAGTCTCTGCGAGCTCCCATGGGTCTGGGTCTTATCTCTGTGTGTGGGAACAGGTCAGTGCCACATGACCCTGGGGAGGGTAGAACTGAGGGTCACTGTGGGGTTTGGTGGGACAGACTTCAGGTCAGGGGTAACAGGGGTGAGGGCAGGATAGTGCCCATCTTCTCACTCTGGTGACAGTCACCTCAGCTCTTCTGCCTGTCTCCTCTGCTGATAAGTGAGTCAGGTTCTGTCCTCTACCCTCCCCTACATAGCTGGGCACTGAGCAACAGGAGGGATCACATCACCTCAGAGTGACTGGAGCCCATGGCACAAAGAGAGCTGAGAGGGGTCATCTCTGCCTGCTCTCTGGGCCTGCCTCAGATATTCTGCTGGCATGACCAGTGAGGAACTTTGCCCTGAATACCACACTGGTCTGCAGTGCATGCCAGGAACAGCAGGCTCCTATCTTGGTATTTTGCCACTTTACAGAGAAGGGAGCATTTTCAAAGTGTGAACTTCAGGCAGGCATCATCCAGGGTCAGTAGAACACAGTAGCCACCTGGCCTTGCACTGCTAGAAGAACAGGCCCTGTCTTACAGGCATCAGTCAGGCATAAGGGAGCCACCTTCTCTACCTGTAGCAGTGTTGAGGTACGTGATAACTTAGGACTCGACAGCCAGGGCTGTGAGGTGATCCCATCCCTGTGGCCTCGGAAACCTGTGGTCCTAGGGGTTGGGCAACCCCTCTGGAGTTGGCACCTGTCAGTTTTGTTCCAAGCTGAGATTCTGAGGAAGTGAGAGGCAGAGGTTGGTATTGAAGGGTCCACAGCACAGGACCCACAGAGGGGATGGCAGCAATGGAGGGATTAAGCTTCATGCCATCCCTCCTCTCTCCCTTCTAGATGCACAGCTCTGTTTGCAGCCAGCCCTGCCCGGGCACCCTGCCCTGTGCCTTACAGGTTTGTGCCTCCTGCTGCCCTATGTGGCACGTCTGGTTCTGGTGTCTGCCTGTCCCTGCTGGTGTCATGCTGAGTGTAGGAGGAGCTCAGGAGGGGAGGCCTCCTCCAGGTCCAGCTTGGTTCTTTGGCTTGGAGGCTTCAACACTTTCCTGCTTCACAGTGACAGGAGGCAGAGTCCTAGGCCAAGGCCAGCCAGGCTGGCTCCTCCTGAGGCCTCTGTGCTTGGATTTGGTGGCAGCATCTTTTTGTTTTTCTCACACGCCTGAGTGTGTGTGTGTGTGTGTGTGTGTGTGTTATGTTTATGTTCTGAACTCTTTATGATGACCCTAAGTGATTGGCTTAGATCTACCCACCCGCCCATTTCATCTTTGTAACCTCTGTGAAAACAGGACTCCCATCTCCACAGGCTCACACTCTGAGGTCCTGGGGTAGGGCTTCAACATAAGAAATTTGAGGAAACCAACTTGGCCCTTAACAGATGTCAACTGCCTCAGGAGCAGGAACATGGCAGACTTCAGAGGCAAGGAAGAGCCTCCTGAGGAAAGTGAGGCAGGAGTGGTGGTGGGGAGGGTCACTAAAGATGCACAGTGGAGGACTTGAGGCTAAGGGAGCAGGGGCCAGAGCTCTCGCCTTCTGAGAGACAGCTACAGCTGGCAGAAATATGTTCCTCTTAGATGAGGTGAATAGGAGGCAAGGGAGACTGGGCCTGGGGTGGGGCACCAAACCAGGAGAAGGGGTGTAGAGTGGTCAGGTACATGCCCCATCTGTGAGGATGGAAGCCAGGTGTGGGGAGTGCGTCTGTGTGTGTGAGGGGAAGGAGGAGCTGGAGCTGGTGATGCAGAGGCTTGAGGGGGCTGTCTAAGGAGGGGTGGGCCACCGTCAGCAGCAGAGCCTGGGAGGGTGCCGGACGTGCAGTGAGTGACATCACACATCACTTGGTGCCAACAGAGCTGAGCCTCGGTAAGTGAGGAAGGAGCAGCTGAGAAGGGCCAGGGTCAGGTCAGGGGAGTGAAGGGTATGACTGCAGGGTGTGGCTGGAGGACTGAAGCCCATCCATGGAGAGGAATAGAGTACCCGTGAGTAACAGGGTCCCTGTGCCATGGAGATCAAGAGGTTGCTAGACAGGCCCACTCGCCTCCATCCTCAGAGACAGGATCACCTCACCCCAGCATCCCTTGGGATGTCCTGAGCTTTCAGTGAGCGTCAGGTTGTGGACACCTCACTTCATCCGTGGCCTGCTGTGTTTATTGTAGCGTCAGTTGTCTACCCAAGCCTCTATGTTTGTTCTGACACTTCCCTCAACCCACACAAAGGGACACACTACTTGCTGAGCTCACTGGCATCCCTGCCTGCACCCTGAAGATGCCTCCAGAAGGTTCCCGGCAGTGACACTTCAGGTCAACCTGTACAACTCTGTTCTAGGAAACCAGGACTTCCTCGGAGAGCATTGTCTCTGTGCCGGCCTCCAGCACGTCCGGGTCCCCAAGCCGTGTGATCTACGTAAGTCAGGGCCATGGAGAGTGCTGTGGGGTAGTGGTGGGGTCACCACTGGGCCAGTGCTGTGGGGGCTGCAGAGGCTGCTGAGGATCATCACTCAGCACTGCACTGGGGAAGAAATGGGTGCCGAGTCCGAGAGTGACTCAAAACCTGAGCCCTGGACATATCCGTGTGGCCCAGTAAGGCCCCTGGGAAGTTATCCCCAACTGGCTGTTGGTGAGAGGGAGAGCCTCATGTAGAGATCTGGTCATAACATTGCAGGAGGGGCATGGCTGGCCTGCACTTAGAGAGAGACAAGGCCATGGGAGGGAAGGATGCTGTGGGGCTGAGCCACTGTGCAGATCCATACTAGTGAACACAGGTTCCTGCTCAACTCTCCAAAAGAAGTGCCTTGGAGAGGCGCATGTGTGTGCCTCTGTGCATGCATGTTCTTGTACTTGTGCATGCCAGCATGTGTGTGTGTGTGTGTGTGTGTGTGCGCATGTGTATCTGTATGTACACACATGAGAGCATCTATATAAGTATAAAAGATTGGACCCATTAAGGAGTTGTTAGAACAGTTGCCTCCTAGGCCAGCTGAGAGACAGGAGGGTATTGGTGTTACACCACTATGTGTGAGTGATGAGGTTTGTCATTGAAAGTCCCAGGGCATAGCATGAAGGGCAGCCAGCTGGGAAGCTCCAGGACTGGGGGTGGAGGGAAGGCAGGGGACAGGAGCAACTCACTTTTGCCATCCTTTCCTGGCTATATTGGCCGGGCCTTGGATCTTTGGTAGCATGGTAGGGAAATGAGGTTCACTCTCCCTCACTTGTCTTTTCAGCCCACATCTTCCCATAATGATTGGCAGAGGGTCACCCTGGTGGTTGCTAATAGCAAGTGTCTTTCCTGAGGTCACTGGGGTCACAGTGTAGAGGGAAAAGGTAGCAGGGCTCTCTGAGGATACTTGTGCTAAGTCTCAGCCTGTGCCTGTGTGGTCTGGGGTCTTTCTGTGTACCCTAGGCAAGGCATTTCCCTCTATGAGCCTCTGATATATCCTCCATAAGCTGGGGCGAATCCAACCCCACCATCCAGGGCTCCCTGAGGCTTGGCATGGGAAACTCCCTGTACAGTTCCAGGTCCAGAAAAGGGACTGAGAACATGCCAACTCTCAGTGTCATTGGGCCCGCATGCAAGATCACAGACTGGGGCCTGAACAGAAAGATCTATGTTCTCGCAGCTCTGGAGCCTAGAAACCAAGGCCCAGTCTTGTTCCTCCTGAGGCCTCTCTCCTTGGTTTGTAGACAGTATCTTCTGCCTGTGTCCTCATAGAGTATGTCTGTGTTTTCCTCGTTCATCTCATATTAGAGGCAAGCATCAAGTAGCAGCAGTTCTAGAATAATCCATTTACCTAACTGCCTTATAATCATGCCTTATAACTGCCTTATAACCTTTTTCTTCCTTTCTGTTCCTGTCTCCCTGCTTTCCTTCCCTCCTTGAGACAGGGCCCCACGTAGCTCATGTTCCCCTCAAACTCCCTGTTTAACCAAGCATAATCTTGAATGTGTGGCTGTCCTGCTTCCACCGCCTGAGTACTGGGATTAGTGTGTGCCACTGTGGCTGGCAAATGCAGTTGCCAGGGATGGAATCCAGGCCTTTGTACATGCTCGGCAAGCCACTACCAACTGAGCCACACTCTAGCCCCAGCTTGTTGTTTACACAAAATAACAGCGCTCAGCAGGAAGGGGAATGAACATGATCCCCCTCATTACCGGTCCAGTGAGCCCTGCAGCTGGGTTGCAGCGACCTGTGGTTGCTTTTCTCCCAGTAAGTGTGACTTATTGTTCAGCAACAAGAAACCATGGCAAATAGTATCTTGGTACCTCTTTCTGGTGGTGGCCGTGGGCATGAGGCGAAAACACAGTCACCACACAGTATATTACCCTTGGCTGGAGCATATACACTTGCAGTGTTGTGTACGGTCATCTTAAATTTGCTTCACAGAGAGTGATGAAAAAAGGAAAAAGGAAACACACACACACACACCAATAGCCTTCCCCAATTACAAAGCTTAACCCGTTGTCAGGGAAACCATCCAAGGTCTTTGCACAGAGAAAGTAACTAATTCCACAAGCTACTTGACAACCATTGCTTGCAGCAGGCAGCTGCTGAACGGTTGGGACCAAGGTGTACAGGAAGGAGGGGACCACCCAGGACTAGGTGGCCTCCTACCCAGCACTGTGGGCTGGGTGAAGATAGCCAGGAAGGCAGGTTAATTCCCGGTTTCCTGGTTACCTGGGGTGTCCCACTGCAGCCTGAAGGACCCTCTGCAGAACATTTGGGTGAGATGTTCACAGCAATCCAGCAGTGCCTGAAGCCCAGTTGGTGGCCCAGTACTACAGAAGACAGAGGCTGGGATGCTCACCCAAGTTCTGCAGATGCCTGGCTGCTCAGCTTTAGGCAGAGGGTGACAAAGCCAGTGGTGTCCTGGACAGGTCTAGTCCTGACCTGTGGGAGGGGACATACAGTGCACAGGTCAGCTCTCACCCAAAAGAAAATCTGACCTGGATGGAAGAGAGAACTCCAAGAGCAGAAATAACATGTGTAAATGCTAATGTGTGTGTGTGTGTGTGTGTGTGTGCGCACGCGCGCGCGCGCGTGCGTGCGCACACGAATGTGAAAGAGTGCACATGTGTGGCACATGCACATATGTGCAGATCTGTAGAAGCCAGTCCTGGTGTGCAAACAGATGTGCCAATATATGGGAATCTGTGGTGAATCAGTGGATGTAGGCTATCGTGTGGAGTGGGTGTGTTGCTGTTGCATCCCCTCATGACCTTAGGCAGGCACGCTTTGTGTGTCTCCGGCCTGTGCAGCACACCTGTGTGTGCACGCGTGGATGTGAGTAGGGGATCGTGTGCATGTACATCTGTGATGTTTGTTCATGCTATCTCCCTGTAGCCATGTTTGGTTTTAGGTCACCGCTTGAGTCTCACTGTCAGGCTCTGCATCACATTGCCGGTATACACAGTGACTGCAGTATCTGACTCCAGGGCTATCCCTGTGATCAGGTCCTTGGTCTTGCATCCCTGTACCACCTTCACTGGGGTCTTGGTGTGCCCAGACCCTCCTCACTGCTGGCTACGGAGTGGCTCTGGCCTCACATGTGGCATCAGTGTCCCACCCTCTTGCTCTCTCCTCCATCAGGCAAAGCTTGGCGATGAGATCCTGGACTACAGGGACTTGGCTGCTCTTCCCAAAAACAAAGCAATCTATAACATCGACCGCCCCGACATGATCTCCTATTCGCCCTACATCAGCCACTCGGCCATGGGGGACAGGCAGAGCTACGGCGAGGTACGGCTCTTCACCGTGCATTGCATGCTTCCTTTGGAGCCTCCTCTTACCGACAGAGTTTAGTCACTGCCACCACTCCCTGCTTCTTCGCCCCCGGATAGCATGTCCATCTTTTTCAAGGCACTCCCACTCAACCATGCCCCCTCAGGGAAGAATCGAGTCAGAGAGGGAAGGGGAGGTGCAAAGCTGGGGAAAGAGAAACACACTCTGAAAATGTCTGCATTTTCCTGGCTACCGAGTGTTTTCATGATGAGTGAAGTGTGTGCATTTTCCCCTCGTTGGACCATATGGCCTTGAGCCCACTTTTCCAGGCCAGCACCTCCTCTGTGGGTTTCTTGAGCCCATCTCTAGGCTGGCTGAACAATGCGGCTCATGATTCCCCAGTGTTCTGGAAAGCAGATGGCATCTGTCTTAGTTGGGGTTTTATTGCTGGGAAGACACAACATGAGCACAGCAACTCTTAAAAGAGGAAAACATTTAACTGGGGTTGGCTTACAGTTTCAGAGGCTTAGTCCATTATCATCATAGTGGGATATAAGGTGGTATGCAGGTAGACATGGTTCTGGAGAAGGAGCTGAGAGTTCAACATCTTGACCTGCGTGCAGGCAGCAGAAGAGACTGTGTGCCACACTGGGCGGAGCTTAAGTATATATGACCTCAGAGCCCGCCTCCACAGTGACACACTTCCTCCAACAAGGCCACACTTCTTAATAACGCTATTCCCTATGGTCAATCATTCAAACACATGAGTCTACGGGGGCCATTCCTACACAAACCACCCCAGCATTTATGGCTGTTTAATGCAGGCTGTCTGTTTCCATTGAACACAGCTTCTGTTGAGTCTCATTTCCTTCCATCAGGAGGTCTTAGTGTAGCTTTGGCTGTGTGTGGAGCTCAGGACAAATGCTTACCTGGAGCATAGAAATGGTCATTCCTAACCTGTGCCCCTTTGACTCCTTTTGTGGCTTCAGCAAGGCCTTGTGGGGTGTGAGGGCCACCCGGGGGATTGTAAATACATAGTAATGTTGAGTTGCTCAACTTGGCCCTTCATTGGACATAGCCATCAGACAAGCCTTCGGGCTCTGAGGGCCACTTAGGGGCTGAGAAGAGCAAAGAGACTAGCAGGTAGCCCTTCTAGTGTGCACGCCTGAGGAGTGGGGGTAGGGTGGAGGTAGGCAGCACCAGCCTTGTGACTACTGCACCACCCACTGTACCTGAGCTGGGTGTGGGCTTCACCATCCCGCCTCTAGCCTTTAGGCAACAGGCCATTGAAGAGGGTCAGAGGTCTAGCAACTTGAGTAACCCTTTAAGGTCCAAAGCCTAGCTTTTTCTTCCTTAAAGACCACGCACTGGCTATTTCCCTGGCTAATCTTCAGGGATATGGAATTCAGGCCTCAGAGCTGAGTTCAGGTCTCACTGTACTCATCCTCAGGATGCCACCAGGGCCCTCCCTGAATGGAGCATTGGCATTCCTCAGGAAGCCATGGCAGGATAGACTGTAGTGAGCAACAGTGTTATGCAAGACCCCTGACCATTGACAGCATTGCCCTATATCCATGGGTCACACAGTGTATGTGCTCATGTATGTACGTGGCATAGAGTGTGGACACGGGATCTAGAAGCCTCTGAGGGTTTTTTCAGCATCTGAGACCATGTCTTCGAAAGATTAGGATCCAGGTGCCCCATGGATAATCCTATTTGTCCCACAGAGAGCAGTGGGACAGCATGGGAGGATATGTATGTGACTCAGGTCACCCTCTCTAGTATCTGTCCTGCCACAAACTTGTACCTTCCGTCTTATACTGCCCGTGAGACCTGCCTCAGCAGAGGTCAGTACCAGACTGTCCTAGGGAAGGGCTGTTCCCACTACCTTCTCCTGAGGCCCAGGATGGTGGGGAGTGAGCAACACAGCATGGAAAACCTCAGGGCTCTTGTCAGGTACATTACACACAGAGTAGCCAATGGTTTCATTGCTGTCTCACCGCCTCGTCCCTCTGGAACAGTCTCATGCACAGATGTTTTATCTCTGTCCCTGTATCATAGCCCAGCTTATGAGAATGATTTTTCTCAGTTGCACCTAAAACAGCCAAGGCCAAATGAGGCCCAGCTAGGGCTCACATGGGCCCAGGTAAGCTGGCTCTGGTTCTTACTCTCTAGGTCCCCTGAATGAGATGCAGTCCTTCCAACAGAGAGGAGTCTTTGGCTAGAAATACAAGAACTGGAGCCACCTCTCTGAGCTTTTGTCTCCCTGCCACTCTCTTTCTGCTGAGCCCCACACAGTCTGTCCTCTCCAGAGAAAACAAAGGGGATGAGCCAAGTGGGTATTGCCACAATGGTCCATGAGCAGCCAACAGCTTTCTCTTTTGAACTCGTGGTCTCTGTGGAGAGTGTGGATGTGATCAGGTGGGCTGAGTGAAGGAAGGAGCTGGCTTAAGCAGCACCAACCCGTCTCTTGTGGTGGGGCTCTCCAAGATCTCTCAGAGATCCGCCTGCCTCTGCCTCCCCGAGTGCTGGGATTACATGCGGGGCCACCACACCTGGCACTCTTTCTTCGTTAGCCTCAGGTCCTTACATGTTGCCTGTGGTTACCAAGCAGTCCTCTTACCCTGAAGCAACCCTGGCATAGTGCACTAACAGATGGCTCTGTTGTGTCCACAGTCACCTCAGTTGCTCTCACCAACGCCGACTGAGGTAACAACCACCTATGCCTGCGCCCTGTGTGCTCATGGTGCTACTGCCTGCAGGGTTATAGAGATGACCAGCATGGTACCCAGAGGGCCACAGGGCCATAGCCACATCACTGGGACCCCTTCCTGCTGGTTGTTTTTATAACTGCATCTCATCTGCATGTTCCCCCATGTGTGTGCAGACAAGTCTTCACCGACACTGGGGATGTGGTGTTGCCCAACAGATCCTAACCTGGGTCGTGGCTTCTGTGTGTGAGCTGCGGTCCACTTCCTGTCCCTAACTAGATTTTACAGGAAGAAGTTCTGGACCTTTGAGGCTGAGCACTCTTGAGAGCTGTGCTATCAAATAAGCTTCTCAACAGTAGCTCAGGGCTTCTCCCTTTTCCTTAAACTAAGTACAGATTGTGGCCCTTCAGACTATAGTCTGTGTGGCAGAGCCCAGGGCTGGGGAAGGCGTAGGAGCAGGGCACACTCTTGAGCCTCTCTCTGTGCTATGGCAACCACTTTATACCTAACTTAATTCCTTTACCCAGAACAACACCAGAGGGAGTTTCCAGGAGTTTCGCATTTACCAATGGAGAACCTGGGGCCCAGGTGTCAAGTAACTGGGGGCCGTTTGCTTCCTGCCCTCCCCATCCTTGGGAAGTGTTCCATTGCAGCCCACAGAGCTGGTCCCAGGAGTGAGGATCTCCTCATCTTCTCAGACCGGGGGATGGTTTTCACTTCTTGTAGCTTTAGAAGTAGCGTCCATGGCAAGAGACCCTACCTGGTCCCTCCACCACCTCCTCAGCCTGTCTTCTTAGAAATAATGCTTGGGGCACTGCTGTGGTGTGCTTGGGGTTGACATGAAGCTAGGAAGGCTGGCATGACCCAGGCCACCAGGCTACCTTGCAGAGGGATGGGCAGTCTGATTTTCGAACCATGGTGCCATGCCATCTCATGCTGCTGTCGCCTGCTCTGGCTGCTCCCAGAAGCTCCTCTTCCTGCTAAGTAAGAGAGGGGCTGCGTCATCAGTGCTTGTGGGTCTTGTTGGCTGGCTTCTGAGCCCCAGAGGGCACCTTCACACCCCAGAAGGGGCCACGGGGCGTCTAGAGCCTCCCTCCCATGTGAGGAGTGCTTCAGCATTCTCAAACTGTGTTCCAGGGGTCCAGGGTGCTGGGAAGGGTTAAGAGGGAGGAAAGTGGGTGGGGTGGGGAGGACGCAGGAAGGGTCCTTCCACCCCATCCCAGAAGTCCTAGCACCACAGAGGGTCAGATGGACAGAAAGGGTGGGTATCTAATGGGGACATGCATAGGCCAAAGGGCTTGTTATGACTCAGACCCACCTCGTCCAGATGTGCTCTGTTTATGCTCTGAGAGCCTGTTTTAGGGTTTTGTCGTTTCTGCCCCTGTGATCTAGAGGGCAAATACAGAGGGTGGGTGAAGGATGAGCAGTGCTCCTGACTTGGGTGCTCTCACACTGTGTTCTCACCCAGGGGGATCAGGATGATCGGTCCTACAAGCAGTGCCGAACCTCCAGTCCTAGCTCTGCTGGCTCCGTCAGCCTTGGGCACTACACCCCAACCTCACGGTCACCCCAGCACTACAGTCGTCCAGGTATTCACCCCCACCCCGCTTCCCTTGACCCCTGATGAGGTTGTATTTCTCGATAAGTTTGCTGATATAAAGCAGCTTCTTTATTCATGAGAAAAGTGGCAAAGTGGTAGGGGTAGGAGAATGCCAGTGGGCGGTCAATGGAGAGTCTAGCCACTTAACCGTAGCAAAAATGGCTGCCTCAAGCCTAGGAGCAGGCAGCCATGAGGCAGCTGGTCACCCTGGGTCTGGAGGAGCTGTCTGCATCCACAGTGCACACCCAGAGACACACACAGCCTCAAGGCCCACACAGAACAACCAGAGCAGGGTCTGGGGGGGTAGTTATAGAGCTGTCCAGATATAAAATAACACATGAGGCAGGAGACCAAGCCACAGCCCGTTGTGATCCCATGGGATTTTGGGAGGACTTGAGATGTGGAGTCAGAGTCAGTGGCCACAACACCCAGTCAGAATGTCTAATGCTGTACCTGCCACTCAGTAACCCTAAAGACAGCCATCCTAATAAAGAGGTTGGCAAAAGGCCTCTATGCCCTTCCAGCTGGGAGAGAACCCTGTGCAGGGCCTCCCATCCTGTCACCTCATCCCACTCCCAACCCCTCCCACCCGGCTCCCAGTTTGCATTGCGTTCCTCAGCTTTGAGCCGGCATGTGAAAACCACTGGGACCATGCACAAAAGCATTGCCCTTTGGAGGGATTTTTCCAAGCTGCTTCCTTCCTTCTGGCTGTGCATGACCCATTTCCACATCCGTGGACCATAGCTCTTACTTTTTCAAAACTTTGTGGAAAAATCAACTTAGTTCTTTGCAATCACTTTCATTAATTCCTTGCAATATGCCTGGTCCATCCTGCTAAGTGCAAAGAATGAAGGTGAGAGAGTGTGTGCATGAGAGAGTGATTGTGTCTGAGTGGGTAGGATAGTGGATAAATAAGTGAATGAGTGAGGGAATGAGAAAGAGTCAATGAATAAGTGAGTGAGTGAATGAATGATCGGGTGGCTAAATGAGTGGATTAGTGGATAAGCAAGTGAGTGAATAAGTGAGTGAATTAGTAAATTAGTGAGGGAATGAGTGAGTGAGTGAATTAATGAGTGAACACGTTAGTCAACAAGTGAATGACTAAGTAAATGAATGTGTTAGTGGATGTATAAGTGAGTGAGTGACTGATTGATTGAGTAAGTGAATGGAGATGTGCGAGTGAGTGAAATGAGTGACTGAGAGAATGAACAGGTGAGCAGGAATGTGGAGAGCAGTGACTTTCTCAAGCCCTTCCCCCAAGGCCCCTTGTGACTTGACCCCTGACTTTGCATCTTTGGGAGGGCTTGGCTACTTACTGCCTAGTCAGGGGTAAAGCCCATAGGGTCAAGCTTTGAATCTGGACTGGCAAGTTCCATGAGGACGCTGGTGACAGAACCACTCCCCGACCTCTGGAAGCTGCCCTCCCACTGTCCTTGATCTCAAGGACACCCCAGAGTGAGCCACAGGCAGGGCCAGAGGCCGTGTCCCAGGCTCTGCCACCCTGTATCTCAGAGGCATCATCTCCTGACCCCACCTGAAGGAGAATGGCCAACAGCCTGCTGGGGGACCCTCTTCAGGTGCCCCAGGAGAGCACAGGAGCAATGTCCCTGGCTAAGTGGGGACTAGGGCAAGTTGGTGGCTCTGGGGTGGAGGAGCCCAGTGTTACTGACTGCTCTCTGTTGCCCGCAGCTGGTACTGTGAGTGTTGGTACCAGTAGCTGTCTGTCCCTGTCCCAACACCCAAGCCCTACATCCGTGTTCAGACATCATTACATCCCCTACTTCCGAGGTAAGGCGTGCAGCGCACAGCGGGGGGTGCTCGTCCCATGTCTCCGCATGGCTTCCAGAGCCCTGTGTCTCATGCCTGTGTTCTTCCTGTGTTGTGTGTGTCTGGCTGTATTCTTGTCAGTGTGTTCATGTTCCTGGAAGGAAAGCAGGGTGATTTGTCCCTAAGAGTACAGCTGGAGGGAGCATCTCAATGAGCACCTTGCTCCAGACTCATAGCCTCACTGGAGTTGTTGTACACATTTCCCTGTGGTAGGGTGCTGTTAGTGTCAGCCTTCAGAAGCAGGAGCTAAGATGTGGAGAGGTGGTGATGTCCACAGCCTCAGACCCCTGGCGTCTGAGCTGAGATTCAACCTAGCTGGCTCCAAATCCTGGCTCTTTCCAGACCCAGCCGTGATCCATGTCCTGTAGACACATACACATGAATTCCAATTCTTGTGATTTCCTTTATGCTAAGAACTGAGTTGTGAGTGCCCCAAGTCCCCATATTGATGGCTGAACCCCCATACAGCAGTGTTTGAAGAAACAATATTAAGGCGGTGATGGAGGGAGAGTGAGGTCACAAAGTGGGACTCTCATTCACTGGGGATGGTGGCCTTATAAGGTGAAGAGGAAGCCCCGAGCATTGCCCACACATTTAAGGTCAATGGAGAGACTGTCACCAGGCCAGGATAAAATACCACTAAAACAAAGCAACAAAAACAGACACAACAAAGCAGCAATACTCTTGGGCTCTGATCATGACTCCAGAAGTGTGAGAAATGAGAGGCTATTGATGAAGGCCCTGAGCTGTGAATTTTGTTACACAGCACAGCTGATAAAGACACAAGAAATAACACGTAGGGATTTAGAGAACATAGCAGTGATTTTCTCAAGAGTCCCTGGGTTTATAGCCATGCAATGGGTACCCATGGAAAGCTCCTTTCCACAAGGCAGGCACAGCCAGCAGCTCCCATCACTAACAGCCAGTAAATGGTTCAGTCTCCTCCATTTTTATTCTCACCCCTTGCCTTGCTGTTGGTCCACTGAGGAGAGCCGTTGGCACTGTCATGGCTTCTTTGGCCCTTTATGGGCTCTCCACACAACCCAGTCTCTAGAACAGGTTGAGTTTTCAGTGAGGATGCTACCTCCCCTCAGCATGGCTTCTGCAGCCTTGAGACATCCAAGTTATATGTCTGTGGGAGTCTCAGAGTGACAGGTGGTCCCAGAACCTGGAGGGAATTTGACTACTCTGGGCAGTCAGATGGGCCTCCTAGTCGAATGTCTTCCCTTTGCTCAGTGGCCCTGGGCATGGTTTTTCCTCCTGCCTCTGAGGCACTGCCTTTGGTGGGTCTGATATACCTCTGTGTCCCTGGTTAGCCTGTGACCAAAGATGTCCTAGACATTGGCTGTTGCTGCTACTCTTCTTAATGGAGTGAGGGAGCAGAAACCCACAGTTCTGCCCTCCACTTGACTTCCATGGCAGGCTGTGACGTTGGCTCTCCAGCCTTGAGGAGGTAGAGACTCTGAAACAAATGCCTACTTGATGTTCAGAGCAAAGCCCAGGCACAGGTCCTTTCCTAGGGCCTCCTGAGGACCAACCTGTCCCTAGCCTTTGGGCACCCAGCTTATCCCTTCCCACAGGATGCAGCCACAGCTCTGCCATCTGCCCAGTCTCTGGGAAATTCACTCTTGCCCCCGTGGATGCTTTGCAGTAGTTAGGACACAATGGAGACACCTCATTGTCTGATGCTGAGTGAGGGTCTCCCAGGTAAACATGCCCTCCTGTCCCAGCACTCTTCTGACCTAGCTAGCTAGTGGCAGGGCCCCCTCACTTTCTTCCCTCACTTTCTTCCCCCTCACCTTCCCCCAGCCCAGACATCATACCCTCCCACTGTGTCTCAGGACCTGGGACCTCACTGCTACAGTCATGTGAGGAGCTGGTTAAAGTTATTGGCAAATTAGCGTGACTTTCAGACCTTGTTTGGGGTGGTGTAAGGTTTAAGCCTGACTCTTCCTTGATAAGGGACAGACTGTAAGGAAGGGAGATGTGGGTTGATGAGGGGACTCTGTGCGGGTGAGGTCATTTTTCTAGGAGCTGACTGGAGGGTCTTCCATAGCACCAGTGGCATGAGAAGAAAGGGAGACAGAGGATCTTAGGGGCAGAGGCTCAGGTCAAAGCCCCAGCATGCATTGTGCCCAGTAGGTGATTCTCCTCTTGCTAAGGGACCCCTTCCCCAACTTTAAACAGATCCTTAAGTCCTGGTGCCCCAGCCTCAGGAATTGTGGTTCATGCCTCAGAGAGGCATGCTTTTCTGTATGCCTTTCCAGGTGGACTTGCCTTGGTGATGGTCCTCAAAGGGCCTTGCTTGATATGTGATTGTGAACCAACTAGCTCTGCTCAAGCATTCAACCAGTGCAAATGGCCATAGCCAACTACAGCATCTTCAAGGCCAGGGCCAACTTCAGCATCTCAAAAGCCAGAGCCACTGCAGCCATAGCAACCATAGTTGGAGCAAAAGATAAATGTAAATAATGAGTCATTGGATTCATAGATGGCACAATGTCCACCAAACTATACCAAAAAGACCAGCTAAATAAGAGCATGGGAGAACAACTTCTACACAGAATGCCCCAGAATTCATAGAGATAGTGCATCACAGAGTTAGGCAGCACTTCCTCAATAGCATAGCCAAGTATGGGCTAAGATCTTGAGAGGTGCCACAGCCAGGCCATGCAGACAGCAAGCACTTTGGGGGCAATGTGACAGGGATGAGATGCTGCCTCTGTGCCTTTCTCCTAAATCCATAACCCCTGACTTTTACAATCCCAGTTGAGGGATGGTATATACTACCCCCCCACGCTAGCAGTGTAGGAACTATCATGATCCTCAGTGACAAGGGATGCTGGTCACAGCTGGAAGAAAGCCAAGATGTGACCGTGGGTAGAGAGTGATGTTCTAGACAGGTCCTGAGACAGAAAGTAACTCAAGTAAAAATGGCTGAAACTTAAATATAGTTAGCTTGATGCAATGAATGGTTCCAGGTTCTGGAGGGGTGTCAAAAGTCAGAAGTGGGCCCTGAGTGAGAATGGTGGCACCTTCTGGTACCATCTAAAGCCATTCCAAAGCAAAATAGTGACTTAAACAGAAAAGAAGTCATGGGCCACACCAGAGCCTGAGCTGCCCCGCCCTGTATAGGGCCTTCTCCTGGAAGGTGTCAGAAACACCCTGGATATGAAGCCTTCAAAAAGAGCCTTGAACCTGGACAAAGGAACCTCTGTGCCTCTCCTTGGGTGACATTGGGGGCCTGGAGGGGCTTATCATTAAGGACCAGTGAGGAAAGCTGGCTTCCAAGTAATCAGGGTATCCAGTTCACATGGCATAGTCCCTTCACCTCCACAGGAAGTGATACAGATCATGCCCACTATGTGGGGCTGACATGGGCATACCATGAAAGCACACAGCAAATGCTCCAGGCAGGTCTGTGGGGTCAAGGTCAGCAGGGTTTTTTTTTATTTTCAGCCTTGCAAGACAGGCAAGCATGCTTACAGGAAAGGAAAAGATCCCATGGTGGCCTTGCCCCCCTGAGGGTTTTGTCAGCCAGGTAGATCCTGAGCCTGAACTTAGAAAAGTCCAGGCAGTATGGACCCTGGGAAGGGCCTTGCAGGTCAGACATGGGGCAGGGAAGACTTGGTGGCAGTATCCTAGGCAGGGACCAAGGTGGCTGGTGTTGAAGGCCCATTAGTAAGTGTGACAGGGACCTGGTAGATCATCAAGGCCACCCCACTATACCTCAGCTTCCTTTGTCTTGGCCCCTCTGAACAACTGAGAAACTGTAGTCCCTCCTCTAGTGAGTGCACACATATGTAGGAATTCTATTTGTCATTTCAGGGGACTTCACCCTGTAGGCCAAACTCTGGAGAGGACAGGAATGTTGGACCATTTTAGAATCCTCAGCCACCTGGATGACGGTGACAGAAATGTCCATAAAGCCTAGATAGAAAATAAAAGTTTACGTCAACAGGCCAGGCTACAGGGTCTCAGCTCAAGGATGACACCCAGTAGGGACAGCCTTCAGCCAGAGCAGAGTGCCTACACTGTCTCTGTCATGACTTATGTGACATGCAGAGCCATGGCCTCATGCATAAGAGGAGCCTGTGGTCCCCATCTTCCTGGGGTGGGGCCCCTGCTACTGCTTGGAGAAGCAGAAGCTCAGTGGATACAGCCAAAGCCAAAAGGCTCTATATAGTTCTAGAACAAAATCTTTTAGTCTCCACAGCTCCATCAGTGTTTATAGGTGAAATTAGTGACCATGCTCAGGCAGGAGAAGATACCCAAAGTAAGAGTCATCAGTCTCCTTAGGTGGCCACTGGTTGAGGCCTCCTGCAGCCAGGACCTCCCTGCCTGTCTGTGATGTCCCTTGCTTATCTCCAGTCCATTCAGGCCTGGCCTGGCTTCTGTCCCATTGGCTTTAGGGGGCCTGCTGCTTGATCTTGCCATTCAAAGGCATAGTTCTCAGAGCTAGAGAGCCCTCTCCTTGCCAGTAGAACTATCAGGTACTGCCCTGCAGTCCCCCAGGTCTGTGGAAGAGAACAGTTGTATCTTGGGGTGTCCTACTGTGAGCCATGCTCCTCATCACATGTCCAATGCCACTGTGTTCTGTCCATCACATCCTTTATCGGTGGGAGGCGGGGCATCCTCGCTGGTCACCAGGTGTCTTGGATAGATGATAAGATCATCCAGCCTCCTTCATAGAACATAAAACATAGCTCCAGCAGAGAGAAGTTGGAGGCAGCAGAGTACCCTTATTATTTTGCTTGCTAGAAACAGACATGTCTAGGACTGTGGAAGTGGATGGGTATTGATCTCCAGTCCTCTACACTGGCAAAGCCTCCTCTGTGGTTGTGAGGGATGCCTTTGATCCATTCCCACTCCTTAGTCCTAGTCTCACCATTAATCAGTGGAATCTCTAAGCCAGAAGGACCTTCCTGCATGAGCTACATCAGGGAAGCACAAATGATGAGCCTGCGGTGTGTGTTCACACCCCAGGATCCTGGGCTCTGCCCACTGCCCATGTACTTAACATGCTCTTGACCCTCCAATCACTGCCCCTTCATCCCTTCCAGCCCCTGGAACCAGGCATACTCCAGGTTGGAACAGAAATCGTAGGGTCCAAGCTGGATAGTTCAGGAGTGGGCTTCCTTCAGGCAGGAGAGAGGGGGTTCACTGCGGATCAGCTCTTTTTGCCTGAAACCCTCTGCTTTGCTTTTCTGCCCCTCATCTGCTGTCTCTGCTCTTGTGTCTGGAGGCAGCGAAAGTGGCCGCAGCACCCCGAGTCTCTCGGTGCACTCCGACAGCAGGCCTCCTTCCTCTACCTATCAGCAGGCACCGCGACACTTCCACGTCCCAGGTAGGTTCCTGCTTGCTTGCTGGCTCCTCACGCGCCATCTCGGCCGCACCGAGAGGTGTCAGCGCCTCTCCAAACACCGAGGTTTCCTAAAACGTACGCTAGGGAATAAGGTGCAGTAGTGCAAACCAGTTATCTCAGCACTGAGCAGGTGCTGGCAGGAGGATCGCAAGTTCAAGGCCAACCTTGTTTATTCTCCAAATAAACAGCATAAAACTCCTAATGCGATGTGTTTGCACTACCCCCCCCCCCCCCAACTGACATATGTTTGGGGTTTTCTCCAAGTCTCATGAATGCTGAGAAAATGCTTTTGTCCTGGGTCAAAATGGAGAAAAGAGTCAGCTGAACCCAAGGTTCTTGTTTAT
Organism: Meriones unguiculatus; assembly: GCF_030254825.1. Taxonomy (NCBI): domain Eukaryota; kingdom Metazoa; phylum Chordata; class Mammalia; order Rodentia; family Muridae; genus Meriones; species Meriones unguiculatus. Next base: position 28,619,412 of record NC_083360.1, on the reverse strand, counting down.
TGCCTTCCCTGTCTACCTCTCTCCCTGTCCCCTTCCAATCTGCATCTGAACTGGGGAATGCTCAATGGATGTATGGGGCTTCAGCCTTGGCCACTTGCAGTTTTGGGACCTTTCTGGTGATTTTGGGCCGGGGGAGCCAGTTTCTGACAGAAGCCACTGGGTGGAGAGAATCGTAGCTGCTTCCCCGCTCCCCCTCACTGTTTTTTTCCTTCTCTTTCCTTCTTCTTCCCCAGACACTGGCGTAAAAGATAACATCTATAGGAAACCCCCTATCTACAAGCAGCACGGTATGGTCGGTCTGATGGACTCTGCTGCCATGCTTTTCCTGCATGCCTGTTGCACTCTCTCGATTCTGAATGCTCCCTTTGCTGTGTCCTGATCTGGAAGCCCTGCTTGCTGATCTTTAAATGAACACCCACTAGTAGGCTCCTGGGAGGCCTCTCTTCACGAGAGAGAAGATGTGTGGAGAGGCTAATGCATGGCATCTGGGGCTGGGTGCGTGAGCTAGGATTAAGAACATTCATTTGTTTTTGTTTTTTTTTTTTGTTTTGTTTTGTTTTGTTTTTGCTACTGTGAGGGCTCCTTACCCATGCCCCTGACACAGGCCTGATCTTTGGATAATGACTTGGAATTGGCCACAGTTTAGGGAGACTTCAGGCCCTGTCTTTTGAGACTATCTGCAGAAGGGTGGTGTGGCTGGTCCTTAGCTAATGGGGTTCCTTGCATTGTGGAGAAGCTAGAGATGGTTGGCCACAAAAAGGGGTCTCCTATCCCTCTGGCCCTCCCAGTCTTCTCCTCCTGAACCCGCCTGGGACAGATGTACAAGAAAAGGATTGCTTGAGCTGTGGAGCAGGACTCCAAAGGAGTCAGAACTTTGATTTCTGGGTGACTGGGGCAGGCCACTTCAGTACCATGAGCCTCGGTTTCCTCATCTGCACACCACATTCCCCTCCTGCTCCATCCTCTACCTCATCACCTCCAGTTCCAACCCCTTGCCATTTCTGTCCCTCCATTCCTCCAGGATTGGGGATCAGAGGCTCATAGAGCAATGAGTGTGGAAACAGTTCTAAGCTCTGTAAACAGCTGTGCACAGCAGAGACTTACCCCATCTCCAGAGACGGGAGAGAAGGGAGATTCCCATACGGACAGCTCTTGTTCAAGGAAAGCATCCACTTCCCACACTGACAAGTAGTAGCCAGCTCATTGGAGGCCTGCTGTGTTGGGTTTTGTTCCTCAGTGAGGGCAAGAGGACCTGTGCTTTGTGTCTTTCCTCTTCCACACAGAAGGAAAGAAGGGGATTGAATTCCTGGTCTCAAGAATCTAACCAAGAGATGGGTGAGGGCAATTAGATTATGACAGTTTTTACCAGGAACAGCACCACAGCACAGTAGTCTTAGAAATGGGGAAACTGAGCCCCAGCAAGAGGAAGGCGCACCCCATTAGCTGACCCCTACAGCACTATGCTGGGCAGTCTTTGAGGAGGACCATGGACTCCATGCTCCCAGAGCCCAGGATAGCGCTTGGCATGTGGCTCCTTAGGTATCCTCTGCATCTCCACAGGGCACATTAACTGTGTGGTTAATATAGTCCAGGCGGAGTTGGCCTTGGCAAGGGGTCGGTGATAGGAAACCACCTATGAAACCGACCACCAGCATCTGATAGAGCCACACTGAGACAGAGAGTTGGCATTCAAATCCTTTACCTGAGCCCCCAGGTGAGGTCAGGTTCACAGTTGGCAGCCACCAGCCTGGTAGTCTAGACATAAGACAGTTGCCTGCCTGCAGGCAACTCCAGCTTGAAGGAACCCTGAGCAGCTACCCAAGCCCAGGATTCTGTATGTTGGTTCTGTAAAGAATCAGGTCTAAGAGAGTATTGCCTCTGCCAGGCATACAGCAATGCAAACTCGTGATAAGAGTGCAATAAGCCATGCAAACTGCAAGTGACTAGAAAGCTTCAGCAGCACAAAAGCTCCTTAAAAATCCCTCGGGAAATGTACAGGGGTGCCTTTGCTTCCCAGTTCATGCCTTTGAGACCTTTGGCCTCACAAGGCCTCCCCACCCCCAATTTCAGGTGGGAGTGTGTGCATCATGTCCGTGTACACATGCGTGTGCTTGAGCCACCACCAAGTGCTTGTTCCCTCAAGGAAACCTGACCACAGGCCTTTCCCAAGAAGCTCTGGAGCCTCATCGAGGCACTAGCAGCATCATTTTAATCCTTGCTCCAGTTCGAAACAACTCCTGAAGGACTGCCATGAGTCACAGGACCGTTCCATTGGCTTAAGAGCCTGTGTGTAACATATTAAAAGCCACGCCTTTCTCCTGATGCATTTGCTCGAATCGGTCCGCTGTGAAGTCACGGGAAGTGAACACTGCCGGTATAAGTTAGCGTTATTCTTCCCTGATGTCTGAGTCTCATCCCTGCTTCTGGGAGCCATGAGGATGGCCCAGCCTCTGTGCCCACTGGGTGGAAGTGATGCTTGGTGTGGAGAGCAAGAGGCTTTGGAATCGATGGAGCAATCATTAATGTGCAGCTGACCTCTGACCTCATCACCTGCTGTGGACAGAAGCTTCAGGGTGGTCTGCAGCTCAAGAGCAGCAGGGCTCTTTGTGTTCCAGGTGCAATGGAGTCCCATGCTTGAGCACGCGCGCACATATTTGCACATACACATTCACACACACACCTGCATGCGCATTCACCTGTGCACAAATACATGCCTGCATTCACACATGCCTGCATGCTTGCACACACACACACACACACACACACACACACACACACACACACCTGCATACACACATACCTGCACGCACACATAACTGCATGCACATGTAACTGCAGACACATGCACCATCCAATCATGTCACCTTAGGGAGGCAGTTATGGGGGAAAACACAGCTGTTCTCATCCAGCTACTTAGGAGAGAAAAATGCTTCCTTCCTCAGGGTTCATTCCCTCCAGAAAATTGGGATTAGGCCTTCTGCCTCATAGCACTTTTCCAGATTCTGGAAATGGCAGAGCTGCTTAGACAGAAGGGACTCTGGAGGTGGTCTCTCAAAGGAAGGAAGGCATTTGTTTTTAAATTGCTGTTTCGTTTGTTTTCTTGTTGCTGTGATAAAAAAAAAAGCACCCTGAAAAAAGCAGCTGAAGGGAGGAAGGGTTTATTCCGGCTCACAGTTCAAGGTCCATCTTGGTAGACCTTTATGGTGCTTGCTGTGCCTCTCGGGGGTTTCTTTCCTAGAGGATGGAGTCTCACTTTGGTTTGGGGGTGCTCTTCTGGGATGTGATGAAAAGCCAGGTATCAGGTAGGCTCTGTGTCCACAAAGATCATCATAAACTTGGTTCCCCCATGGGACATGTCTGGCAGCAGTTCTCGAGGGACATGGGGCATAAGGTAGTCAGTCTTTCCAGAGAGGGCTCTGAGCACAGGCCTGTGGAGCTGAGCAGAGCTTCTCTGTGTGGTCTGAAGGATATGATAAGGCCCTTTCCCTGGAAGAGGGACAGTGGGTGGGAGAGAAGCTAGTAGGCAGAGGTGCTGGTTCCACATCCCTCCCTCTGACATCACTGTCAGTTCTGGCAGCAGTCAGCAAACAGATGCCATTCCCCAGACTTCATAGAAGGAAGCCAAGTGCAGAGAGATGCGAGGGCTTTCACTAACTTATCCAAAGGGTGCTTTTTTGAGCAGCTAAGTATTTGGCTCTACTTCAGGGCTTGGAGACATAGGGATGGACAGACTGCCTCACACACATTCTCTATCACTGTAATTCCAAAATGATTTAAACTGTACAGGTTGGTGCATGCTGGGCAAGAGAAGTCCTGATCATTTGTCTGATTCTCAGAGACCCATATGGACCTGAGTAGAGAACCAAGATTCCCACCTCCACTGTTCTGGAACCCTATGGTCTGAGGAGAGACGTTAAGTTCCTGAGCATCCCCCATGTGTTTAGAAACACCTTCCTATAAATGGAGATAGCATCAGTCAGGTGTGTCTAGGGCCCAGCTGTCAAAGCCTGTTCTTGGACACTCACAGAGCTTGGTAGGAGTGGCAGACAGACCTCCAGGAGAGACTAGAGCTGAGAACACCTGATAGCCACAGACTACCCCTGAGCACCTAGTGACAGTTCTGGTGGTGCCCTGGAAGCCAGAGCTGTGGAAGTGTAGGTACCCCCAAAGGCAAGTGGCTTAGCTCCCATGGAAACTCTGGGCCCACTGTGCTGTGTCCATCCATCTCCTTTCTGTGTCCACTTCTCTGTTGGAGTTCAGCATGTGAGACACTGGAGGAGGCACCAGGCACATCAGGTGCTGCTGTGACACTGAGCATCTTCTACCAGTTGCTCAGTGGAGAGGTAGATTTGCGCCCAGGTCCCTGTGAGCAGTGAGGCCTTATACTTTATATGCCTTTTAGGGAGAACAAAGTCTGTCAGCCAAGGCTGAAAAGGGCCCTGTTTCTTGTGTTCCTGTGCTCAGAGCAGGGCAGGTGTATACTGTGCAAAGGGGAATGGGGTGGGGGTGGGTAGGGCAATAAATACTGAAAGGGTTAGTGGCAGAAACCCAACATGATGAGGGACAGGTAGATAGATGAAGGGCTGCATGGAGGATTGGATGCATCAGTGAACAAAGGAATAGACTGAAGAGGGCAAAGGGAGGTATGCATAGTGTGGTTGGGTGAGTAACTGGAGAACTGTGGATACAGGGATGGGTCAGTCAGTTAGTGCATGCATGGATGAATGGAAGATAGGTAGGTAGACAGACAGATGGCTAGATAGATAGATGGCTTAGTGGATGAGTGGGTGGATGGATAGATAAATAGGTAGGTTAGTGCATGGGTGAATGGATGGAGAAATTGATTGGTAGATAGATAGATAGAGAGAGAGATACACAGATAGATACATAGATACACAGATGGCTTAGTGGGTGGATGGGTAGATGATAGATAAATAGATGGGTAGGTTAGTGCATGGGTGGATACATGAATAGCTAGATAAACAAATAAACAAAGTAGCAAAGAAAGGAACAAAGAAAGAGATAGATGGCTTAGTGGGTGGGTGGGTGGATGAATTACTGGGTGGGTTAGTGGATAGGTGGTTAGATAAATGAACAGATGCAAGGGTGAGTGTCTGGGTGAGTGGGTAGATGAGCAGGAAGGTGGGTTAGTGGGCAGGTGGAATGTTAAGAGACTATGTAGATAGAGACGAATAGATGCACAGCCAGAGGGACTCATGCTTGGCACAAGAGTGTGTTCAGATTTAAGTGATGGTAAGAGGGAAGGAGGGAAGACCTGACTGCAAATTACTTCTTTCCTATTTCTAGCATTGCAGACTTGTAAGTTGGCCTTTGTATTCTCAGACCTTATCTTGCCTGGTCCTCATGAATTAGAGGGTTAGGGTGGAAATTTCCTGCTTTAGAGATCAGGAAACTGAGGCTCAGAGTTGTTACAGAAGCAAGCAACCAACTATGCAAAATGCTGTGTGACTTTGGCTCTGGCCTGGAAAACCACACACCTGTCACAGCTGTGGTGTTTGCAGAGGACCCTTGTTAGGACTCCACAGAACGTTTCCCTCAGAAAGTGGAGGAGCATTCTGGAGCCCTGGGTAACACTAGGCTAGAGTGTGTCTGTCTGGTGTGTCACTGTGGCTCTATGAAATCCTGAAAACCCATGGCCTGGGCTACCACATCCTGGGATTTCACATCCTGAAGAGCTGTGGGCTCAGTCGCTGGCTCAGAGGGTGGAGCAGGACTACCAGGGCTCAGAGTGGACACAGCACACTTGTCCCTGTGGCCTCGGTCAGCTGTTGAGGGTCAATGCTGGTGTACTAGAGGCGTTCTGTGCTGTTGCTCTGTGACAGCCATTGTCTGAGCAAGAGGAGTCACAGCGCCCTCCTCTCTGTGTCTCCCCGTTGAGCCTCCCCAGCAGGTCTGTAGTTAAATGGCCTCTGTATGTGGAAAGAGCAGAGGGTTTATTTTCACCTAAAAAAAAAAAATCAGTCTCTCGCACTGTGAGAGAGAGGTAGCCAACCGGGGGAGACACAGAGTCTGCATGTCTAGAATGAAAAGTACTCAGTCTTCGATTTTGGCCCTATCTTGTCAAGGTCCTGTAGCCCAGTCCCCAATGTCCAAGCTCTCTGGCCTGGTGTCAGTTTTGTCCTTGGTGGTGCAGGAGGCAGGGCGCTCCAAGAGACGGGCAGGGCTGAGTCCGCCGCAGGCTTCAGGTAAGAGGCCCGCCTGCTCTCCTCCTAGCTGGGGAGGATCCCAGGGCTCTCACTGTTGCTCTGCGCACGGGTTGGGGTAGGTTTCTGTAAGTGGCCCTGCACTGAGTGCGTCCTGAAACATACCAGCATGCCCTGCATGGTTTCTTTGTTTAGTCCTGGGAAAAGGGTCAGCCCGGTAGGACGACAAAATGCTGCCAAGAGTCTTCTTGGTAAACGGGCTGCTGTCGCGTGAGCTCTTGCTCTGAGTGAGCTCATCTCTGGGTATGCTGTTGTTCTTTGTTGTCTCCCAAGTGCTCTTCCCAGGGGCACAGCTTAGGACTGGTCAGGCGGCAGGCAGCTGACTGGGATAGGCAGGCAGGGGAAACTTGGGACTTTGACTGTCTGAGTTCATGTCACTCTCAGCCCTCACTTCATGCTGGTCTATGACCTCAAAGCAAGGCACCTCTTGGGTCTCGGTCTCTTGTTCTGTGAAATGGGGCAAATCCCAATTTTGAAGAGTTCATGATGGAAAGAAGTAGTAATGCCCAAGAAACACACACCTATGCCTGCCGCCAAAGCCTCTGAGGCTGAGACCTTCTGTCCCTTCAGGGTCCCCCTCCAAAAGTCAAAAGTATGTCCGTCAAATGCTATATCAAGTGGCCACTCCTGAAACCGTGAGACCATTACTCCAGGTTGGAGGTGTGGCTTGAGCTGAAGTGAGTGTCACTTTGCTCAGGGCATGCCCACTTCCTGGTTAACATTCCATTGTGTCATTCTTCCGGCCTGTGAAAGGCATTCATTCTGTGGTCCCTAGCTTTGATTTTTTTTTTTTTTTCACTTTTGAGCACTATGTAAAGTAGGGCTCCCAGGACAAACACAGCGGGGCTGCCTTTACAGACTGATTTTTTTTTTCCTTTACAGCTGCCAGGCGATTGGATGTGGAGGACAGCAGTTTCGATCAGGATAGCAGGAAGGTAACAAAGTTGCCATGCTCCTGCAGGGTGGGATGGCTACTCCAGCGGATCTCCAGTCCTTCTCTCACTCAGCTCCTGGGGACCTGGGGGGACCCAAAATGGGAGATATATCCACTTGTCTCCTTTTACACTCAATACGGGCACATGCTCTGGCAGTGTCCTGGCTCTGCCATGTATCCAGGAGGTGTGAACAATGACAAGGAAGTAAACCCAGTGCATTCTGGGATATTTGACATGAAGGTTCTAGAACAGCTTGTCAGGTGTTTTGTCTGTTTTTTAAATAAGTGGCCAGAAACTAGAATGTGTTAGACTTATTGGTATAACCAATTTGATGCAGCCAAGCTGTGAAAACAGCCCAAGATGACTGGGGTGGGGATGGGGATGGGACTGGGGGTGGGGCATCACAACAGCGGGCTACAGGCGGGGCTTGGCCATTTCTCCAGCTGCTTCACGAACTTTCAGAGTATATGAGTGAGACAACTTTTACGGTGAGGCTGGTATTAAAAGCTTGGTTTCTCTCAGTGTGGGGTCGCCTTGTGGGTTACAAGTCCAGAAGCTAGTAGAAGGTTCTGGTGAGGTGTTTCACCACTGCAGATTACTTTAATGTTCCCATCCCTCTGTTCCTCTGCAGAAGACCACCTGGCTGCTCCTCAAGGGGGATGCAGACACAAGAACTAACTCTCCGGACCTGGACAGTCAGTCTCTGTCCCTTGGCAGTGGGGCTGAGCGAGAACCTCTTCCGAGAATGCCAGGGGACAGCTTCTACTCACGTGAGTGGTTCTTCTGATGTGCACCGGAGACTGCCCGTGAAGGGCCCCACCGAGGGGGCCCCCAAATCTCAGCTTTCCTCCCTAGAAAAAAACTAAAAGCCAGCGACAGCATGTAGTCCTAGCATTTGGAAGATAGGATTGGCAGAAGGATTGCCATGAGTTTGAGGCCACCTTGAGCTACATAGTGAGACTCTGTCTCAAGAATAAAATTAAAGCTAAAACATCCAAAGAGCATTGGAATGTGAATCAAGCCAAGTAAAGATCTGAGCCCTGGCCTCACCCACCATCTCTCTGAAGTGACATAGCTAGCTAGTGTGGGCACAGCGCCCCCTCGTGGCTCTCTCGGAGCAGGCAAGAAAGCAAAGAGGCTCCCAGGGCCTCTTTTCCTGAGGTGGGGGGAGCAGATGTGGTGGTCATGGTCAGGGGGCGAGTCCAGACCTGGAGCTGGTACAAGGCACTGTCCTGGTCCCTGTAACATGAGCAATGCACTTGGAGATTCCTAGGAGATATGGTCCAACATCTGCCTAGCCTTGGGGGTGTTGTGAAGTCTGGCTTGGGGGTGATTCTCAAGTATGGAGTAGATTCCCATCATGTTGTTCACTGAAGATATTGTAAGGCAGAGCCAGCACAGGCTGCAAGCAGACTCAGGCCTGTCCAGAAGCAGCCTCTCTCTGGTCTAAGCTGGGCAAGAGGTTGTTTGCTGTGGCTGTGGCTGTGGTTGGAAGTGGAGGTCATGGGAAACTATGTAGTGTGAGAAAGCAGAGGAAGCCCCTGAGATGCAGGTGGCACTGACTCGGAGTGAATTCTACGCTCTCTGGTGACTGGCTTATGATAGAAGCCAGAGCAGCAATGCTGACTCTCAGGTCATTAGGCACCGGACATGCAAGGGTGCTTTGCCTGGCCAGTAGTAGACAGCCATGACTGTTCCCTACTCAGTCTCCCTCCTGACCACGGGAGGCTGACCATGGCACTATCTGACCCCTGCACACCAGAAGTGACCTGCCAGGGAGGGAGGACCAGAGCCACAGGCAACCTCAGGACCTCAGAGCATGCACACAAGGCTGGTATCAACATGAGAAGGCACGGCCAATGGTCCCACAGGTCTGGGTTTCCTGTAGGGGGGGGCGCTAGCTGAAGGCGTGGTGATGGAGAGAGGAAGTCATGATCCCACATGCATGCCTGTGCCTGCAATACCATCCCTCAGTCTTCTGTCACAAGGATCCTTGCCACAGGTGGTGCCCTCATGCTGGGTTGTGCACATGAGCTTTGTGGCATTTGGGTTTGGGCAATGGACGCTCCTTCACAGAGCAGAGCTTAGGAGTTGCCCATAACCCTCACTGCCTTATGTGGTCTGGCATCCAGGCATCAGCTGAGGGCCGAAAAAAAAAATAGTGTTGGTATTTCAGGATGGTGTTTTTCAGTTTTTGGTCTTTGCTTTGTTAAGGGAGTGCCTCGTTCCATTGCCATGACCTCACCCAGACTCTCCCCATGACAGTCAGCCCGTGCCCTCAGCCATCCCCACTGGAACTTATGGACTGCCAATGGCTCAGGACTGAAGGCAGCAGAGTGGAAGGAGCCTGCCGGTAGCTGTCACCTCCCGAGGTCCTGTTGTCACAATGCTGTGTGGCCTTTGCCCTATACCTTCCTGTAGTACTTTCTCATCTGTGGGTGCCAGAATGAGGGTGTTCATCCTGAGCACTTTTGAGTGTGGTGGTTCCTACGAGGCAGGCTGTACTAGCTGTATTCATTGGCCGCTCCTACGGTGACAAGGGCTTGCCTGCCAGCGCATCCCTCTATTGAATCCCTGCAGCAAACCAACATGAGTGGCGCGGACAGGAAGCAGCTGTTCTGTGGGTGCACCTGGCCTGTAGAGACCCAGCCACCTGTACTGGGACCTGTGCCACCGCCGAGGGGGGCCCTGCACAGTGAGGACGCCATTTGTGAGGGTTTGGACAACTGCACCTGTTATGTACCAACTACATCCTCCTGCCTCTGCTTTTCTCCTGGTGTCCTGACTTCCAGTCTCCCGAGCAGGAAGCCCACGGGATGTAGCATTGCACCTGTGCCTTTACCCACACACCAATGGCGCTGCCAAGTCCCACAGGGCAGCAGTCCTGTGCCAGGTGCTGCTCTCCTATCAGTGAGGTGCATGTTTTATTATAGATGTGTTTACCTTCCTTCTGTTTCACGTGTGGGCGCTTCCTGACTCTGTAATTAATGAGTGGTCATTAATGACTGCCTGAGTCTTCACAAAAGGGGACGACAGAGTTGGCTTTTGTCCTAAGAAGAAAGCCTTGAAGGCCTAGGAGAGTGAGACTTGATGCCCCGAGTCCCCTCCCCTAGCTTGCATCCTGTGGATACATGTTCTCTAGGTCCCACATTCCTGACCTTCCATGTCTTCTCTTTTGAGGTCCCTTACTCATGGTATAAGTAAAAATGTGCACACGCAGATGCAGGCATGATAGAGATCTGGTGGTATATAATTCAAGCTGGTGGTATATAATTTAAGCCCCCAGGTCACAAAAGGCACTACCCATGGCTCTCAGTGGCCCCTAGCAAGTCTCCAGAGTTTTCAGAGGGAGTATACCTCTGCTTTACATCACCAGGATGAGAGGAAGGTGGGAGAAGTGAGCTCAGGGTGGCTTGGGGCTTAGAGACAAATGAGGAGTCTTTCTGACATAGCAATTCAGAAACTGAAAAGGAGACTCCAACAGGGACCACTTCATCCCAGACTGCCCCGTGCCTTTAACATTGGTGTCACCTCAGTGTCCTCCAGCAGGAGGCCCCTATAGAGCATGGACTAGAGGACATGCCAGTCTCTGCCCTCCCCTTGAGCCATTCAGCAGCAGCGGGATGGAGGGAAGGAAGGAAGGAAGGAAGGAAGGAAGGAAGGAAGGAAGGAAGGAAGGGCCAGACTTTTCCCTCCACTCTTTGACCCATACAGAGTTCATCCTGAGAAAAAGTTGTCTCTCCTTCCCTTATCTGTGGCTATGAAGAGCAGGCTCCTCCTGACCTGTCAGTGTTCTGGGAGTACTGAGGGTGGTGGCTAAGCACCCAGGTAGAGCTGTGACTGAGACCCCTAGGTGACAGAGTTCACAGGTGTCTGAACGGAAGATCTTTACCATTTCCATTTCCAAGTCAGGGTCCAGACAGACAGGACCAGTCCAGTCGCCTAGCACACAGTCCTTGAACACCTTCTAGGCCCCAGCCCCATTCTAGGTGTGGGACCAGAGCTGGGCCTGAAACAGAAAAAAGCCTTCTGACCTGTGGAGCTGCAGGGAGGTGGGGCAAGTCAAACGGCATATGGAGGTTGGCAGCTAGGGCACGCTAGCAGAGGAGCCATGAAAATGTAAGAGGTCATCAGGTAGGAGGCCAATGCCCCAGTGGGTCCTGGAAGCATTGGTGCTTGGGAAGCTACGGTCCAGCTGAGGGCAGAGGCAGGGCTAGCCAACTGTGTGGCCAGGTCACCATTCCAGCCCCCACTCCACCCTGTACAATGACAGCCCCAGAGGACTTCAGGCTTCTCCCGTGAGCTGGGACCAAGTTGGCTGGAAGGTGACGGGAGGCAGCTGCCAGCATCTGTGTTAGAGAGGTATTCTGGACAATGTACAACATAGCGAAGGCTTGGCGACTGGCTTCTGCAGAGCCCCAGGGAGACACATACAATGGTATAGTGGGAGAGACACAAGATGCAAACAGGCGTGGCTCTCAGGAAAGATCTGAAGGCTACAAACGTGTCCAGGAAACCATGAGAGGGGTTGACTCAGATCACTGCCCAGCTGATAGGGCCACAGCTAGTCGTTGATAGGGTACCTTGTGTACCTAACGAGCCTCTCTGGTATGAAATTTCCTCACCTACAACATCCAGGCACGCGGTCCTGTGAGACTCACATGCCGGACTACGACGAGCCTGCAGCCGCCAGCTTCCACAGCCTGAAGCTCACGATGCTCAGGAACATTGAGTTGTGCTCTTCAGAGCTGAGAGGAGCTACCCTGAACAGAGCAGGCAGTGCCAGTCACATACTGGACCCCAGTGAAAGGATGGTGACCTGCTGTGGCTTGCCGGCTAGTTGTCAGAAAAATGTCCTGGGGTGCTACGGCAAGCTTGCACATCCTACTGCATGAAAAGCACTCTCTCTGTCAGTCACACGTCCCGAGTGTCCAGGGGCTGCCCCGGCCACTTTTGAACCATCCTGGAGGAGAACAGAACCAAGGACCCTGTATTCAGAACTCCAGTAACAGTCAGCAGCATGCTTCATAATAGCTATGGGTGGAATCCTGAGAGCTGGTGCACAGATGTGTGGTTAGGCCAAGTCTGGGCCTGGCCCAGGAGTTGGGTGTGTTCAGTGCCCGTAGGGCCTGATATAAGCTAGGGTCGTGAGCACACAGCTGTGAACTAGCCCGTTGTCTTCTGTCCTCTGCCTGCCTCTTCCTGTGCACACCCACCTCTCTCTCATGGCCCCACACTCTTGAAGGTCATATGACCTCATCAGAGAGATATGCAGGTCCCTAGAAGACATGAGAGAGCCATTCGATCTTATACAGATCACTCGATTCCCCCAGGCTCTAGCTCTCTTGCATTCAAGGCACAGAGGTCCTTGGCACAGAGTTTATGGAGCATGGGGTTAGATCTTGGATATGTGAAGAGATTTTAAATAGAAAAAGTTACCTGCTCTGCTATCCATGGGACTCTAGGACCTTTAAAACCACACCATGGCAGGTCCCTCCCTAAGAGAGATTGATTGTAACAAGAACTAGATAGCAATGCGAGGACAAGACCATCACTATCACACCCATCTAGTTCTTCCTGCTAAGCACACCTAAAATAAGAGGGCTGTAGCAGAGCAAGCAGCCACAGGGTGGGAAGGAGCAGGAGGCTGGCTACCCCTATAGGGGCGGGGCATGGCTGTGGAACAGGAGGCCAGCAGAGAGGAGGCCCAGAGAAATGGTGTTTATATATAGCTAACTTCTTCTGCCTCCCAATTGGCAGGACAGACAGCACACAGGCAGCTCTGGTAGGGACTGTGGGGGCGGGCACCAGCAACCCTAGGCAAGTCTAGAGGAATGGTGTAGCTTATCAGGTCAGCACTCCGGGAAACAATGACCCATGGGAATCAGTCTGTAGGCAAGGCCCTGCACATTGGACCCGTCAGAGTCGTGCCTTGCTAAAATGGAAGACTATGTAAAATCCCATCCCTTATCATAACATTTGGAGATCCAGGATTCAATTGAGAAATGATTTGTAGCACCCAGAACTGTGACGGTAGCATTACAATGAGAAAGAGTCAGCAGACTCGGACAGTGGAAAGAACTGGTGTTGGTGCCATCTGAAAGGATTCTAAGACATCTGTCATAAAGATGCTCAAAGTAAGTAGTTGTGTTAAAACTGGAATAGAGAAAAAGTCCCAGCAAAGAAACACAAATCACTTTGAAAAAGGAAGCAACTGAAGCTGACATTGAACCGAAAAATAAAATAATGTGAACACCTGTTGCATGGGTTCAGGGACAGAATGACGGACTCGGACAGAAGACATGGAATCTTTGTTCCAGTTTGGACGTCAGAGAGAAGAAAAACAAGCACCAGGGACCTGGGGAGTGGTGTTTGTATCTTTGAATTCCCAGGAGGGGAGAAAGAACGGATTAGAATCATTCAAAGGAACAATGGCTGAAAACCTCCCAGACTCAGCAGAAGACATAAGCCTGCAAGATCAAGAAACAGAGTGAACCCCGAAGAAGATCAACCAAAAAGATGTACTACTAAACTTCAGAACACTAAGGTTTAAAAAACACTTCTTGAAAGCAGGCAGCGAGGAGAGCAATGTCATCTACAGGGAGCACTAGTTGATGGCAGCTGATTCCTCATAGAAACTACAGGGATGGAGAGCGAGCTGTTATAGAAAACTATTAATTCAGAGGACTTCTCTATTTACCTTCTCTAGCTCCCAAATAAAAGGCACAGAGACTTTTTAGGTTTATCAATAAGCTAAGCTTAATAACTGGGCATATCTCCTTTCATACTAAACCTCTAAGCTAGTCTGGCTGCTTCCCAGCCACATGCCCAAAGTTACTTGCCAATATTGATCCTGTCTGGGCTCCTCTGCTCCATCAGGGCACATCCTTTCTTTCCATCTTTTTTTTCCCTTTTCCTTGTGATTCCTACCAAGACCCCCAAGTCCAAGAATGGAAGCTCTGCCTACCTCCCTTCTGCCCAACTACAGCCTGTCTATTTTTTTTATTAGCCAGAGATAGTTGGGAAGCAAAGTTTATACAACATTGATCAGCGTACATGGCAATGCACTTGTCTGGACTGCAGCCAGATCGTAGGGCCTAGAATTCAGGTTTATATACATAGAGCACTAGACCAACCCCCCAACAGTAAGTGACAGGTCTTCCTGAGCTGAAGGGAAGGCCTGTCTGTGAGTTCTACATTTGGTGAGAATATGCTTCTGGATGGGAGGAACATGGACCTTCTCATATGAGGAAAGCTGAGGGAAGCTGTCACATTTAAGAGTGGTTATGGGACTTTCTCCAGAGAGAGTGTGATAATTGCACAGGCTCAAAACCTCAGAAGGAGAAAAGCCTAGGGATGGGGGTGGGGTGCCACTGCCATCCATCCTTCTCTTCTCGAGATTTTTCTCTTTTTAGATTATTTTATGTGTATGAGTATTCTGCCTGCATGTACGTCTGTGCAGTGCCTAAAGAGTCCAGAAAAGGGTATTACATGTGGTTGTGAGCCATGGCGGGGTACTGGGAAATCAAACCTGAGAACTCTTAACTGCTCAGCCATCTCTTCAGCCCCATCTTCTTGAGTTTCTTCAAGGAAAAGGTATGGCCAGGGTTGGGGATATGGCTCAGCAGTTAAAAACATTGGTTCTTTTGCAGAGGTCCAGAGCTCAGGTGCCAGCACCCAATTAGGCAGGCCACAACTACTTAGAACTCCAGCTCCAGGGGATCTGATCTCTTCGGGCCTATGGGCACCAGCACTGAACATGCCCATACCCACTCCATTTCCCTGACACATACACATAATTAAAAATAAAATGAGTCCTTTTTTTTTTTTTAATTGACAGGCCCTGTCTGGGGCAGTTGTTGGGAAGTGGGAGACATTGTATGGCCTATGGAAATAAGGTTACCACTGTGTTTGAGAGCTTGAACATCAAGCCTGGGGAGGCCGTATGTAACCCCCTGATAGTGAGACACAAATACAATTGAGACATTTGCTGTTCTTATTCATCCAAAAGGTCTGGAAGGCTTGCAGAGTCATAGATCCTGAGGTAGTAGGGTGAATCTGAGCATCTGCCCAAGTTCTTTATTGCTGCTCTCCTCCTCTTTGAGAACTGTATCTAGCACCTTCGGCTGGCAGCGACTTCTGGGTTTCCACAGTGGGTCCCTTGGGATCCCAGAGGAGGCTCTGTATGTAAATTGGGAAGCAGGTGTTTGAGGGAGGGACCCCAGGGCTGTGATCGAGGAGGTCTCAAGTCCTCTCTGTAAAATGCAAAGAGCCGGTTATGCATTGACCTAGGCCACAGGGAGGCAGGAAAAGTCAAGGGACAGCCCAGCAGGCCTGGCCCAGCCTCCCATCTTCAGCTCTCTGATGCTGGAAGGATTTCATGATTTAACCAGGTTCCTCTGCTAAAAGAAATATGAGAACACTGCCCCTGATGTTAGACCTCCCAACCACATCTGCAACCATTCCATGGTCACCTGCTGGCAAATAAGTCTCTCTCTATGTCTGGTTCCCAGCTGAGGTCTTTCAAGGGCTTCAAATGCGCTGCTTATCCCAGCATGCTCAGTGGCAGGAGCAGACAGGGTGTGTACCTACCTGGTGTTCAGTCAGCCCTTGGAGTGAATGGTGGGTAGTCTGGCCCATGGCCCCTCTGAACATTTCCCTGGCTGCCCAGCCTCTCCATGGCATTTGTCCCAGTGCTAGAGCATCAAGGAGCCCTGTGTCTCCACCTGGTTCACTTCATTTCAAGAGAGACTAGTAATTCCTATTTGAATTTGAGATTCCCCCAACCTCATACGGCTCGTAATGGCATGTGGTGGCCATCACAGCACAGGATGGCACAGTCCTACCTAGCCTAGGAGGTCCCAACTCTGGGAGAGGAATTAGCATGGGTGATGTGATACTGAGGCTTATCCTGAACATGAGTACCAGCTGGGCTGGGCCCCCTATTCCTGTGATGTTCCTGGTGTGATTCACTGGCTCATATGTCACCTTCTGTGTCCTGAGGATTGAAGGTCACAAGTGAGGCCAGCAGATTATCTTTAGGGACCCCTGCTTGTTGTCACCTGCCAAGTCCTGTCTCTCTATTGGCAGCATCACGGGCCATGCCCTCCCCTGGCCTGGCTGAGTGCGTGACGAGGCTGTGCTGTGTCTGTTACAGGCTTCCCTTATTCCAAACCTGACACTCTCCCAGGAACCAGGAAGGATGGCCTGGACCTCCGGGTAGGTACTTGGACCCTCTCTACCTGTGGGACACTAACCATCACTTGCTGCCTACCTGCACTGGTTCCCATAGCTTTGTGACCTTACAGCCAAAAGAGGTGGCAGTCCTGCTTGCCCACCTGCCTCTGCCTGATGCTCTTCCCAGAAGCTGCTGCTGTAGCCTTTTCCATGTCACCAATGACAAGGCCGCACTGGCCATACTCTGGCTCCTCTCTGCTGTGCCCCAGAATCCAAAGAGTCCCCAATGTGTAAGGCAGGAGAGATGTTGTCACCCAGAGATTAGGGCTGCTTTGAGATGCTCTTCAGGCCTACCTCCTTCCCTGTGGCCAGAGCCAGCCAAGTCTAAAATGTTCCCATGTCAATGGAGCCATACCCATCCATGCCACTATCACGTGATCTGTGGTCCCTGAGAATGTGCCCGTATCCCCTTCACCATCTTAAGACACATGAATGCAAGTGCAATTGGCCGTCAGCCTGACTCCCCAAAAAGAGGCTGGCTTGTGCCCTGGTCCAGTGCACTTTCTGAGGAGCCTATAGCCATGTTGGCCCTCAATGAAGATCTCTAGGCGAAGGTGCCCTAATGATCCAGAACCCCCAAGTCTAATGTAAGCATACAACCCCAGGAAAACCTCCAGCACCTCGGAAAACTTTCCCAGTGTCAGGAAGTTTGTATATAAATCAAGACAATTTACTTCTCAAAAGAATGAAATGAGAAGGGTGTGTGTGTGTGTGTGTGTGTGTGTGTGTGTGTGTGTGTGTTGGTGGAATGGTCTTATCCAAGTGGGAATTCAGCGCCAACTGTCTGGATTATTTTTCTCTCTGTGGGACACTCCTATGACCAAGGAGGCATCTCCAGGGCCTTCAGGCATCCTTTGGGACTAGCCATTGTCTTCACCACCTTCTCTGATTTACCATGATTTTGTGTAGGATTCAGCTTCAAGGTATCCCCATATAGGCACCTCTGCATGGATGGAACATAGAGGATTCGCTTTCCCTCCCATTAACCTTTCTTCCTGCTCTGGAATGGACCTTGCACGTTGCATGCTTCTTTGAGTTTTTTCCAATGGAATGTGTCTTCCATAGGGAGAGCAAAGGGGAAAGAAACAGGATTCCTCTAATGCCAAATGTTAAAACTTCTACTTAGTGTTGGAGGATCAAGGGGCTGTGGGAACCCTGTTTCTCTAGAAGGCTCTTTTTACCTGGAATAGTTGCTGTCTAAGTAAGGAGCCCATTGGTACCAGTGTCCCGGCTGGACCTAGCTAATATTTCTGCCCCCACATTCAAATCAGGTCCTGGGAGTTTTCTTGGTGAATAAGAGAAAAGTAAGGCCCTGGGCTGTCTGCATGCCCAGCCTGTGTCAGTGGGCCTTCCATGAGGACACCTAGAAGGCAATCCCCTGGGAGAGCCTCAGCTTGACTGTTGGCAAGCTTCTGTGTCTGTAAGGGTCATGGTCTCCACCAGCTTTTCCTAGTCCAGTTGAGAATAGGTGATCCTGACCCCGGTAGGTCCATTTTCCTTCTAGAACTATTATGAGCATCACCATAAGTCTCTGTGGGACTGAGAGGCAGACCTTATGTGAACCCGGAAGGGGAGAGTGAGCAGTCTGAAGTGCCTTGGACTTCAGAGCTGCCAAAGGTGGAGTCAGTCTATCCTCACAAGGGAAGTTCTGACTTTCCTCTTGCCTCTTGCCCCCCGCCATGCTCCTGCCCATTCTCACTCCCACCAATACTCGTGTATACTTCCATGCCTCCCCAGCAGAAGGCTGGCTAGCCAGTAATCTGAGCAGCCCTTTACAGACACGCCCAGCAGTTCAAATCTGCTCTTCTCTCTAGGTTCCTGCAGGTACTTGCCCACAAACCCTTGCCAGTGACCTGCAGTGCCTCACTGGGTACTTTGCTACCATGAAGGAGTCTTATGTGTGTGTGTGTGTTGGGGTCTCTAAGTCAAAGCTCAGATTCAATGAGACCTTTTGGATTTTTTTCAAAAGAGAAAGAGGCCTCAGGACAATGTTCTATCAAAAACAAACAAATAAAGACACTGTATGAGAAAAGCTACCGAAGCATCAAACAAATGTCCTGATAGTGAAGGGTAGATAGTCATGATCATAACCATTTTATAGTTTCCCTCATCTGAAAGGGCAGAAGTTGTCCTGAATCTTGTTCCAAGAGGAGTTTGTCACAAGGATCTAGTGACCCCTAGCATCGTACATGCCAAAGGTCATGAGAATGTCCTGTTACCCATACCTACCACAGGAGGATGATAGTCGTAGGCAAACCACCTGATCCAGGTCTCCCTGTGAATGCGGCAGCAGTGATTAACATGTGTCACCTGTCCTAAGAGAACAGTGACTGGCCACCTGAAGGGTTTTGTGGTTGCTCTCTGGAAGAAGTCTCACTTGGAGAAATGCTGGTGTTACCTGTGAACAGACTGAATTCCAGCATTAAAAACAAAAACAAAAACCAAAAAAAAAACAGACCAT
Source organism: Meriones unguiculatus (assembly GCF_030254825.1). Classification (NCBI taxonomy): domain Eukaryota; kingdom Metazoa; phylum Chordata; class Mammalia; order Rodentia; family Muridae; genus Meriones; species Meriones unguiculatus. The sequence goes on along the minus strand of NC_083360.1, from coordinate 28,600,555 downwards.
CAGATTGGGTTAAAAAAATAGCATTTTCATATTGTGTTATTACAAGATACACACTGAAAACACATTCTTCAACAATTAGAAATAAGAAGAAAGAGAAGCTAACATCACAAAACAGAGGCAGGAATAGTGACTTTATGACAGTGAAATCAAATTTCAAATAAAAAACACAGGAAAAGGGAGCAGGAATGCAGAGTGCCAGTGTCCTGGGCTTTAGTGAAGCAGTAAGAGAACTCAGAAACTTAAATGCACCAACACAGCAATCACTGCTTATGGAGGTGCCTCACATGTTCTTGAAATCAAACCTAGTAAACAAGGTTTACAAATAGGAGTCTACAAAAGTAGACCAAAACTACAAAGTAATTTACTCACAAGCATAACTCAATAAATGCAAAAATGTACACCAGTTGAATGAATCCAGTTCTCATGTGTTCATAAAACTCCAAAAGTGTTTATGTCAGCTAAGCATGGTGACATGCTTAATCCTAGCCCTTGGTAAGCAGAGGCAGGCAGTGGGTTCAAGGACAGCCTGATCTATATAGGAAATTCCAGGACAGCCTAGGCTACATAGTGAGACCCTGTCTCAAAATAAATGTAAATTTATATATTTAAAGTGTTTATGTCAGGAGGCAGAGACAAGAGGACCAGGAGTTTAAGGCCAGCCTCAGCTACATGAGTTCAAGGCTAACCTGGGCTCCCCTAAGACCTGTCTCTGAAAGAGGCATGGGGGAGGGGTGGGTATATCTGTGACTATAGATCTTCATCTATGATCCTGGAAAGAGCATGTGTTTGAATTAGATAGCCTTGAATTCACAACCATCTTGAGGCAAATTATGTAACTTCCATAGTCTTTATTTCCTAGATCTAATGAGGGCAGGGGAACGTGATTCCTATATCTGACTGATAATGAGAACAGATATGGCTCTGAGATCTTTTCCTTGAGCTCTGGAGCATGATTTCCACTTGAGTCATGACTTCAAAAGCAAGCCCTCCTTCCCTCTTCCACACCAGCGTCTGCTGAGTGAGGCAACTCATTCCTATGTGGCTTTAGCGGGAACAACACAGCAGCCAGTGTGGGCAGCCATGATCTCATTCCTACTAGCAACCATCTTGGTTGCTGTAATCTTGGGAAAGCAAAGCACAAGGGGTTCAAACTCCCTACAGTCCTGTGAATTTTCTGTGTGAATTCAAGATGTCTGACCTCTCTGGGACTTGTCTGTAAAACCTGAGGGTTCTTCCCACTTTGTGGGGCGCAGCAAGGTTGGAGAATGTGTCAGGGGAGCTGATAAGTGCCCAGACAGGGAAGACAAATTCTGGTACCTCATTGAGAACTGCAAAGGAGATAGCCAGGGTGGGGGCCAGGCAGTGCAGCCGTGGGCTGGTTCTCACCCCTCAGCTCTGCTGCTGGTCCACACATACAGGTTAGCCCAAGACTTGCTTGCACTGAGTGGTCTGTAGAGCCACATGGATCATAGGCCCCACTCCTCCTGCTCCAGATCTGTTCCTCCATTTAGAGGGTGGCCCACTTCCCATCTCTCTTTCCTCAGACTTAGAAGCTGGAGGGAAGTTTGGTTTGCTTGGAGTTGTTGGCCTGGGTGATTGACTGAGTGTGATATAACATTCCAAACACTAGGTGGCGCCTTTCCTCCTTAACATCGGCCAGTCCTGCCTGCAAAAGTGGGGCAGAGGTGGTATGGCCTCACTTTGCACAAGAGGCTTCCTGATGGATGGGTGTGCCTGAGATGCTGCTCTGAGCCTGAGAGGATGTTCCCCATAGCCGTTTTTGAAAACTTCTAAGGGGGAAATGGTGGAGGTGAGAGGTCATGGAGAGTTATTGACTGATGCGAAGATCCCTGGCTAAGGATGCAGGGCTTAGGACCCACGAGGGCAAACTAGGGTGGAACGCTAAGATGGAGTGACTGAAAGACATCGTAAGTTACTAAAGTGGTGTTAGGAACCCAAGTCTGCTGGACTTGGTGGTGCACAGTTTTAATTCTAGCACTGGGGAGACAGAGACATGCAGATCTCTATGAGTTTGAGGCCAGTCTTGACTAGAGAGCAAGCTCAGGGCCAGCCAAGACATCTCAAAGAGCAAACAAAAAAAGAGGGGGTGGAGGTCGGGATGGGGAAGAAATCCAAATCCATGTCCAAAGTTTATGATAAGCCAAATATCAGAAATTTTAAGTAAAGGCCCTTTCCGACCTGCTTTTCACACTCACCCTCTCATGAGCCGGTCACAGCCTGCTGGATCCAGCCCTGAGGCAGGAGGGAGGTAACAGCTTATCTCTGGGCCTCCCGTTTGGCTTTCGGTGTGCGGGCTCTCTCTGCTCCCACATTTTATGGGGCTTGTAGCCTGCTCCCAGCTTGTCCCCCGCTTGTCGTCTGCTGTAAGGTCCGTCGGAAGCAGCTTTCCTTGTAACCATATCTGCAGGCAGAAAGTGTGGTACCTCTATATGCAGCGCTCTGCTGAAACGCAATCCCTGGGCCCAGTTTCAAAAACTCTGGCCAACAGCCCTGACCCTGTTTCAGCTCCTGGACTGTGCTGGGGACTGGGGTACGTCAGGCATTCCTCAGGGAGCTCGGCTCACCCCACAATTCTGGTGCAGGCAACAGATATGGCGGTGGCAGGAGTCACTCAGGATGAGGATGGAGCAGCCCTATAGGGGCTCAGTGCTCTTGGTGGTGGTAGGGACCCTATAGACAGCCGTAGCTTGTCAGAGTCAAGTGACAGTCAGCTGCCCCCTATCTACCACCAGCAACAGCTTCTTCAGTATTAATGTCAGAGTAAGGCCACTCTGTCTAGGGTGCCAGGGACTTTGTGAGGCCAGGATCCTTTTGTGAGCCTGGAGCTGTGGTGGTGCCTTTGGTGTCAGGAGAAGGCAGAGGACCCTCTTGTCTTAGAGCTTTGGGGTGCAGAGACATTGGCACTCCGGATTGTGTAGCTAGCTAGACACCAGGGAATCTAAGAATACAGTAGGAATGAGGCAGTGGCCAGTGACTGCCCCTTTGCTATCTTGTAGGCACACTTAGACTGGGGTGACTCCTGACTCTACCTAGAGCATGTGGACAGCAGAATGTAGTTACTTTTCACAAGGAGGAGCAGAGACACCACAGGCTATACCCATCATAGCACGAGTGCAGGAAAGGGCACTGAACTGTCCTGTAGGCCATGCCACCAGGCCAGCTACAGAGCAGAACTCAGGCATCTGAGCTCATTTTTAAATGTAGGGCAAAGCTAATCAGACAGGCAGGGTTTGAAGGCTTCTGAAGTAGGTATGAAAGCCAGTAGCCCACAGGTCAGGTATCCTGGATACTCACCTTCCAGAGTGCAGCTTTGCCATCTGTATGTCAAACAACATCCTTCCCCAGCCGTGTGAAGACCCAGGATGCATTGGGGCTGTCTCCCAGACCCCTACTGCCTGCCCTATGCAACCTGCCTCTTGCCGGCCTCTCTCTCTTTCTCTCTTCCAGAATGCCAACCAGGCCCCCTGTGGAGCAGACCCGGATGCCAGCTGGGGCACGCGAGGTATACACAGTGGGGACCCCTGTGGGTCTCTGGCTAGGCCAGAATCAGTAGCACATGTCTACCAGTCTCATTCCGAGACCACCCCTCCGGGACCTGCTGGCTGAAGGCGCTGCACCATAGACGAAGGGTCTCCGTGGGGGAGGAGGTGCCCGTTGACCCCTCAGCTCTCTCACCCTGCGCTGCAGGGGCCTGCCATGGCTTTGTAGTGCTATGCATCTCTTGGAATAGGACACAGAGGCAAAGCCAACAGCTTCCAGGGTCTGCGCTGAACTGTTTGAGCTGAACAGAGTCACACCCCATTTTTGCCCTCATTCATTACGTCTGCTGGCATGAGTGTGAGTGGCCAGAAGTTCCAGGGCACCCCAGCCTGCTCTTAAAGCAGTTACCCCAGTCTCTAGTCACCGAGCTGATGCTTCAGAGTCCCAAGTGGGAAGACCAAGGGCCTGCCTCATACAGGCCTCTTCCTTCCAGGATGATGTGAGGCCTGGATTCTAGTGGTCCTTCCTGTGTGTGTGTGGAGCCCCTGCCAACCACACCATGTTAGCTTCTGTAGGATGGTGGTGCCCTAAGTCTAAAGAAAACCCTTGTCAGAAGGAGCAGGGCAGAGCTTGGAGGTTTAAAATAGGCATGATGGAGAGGGGCTGGGCTGGTGGGTGGCAGAGTGCTTGCCTTGCGTAGGAGAACCCTGGGTTTGCTCCCAGCACCACGTAAAGCACATGGGATGGTGCGTACTGTAATGCCAGCACTTGGTATGGGAAGGCAGGAGATTCCAGAGTTCAAGATCACCCTCAGCTGTGTACTAAGTTCAAGGCTAGCCTAAGCTCAGTGAGACCTTGTTTAAAAACAGAGAGAGAGAGAAGAGAAAAGGAAAAGAAGATAGTAGAGGTAGGGGACTGGGGCAGAGGGGTGGAGGGATACATATTTGTAAATATGTCAGACTCCACAACACCCCTTGGAAAGTTTTTCTTGGGTAACCCATTGCAAATCTGGGAAAATTGAAACTGATGTCTTTATTGGAGTATCCCAGAACACCAAGAAAGACAACTCCCATCCTAGGACCACAGTGCTGCTACCCAGCTTCCAGCATGGCCTCCAGCCTCCTGGCCATGCCTCCTGCTCTCAGTTTGCTGTGGGACACCCTTGGTCCCTCCTTGAAATCCCAAACCAGAGCCATATGAAGGCTGCCCAGGGGACCAGAGACAAAGCATGGCCCAGCTGACTAGGGGTGGGGGTTGCCCAGGAAGAGGCTTGCTCCCATCCTGGGTGTGGATTCTTGTGTTCCTAAACCAGCCCCATGGTCTCTGCTCTTTTCTTACAGAGTACAAGGTAAGGGGACACCTGTACTAGCTGACCTCTCCCACCGCACTGCACCTGACCAGGTTAAAAGTTCCCTTTTGTTGCATATTCTCTATGAAATGCACGTGTCCGAAGCCCAGACAAGTATGTATCCGGGTTTGCCTTTTGGTCAGGCCAGGGGTACTTGCCTTTCAGGATAACCTTACGGTGTCTTCCCTGCAGATATATCCCTATGACTCCCTCATCGTAACAAACCGAATCCGTGTGAAACTACCCAAAGATGTGGACCGGACGCGGCTGGAGGTAAGGCAAGAAGTAGGGAGGTGTCTGTGGAGACTCTGCAGACCTCAGCCACAAGGTCAAGTACACACACACACACACACACACACACACACACACGTATGCACCAGGAGGGGGTGCCATTGTGCTGACAGCGCAGGGCTCAGAACCAGGGATCCAGGAATCCTCAGAGGCCAAGGAACATGGTCACAGACCCAACTATGCCGGCTTTGACTTGTGGGTAGCATGGTGCACTAAGGGGCCCATCGTAGTCCCATCCCAGGTGCTGCTGTGAAAGGGTGGGCCAGCTTGAAGGAAAAGCTTCTGTTGACTGAGAACGGGGGGAGTCTCTCCGAGAAAGACAAGTGTGTGCCATGCAGCTGCTGTCAGCTGGTGCCTTCTGTCCAGGAGAACACACCTGGTTAAGCACTCACTCCATGTCAAGGCTAAAGTGCCCTGTGCCATGCCTCGCTGTTCCTTCAAAACCACGCAACAGTCAGCAACGTGAGTGGGGGGATTCCCCTCTTGAGCCTTTCCCATAGATGCTGCCTTCCCGCGCCTCTTGCTGCCATGAGGGCACCTCCAAGCTTGTGAGGCAGAGGCTGTCTCCTGCCTGTGTCCCTTGCAAACACTAGACCCTGTCTGACCTTCTCATGAGGCAGTGGCATCATGTGTGGCCAGGAAGAGGAGCAAGAGAAATAGATATAGTCAACAGGTCGGGCTTTGGATGGTTGGCAACGCAGAGACTCATGTAGATTCACAAAGAGGTAGCCTGTGAAGTGGGACATATGGGCCAGTCAGGGCTTTCCCAGGCAACAGAGCAGGACAGTGTGAGTGAAGCATCTATTCAGAGCCTGTGAGGTGTGACCCTGGCAGGGACAGCACCATTGCTAGGCACTGGCTTTCCTGGGCTGGCAAGTTATGCACACTTGAGCCTTCATCTCTACTTAGGATGAGAACCAAGAGCTGCTTGAGAAAATCATTGTGCAGTCAGAGCTCATATGGAGGTCTTTTCCCAGGGCCTGGAAAACAGCAGTCCCACTGCACAGGGAGATGACAGCAGGAAGGACATGAGGCAGCCATGGTTGCTGCATGGGGAGGTCTCTCTCTTTAGAGTACTGGTGCCTTCCCCTGGAAATCAATGGGCTCACATGACTGAAGGGCCCCTTTGGGGATGGCTGGATCAGGGACTACACAGTATTTCACATTCCCAGTGACTGAGTTTCCTCTCTACTGGTTCGAGGGAGACACTGGCCACCCATCCAGAGCTCAAGGTCTCTGGGGGAGAGAGCCATCATTCTTATCTGTCCTCATGCAATCCACACTGAGCCTCTGGGTGGTCATGACCCCACCCCATTCCAGAATCGACCAGTTCTACCCAAAGCATATAATGTCCTGAGCTCACCTGGAGTTAAGGGTTGGGGGTGGGGTGCTGGTGCCACCCGAGCTGGAAAGGTCCAGGTCATTCCTGGCAGAAACTGAGACCTGCTACCTGAGATGGAAAGAGGGCTGCTGGGCAACAGGCAGGTGACAAGTGTCCACCACAGAGAGGGTCAGGGAGGGGACAGTACAGCCTTGCAGAGCACAGCAAGATCTCAAACGAGGAGTCAGTTCAGTCAGTCCATATGGTGCATTCCTGTTGCACCATCCAAGGATTCACAGAGCCAAAAGCTCGGGTTAGCAGGATGCTTGGAGCTCACTGCCAATGAGGAAAGGCCGCTGAAGCACTCTTGTGTATTTTGACGTGTGTATCATCTGTGGGAAGGGCAAGAAAGCTGGCTTGGCCAGGAAGCTGTGTTGGATTGACAGGGTAGGGGGAGGCTGGAGGCCACTTAGGGGCAGGGCTCTGCCCGAGGTCTTGGAGTCTCCTAGGCCTCAGGAGTCCTTTGCCTGAGTGTCGGATGTTACATTGGGCTTCTCCACAGGCGGTAGCAGCATCAGTGGCCCGTAGCTGGGTGTCCTGGGCTCTGGCTGAGCTGGGCTTGTAATTGGTGGGCTCATGGCTGAGAGCACCCTTTATTCCTGCTGTATAGAGGGGGCGCTGCTGGCCATTGGCAGCTCATTGGTCAGGACCACCCTAGAGGACTTCTATTTGCTGTGTGTCTTGGATCTTTATAAGGTGTGTCCTTGTGGGTCACTAGGGGTTCTTGGACTAACTGCTTCACCCTGAGATACTGCTCTGAGCTCAGATAACATGAGTAGCTCTTCTTTTCCTTCAAGCTCAGCCAGCCTCAAGAACTGAAACAGCTACCATAGTGGAGCAAATGTCCTTTCTTCCTTATCTGCTCGGGGACAGGGATGTGGTCCTGAAGGGGGTGGGACGGGGCTTTCTTGCAGGAGCAGACACCCCTCATACACATACACACTCTGTGTTTGTATCATTGGAGAGAGCTGTAGTTTATAGTGAAACTGTTTATAACTTGTAAAAATCCAGAGGGCCTCAAATAGGAATGGGAGATGGGAAAGCCTTCTGGAAGTCTCCAGTGGCATCTCTTCAGGGTGGGCAAGCTTCCACAAATCTCTCTTGTACAATTCTGGCAGTAACTGAGTTGTCTTTCAAGAAAAGGGGGCTCACTGTATACTCAACACCCACCCGCAAAGACTCTTTTGGTGCCAATTTATGGCATTCTGTCCCCAACGGCCAAGTAGCCACATGCAGGCTGGCTTCCTGTAGGTCCTATGGACAGGGTTGTCACTCACAGGCTCATTGGCTGAGCTTGTCACGTGGCATCACTTGCTGCAAGGCAGGCTGGGAAGTGAAATCAGCCATGTGCCGGAAGAGGCTTTGGGAGTAGTGGGCAGCAGATGGAGTCCTCTGTGGCTCTGCAGGCTTTGTCCCCTGACTGCTGACTGTCATCATCATCAACACTCAGTGTCACAGTTCTTGGCCAAGTGTCCCAGTCACTTATAGACAAGGGTACTGACTGTGACCCCACGGAAGTCTTTGAGCAAAAGTCAGACTTGAGCGATGCCCTGGTAGAATCAGTTTTATATGGGAGAGAGGCATCCATCAACTGATTATTCAAATGAGTTTGTAGGCCGGCCTTAGTGCTCTGAAGAACAGGAACCTAGGCCTCTTGTTTCGAATGAGCAGATGATAGTGGTGTAGTAACTGTACTTGTGTGTGTGTGTGTGTGTGTGTGTGTGTGTGTGTGTGTGTGTCAGAGTGTGTGAGGGTTTTGTTAGAAGGCGATATGTGCAAAGGCCAGGGAGCAGAAGGGAACCTGAGCTATTTGAGGAAGCAGACCCAGAAGGAACCTATAAGACTGGACCTGAGCAGGTGAGGGAAGGCTAGACCAGACCTCACAGGGCCCTAGGCTGTGCTAAGCAGTTTGGGGTTTAGCCCAGTGACAGTGGCATCTGAGGTAGGTTCGTAGTCAGCAACGTGACCCGCAGCTGTCTTGCGGAGCTCAGAGTGGTTGTGGATAAACAGGGATGTATGAGTCATCTTGAAAGTCTGATGGCAACTTAGATAGGGGTAGCATGACTGCGGGTGAGAGATGGATGGATTCAGGCAGTGTTTGGAAAGTCATGGGTGCAGATCTTAAATTAAACATGGACAGTGCCTGTAGGCAGGGCATTCCAGACTTGACTTTGGACAGCCTGGGTAGGATGGAATGTGGTAGTCTCCCAGAAGAGCGGAGTGCACTGAGACCAGTAGTGATGGCATTTGTGGCACATCCTGGCAGCAGTTAAAGGTTCCACACAGGGCCCAGTTTTGCGGTGTGTGATGAAGGTCAGTGATTTGTGTTCCTGTTGTGAAAGTCTTCTTTGACTCTGCAGGGGGTCAGGTGCGTCCATGATGTCGGTACATGGAGCAAAGGCCAGGTCTCTATACTTAGATAAGGGGTTCTTTGTTCTGAAAGATCTAAAGTGCCTGCTTTCCAGATGGATCCAGGCCTTTGTGTGTTCTTAGTGCTTGAGTTCTGAGGGCCTGTTGGGCCCAGAGTTCCCAGTCCAAGGGTTGGAAACTCTGTTGGCTTCAGATGGAATGACATGCCCTAATCTGAGCCATTTCCTTCATGCCCTGCCCTGTGCTCATCAAAGATGTCATTGTCTTGCTTCCAAGATTGCTGCCATCCCTGATGGTATCATGGGACTTGGAGTCAGTGTGAGCTGATGTGAATCCTGTCTCTGCTATGTCTACCTGTGTGGCTGTAGACAAGTAACTTGACCATTCTGAGCCCAACCTCTCACCAGTTAGGTGATAAGGGTTTCACCTCTGGACAATTGCAAGTATGTAAGTAGAGGCTTAGAAATACTTAATTGAGCACCTAGAGTGTTAAACAGCAGGTGGACACCTGTATGCACCCCATTCACCAACCTGAGTGACAGCCCGGAGATACCGAGCTTGCCATGGAGAGGGGCTAGGGAAGTGGTCCAAAATGATGATTACTGAAAACAGGAAGAGGTAGTGCTACTGCGTACATGGATGCAGGACAGTGCTGTCAGCAGTGAGAGTGTTTTCATGGTGTCTCGTGTGGCAATACAGTCATAGACAGCATGGACATGACTGAGAGACACTGAGTGCTGCTGTCTCTCCTGTGTGCCGGCTCCATTCTGAGCACATGGCACATTTAATACTCCTTCCCAAGCTCCATGAGGCATCCAGATGTCTTTCAGGGCCCCATGGCTCCCAAGAGGCAGATATAGGATTCAACACTCAGAGCCATTCTGCTAGCCTGACTTCAAGATCAATTACAATATGGAGATGAATTGCCAAAAACACCTGTCTTTAAATAGCTTTTCTCATATATTTTCTCATAGCTATGAAGACTGACACACAGACCTTAGAAACATGCATTCTTATGCATCCACGCAAACACGCAGACATACATAAGCTCTCATGTGCAGGGGCGTAACACATGCCAACGCGAATTTACAGAGGAGAGCTTCACAAATCATTGGCACTTCTGCAATGGGGTTGGGGGAGTGACTTGGGAGGCTGAGCTCTGCAGTAGGCTCACTCCCTCTCCTTTGGTTCTTCCAGCCTTCGGTCCCTTGACTGAGGCCCACTCACATTTTCTAGGGTAAACATCTTCTCATAGACAGCTATTGATGATAGCCGTGCCCACAAAACACCTTTGTGGCAGCAAATAACCAATGTTTGACCAAAGCTCCAGCCCTGGGGCTTGGAAGCATTGATATATCCAATGTATATCAAAAAAAGGAGGGTGAGATGCTGGAGAGGCACCTGCCTTCAAGAGGCTATGTGGCCATGTTGATGTATCACTCAAAGTTTGATGGCTTTTGATTTGGGGCTCTGAGTTCTTCCTGGTGGGGACGGCCAGGTCCTGCTGACAGGGCAGAGGCTACTGTAGAGGGCCTGTGGTTTCCCTGGTGGTCCTCACATGCCCTGAGGCTGTGCGTTTGCGGGTTCGGTAAACCCGAGGGGACTGAGAAGCCGCTCCTCAGAGCTGTTGTGTGAGGCAGAGGTGAGAGTGACAGGCCAGCCATGCTCAAAGGACAGGCTACATTATAATGCAATAGCAAGAGATCTATCAGGACTGTTCTTGCTATCCCAGGCAACCATGAACAAGGCCAGGATCCGTATCAGTATTAACAGCTGGGCCCAATACTAAATGCTGACTGGCACCGACTCCATGAATCTGTGCCCAAAGCTTCAGGAGGGGACCCTTGGTACAGATGTTCAGACGGCCTCTCAGCAACCAGCTCAGTCATTCAGCCCCACCCACAGAGGTGCTGGTGCTCATACTCTTGACCACTCCAACTCAGGAGCTGGCCTCAGGGACTCAGAATGACTTGCTTGGGGTCAGATGGCAGAGCCAAGGGGAGGGAGGTTTTGTGTCATGGCCTGGGCCTGGCTTGGCCTCTTTGCTGCATGGCCACCTGTCTTGGGGTTCCTATTGCTGTGATAGGCCACCATGTCCAAAGCAACTTGGGAAAGAAGTGTTTATTTGGCTTACGCTTCTATATCGCTGTTCATCATGGAAGGAAGCCAGGACAGGAACTCAAGCAGGGCAGGAACCTGGAGGCAGCAGCTGATACAGAGGCCATGGATGGGTGCTGTTGACTGTTTTGCTCTCCATGGCTTGCTCAGCCTGCTTTCTTATAGGATCCAGGACCGCCAGCCCAGCCATGGTACCACCCACAGTGGTCTAGGCCCTCCGACATTGATCACTAATTAAGAAAGTGCCCCACAGGCTTGCCTACAGGTTCATCTTATGGAGACATTTTTCTGGATTGAGGATCCCTCCTCTCATATGACTCTAGCTTGTGTCGAGTTGACATAAAGCCATATAGCACACTACCCCTTAGCTTTCTCAGCCTGGAGATGGGCACTGAACACAGCGCTCCTTCTGAGTGGTTGTCACAGTTTTAGTACGTGGTAAACGAGGCAGCTGACCTGAATGAGTCTACAGAAGGCTCCAAGCAGGCAGGAACCTATCGCAGGGCGTGGTTACTGAATTTAGCCACGAGAGGTTTTGCCAGTGGGAGTCAGGAGTTGAGGGTGCTGTGGCAGCTCCATACCAGTCCCTGTGCGTTCCTACCAAGACTGTCCTCTTAGGCTTGTTTCTTTTGCTGTAAAGAGGCCCTTAGTAGCTGTCCTGCTTCAGTAGAGAGCCACAGAGAAAAGGCATGTTGCTACACAGTTGTCAGCAGATTTCTAGGGCAAAAGCCCCAGAGCAACAGAGTCACAGCAGACAAGGCCTAGTTAGTATGGCCATTCAGTGGTGGAATGAGACAAAGGTCAGCTAGCAGCTGCTTTGGGAGAATGAAAAAACAAGCATCCCAGCTATTTCAGGCACTGACGTGAACTTTTGCCACAAAGAGAGGAAGAACGGGGCCATGATGAGAGGGGTGCAGAGTTATTCAGCATCCTGGTCCAGCGGTGGCCTGGTTGGTCACTGTCTCACTTCTAGTTCTGGGAGGGGTCAGAAATTCTTAATGCTTGAGGGACAAGAAGGTTCCTGTGAGGCAAGATCCCTGAAGGTTCCTGTTGGGGGTTAGGGAAGAGTATGAATTCATCATGGGTGTGTACCCTGTGAGTCTTTGTTATTTCTGAAACCCAAGGTGACTGCAGGTTGAGAACAAGGACTGGAGACATTCAGGCTCCTTTTCTCTCTGGAATGGGACACTGTAAACACTGACTGAGACGCCTCGCTTTTATCTTTGCATGAGTCATCCTCTAAGGGACAGAGATAAGCTCGGTGTCTGTACGTGGCTAAACCTAAGTACAGAGTTAAGTAGGACTTGGACCCAAGGGACAGACACAAAATGCAGGCAGAGGTTCTAGGCCTCCGCACCGCCGTTAGGACAGGGGACGCAGGAGGAGCCAGTGTTTCTCAGAGCAAAGTCAGCTTCTCAGGTCCTGTTTCAAATGCCACTGATTGTCTCTCCCTTTTCCTTGTCTGAAGAGACACCTGTCACCTGAGGAGTTCCAAGAAGTGTTTGGGATGAGCATTGAGGAGTTTGACCGCCTGGCCCTGTGGAAGAGGAATGACCTCAAGAAGAAAGCCTTGCTGTTCTGACAGCGCCAACGTCTTACCAGGAGCCTGTTGTGGGGCAAAGCTGCAGGACCCCACTGGCTCCCCCAAATCCTCTCCTGTACCTTGCTCTGCTTCTCTGTGCCAGTGGGGCAGGGGGGTGCCTGCAGGAGGCAGGGTGGGGCCAGGCCCTGAGGAGCATCCAGCAGGCATGGTCCCTTGTGTAGCAAGGATGCTCCCGCCCGTAGTTTAGGGCCAGGTGCCAGCTTGACCCTCTCCTTCGCGCCACAACTTGGCATCAGGGCAGTGCTGCGGCCAGCTATCATAGGAGATGGGGCAGAGCATTCAGCCAGCCCAGCACCTTTCCAGCACCTTTCCAGCACCTTCCCAGCACCTGATGTGCCCACAGCTGTGCTAGGATTTGGGGCACAGAGCTGGGAGGAGGGTGAGAGGCTTGACACAGCAGGAATGGTAAGTGTGAGGCTCCTCAGAACATGAACAGTATGCAGGCAGGCTGGCATGCTGAGGCAGGGGAGCCAGGGCGATGTCTGAGAGGCAGTGGGACTGTGTTTCTTGCAGTTAGTGTGACAGATCTTTTCTGGGGAATGAATGTCGGCCTGACAGGGTGCCCCCGAACAGTGCTCTGTGTACTGTGCCCTTCTTCCAAATCACCCCCTTAGTTGCCTAAATGATATCTTTCAACTTACACAGAAGTTTTTATTTTATTAAAAAGTATCGCTTCCGTACACATAAGAAGACATATATGCAGAGTTTAGTTTCACGGTCCCTCAGAAGGGGAGCGCCTCCGCCTTACACCCCCACCGTGCAGGCCTCTGTGCTTCCAGTCCTTGGTGTTCCTCAGAGACAGGAGCCCATCTGTTTCCCTTTGTCCCTGCTCCTCTGTATGTGTCACACAGACAGCCCCAAAGACAGACTCGCTCGGTAGTGCGGTTTGTAAATACATGTGAAACGTATCTGTCTGCTTTTTAACTCACCGTCATTTCCCCAAGTCTCAAAAAGAAGTGCGCCCCTGGTGGCCAAAATCCTGGAATAAAGGTTTCCCCATTGTGGCCATGTCTCACACAAACCTACCTGACCAGTCTTCCTGATAAAGACACCAACTGTAGCCCCCACAACTCAAAATGTGCATGCTCAGGAACCATGCTGTCGTCACACAGAGCCCTGACACAGGCACTGAATGTGGAGGGAGAGTTGGAGGACTAGTGATGGTGCCTCTTCCAACCTGGGTGTCCAGAAGTGGGGGCTAACAGGGACCCTGGGGACGGGTGCAAAAGAGTGCCTCGGCTGCAGGACACGTGGACACTGTGGTCCTGGGTGACTCTAGCTGTCCTCTCCTCTGGGTTGTCCTTCTCAGTTTCTCACATCCCAGGACATGTTGAGTTTCGTTTTGTGCTGGTTCTCACCAGCCTGGCTGGGCCGTGGAGGGGAACTTTTGGTACTTAATCTGCTTCCTGTCACTTAGCAGTCTGGACCTGTGCGACTGGAAACCCCCACCTCCTCACTCATGAGGTGTCATGTCATATCTGCTCCCCAGAACACCTGGGAAAATAAACGGTGACACACTGTAACTTGTGAAAGGACAGAATGTGTTCAAGCATGCTTGGTTCAGGAGGCACGGGCAGGGTGTGTTCATGGAGCAGGCCAGGCCACCCTCCAGGGGAGGCACTCTTGCTTCATCCAGAGGTGGCCATGAGGGCTGGAGCCTTGGCTCCGTCAACATTAGCGAGCCAGCGTAGTGCCAACAGCTGGCATCTGCCTGTCCTGGGCAGGATGAGGGGCTGCTCTGTGGTAAAAGAGTAAAGGGGTCCCCAATGCACCCCTAGATGCCAGGGCATGCCTTCTAGAGAAGGTGCTCAGGCTCGGTCTTGAAAGATGGAGGGTCTCTTCGGCATGACACGGGAGGGCACCCCAGGCAGATGGAACAGTGAGGCAGGGTGCTGAGGCTGTGAACACCCTCATATATTCTGGAAGCTCTGGTGTCTGGAAGTGGCTGAGCATCAGGCTGGGGAAAGGGCTGACAAGAAAGAAAAGAACCCCAGCGGGGATCTTCAGGGGAGGACTAGCATCATCCAGGGTTAAACACGTGACAATCTGTAATCTTGTACCAATATCTGACAGTTCTGTTGAACTCAGTGTTTTCTCTCAAAGCCTACCTGGTCCATGCCCTGTGCCTGCTGTGTAGGCAACGCCACGGTCTACTGCTACCCAAGCAAGAAGCTGGTGTGTTCTCGGTTCTTTCCCTCTGTGAGTCTTCACAGTTCCACCTTCCAAGTATCATCTGTGCCACTTGGCCACTGCTATCACCGGATAAATCAAGGACTGAAGGTGGTGGTGGGACAGAACCCCGGGTGCTGGTGCAAGCCTTTCTATCTTAGGAATTGTGGTCCAGCCCACACTCACTGCTCACAAGTCACTTCCAAAGTGCCCTATCATGACCCCACAGCCAAGAGCAAAACTCCTGAACTGCAATCCAGTTGTACCAAGCTGCTAGCAGCAGCCATGGCCCCAGCCTCATTGTTCCCGGTCATTCCTGTCCCTGCTAGGAAACTGAATGTCACAACACCTATTCTGCCCTTCTTGTACTCTCAGGGCAGCATAATCTTGTTTGCACACTGGTTTCCTCCCACACTGCCCTTCCTTCTCAGGTCCTCTCAGAAATGGCTCCCACATGGGTTGTAGAAACCGATATTAGACTCTCAAAGGCTTCTCTATCCCAGCTAGTTCTCAAATAATCAAGACAGAGAACTTTTAGATTAATAAAAGCTTTAAGGTACCATAACTGGGCAGATATCAATCCTCTAAGCTAACTTTCTTTTTTCCAGCTACACAGTCCAAAGTTACTTGCCATCATTGTCCCTGCCTGGGTTGCTTCTGTTCCATCAGGCCAGTCCTCATGGCCATGTGCTCATGGTCCTTAACTCCCCAGGGCAATTCCCTTCTCTCCAGTTACCTCTCCTCTTCTCTCTGCTGCCTCATGGTCCCCACCGGACTTCAAGCCCAGGAACCTAAGCTCTGCCTACTTCTCTTCTGCCCAGTTACAGGCTTCTAGCTATTTTATTAACCAATTAACTTTAAATCAGGTAGAACGCAGTTTACAAAACAAAGACCTATGTGAGGATGTACTCATGTACCCGATCTTGGGGGTCAGTAATTTAACATTTTAATGCAAGCACTAGACAAAACCCCAGTAGACATGGCTGTCTGCTGAAAGTACCCAGCCTGCACCAGATTCCCCATATCCTGTGTGTTCCATATTCTGATTTGTGTGTGTGTGTGAATGCACAGGTGCATTTGATTGTGGAAACCAGAGGTTGACATTGGGTGTGTACCTTGGTTACTCTCTACCTTATTTTTAAAAATTGTATTTGTTGTCACACCTCAGTTTTACACACATACACAAACACACACACACATTTATATAATATGTTCCTTGTTGTTCTCTCATGTCTTTCTCTTCCTGCCAAATGTCTACGTTCCCTTACTGAAGCCGCTGTCTTAATTTCAAGTCTTTTTTGAATATAAATTGTTGTGCGTGTGTTGTGGGCAGTACACATGCTACAATGCATGAGTGGAGATCAAAGACAACTTGGGGGAGTTGTCTCCTTCTAACATGGGGTCGCTGAGATTGAACTCAGGTCATTGGTCTCGGTGGCAAGTGCTCCTACCAGTTGAACCATCTTTCTGGCTCTTCTTGTCTTTTTGTGTGTGTTCCCTACTGCATTTAGTTAATGTTGCTTGCGCTGCCCTCTGTATTGATGAGAGAGAGAGAGAGAGAGAGAGAGAGAGAGAGAGAGAGAGAGAGGGAGAGAGAGAGAGAGAGAGAGAGTTTATTTACTTGAAGGAGAGCAACTTGCCAATGGCTGCACCACTGAGAAATATGACCTTCCCCCTAGAGACTATTAACTCCCTCTAGCTACTCGGGGAGGGGTGGGGCATTGAGAACACCTCCCATATCCATGCTGGGATGCTGATCAACTCAGACTTCTGTAGATCTCAAGCAGCCAGTGCCGCCAGGAACCTGTGGGTGCAGCAGCCATAACACGTCGAGAAGGCAGTGTTTCTTAGCACGCCTTCCCATCCTATTGATGGCTTTTACATTCTTTCTCATCTCTCCTCCACAGTGCTCCCGGAGCCTTAGAGGAGGTGATGCTGCTGTCTCCTTTATGGCTGAGTCCTCAGCAGTCACTTATTCTTAGTACTTCAAAGATCTTCTCCGACACAGGCCGAGGAAGGCACTAATCCGTGGGTATAAACACAATAATTGGGGAGGCAGCTGGCCACCATGCTCATTTCACAGAGGTCCTCTTAGAGCCCATGACCAACCCAGCCACGGGCTCCTGACCAGGTTTACAGTACCAGGCCTGAGTTTTCCACCTTATTTTTTGATGCAGGATATCTCACTAGGATCTGGGTTCACTACTTAGGCTACAAGAGTAGTCATGAGCATTGGGGACCCTCCTGTTTCTGCCTCCCCGGTGCTGAGGATAGCATACTACCACCCCTGGATCATCTCATTTATCTATCTGTCTATCTATCTATCTATCTATCTATCTATCTATCTATCTATCTATCTATCTATCTACTTTGTGAGTGCTAAGGATAAAACATAGGCACTCATTTTTTTTTTTTTTTTTTGCAAAGGAAGCAAACACATTTTGGAGCTTCTGCCCCCTGGAGGCTCTCCATCAGTTCACTGACGGCATCCCCATGCCTGCATCGGCAGACATGCGCATCACCAGCCTGATGTGCACAACTGGCCTAGAGCAGTTTGTTGTGGTTTTGTTTTGTTTTGTTTTGAGACAGGGTTTCTCTTTGTAGTGTTGGCTGTCCTGAACTCACTTTGTAGTCCAGGCTGGCCTCTAACTCACAGAGATCTACCTGCCTCTGCCTCCTGAGTGCTGGGATTAAAGGCGTGCGCCACCACGCCCAGCTGTCCTACAGTGTTTTTTTGACCAGGTTGGTAGCCAAACACATTCGGTGCTCATTCCAAACTGTCCCAAGGGATGGCGCTCCTTTATCTTCCTGGTCCCCATTTCCCTGGGCGATGATGGGAATATTCCAGAGCTCTGCTGTCTGCCCTGTTGCCTACCAGTATGAAACATGTGAAGCTAAGCAGCCATGTGTGGCTCGTAGCTGGGCAGCCCCATAGGACTCACTTGAGATGGGGCTCCTGTCATTCCTGTTTGGCTGTATTTGCACAGCTGGTCCTTCGACAGGATATGAATGTACCTGCTGAGCACCCTCACCTGGCCCTGTGAGAATGTGTGGCAAGGCCCTCATACTTTAGCAATGGTGACATTTGCCATCTGAACTCTGGGTCCCTGCCTCCCAGGGATCCTCTTACAATGCAGACAGACATGATGATACACGCCTGTGATGCCAGGCAGCAAGATCAAGAAGAAGTTCAAGTCCAGCCTGGGCTATGTACCTAATTCTCACCAAAGGCAAATCAAAAACATAAGGATAATTGTCCCACAACATTTGGCAGACTATAATCCCATGATCTCTGCTTACCAGAAAGCAGAGAAGGAAGGATTCCTCCCCATTAGCAAGTATCCATTAATCTCCCAGATTCTACAGAGATACTTACTGGGTGTCCCTGGTTTAATTTAGTCCCCACACTGTCCCATGGGCTGAGTGCTCTGTCCCATACCAGTGGCAACTCCAGGTGGCTTTCCTGTCCTTCTGACTCACAGGCTGTAAACCTGGCTTCCCATGACCCCTTCTTAGGTTTAACTCTTTCCCTGGGGAGGCATCAAGGACTTGGGAATAAATTTGTGTCACTGGTTCACTCTCAGGGTCCTCCCAGGTCAGGGCATAGCTTAGGAGAGAGACAGGGAAAGGGGTGCGACTCTCTGAGAACCTCTTTGGTTTGGAGACTTTGCTACCTACACAGGACTGATTATATCACAGCCATGGGTGACAACACATCCTGGAGCCACACTGCTCTCTGGGAGTGGGCTGGAAGCCCGAGCCTCTCACCCTCATTGCTTTTCTCCAGTGACCTACCTCATGTTGAAGCTAGCCAGTAGCTTCCAGCCATCACTCGACTTTTTAGCCTCACCAATCCAAGATTTCAAAGAAACAGACTATATATATATATATAATATACATATTATATATATATTTCACAATGCCATACTGTCATATCTGAGGCCCGAGGCCATCTCTGCCTAGCACCAACCTTCTCAATTGGCATCAACCAGGATTTATGTTGGGAATCCCCAGGACAGATGAAGAAGGGAGACATCAGAGCCTGTCACCTTTCTGCTCCTCAACCCAGTGCAGCTGCCTATGGTAAGCCTCTTGAACCTGAGCTTTGGTGACCACAAGGGTGGGAAGAGATCATGGGAAGTCCACATCAAGTCTTAGCAGTGGGCATTTGGTACCTCTAGTCACAGCCTACCATATCACCTGACAGCCAGAGCTATATCACATGACTTCCACAAGGAGAGAGCTTCAGGAAGCTCAGGCAGTCTGTGTCCGTGGAGTGGAGAGAGCCAGAGATACAGGAGGGCAAGACATATCCACAGCTGAGATAGTCAAGTTCTCTTTCCCACAGCCAACTGGCTGCCTCCAGTGCCTGTGAGTGTGAATTCTCTTTAGAAATTGCCCTGTCAGCTGGGCAGTGGTGGTGCATACCTTTAATCCTAGCACTCTGGAGGCAGAGGCAGGCATTGTGAGTTCAAGGCCAGCCTAGTCTACAGAGTGAGTTCCAGGACAGTCAAGCTACACAGAGAAACCCTGTCTCAAAACAAACAAACAAAACCAACCAAACAAAAAATTAGTCCTGTCCTCTGCGGCAGGATGACCATCCAGCTGTCCTCTAGCCTGTCATGCCACATGGTTTGCTTCTGCTTTGTATTCTTGCAGGGGAAACTAGATCCTCATAAAGAGGCCAGCTTTCTTGATGAGGAGATAGAGACCCCGAGAAAGGCACCATGCACTCACCCAGAGGTACCGAGCTGAGTGTGTCAGATGAAGGCCCACACCCCAGTCTGCAGAGACACCTGTCCCCTCCTGAGTGGAGCCTGTCCTGTGGAGGCACCATAAATCTGTCCGTGGTTTTTGAGTCCCTATGTTGCCTGCCAAAGAAGACACTCGTGCATGACTAGCAGCAGGTAGAAGGGGCTGGACATGTCCTCCAAGACCACATCTTCCAAGATGCATGGGAAGGGGTCCTCACTTCCTACCAGTAGGTGATGTGTGTGTGTGTGTGTGTGTGAGCACTGGGAATCCTCCTGCTTCTGCTTTCTCAGTGTTAGGATTACAAGTAAGATACATAAATGTCTCTATAGACCATGTGGTATTAGCTATGAACTGTGGGGAGAGCTTTTATTTGTGTGCATCCATGCAGTTGCTCCTGGGAGCCAGAAGGGGGCACTGGATTCCTTGGAGCTGGAGTAGCAGTTCTCAGCCTGTGGGTCTCAGCCCCTTTGCAGGTCACATAACAGAAATCCTGCATATCCGAGATTTACACCACGAGTCATAACCATAGCAAAACTGCAGTCATGAAGTAGCAATAAAATAATTTTACGGTTGAGGTTCACCGTAGCGTGAGGAATGTATGAAAGGGTTACATCATTAGAGAATCACTGAGGTGTTAGTAAGCTGCCGCAACTGAACTCTGATGGAACAGTAAGCATTCTCAACCACTTAGCTGTCTCTCCAGCCCCTGGGGGAATCACTACATTCTAAAAAATGGAAGTCAAATTGTATAAATGAACACAACGCACACATATTGCTTGAATTAGACAAACAGCCATTTGTTGCATTGTTCTGAGCGCACTGAATCATGACGTCATGGCTTTGCCAGCATGCACAGGAGTCCTGTTGGATTTGGGGTGTGTGTCATATGTCATGTAATTAGAGAAAGACAATGTTCCCATTGCATTGCAATTTGAAAAGAATCGGAATCTACAAAGCTATTTTCAAGAAACTAAGCTGGGAGGGCTCAGAGGTTAAGAACACTGGCTGCTCTTCAAGAGGTCCTGAGTTCAATTCCCAACACCCATATGGTGGCTCACAAGCATCTATAATAGGATCTGATGCCTTTTTATGCCATGCAACCATATATACAAACAGAGAGCTCATATACATAAATAAATAGGTCTTTTTTTTTTTCCTAGACAGGGTTTCTTGTGTAGCTTTGGTTGTCCTGGACTCACTTTGCAGTTTAGGCTGACCTTGACCTCACAGAGATTCACTTGCCTCTGCCTCCCTGGGTGCTGGGATTTCAGGCATGTGCCAATGCACCCGGCTGATAAAAAAGTCTTAAAGGGAAAAAGAGAGAGAGAAACTAAGCTAAGCATGGTGGCTCACACCTCTATCACCTCTATCCTGGATCTTGGGAAGCTGGGGCAGAAGGATTGGGAGTCAGGGTTATCCCTGATAAATACTGAGTTCAAAGCCAGTTTGAGGTACACATGAGAACCTGTTTAAAAAAAAAAAAAGAAATTGTGTTGGCCAGAAGCAGCATACACGAGGTTGAGGCAAGATGATGAGGAGTCCCATGCCAGCCATCATTCACTTCTCTCTATCTGTATAAACACACACACACACACACACACACACACACACACACACACACACACCAAGCAGCAGATCTAACAGTGTTGCAGCTCAGGGGAGTCATGGGACTCAAGTTGGGACTGTGGTGTCTAACCCCTGCCCTCAGTTCCTGGCATTCTCCTCTTCTCTACCTTTCAGACAAGGGTCAAAGTCAACAGCACAGACTGATGTGTTGTATGGCCAACGTTTGGGGCGCATGGTGGGGAATGGTAAACCGCTGGTTAACACAAACATTTGTGTGGCTGTCAAGAAGCATAGCTCAACCCCCCCCCCCCGTCCCCCATGCAGATCAACCTTGGCCAAGTGGGTGTGAGACAGAGGAAGGATGGAGAGCTTCACTGATATCATGGTCCTCAGAGAAGCCAGGGTGCACGCACGGGACCGGCTTCAGAGGCCTTCTGATTTCTCACCCCAACCCTCCCTGAACCCCTGTCTGCTCACACAAAACAGGCCTGAGGTCACAGGCTGGTAGGGTGACACAGGCTGGAGTGACTGGACTGCAGGCATTCCTGCTCTTAAAATGCTCCAAGCCATCGTAGCCTCCTCTCCTCTCCTTACTACCACCTCCTCCCCACCACCACTCCCCTCCCCTCTCCTCTGCCTTGACTCCCTTTCTTTTTCTCCCTCTCTGGCTTTTTTTCGAACACAGCTGCCCCCATTCTTGAGCACAGCAACTTAGCATTCTGCTTCTTTGGCCCAGTTCAGGCTCTCATAGCAGGATGGTGCTCCCAAGCATCTTGGTTATTTTTCCTTTGCTGTGATAAAATACCAAGGCAAAAGCAATTTAGGAAAGGAAGGTCTATTTTGGCCCATAGCTGGAGGGCTCACAGCTGTGAGCTGAGGATGTCAGTGTCAGCAGCAGTAAGGCAGCTGGTCACATTACGTCAAGAAGCAGAGGCCAATGGACACCTGTGCTCAGCTGCCTCTCTCCTTTCTATACAGACCCAAGCCCAAGCAAATGGAGCTACCCACTTTTAGTGTCAATCTGCTCACCTCAACCAAATATAGGTAATTGCTCTGTACAGGCATGCCCAGAGATGAGATAATCCTTCACAAGGTGTCCCATCAAGCTGACAATTAATGCTAACCACCACACCGATCAACCTCTCCCCCCGCTCCCCAGGATAGCTTTGCTTCTCTCAGAAGGGGCTGTAACAAGAGACCCCAGTGCCTGGAAAAGCAGATCACCTGTTGGCTGGGGGAGTCGGACAGGAGGACTGAGACTCTGCCTGGACTCCAGTGAGCACAGAGGCGGCTCACTGAGGAGGAGCGGGCTGGGCTGTCTCTGGAAGTAAGCGGTTAGTGATTTTGGGGTAGCCCAGCCGGGGTCTGGTGGAGGTCACTGCTGACTGGATTGGATCCTGAAGTAATCATGTACGTGGGTGGGAGTCCTGGTGAGGGTATCCGTGCCAAGAAAAGGACGCTGGCTCCAGCCCTGGTGGCTCTGTCTTGTGTCAGAGGCAGAGGGGAGGAGTGGCAGGTTGTGAGATAAAGAGAAATCCATGAATGTTGTAGGACTCCCAGAAGAGTCCTCTATGGCTTGGGTATATTTTAAAGATAATTAAGACACTGATAAATGGGGATGGTAGGTAGAGAGGAGTCATGCCTGGTGGATATTGAAAACAAAACAAAGCTCTGAGCAGGAAAGAGACCAGATTAATGCTGGGCTCCTGAAGTGCGACAGAGAAACTGGGATGCTTGGTAAAGCTCCTAAAGGGAGCTTTCTTCCTTTTTCTTTCCACTCTTAACGGTACCGACACGCTTCGAAATGTTTGCTGAGAGACCAGAAGACAAGACTATGAGGATCGTAATTCGTATGGCAGAAGATCTTGCTCCTTGAGCCTCAGTGTTCCTTTCTGTCAAGCAGGCTAGTCTCTGGCTCTCAGAGATTTAGAAACCAGTATTCGAGGTTTGGGGTGAGCACTGAGCACAGCTGAGAGAGTCCATGTAGGCGCTGAGCCCAGCGGCGAAATCAGGTCAGCGCAGGGTCGCGGACGCTGGCCCCGACCCGCTGCCCCTCCCAGCCTCTCTTTGTTCCTCCCGGCCCCGCCCCCTCTGAGCAACTTCCTCATCATTGGCTAGAGGGCGGGTTCTAGCTGCGCGGGGGGCGGAGCCCTGCGGGCGGGCGGGGCCTGGCGCGCCTGCGCAGTGTCCTCCGACCACAGCTTTCACCGGTGGTGTCTCTGCGCCGGGCCCCGACTGCGAGACCGCTGAGCTGCGCAGGGCCCCGCCCCGGGCTCCATTGTTGAGGCAGCGGGCGCTCCGTGGGTTGCGCTCCTCTTGGCTGTCCTGCGCGCACGAGCCACTGGATCCTGAGGTGAGGCGGCGGCAGCTTTGGAAAACGGAGCGGTGGCCAGGTGTCCCACGATGTCCCCGGGCAAGGTCCCCAGGCAGGGTGCCCTGGGCCGGACAGGGTCCCCAGACAGGGCTGGGCAGGGTCTCCACGGCCGGGTAGGATTCCCAAGGCCCTTCATGGTGCTGGGCAGGACTGAACAGGGACTCCTGACAGAGCAGCGTCTCTGGACAGGGCAGGGTTCCTATACAGGACTGGACAGGATCTCCAGGGCTAAGTTGGGTCCCTGAACAGGTCAGAGTCTCCAGGGCCAGTAGGGTCCCCGAGGCCCCAGGTCCCCAGACAGGACTTGGCAGGGTCGGGGGGCAGGGATGTTTTTTCAGGAACTGGGCGAAAATCCCGGCATCGCAGACCCAGAGCGCAGACCGCAGGACTCGCAGGACAGTCGCTAGGGCGAAACTGTGGTCCCCGGCTTGGCAGTCAGCGGAAGCGGTTCAGAGCTTGCGCTGCCGTGTTGGTGGCCGCCTCCTTGCGCTTCGGAGGGACGGGAACCCCGAGAGGACCCGCATGGATGGACCCGAGCACTCGCGAGTCCGTGCGCTCTGGCATTGTCTCACCGCCGGGTGGCACCCAGGGCTCTGCGTCTCCAGGCCCTGGTCACCCTACCAGTGGCCTCTTTTTGGGTGTAACTAGTTGACTGTCACTGAGAGGGACTTGGTGGTGGTGGGGGACCCTTGTGTGAGCACGCCTTCCTCTTCTCCTATGTGGTGAGGATGGCTTCAGAGGTAACTGCGAATTCGGCGAGTGTGGAAGCTCGCGGGTGGAAAAGCTGTTTCTGTCCCTGTATTTGGTGCGACTTTGCGTCACTGAAGGTGACAGCGTGGACAGGCACGCGTGGGATCTGGTCTCCCCGCCAGTGTGAGGGGGTCTGCCCTGTGTCCCATGGCTTGTCGACTCAGACACGGGCTTTGTCCACCCAGTCCCGGTCCTGATTTGGGTGTGCATCGGGCACTGGTGTTTTGGTGAGATGAGCAAAAAGCCCTGTGAGTGTTGGCACAACTGGCCTAAAGTGGACTGACTCCCCCCCCCCCCCCGCGCCCCTTTCGATATGTTGGTATTGTCCCTGCCTGGTGAGCTGAAGCGCAGAGGGAGTGTGGCTGGCTCCGGGGTAGCCTGGCTACGGATGTGCCCCTAACCCTGCGGGTCCCTGGGGAGCCTGGGGTTGTCGTTGTGCTAGGAGTCCAGCCATGGAGCTTCTTTCTCCAACTCTAGGCCTGGCGACCCAGAAGCCCGTGCTGATTGGAAGGAGTAGAGCCTCTCTGCCCTCTGCTTCTTGATTTCTTCCGTTGGGAAGAAAAAAAAAATTCTGGAAAGCCAGAGTTGACTTTGTAGCTTCCAGCCAGCCCTTGGCAAGTGGAGGAAACTCTCCCAAGAACTTGGCCGGCTGCAGAATGCGTTTCAATCAAGAAAATCCACACCCAGGGAAACAAGCCAAAGCAGTTACAGTTGGAGATCAGATTTATGAAGGCAGCCCTGGGGTGAGGTCCAGGGAGGGGACCTGATGCTGCCCCTCAGGCTGGGCCCTCCTCGGCTACTTACTGAAGTGGAAGCCATTCATTAGTTACTGCTTCTTCCAGCATTTTATAATCCACTTGCCATGTCTCAGGGAATTTGTGTGTGTGTGTTGTATGAAATCAGAACGGTGGGTTTTCTTTTCCCCCTTTCAGGTTGCAGTTGGAGCAAGGAGATTCAATTAGCAACCTACAGTTTGTCCTAAAGGAGAGCCATAGTCTAATAGCAGGGATACAACACAAAACTGAGCAGGAAACCATCCTTGTCCTGGTTTAAGATCCACGCTTAGTCTCTGTCCTTCCGCCAGCTCAGCTCTGGCATGCCTCCACCTCGTCTCTCTGAGCCTTCTTGTGCTAGTCCTGTCCTTTAGGACTTACCTTGTAAACTTCAGGGACATTGTAAGTGTGGGCCCAAAGTGGTTGTCTATCATAGTTTGAAAAATGCTCTGAACGACACAGACCCAGTTTGTACCCAAGGCAGGCAGGAGGTGGGGCCTAATGAGAGGTCCTTTGTCTACACCATGAATCCAGGTATTTTCATGTTGTTTTAAAGCTACAAAGCCTTGACTCTCCAAAGTCATTAATTTTTTTTTTCTGTCTGACTGGGGTTTGTTTTATGGCATAGAGTACTCAAACAGTTTATTGAGTCTAATTTTGGCCCTGAAGTTGATTTACTGTGTGTTCCTGGGTAGTTTCTTCTCTAGGTTTTTAGCCTTCTCACCTTTGAGGATCTTAAACCAGACAATTTTAAAGAACATTCTTGGCCCTAAACCCTTCATTCTTTTAACCAAATATAGCAGAGGAAAGCTGGCCTATGGGAAAGGTATAAATAAAGAAGGCATTTGAAAAATGTAGTCTAAGAGAAGTTACTTCTTTGCTTTTCAGTTTCTTTTTTGCAAAGGGTGTGCAAGGACTGAGAGATAGATAGCTCATGGTCAAGGGTGCTGGCTGCTTTTGCAGAGGACTTGGGTTTGAGTCCCTACACCCACATGATCTAGTCCCAGGGCATCCAATGACATCTCTGGCCTCTGTGGGCAATGCCTGCAAGTGGAGACAAAACACTCACATTAAGTAAGGACAAATAAAAACAATTCAAAATTTAAAAGGTTGGGTAGATAATCAATGCATAGGACAGGTGTCTTTGATGGAAGCACTTTTGGTGTTATCTTGCACGGTTTCTTAAAAATTAAAATTAAATTTTGGTTTTGGTCTCTTTAAAGATTTACTCCTGTGTGTGTGTGTGTGTGTGTGTGTGTGTGTGTGTGTGTGCTGGAATGATTTCGGAGGTCAGAAGAGGGCATCAAATCCCTTGTACCTGGAATTCCAAGCAGATGTGAGCCCCCTGGTGTGGGTGCTGAAATCCAAACTGCAAGAACAGCAAGCATCCTTGACCATGAGCTGTCCCTCCGCCCTTGCTTCCCTCTTACTCACAAAACATCACTCCAGCCCTTTTGAGAACCCTCTATAATTGTGTTTTGTTTGCATCTTCACTGTATCACATTCCTTCCTTAATGAAGTCATCGGGTGCAGATCTGTTTTCAAGAGCATCTGTTGGTCTGTTGTCGTAGTAAGCCCGCCAACTGTATGCATTTCCAGGTCCCAATCTATAGCCAGGATTTTATTTGGGAGACTGAAACAAATGGAATTTTGAGAGTGTCCTGAGTAGACGTCCTGAGCTCTGTCTAAGTGTTTGATCTTAGTTCATGTATAAAGGAACGTCACAGGCTAAGGGGTTGGTAAAGAAGCTCAGTTCTAAGGAGCAGAAGCCAACCTCCTCGATGCTAATTCATGTGTCTTTGTGGTGAGGTGGGAATTATGCAGAGTTTCTTCTGGCTGGGTGTCTGTCTGTAGAAAGGACATAGTTCTCTCTGCTATTTAGATAATGACAGGGACTGGGCATAGATGATGACAATTCTGTGTAAGGGTAATGCTCTTCACTGCAACATTTATTCAGGTTACATCCCCTTTTAATTTGAATTTTTTTCCTCTGTTCAGTGCTCCATGTGATTTTCTGTGTTAGGGAAGCTTATAAGGGATGTTTAAAACTCCACTGGATTTTCTCTGTGGTTTTCTTTTCTCTTTCTTTTCTTTTCTTTCTTTCTTTCTTTCTTTCTTTCTTTCTTTCTTTCTTTCTTTCTCTCTCTCTCTTCCTCCCTCCCCCTCCCTCCCTCCCTCCCTCCCTCCCTCCCTTCCTTCCTTCCTTCCTTCCATATTTTGCTTAAACTCTAGCTCGCTCAGACTCATTCCGATGGGTATTTTTCATTTGTAGCTACCTTGATTTCTGTCCAGATGAAGTGACAGGGCTCTCTGTGGAGAGACTGCATGGGGACAGGGACAGGAGTAGATCTTGACCATTTTGGTATTGTCCTCTTGCTCGTGTTCACCCATCACTGAACACATGAGGTTGGTTAGGTGCCATCTGTCTGCATAGTGTCTGGGAGATTTCTGTGGCTGCCATGAGGGTTTTAAACCATGATGTCACTTCCCTTATTCTGGAGTTTGATACCTCTGTAAGTCACCATGTAGCCCTCACATAACAGTGGAGGACTGATTTTTCTCAGACTGCCTGTCTAGGTCTGTGGTGTCACTACCGCCCAGCGTTTCCCAGGGCACCTTTTCCACTCTCAGGTTCCTGTGTCTGTTATAGCAATTGGGCCCAGAACCTTTCTGTGTATTGGCAGGATGTAGATGTCAGTGGCGTTAAAGATTGCTTCCTATAGTTCTCCAGGAGGGGTCTTGAGTTAGATTTTGGCTTTCTCAGTCAGGTTCTCTCAGCTTCAGATCCTTGATCTGTGCAAGTGCATTAGTTCTCAGTAATACCTTTAAAATATTATTATTTTGAAGATGCAATGTAATTACAAATGTAAAGGATTTTTTAAAGTTGTAAAATACTATATTGCCAAAGTTATAAAAGAATGCTGTATTAAAAATTGAGTACCTCTGCTTTTCTCTACACACGCAGTGACCCAGATGCTTTGTCAGGAGACTTAGGATTATTTTACATCCTCAATAATCAGTATTGTTTGATTGGCATTTCGGGGAAATCATCATGTGTGAATTCCAGTTTTATATGGTTTATATGAATGAGTGTGTGTGTGTGTGTGTGTGTGTGTGAGAGAGAGAGAGAGAGAGAGAGAGAGAGAGACTGAGCTTCTTCTGATGGTTTCTGTAACAATTCAGAGCCATAAGCACCTTCCTTTAATGACTGTTTTTTGTTTGTTTATTTGTTTGTTTGTTTGTTTTTCTTAATGTCTTGGCTCCCAAGGAACCTGACTGGGGAAGGCAAACAAAGGTCCGGGCAGTCAGAGTTCAAGGCTAGAAAGGCAGCCACTTTTTGCAAGGCAGCATCCCACAAATGAGGAGCAAGTGTCAGGGAGAGTCCAGCTCCTGCAACAGAAGGTTTGCTTGGATCATTCTTGCCCCAAGCCATCTTGGAAGCTATACAGTGTCTCAGGCCCCAGCTGTCAGTCCTGTCCCCAGTTCTTCACTAACTTCTACTGAACACTTTCGTTGCTCTAATGTCGCAACAGGAGAACACAGAGGCTCATAAATTTGGCAGTAGGCCTCAAAGAACGTCTGTTTGAAAATGAAAATATTAATATTGTTGATTCCATCCTATGTAACACCAACAGACACACAGAATTCCTGTGGTGTGAGAAAGCTCAGTCCTGTGGTTCAGTGCTGTGACCAGTGATTTAGACAGGAAGAGTGAGGCTCTGTCTAGCAGGACAGCACAGCCAGAGTTTCCTATGGGAGTTTGATGCTTCCATTTCCCTTAATGCTAGTGTTGCTGGACTTAAAATGTAAAAGAAAGGAAACTTAAAATTTGCAGTGTCCTGGGCAAATTAGAATTCCTGAAATCTGTGACTAGTGAAACTTAGATTTGTTGTTTTGGATAAGGTATGGCCATCCGTCTCTTTTGTAGGGTGTGTGTGTGAGTGTGTGTGTGTGTGTGTGTGTGTGTGTGTGACTGAACCCAGGACCCTGGGCTTTCTAGGCAAGGGCTTTGCTTTGCTATTAAATAAAATCCTGCCAAGCGGTGGTGGTGCATGCCTTTAATCCTAGCAACTGGAGACCACCATTTGTTCTGAATCTTCCCTTCCTTCCTTCCTTCCTTCTTTCCTTCCTTCCTTCCTTCCTTCCTTCCTTCCTTCCTTCCTTCCTCCCTCCCTCCCCCTCTCCCTTCTTTCCTTTGCTGCCACATGTGACCCTCAGCCCAAGCCTCCTGTTGAAGCTGTGTCATATACCCCATGCATGTTGCTCTTCTACCCAAAGGAAGTTCCGAAGTTGATTTGAAGGATGATGTGTAAACTGACCACCTAGATAATCCAGGAGGAGCCAGTTTGCCATGCAGTGTGACAGTCACAGGTTTTAGGGTTTGGTCATGAGAGTCTCTGGGATTAGTCGTTCTGCCCACTGAAGTCACCTGTTTCTCTTACTGCAATATCCTGTGAGGTTGTTTTGTTACTCTCTACTCATGGACATGTAAACTGAGGCACCAACACTTTAAACAAATTGTCAGGGATATGAAGATTCCATTGTGTTTGTATGTATGAGCATGTATGTGTGTGTGTGTGTGTAGTGTGTGTGTTTGTGTGTATGTGCACACAAACTTTCAGGAGTTCAGGAGTTTGTTTGCCCTGCCCACTATGGCACCTGAGGGTCAAAATCAGGATCCTTTTTACCTGGGAGGCAAAGAGGCAGGATGTCCTGAGTACCAGGCCAGCCTGGGCTACACTGAGAGTGAGGCCAGGTTTCATAGGGAGATCTTTCAAAAACAAAGACATATTTTTCTGACATTTTTTTGGAGGTTTGCAGTATTGGTGATAGGTCAGCTTCATGAAGCTTGTTTTGGAGCACTGAAGTGGCCTGCTGAGATTAGAGTTTTGCAAAGAAGTCCTTAGAGATTCTACTAGTAGGAGAAACACCCAGGTGGGGAATTTGTAACCTTGCCTTCTTGAGGTTTAGATGGAGGACCCCTTGTTTCTGGAATGGACTCAGCTGAGTCAGCTCAACTGTCAATCACACACCAAGGGTTAGCACATCAACTGTTTTAAGGCAGAAAGGAAGCCCAGTAAATAAACCTGGGGTCTCATTAATGGACACTAGGGTGTCTCTGGGCAAGGGAATGACTGGGAGGACCACTAAATGTGAGACTAAGCATGGCTCTGCCTGTCATTTAGGCGCTTTTGATTGTTTCTCATTTAAGCACAATTCTCTGTCCACTCCCTTCCTTGTGTAGTAAAGGACAGCTCTGCTCTGAAAGGAGTTTTATGAGAAACCAGAATTAGCCAGAATCTGGGCTGGGATGTAGCTCAGCAATGGAGTGCTTGCCGAGGGTGCAGGATGCCCTGGATTTCACCCCATCTTGCAAGAAAGAAAAATAAGAAGAAGAACCCAGAACCTCTAATTTTGAGATAGAACCCAAGCTTGATGAACTTAGGAATGCCCTGAACTCTTGTGCGGATGTTTTGCATGTGGGTGTGTGTTTCCTGGGAGAGGATTTACAGCTTTCCACGTGTCTTCAAAGTGGCTGGGCTCCCTAAAGTTTAGGAATGCACACTTAGTACGGCTGTGTTGTAGGTCAAGTCTCAGATTTTGTTTAAACATTAAATAACCATTTTAAACACAGTTACACAAGTGCACAGTTTTAAGAGTCAAAAGTTCTTCAAAGCTTGAAACAAAAACATAGCAATCAACCCTATCCTTCCCCACTCCAGCTCTGCTCCCTAGAGGCCATCATTTTGAATGTTTTAGCAGAGAAAGGAAGGGAGAGAGAGAGAGAGACAGAGACAGAAACAGAGAGAGAGACAGAGACAGACAAAGAGACAGAGACAGAGAGGAGGGGAGAAGGGAGAGAGGAGGGAGAAAAAGTGGGAGAGCTGATCAAGGAAAGGAAGGAGAGAAGCAGGAAATGGGAGCAGGGAGAAACGGGAGAGCACTGAGACAATGCGACTGTGGAAGGGAAGACTGGCGTCACCCACTCTGCCCCCACCTCCTGAAGCCTACTTTTGTACCCTCCATCCTCCTAAGAAATACAGACTTGATTCTTCAAACAGTGGAGGTGATAGGAACATCTTCCCTTCTAATACTTCCTCTCAGTGTCCAAAGCTTCCAAGGCCCCTGGAATCAGCAGAGTGGTGGAACTGTTTAACAGGGAGATGACTGGTGGCTTCAGGCCTGGGGCTGGCTACTAGGAGCTTTGGGGCAAGATGAGGGTGGAGAATTTCAGCCCTACCCCCAGCCTCTGGGGAACATGGGGCCTAGAGACCGAGCAAATCAGTAATGGCCAGTTTTGTAAGCAGTCAGCCTCCGTGATGGAACCTTCAGAGGGATCTCAAACAATGGGCTTACCAAGCTCACCTGCTATAGATGTCTGGAGATAACAGGGAGGCAGCTGTGCACAGGGAGCCCTTGAAGCACCATGTATTCCTTTTTTGGGGAAGATTTTCTTAACTTTTTCTCTAGATCCTCGTGTGAAAATTTTATCATTATGTTTTAAATTTAAAAAACTCCTTTAAGTCATTGAGGGAGGAAGATATTTGTTACACACACACACAGACACACTCTCTCTCTCACACATACATAAACACATGCACACATGCACACATATCCTGGTTTCAAGGATGTAGTTAGGTTTTTTTTTGAAAGCTATTTCATTTTCTAATTTGCATGTGAAGTGTGTGCACTTTAACATTTTTATGTGTCGGCCTTTGTACTGTCACCTCCTCAGTGCAGCCCCTTCTGTGACCTTTATGAAGTTTGTGACCTGGGAGGGATCTCATTGATGTGTGTGTGGACAGACGGATATTCAGAGCCTCTTGAAGCAGAACACAGTGTTTTGTGGGGCTGCGCTGGTTCAGCAGCTAAGAGCACTTGCTGCTCTTGCAGAGGACCCGAGTTCAGTTCCCAGCACCCCCATGGGGACCCGCTCTGGCTTCTGTCAGTACTGGGGACACGCATGATGCACAGACAAACAATGCAGGTGGTTTTTATACTTTTCTAAGCACCATGGCCGAGGCAACTTAGAGAAGAAAGGCTTGTTTAGGGCTTAAGGTTCCAGAGGGCTAAGAGGTCACCGGAGTAGGGGAGCATGGCAGTAAGTGGCAGGCATGCTGGCTGGAGCAGGATGCTGAGAGCTCGCACCCTCAACTGCAAATAGAGAGTGAACTGGAGGCCGCAGGAGGCTTTTAATCTCAAATCCCACCCTCAGTGACATACTTCCTCCAACAAGGCTGTTCCACTTAATGCCCACAAGCAGTAGCACCGGCTGAGGTGATACAAATAGATACAAGTGTTCAAATGGCCAAGACTATCGCAGGGGACATTTCTCATTCAAAATACTACACAGGCAAAACACTCATATGCATAAAATAATTAAAAAAAAAAGAATATAGACACCATCACAGTGGGATTGTGAGAAGGTGATTGTGTGACTGATAGTGACATGGGTTTGCCGCTGGCTTTCTTTCTTTGTTGAGTTGGGGTCTTGTAAAGCCCAGGTTGGCCCCCAACTCATTCTGTAGCCCAAGTGGGCTTTGATTCCTGGTATTTGCGTCTCTGCTTCCCAAGTGTGGGTGTGCATCTCCATGCCAGACTGACTTTCATTTATCTCTGACTCCAACTCTTCTTATCATAGATACTTACCAGCCTTTGTGTGTTACCAAATAATTCTTTTATTTATCAATGTGTTGTTCACTTACAGGTTGTATTTTTTTTTAATTTTTTGCTATTTTAGGCATTATTGAAAGGGACTGGACCTTTCCCCCCCCCCCCCATGCTCATGAGTCCCTGACACTGGAGCGTTGGGTGTCACTTGCAGGTGGAGTACTAGATGAGGTGGGGAGGGGTTTCTGATGACGTCAGTTCCCTGACAGGAAGAGGCACAAGAGAGCATTCTCTGCCTCTGTCCTTGACACATGAGAAGGTGGCTGTCTGCAGGGCAGAAAAAGTGGCCTCCCCGGGAGTCAGATCTTGAACATGTCAGCTTCCAGATGATGAGAAATCTATTTCTGTTGTTAAGCCACCCAGAGTGTGAGATTTTTGTTTATGGCAGCTGGTAGGTGAATATAGACAGGGTTCTAGAATATTGATAGTGCCCTAAAAATAGATACAGCTCTACATTCTTTTGTCTATAAAGATGGCAGAGTGAAACCAGGCTGCCTGCCTCTGGTGGCTTCCTGTCTACTCTTTTTTTCCACTGATGATCTACAGCTAAGTCATACATGGCATGACTTTTTGTGCCTCTAGCATCCCTCGTCTTTTTGAGTGTTAAGGCACAGGGTGGAGTTCCTGGCCTGCTTCATAATCTGGGTGCAGACTCCAAGTTAGCATTAGCTTCTTAGTCACTGGCCTCAACTTCGTAATCAAGCCAGGAGCTTCAGCCTGCTTCTAAAGCCCAGTCCAAGAGCAGCACTTGGAGGCTTGTTCTTTTCAGTGTCCCTGCCCTGGCACATGCTGCTTCTGTCATTTCTTCCTCTGCCACTGACAAGCCTTCACGAGCTGTGTTTCAGCATTGCTTTCTGCTGTCCACGTCAGAGGAGCCATCTCTGAGACATCCTTACATCTTGAACTGTGCCTCTTTCAACAGCACTCACCCCTGAACTTGACCAGTGCAGCTCTCACTGTTAGACAGTATTAGGTTTTGTAGTTACGGTAAAGCACTGAATCTTGTGTCAAATGCCTTGGCACTAAGCCATGCAGCAGCATTCTCCGGAACCCTTGCCACTTCATTTTGGGTGCATCCAGGAGGCTGCATTCAGCTGAGCATTGCGGTGGAGGCAAGTGTTCATTCCTAGTGTTAATGTAGAGTTTTGCCATCTCCCTGCACCATCTCTGGAAAGCTCATTCCTATTCTTCTGGAATGACAAGCTGTGTTGTGTTGTTCTCATGGCTATATTTGTGGACTGAATCCCTAGGAATGGAATTGCTAGATCTAAGGATGCTCCCGGGCACAGTGTTGATTGTCATGCTAGATTCTCTTTATCAGGTTCCATTTCATTCCCATAATGTGCCACTGCCTGATTTCCACTCCTTGACCAAATGACTTATTCTTTGCCATGTCATAGGCGGGTGGAAAAATTAGATCTGGGTCTCATAGTATGTGTTAGACGAGGAACTGAGCTGGTCTTATAATTTCAGAATTTGTTTGCCTCCTGCTGCGAAATGGATGCATTGCCGTGGTGTGTCACTAACTGTTGAGTTTAGTTCCTCTCCTATTCATTGCTGTTTGTGTGTGCATGTGCTGTAATAGTGCACCATCACCTGGCCCTTTAAGTGGGTGCGAGGGATGGAGCTGTGCCCGCCTGCTTGCAAAGCAAGCACTTCCCTGACTGAGCTGATTCCCAGCTCCTCTCCTACAGTATAAACTTTTTTTTTTTAATCCTGGGAGGGAATTTCAGATCTGGAGAACATTAAGAAAAAAAAAAAAAAAAAAAAGCGAAACAAACTTTGGGTCCAGACCTGAAAATGCACTTTTGATAACTAGACAGTGGGGCTGAGGCACCTTTCAGTGCAGGGGGAGCAGTGCCTGGGGCTCCCCAGCTCTGACAGGGCTTTCTGAAAACGTAGGGTTTGCGGGGCCTGCTCTGGTGTGGTGTGTGCTGCTTGCCCTGCTGGCTTCATGTGGCGGCCCCTGCATGAAAGGCATGACATCAGTTTTTGCCACTAAGTATTTATAGCAGCCAGAGCCTCCTCCATGGGTTACTTTTGTGCTGTGGTTTCTTGGGGGGGGGGGGTGTTGTCTGCAGCTCTCCTGCCCAAACCACGTTACCCACTTCAAAATGTTGCTGATTTTGTATACTGTCAAAGCTAGGTAAGACTGGCCATGAGGAAGCTCTGCCATAGGATGAGTGATGCTGATCAAGGGGTTCTGGTATTGTGAAGGCCGCTGTCCTTTCAAACATCTCTTTTATGCTTAAAAAATAAAAATAAAAATAAACCCTACATAACTATTTGGCTGTTTTGTTTGCCGTTCTTTACTGATTATCTGAACAGAAAATGGCTCTAATTAAGACACCGACCGCTATACTCACCCTGCCTTGTCCTTCTCCCTGACAGTCCTCCAGTCCACCTGAGGCAGGTGGCATTTATCCTGACAGCAGTTGAGGCAGTGTACCCTTGTGGTTAAAGGAACTGCTCAGCCCCATGGCAAGCAAGTGAGACAGTAGACCAAACACAGAAGGGCAGAATCCCACAGGTCCTGATCCCAGTGAGCTCTCTCACCCACATGGTGGAGGCTGGACTGACTGTGAGGTGGCCAGGCCGGAGTAAAACATGCATACCTTTCTTGACAGCTGGTAACTGTGGACTGTCCACTGCCTCCCCCTGACCTTGTCTCCTTCGATGTTAACACTCTAGACACGACCTTCTGGCAGCCGCTTCTAGCTATGACTTCTGCAGGAAAGTAAACCCTAGTAAATAGACATGCTTGTTAAGGGAATACAAGGGCAGTTACAGCCTGGAAGGAAAAAAATCGCAAATAGCCTATTGGATAGAGGGTTAGATTGTGAAGTATATAAAGAACTCCCAGGATTCAACAGTGAAACAAACCATTCAACTGGAAAATGTAAAAAACAAAACAAAACCAAACCCACAGAGATGGCTTACCAAAGAGGCTGTTCAGGTAACCAGTAAGCACACAGAAGCCCCCACTGTGGGCTGGGGATGTGTCTCAGTGGGAGAGTCCTTGCCTAGTATGTGTGAGGCCCATACAGGAAAACCAAAGCCTACAGCAGCAATAACGAACCCCTCCACGGTTAGGTATCATTCAAGTGAAAAATAGTACCAGTACATGCTGTGGGAGGTTGAGTCAAAGGTGGGAAAGGAAAATGGGGCAGCCTTCCAGAGGCATGTTGTCAGTCTCTTAGAACCCAAAATGGGAGTTGTGTGAACGGGCAGTTGCCTTCCAGGACATTTGTCTCAGAGGAAAAAAAAAAAAAAAGATACGGTAATTCAAAAGCTGTTTGTGTATGTACATAGTAGTTTTATTCTGGAAGCATGCAGGATGACATTCAAGGGTAGTTTTATTCTGGAAGCATGCAGGATGACATTCAAGGGTAATGGTGAGACAAAGCCATGGTCCATGTGCATGGTAGGTGGGGGATGAGTTGAGTTTCTCTGTCTTTCATGACCGAAAGCTCCGTAATTCCTTTTTTTTTTAAGATGTTTTAGTTTTAATTGTGTGCATGTGTGTGTGTGCATGTGTGTGAGTGCATGCGTGCTCGAGTGTGTGTGTGTGTGTGTGTGTGTGTGTGTGTGTGTGTGTGCGCACATGTGTAGATGTAGATGTTGTCTGAGGGGGCCAGAGCTGGAGTTACAGATGGTTGTGAGCTACCTGACATGGGGACTGGGAACTGAACTCAGGTCCCCAGGGAGAGCACCTCTGTTCACTTCTGAGCTGTCTCTCCGGCACCCAGAAGCTGCATCATTCCTTTTCCCCTTTTTATGCCTGTCTTTGATTGGACTTCATGTTACCTTTCCATAAATACTCCTTCTTAGGGATGCACATGGCTGTGACAGCTGACATCATTGTCTCTCCACCTTGGCTAATACTTCCCATAGCCCTCTCCTCACTGCATTGAAATGACCTGCCCATGACACAAGTGAAGGAACCTTGGAAAATGGCCTATGCCCTTTTCCAAATGCATTTGGAAATTTATAAATTGCATTCTGTTAGGAAGTTGGAAGACCTGTAAGAGATTTCTGTTTGCAGTTTTAGGGAAGACTCCCAGCCCCTCAGGGATCACGTGGCACATTGGCAGAAGTATTAGTTTCAGAGTCAAAAGATCTTTATGTTTTGCTTCTAGTAATGGTGTGGGCATCGGAAAACTCACTGAATGTTTGTGAGTTTGATAATTTTAAAGTCATTTTATTTTAATTGTGTGTGTGTGTGCGTGTGTGTGCGCGTGTGCACGTGTGTTGTGTGTAAGAGCATTTCATGCAAGTGCAATGCCTTCAGAGGCAAGAAGAGGGTGTCAGGTCCCCCTGGAGTTGGAGTTCCAAGTAGTTGTGTGGCATCAGATGTGGGTGCTGGGAACAGGACTCTACAACAGCGGGTAATGCTCTTAACTGCTGAGACATTCTCCATCCCTCTTCTTTCCTTTCTTTTCTTTCCTCCCCCCACCCCGAAACTGACGCTGATGAAGCGGTGTTTCCCACAAGGCCATAGGGAGAGCAGGTGAGATAACTGCGATGCTGCCCTGCAGCCTGTTAGGCGTCACATTTGTGGGGAATACAGCTGTGCAAACAACATCTCTGCAACCTGAAGAGAGCGCATCTGTAATTCTGCCTGGAGACCTGAGAGAAAGGTGCAACGTGGTCATGCCTTTGACCCCTGGGTGAGGTCTAGCCCGAGACAGCCCACTTAGGTTCTTATGGCAAGCAGCACTAACCTAGGACACCTGCCCCACCATGGGAAGGAGGCACACGCCCCTGCCGGCATGTGGAGTCTCCAGTGGGGAGGGACAGGAATGCACATCATGCCTTGCAGGGGGGAAAAAAGGCTTCAGATCTTCTTGCTCTCCAGGCAGTCTGCACTGCTCTGAGGGAGGGCAGGAGTGAGGAGTCAGTTTCTGGTAACCTGCCAAAACCTTCCTCAGTCGGTCTGCTCACAGAGTGACCCGCATGACAAGTAGAAGGCTGTGAGAGACAGATGGACCGCATCAGCTCAGTGCTTTATGGCTTTTGTGGCCTCGGAGCAGTCTCTGACAGGGCTGCCAGCTTGCTAGCTTTCCGGAGAATGTTGGGTCAGCCAAGAGGCTGACAGTGAAAGAAACACAGGTCATTTCTCCTCACTGTTTTGAGAGCGACTGCTGGCTGCAGGGGGTGGGGTGGGGTGGCATCCAGGGGGACAACCAGAGCACTCTTCTTCTGTTAATACATGTCTTAGCCAACTCAGGCCTCATCCATTACAGTCCCTGACAGCAAAGGGCTTCTAGAAAGATTAGTGATGCCAAAGAAGTTGCAAGGTTTGCAAGAAATGAAGGTTTGACTTGCTATGCGTGTAATGCGTGTAGGTGTGAAACATCTGAAAGATTCCCTCAGCTGCTCTCTCTCTCTCTCTCTCTCTCTCTCTCTCTCTCTCTGTGTGTGTGTGTGTTCCCTATTCCCTTTCCATCTCTGGAGACTGGAGAACAGAATCCTACGGTTGCTTGGCTGGTATTCCTTCAATAGCCTCTCTGTCCTGAGGTAGATTTCGCAGCTGCAGTGCTGTCACTGTTTCCATGTGGTGCGCTCCTTTATCTGTCCCCAGGGCTCAGACCAGAGCCATTAGTGACACGGAGGGAGTAGAGCTAGCAGAGCTGGCTTCTTTTGTGCTGCTGTGTCCTCCATTTCCACCCTTTTAAAAATGTCTATCTGAACCTTGGTGTGCTTTGGGGTATGTGTAGGCAGTGTATTTTTGCTGTGGTTCAGACATAAATTTCCTCTCAGAATTCCCCGGGCTCAGTTAGTCCCCAGGCCTCTGGCAGGGAGCAACAGGAAGTATTTTGTGTAGAAGCCTACACCCAAATCTCTCTTCACCTGCGAGTTTATTTGGTTTGGATTTTGGTTTGGACTGGAATAAATCAGAGATCCATGATTCTTTATCCCAAAGTAGAGGGCAAACATTCATTTGTTGTCATGGGGGTAAAGGCTGCCCTGTCTGAGCCCATTTTCCAGTGCTCAGAATCCCAATGAATGTGTTGAGCTGAGCCAAGTGTGTGAGCATCTGGGCTTAGGGCTTGCAACCCTGGCTGCACAGGGAGATTTCTGGGAAAAACATGCTTGCTTATACAGCAGGCCAGCTGTGATAGAATCTATGGGTGTGGAGTGCAATGGGCTGTCATTTCTAGGGTCTCTAGACGGTTCCTGTGTGCAGAAGAGGCTGAGAACCCATGGTCTGAGATGAACCATGGTAGGGCAGGGGGCAGTGCCAAGGCTTCCCCCAGCTGAGCCTTGCTTCGTGCAGACAACCTGGAACAACTTGCCACTCCATCTTGCTGGAGTCTCCTGCTGGAATGAACACACCCACCTGTCTTCGCTTTGTTCTGACCTCCCTCCCCTCTCTCCATGGAGCAGAAAGCTGATAGGACCAACACACATCTCATTTCAATGGTGCAAGAGTAGCCTGGAGTATGAAGTACTCAGCAGGTGTTCACTGAACTGTCCCCCGGCACTCTGTGGGGTGGTTTATAAACAACTTCCTTAGCAAGAGCTGGTCCTGAGCCTCACCAAATGCCTTGGAATTTTAGGTGCGTGTTTAAGCTTGCCTATCCCTAATTGAGCTCATCTAGGAAATGGATGAGGGGCTGTTTGAGACGGATAAGGACTGTTTGAGATTTTACCTGCAAATGTGTATAAACCGCTCAACCCAGTGCCAGCACCAGAAACACTCAGGGAGAGTGGCACTGCCGCCCTCATCATCTTTGCCATCTTCCAACATAAATCTTGAGAATTTGTTTTAGCTTGCTTTCCGATGCTGTGATGAACACCATGAGCAAAAGCAACCTGAGGAGGAAAAGGGTTTGTTTGGCTTACACTTCCAGGTTAAAAATCTATCCCTGAGGGAAGTCAGGGCAGGAACTCGGGCAGGAACCCAGGCAGGAACCTAGAACAGAAGGCAACGCGGAACGCTGCTTACTGGCTTGCTGACTGGCTCACAGCCCAGGTCCACCTGCTTAGGGATGGGTGCTATCCACAGTGGGTTGGGCCCGCCCACATCTATCCTCAATCAAGACAGCCTCTCACAGACACAGCAACTAACCAATTGGATTGCGGCAGTCAAATGAGATATTTTTCTTCCTAGTGAATCTAGGTTGGATCAAGTTGACAATAAAACCTAAACAGGACAGAGGAAATAACTTTGTCAAAGATAACACATCCTTAGCTCTTGAACCATGAATATTTTTATTTCTATTTTTAATTTTAACTGGTAGTATTTGTTTACTACTAAAGTTAATGTGCTCTGGAATACTTTGAATTTCAAATGAATATATCCAAGGATTTTATAGTTGGGCCATTGCTACTAAAAACTGGTTTTAACCTTTATAAATGTACAGTCTAATGCTTGGTTCATTGCTTTGCTGTCTTCTCCTGAACTATATGGCTATGAGCTCCTTGACCATTATCTTAGTTTATTGCTGTGAAGAGACACCATGACCATGGCAACTCTTATAAATCAAAGTATTTAGTTGGGGCTTGCTTACAGTTCAGAGGTTTAGTCCAATATCATCATGGTGGAAAGGATGGTGTCATGCAGGCATATATGATGCTAGAGAGGTAGCTGAGAGTTCTACATATAGGTTGGCAGGCAGCAGGAAAGAGAGAGAGAAAAAGAGAGAGAGACTGGGCCTTGGCATGAGCATTTGAAACCCCAAAGCCCACCCCAGTGACACATACTTCCTCTAAGTAGGCCACATCTCCTAGTCCCTATCAAATAGCACCACTCTGTAATGACCAAGCAGTCAAATCAATGACCCCACGTGGGCCATTGTTTTTTTTTTATTTTTTATTTAACTTGTATTAATTACACTTTATTCATTTTGTATCCCCCCATAAGCCCCTCCCTTCCCCCTCCTGATCTCACTCTCCCTCCCCTTTCTGCATGCATGCCCCTCCCCAAGTCCACTGATAGGGGAGGTCCTCCTCTCCTTCCGTCTGATCTTAGTCTATCAGTTCTCATCAGAAGGTGGCTGCACTGTCATCTTTTGTGGTCTGGTAAGGCTGCTCCGCCTCAGGGGGAGGTGATCAAAGAACAGGCCAATCAGATTATGTCAGAGGCAGTCCCTCTTCCCATTATTATGGAACCCACATGGACACTAAATTGCCATGGACTACATCTGTGCAGGGGTTCTAGGTTATCTCCGTGACCAAGCATCCATATCAATGACCCCACGTGGGCCACTCTTATTCAAACCATCACAACAGTGGTTTCTGGAACCAAACGAGTCAACTGACTGCAGCATCCTCAGCCACCTCAGGGACACGCTCTTCTGCAACCCTCAGACTGAGTTCTTTGGGCGCTGACCAGCACAGGTGCCTCTCATTCAGGCCCACTTATGCATTCTATTAACTCTCTCATCAGTCTAAAATCACATTCTGGCAGAATATAGGAAGAGGCTCCCGTTAGTCTGTGGAACCTACAGTGATAGGATGTAGCCAGTTACAGTATTTGGGAAGCATAGGTCTTTCCACAGGTGCTGTGTGACCTGCTGAATGACTGTGGTATGGGTGGGAAGGCCTGGGCCTGATCTCTCCCGCCTTCCGAAGAAGCAGTGCAGTACTAAGCACATGCTTCAAGCCAGAGTGTGCTGCTCTGGGTTCGGCTCTGTCCCAAAGCCAGGCTGTTCCCTTTATTACGTGGCCACCATATTGCTCAGCTGTGAAAGGAGAGGTTATGTATGTGATATTCAAGGCTCCTTTTTGTTTTTGAAGCTTTTTTTCTAAAAGCTTGCTTATTTTTATATTATGTGTATGAGTATGTGCATGCATGTATCTACACATGTGTGTCTGGTGCCTGTGATGGCTAGAAGGATTCTCTGCAACTGGAGTTATTGATGGTTGTGAGCCACCACATAGATGCTAGGAACCAACCAAAGTCTTCTGCAGGAACAGCAAGTGTTCTTAACTGCGGAACCATCTTTTTAGCCCCTCCCCTGCTCCTTTAAAGAGTTACTTATATTTTATGTGTATGAGTGTTTGCTGGCATGTACGTGAGCACACCATGTGTGTACCCGATATCCATGTGTCCTGGCAAGTTTTATATTAACTTGACCACAAGCTCAAGTCATGTGGAGAGAGGGTCCCAAGCGGAACAATATGTCTATGAGATTTGACTACACACAGTCTGTAGACCATTTTCTTGATGGTTGGTTTTTAGTGGGGCCTGTTCACTGGGGGAATTACTGTCTCCTGACCTACTCGGCTTAGGTGCTATAAGAAGAAAGTCTGAGCAAAGTCAACAAGCATCACTCCTCCATGGCCTCTTCATCAGTTTCTGCCCCCAGGTTTCTGCCCTGACTTCCCTGGATGGTAGACTATTAGCTGTATGATGAAATAAACCCTTTCCTCCACAAGTTGCTTTTAAGACATGGTGTTTTGTAATAGCAACACAAAAACCCTAAGACATAAATTGGTACCAGGAGTGGGGTATTGATGTGACAAACCTTGACCATGTGGGAGGACTTGGGAACGCTGACCTGGAGAAACCACTGCATGTTAGAGCTTAATGAGCTGTTGTGGGTGCTTGGAAGATAAGAATGCTGAGAGCAGTACAAATGATGGAGGCCTGACTTGTGAAGTTTCAGAGGGAAGCAAAAATTCACAAATTTCATGTAATAATTTGAATTAAGAACCACTAAAATTAAGCCTCTGCTTTATTAGGACAATCTATGCTGGTGAGCTAGGGCTGAAGGAGAGCTATGATTAAGAAGAGAGCAGCAGCATTGAGGCAAAATCTTCTGTGAAGTGTTTCCTTGAGTCAGAGTAAAGAAGCTACGGTCCATCAGGGGCCAAGGTTGTACCTCATTCTGTCAGCCAAACTTGGTGAGGGAAGAGTCACCCAAATGGTTCTGCTTTTCAAGGCATGAAGGGGTCACGGAGAATGGCTGAGGCTTGGCACTGTGTGGTAGACTGGAGTCCATGAAGTGAGCCCAGGAGAGGCTGCTGGTGAAAGAACAAGCCGGTAAGCCGCCCTCCTTCATGACTTCTGCATTAGCTCTTGCCTCTATGTTCTTGCCCTGAGTTCCTGCCCTTACTTCCCTTCCTTCGTGATGGACTATGGTCAGGATATGTAAGCTAAAGTCCCTTTCCTCCCTAAGTTGCACAGCCTCACTAAGACATTATGGAAATCTGAAGAGGGTCTCAGATGTCCTTGCAACTTGCAACTCCAAGTGATTGCAAGCCCCCTAATGTGGGTGCCTGAACCTGAGTTTAAGAGACTCATGGAAACACCAGCTGAAAGAAAAGGGCAAAAAATGGCCAGTGCGCTGATTTGGCAGAAGTCCCGACTCTTCCTCTGTAGGCAGGATTTACCCCATCCCCTAACTGGCTTAGGACACTGCCTGATCTTAGGAATAACACAGGGCTCAGGACTGCTCCCTTCTCTGAATCTGTCCCTGCCACCAGCCGGGGTGGAGAGACCCAGATCCTCCTGCTTGTCTGTGGCTCTGATGAGCAATAAGTGCAGGCCATGCTGAAAATGCACTGTAGCGATCTATTGCTTATGACATCAAAACCATCAGAAAAAGATGCCTCTTCTACTGACCCTGTCTTTCTGAGCGGCCGCTCAGAGGTGAGGCCATGGAAGGAAGTGGGTGTCGGAGTCACCCAGGCCTCTCACAGACCACCATGCTTGGCTACGTGCATGACTGCATGATGCTTTTCTTTTTCTGGGAGAATTCTCTGATCTCATTTCACCCTGTTGCTATTAATGGCAGTGGTGATTTCTTACAGACTTTTAAAAACCAAGATTTTATCTTCTGCCCTGAGGAGTTCTGTGAGAAGGGCAGAACAGGCCTCCTCCTCCTTTCCGCATGGTTTTTCTGTGGCTTGCAACAGTTGGCAAAAGCC
Organism: Meriones unguiculatus; assembly: GCF_030254825.1. Classification (NCBI taxonomy): domain Eukaryota; kingdom Metazoa; phylum Chordata; class Mammalia; order Rodentia; family Muridae; genus Meriones; species Meriones unguiculatus. The sequence continues at coordinate 28,557,004 of NC_083360.1, read as the reverse complement.
GTCCTGGGGAAGCTGGGAATATGGCTTAAATTTGGCCTGAACTCTTGGGGCCCCAGCTTTTTAGAGCCAAGCTGGTTGCTGTAAGTCAGTGGTTTTCAACCTTCCTAGTGCTGCAACCTTTAATACAGTTCCTCGTGTTGTGGTGACCCTCAACCAAAAAATTATTTTCATTGCTACTACATAACTGTAACTTTGCTACTGTTATGAGCCATAATGTAAATATCTGAAATGCAGGATATCTGATATGTGACCCCTGTGAAAGGGTTGTTCAACCTCAGAAGGGGTCTTGATCCACAGGTTGAGAACTGCTGCTGTAAGCAGTGATCCTGTGGGCTGGGATTGTAGTTGAGTGATCCGTCTCTGCCCTGCCCTCCCAGAGTGTGAGCTTCATAAAGGCAGGCTCTGTAGTCAATTGCATTTTCTGTAGTGCCCGGCTTGGTCCTACCAGGGTGGATGCATCATTAACATACACTGTCTTATGAGCCAGCAGTGCCAGTTCAATCCAGAAAAAAACAAATAGACAATACCCAAGTTAAAGAAATTTTTACATGGGACATTTTTTTTTTGGGGGGGAGGGAAACCCAGCCTCTTTCAAGAAGTTGACCTGTTTGTCCCTTGCAATTCAATTTCAGCTCAGAAGAGCAGCTGTGTGCCCAGAGGGCTTTGGGACTTGAGCCTCTGACAGATGAACTTAATTTGTTGTTGTGTGAGTGTGCTTTCCTTCTGCGGTTTTATTAAACCTTCTTTCCAAGTGGAGTAGATGGTTCTATAAAAGTCACACTGTCTTTTTGAAAAGTGTGACACTAATTTTATGGGGTGATCTCTCCAAAGATGACCTGCCAGCAGCCAAACATGGTGATCCACACTCCCGGCCTTGGATTCCTGCCTTGGCAGTCAGGGGAGAGAGGCCTCTTACGGCGGTGAATGAAGCGGTTCGGTTCTGTAGGCCTCTGGTTCTAAGTCATTATTTTAGAGTCTAGGTGAGTCTAGGCTGCTGTTTCTTCTAACGTTTAGAAGCAAAACTGGTGTGAGGCTAGAGTGTGGAGGAAGGAGATGGCTCTCCCACTGCTGGGAAGCCACAGGGTCTCTGAGGCCGTCTTTGTTGTGCTTTCTTAGGAGAGGTGTTCCTAGGGTCAAGAAGATGATGGCTGTGACAGTGCTTTTTATTTTGGAAAATTCCAAACCTGCTTGTGCTTTTGAAGCCTTTTTATTTTTTTTTTTGGTGCAATCACTCCCTGCACAGTGATGTTTCAACTGGTTTAATGTCATTCTATGCCGTGAGAACTTTATCCTACTCTGATTAACCTCGCTTTATAGGTAAGGAGCTGGAGGAGCAGGAGAATTAAGCACCTTGCCCAAGGCCACAGAACTATTTTTTAAACAATTAGGTATTCATTTACTTTGACATTTTTGAGACAGGGTGTCACACAGTCCAGTTTGGCTTCCAATTTGCTATGAAGCTAAGGCTGGTTTTGAACTCTTGTTCTTCCTGTGACTCTACCTCTCAAGTTCTGGGATCATAGGTAGGCGCATGCCTGTCCTTTCATTGTATTTGTAATGGACACATGGTAATTATTGATATATGTGGAGCAAGGTGATGTTGAAGCCCGTGTGTACATTAAATCTGTATGGCCTCCTGGTCTGTCACCATGGACATACCGTTTCTATGTGTTGGAAACGTTTAAAACCCTCCTCTTGGCTGTTTTCAAGTGCTAAGTTGATTGTCATCAATGGTGGCCTCAAAGACCCCTCAAGCCATAGTCCTGGCCTTCAGACACAGTCTTCTGGCCCCAGCTGTCTGGACCACTGAAGCAGCCTCTTCCTCGCCTACCATTTCTTCCCCACGGATCCTCTAAGCCACAGCAGGCCCTTGAGCCCTGGGACCCTTTTGTCTCACCCACTCTCCAGTCTCCTGTGTTTCCCAGACCTGACCTGATAACTAAACAACATCAACACTGATGAAAGGTTTGGGGGATTTCTAATATTCACAACTTATTGTCACTGAACAGAATTCGTACACATCTGTTTCTACATTTGACCCTTGCAGCTATGAGCAGGCAGTGTTTCCCTCCCTCTCATGGATAAGAAGATTCTCTCTGAGCTTGGATTCATGGCTGAAATTTTCAGGGCTTCCAGACTCCAGCTGCATCCATCTTTCCCCTGAACTTTAAGGCCGTCTAAATTCCTGTTTTCTCACTTTAGGTCATCAGGAAGTAGAACAGGTAAAAGGAGTTTGTGTCTTAGATGCGGTGAGGTGTGTAAGGAAGATGACTCGTGCTCACAACTGGAATTGTTGCCTGTGTGTCATTGAAGGTTCCTCCCCATGGGCACCTTAGAGGTTTTCCTTGGGATGGATGGAAGCCTCAGTGACAGCTCACTGCTCACCACTGACTTCGCACCTCTTGTCTTCTTTGGTTTCTTCCCTTGTGTTCTTGTTTTGCCTTCTTCCTTTTGGCATTTCTCTGTTATATAGAAGTATATATATATATATATATGGGTATATATATATATATATATATATGGGTATATATATATACATATACATATACATATACATATATATATATATACACATATCAGAATTTCAATCTTTTTCCTGTGCAAAAAAGAAAAATCTAAGAACTGGCTTACCATTTCTTAGTTATTAAGGAAGACCATACGTACTGCGGGAAGGCTGGGAACAGATGCGGTGGAGGGGACAGGGCCCATAGGCGCACACTGACATGAATGCCAGGGTCCTGAGCCGGGTGGCAGAGAGGCTTCATAGCCGCAGATCACCATCCAGGCCAGGCCTATGTATGAGGTGGGCTGCTGGCTGTCTCTGGAAACCTGGGCTGGGAATGGAGCCTCTTCTGACCGGAGGGAGGGGTTCCCCAGGCCTCTGCCGGCTGTGTAGACATGTAGACTTTGCCCACACTTGCCTTTCTCTGGGAGACTGAAATTTTGGTACACGTGTAGAGGGCACCAGTGTGAACTGCACCCCGTGATAATCCTGGGCTCTGAGTCACTGCTGGAATATCTTCTGTGTGCTATCAGAGTTCTTTGCTGAAGGGACTTTATGATCCCTCGTGAGAAGGTTCTAGAAGCTCACTCCTGGTTTCCTGAACATACCCTGTACCTACCCTCCCCTGGTTTTTCACTGAGTCTGTTCAGTGTAAAGAATTTTAGCCTGTGTGAGCTGAGTACCTGTGTTCACCAGAGGTGTCTGTGGATCGCTGTCCTTGCTGGCCCGGGGGATCCTGACACAGTCATACTCCCCCACTCTGCTCACCTGCTAACACATTTGCCACTCAATGGGATGTTTTACTTGTCTCTTCAGGATGTCTTTACATTTTTAAAAAGTGAGGGGGCTGGAGAGATGGCTCAGAGGTTAAGATTACTGGCTGCTCTTCCAGAGGTCCTGAGTTCAGTTCCCAGCAACCACATGGTGGCTCACAACCATCTATAATGAGATATGTTGCCCTCTTATTGTATACATAATAAATAAATAAATTTGAAAAAAATAAAAAGTGAAATATACAAAGAGTCATCTAATCTTGCATAGTTACAATTATAGCTCAGAAAATGGTAGTAGGAAGACAAAGAGAAGACTGAAAGTGTCAGGAGTGTTCAAGATGGAGAGAAGCTGCCGTAAGTGGAGTCTTTGGAGGCAGGGGATGAAGGGATCTACCCCGGGAAGTGAAGGCAGGAGGAAGCAGCTGGGGCAGAGGTAGCTGTGGTCATGTCATGGATCTGGCAGAGCCTAAGCTTGAAACTGTGTGTTCTCAACAGTGTGTCACCCCGTGGGCCAGCATGGCACAGCCTTCACCCCTTCTTCACTCAGGACAGGGAATTGGTGGCTTTGAGAGTGTCACCAAGTAGTTCCCAGCATGGCTTTTTGGAGCAGCCTGTACCTCCTTGTGGAGGAATCTGGATGTCAGAGCCTTGCCAGCCACTGACAACAATTACTTCTGGATACTATAGGGAAAAAATGGACATCTGCAGCCACGTGAGTGACGGTGGGAGGGGGTCCTGGCATGGAACCTCATCTTCTTGCATTGTTCCAGGACTGTAGGAGGTTTCTGAGGGATTGTGGAAGTCAGCAAGCAGAGAACAAACAGGTCGTGGTTGGGTCATCTTAACTTAAGTGTGTGTAGTTATTTCTAAATGCACAAAAAGGCTCCTGAGGGAAACAGCATGCTGTTAGCGTTGGCTGCCTCTAAGGAGTGCAGTGGGTAGAGAGCATAGGAAAGGAACAGTTTCACTTTTTGTATGCTCTCAAATTTTTATTGTTGCTATATTGTTTCATGTTAATTACCTTTAAATTTTATTTTTGTGTTTTATTTTTGTTTATGGGTGAATGAAAAATATAAAAAAGAAAGGACCTGACTGTTCCTAGGGATGGTGGAGGAGAAAGTTTATTTTCAATAAAAGGGAGAGCATAATCAGAGACAGAGACATCTGGGAGAGTCCAGAGTGAACAAGATCAGACTGAGCTTGGGCCATGGGAGGAGATGGGAAGAAAAGAGGAGAGAGGAACTGTTGACCAAGGAGGGTGACCTGGGCCAAAAGGATGCCCAAGAGACCAAAAAGGACCAGGTACCCAAAATGGCCGGATTATATAGGGAAGGGCAGCTGGGGGAAGGGCTGGAAAGTTCAAGGATAGGGGGCATATGCCAGCTATACCTTGTAAATAGTAGGGACTGACTGAGGGATGCTGGGAGAATCTGGTGCCCAGCATCCACTATGATATGTTAATGGGCACTTCAGCAGTTTGTTCCGGCTTGTATGTCTGTTGGTGCGCCGCTTCCATGCCAAAAGAAGATATCGGATCTCCGGGAACAGGAGTTACAGGGAATTGTAAACCATCATGTGGATGGCTGGGAATTGAACCTAAGTCCCCAGGAAGAGTAGTCAGTTCTCTTACCATTTTGCCATCTCTCTAGCCCCTGAAGTTGGTTGCTTTTATGTTTGGTTAATACTTGTAATTAAAAGAATAATTGATTTTGAAGATTTCCCAAAAGATCCTAACAGGTGTTCATAGATTACTTCCTTCCTCTATGGGCTTCAGTTTCCTCGCCTGTAAATGAGGAAGGGAATGCAGCACTGTCACAGAATCCCGGTGAGGGCTGAGGAGGATGAAGTGCTGAGCCCGGCATCCCGACATCACGTAGGAGTGTGTCTGCAATGGCTGATCTTGTCGGTCAGTTCGACACATCTGGGAAGAAGGACGCCATGGCCATTGTCTGTGAGGCATTTTCTTAGTTGCTAATTGATGTGGGAGGGTCCAACCACCTATGAGTGGTGCTACCTTGGGCCAGGTGGGCCTGGAGTATGTAAGAAGGCAGGCTGAGTGAGCCCTGGAGCAAGTCAGTAAGCACTGTTCCTCCATGGTGACCGCTTCAGTTTATCTTGAGCTCCTGCTCTGGCTCCCCTGATGATGGCCTTGTGATCGGTAAGCTGAAGCAGACTCCTCCCCATGCCGATTGCCTTTGGTGGTGGTGGTGTTCATCACAGCAATAAAAAGCAAGCCAGGACGGTTGGTGTCCCTAAACTTGCTTGTGGAAGGGACTTGAGTCCTGTCTGGGCAGCGTGATGGGGAGGGTGTTGGAAACTTTGCCTTTGCTGCAGATTTGAACCCCGTTTAGGTCTGACATCTTGAGCATTATATTCAGTCCTCTATTCCTTGTGTTCCTCCTCTGTAAGATAGGCTCAGTAGCACTTTTAGGTTGCTGTGGGGGATTCCAGGATGCGAGACAACATAAGCTCTCACTGGACATGACAGGGCAGACCAACACAGAGCCAGCAAGTGTCTCTCTGCCAAACAAAGGGCTCGTCTGTCTTTGTGCGGAGCAAGTTGCTTCTGTCTCTTTGGCTGTCACAGAAATGAATGCAAGGAGGCTGGCTCTGTGGCATCCACTGTGGGACTTGGATCTCTTCTCCAGGATTTGGCAGTTGTCACGTACTGCCATCACAGCAGAGCCAAGTGTAGGCACAGCTTGCCTTGATTTACATTTTCGGGTGTTGGTGCTATTTATAAACAATTAAGAAAAGATGCAGAAGCCTGTTTATGGCAAGCTGGCAAAGTCAGCCAAACACTGAGAAATCTGTTAGTGCCGTCTGCTCATGTGCAAGCACAAAGCGTTTAAATAAACATGCACACTTGCCTGCATTTAAAGTTTCCTCCTTAAAAAAAATGACATTCTGTCATTGGCCAGATGGTTTACAGGGCATTATCCTGAAAGGGCAGGAGCATGCCCATCAGACATTGGAAAACCTGAGCTGTCTTAAAATGGTAACTGTGATGTCTCACCAACATTTTGGGCCTCTTATGGGAGACCAGAAGATGGAGGGGAGAAAGGTGTCACCTTACAAAGACTTCAGGGAGTGATCTTCCAATGTCTTTCTTTCTTTAAGTAAAAAGATATTTATTTATTTTTATTTTAAATTGTGTGTGTGTGCATGTGCAAGAGAGTGCCGGCACTTGTGAAGGTCAGAGGCACCAGACCCCTTTGGAGTTGGCCTTACAGGCAGTTATGATTCACTGGATGTGGGTACTAGGAGCTGAATTTGGGTCCTCACTGCCTGGCACAGAGAATATTTAATAACCATTTGTTGAATGATTTCCTGAATGGACTGGGAGAGGCTTGTCCTTTCTTCTGTCCCTTCTTGGCAGGTGCTGTCATGTGAACAGGGACAGTGGTACATTGAGGCCTCCCAGGTCACTCTGGGTGTCTGACTCTCCTCAGGTGCTGAGGTGTGGTCCTAGAGTAGAAATCTAGAGACAACACCCTCAGAGAAGAAGCTGTGGGTCACAGGAGACACGGCGTATGCATGCAAGTCACAGCCTGTAGTCATGGGTAGAGTTCTCTGCCCCCAGGGAGAAGTGACAACCAAGGCCCAGCTTTGCTGCTGGTCACCTGGGTACAGTTCTGGTCTACCTCTGAGCCATGTGCCCAGCCCCTGAGGCTTTTCAGCCTCTTGGCTTTTCCCCACACTGCGTTGTGGGCTCCTGCCCTTCCTCTGACTGTGTAGAAATTAGGGGGCACTGTGCTGTGGGCCATAGATGCAGAAAGGAACCCCACCAGCTGGAAATGTCCACATGTTTTGGGTCTCAGGAAAGCAGTTATTTTCAAGGTCGTTCAATCCCAGTTTTCTTGCACATTTTATCAAGAGTTTTGAAAATGACAATTTTGGAGAAAAAAAAAAAGGAAGTTAATCAGTGCAGAGTATTAGAGCATGTTTATTCTTGGTCTAGAATCACGGTACGTTAGGCTTCCACCTAAAGTGCAATGTATTCGCCACCATTGTGTGGGCAACAGCTTCTGGTGGCCTTAGAAAGACAGCTGCAGCCCCTGCTCTGTCTCAAGACAGGGCATATTAATTTTAAATTTGCATGAGGGAGAAGCAGATGGTGTGGTGAGTAAGTGGTCAGACGCCGGGCCCTTGATAGCTTTCTCCTTCCATGGATCGCCCTGGGAGTTGGGACCAAGAGCCCACTGAGAACTGATTATCATCTGTCCCAACCAGCTGGCTTCTCTTTCATGCCTGACTCAGAAAGATTGGTCTTTTTGCAGTTAGTGAAGAAACATTGCTGATTATCTTGGAAGCATGAGAATTTTACTTATTCTGCCCCAAATTTTAGAAAGATGATCTTCTGTATTCTTTTTTAAAAACCCAGGCTTTCTTTTTTTTTAAGTATATAAGTAAGTTGAAGTCTTCTTTATGATCAACTGAGTAGTCTGTAAGTTTAAAAAGTGTGTGTGCGTGTGTGCGTGTGTGCGTGTGTGCGTGTGCTTGCGCACATGTGTGCTTATATGTTTGCAGATGCCTATGGAGGCCAGAAGGAGTATCAGATCCCCTGGAGCTGTGGGTACAGGCAGGTATAAACCACTTGATGTGGATGATGGGGGGGTCCCTCTGCAAGAGCAGCAAGGACTCTTGACCATTGAGCAGTGTCTCCATCCCCAGCCAAGTGGCTTTTGACGGGAACGAGAATGTGGTTTCCATTGCAGCATCTTCAGGATGCTGGGATGAGAGAGGCTGGAGAAAGATGGTACCTGAAGGAATCTGAGTTCTGTGGACATTAGTGTTTCTATTTATGTTGAGAGTTCAGAATTTACCTGTTTATAGGTGGAGCCTAGAATGCTTAGGGCCTACGTACTTAGGACCAGAATGCTTCGGATTGTAGTGGGTTGGTTTTGGATTTTGAAATATTTGCCTCAGCTTCACTGGTCAAGTGGAGTTACACAAAGTTAGAAAGTTTAGGATCTGGGAACACGTCAGATGTCAGAGTTCCAGCCTTCGTTGCTCCAGTTGTGTCTAAGGAAATGACAGACCTTGGAGGAACATTTTTGTTATCCAGCCTAACCATCCAGGCAAGGACACGTTTGACACGCCCCTTCCTGGAATGAGACAGCTCTCCCCGTCCCCAGAGTCTATCCTGGCTGACACCATCTTCTCACCCCTTTCCCACTTCTGTCACAGCCAGGCAGCATCATGGTGCATGGCTCCAGAAGGAGCTTTTCTGCATCTTTGAGACTGTGTGATGACAGAGAGAGGCATTGCCTGTGGTTTTACAAATGAGAGCTGAAAATAATGGTCCCAACAACAACCTAGGTGTAAGATACCTGCAGGTGTAAGATACCCACAATTTGGTATCAACAGGAATGTAGAGAAGTTGGGATGCAGCAGACCTCCTAGCTTTATTAAGTTTTATTCTACACCCTGCTGGGCGCACTCTGCATGCATCCTTACCTTGTGAGCTGGCTTCCAGCACTCTTCCTCAGCAGTAGGCCGAAAACTGCATTCCTCTCAGAAACTATTCTTGGTATAAAAAGAATACTTTCACTATCAAGCGGAAAGGCATTGCTAAGGTCTGGGATGGACTCCCAGCAAAGGAGCCTGACTGCAGCAAGGCATAACTCAGGCAGAGCTGTTGACTGATGAAAGCAGTTGGAAGCAGAGGTGCTGGTGCTGTTCTTGGCCTTTGATTCAAGCTATTCCATGGTCCCTTTCTCTTCCTGGGACCCAGTGCTCCTCCTGGCTGCTGTACCATGTGCCGCTGCCATCCACTCCTTTGCTTCAGTGAGTCCTTGCCCCTTTGCCAGATTAAGGCAGCTGGGATAGAAACCACAGCTCCTGTGTTTCCCAGGTTTTCAGTTGTTCTAGGGGCTGAGCTCTGCTCCTTGTCGATTGAAGGTTTTGTTTCAGAAGCCATTTGTGTGGGGTATGTACACTTGGTGCTTTTGAGGCTGGCATGGCTAGGGTCAAGTAAAGGGGCCCACGGCAGTTGGTGACAGCTGTCTTCTTCATGTGGAGACTGCCCCTGTGTTACAGGGCTCACCACCCCCTCTCCAGCCTGCTCATTTCACTCACATCTGTACATTTCATCTTTATTTGGTGTCCTTGGCCATTTTAACATCCAGTTTCAGACTCTGAGAAAGAATGGACATTTTGAACAGGAAAAGACCACTTGCCAATACATACAATTTTCTATAGCAGGAAAGATGGGTGTATTCTGGACATATGGCTGACTTATCTCACGCTTTTCTTGGATTGCAGGTTTTCATGGCTTGGTGATAATCGGAGCCACTGAGAACGTTATTCTTGCAGGATTTATTCAGTGCCACATTTTTAGAGATAGCTAAGCTTCCAGCCAAATAGATTTTGGGGCTATGGCTATTGCCTGGTCTAAGGGAGGCATGTGAGTGTGATGACCATTCCAACCAAAGAGAGTGAAAACACATGTGGGCTTTTTGCCATGTTTGTTATTAATCATGGAGGCGATGATGAATTCTTGAGCTTGGCTCCCCCAAGCATTACTCCTTTTGCTTTCTCTTAAAAGCCCAGCATCTCAGATGGCCACTACTAACAAGCTGGTGTTTTGAGCCGGTTGGAACCTATTGACCATCTTGCTTCAAGGCTGTCTCATCCACCCACCACCCCTCCTGGTACTCAGTTTTCCAGGCCCAGATACCTGCTCCTTAGCTCACCTTCTAAGGTCTGGTTTTAGATGCTGTGGGGTTCCAGACAGGTGAGCAGCAGCCACTACACACTTATCTTGAGCTCAGAAGAGGCGGAGGCTGATCAGTTTTCAGGCTGTTGATAAAGATAAAGTCTTGGTCTGTAGGATGAAGACTTTGTGTGTGTGTGTGTGTGTGTGTGTGTGTGTGTCCATCCTTCTTGAAGAAAGATAATTTTTGTTCCCATCTTGTTTCCAGCAGGAAAACTCCAGGTTGCTGTAGTACATTTTCTGTGATGAGTTGTTGACTGGTGAAGTGTCATTCCCCATTCAGACACTAGCTAACAGGCGGTACGGGTGAGCCTGTTGTGTGACCTTGTTCAGCTCTGCATTGACCCTCATGGGACTTCGGGTCCAGGGAAGGCACATACAAACACTGTGGAAATTCTTTATCAGAGGGCACTAGTAGGGAGCCTCTCAGGGGCAAAGCTTGACTCATGCCTCCCAGGTCAGAGAGGTTCACATCTTCTCAGCACGCTCTAATGCATGCCAGCATTAGAGTACTCTGCTTCCTTGAAAGTCTCCATTTATGTGTATGTTATTGCCATGAAATTGATAATATGTGGGGGACAAACTAGGGGGAATATATCCTTTAAAAATCTCAATCTCTCTCCCTCTGCCTCTCATTCCCTCCCTCCCCTCCCCCTCTGTGTATGTATATGTGTGTGAATGTGTCCATCCTCATACTGCTGACACTGTCACTCCTGGATTCTTTATGAAGTTTTCTTAGCTTACAGTATTGTGGCTGAAAGCTGGTGATCAGGTGGCCTTGATTTCCCGCAAGTAGCATCATGGGGATGTGTAGGATAAGTTGGGTGAGACAGGAAGCCATGGAAAGATCAGGGAGGAGCCAGAAATGACCTTCTGGGCTTCACTTCATACGGTCCCCCCACCATTTTACTCAGCTATGTGAAGGACAGAGCTCCCAATACTTGAACCCCTGGGGCCACCCTTAAACTTTACCCAAACTGGAACAGAAAATAAAGGCTTCTTAATGTTTCACAGGGAAAAACAAAAATGATGGACCTAATGTCGAGAGCCTCTGGCCAGGAAAATCGGATGGCATATGAAGGGGGGATGGTGGGTTCCCCTCCTTCGTTTATTTTGAAATAATTTAGACATTTGGAAAGGTCTCAAAGGAGTACAAAGGGTTTCTGTTTTCCTATCACTTAGGGTCTCCGAACATGGCCCTTTCTCTGTGTGTATTTTCTTAGGTGTTTGAGTGTGAAGCCAGAGTGCAGACGTGGGAGGAAAATATAACATTTGCAAGAGTGACCTGAGAGAGGGGGGGCGGGGGAAAATTTGGGAGAGGAGCTTTAGGGCAGTGGTGAGGGAGCCAGGAGAGGTGACTGCATCTGGGAGAAGAGCCTAGGAAGGTATGTTTCTGGGTGGATAATGGTCGTGACAATGGCCCTGGCTGCCCTGAGCTCTGCTTTGCCTCTGAGAAGTTAAGCCTCAGTCACTGTCCACCTTCCTGCTCTGAGTAACCAGGAGGCTCACTTGAAAGCCCGGCTTCTCCTTTAGTCTCCTGGAGGCCTCATTCCTGTAAGTCTTTATCACTGCCTGTGCCTTCTCAGTGTGTCTTGACTCCGTGCTACTAGCATTCCACAGACGCTATGCCCAAGTCCTCCACAGGGATAGAAGCTGGATCCATGGCAGGGGTCCAAACTGAGTCAAAGAGCTGGGAAATACCCTGTGTAGAAGATATTGAATATGTGTATGTGTGTTGTATGTATTCATTATGTATGTATCTATGTGTATGTGTGTGTTTAAGTATTTCCTGATATTCCTAATATGGTTGAGTCTGGATACTTTGTGAAGTTTCCTTACTGTCTTGACAGTTGTTTTCTCACCTATGAAGTGATGATGTCCTTCCCAACACAGTTCATTACTGATAAAAAGGAGCCACTTGCTTGGAGGAACAGCTCCCATGAAAAGCACACATGGGAGACGTGGGTTCTGAAGGCAGCAAGAGCAATGGTTTGCTGAGCATTGACTGTCGGCCATGGAGCAGGGAGGCTGCATGTTATCTGTCTTTAATCATTCCAACAACTCTTTGGGGTGGAGAGGAACCCTTGATTAACTTCTTTTGTGTAGAAGAAGATTATACTGTTAATGAAAGTGGCAATTGCCAGGATTCGTTGAAGGCTTATTTGTGTCAAGACAGTGCCACATAGGACATTAAATGCTCTCTACATAGAACATTAAAAATAACAGTATCATCTCCAGTCAAGCCTCTGGCCACCCTGGCTTTACAGGGAGCCTTTACTCAAGGCTACATTTAAAGAGCTGTGAAGCAGAACTTCCAGGGCCCTCAGTTTCATATCCCAGAGGAACCTGGCTCTCACCCATTCTGTGAGTGTGGCAGCTCCAATCCCTGAAGAGCAGCCTGTGAGACAGGCTTTGCCTCTAATTTGCTTCCATTAACACCCTGGCATATGTTACCCAGAGCTAGGTGCCCACCGCCCTGCCTCCTGTTCCCACATGCTTGGTGGGAGTGTAGGGGGGGAACCATCTGCCTGGGGATCCAGGAGGAGAGACAGATGCCAGCCTTTCAGCCTCTGCTCCCAGGAGAGCCATGGCCCTTCCTCCTTGGTGCTTTAAGGTTGTCTCGGGCCTGCTGTCTGGAGCCCCTGGGTTTTTCCTTTTAGCTCACAGAATAGACTTGGTGACACAGTCCCTGGCCTCAGGGCCTTCTGATGACCGGATGAGAGTAGCAAGGATACAGAAGCCCAGCTGCAGGCTCTGTAAACTGCAAGGGTTCAGTGAGGAGAAGGCTGCTGACATTTACAAGGGATGGAACTTCCTGTAAAGGCCTGGTGCTGGCTCTTTGAGAAAGCCACCACACTCAGCGCTGGCCAGGCTCCCCAGTGCTACTTGGGTTTTATTCCTCTTTGCTTCTGTGCTGCCTTTCCAGTGCTTCTGCAGTGTTAGAGTATAGTGTGCTTTGCCTTGGGTTTCAGCCTTTCCTTTTTATTTTTCTGCACTCAGAGCAATTGCAGGGAAGCTTTGATGTTGTGTAAGCTCTTACACTAGTTTTCAAATAACCCAGCATTCCTGGGACTAGTGGAGTGTTCCACTGGGTGGGCATGGAATGGAGAAGGAGGTGGCCCTCAAGGAAGGCCTCTTCTTTCCTGCAACAGGTCTGCCCCTCCTCTGGACCATGCTGCCATGCCTTTGCCTGGGTTTTCCAACAGTAAAAGTGTGATATCCTGCACAGAGCTCAGAAGGCAGCTGGTGTCTTCCCAACATCATCTGACGTCATATTCCTGATAGAAAGGGGATGCCAGGCCCACTGTGCTCATCTACTCTGTCCTTACAGGGATATAGAGTGTGAGTGGTCCTTTATGCCATTGCTGACTCTTGCACCCTTGAATGTGCCTCACACTGTTGTGGAACGGAGCAAAGAGGTGCAAAGAAGTGTGGACTCACCAGAGATACTAAAGAAAAACCACGTGTCGTGCCATCTCTTGTGGGTATGACCGGCAGGCCACGCATTCCTTTGGTGCCTTTGTTTGTTTTCTTGTGTGTCACGGGAGGTGTCTGTGGCGTGATGCTGAGGCCTTCGTGAGTCATGAATAGTGCCTTCTTTCCCTCTGCCATCTAGGGAGTGCATGGCCTTCACCCACCGTCTGTCTCAGGATTATAGAAGGCTCTGCTTCCACTGTATCCCTCAGGATCTACTGTGTCCTAGACTGTAGTTTCTTGTATATTGTATTTTTATTCATTTATTTTATGGTATGTGAGTGGGAGGGAGTGTGTGCCACATACGCAGGAGGAGGTCAGCACAACTTGCAGGAGTTAGTTTTTCTCCCCCTGCATCTGGGTCCTGGAGATGGAACCTAGGTTATTAAGCTTGGTGACAGATGCCTTTATTCACCGAGCCATTTCACCAGTCTTCAAAGCTGCAGTTGCAAGAACTTAATTGGGGCAGACTTTTTATTTAATAAAGCAGTGGAGAGTCACATGATCAGGTTGGAACCAGCTAGCTGTCTGGATGTCCCCCTTGGAGATGACGGAGGATCTGTGGAAGCTGCCATCCAGGGTTCCTCCGGCATAGAGCCTGCTGTCCCAGTGGTCAGGTGGTGCCAGCTGTAGTGTGGGTTTAGTACCAGGGCTGTGGCACGGTCTGGCAGGGTGCATCAATGTTCCGCTATTTCTCCTGAGTGGCTTTGGTGTGATTGTTATTCTGTTTAGAGGTGGTGCTGGGGCCATTGTGCCCATCTGCTCTGTCGCAACATAATTATAGAGTGTGAGTACTTCTTCACGCCACTGTTGAGTCTTGTGCCCTGGAACGTGCCTTTTATCCCTAGGCTAGAGTGTCTGCATGGTTACAGCCATAGCATTGTACACTGGACACACTTCCTTGTCCCTGTGACTTAGAAGCCTTGTCACTGTGAAGGAAGCCTGCCAATGGCATTTGAGAGGATCGCCCTAGCACCTGACCTTTGTGGCATATACCATGCCCAAGGCTAGGCAGTTATTCCTCTCTCCAGATGTTGCATGCTGTGGGCAATGTTTTGTGCATTCGTTTCGGCTTCTCTGATCTGGCCAGCTGTGCTCCATCAGTATCTCGGAATCTTTGGATAAAGACAGAACTGGTTTGACCTGATGACTCCTGTTCTATCTGTGTGAGCTGTTCACCTCTGTAAACTTCATTTTTCTCACCAACAAGATGACAATGTCCACTTACTATTGTTTTATTTGGCTCCATCATTTGTGTTTGAGTGTGTGTTTTCTCACTCTCTCTGCTTGGAAGAACCCCGGTCCCAAGAGCCAAGCCCAGAATGGTGGTGAGTTGGGGTCCTTGCTTCTGGATGCCCGCAGTAGAGCCTGCCTTCCTCCCTTGGAAAGCCAACCAAGCTCCCCATTCCTGCTCCTAATTCACTTATTGCTGCCAGCCAATAGTCTTTTCTTAAAATTATATCTATGCAGATCTCATATTACCAGATAAAATGGTGTTTCTTGTTTAATCTGATCACAACCTGTTGAGTTACTCCAGGTCTCTGCTACCATGGTTCACAGAGCCCCAGTCTGTGAGTTCAGAGCTCATCCCCAGCCATGGTGTCAGCTGGCCAACCTCCCTACACCCTGATCTGGGTCAACCCTGATTGGCTCTGTGGCCGGGTGCAATTGCTGGCTCCAGGATATCATTTGCTTTATGGATTGGTGTTCTCTTCATGTAGCTCTTTCGAGAGATTTACCTGGGCTTTAGGTGTGCATACTTTATTACTTTTTATTGCTGAGGGTTTTTCTGGACTGACTGAAGTGTAATCCCCAGCCTTAGTAATGGTCCTTTAGGTTGTGCTCCGGTTTTGAATAAAGCCACTAACATTGTTGTGTGGATGTGTACAGTAATGTGTCTCGTGTAAATTCCTGGGTACAGGTTTAACTTCAGGATGCTGTCACAGTGTCCGATGAGGGTTAGGGGTGGGATAAAGTTCCATGTCCCCTCCCACTGGGGATACGTGTTTCTGTCACTTAACCTTTAGTCAGCGGGCAAATGCTATGGTGGTTTGGTTTGTGCGTCTGTGATGAGTGACTGCAGCACCTTCCTACACATTCAGTGGCCATTTGTGACCTTCTATGGTGAAATGTCACAACTTGGCTTGGCCATTGCCAGGCTATTTGCCTTTGTGTGTTCTTGATACTCAGTGTGCTGGCAGAAACACTTTGTCAGACACACCTATTCTATGTATTCTCTCATTTTCAAAAATTAATTTTTTGTTTTTAATAGCTGAGAAACAAGAAATTAATTTTTGAAAATGAGAGAATGCATAGAATAGTAAATCATGAAATTTTCAGGCAAACGGATGGAACTAGAAAAGAGCATCCCGAGTGAGGTAACCCACAACCAGAATGACACTCATGGTATATACTCACTTATAAGCAGATATTAGCTATATCATACCTGATGACCATACTAAAATCCATAGACCTAAAAATGCTAAATAACAAGGAGGACCCTAAGGGAGGATGCTTAATTCTCATTCTAAAGGGCAAATAGAATAGACATTGGAAGCAGCTAAAGAGAGGGAGCAGGATTGGAGCCTACCACAGATGTCCTCTGAAAGATTTCACCCAGCAGGGGATCAAAGCAGATGCTGATACCTACACCCAGACTTTGGGCAGAGTGCAGGGAGTCTTATGGAACAGTGTGCTGGGGGGGGCAGGGCAGGGGGAGGCGGGTAGAAAAACCCAGAGGGGACAGGAGCTTCACAAGGAGGCCAACAAAGATAACAAATCTGGGCCCAGGCGGGGGTGTGTGTGTGTAAAGACTGATGCACCAACCAAGGACCATGCATGGAGAGGACCTAGACTCCCTGCTCAGATGTATCCCATATCCCACAGGCAGCTCAGTCTCCATGTGGGTTTCCTAGTAAAGGGAGCAGGAGTTATCTTTGACATGGACTTTGTTGCCTGATCTTTGAGCACTTCCCTCTGGCAAGGCAGGGCAGCCTTGTCAGGCCACAGAGGAAGAGGATTTAGGCAGTCTTGATGAAACTTGATAGGCTAGAGTCAGATGGTAGGGGAGGAGGGCTCCCCCTTTCTGTGGACTAGGGGAGGAAGATGGGGGAAAGAGGGAGAGAGGGAGGGAGGGACCAAGAAGAGGTGAGGGAGGGGCTACAATTGGGATATAAAGTGAATAAATTATAAAAAATTAAAAAACCACAAAGTGAATAAATTGTAATAAATAAATAAGTAAATATTAAAAAAATAAAAAAACAAAAAGTAATTTTTTTCAAAAATTCTGTTTTTTAAACATATATTGGTGCTTTTGATATTCTTGGAAACCCAAGGCTACCCTAAAATTATAAATCTCTCCTCATAGGTGTTTTATGCTTCCCTCTTCAGTCTTTGCTGAGTTTATGTTTTATGTGCTTGGATGTGAGAGTGTGTGGAGGCCTTGTTATGGCTGACTGACAGGGTTCACTAGGGAAAGTCCAGATTCCCTGACATGCGTTGGTCCACACTGCCTGTGGCCTTTAGCCAGTCTTTGAGGGAAGCCGCTCTATGAGGCTGTTACTGATGTTCTCCCCCTCTTGCCCAGGCCTGCTGGTCTTTCTTTCTTTGCTGACACTGGAAAAACAGGAGCTCAGAACACACTGGCTAGAGATCATGCTAGATCAGATGGGACCTGACCTCACCTAGTGAAGCTGTCAAGGGGCCTTGCTGATTTGGGGGATTTCATATGAAGTTCTTGGTGACCCACAGTCTAAACCCTTTACGGTAGACAACTCAATTCTTATGATGATCGTAACTTCATTTTTGGAAATTCAAAGTTTTTTTTTTTCATTAAAGTAAAATTTTCCTGAAATTAAGAAATATTTTTATTTTCATGGGAACAAATAGTGTAACAGTGAATCCAGCGCTAACAGTGCTAGCCAAAGATGGCACAAACCACTCTATCTAAAAAGCCAGGGAAACTGGGGTTGCCAGGGTGTGCGCATAGTGCTACTCCCAGTAACTGCAGATCCGATAGCCGTGGCCCTCGAAGTCAAATATCCTGCTTGGCACAACATCTCGTCAGTGGTCCCTGCAGACCGTCACCACCCACTTTCTGTTTCCGCTGTTGCTTGCTTTCGTTTGAAGAGTTTGCTGTACCGTATCTTTTGTCAAACTTGACTCATTTACCTTGAGTAATTACAGAAAAGAAAAAGAGATCAAGATCAAAAGATCTTGAAAAAGCTGACACAGCACTCTTGGCTACATGCCTCTTGCTTTTGTTTTGTGGTGCTGGATAGTGAATCCAGGGCCTGGAACATTAGAGACAAGCCCTCTGCCACTAATCCATATGCCGTAGCCTACTGGCTTTTTCATAATTATCATGATTCTGGCGTGTGTGTGTGTGTGTGTGTGTGTGTGTGTGTCTATATTCTGTTTGCTTGTTTCTTCACTTGAGTGTATGGGATTGTATTTGTTTTCCCATCACTCTCCATCTTGCTCTTGGTACCCAAATGTTTCCACAGTAAGTTTCTAGTTCTGTAATGTTTACATTTTCTTACAGCGATGAAACACACAAACATGCCCCTCTCAGGGCTGTAGAGATGGCTCAGTGGTCAAAGCACTTGCCCCACAGATGTGAGGACCTGAGTTTGGATCCCTAGAACCCATGTAAGGGCTGGTGGGCATGACGGCTTCCTTTAGTTTCAGCCTGGGAAAGTGGATGTGCAGTTCCCAAACTCAGCTGCTAGTGAGATCAGATATATAGGTGCTATATATTAGCTATACAGATCTGAGTTTGATTAACAGACCCTGGTACAATGAATAAGAGGGAGATCCATCAAGGTTGAGACTGGACATTGACCTCCATATGCATATACACCCATGCATGCATACATGCTCACACATGTGTGTCCACACATATGTGCCCACATGTATGCAAACATACACACACATGAAAAGAAACAGCAGCAGAGCACCCCTTCTCTACCCTTAGGTTACTGTTAGTAGCCATTCTCTTCTGCTCACCTGGCAGTACCCCATTCCAGCCTTTCACCACCCAGCTCAGCCGCAGTGCTCATTCAGAAATTACCTTTTTAAAACTGAGAGAAACCAAGACCATTTTTTTCTAAAATCCTTTGCTGCTCCTGCTTCTGGCGCTATCTTCCCTGTGTTGTGAATGACTCTGGATTGTGGGAGTGTGGACATTCAAGACTGGGGTCTTCTTGGTCTTCAAATTTTGAATACAACCTTATGGACATAGTGTTTGACAACCAGGTTATTAAACTGGAGTGAACTGAACGGGACAGATGTAAGTGAGGTGGGTACCAGGGTTGGGAAACCCAGTAAATTGCCACTGGTTCTGTTCACAGAGGGGCTTCCTTAGGAGAGATTTAGGTCAGGCTCTCACCAGTGTCTAGGTTGAGGATCTTATCTACAGCCTCTAGGCTCCTCCCAGCAGCCAGCTGGGCAGCTGACTGTTCAGATTCTGACATCACAGATTAGATAATCGTGTCCACAGTCACTCAGTCTTTCAGATGATAGCCATCTCCATTATTAAAGACCACTAGGCGCTGTCATGCTGAGGGAAACTTACAACCCAGAAGTCTCACAGCTCAGCTGCTCGTCCTGGGAACTCACAGGCCAACCTTTAAGCAACCTCCTTAGATTATCTGCTGAGGCCTGGGGAAGTGTTTGGAAGAATCTGCTGGAGGAGACTGAACCGTAACCCTATAAGGGAAAATATGCATGGCCCCACTCGGTGGCGGCTGCTTGGCTTCCCTGCTGCTGGAGTGCTGGGTCCCTTCAGCACTGGCTTGAGAATGCACTCCAGCAGATGGGGCCCTGCCAGGTGTGGAACCACCCAAGGGCCTCTTTTGGATCTGGCCTCCCACTGTGCCTCTCTTCAGTTTTAAAGATGTTACAGAAGCACTCAAGGACAGCCTCCTCCCCAGCTCTTCCAATGTTCCCTTTAATACAAGTCTCAGGGATCCTGACTGAAGTGGAGACTAGAAAATGGCTAGTGCATTGACTTACCACCGCCAGCAGGTAACCTATGAGGCACCATGCCAGACATTCCTGCAGAGAGATGCCTGACGTGGATCCTGACTGTAAATCGCCTCCTGACTAGGGGAAGAGACAGACTGTGAGCCCTTTGGCACAGTGTCAAGTAGAATAGAATGAGGGTATTTCAGGGGATTTTTTTTTTTTAAATGTGGGGAGGTTAGCAATTCTTATGTCGTTGGCCCCAGTCTGTGTTCAATGATTGCCACTCTATCTAGCATAGAGAGTCAAATGTCAGGGCTGGCGTGTCTGACAAAGGAGGAGCTTCCTGTGTCGAGATTTTTCTCCTCAGCCTGCTGCCACAGGCCAGGTGCCTGCTGCCAGTTTCTAGTCTCATTTCTGCCACCTGTTTCAGAGATGCTAAGGGTCCAATGAGAAAAAAGCATGAAAAAATGCTCTTTTTTTTCTAGTATTAGGAGGCTACTAGTGAGTGTGTGTGCAGTCCTCAGACCGGGTTCCAGCAGGGAGAATGAACTGCGGCCTTGAGCCACGCTTGCTTTCAATTGTCTAACAAAAACACCCTCAACTGAAGAATTGGTTGCTCGAATCAGATTGGCCCTGGACCATATCTGTGAGGCATTTCCTTAATTGCTAATTGAGGTGGGAGGACCCAGCCTACCGTGGGAGGTGCCGTCCCCAGGCAGGTGAACCTGGACTGTATAAGAAAGGGAGCCGGGGAAGCCAAAGAGAGCGAGCCAGTAAGCAGCATTCCTCCATGCTCTCGGCTTGCCTTGGCTTCCCTTGGTGGTGGACTGGAAGGATGACTATGAGTAAGATGAGGTAAATCCTCCCCTCCCCCCTGTCCCCCACCCACCCCGCCCAGGTTGCTTACGGTCAGTGGTGTTTATCACAACATCAGAAAGCAAGTTAGGACTGGAGCAAAGCTCAGCCAGAAGGTTGGTGTTGAAGGATTTGACTGTGGTGGAAGCCTTTCTGTGTTGTGGAGATAGGGGTACTTAGAACGCCACCTCGGAGGAGTCCCGTCTCTTCCGTGGAGAGTAGAAGTATGAAAAGTGGACTGGAAGAGCTTCTCCCCCCCCCCCCCCCCGCCTGCTGTGACTCCTGGTTGGGCTTCTATTTCTACCTCAGTGGCTTTGGCCAGGACTCTCTCCTCCCTCTTCTAGATGCTGAGGCAGTGCCTGTCCTCAGGGCTGAAGCAGGGTGGCCCCAGCAAGCCCGGGCACTCCCATTCCCCTGTCTCTCCAGAGCCATTTCCTTTCCCAGTTTGCCAGGCAGGCCTTGTGGTCTGCAGGTGTGTAGGTGTTTAGCATCTGTGTTCTGAGAGGGGCCTTCTTGGGGTTTGCCCAGGCGTCACCTCAGTTTCTCCTCCTTCCCACTACCATGCACAGGTGACCTCTCCAGGTCACGGTGGGACTTTGCATCATCCCTGCTCCCTGACTCTTCCAGCCCAGTCTCCCTTCACCCTGAGACCTGACTGTTGTCCCTGCACACTTCTGTGGCCCCTACACCCTGAGGTCTTATAGATGACCCAGATATATCAAGTACTTGCTGTGAGCCAAGCAAGATACCAGTGCCCTCACATTGATGTGGGTAGGAACAGTTTGCCTTTTCTGTACAACCTGCCATTCTTCCAGTGACATTCTAGGGCTTTCTATGAGGACCGTGCTTTAGGGTTCCAGAGGCAAGGAAAGGGCGAACCATGTCACTGGTTCATAGCTAGCAGTTTAAAGAAATTTGTTAACTTACTAAACAACACTCAGCATTACATGTTAACACATATTAGGTTTATGAAAAATATTTTTATTTACCAAAACAAAACAAGCAGAAGGAGACATTGCTTGCCCCTTTTGCTTCGTGTTTGACATCAGGCTCAGTGGAAGACAGCTGGGTTCTCTTCTACATTCGGACTGAGAGGAACATGTCTTTATGGTGGAAGTGCCCTCGCTTGCATAGATAGCTGGGAAGGAGGGGTTTTCGGTGACCCTTACCGAAAACGGTGACCATTTTCTTTGCACCGCCCCCAGAGCATAGGAGACAATGTCAGGTCGTTTTAGATTTCAGGTGTGTCTGTTGCCCACCTGAGTGGGACAGATCCTTCACTGGGACACAGGCATGGTGACAATGTGCAGCACCCAAAAGCAATGTTTCTCAGAGTTACCCCTGACCTTGTCAGAAAGCACAGTGTTGGAGGCTGTTGGGGGTCACAGTGGCTGACACAGACTCCAAAATTCTTAATGGAATCTCGAAAAGGTCATTGAAAACAACCTATCAGCTGTTTCTTTAGAAGTGATGAAGTGCGGTTTGCTTGTTTCTGAGAGGTGGCTGTGAAACGCTGAACACATAAGCCTGGGGTGTGGCTCTGGTGTATGCCTAGCACACAGGAGGCTCTGGCTGGTGGCTGAGAGAAAAAAAAAAAAGTATGAATGAATAGTTGTAGCTGGCCCATTGTTCATTCAAGTCAGGTGACAGGCACAGACCAGCATGCTGCCCTCTGCAGAAGGGCTTCCAGGGCTACCGCAGGGGAAAGGGCCAGTCTCAAGGGTTGAGACGTTGATAAAAGCAATGATTTTTACTACCTGAGTAATGTCAAGGATGTATCAAGGGCACTCTTCAGGGAGAATGGCTCTCAGCTATAAAGAACACCATGCTACCTATGAGGCCAAGTGTCAGTGCTTGAGGCTTTGTGCCCATGCTTGAGGCTTTGTGCACGTGCGTGACATGTGTATATATGCAATTTCACCCCTGAATTTATTTGCCCCATCATTGCAGCAGCACGAAGATAGGGTCTCACTGTTGTGAAACTATTGTGAACCTGCCAACCTGGCAGAGGGTTTTGGACTGCCCTAGAGCTTACATTGTCAGTTAAAAGTTACTGATACAACCCTGCATTCCAGTCTTGTGTAAAATGTCGATGTGTCTGCCATTACGGGAACGACATGAGGTGGGGGTCACCACCTGAACCTGACTCTTCGCTACCCTGACACCTAGCATCCTTGCTGTGGTGTGTTTAGATCAGAGGAGCAGGTTGAGGCTGAGCTTTGGAATCTGTGTGCTGATTTGGAAACTGGCAGTTTAAACTCTGATCTATTTCTTGACACTGGTATTCAGCATCGCACACTGACATGGAATAATGTCTACTTTGGGGCCGCTCCAGCTGTTGGCTTTGGCTCTGACTCTTCTCTGGTTGAGCTCTGTTCCCTCAAAGTAAGGGTGAAGGAGCCATGCGTGTTGTGGGAAGATCGTGAGTCTGCAGTGGGCCCGGCTTAGCAAGCTCACTTCTCTAGTTAGAATGTGGACTATTTCATCCAGTGATAAGACTGAGCATGAGCCGCTGGAGTGAAGCACACACTCCTGAGATCTGCAAACCCTCAGGCTGACAGTCCTCTTCCTCCTCTCTTCTTTCTTTGCAGCAATGGAAGAGTTAATAGTTGAACTCCGCCTCTTTCTGGAGCTCCTGGATCATGAGTACCTCACTTCAACTGTCAGAGAGAAAAAGGCAGTGCTCACCAACATCCTGCTTCGGATGCAGTCATCCAAGGGTGAGTCTTGAGGGCCACCAGGCGCCCTTGATCCAGATTACTAGGCTTCCAAACCCTCTCTAACTTATTTCCTAAACTACTCATTCGTTCTCTCCCAATATATCCTCTGACACTATCCACTCCATGAATTCTTCCTCCAGCTTCCCTCCCTTCCCTTCCTCACTGGTGGGGTCTCACCACCTTCACAGTTAAGTAGAGAACCATGATATTACACCCTCTGCAGGACTGCCATAAAGAACCAGAGAGAATAAATATTTGCACCATTCTCGAGAGGGCTCAGGAAAGGCTACTGCTCGTCTCCTTCTCCTTACCCAGATCTGTGGTTTCGGTTAATCCCTACAGGCTTTGAAGGGAAGGACCATGCTCAGAAGGCAGAGGCCAACAGCCTGCCCGCACCCCCCCAGATGCCTCTGCCGGAAATCCCTCAGCCATGGCTGGTGAGTTGACATCCACCCACCATCCGCACTGCCACTGGAGGCCTGGGCTGCTCATGTCCTGCCAGGCCTGTGATGCAAGCCAGGAGGTGAGAGGCTTTGCTCTGCCTGAGGTGCTCCGTGGAGCATGTTCCTAGGGTCCTAGAGCTGGACACACAGGTTCTTGGGGATCTGTTAAGACAGGTGAAGGGGAGTCAGAAGACTGGGCAGGCAGAATCATGTCTGAGGAGCCTGAGGACTCGACCCTCTTTCTGGGTGACCTCTGACATTCATTGCTGTGTTCCAGGCTGAATTTTTTTTCTTTTCAACAGAGAAAAATGTGCACATTCCAGGTGAGTTAGTGTATTCCAAATGGCTTCAGGGTTTTCTCTCTGCTGTTTTCAAACCGGAGATGTCCTCCTGTGCTGTTGCCATCTCCCTTCAGCTCTTTCTACATCTTTATATTCTGTAGCTTGCTTAATCAGGGGAATCAGGCTTTCATGGAAATGAGGGCACAGCGATCACTTGGCTGCCGGCTTTCCACGTTTGCTTTGTCAGGTATCGGGTCATCATATTCTTTCTGCCAGGGTCCGAACCAGAAGAGGCAGGATTCTGTCTTATCTGTCTTCACCTGGCTTGGTCCTCATACTATGGTCCGTTGCTCCTGGTGCCTCTTGCACAGCACTGTACCTGTCTCTGGCTTTGCTTACTTCTGCTTGTACAGACATCGGAAAAGCTTAATTTATGATTGTGCAGAGTGAGCTGATAATGGCAATAATTAATACTACTAATAACACAGTAATTATAACAATGTCCTCTAGTAAAGGGATTTAAAACTCGGTGGCTATTTATAGAACTTTCCACATAATGCTTTCGATTGACTATAAGACTGTAGAATGTGGTAACCACAGATCGGAGGACAGCTGTTATTTTATGTAATCCTCATGGTGTGGTTCTTGAAAACTGGTAAATACTATGGGTCGAGACCCCTTTGGAGGGCGAAAGACCCTTTCACAGGAATCAGCTAAGACCGTCAGAAATCAAAGATAGTTATGGTTGGGGAAACCATAACATTAGGAACTATATTAACATGAGGAACTATAAGAACTGGTCTCATCATTAGAAGGTTGAGAACCACTGCTTCATAGCATGTGAAGAGTGTGGCTACCAATTTTTGGAAAAAGATTTTGAGGATGTGTGATTTACTAAAGGTTCCTTGATAAGTAGGGGAAGCAGAAATTGTTATCTGGCATGGCCCACAGGTGGTGGGGGTTGGTCAGGCTTGGGCCTGTTCTCTGAGTGGGCTCCAGCATGTACCTGTGCCATGAGGGTATGGAAGTCAGAGGACAATTTGTAGGAGTCAGTTTTCCCCAACCAGGATGTGGGATCTAACTCAGGTCATCAGGCTTGAGGGCATTGTCTTCATCTGGGAGCCATCTTGCCAGACCATAAGCTTATTTTTAATTATTGCTTTTTTTTCTTTTCCTGTTGTAGAAACTTTTCATTATTTATAATTACTATTATATTATTATTAATTTCATTTGATATTTTTAGCTACATGAAATCATATCCCACAAGTATTTCATTCAACAATGTTAGTACTTTTTTTGGCAAATTGTTTTTCTCCAATATGAGCTGGATGGAAAACAGTGGTCCGCTGTTTCCTGGCTTAAATGAAGCTGTGGTATTCTGTGGTAGTCCAACGTGTGGTGCCTTCTGTTCCACTGTTGTACGTTGTATCTTGGGAGTATCTCGGGATATGGGGAGGGGAAGAGTGAACACCTAGAGGCACGCGGACAGTGGAGCTGGCTCACCCTGTGTAGCTCCAGCTGCTCCCTCCTGGACTGTACACCCTGCAGGGGCACAGAGGAGCCCTTGGGATGCCAAGAACAAGAGTCCTCATGATGGATCAGCACTTTGTGCCTTTGCATTTCTCTGGACTTTCCCTCCAATCCAGTTCACCCAGTGACAGGTTGGTTGGCCCTTTCAGAGCTTTTTACATTGTGTGGTCACCAGTCCGGTCATTTCTCAGAGGGACTGAAGGAAATCTGTGTCAACCCATGGTGGTTCAGCAATTGGCCAAGGCAAGCTAGTATATTTTTATGAGGGTTTTTAGAGGGTAGTGGGGAGACAGGTCTCTCTCTCTCTCTCTCTCTCTCTCTCTCTCTCTCTCTCTCTCTCTCTCTCTCCTTCTCTTTTTCTTTCTCTCTCTATAGTCCAGGCTGAATTAACTGTATATGCATGCCAGGCTGGACTGGCATTGGTAATCCTCCTGCCTCCAACTCCCAGCGCTAAGACCACAGACGTACTCCATCATGCCTATCTTTCTTAGGGGTTTTAGTGAAAATTGAGTTTGTCAAATGAGCTAGCCAGTCAGTTTGCCTTTGGGCTGGCTTTCAGCCAGGCACCATTGATCTTGACAGACTGACTTTGTGGTGAGTTTGTTTCTTGTAAGGATGGAATGGGAAGGAGGCCACGCTGAGCAGAGGGGGCCCCCAAGTAAAGGCACCAACCCAAGGGTGAGTCAGATGTACCCAGAACCATGTAGTACCTGTGAGTGGGTAGATCCTGGGATTTGGGTGGGTAATGCCCAGTGCTGGGCAGGCTGATGGGCAGGAGCTGAAAGTTTATCATGAGAAAACATGGTGTCTGTCCTGGTTTGCTTCCTGTTGTGGTGATAAACAATATGGTCAGTTTAGCAGGGGAAGGGTTTCTCTGGCTTATGTGTCCTGAGGGGGGAAAAAAGAACAAAAATCACAGCACAGTGTCTGTGACTTCTACCAGCTGCGATTATTTCCCACATTCACAAACTGATATTGTGTTCTGGTTTTTGCCTTTTTTGTGGCTTGTAACAACAAATACTGCCTTCTGTCTGTTGCTATAAATACTTGTTGCTGTGATAAAATGACCATGTTGCTTTTTGGGAAGAATTTGGAAGACTTTGGAATTTTCGACTTTGTAAAGCCGCTGGTTATTCAGAGCTTAAATGAGCCATTCTTGTCTGGGCCTGGAAAGTAGGAGAATTAGGGGGACAGTGGAGATTCCATCTATGTTTCAGAGGCAGGCAAGGACTTGATCAGGAATTGGGTCAGGGGCAAATGGAGTGATGCTTTGGCTGTAATTTGCATGTACCGATCATGCTGGGGCTGAAGAAGAAGCAGGCAGGCAGCCGAGGACTGGAATCTGGAACTGAAGCCAAATGAACCCTCCCCCCCCCCTTTTTTATCAGACTATTTTACCACAGCAACATAAATGAAACTTACTACAACTTAAAGAAGATTGTTGAAATAAAAAGTATCTGTTTATTCTCTTTGGTGTACCCTAAACACACCAGCATTCTGCAACTGCTATCTCTTGTCATTTTTCAAGTCAATTAAAATTTAAGTATTCGAAGATGACTTGTGGTCCTGCTTCCTTCCTTTCTTTTCAGACAGGCTTACACCAAACTCACAGAAATCTGCCTGCCTCTGCCTCCCCAGTGCTGGGATTAAAGGTGTGTGCTGCCGCCACACCCAGCTTCTTTTCTTTGTTTTTCACGTTGCTTACTAATGCCAGCCAAGGGTCAGCCTTGTAACATAGATGCTATCCTCAGAAAACCAAGGAGTGTCCAAATGCTCGAAAATCACCTCCAAGTAAACATGGCTGCCGCCCGGGGTGGGCTGTGTGAACTGGAGACTTCTGCACGATGAATATGCCTCACCAGCCAGTGTGAGTGCTCCTGAGAGACTGGGGATGGTGACATGAGAATGGGGACCTCTGGAGCCCTGTGAGTGCAGGCATAAGTGTAACAGGACCAGTTCTGTGACAGTTTCTGGACAGCTCTTGGATCTGTCACTTCTTGACATGTGCAGCTCTTGTACAAGCTAGTCGTACTTGGTATGCAGTGGGTGCTGAGATTTTGGGATGGGCAGACCCTTCACTGGACGTAGATTCCCCATGTGTGCTGGTGTTGGCTGATGCCTGCAGCAGCTCTGAAGCCAGTTCACTGTAGTGATCTATAAATGCTTCTGTTCCTCAGTGCCACCAGCTTAGCAGGGGTCTGTGATGTGGAAGCAGCCATAGGCTGGCTCTGTCGCTGTGAAGACACACTCTGACCATGGCCACTCCTATAAAGGAAAGCATTTAACTGGGGCTGGCTTACAGTTCATAGCTTTAGTCCATTTTTGTCATGGTGGGAAGCATGGCAGCATACAGGTCGTCAGGGTGCTGGGGAGATGGCTGAGAGTTCTAAACCTGGATTGACAGGCAGCAGGAAGGGAATGAGAACCACCGGGCCTGGCTTGAGACACATCTAGTCCACGAGGTCACATTTCTGAGTGCCACTCCCTAATGACCAAGCTTTCAAGTTTATTGGTCTACAGGGCCATTCCTAGTCAAACCACCACAGCTCAGGCAGTTGAACACGTCCCCAGTCCGTGGTGCTGTTTGGAAAGGTATAGGAGGGGTAGCTTTGCTAGAGAAAGTGTGTCACTGAGTGTGGGCTTTGAGACTCACAGAGATCCACCTGCCTCTGCCTCCACACCCAGCTTTCTTGGCCATTCTTAAGTGTGCAGCTGGTTGCCATTAGTTGACCTTACCTCCATATATTTTATCTTCCCAAATTCTCTGTCCCCACTAAACACCACCTATTCTCAGCTCTCCCTTACCTGTCCTCTGACAGCCACCATTCTTTGCCCTGTGAAATACCAAAGTTTTGAATCAGCCTTTCTGACTGAGCCTGGGGCCTTCACATTACCCTTCCAGAAGCCCCTGAGTCCCCGTGGCACCCTTATTTTTGTCTGACAGATGGTATTATGGGATGCTTTGTGTTGAAGTTAGGCATTGGAAGTTACAGAGTTGGACCCGGAGCAACTGACTCTTTGTATAGCCATTTGGTGGACATGAACCCCACACTCCCCTTCATCTCTTGTCTTCCCAGAATCTCAGCGTGTCATCCCGTGTAGTCTGGTGGCATTTTTCTCTTGCATCCATCCAGGCATGCAGGTGGATCCCACTCCTGCTGTCTCCTCCGCTTTTCCACATGGGCATTGGCTCCAGGTGGCTCTGTTTCTTCACTGTCATAGGTTAAGCCTGAGAAAACATAAGAAAATGTGTTCTGGGTCTTGCTGTGTAGTAACTGTGCCACAGGCAGCAGGTCAGAGAGTGAGTGGGTGGAATGGTGAACTCGGTCTCAGGACTGTCTGCCAAGACTGGGTGTTCACTTGGAATTCTTCGTGTTAGGATTGAAATATACATTTATTGGTTGATTAATTGATTGATTTTAGCTTTCTAGGATTGAAACACACTTATTTATTGATTTCAGTTTTTTAACTCATAAAAAAAAAATCTCCAAATTCTAATCCCCGTGGCCGGCCAGGGAAACTAAGATTATGTGTAGCGTGTGAGCTGTGCTGCCATACCTGCTGCCGCCGTGGGGCGGATCTCGCTGGAACTCTCATTTTCTTACCTCAGATTGTATAATTGTCATCTATTCCTCTAGATTTGACTTCCTGGAACCAGGAAAGCAATATGGATGAATTGGAGTCAGAAAGTGGTTTCTCAGGTAGAGGCAGTTTTGGGGATTCTCTGGTGCTTCTCATGCGAAGACCTACAGGATGTGTGAGGTTATGCTATGGCAGAGAAACGGTGAGAGGCACAGGGCTCCAGGTGAGAGGAGAGTGTTCGGGGGTAATGGTGTTAGGTAAGATGGGGGTGTGGAGATATGCCTCTCCCGAGGAAGCAGGAGGCCTGGATGTGGTGGTGTGGACTCTGTCCTCTTCTTCTGATTTCTCAGTCCCCTCCCTCTAGCCCTTCTCTGCTCAACATCACAATGCTGATAATGAGGGGCTCATATCCACCTGTAACTCCAGTCCTGGGGGTCTGATGTCTGTGCTGTCCCCTGCAGGCACTGACATGTATGGCACACACAGGTGGGCATGTACACACACAATCAAAAATGAAATAATTTTTTTTCAAAGTGGTAAGTATTTAAAATGTAAGCTGTACAGACACAAGTGAGGAAGGCAACTTTGTGTCTACACATTTGCTGAGCAGCCATCTTTGCTGAGCAGAGACTTTCAGGTGATCTAGAAAAGGGTGAGGGCTGCCACGGTCTTTCACTCAGCGGTGCTGACTGGGGATTTTCAAGTCAGTGACTCCAGGCTGCACTGCCGTGTGTGGCAGTGCATCTGGGCATTCTGTTTTTTTCTTCAATTTTGTATTTTTTGTGTGTGATCGTGGCACATGAGCCACAACATGCACAGGAAAGTCAGAGGACAGATTCTGTCCTTCCTCTGGGGCTTCTGGGGATCATACTCAGGTTGTCAGACTTGCACAGGGTACTGGTTAGTTTTTGTTGTTGTTGTTGTTTGTTACCTTGACACAGCTGTGGTCATCTGGGAAGGGGGAACTCAATTGAGAAAATGCCTCCATAAGATCAGCTTTCAGGGAAGCCTGTGGGGCATTTTCTTGATTGATGTGGAAGATTCTAGCCCTCGGCGGGCGGTGCTACCCCTGGGCAGTTGGCATAAGGAAGCAAACTGAGCAAGCCATGGGGAGCAAGCCAGGAAGCATCCCCCTAGGACCTTTGTATCAGCTGTTGCCTCCAGGTTCTTGCCCTGACTTTTCTTCTTGGTGAACCGTGGGCTGTCAGTTGAGAAGAGCAACCTCCCTAAGCTGCTTCTGGCAATGGTGTTTACCACACAACAGAAAGCAAACCAACATGCCTTCCAAGTGCCTATCTGCTGGCCATCTTACTGGCCACGGTTCTTCTTCTGATGGTTGCTTATATTTTTTCCAGAAACTCTTGCTGAACTTTTTGTGTTTGCTTTCTCTCACTGGCTGAAAGGACCTTCCTGTGTGTTTCTAGAGGTGAAATCGTGAGGTCTAAAGTGTGTCTGAAGCCTGTGTCCTTGGTGGCTTGACCGAGTCTGTTCATAACCCCCCTTCCAGTACCCACCAGCCTTTTTCACCTCTTCCCTACTCACAACTCCTTGGAGGGAGGTCTGACCTGGATACAGACAAACATCAGTTTGACTCCGCTCTTTGAAACAGTCCAAAGATTGAGCACTCAGTTTCATGCTCAGAGGAAGGCAAAATCTCCATCTTCTCACAAAGTACTCAGAGGATCAAATAGATCCCCAAAGCAGCCACCGGATTCCAGGCTGGATGGCCATCTTCCCTGGGTGCCAAGCACAGCATGCTGGGTCCCTTCTTAGGACAGTCCCCTAAAGAGGACAGGAAGGCCTTGGATAAGTCAGCAGGAGCTTTGGGACAACTCTGGAAAACATCCCTCCAGTGAGTGACAGCTGCCTACAAAGGTGGTCCTTTAACTTATGGGTAGATGGCAGCATGGTGACCACCCAGGGAACAAGGTAGAGACAGGAGGGAATGGAAGCTGTTTTCTGCAGGGGACCAGTCTGGGTGCTTGGGTAATAAGCATTTGTCTAGTTGAACTGGGAATCAATCCTCTCTCCAGCTGCAGGAGGAAGCAGGGTGGGTGTGCAGTGGACATTAGTCACCCACAAAGGATTTTTTTGGACTCAGAGTTAGTGGAAAGTGATAGAGTCACATTCTGGAGGGTTTGAATAAGAATTAAAACAAAGCCCACAATGTGTTCGAGCTGGATGGAGCTTGTCACTTATACTCGGTCACTTCCTGATTATTTACAGAACAGAGAGTGTGGATTAGCTGTGCACAGAGGAGGAGGGAACACGAAAAACAGTCTTTAGTAGATGCCAGGGTGTCTGAAAACCTGACCATGGCAAAAGCGAGTCTGATTCTGAGCAGCCTGCTTTAGCTTCCGGCATTGCTCTCTGCAGCTGTCCAGCGTGAGGCTACTGCTGGCCTCCTTCAGGGCTCCCGTTCAGGTTGACTGCTGGGGCCTGTGAGCAATGAAACTGTGGATCAGTGCCAGGCAAGGAGCAGGGGGGCCTGGTGCATCAGACCTCCTTCCGTTTGCCCTTTTCTCGTGGCGAAAGGACCAGCAAGGGTAATGGCCAGCAGGATTCCGCAGATGTCACAGAAGAGGCTGGCAGGGATTAGTTGTGAGGAAAGTTCAGGAAGAGGGGATCTGAGCTGCATCTTGCAGGCTGGTAGGATCTGGTTTGGCTGAGTCTGAGGACTCCGGCTCTTTGGTGGTAGTAGCACAGATGCTGGCACAGCCTGAGACTGTAGGGAATTCTGATGGGATAGCTTAAGCAAGGAGCAGACGCGGCCTCCAAAGAGTGGCAGGCTGGGTATGTTTCATGGACCTGCAGGGCTTCAGCCCCATTGTCCAGTACTGAGAGGAATCCTTGGGAATCCACACACATTTCCTTTGTTCTTGGTGCGCTCTGTAAGGGGAACTCTGCTATAGTGTGTCTAGGGAACATTATGAGGATGAAGAGGACCACACAGGCCCTGTCTCAGCTGGAGAGGGCCTCAGAAGGCAGGTGGGGGTCAACCTAGATGGATTTGAGGACAGGCTTCAGATGGCTCACAGTGTATGCCAATAGTGGTCAGGTGAGATGTCCCCCTGGAAAGGTGGGACTTCCTCCAGGTACCTGTGAGAATTAAGTGTTCTATGACCAGCCAGGGTGAGGCTGGGGATTGGACATGAGCAGGAAGAGTGGTGCAGGTCCTGGTGAATCTCCAGCAGCCATTCTAATCCAGAACGGTTTTTCTTTTGCCCTCAGCCTCCTGACAGTGGGCCTCCGCCCTTACCGACATCCTCTCTTCCGGAGGGTTACTATGAGGAAGCTGTGCCGCTGAGTCCTGGAAAAGCCCCAGAGTACATCACCTCAAGTGAGTGGCAGCCGCCCGTCAGGGTGGTTTCTTCATTCACAGGAGTGGGGCTGAGCCAAGGCACTGGGTGTGGAGGAGACAGGGCTGACCATCACCACAGAAATGTACGAGCCATGGATCTGGGACCTAAGGAAAGCAATGCATACAGGAGCGGCTTGAGGGAAGGGAGACCTAGGAGTCCTTTCTTACAGCTTCTGGTGAGTCAAGTCAGAGGTACCTTGTGCCACAGAGCCAGATGTGGGCAGATGAGGTGGTACCCTGAGGTCGGTCAAGACTTGGTCTGTGGCACATCCATATGCACCCCACCCTGTTCTCTCTTGGTCTTCGCAGAGCATAGCCCTGTAGGTTGAGGCTTCTGCCAGGCTGCCTGTGGTGGGGAGGGAAGATTTTACTGGACAATTTCTGCTGAAGTCATGGTCCTCTGGCTCCTGATGCTGACCTCAATAATCATCCTTTTAAACTCGGGTGGTGGAAAGAGAGAATGAATTTTCCAAGTCATCCTCTGATCTCCATGCATGAACCATCGCTCACGTACCTCTGCAAAATAGTTGTTTACAACTTGTTAAGTGTCAGGATAGATGCTGTGCCAACGCTCTATCCTAGTGCAAGCTGTCTTTGTAGCAGGCTCCTAGGGCAGGGTAGAGCACAGGCTAGCAGTGCTGTCTTCTGCCACCTGCCACGTGTTCCTCACTGGCTTCCACACCATTTCCAACACAAAGTGGCCACATGCTCTGGAAAGTGTGTCATTTCCCAGGACGCATTTGTTTCTAGCACTCTTCTTAGACTACTAGCTGGCTGCCAGCAGCTTCTCCAGGGGCTGGGTGACAATCTCCTTCTCCAGCATCTGGCACAACTGGCTCTTAGGTCCCCGTCTGTGACAGCGTGAGCCTCTCTAGATGGTGCACTCTCCTCCATCACATTCGGGACAGAGGCCATGTGATGTCTTTGTCTTGCCGTATGGTGTCCACACAGTCACTGGGCTTTGAGGCCCTTGAACTGTATGTGAAAATGGGTGAATTCAAGGCTTAATTCTTTAACTCTTATAAAAATGAAGATTGAAATGTTCCTTTTTGGCTGCCATGTAAAGTAGGGGTGTTGGGCAGATGCAGACATTGGGAGCAGTCATGTGCCAGTGTGTAGGAGGGGAGAGAGGAAAGAGAGAGGCTGCTGGTCTGAGGATGGCAGGAGGAGCCTGGCCTGTCAAGCATTCTCTCTCCTTGGTGTGTAACTTGAAACCCTCGTTTCTGCACCCTCAATGCAGCATAGAGTAGTTCCTCTCACATCCTCAGTATAGTTTCAGGCCTGTTACCACTCCCTCGAGAGCTGTGTCCGCCACCTCCACCCCCACCTGCCCAGGCTGGAATGTGCCACTGTCCCTCTGAAGAACCTGTCTGCACCTGCATGTGTGCGGTTGAACCCATGTGACCACTCTTCTTTCTCTGACCACACACCCGCCAAGCCCCTGCCCCTGTGTTAGGTGCTGGGATAGCTATCACATGCAACAAGATGCTCTCCCTTCCTGAGGCTCACGGCTCGCCGTGAAGTGCTGACCTGTGTGCACAGTGACGGGTCTGTTAGGCCGTATGTGACGTCACAAGGGCCTTTGACCCAGTGTGTTGTGTTGTCCTGCTCAGGTAGCTGCCACAAATCACCCTCAGCCCCCGAGGCTTGAATGCTGAAATTCTTGGGAAATGCTGGAATTTTTCAGTCTATCTCACCAGTGATTTGTCTCACAGTGGCCTAACTTAGAGGTGTTCCCTCTGGCCATACCCTCAGCCCTGTCTTGACAAGGAGCTTTTTCTCTTTCTCCCTTCTTCTTCTGTCTTTCCTTTTGCCCTTCTCTAACACCACTCCCCATTGGATTAGGACTCTATACTTAAGGTCATAGCCATATTGGTAACAGATTTCATCTGAATTGTAACCCCAAAGAGCCAACTCCAGAAGCAGTCATGTTAGCTTGAAGGCCTCAGCATGCGAGTACCTGGGAATCACTCATGAGCCTATGGCACCAGTCAGAGAAAGTTATAAAATGGCAAAAACATGAGCACACAGTATCTCAGCAGCTCGTGGTATGTGCAGAGAGCCTAAGGGAAGAGAGATCATTGGGATATGTGTGGAGAAACTGTAACATGAGAGCTCATGTGTCCTCCAGTGAGCTTTGTTCTGTCGGAAAAATGGGACCTAACCCTCCACAGAACCAAGGTGACTCGTTGGGGAGAGGTGGCCTCTGGTGGAGGCCAAGTGTTCTGAAGGGTCTGTGGGTGGCAGTGTCAGCAGGAAGGCTTGGGAGGTATTTAATCAAGGCCAGGAGCAGAGGACTCTACATGAACAAGGTTCCTGAGTGGCCACCCTAGGCAAGAGTGCAGCTAATGCTGCCACCGGGGTGACGTCATCCTGCCTATGTGGAAGAGTCTAGAGATTTTTAAAACAAGTCTCAGTGTTTCAGTTGTTGCGTTTGAAGCATTTTGTTGAGTTCTCATGCCCGAGTCTTGGAGAGTTTATTCTCAGGGCCAGAGAGGGAAGCCATTTTTTACTGAAGCCATTTCCACTGTGGTTGGAAATGCAGCCAGGTGAGGTGATCTGGAAGGTTGGCTTCTCACCTCCGTTATTTTCCCCTCCATAGATTATGACTCTGATGCCATGAGCAGTTCCTATGAGTCATATGATGAAGAGGAGGAGGATGGAAAAGGGAAGAAAACTCGGCACCAGTGGCCTTCAGAGGAGGCCTCGATGGACCTGGTGAAAGACGCCAAGATCTGCGCCTTCCTGCTGCGCAAGAAACGATTTGGCCAGTGGACCAAGCTGCTCTGCGTCATCAAGGACACCAAGCTGCTGGTGAGGAGCCCAGCGGGGCTATGCCACCATTGACAGTCTGAAGTATAGGAAGGCAGCTGGTACATGCAGATGCTACCACAGGGAAGGCAAGCCCTGAGACCTTGCTGAGAGCCAGGGGCCCTGCCTAGCCCAGCCTGGCTGGCTCCTCTTCAGGGAAGGCTCATGGTTCCCCCACACCCAAGTCCTTCCACCCTGCTGGGCCTGTGGCTTGTGTCAGTGGAAATGAGTAGTGTTGAGACTTGCCAGAAACTGCAAGATAGACTTTCTCATTTGTAGTGAGTCAGTAAATTCCTCCCAGCCAGGTCACAGCAGAGGCCTGGAGCCTGTGGAGGCGCCTAGGGGAGGACAGAGGAAAAGGACGACTTTTGGAAATCCAAAAGCTTTCCCCAAAAGAGTGGGTGTTTTCTTTCTTTCTTTTTTTTTTTTTTTTTTTGAGGTAGAAAAGGAAGGTGGAGTCAGTCCAGAAGCAGGGTGGAGAAGATTCAGAGCTCTGGCCACACGTCTCCCATGGGGGCTCTGAGAAGGAGAAGCAGCCTTGGAGACTACATTCCTACCCCCTTCCTTTAGAAACCAGGCTGGTCACTGGGTCAGGAGCTTCGCTGTATGGTTTTTGCCTTTTGTCTTTCAAATTAACCTCAGGAAACAATTACTCAAAAGTGAGTCATTAAAGCAGAAAATCTGAGTTTCTGTTTCCACACATTTAGTGGAGCAGATAACACTGTAAGAGAGAGATCATGGTCCCCAGTGAATTCTGGGAATCTTAACTTGCGTAGGCTCATAGGAAACTGTATGTGCTTCATTTTTTGCTCAGCCTTTTAAAACAGAGTCCATGTTTTTTCCACATGTGTGGCCTGAATTTTATGCCAAAAATGATGCCATCAGGGATTTTAAAGCATGAAAAATATTAACATAGCCCTTATTTATAATCTGATGCAATAGCTGCAAAATGGTGATATGCTATATAAAATGTTTTAAAATGCATTCAAGTCTCATGTGAAAGAGCACCTTCATGCCCAATGCAGGCAGCCTCGGTGCTGGTGCAGAGTCAGCGGTTTGGAGCCCAGGTTCCAGGTTCCTTTCCCACACCCATTTGTCCTCTTCCTTCTCCCTTGCTTTCTTCTGCAATTTGACCTCCTCTGAGATCCCTCTCTCTGCCCCGTGATGGTAACAGCTTCCATGGACACTAGCTCAACTGTTGAAGAAACAAATAGAAAACAAGGGAAAACACTATGCAAGACAAAATGCAAGATGAAACTTGGTCTTCTATTTGATTTTGGCTTTGTTATGACAGCCTTGCTATATAGCTCAGGTTAGCCTCAAACTCTCTATGTAGCCGAGGCTAGTCTTGAGCTCTCAATCCTCCCTCCTCCATCCTCCTCCATTCTGAATCCTCCCTAATTCTGAATGATGGGATTATAGGCAAGTACTACCGTATTTGTCTTAAAGTAGCTGTTTTGTTGTTGCTGGTGCTAGTCTGGTAGTGGTGGTGGTGGTGTGTGTGTGTCACTTTCCTTCAGAGATAACTCATGATTCAACTACTCAGATGAGAGAAAGCATGCTTTTTCTTTGAGCATCCTGCCTGGCCTCCCGGGTGTGTCACTGCTACCTACTTTATTGATCCCGTGTCTAGGCCTTTATTTCCATGCCCAGACAATTCTGCACCCACCCAGGTGCTCCCTCCCTCCATACTAAAGCACTCATTCTCTAGCTGATGGGTAGCTAGAATTTCCTCCATTGAAGGGACCCTGAGGCCAAGTCACCTTTCTTACCCAGGACCACCTGTATCTAGTGCTCAGAGAGTCAAGGTCAGCCTCATGGGGCAGGTTCAGTGGGGCCTTCCAGCTCCAGAGCCTGTGGGCTCCTGATGCGTGTCACTTGAACTGAGTCCTGTCTGCTCTTCCTTGTTCAGGCTCTTAGTGGCAGCCTTGGAAGAGTCCCTGTTTGGTGGCAGCTTGGGCTTGCCTCTTCCCAGATCTCCAGACAGTACTGCAGTTACAGGTGCTTGTGAGCCAACTGATGTGGGTGCTGGGAACCAAGCTTAGGTTCTCTACAAGAGCCGTGTGTGTTCTTAAGTACTGAGCCATCTCTTCAGCTCCAAGCATCTTCACTGTTACACTGTCTGCCCACAAGTCTATGCAGTTGCAACAGACTTAATAGTCCTTTCATATGTCTCATGTTTACATAAAGGTGAGTTCAATTTCATGAAGATGCTCCAGTAGAGCACAGGATAAATCAGTGTCTTTTCAGTCATGTCCTGGACACTCTACACCTGTGTCCGCCAGATGTAGGAGAATGAGGAGGCAGCAGACTCTTGATGAATCACACCTGTTAGCTGGCTGCTGAGCCATCATCTCTGTCCCAGTACCTCCTGAAGCCTGGCCAACACATGAGGCTTGGTTGTGCTGGGTTTCTGCATGGTTTCTGGTCACATGTCCTCAAGGCATTAATTGGGCTGTTGTGTTCTGTGCAGTGCTATAAAAGTTCCAAGGACCAGCAGCCTCAGATGGAGCTGCCGCTGCAAGGCTGCAGCATCACGTACACCCCGAGGGACAGCAAGAAGAAGAAACATGAGCTGAAGATCACCCAGCAAGGCACAGACCCTCTGGTTCTCGCCGTCCAGAGCAAAGAGCAGGCTGAGCAATGGCTGAAGGTAGGCCATCTGCCCTGGCTCTGAGCCACCTTCACTTCCAGACCTCTTCCTAGGCCCTTGTTCATTTGTCAAAACCCCGAACGGATAGGTCAAGCTAGGAGTTTTGTCTTTTTTTTTTTTTTAATAAATTAAGTTACATTTTAATTTTGATCCCCCCCATACACACATACATGGGCATACACACACATGCTTACACATGAGGCATGGCAGGCACATGGAGATCAGAGGACAGCTTGTGAAAACTGATTCTCTATCCCACACCCACTCTGTGGGTCTCCAGGTCCAAACCTAAATCATCAGGCTTGGTAGTGCATGCCTTTCCCCACTGAGCCATCCTTCTGTTTTTGTTATTTGTTTTCAAGTTTTGGTTGTATGTCTTAGCCTTGAACAGCAGAGGTATCACTCCAGGCCCTGTTTTGCTTTTGATAATGAACACTCAATGTTTGAATCTCCACTTACCTGACTCCCTGCTGCAGAAGGCTGTCTGTCACAGGAGGCTGTCCGTCTGTCCTGTTGGTTTTTTTAGTATTGCTTTGATCCACCCTATATTCCCAGAAATAATACTTAAATGTGAGAACTTCTCACTTTGTACTCTCTGACCCTTACTCCCCTTGGTCTGGCTTCTCTCTGTCTCTTATTCTCTTTTGATCTGGCTTATTTCTTTCTTGGTCTCCTCCAATTTGCCGTGTCTTCCTTGTTTCTGATCTGTTTGGTCCCTCTGCCGCTGTGTTGTAATTTTGATTTCAGGATCTGTCTTATTCCACCCGGGCTGCTGGGTTGAGATGCCCTAGCTGGAGTGGCCTTAAACAGCAGCAATTTACTTCTGAGCTCTAGAGGTTGGAAAGGGTAGTCAAGGTGTCTGCAGATTTGGTCTCACTGCAGAGACGTTCTCACTGTCCTATGCGGTAAAGAGCGAGGAGGCCACCTGCAGCCTCTGCTATGCGCTAATCCATGAGGGCTCCATCCTGTGACCTCATCACAGCTCCGATACTGTACTTCCTAGTGTTGCTGTATTGGAGCTGAGGGGTCCCTAGTTTTAAGCCCTAGAATTTCTACTGTTTCTTTTTGAGTCTGGAAATGTCTCTTTTGCAGTTTTAAATTTTTCTTAAAATGCTGGTCCAGCTTTTACCTCTGAACAGGGTGGGCATGGTGGCTCTGACCCTGGCTTTTGCCTGAACAGGATGAGCATGCTGCCTAAGCCTCTGGGCTTTGCTGGAGCTTGGAACTCACTGTCACTCAGCATGCATGCTAGTCATGGTATCCGGAAGGAAAAGTACACTGAAACAATTCTCACAGCAACAATATCTGGTATAGGTCATAAAACCATAAACCACCCCTTTAAAGCAAATACAATCTCAGGGTTCCTTTGGGTTTGCATGCCGCATGGCCCTTGGAAGTGATTCTATAACCACAGCTGCTCCTCCTGCCGCTAGGAAGGAGCTGTGCATGTGTAATTATCTTCCCCAGGTTTTGGTTCATCACAGTCCGTGGTGAGGACAGGGCTGGAAGGTGGTGCCGTCCATTTGAACATCTATGATCATGGTGCCTGTGACATGCAGTTTATAGGCCACTTTCCTCACTGCTGTTACAGAATAACCTGACAAAATGGACTTAAAGAAGGGAGGGCTTATCTCAGCTCACCGTTTGAAGCTATTGTCCATCATGGTGTTGAGGGCGTGGTGACAGGTGTGAGGTGCGTCTGTAGCCAGGAAGCAGTGCTTGGTGCTCAGGTCAGCTAGGCCTTCAGCCCCCTTTCCTCTTCAGTTAATCCTCCCTAGAGACATCCCCAAACACATGCCCAGAGTTGTGTCTCAGGCGATTCTAAAACCTGGCAAGGTAACAGTGAAGATGAACTATCAAACACCATATCCGGGGAACCACTAGCCTTGATTCCTCGTGGCTCCCAGGAACACACAGTCAGACTCCTGGCCCGTGATGATGCTTTCTTGGCTGCCCAGAGAATCACACAGAGGTGGCCTGTTTCAGTCTGTCAGCAGTGGCTGTGGCTTGCCTGAAATCTGTGACACTGAGGTTGAGGAGAGTTTTTTTTTGGGGGGGGATGGGTGGGCTGGGGGTTCTTCTTCTGCAAGCCTCAGACATAGGAATCTCTCCTGAGAATTGTGTAGCCTTCCAGACTGAGAGCTTGATTATGCTGCAGGCCAACCCAGATCGCTGCAGGAGCTCCAGAGCCTTCAAGGCTTATAGAAGCTTCTCCATCTTGTTGACTTATGCTGCATGTGTGTGCATGTGTGTGTGTGTGGGGGGGGAGGTTGGGCAGAGAGAGATGCTTGCAACATGTGATTGTGGAAGCAGCAGAGGACAACCTCAGCTGCCATTCCTCAGGCACCATCCACCTCGCTGTTCTGAGACAGGGCCTCCCTCTTGTGAGTGGCCTAGAACTCACAGAGACAAGTTAGATTGCCTGTCCAATGAGCCT
Organism: Meriones unguiculatus; assembly: GCF_030254825.1. Lineage (NCBI taxonomy): Eukaryota > Metazoa > Chordata > Mammalia > Rodentia > Muridae > Meriones > Meriones unguiculatus. The sequence goes on along the minus strand of NC_083360.1, from coordinate 28,516,896 downwards.
CAGGGATCCACCTCACTGCCTCCCCAGCACTGGGGTCACAGGCACACAGTGCTGCACCCAACTTTTTTATGTGGGTCCTCACACTAGTCACCCAGATGCTCATGGCCTCTTCATCCCCTGCCATTCTTAGTGGTTTCATCTGAATACTGAGAGGTTGAGTATCAGGCTGCATGCTGCAATCTGCATGATGGATCTGCAGTGATCCATCAAGGTCAGTTTTCTGATTTGGCTGAAGCTTTGCTCTTGTTTGAATAAATGATAGATAGCTGTGTTTCCCCCCCCTTTTTTTTAAAACTTTTTTGAGACAGGGTTTCTCTGAGTAACAGAGCCCTGGATTTTCACTTTGTAGATCTGGTTGGCCTCAAACTCACAGAGATTCCCTCTGTCTCTGCCTTCCTAGTGCTGGGATTAAAGGCATGAACCACCATGCCGGGCAACTAAATTTTTTTTATTCCTGATTTTTTTTAAATTTGTATTGATTCTCTGTGAATTTCACATCATGTATCCTAATCCTACTCCTCTCCCTCTACCTTCTCCTCCTGTGATCTTAGCCTGTCTGTTCACTAAAGGAGAAAGGGCAGTTGTGGAGTGAGCAACTGGTGACTAGTTGAAATCACCTAGTTGTGATTGGTCTACTGGTGACTAGTAGAAATCTGAGTTTCTCTCCTGGCTGTCTGGACTCTCCTTTCCATGCTTAGTGCCCTTTGTTCTGTAAGGAAAGCTGGGTAGGGCTACCCTGAGCCTGGGGAGGGTCCTGCTCACCCTCTGTTCTACAGCATTAGATACTCAGCATGCTTAGCTCCCTTCTAACCGCCATACATCTGACATGATGTCACCCTGAGTCCTTGAGCATCTGGTGAACAGACCAGTGAAGCAACGTGCTTCCAAGATGCTGATGGAGTGAAATAACCTCATATCCGACTTCCCCACGTGTGAGCTTCTCACAAACTGAGGCGCTTAGCTAATTATAGCATGATGACTCCAGTCATGAATGGTAGTTAATTGCAAGAATTTTAATTTTAGTGCATTTCTTACAAAGGAAGTAAATAATACAAGGCAGAAAAATCTCTTTTCTGAAGAGTTTGAATTGATTACTCTATTTAATGTTTGTGCTGTTATTTCTGCAGAACCAGAGCATGAGAAGCCCTAGCAGTGACAGTCAAAATGACTGTGTGGCCCTCAGCCCTAATGGGGTGTCTTTGTCACCCCCTCAAATTCAGGGAACATTGTGGAAGAGGGATTGGGAAGGCTGGAAGATCTAGAGGGAGGGGGGAGGGACTCACAGAGCCCTCACTTCTCCTTGAGGATTTATAGTTAAGGTCTACCCGAGGGGATGATGTGATGCCCCCCTCTCCTTCTGAGGATCTACAAGCAGTTAATGGCTGCCTGGGGAGGAAGTGGCATTCTCTTCTGTTGTGTACCACTGATAACATGCCTGTGCTCCTGTGAGTTACTGCTCATGTTTCTGTAGCTAACCCTGATAAAATTTATTAGGTCCCAAGAAGAGAAGATAGGAAAGTAGGAGTTAGGAAGGGAGGGAGCAGCAGGAGAGGGGAAGAGAGGGCAAAAGAGGGCAACAACAGGGTGAGTATGGTAAAAATTATATGCATGTGTGACAAGCTCATTAAGAAATCTATTATGTATAATTAACATTAATATATGCTAATAAAACAATGAAAGTCAAGTGACAAAAGGGTTTCAGCCATAGAATCTTAACTCTCAGCCTAGCAGAGCCTAAGATAGACTAGTTTATTCCAGATCTATCATTGGATGAATTACCTTAGCAGCACCATGATTTTAACTTCTTCTGAAGGCCGGAGGACAACAGTCATTTCTCTTCTACTGCGGGATTCTGGGACTGAACCCAGCTTCTTGGGTCTGAGCAGTATAGGTGCCCTTACCTGCTGAGCCACAGAGGTGGTGGAGGTTTTAAAAACAAGATTCAGAATAATTCAGAATTGTTGTGAGCCTAAAGGTCTTTATGGGGTTTTTTGCTTTGTATTTTTCTAAGACCCCAAATGCTGTTCTATGCAGATAGGACTGAGATATGCCTCTCCGCCTAGCTCTTTTTTCTCAGAGAACTTCTGTTTTCGAGTCTAGAACCAGGAACTCCTGGTTCTCCCGCCAAGGAGGGGATGAGAGGCAGAGTGGGTATATGCTGGGTCTCTCCACTCAGATGTGAGCCTCTGTCCTGCGCCATTTCCTTTTACATCAAAGAAGTTGGTGTTTTGTTTTGTTTTGTTTTGTTTTGTTTTAATGTGGGAGGGGCTGGAAAGATGGCTCAGTGGTTAAGCACACAAACTGCTCTTGCAGAGGCCCCAAGTTCAGTTTGAAGCACCTATATAAGGTAGCTCACAGCTGCCTGTAACTGCATTTCCAGGGGGCTCGGTCACCTGTAGCCTCCGTGGACATCTGCTCTCATGTGCATACACACACACACAGGCACATGCGATGCACACAATTAAACATAAAGTAAGACTTCTATTTTCATCAAGTAGAAGAATTTGAAAGCCCATTTCCTACAGTGCAGGCCTTCTGAGAATGGACTTCCAGGTGGTGTGTAAGCCATCTTGCTCTGCTCCCTTAGAAGCCATTGTTCCCAGGTTTGGTGTCATTGCCATTGGAGAGTCTAAAGTTGCCTTACCCTTAAGCTTTCAGCAGGTGACCCTGTGGTACTGCCATAGAGGGGCCGCCTTCTTGGTCCTTGTCTACCATCTGTCTTTCATTGGCTTTGAAGCAGCCGGGCCAAGTCTTCACCTCTGTGGCCCTCCGGCTGCGTGCTCCTCATGACCTGCCTCACCGTTTTGGGAGCATCTGGCCCAGCATACCCTCATCCTCACTTGAATCTTGGATTCTAGTTCCCACTCTAGCACTTTCCCGTCATTATCTGTTATGTCTGTCTGAAATCCCATTGGTCTGTGCATCACCCTCTGCTTCGTTGCTTGTTTCAGCATATCTGTCATAGCTGTTTTAGTGTCTGCTCATTCCAGTACTGGGGTTAATTATCTCTAGGTTTGCTTCCGAATTTGCCCCAGGAGTCTGCATAGCCTTTGGAATATGTAGAAGGAAACCACAGAGATGTCCTCTGCCATTTCCCCAGAACCAGATGTAACCCTGTCTATGCCTTGTCGTTGGGCATGATAGACTTGTGGCCATGTTGCTTTGCTTCTTACTACTCTTGCTTTCAGAATGAGTGCTGAGTTTTCACAGGGGCACAGCAGGGGACTGGAGAGCTGATAAGAGACCTGAGGTCTCTATGTGCTTCGTACAGTGGCCAGCTTTCTGGAGCAGCCTATGGGACTGTTTAGGTCTAGCCTACCAGACTCTCTGTTTTAGGCTCAGCCTCAGCTTATGACATTGGCGTCCCTTTGATCCTGGAAGCCGGAACCTTCCTGATGGGCACTCTGGACTTCTTGGCAAAACAGACACCTCGCACTGAATGAAGTACCCTGCATCTCAGGACTCTGGCTCTGCTTCCTCCCTGCCTGCCTTTCCTCCTTATCCTCTCAGGAAAGATAGGAGGGCTGAGGGGTGAGAATTAGCTCCTGCAGGCCCTTGGGCACCTGAGTTTGGTTGGGCTGCTCTGTCATTCCCTTCCCCCATCTACTGCCAGCCAGGGGTACAGCTATAGAGAGGAGCCTCTTTCCCCAGCCAGGAGGAGCCTTTTTTCTCTTAGACTCCTTCATCTTTAGGGTTCCTTCATGGTGGCTTTTCTGTATTCCTACGCTCAGATGGCTTTGAAAAGTGCTGGTTTTTGGTTTTGAGCTTTTTGGTTTCTCTAGCTTGTTTTGCATTGTCAGGGCAAGGGTGGTGGTTTTATGTGCTATTCTATGTGGTGATGTTGAAATGCCATGCACCCTCTTCATTGTCTGGGCAGAAGCTCCTGTTTTTTTCAGTTATGTAATAAATAAACTTTTGGATCGGCTGATTTTTCTATAATATGACTTACTTTCCACTTAATTATTATTTTCGTTTTTTAAATCTTTTGCTTGCTTTTTTTTTTTAATGCAATGTATTATCAAGTAACTCTGGGGCCCCGGGAACACACCCTAGGATCCTAGGTGTCTACCTGGGCATTAAGTTCCTATCGTCCGAGTCCCTATGAAAATGCTTTTCCAGTCTCATTTTACAAACAAGTATCTTACCATCCAAGTCTACTGTTATCAAGCCTTGGACAGGGTTTATGATCCAGGTGTACACATTTGGAAATAGCTTTATTAGGAAAATTTAAAATCCTTCAGCTAGAACTCACTTGCCTTTGCAAAGTAGGTTAAGCACATAGCAGCATTTGACCTGCACGCAATGCTGTTCCCCCTTCTGCAGAAAGCATGAGCAGAGCCATGTGTTCTGTTTGCCTGTTACATCCATCATCCTCAGCCCTTGCCAGAAGCATGTGTGAGTGTGTGTGTGTCTACCAGCATGAATGTACATGTGTGTATAGAAGCTGCAGACATGAGCCTCTGTGCAGAGGTCAAACACAAGACATGAGCCAGCATTCCCAGAAGCAGCATGATCAGGTTTCCATAAAAATGTGCAGAGACTGTGTTTCTGGGGTGGAGGGCTTGAGTTAAAAGCAAACAAAAATACCACAGAGTATTTTGTTGTGTGGAGGAGTTGTGATTTTTCAATTTGAATCCCATTCTTTTAAGTACACTTTGACCTTATACTAAAAAGCCACCAGGCACCAAGTACCCTGAGTGGCAGGGCCTTCATTTATTATTTTGGAACGGACCCTGCAGGTACCTTTGGGAGATTCAGAGGACATTGAATAAAGCAGCCTCATTTCTCACATGGCTGGGAACCCTGTAGAAATAAGACCAGACATGCTCACCTTCTCTCTGGGTGTTTTCTTTGTGGTCTGGACAAGTTGGTCTTGAGATTAGGTAAAGACAGAGTCTCACAATGCCAAGCTGCCTTCTGTGCTCTTGGCCTGCCCCAGGTGGATGTCTGGGTCCCTCTGGGTTGCTGCATGCCCATCCCAGCACTGTGTAACAACATGGCTCTGCCCCACAAGAGACCTGAGCTCTAGGTGAGAGAGACATGAGTTCTGGGCGAAGCAGAGATGGCACTCTGGGTGTTGTAAGTGTGTGAGGTGGACTCATGGGAGCTTGGGAAAGGGTTGTCATGAGCCAGCTCTGATGGCCAGGTCATATCTTCTTACTCTGGAAAGCTTGGCCTGGTCTGGAAGAAAGAGGTTGAAATGTGCGCATGCCAGCTGGCTTTTTTTTTCTCTGTGCTTTAATGTAGTGACAGTCTCTTTTCTTTCCATGTTTTTTTATTGGTTCCATTAAACAAATATTTATAGAAAATATCAAGTCTAGTTTGTCTTCATTGCATTTTCCCCCTGTATTAAGACCTTAAAACGTTGTGCTGCTGGGTATAGTGGCACACACCTTTAGTGACACACACCTCTGCACTTGGGAGGCAAGAGAGGTGCCTGTCTGTGAGTTCGAGGCCTGCTTAGTCTACATAATGAGTTCCAGGACAGCCGGAGATGCATAGTAAGCCCTGTCTTAAAACAAAAAGTTGTTGCTTTAAGCATCTGTCCGTGCATAGAAGCAATGTGTGTAAAACAGATCCAGTGAGCAGCTTTCAGGAATCAACACTTAGCTGCCTCTGGGAAGACGTGAAAGTGCTCAGACCTTGAGGAGCAGGTCAGCCAGTCTTCTGTTACTGTGACAAAATGTCTGAGTGAAACACTTTGAAGGAGGGCAAGTTTATTTTGGCTCAGTGTTTTAGTCCATTGTTAGTTGGCTCTGTTGCTTTTAGGCTTATGTCAGGGTTACGGTCATGGCTGGAGCCCATGGCAGAGGAAGCTGCTTACTTTGGGGCAGTTAGGAAGACAGTAGTGGGTGGAGGTGAGGTCATGATATCTACTTCAAGTTATTGACCTAAATTCCTCCTACTAGGCTCCATCTCCTCAAGTTTCATCACTTCCCAGTCAAGTCCCAGGCTGATGACCCAGCTTCAACATATGGCCTCTGGAGACATTTAAGACTCAGTTTATGTATAGCAGGTGGCTGGAGCAGGGTGCCTGGAGAGGAGAGACAAGACTGCCTTCTGGAGGACAAGCTGTACTGAGTCAAGAGAATGCACATGTCCTGAGGGAGCACACAAGAATCACCCAGACACACAGAGTTACACAGACGGACACACATACACAGAGTCACACAGACAGGCAGACCCAGAGTCAGACCAGCATGCATGTACAGACAGACAGACACACACACACACACACACACACACACACCGAGAGAGAGAGAGAGAGAGAGAGAGAGCCGTACAGACAGACACATGTGCACACACAGACAAGCAGACACAGGTGCATACCCATAACACCTGCCTTTACCAGGGCTGGTAGGAATAGGTGAAACCATGCTACCACACAGTTCTCCCAGGAGCAGGGAAAAACAAAGAGAACGGAAGACAGCAAAGCTTTTCCAGACCACACCTTTACAGCCACATTCTGGAGTGCAGGCTTTGGTGAGAATGAAAAACTCATCAAGTTCAGGGTTGTTTGTGTAATTGTAGCCAATTTCCTTAGTTAAAGCTACAATTACAAGATGAGGTTACCGGAGGCCTGGTATAGAAGTGCTGGCTGGGACGCTTCTCGGCTGCCTACCACGCGGGGGTGCCTACCACAGCCTTTCCCAGCGGGACTGGGTATTATTTTTTAGCTAAAGAGAGTAAGGCTTTGTAAGAGGTTCAGCGTTGCTTAGATGGTGAGTGGGGGAGCTGGACTTGAACCACAAAGATCAGAATTTTCCCCTTCCAGTATGTTCCTTCCCCAGAGAAAGAAGAGTCTTGTCCTTTGTGCAAATGCTCCTGTCACTTGAAGATTTAGTCACTGCCTGGGGCAAGAGAAGAAAGGGGAGCCTGAGGGACATAGCATGGGAGTGAGGGAAGCTTCCCTTTCCCCCTCTTGCTGCTTGGGGAAGGCAAGATTTCTGGGAGGAGCACATTGCGGCGAGGCTTCAGCCTCTTTCGTTTTCTTCCCTTCTCAAGTGCGGGCGTCACTGTTTTCTCTTGGGAAAGCTGAGTGGCAAAGTTGCTGGGACGGACCCCAGTCAGATGCCATCACCAGCGCAGTGACTGGGGCTGGCTGCGTAGGTTGACCCACCTGCCACTATGCAGACTTGGGACACTGGGGTTTCTCTTTGCCTGGGAGTCTGGGTTTGAACCCTGATGCAGCTTAGTCCCCAGAAGAACGACGGTATTCTAAAAGAGCCACTGCCGACTGCAGAGATGAAGGCTGTGAGTCCCACATGTGCCGACTTCATACCACTGGGCCTCATGAAACCAATGACCATTCAGGGAGTGCCTGAGGAGACACTTAGATTGTGACCCATAGCCTGGCAGTTCCTGCCCCTGTGACTAGTCCAGGGCCGTGGCCCAAGCTTTCAGCATGAGCAGAAAGGCTGCTCACACCACTGGCAGCCCTGATGTCACCAAGGCTGTCACCTGGGAAGGTGTCTATGCTGGATGCTGTCTTGGACATCGTCCTGCAAGATGGGGCTTCTCAGTCCCATCCTTTGCTAGAGAGGAAGTGGGTGTTTGGAATGATTTGTTTCTTTTCCCCAAGGCCACAAAGCTGGTGACAGGTGCCCTGTCCTCCTGATTCACTGAGGGAGCCAAATCAGACAGGAGTTTGCTCAAACCCTAGTGTGACCAGTTTTCCTGAGCCCCCACCTGCCCCGTACTCAGAAAGGAGAATCCTTTCCTTTGTGCAACTCCTCCTGCCAGAGAGGGGGAGTCGCCCTCCTCTGCCCTTTGCTTCCCTTAGACCGGTGGTTATCAACCTTTCTAATGCTGCGACCCTATAATACAGTTTCTCATGTTGTGACCCCAACCATAAAATTATTTTGTTGCTGCTTCATTACTGAAATTTTGCTATGGTTGTGAATCATAATGTAAATATCTTGATATTTAAGATATCTGATATGCAACCCCACAAGTTGAGAGCCATTGTCAAGACACACACACACACCAACACATACACACACACACTCCAGGCTGCCTGGCTGTTGTCCATTCTTTACCCCCCTCCTTCCTGGATTCCCCTCTCCTTGCTCCTGAGGCCACTCCTCTTGCTTGCATCCTGTCTTTCTGTCCCATTACGCTTGGTCTCCCGATTTCTCCTCTTTAACTACCCTTAAGTGTAGGATAGAGAGGGGAAGTGTTGCTTGGTCTTCTGCCTCTGTTCTCTGGCTTGCCCTCTCCCTGTGAGGCTCACCACTATGGCTGGGAGCATTGTTTTTTGTTGTTGTTGTTTGTTTGTTTTGTTTTTTTGTTTGTTTTTACTTGCGACTGTACTTATTTTGAGCCCCGACTGAGATATGCCTTTGGGCTCAAGCTCCTCTCCTGTGGCCCCTGTATTGTCTTTCTCAAAACCCCAGTGCTGAAGACAGAAATACAGGAGTGTGTGCCCAGATCTTGAGTGAGTCTGCCAGCAAAGGCTGCTGCTTCCTTAGGCAGTGCCTGCATGCCCAGCCCCTCCCCGCCTCTGCAGCCCCATTGCCCCCTGTGCAGTCACTGCACCTTCCCTCCTCTCAGTTCCCGCACAGGGCTCACCCAAATGCCACACACTGGTTTTTCTTTTGTGTCTGTGTACTTCCTTCTTGCTACAACAACAAAGCACACACTTTTGGGCCTTGTCTGAGGGACTTGGTCTGTAGAAGTGGGAGTCTTTATTTTGTTTCTGATAAAAGCCACTTAGAGGAGGAAGAATGTGTCTTAGCTCACAGTTCTGCTGTTTCAGGGACGTTAAGGCAGCCTGAAATAGAGGGTCATATCGCCCTCATGGTCAAGAGCAGACAGCAATGGATTGCTTGCATGTTTGCATTCAGACCCTTTCCTCTACTTACATAGTCCAGGTCCCAAATTTAAGCAATGGTGCCACCCACAATGGCTGGGCCATCCCACTTCAGTTAAAGGAATCAGAACATTCTGCCTAGACCTGCCCATCTGTTCTAGACCATCTCTCCTTGAGACTTGTACTGTATCAAGTTGACAATTGAAGGTAGCAATCTGGAAAGTACATTGTATCAAGTTAACAATTGAAAGTAGCCATCACGGGGGCTTAGTCCTTCAGTGCTGCTTTAACAAGACACTTCACATTGGGTCATTCACAAGAGGAATTTACCTCACACTTCTAGGGGTGCGACGTCCATGATCCAGGTGCTGGGAGACTGGCAGACTAGTGAAGGCCTGTGCTCTGCTTCATAGAGTCTTTGTTTCCGTGTGCCATATACAAAAGGCCCGGAAGCTCTTCTTTGAGATCTGAACGGTTCACAGAGGCTCAGCTCTCCTGACCCTGCTGCCTTCCAAAACCTTCCCATTCCAAGGCTGCTGCTTTGCTGTTGAATTTTCAACACAAACTTGAAAGATCGGAAGCATCTAAAACATGACGTTTGTGTTCCGAGGAGGAGAAGGAGGCTCAGAACAGCTCATTATTCTGCCAAGGTGAAAGCCAGGCAGCGGAAGTCCCTCTCCTCACGTTGCAGTCCTTCCATCTTTCCTTTCACTGACCAAGTTGAATCTCCTCCCCAGGCCCGAGGCCATGTAACTGGGCACCTACACCTGCTCTCCATTCCCCATAACTGCTCTCCTCCCAGCCACCCAGCACTCTGGGGTCTCCTTAAACATTTGTCACAGGCTGCAGGGCCTTTGCATAGCTGTCCATTCTGCCTAGAAGCCTTTCTGTCAGTTCCCGTGGGCTAGACTCTTGCACTACTCAGCTCATGGCCTGTGTGTCATCCTGGGACAGTACCCAATCCTCTTGCTCTGTGGTACCTGCCACCTTCCTATGAAAGGACCATGCTTTATTCCTGAAGCTCTTCAGTTTGTCAAATGTCACCTTTCTTATATGTATATATAAATTATGTGCATGTGGGTACAGACACCTGAGGAGGCCAGAAGAGGGAGCCAATGCACCTGGAATTACAGGTCACTGTGAGTCACCCTAGAAGTGCAGGGAACCAAACTCAGATCCTCTTCACGAGCAGTACATATTCTCAACTGCTGAGAACCTCTTCAGCCACTCACTTTTTTGATGATCCTTATTGTTTATGATGACATCTCAGTGATATGGGAGAGGACTTCCAGAGAGAACCTGGAGTGTATTTTCCTGGTTAGTGCCAGGATCATACAGATGATTTGGAGAGCAAATGAGTGGATCAGTGAACAAACTTACATCCATGCGAGTTTAAACACCAGATTCTATTGGCCCCTTTTAGTTCCCCTGCCACACTGTAGGCCTCTGTCTGTCCTCTGTAGAATCAACCCATCACCTGGGAACTCCTGACTCTGGGCAGGCTCAGACTGTGTCTCACCCCCACAGGTGATCAAAGAGGCCTACAGTGGCTGCAGCGGCCCCGTGGATCTGGAGTGTTCTCCACCACCCAGCGCCAGTGTCCCGGTGAACAAGGCAGAACTGGAGAAGGTGAGGGATGCCAGCTCTCATGAAGCTCTTTGTTTTGTTAATGGTTTTTATTTTCTGTGCCTACAGATGAGTTACGTAGATTTATGGGGGAATTGGTGAGACATTTCAGTATATGTGTGCAGTGGATTGGTTAGCCGGGGCATCTGTATCCCTCGTGCCTGCCATCGCACACCTCAGTCCTTTTATTCATAATTGCTAGTTTTAAAAACATTCTGTGAGAACTGCAGTACTTCAGTGGACACGTCTTCCGTTCTGCCCCGGTCCATTTTCAGCGCCTTATTTGGGCTGAGCTCCAAGGAGTCATCCTACAGACTCGGTGGTTTGTTTTATTACCGGCAATGAATGAAGATGTAGACTTAAAGGAGCGAATGGCCTAGTTCACTCATAGCTGTTAAATGACGTCCGATTGCTGTATGCCCACTTGCAGCACTCAGCAGATCTGTGCTGGTTTGCTGCCTGCAAAGTGTTGAGAATTCGGTCCTTTAACTTTTGATGTAGCATTTCACTTTCCACCATACCTCACCAGGCCTGCATGACCACCGTGGAAATAATGTGATCCTTGTGTCCTTACAGAAGCTGTCTTCAGAAAGGCCCAGCTCTGATGGAGAAGGTGTCGTGGAAAATGGAGTCACCACATGTAATGGAAAAGAACAAGGTGAGGTTTTAACACACATGCCAAGAATATCTGAGCCCCACAAGCCACTTGCAGTGAGAAGTGTGACAGTGTGGGAAGACTTTGTGCTCCAGCTGTGCAGGTGCCACCACCCTCCGTCCTGAGAACATAAGGAAGGCTCTTGATTTGCACCAGCCCAGAGCCTTCTTCTCCTCCCACCTGCCTTTAAGTTCTCATCAAATCATTACAAACACATATACCACAGAATTTATGATCTTAACACATTTTAAAGGGTGTAGCCATCGCATACATCCATCCCTGGAACTTTGTTTTCACAAATCAAAACCTTGTTTCCATGAAACTCAAGTAGTCCCTCACCCCTTCCCTAGCTCTGGCAATGAGTGTTTCTATGGATCTCACACAGTGGGGCCCTCATGCGAGTGGAATCCTGTGGTACCTGTTCATTTGCAACTGGTTTATTTTACCCGGTATCATATTTTCAAGGTTCATCCATGTCTGTAGTATGTGTCAGCCTTTCCTTCCTCTTCAAGACTGAATAATATTCCATTATATGGACCGCATCCTGCCGTCCATTCATCTACCAGGGGTACTGTGCTGCTTCTGACCTTTGGCTATAGAGAGCAGAACTGCTGTGAACACCCATGAGCATGGGCTAAAGTCTCTTGTTTCTAAGCTTGACTTTCTAACAATACAGACATACAGTAAAACCCACCAACTTTGGTTTAACAGTTCTATGAACTTTAGTGTACAGCAAGCAGCCATCCCCACAACTGAGAGAGAGAGAGAAAGAGAGAGAGCGCATTTCTGTCATCCCAGTGTTCCTTCGAACGCCTCTGCCACCTTTGCCTCACGCCATCTCAGGTAGCCACTGCTATTTCCTTCCTGTACTCAGGATCTGGGGCGTATCACCTCTTGGGGGTTTCTTTCCTGTGGTCTCCTCAGTGCACCTTGATTTCCAGTGTGGTTGCTGCTGCATAGCATTTGCTATGGAGATGAGTGCTGCTAGTTTCCCACTGACCAATCACAGGACACACAGCGATTCTGGGGACATTCTGATTTCCAGGTAGGACTTTACACAGACATGTGACTCCATGTCCCCCAGGAACCTATCCAGATGTGGGCTTGCAAGGTCATATGTCCTCATGCGATCGCTGTCCCTGTCTGGCCTGCAGTCTTTACCTGGTATTGCATAGATGTGTGGTGGTTCAGAGCTGTGGCCTCCCCAGTGGGGGAGCAGTTTAGCACGCTCATTGTCTGCGTGGCTCTTTGCTAGAACATCATCTCAGATCCTTTGATCACATTTAGATGGGGTTGTTACTGAGCTTTTGGAGATTCTGTGCATACTCTCTCTCTGAGTCACTTATAAAATGTCTGTTTCCTACAGGTTGTCCCCATCTGTATGGCTGGACATTTTATTCCTGGGTGTGTGCTGAAGTGAGGGGTGTGGCTTGAGGGTATGTGGAGGGAGCCAGAGCTCTGTGGACCCAAGAGCTTGCTCAGGGATCCTGGGGCCCCATCTGTATGGCTCATGTGTGAGTAGTGCTCCTACCTGGGAATGAGTCATGTGCTGTGCCGGCAGCTGTCCCAGCCCTGAGAATTCTGGAACCCAGACAATGCCACGGTTCGCGACGGAAGGTCACACTGTCTGTTCCTTCATTGTGGTTTTTCTAATGCAGTCTGGTCTGAATGTAATTTTAGTCCTGCCCTTTGAAAACATAACCAGTCATGTTATATAGAATGAAGATCTCAGAGCTGGAAACTATCTTTAGCTTTTGCTCTGAGGTCTCCAGGCTTCTGCTTTGTGATTTAGCGTCTTCCTCTCTTTTTGTCTGTGTTTTTGTTGTTGTTGTTCTTTTTGTTGGGAGACAGTCTTTTCATGCAGGCTGATCTCCACTTCACGGACTCCAGAGGTTGTCCAGACTCAGTCTCCCGAGCTAGGCCCTCAGCGGTGACATCAGCCAGGTTATTGTTTTGCTGCTGAGGTACAACAGACGTGGTGGATAGCTCAGGCTTCTTGCTTTGTGCCCCCAGCCCCCGTGAACCTGTGTGACTGGGATCTATGGAGTAATGTGTCTGTTGGATGTTCATGCCTTGTATCTGTCCCTAGGCCTCTCCTGCTTGCTCTTTAAAGAGAAACTTCTTTATTATTCAGGTGTGAGTGTATGCACCTGTGTGTGAGGTGTCTGTGAAGATGGCTTCTCAGGAGTTAGAAGGGAGGCACTTGACGTCAGTCCTGGGATCCTCTGTGGGAGAGGCACATGCTCTTAACCCCCAAACCATCTCCGCAGCCCCTCCTGTTCTCTGTTTAAGCAAAACAGCCTTGTGTGTTTGGGAATGAACAGGTGAGCTGGCTCACACATTTCCTATGATCTGACACTGTGCTTTGTGTATTATAGCCACTTGTCAAAGATCACAAAGGAATTTCATAGTCCAGACAGACCCTAAGCTCCTCTTACCCTTGTTCTTAATCTGTTTAGCTTGGAACACTGTGATGGTGTTTTAGCAGTCACAAAGAGGGATCCTGAGCTTATCCATTCTGCCTACATGCTGTGGTCTCACCAGAGAAAACAGTGATAAAAGCTCTGCTCTGAGATAGCCATTTCTTCTTTCAAGATGGACCCTGTATAGACACTGGGGAGTCAGTGACCATCCCATAGCAGATGTAGGGAAAGATGATGGAAGTCCTGGACTGTAGATACTACACTGCCCTAGCCAGTGCTGTGTGAGGACTATTTGAGAAATAGTCTTCAATGGGGGTGTTTGTGAGTAGACTTGTTGAACCAGAGGCCTGATGATGTCACCTCTCCCTCCCTTCCTTCCCCTAAACTAGACAAAAAAAAAAAAAATCATTTCACTTTCGTTTCTGTAGAAGAAAATGGGCTGCCTAGGTTTGTGACATTCACACATTGAAATGTATAACATTCCCTTTCTGTCTCTGTCACTAAGGCATTGGTCTTGGCCATCTATGCTCTTTGAACCCTTCCATTGTTCTGCTGTGTAACCCCACTGACTTGGGAGTTCTCTGTTGACTTTTGAATTTGATAATGTGCTAAATCCTGCCCCCTTTCCAGCAGAATAGCTTAAAAGTGCCCTTAATGGCTTCTCGGTCATGTCCCTACACAGGGATCTTTCTTCTGAAGATGACCTAGGGTATGATTATTCTCTGCCTTAGGGCTTGGGGTCCAGCAAGCACTTTGCTGGCAGGAGCTGGTCTCAGTTATGCTGAGTGTGAGCCCTGCTCTCACTGAGTCCTGCTGCCTGAGTGGAAGGGTTACCTGGAGGCAGAGCCTTGAGGAACATGTCTCCAGTCACTTCGCTTCCAGCTTGCCTGGGAATGGGAGGCAATGAAGCTCATCTGCAGGTTCCTGGGGAGCCGTAATGGAACCAGACACTGTCGATTCCACTCCCTGTGGCTTGGCAGGACTGAAGTAGAATGGACCCAGCTCTCTGGACCCAGGCTTCTGTCTGGTATAATGAGAAGAGCTGAATCTTCCCACCAAGGCCTTGGATAGGTTCTCATTACTCAGTAAGTAGATGTGTGTCTAAGAGCATGGAAAAGGGGGTGCACAGATGTTCCCATGGGTATTTCCATTTCCCTTAAGATCTCACTAGGCCTTAATCTTGTTTACTAAAAATAACTCAAAAATGTCTGTGTTGTAAAGACACATACTGCAGACTGGGGTGCGAACAGCAGAGGCTCAAGATCAGGGCCACAGGCCTGGTTTATCCCTGGGGGACCTTCTTCCTGGCTTGCATATTCACTCGTATACTCTGTGCACAGACAGTCTGTAAAAAGGCACTACTTTTTAATCAATCATTCACACCATGTGGCCTCATTTGACCTTTGGTTTTAGAACTCCTGTCTCCAAATACAGTCACGCTTGGGGTCAGAATTGTGAGGCCCGGCCAGGACCATTCAGTATAGAATGTTTTGTTTGCCTTCAAATTTCTCATGGCTTCATCTTTTTAGCGACAGTATGGCAGCTCCCTCCTTAGACACTGCTACTTGTTTTTACACCAGAGGGGAGGCAAGGATTTTACTGATCTTATGGGGTGGGACAGGGTGGAAAAAGAAAACAGGGATTGTTTCCTCCTCTTCACTAGGGAGGATTGGAGAGGGATGCTTGTGAGTGATCACGCTTGTTTAGAGGAGGGGTGGGAATTATTTCATAGCTTAGCACATGGCCCTGGATGTTCTGTTTCTGAAATGCTTCCATGTGATGTGCTGGGGTTCATTTGTTCCTGAAAAATGAGAAGGGATCCTGGATGCCCACTGCATTCTAAAATAGTTTGTGTTGCCTAAAATGTTGCCACAGAAGGTTAAAGGTTGAGCTAGGTTTGTATAGTGACAAGGTGATGCTGTATTGGTCTTGATGCAGATCAGCACCTCAGTGGGGCTGTAACCCAATGGAGGAGACCCTTGGGAAAGGGCCTTGCACTCTGGCTCTAGCACATGGTACCCTAATGAGATTGAGATGGATGACTACCCTTTGCCCAAAATTGTTCTTGAGTGGAAGGATCAGGTTCCCCAGCTCTGAGAGTGTCCTTACACCTTCATCCTGACTTCTCTGAGTCTTATCCTCATGATTCAGCTGGCTTCAAGGATGAAGCCTGAATAGGAGCAGATAGGGGACACCAGTTGTCAGTCAACCTCCCTTTGTGACATAGTGTGGAGAGATGAGAACAGCCCTGTGTCAGAACGTGGAGCCATTATCACCCTGCAGAGACTCTGAACCAAGATTCTGCACATGGGGGCCCAGGATTTCCAGGTCTTCTGGTTTTGCAGGGAAATCCATTTTTTTTAATTTATTTTTATTTATTTATTTATTTATTTATTTATTTATTTTTGTATAAAATGTTTCTATGTTTATAGGTTGATAGTTCATTCCTAGCCATCACTGTCCTGGCCAAGTGGGAGATGATGGCTTGAAGGGTATAGGGAATCTCAGAATAGTGTCCAAAATGGACAAGAGAGGCCCCCAACAAGGACTCACTTTCCCCTTCTTTCCTTGAAGACCCGCCCCTTGTCAGCCAGGCTGCTGGGCAGAGGCACCAACTCTCCTTGGTTCCTTGGGCCCTTCCCTCTTCGCCTTCCCCAGACTGATAATATGTATCAACTTATCTTTCTGCCTGGGAGTTTCTTCCAATGAGACAGACACAACTCATTCTTCATGTCTGAGAAGTCAGCCAGAAATCCACGCTGGGCAGGCTCTGTCTGACCGTTCAGCTATTCTCCCAGAGATTTGTATCTCCACTTGGTTCTTGCCATCATTTCTCATCTTTGTTGCCATGAGCATGTCATGTATGTCTGGTAGTGTACATGTGCCTGTATGCACGTGCGTACATACCTGATCCTCCCTGGAGTACAGGCTTCCTGAGTACAGCCATATCCTTCTGCGACCCCAGCATATGGACCCGCAGATGGCTCATCATAGGTGCCCATGTGAATGATGAGTAGCACTTTGGGGAGGAAGAAATGCCTGGTGATTAATGCTGAGAATTCCCCACTAACCATGGATGCTTAAGACACACTTTTGTGTTGACAGTGAAGAGGAAGAAAACCTCCAAGTCGGAGGCCAAGGGGACTGTGTCCAAGGTCACTGGGAAGAAGATTACCAAGATCATCGGCCTGGGGAAGAAGAAGCCATCCACAGACGAGCAGACGTCATCAGCGGAGGAAGACGTGCCCACCTGTGGTAAGACCCTGCCACGTGCCGGCAGGCTGTCGCCGGGTGCGCTGTGGGGCCACCTGAACTGTGGGAACTGCTTTGAGCTTTTAGAATAGAAGCATCTTCATGGGCTTGGGATGCTCTCCTCGTTCTTTCAAGGTAAAAACCAGCGTTCTCTGTTATATGAGAACATCTTCCACTCCAGTGTTTCCAGACTAGGACACAGGCAGAGACAGGCCAAGGCTCTAGAACCGAGTCTCCTTCTAGTCACACCTTGGATTTAAGCAGCAAATCCAGAGATGGCTAGCCATCCCCCAGTCCCAGTGTCACAGTGTTGTCTTCTGTCTTTTTTTCAAGCTGCTTTGTCAGGATTAGGTAAAGCGTGTGTTCTATAGAAGCTGCTAGTCTTGTGCGCCATGGTGTCTAGGCTAGAGACTGCAGGGAGGAACCAAACAGGGGAAGGACCAGAGGAATGCATGCGCAACAGCCAGCTATGACCACCAAGGGGAAAGCAAAGAGGTGGAGGGCGCTGGTGTAACACCTAAGTTAGGCTGTGGTCAAGCTGCTGGGTGCAGCCTCCATGAGAGGGGCAGTGACATCACACTGTAACGGTCCCAGTAACCACCCTTAGGAGAAGTGCATGGCTCTTTCAAGGAAGAAAACTTTGTAAGTGGGAAGAAGGGTTGGCCTTTTGATTTTCTTTTATTTTTCATAGTACTAGAAGTTCTCTAGGCTGGTTAGCATCCTACCACCAGGCCCTTTCCTTCCTTAAAAAAAAAAAAATCCATGGAGCCTGGCATGTGGGTACATCCCTGCAATCCTCACATCAGGGAGGCAGAAGTATAGAGGGTTGCTGCCAGTTAGGCCAGCCTGGGCTATGTAGTGAGTACTGACTAGCCAGGGCTACATAGCAAGACCCTATCTCAGAACAAAACCAAAACAGCATGGGCTGTAATTGTCCTTGTATGTTGCTGTTGCAGGCTCTGCTTCCCATCGGTGAGAACACAATTCCTTCATTCAAAGCCATTCTGTTTGCAACTCCCTCTGTCCCCTTGAGCATCCTCCTTGAGGGCTGACTCAGGAAAGGATCATAGCCTCTGTAGGTACCAGGAGCCAGGTGCACTGCAGATTCCTAGGTATCTCTCAGCAAGTGGCTCTTGGGGACAGGAGGACAGAATCGGGTCAGCTGGTAATGATGGTTTCCACATTCTTTCCATGAGGAGAGAACTTGGCCTCAGAACAGCTGGACAGAGCTGTGACGGAATGGGGAGGGTCTGGCGACACTGCCACACTACTCCTGGCCAACCTCCATCTTCCTGAAGCTCTTGGGGACATAGTCTTTCTCCCTGCCTTTGTCATCAGTCCTTGTGGTGACAGCAGTAAGGAGTTAAAACGAGTTTTGCTTCTGTTCCCCCCCCCCAACTTCTCTAGGTTGGTGGAGGAGATAGAAGTTATTTTTTAGACAAGGTCTCACCTAGTAGACCAGGCTGGCCTTAGACTCACAGAGATCTGCCTGCCTCTGTCTCCTGAGTGCAGGGGTTAAAGGCCTGGCAGGAGGTAGAAAGGCTTTTGCTAGGAATGGTTGCTTATTAACCAGGTGGGAGAGTAGGGAGCTGCAGTGGGGTCCTCTTGCAGAGACCGCTGATGCTCACAGAGGGGAGTGACTTACTCCGAGTCTCAGGGCTCATTGAAGACAGAACTGGTGACCCTCCCCTCCCCCAAACTTTTTCTGACTCTCCGTAACTCATGTCCAGTTCTACACTTCCTTATCAGAAAAGCACAGCCTCACAGGCCTCCCCATAATCTGAGTGACTCGTCTCCATTCTGGCCATTTTCTTGAGAGCCTGGGTGATCCTGAGGGCAGGCACCCGAGACAGCTGCTGCAGGCAGCTCTGGCCTCTGCCGAGACCGTGCCCTCTGTCCACACAACTCTAAAATTGCCACCACGGCACTTTGGCAGAGCAGGGGTAAGGGGAAGCGTCTCTGGGAGAGCAGGGAACAATGGCCATTTTCAGCCCTTCAGGGCAGCTGCAGGAAAGGAGCTGGACTCAGGCCCGGGGGACTGACCCTGCCAAGCTGAGCTCCTGCAGCTGCTGGGAGATAGCACTAAGCTGATGGGCCTGAAGGGCAGAGCAGCTGAGCAGGCGGAAAAGACTCCCCGGAGTTACCGAGCTGAGCCCGGTGCCTGTCTACACACTGCAGTCTGCTTATGCTGGGTGGGGTGCGGTGGTTTTCTGGGGTGCTTTTGCTGGGTTTTCATGGGCTGGGGAACAGACCTGCAGAAGCAGCTGGGCTGCCCTGGGTATTGTCTCTGTCCTTCTGAGACGCCTTTGAGGGATGCGTTACTGTTCCTCTGAGCAGCTTTTTCCACAGCCCTCCAGGTTATGTACCCAAGAGACACACCAAGATGCCATACCCAAGAGGGCTTTTATCTGGCCTTCCATGGGCTGACAAAGTCCCAGGGTTCTTATTACTCTGTAAGCGAAGCTGTGAGACCTTCTTCCAGCTCTCCTTTCTGTCTACTCACCCGTCTGCCCCACACAGGCACCTTACACTAGCCACACCATCCTGGGCACCTTCTCTCTCTACCCACCTTGGAGCTCAGTCTTGTCCAAGCCTCCCATTGCATTACTAGAATATGACACTGCTCTGCTGTGTCCCCATCACCCAGCACGGGGCCCCTGAAAATGGTAGCAAAGCCACTCACTGCTTTGGGGATTCAGGCTGCTTGTCTGGGATGTGGGCTCCAACAGTCCCTTGTTTTCTGTGAGAGCGGGAGGTGAACTGAGCAAGTGCTGAGCTCCCATGTTATTGTCACTATCCGTTCATCTGCCGTGTTTTAAAACCAACAAAACACATCCATACATTAGCCCTGCTCAGGCTCAGGTGAAAAATGTAGACTCTCAGGCCTGTAAAGTCAACTTTATAATTCTAACAGAACCTTGTTTATTCTTGCCTTCCTGCAGCATTTGGAATGGAAAGAATCTCAGAATATTAAACTGAAATTACCCAGTTTTTAAGATATAGTAGTACCTTACTGTTATAGCCCCAGACATAGAAAACAGCAACCTGGGTCAGGCTGACACAAATATCCATGTTCTTTCTATGACACATAACTTTCAGCCTGGCTGAAGCCGATTATACCACAGCCCAAGTGATTTCAACTCTACAAAGCCAAGAAAAAGTGGCTTTTGGAAGGGGGCCAGGAAGGAGAGATACAATGTGGGGTCTTGCTATATTGCCAAGGCTGGTCTCACACTTCTTGGCCCAAGTGATCTTCCTGTTTCTGTCTCCCGAGTAGCTGACGCTATACTTCCATGGTTCTGTAACAGGTAAATAACTGAAGACTTTCTGTATGTCTATGGCAGTGTGGATTGAACGCAGAGCTTTGTGAATGGTAGACCTTTCACTTTTTCCTTTTTTTTTTTTTTTTTTTTTTTGAGGCAGGGTCTTACTAGTTGCCCCAGTAGGCATCAAAGTTGGGATTTTCTGCACCATCAGATAGAGTAGTATTAATCATCTTTATTCTCATGGATCTTCAAACACTAGGAACATAAGTCACAATCACTTAGAAAATTGAAAATAAAAACACTCATCCAAGTGGTGGTGGTTGTGGCATACACCTTTAATGCCAACACTCAGGAGGGAGGCAGGGTAGGGCAGCCTGGTGCAGAGCTAGTTTCAAGACAGCCAGAGCCACACAGAGAAACCCTGTTTTGATTTGCCTACCACAGAGGGCCTCTGAAAGAGTCTACCCATCAGGATATAGAAGGACATACTCTAGCCAAACTTTGGGCAGAGTGCAGAAAACCTTATGGAAGAAGAAGGAGACAGAAAGACCTGGAAGGGACAGGAACTCCACAAGGAGAGCAACAGAGCCAAAAATCCTGGACCTAGGGGGTCCTACAAAGACCAATACTTCAGCCAAGGACATGCATGGAGAGGACCTAAACCCCTGTTCAGAGGAAGCCCATAGGCTGCTCAATTTCCAAGCTGGTTCCCTAGTAAGGGGGGCAAGGACTGTCTCTGACATGAACTCAGTGGCCGGCTCTTTGATCACCTCCCCCTGTAGGGTTACAGCCTTGCTAGGCCACAGAAGAAGATGATGCAGCCAGTACTGATAAGACCTGATAGACTAGGGTCATATAGAAGGGGAGGACAACCTCCCCTATCAGGGTACTAACGGAGGGGCAGAGGAGGGAGAAGAGGGAAGGTGGGTGGAACTGGGAGGAGACGAGGGAGGGGGCGACAGCTGGGATACAAAGTGAATACAGCAAAATAAATAAATAAATACATAATACATTAATACATAAATAAAAGCAAAATGGAAAACTAAACAATAAAACCCTCATATAACTGTCCCCTGAAGCCCCCAGCCTCGGGAGCCCAAGCCTTCACGTCTTGGCTACGCTCTGGCACCCTCTGGTGGCAGATGTCTGCTTCAGCTCAAAGATCTGGCTGGTCTCCTCAGCAAGGCGGCGGGTGTTAGTGATGAGAGTGGGGTCCGCCCTTTGACTCTAGATCCCTGCCTGGGGAGCTCTGCCATTGCTGCCTGGTCTTGCTAATCTCTGTGTTCCTTCCACAAGAAAACGAAAACTTGGGAAACCCCTTGAAAACCGTGGGGGCACAATGGAGACCAGTTGACAAACACAGAGCCATGGACCTGTCTGAGCTTCCCGTTTATGTGAGCAGGCCTGTTACACAGAGAAACACTCTCTCCCCCCCCCCCCGAAACTTAAATCCCAAGAATGTATTAGAATATGGTAATATCCCATGAAGTCATGCTCTAAATTAAGGGAGGACCTGTCTCATGCAATCATTCATCTGCAGCTGAACGGTTGGGAAAGCCGCAGCATCTGGTGACTGTGGCCAGACTCCATCTGGAGAGAGAGAGCACTGCAGAGCTGGTGCTGCTGTCCGTTCTGTTGGCAGGCGGTGCCCGAAGACAGCTGTGTGCACATGGAGAGGCGGCTCCCCACCGTGAGCCCTAAATCAGAGTCATGGGCAATCTAGGGGTGTTGCTGCTAGACTCCCCGAGCCTGTGTTGGTCTCTCACTATACTCACCACTGACACAATGCCTGTTAGCTGAAGCTGCCCGCCTGCCTTAGGGTCTAAGGCCATCTGCTTGGCCTAGTATCCGAGGCTATCTGCTGCTTTAGTGTCTGAGGCTGTGTGCCCAGGAAGCTATCTAGGGCTATCTGCCTGGCCTGTGCCCCTGAGGCTATCTGCCTAGGCTGGTGTCTGAGGCTATCTGCCCGCTTTAGTGTTTAATTCTATATCTGCCTGGCCTGGTGTCTGAGGCTATCTGTCCAGGCTGGTCACTGAGACTGCCTGGCTCTGGTCCCTGAAGCTGTCTGCCCAGGCTGGTGTTTGAAGCTATCTGCCCGGCCTGGTGTCTCAGGGTATCTACCTATCTTGGTGTCTGAGGCTCTACACAGGGTGGTCAGTAGAGGTCCCGTGAAACCTTCTAATCCTTGCCCAGGCCCAGCCAAGGGCAGTTCAGCTGCTGGCTCTGCAGAGCTGCATGGGGCATGTCCTTTCCCTGTTTGGTAGCTCCATGAAAGTCCATGATGCCCTAGAGTTCAGTGCCTTTTTTTTTTTTTAAGGCAGGGTCTCATGTGTCATGCAGGCTCATCTTGAACTCATATCCTCCTACACCCATTTCCTGAGTACTGAAAATATATGTATGTGCTACCACACTGGGTAGTTTGTCTCTGTTTTTCTGTTGAGACAGGACAGGAAGTTAGATAGCCCAGGCTGGCCTTGAACTCATGATGCCCCTCCTCTCCCGGCTGCATGCTGGGATTGCAGGTGTGTGCCTCCACGCCCATGGAGGGTGGCTCTCTAACAGTGTTTAAACAGCCCGTTCATGTGTGAGCCTTGCCTACAGAGTATATCGAGTTACTGGGGGGCCTCCTGCCCTCCAGTTTGTGGGCTTGTGCTCTGTTGTGCACTTGTGCACTTAGGCTCTGTTGACACAGGTGATACCTACTCAGAGGTCCCGCCTTTGGCTCTCCGAGGGATTGATTGCTGTAGATGGCGTTCAGAACACAGAGAGCGAACGGTTCCAGGGAGATGTTCATCTGACTGTACCTTTAAGCAGGGCTTTCCTCTTTCTTTTAAAATAACAATAAGTCAGAATGGTTCCATCTACATGCTAAAATCCATTTTAAAAGAATGGTATCATTTAGCTTCAGTGTTCCTCAGGATGAAGAGCAGGTGAGGCCTGCAGGCAACTGGGAATAATCCTCCTTATCTGTCTCCTCTGATTTCATAGCGGCATCAGGTCTGACTGTGGCCTTTTGTAGGACACCCCGTATCTGAGGGTGCTGTCTCCTTCCTTGGAGAAAAATGTCTAAAAGCTACCCTAAACACAGAAAGTGGTGAGTCCCCTGGTCTGGAGCCCACAGGCTTCTTTGTGTCTGTGACTTCAAAGATTCCTTGACTAGTGTGGCCAACGGCAGTCTCTGTTCAGCAAGAGATGTGCTTTAGAGTGTATGGGTACAGGAGCCCCCCACCTCCCCGCCCCTCAGCCGGATGAGGACTCACAGTTTACAGATGTGGGTCGTTATCTTGAAAATAGTCATCAGAAATGTATAAAACTTCATCCGGGCACTGAGCACATGAGCGTACATGTGCAAGGATTGAAAGAGGCTGAGCAACGCCGCGTATCCTTCACCATCATTCTTTTCACCATTCTCCTCTGCTGTCTAATCCTTCCTTCACCTCTGAGTGGTGGTGTCTGCAGTGTGGGACAGTTGGAGGCCGTAGTAGGCACAGCTGCCACAGTTGCCGCAGTCACTCTGGAACCTCCAACTCAGGTCTCGGTACTTCTAGAAAAATGCTCTCTGTGTTTATGAGAGCTCCCAATGGTCATTTTCTCTCTCAGGGAATAATCTCCCTGTAATTCTGTCACTTGTGACATCACACGTCTACGTGACACACTGAAGATACGGTACTGTGCCAGACACATCCGGAACACTGGCACACAGACCCTGAACTCAGGCAGTCAGGTTTCATCTGGGTTAGTCTCCCCGTGAGACGAAGCCCATGCTTCCACTGCAGGGGTGGAACATAGAGGCCAGGAGGAGACCTCGGGCCCGTGGGCGGGAGCTCATACCAACCACCTTCCATCACTTGCTGGAGCACATCCAGCCCTGGGGAGCTTACCACTCCCCAGGCCTCCCACTTCCTGGAGAATTTTCATCTTCAGATACTTTTATTTCTGCCTTCCATGCCCTGCTCACGGCATTTCTCTCCCGTTTTATGCAGGCAGCTCTCAGTCCCTTCTAACCAACCCACACCCAGTGTCACTGTCTCAGGGGGCTTTCGAGGTTTCCGTTGAAACCTTGATGATGAAACTGGTTCTTACACCATGAAATGGGTTTTGCACCAGGGAGGAGTCTCCAGGTTCTGTTGAAAAGTAATTGTGACTCTTCTCTCTTTATGAGCATTTAAAATGTGGTGTGTTTCATGCATGGCACATCCATGGGTCAAGGACATGGGTAGGTCCCACGGGTACCTTGGCTTCCTCAGGAGGCTGAGCTGTGGCAACTTCTCCTTGTAGGTTACCTAAATGTGCTCTCCAACAGCCGCTGGCGGGAGCGCTGGTGCAGAGTGAAGGACAGCAAGCTCATTCTCCATAAGGACAGGGCTGACCTGAAGACTCACATCGTCTCCATCCCTCTCCGTGGCTGTGAGGTGATTCCAGGCTTGGATTCCAAGCACCCACTGACCTTCCGGCTGCTTCGAAATGGACAGGAAGTGGCTGTGCTAGAGGTATGGGATTCTGTGGGGCTGCTATTCAGAGAGGTGTGCACAGGTTCTGTCAACACCATGCCTAGGTCCTCTGCAAAAGACCCTAGATCCCTGCAGGGTCTAATTTTGATCCAGCCCCTTCCCTCTCTTGGCTATTTCTGTTTTGCAGTGTCTTCTGGGTTTCTCTTTTGGAGAGTCAGGGGCTGCACAGGCTTCCTAGAGCATCATGTGTGACAACTTTACTTGCCACAGTTAAATACCCAGCTCCGAATAATGGGCGACCTTTTTAAAGTGCCCAGGCAGTAACTTGTTGAAAAATCTTCATTAAAATACTTCTTCTAAGCATAGGCTGCTGGGGCACACAGGGGCCTGTTTCCTTTACTGGTCCTTTGGAAAGCTCTCTGTCTGTTTTCTGATTGAAAAGTTGTCTTAGAATCCCTGGACCCTGCAGCAGGATCAGGGATACAGTACATGGGAGCCAAGAGCACCTTGGGCTTTGCTAGCCTGTGGCTAGATGTGTGCCTTAATCATCTGCGTGGTTGCTTTATAGGATAATTCAGCAATCTTCCATCTTGTTCTTTTCTATCTCCCATTAATCTAGACTTATTTTTTCTCTTTCCCCCCTTTATCATGATTAAGATATGCACGCACGTCAAACATTCACAGATGTGACAGTCGTGTTTTCCAGGGTACATGCCAGTGTGTGCATGCCGTGAGGTCAGCAGAAGTGAGGCTGTCAGGCATGGAACAGTGGACTGACATTCATGCTGTCGGCCAGATGCAGAGCCAACTCTTAAATGGCTGTGGTGTGGGTGTGGGGCTCTGAGCTTGGTCAAGGTGTCCAGGCAAGCAGTCAACGAGATCTTGAATTTCAGCATGTGGGTGTTTATTTCCAGAACTGTTTTCATTGTAGGGTTTTGTTTTCGTTTGACAGGGACATTACATTCTCCTTACAGGGTTCACAGGCCCAGGTGGTCCCAAAAAACAGGCGGCTGACTCCTGCCCCCTGGTGGCTGCTATGCAATAATTCATGGCCCAGAAGGCCTGGCTTAGTTCAGTTCCGGGATGCCCTCAGCTAACCTAACAGCCGCCAAGTCTGTCTGTAAAAACCAGTGCTCGCTGAGTCAGTGTCCTTTGCAAACCTCAGTGTGGTCTGAGACCTTCTAGTTATGACAACTGAAACCTTGGAGGGAGTGTCCTAAGGCAGATGCAGGTCTTGAGGGAAGCTTCAGCAGCGGATGCCAGAGGCCTCAGAGAAGAGGGTACAGGAACTGGCACACAGGGTAAGAACTGGCCGGTTGTCTGGACAAAGAGAGGAGCCCAGGGTGGGGCTACCTGTGTGGGCCTGTTTAGCACTGAGTCCACGAAGAACAGAAAGTTCCAAAGCTTCCTCCTGTGTGGTGGGGAGAGGGCTCACTCTCTAGAGGAACAGCAAGAGTCTGAGGTGAACTGGCCTCTTCCCAAATCATCAACTGTTTCTACAGGGCTGAGGTGACTGAGCGCTCACACACAGGGCTGGTGACGTAGCTCACTTGCCTAGTATCTGCGAGACTCTGGGTTCCTTCCCCAGTATCGCAGAAAAAAGTCACTTCACACACACACACCTCCATGACATGATAACCATAGCCTTCCTGGTGGTCATGCCATGGGCCAGCAAGAAAGGCTGAGGGCTGTTGCTTAGATTCCCACACACTTTGGTAGACATTCCCCCTCTCCTGTTACATGATTCAGTGTGTGTCTGCAAAAGATAAAAACGAAAGCAAGACACTTGCTTTGCTGGAACCACAGCGATGGCAGGAATGGGAGGTAACATTGACACCACGTGCTCCCGTGAAGCCTAGGTCTTAATCCGAGTTTCCCAGCTATGCCAGCACAGCCCTAGAGCCTGGTGCGTATCTGTGAGTCTCTGCCCGTTTATCCTTCAGGCCTCCCAGCCTCTTCATCTGTTCCCCTGGGGCATACACCTTACATGTTATAGAAGACCCTTCCTCTGGGGTGTTCCTTCCCCTCCTGGTGCTGGACTATCCTGGCACCCTTCGCAGGAGCTGCCTGGATGTGGTATCACTGTATGGTGTGTCCTGTGGGGAGGTGCTTGCTACTACTGTGTCTCTCTAGTGCTGTGATTCATCTCTGTATCAATTACTTTCCTATTGCAGTGGTAAAACACCATGACCAACACAATTTATAGAAGAGAGGGGCTCGAGAGATGGCTCAGAGGTTAAGGGCACTTGGTTGCTCTTCCAGGGGTCCTGAGTTCAATTCCCAGTAACCACATGGTGGCTCACAACCATCTATAGAGAGATCTGATGCCCTCTTCTGGCATACAGGTGCACATGCAGACAGAGCACTCATACATAAAATAAATGAAGAAATAATTTTTTTTTAAATATTTTTTAAAAAAGAAGAAGAAGAGAGAGAGAAAACTGGAAGTTTATGAGGCTTTTTCTTTGGAAGCCTGTCCCCAGTGACACACTTCACCCAGGCCGCACCCCCTAAACCTCCCCACACAGCAGCACTGACTGCACATCAAGTGCTCCTGTGCCTGAGACCATGGGGACATGTCTTACTGAAACCACCACAGGCACCTTGGGCCTTTTCCCAGCTGAAAGCCATTACCTCCCCCCTCATCCCCATCAAGTAGACAGAGCCTTTGAGGCTCTCCCACATTAGCCTTGGAGGCTGGCCTGCAGCAGTCCCTGTGATGATGATGGTGGCTGAGTGGCGTCTCTCGTTCCTTGACTTTCTCTACCTGAATTATTGAGCCCCTGCTGAGAGGAAAGGTCTCTTCCTACACGTTTCAGTAATTATCCACTTACCTGTGTATGCAGGAGTTCAGGGGCCTCAGTCCTCCTGTAAACCTTTACTTGCTGTTCATCACTGGTGTTTGAACACTCTGGTTTGATTTCCAGCACTCACATTACAGCTCACGACCATCTGTAGCTCCATTCCCAGGACACTCAAGGCCATCTTCTGGTCTCCTTGGGCACCAGAAACAGACATGGTTCGCATGCATATGTGCAGGCAAAACATCCATACACATCAAATACATAAACCTAAAAGAAAAAAATAGTAAATGCTTCTGTGAAGTAGCTGTGAAGTAGCTGTAGCTGGTTAGGCTTAGTCACGAAGCTGAGGATTCCTTTGTGTGTCCGTGTGCTGCTGGGGTGGGCCCACAATGCTCTGCATAGGAGACCTGCATACCAAGCCACGCCCCCAGCTTCAGTGGTGCAGTGTTTGGGGGTAAGACAACAGATCCAGAAGAGGATTTCTATCCTTAATCTAAATGCACACAACAGTGAACTCCAACTGGGCACACCCCGAGCATCCCTCCAGTGAGGCATGCCATGGGTCCCTGTGCCAGGCTCTCTGAGCACCCACGGAGAGCCACACTTCCACACAGACAGCTGCTGCTTCCCGTCAAGGGCTCTTCCTTCACTCAGGCTAAGCAAGCAATAACCACCGACCCCATTTATGTACCCTCTGAAAAGTTCCTGAATTCCAGACATCACACCATCGCAGAAACTGCAGCCAGTGAAACCACACGCCTCTGCTAGAGCATGAGGCAAAACCATGGTCAGCTTTGGCGGACAGTGTGAGGCAGCCCCACATTCCCACCACCCCCCGGGATTGAAATGATAGCACATCCTTATAATGCTTCCGTGGTTTTTAAGGAAACCAAAATTCCAGAATTGTCAAAAATGTCACGCTACACAGCGGGCTTGAAGATAAGTTGTCTTTTAAAGTAGCATCTGGATAAGAGAAACAAGCTCCCTGTCACACACCACACTGGCTGGGCCAGCACACAGGGAAACACAGGCTGGGCCAGGAAATCTGGGAGCCATGGGGTAGAGTCCTGCCTGCCCTCCTGGCCGGGCCTGAGGCCCAGTTTGTGAACAACTTGCTGTGGCTCAGATGTCATTACTTTTGTGACTATCTATGTGTTCTGCTCTGGTGCCCTTGCCCAGATCATGGGGAGGCGTCTTGGTGGCTCAAATTCTAAGTTCCTGTGCATCACTTTTCTGTCATGTCTGGCTTTCCAGCCTCGAGAACACAAAGCTAACCCTCTCACTCTGGCAATCAGTGAGTGTGTCTCCTTTCCCGTCCACACTCAGGGCTCCATGATTTGTTTTTTCTTTCCCTTCCTGCCTTGTATATTTGTCTTTGGCTGAATGAATCAAGCTTTCTTTCCCATGGCAGGCATCATCTTCTGAAGACATGGGCAGATGGATTGGCATCTTACTGGCTGAGACGGGGTCATCAACGGACCCAGGAGCCCTGCACTATGACTACATAGATGTGGAGATGTCAGCGAATGTCATCCAGACGGCCAAACAGACCTTCTGGTAAGGCTTGCGCCCGGCCTGTGGAAGGCCTGGACTCAGCAACATTCTTCCTCTACTGTTTGATAGTAGGTGCTGGGTGAGCCTGCGGACCAGAAGCACACCTGAGGACTTTGCCTCGGTGGGGTGCTGGCCCCAATGAACCTGACGTTGGTCATTTTAGCCCTCTTGGGTTTCTGCTAGAGCAGGCTTGGCAGACGTGTCTGGAGATAGGAGTACTGTCTTTGTGGGCCAGATGATCCCTGTCATAGCCGATCAGCTCTGCCCTCACAGCCAGAGACGATAAAGGATCACGGCTGCTTTGGTGTGCACCAATAGGTGGTATTCCTGACTTTGCCCTGTGGGTAGCTGTTGCCAGTCCCCCACTGAGACGGGCCTTCTGGAAAGCGGAAAAGATTCCGTCATGTTGCTGAAACAAGGCCCAAGATCTCAAAGCTGTCAGTGCAGCGCTTTCTAAATTTAAGTTGTGACAAATAATTCTACTTTGGGCAAATGCATATTTTGAGCCAGAATGCACTGTGCTCCCCTCACACACTGTGGAAGTAGGGAACGCTGGATGGCCTTGGACTCTGGTGTTTTGAATGCTATGTGAGCTTCACATGGCCAGTGGTACAGAGCCACACAGCAGGCACAAGGAGGACTTCCAGGCAGTGGGTTGCCAATGGACCTGGCTGCCATTCCCAACTTCCTAGTTTTTACCTTGAAAGAGAACCAATGGTCGAGAGAGGTAGCTGAGTTGGTGTAATATTTGCCTAAGCATGTGCAAGGCCCTGAGTTCAATCCCCTGCACCACACCAACTCCTGCATGTCTCTAATCTAAGCATATGGGAGGTGGAGGCAGGAGGATCTGAAGTTCAAGGTCATTGTTGTCTACATAGTGAGTTCAAGACTATCCTGAAATACGTGAGACCACATCTAAAAAAAAAAAAATAGGTCAACTGATAGACTTCGGGCCTTTCAGACATACATTATCTTAAATGGACCCATTGTCCCTGTCCCTCTAGGAAAGCAATTAGCAAATTTTGAGGCAGCCAAGGGAGGCCTACACCAAAGGTGGTTTCCACCTCACAGGGCCACTTCTGATGAGAAAGTGGCAGAATCACAGAGTGGGACCCACTCTGAGGTGGACAGTGGTGATGGAGACAGGATGAGGCCCATCCCTAGGGCGTTGTCAGCCTGTGGCCTCCATGTCAGGGTGCAGAGAGTCTGACAACCAGTCACTAAGAGACTGCCACTCATTAAATTTTGGTGTAGCATTGAAGACTGTCCACAGACACCTGAGAAGCTGTGGCTATGTTCCCCTCCCTCCCAGCTTCACAACATGCATACACACACATATATGGATGGATGTATACATATACACACATACATGTGTTGACAATGGTAAAATATAGTAGGCTCATGATTATTGTTTTTAAATGACTACATTTCCCACATTTTCTTTTAAAGTCAGTGGGCAGTGGGCGAGAAATCTTCACAGAAGAGCTGAAACCAGTCATGAGTTCCTAACACTAGGTCAGTTGTGACATGCTGGCATGCAACCCAGACACGTAGGTCAGCCTCTGTGTCTGACCTCTTTATTTCTTTTCAACGTTTAAAAATGCATTTTAAAAAATATTTTCATGAAATATATTTTGAGTGCATTCTTTCCTTTCCCTAACTCCCCCCAGATCCTCCCACCCACTCAACTTCATACTTTCTCTCTTTCCCTCGAACAAAAACAAAAAGTTAAGAAAAATGAACCAAAAAAACACAAAGGCAAAAACAAAAACAGAAAATGCCAAACCATAACAAAAAGAGCATGCATGAAAAAACCTGAGGTCCTTTTTGTGTGTGCTACTACTCCTGGGCATGGCCAGGCCTAGAATGCAGTTGATAGGCCTGGTGGCCCTCATTTGGAGAAAATGTGTCCCTTTCTTAGCAGGTATCAGTCACAAATACATTCCTTGGGTGCTGGGATTGGGACTGGGACAGGGTCTCTCTTTGTATCTTTGGCTGCCCAGGAACTCACTATGTAGATCAGGCTGGTCTCAAACAAGTAGAGGTCTACCTGCCTCTGTCTCCCGAGTTCTGAAACGAAAGGCATGCAACTACCATACCTGGCACAAATAGCTTCTTGGTTTGTGGTGGGACTTGGTGTCTTCTTTCTCTTCTCCAGGCTGGGATTTTGTCTGTTTTGAACCTATACAGATCTCATGCATGCCGCCACAGTCTCTGTGAGTTCAGATGTGTCTGGAAGACACTGTTTTCCTTGGAGTCATCAACCACTTCTGCCTCTTAAAATATTTCCACCTCTTCTTCCTCATAAATCCCTGAACCTTGAGGGGAGGAGTTTGATGAAAACATTGCATTTGAGACTGAGTGCTCCTACTCTCTACACACTTTCCATTGTAGATCTCTGTGTTACTTACCATCTGCTGCAAGAAGCAGCCCTCTTTGATGGGGGCTGAGCAATGTTCTGATCTTTGAGTATGTCTTTAGGAGCCATTTTATTGCTATGTTCCTTTAGCAGAATAATAGTAGTAGGTTTTCCTCTAGGACCTAGTTAGTCTCAGGTTGTTAGCCACGTTAGCAGTGTTAGGTATGAGTTCCATCTCATGGAGTGGGCCTTAATGTCAGGCAAAGAATGGTTGGTTGCTACCATAAGAGTTGTGCCACTATTACATCAGTAAATCTTGCAGAGAGATTGCTGTTGTGGGTCAATAGGGTTTATACCTGGGTTATATTAGTGATTGTTTTTCTCCTCTTGTGGTGTAATCAGCAGTGGCAAAACTTCTTATTGGGCACCAGTTTTCTTCATCCAGGTCAGGTTTTGTGGGATAAGTAAGAGGTATCTTTAGCAACGGGGTCTTACCATCAGGGTGTGGAAGTGACCAATAGCACTAACAATAGCCTGTAACATTGGGGTGGCTATGGGAGCTCTTTGGTAAATGACTCAATAAGCTATAACCCATTTCTGCAACTGGGGGTTTTACTTGGTGGCCTAAAAGTCTAGCTGGTGCATTGTTTCCCCCACTAAATCGTGTCTCCATTTAAATTACTTTCTGTATGTTTTAGGAATCTTCTATAGGAGTAGGTTTCCAAGTGGCTTTTCAAAAGGCCTTTAATGTTGATTTTCCTCCCATATTCCCTCCTTCATCTTTGCCCTTGCCTCCCTCTCCCCATTTAACTCTTCTGTTCTACTTCTACTTTAGAACTCTATATCCTATTCCCCCTTCCTTGGGACATCCCCTCCTGCCCCCTGGTCCCTTGCAAGCTACCTAACTCCTGTGGATATTTTAAATGAAAAAGATTCTGTATGGCAAAGGGCACCATCATTCCAACAAAGTAGCAGCCTACAAAACAGGAAGAAAAAAAACAAAACAACTTTACCAGTCGAACATCTGACAAAAGGGGTAGTATTTAGAATGTGCATAGATCTAAAAAGTCTGAACACCAAGAAAACAAATAAGCTAGTGAAACAACAGGGTATAAAAGTATCTTAGGGTTTCTATGAGAAAGCATGACCAAATGCAACCTGATGAGGAAAGCGTTTATTTCAGCGTATAGTTTCACATCACAGTCCATCATCGAAGTCAAGGCAGAAACTCAAGCGGGAAACTTTCATACTGTGATGTCTCCACAGCCTGGCATGCCGACAGCTGTTAGCTATACTTATGTGGAAGTTACTAAAATCCCCCCCAAACAAAACTTACCCAGTGTTAACTCTAACCGGCAAATAGACTACCACATTCAGGAGAAACCCTGAATGAAGTATTTGCCTCTGCACACAGCTCAGCTTCTCCTTTTAAACTGGGCAGAATTTTAATCTAAACCAAATGTGGGGTGGTCACATCTTGGAGAAAGGAATGCAGGTCGCTGTATCAAACGCCCGTCATTAAAAAAGGCACATGCCATAAACTTAGCTTAGGAAGCCTTTTTTTTTTCTTCACCTCATTAAAATCTTTTTAGGGACATCAGCTAGCAATAAAGTTAATTTTCATGTTTTAGTTTTCTAGCCAAACATTCCCATAAAACTTAACAGAGAGGAGACTGAACAAGGAAACAGCCTTCAAAATATGGTAGCGTGCCAAGTGATAGATAGTCTGGGATTAAGTTAATTTTTCGCTTTTTATAAGTTGGCGGCTGTGCGGTGAATCTTTGCCAAATGATTATGAGAATTATCAGCAACTGTGTCTGACTGAGGGAAAGAAGGAAATAAGGTTCTGAAGAGAAATAGGAAATATAGAAAAAAAATAAAACTTGGGTGGCTCTGCCAGGATGGGCACACAGCAGTGTGGATGGTGCTGGACACTGGGACGTGTCCCGAGGCTGACCAAAGACCGTGGGTCATGTGAAGAAAGGACAGTGTCCTGGCACTTCCCCTCTCACAAGTGATGCCCACTGGAGGCCGGGCAGAGCATGGTGGTGGTAATGATGCTTCTGCCTTTATAGAGAGGGACAGGATGGGGAGAGCCACCCTCCAGCCACCGTCTTTAGGTCTCTGGAGGTCCTTGTGTTTACACACAGTGGTCCCTGGGATGGCCTTAGTTTTAGATGCAGACTCATTTTCACTTACGCGTTTGGCTGAAAGTCAGTGTGGCTGGAGGTGAGGGAGGGAGCCCCTGCTTACTCTTGGCTCCACATGAGTCCTCTTTACTGGCCGGTGCTTCTCTCTGTAAATGTTGGGATGTTCTGGATGGTGGAGAAGGCCTCTGCCGACAGTGGTGTGTGTGTGCTGCTTCTTGAATCCCTTGAGCATCTCCACTGAAGGAAGTCTCTCCAGCTAGAGACCTGTGTTCTGTTGGCTGTCCTCCATCCTTTCTGATACCCGTGCCTAAGTGTGAGTTCTGGGCAGGGAGCCAGAACCTGACGCTGCCGAGTAAATACGAAGTCACTGCTATGAGGAGAAGAGCTGTGTGCACACACGCGCCGCACCAAGCGTTCAGCACTGGTCATGCTCCGCACCAGCAGGGGCAGGCACACTTGGTGTCCCGCCGTTCTCCCGTTTATCACAACCTCTCTCCAGATGGTCCTCAACTGAGTCTTTCAGTCAATGCCTTAAACGCGCGTGTGAAACAGGCAGTGACTCCTAAGTGGCTAGTGAATCTTTCCTTCTTGCATTTTATCCTTCCTGTGCGGTTAACTTTCCTCCACTTGATTTGGCGTAGATTGAGTGTAGAATAATTATATAAGCTAAGAAGTCTTAAGTTGCTGCATCTGCCGGAGGAGCCATGCTTGCCATATTCTTCCAGCAGGGGGCAGCAGTGCACTGTGAGAGCGCGGCCGCTAGGGCGTGTGGAGCCTCGCAGGTGGCAGTGTTGCCCCAGGCTACTTTCTTCAGGGAAACAAAGTTGGGGGAGGGAGGGATGCATTTGTTGGTTAACTTTATGCGATTTTAGTTTTCCCAGTTAGGAGAGAATGCTATCTTTGGTCATTTCTTCCTGCATTTCCACAGTTGTTCCTGAAACAAGCCCAGCTTCCTGCGACCCCAGCCTGTCCCTCCTCTCTGTGCTCTGCAGAGTCGGGTGGCAGAACCCTCCAGAAGCTTGTGTTCTAGTGGGGAGAGGCAGGCAAGGGGTGGGTACAGAATAGGCTGGGGGGTGGTGCTGGTATACAGCAGGTCTGGCTCTCTGGAAAACAAGAGCGGGGAGGAGAAGCAAACTGTCCCTTCTCTATCTGTGCAGACTCGTGTTCTCTACTTCTGGCCACCAGGCACAGGTTCCTCTCACCCCAGGGGACACCCTAATTCTCTATGGACTCCAACAGGGGGCCGCCGTAGGACAGTTCTGAAACTCCACCAGGACACAGTGGCATGCCCTGAAGAACAAAAGTTATGGCCCCAGGACTCTGTCCGTCTCAGATGTCCTCCGCAAATCCAGTCGCCCATGCTCCTTACAGCGCAGATGCTAGCGTGGGGTTCTCACAACACCACAGACCTTCTTAGACCTCAGGAAGTGGCTCAGTTGTTAGGTCACAGGTGTGTTAGGAACCAGTGTGGCGCTCTCAGATAGGAGGGGCAGAAGGTAAGCTATGGGAGACAGGGGCTGTTACTTCCTCCCTGGGTACAGTGCCCTCTCTGGATCTAGCACCTCTTTGGGTACATGCCTCCTTTGGGGTACATGACTTCCGGGGGTGCAACATTGTTCCTGGATTCAGTACAGTCCTGGAGTGAACACCTTGCCTGGGTTCAGCTTCTTCCTGGGTGAACCAACTTCCTGCTGCCTCCAATCCGGGTGCTCTTCCACCCTGTCCTCTCAGAGCTGAAAGCCTCACACTAGCTGTTTCCTTAGCCATTAGCACTCCTATTCCAGAGTCCACCAGGCTTTCCAGGGATGCTGAGCAGCTCATTGTGACTGGCAAAGGTGGCCTGACTCTCATTATCATTGGGAAATTCCGAGGTATTAGGGGAGACCAAGGACCAGCTGAAGGCATGTGTGTGGCTGCCAGAGCTCAGTGAATGCTTGTTGAATAGTCACAGACATCCGAAAGAAGGCCGGGTAGTAGTGTAGGCCGTGCTCCCCTACCTTTGGAAGGCCAGACTCTGCAGACAGGATGAAACTGGCTCACAGCTGTGAGAGGCCCAGGCCCCAGAAAGAGCTGCTGTGGCCTCTCGGTGTATGCTTTCCCAGGCGGTGGTGAATGCAGTAGTGACTGGCCCCCTTCACTTGCAGGGTGTTTCTGTGTGCCCATACATGGCGTCTGTAGTTTGCGCTGGGGCCTGTCTTCACTCTGGGTGAGGATTGACCCTAGCCCCTCGAAGATGACATGAGGGCCCTAAAGGTTCAGCCCCTGAGCCTTACAAGCCCTTGGTTGCATCAGGCTTCACCAGCCCCTGCTGACAAACTGACACGTCCACGTTTCTCTCTCAGCTTTATGAACAGGCGGGCAGTGTCCACCAGCCCATACCTGGGGAGCATCTCCAACGGCTATGCCCATCCCAGCGGGACAGCGCTGCACTACGATGACGTCCCCTGCGTCAACGGCTCGGTGAGTGGCCCTCGAGGGCCAACGGTCGGTTCTGGT
Organism: Meriones unguiculatus; assembly: GCF_030254825.1. Classification (NCBI taxonomy): domain Eukaryota; kingdom Metazoa; phylum Chordata; class Mammalia; order Rodentia; family Muridae; genus Meriones; species Meriones unguiculatus. The sequence goes on along the minus strand of NC_083360.1, from coordinate 28,481,048 downwards.
AGGAGACAAATTGCTGGTTAAGTCTGTCCTGGAGTACCTAGTCTCCGTCCTAGTGAGACTGAGCCTTATACCACTTCTCCCCCAAACCCTGATCTCTGACGTGAACGTCGGGTCACGTGAGCCCTGGTAGACAGCTCATCTACTCCTATCGCCACCGCCACACACAAGATTCCAGCTGGCACACAGCGGGTTAAATTAGAACAAGTAGATGGAGCTGAAAGAATACTCAGTCTTACACCTTGAGTAAGTCAGACACGCGCAGCCTAAGTTGCTCTGGCTAATTATGCCCCACACAGCCGCAGCCACCATAGGATGGAAGCAGGGTCATGGAGGGGCTGCCTTGTTGCACACAAGGATGGCTCCTGGAACGGCTGGAGCATTCACGTGTGGACGTGGGATGCTTTGTGGCAGCATCATTGCCAAGCCAGCCTCTAGGTGTGTCTGTCTGTCCTTAGATCTTACTCTTTCTGTTTTGTCCAGTGTTTCCAGGTCACTAGCAGAGCCCTGCTGGGTCTCTCACATTTGGCTAACGGCTGTAGATATGTACATGCACCCTCTGTGCCAGGCCTGTGCCTGCCCGTGCAGTGAGCAGGTATGGGAGAGCGTGTGAGGGAAGGCTTGTGCTGAAAGGAGCTCTTCAACCATGGGTGATGTTTTAGACTTTTGTCCTTACTGTTCCTGTCTTCATTCTTTGCCCAATATTCTGCATTGGAAGACCTCCCAGTGTGGTGGCCTCTGTCCTTTGCCCCGTAGCCCTGTGGGGACTCTCAGCCCAGCCTTTGTGTTGTCATGGCCTGTGGCCCCCAACCCCACTCTGGCTACTACACCATGTTCAAGGTGGGGCGTGGCCTCTGTGACCTCCCTGTACTGTGCAGTCACCAGAATCATTGCATCAGCCCTGCTTCCGTACTCCAGTATCTGGGCTCCACTCAAGGGTGAACTGTCCCTGCAGTCTGTGGCCTCAGCAGCCTTCTGCAGACCTTCAGACAGGGCCTCCACACACCCAAGTACCACACACACACACACACAAGTAGGAGGTGAACAAGTTGCTTTGGGGACTTGATGCGTCTATCATGGTTCCATGTGCCAGTCACCTGAACAGTCCAGACACCACGCCAGCTCCATGCAGGCTCCCTCAGTGCCTCTCCCCAGGGTCCCCCACACTTTGATGTGTGTTTAGAAACAGCTCTGTGCTGAAGAATCCTCCTTACATGCAAGCTCTGGGCCTCAGGAGCAGAGATGTAATGCTCTGTATGCATGTGTCCTGCCCTTTTGTTTTCTGGGGCACCTCTGCCAGGGCTTCCAGAACCCGTTTCCTGTGGGGAGGCCTCTGTTGCTACTTGACTGAGTTCTGGAGGCTTCATTCCCAGGTTCCATAAAGTCTACACTCTATGACCTAATGCTCAGTGTCAGACCCAATGCTAGAAGTTCAGTTTATTTTGTACTTTCTTTGATTCCTTTAAAAGAAAGGGCTCTGCACACACTCACTTTTATTCTAGAAACTTCTATTTCTGTCACTGTTTACTAAACATTCCACGTGACTTGATCCTTGCTTTTTTTAGGAAAGTGAGAGTTAAGTAGAGACCATTGTATATGTGGGTGGCTGTCACTGTGAAATGCTCCACTCTGGCTTTTCTATGTTGTTTTATGATTGCTCGTTTGTCCCCAGCATCACAAAAATAGACACCAAAGTGGCCTTAGAAGAAGACGCTCCCACCCGGGAATTTTAGGCCTTTCCCATTTTCATAACAAAGGGCTATAATTATAGTCTGGCAGGAAGAAGCGCTCCAAGGAGAACATAAAGAACAGACTGAAATGGGCAGAATATATGAATTAATATTTCCTTTTACAATGCAGGGCAATTTGCAAAGACCCTTAAAGCCTAAAGGGATCTGGCAGTGGTTAAGAGTTTGGAGTTTATTTATGCCTTTATGCCAGTGCTCTGGGATCCCCGTGTCCTGTGACGACGTGGCTTTGAACTGTTAATCTTTTGTTCAGGTCATCTGCTAGCATAATGCCATTGTTCCTATCCAAGGCTGAGACAGCCTGTGTTGTGTGATGACTTGACTTCTGTCTTCAGCAGACTCTTTGGGCTGTGGCACTCTTCAGATGCTTAAATACGGAGTTTAGCTTGTGCTGACCCTGATGGTAAATTTGCTGGCCACAAGGGCAGCATGGACAAGCCCAGGGTGTTCTTGATTCCAGTCAAGCTCCTCTGTCAGAGCCTGAGGCTTTCCTGACAGCAGTGTGTAGTCATGAGCTCAACTTTGTCCAGCTCTGCCTCTCCCTAGGTACGTGAGCCATCTTAGCCTTAGTTTCCCTGCTTGCTAAGTGGACTCTGTGAGAAGGAAGCCAGTGTTTCCAGAGCACAGCAGGTGCCATGGCCCTGGGTGATGATCTCACATACCTTCCCGTGCAGCGCAGAGCTCCGGGCTCTGCCCAGCTCCCCTGACCTCACTTCCTGTTCATCAGGGAACTTCCAAACTCCAGGTCTCTAGCGTTGGTAATGCCAGTTCAGCATTCTTCTTTTTGAAAAACAGAACACAACCATCCTAATCCAATAACTCAGCTTAAGGGTGGAGAAGCCTTTCTATGACTCCAAAGGCAAAAGGGTTTTATGAAGGAGCGTGGGAGATGTTCCTGCCATATGTGTGTGTGTGTGTGTGAGCGACTGGTCATGCAGAGTGTCGGGGGCTGCTAACATCTCGCTGTGCTGATCTTCTCTGTCCTCATCCGGCCACTAACGAGCAGGCTGTGTGTGTTGCAGTGGGACGTGGATGGCGGCTTTCCTGGCTGTGGGAGCAGAGGCCTGGGAGAAGAGGTGCTCTATGATAACGCGGGCCTCTACGATAACTTGCCATCGCCGACAATCTTTGCTCGCTCCTCTCCTGCTGACCGGAGGGCGTCTCGGCCACCCGCTGACAGGCTGTCCTCTAACCACTACAAATCCCCCACCTCCTGCAGCCCGCCCTGCTCCCCATCTCTCACTAACACCTCTTCTGTCGGGAGGGCATCTCTTGGGCTGCACTCCCAGGTACAGACCGCGTTCCCAAACTCCCCACTTTTCCAGTGGACCTCGGTGACTGTGTGCTTGCCACCTCACATCCACCAAAGTGCCATGCCGTGTTCAGCCATGTGATTAGATAGCCTAATTCACAGTCAGCCACTGAGGGACTGGGGGGACGTTTGTGACCAACTCCCAGGTTGTCAGGCTTCCTCCCGCCCCCTCCCATCACTTCTAGAGAATTCTCCAGTACATTAAAGGTTACAAGAAGAGGCCGTGCCACTTTCCAGAAGATTCTGGAATGGCAGGTGTCTCTAGTATATTCTATCTTGGGTAGAAGTGAGCAAGGATTGCCCCCAGGGAGTGGTTATTTCCTATCTGTAAACATGGCTAACACCATGCCGAGATTCAGGGTGCTGTCAGGGAGAGGATGACATGTGTCCTGAGCCTGTGTGACAGGAGGGCTCTGATTCTGAGTGGCAGATAGGCTTGAGGCTGAACTCTTGCTCGCCCACTCTGCTGCATGTATCAACCTCTTAGAGCAGACACTAACTGCCTTCATGAATTTTTAACCTAAGCATGTGTGTGTGTACTCTGCCTCGAGCCCTGGGCACCTCATTTAAGAACACTGAGAACTTAAAGCAAGAAGCCAGGCTTTCCACATTCCGCTCTGTTCTTTGGGGACTTTTGAGAAAATAACAGACACCAGGCAAAGTCCTGGGCTTCCAGGTGGTGATGGCTCACAGCTGCACCTCCAGACACTGCTTTGTCAGAACCGACACAAAAAGCTTGCTGTGTTAGGCACAATTATTCAGCTGCCGTCCCTGGAGAGCCTGAGGGGTGTGGACCGCTGGCTGAACGACCAGCGTGAGCATCATTGGCCTTTCCCAGTTTCATGAGGATCCCACCCAGATCTGGGCATTGTGTCCTACCTGTGTATTTGTCCGTTGGCTGGTAGCTTAATAGGCCCGCCACCTGTGCATCTGGATGGTCCCCTTGATAGTCGGACATCTTGTGATGTGTGGTGTGGCATTAACAGTGCTATTCACCCTAGTTTCTATTTCAAACAGGAAGTGGTCCCAGGCTAAATTCTAGTGCCTTTTCACGTCATGTTCTTGTATGGCCATTCTTTTGGGAGCCTGTTAGTGGTGAGACCATACACTCCCAGAGAGCCCCTGGATGCCATCTCTTACATGGCTGTGCAGTATCATTTTGGGGGCCTGTGGGAGGTGTCAGCGTCTTTCCATTTCTAAGTATGCAAATTGGAGGTTCAGAAAGTTTTGAGGGGCTGGCTTGGGGTCTCCCAAATAACAAGCCAGAATTGCAGCTGGATCTATATGCAGTCCTGCACTAGACCCCCAACAAGAGAGGGGGGCAGTGGGAGGTGGAGGTGGGGAGAAAGACACGTCAGGGTGTCAGGTTCCCTTTAGAGCAAGTTCACTGCCTGCAGGGCACCTTCTAGACATGAAGCTGTGGCTTTTAGAAGCCAGGTGAGCGGGGGTGGGGGAGGGAGGGACTGTTTAATTTTTTTATGCCTATAGCTGCTCCAGGCTTGCTTTTTATATGTTTATGCTATTTCTGTATGTGTGTCTCTTGCATCCTTCTTCAGACCCATCTGATCTGAAAGAAGATTATGTATCTCATTATTGGATCACTCGGTTAAGGGCAAGAACCCTCCCTGTACGGCCAGGCCCTTCCCCTAGAAGCGGTCCAGTTATGGAAAAACAGCTTAGCTCTAGAAATATAGGTTCACAGGTTCTCAGAGGCTGTTGCTGCATGTGTATGTGGTCACAATACTCAGCAGAGTAGGCCCCAGCAGAGAGATAACTTCCCTCTACTGCAGACCTCCTGGTAGTCCTGGGTGTCTGGCCTTCAGTGCTGGAAGCTTCCCACCTGCCAAAGGGACGTTGCAGAAGCCCAGTGACTGGAAACCAAGTTGGTTTCCTTTGCCCTCTGACCAAGCCAGTAGGTTGTTCTTAAGGGTCAAAGACTAAATGAAATAACTTTAGGGGAAAGGGTGCTCGTTCGATTACTTTTAATTTTCTCTGTGTGTTTTAACAGTTGAAGAGCAAAAAACCTCCAGTGTCATCTAATGGGGTTCCTGTAAAGGGGAAGGCTCCCAGCAGCCAGCAAAAAAAGGCGGATTCTGCAGGTGGTGTGAAACGGACAGCATCAAGTGAGTTTCCCCTCTGGCTCCTAGCTTTCTGCTTTGGAGCCGTTTGCCAACTTGAGGCTGGCTGAGCCACTCCAGCAGCTGATGCCGCCCTTGGTGGGGAGGTGTTGGGGGGTAGGACAATGTTCATTTTTGTTACCTGTCCCCCTCCCAACTTCACCTGCCCGGATCTCTAACCCAGCCTCGGTGACTGTTGCTTGGCTTCTTGGTATGGCCTTTAATGAGGCACTGGGCCTTTAGCCCAGGAGTCTTCCATTTTCGAACACTGTTGACAAGCCACGGAAACCCTGAATGCAGCCCCTTCATCTGTCAGATGGGCAGACAGCTGATGCTATGGTTGATGCAGTAGGAAGGGTGATGTCGGGCACCCAAAGCCAAGCTCCCAGATGCTCCAGGGTACAGGATGCCTTGATACTTCTGTGCAAGTCACAGTCTACAGCCAGCGCCTCCCACTCCTGCTGGCCTCCAGCAGCTGTATGGTCAGAGTAGCTGCTGTGCACCCCATTACACAAAAGAGGAATGAGCCCCAAGGTAGTACAGGAGAACCAGAGGTCTCACAGCAGGAGACCTGAGCTTGAACATGGGCCAGGGTTTCAGGCTGCAGAGCCAGCTGTACAGACCAGGCAGAGAGAAACACACACAGCCTGCCCAAGAGTTCAGCCGCTCTCCCCCATCTACAGCCAGATCTGTGTGTGCTGGCTTTTTGAGTTTGGGTTTGTCCTGCCCTCACTGTTTTGGGCGATCCACCATTCAGCCAGCTGGCCCGTGGGACTATTCATTCAGGGTACTCACCAGTTGCTGAGGATGCAGTGAGAAGATAGTGTGGGCTTAGGAAAGTAGGCATGAGGACTGCATGGGGCTCTGCAGGTCCTGTAGCTCCTTCATCAGTCTAGGCTGAGCAGGCAAGTGTCCATGCCAAATCATGACTAGTCTCTGCTGTTTGGGGTTCCTACTTGACCATGCAAGTCTGCAGCTATGCAGTCAGTGAACCAGGCTCTGTGATGGTGTAGATAAGGCTAGCCACCTTCACCTGGGGTCCTCTCTACCTACCTCTGCAGGAAAGAAGAGACCTCAGACCTGCAGCCGGCTGGCACACATTTTAGAGTCAAAGTGCACAAGGGCGCAGGAAGGCTGTCTTTTCCATGGTCAGAGCATGGGACTTGAGCAACACTGGGCTGCTTCAGCCCCAGGGAACCTTTGCATTCTCCACAGGAGCTTGTCTACATCTCTGCTTTCAAACCTGCATTTCAAACAGTCAGGTCAGGATCCTGTCAGGCTGAGTCTCTTCATTGTCACCAACTTCCCGTGGCCGTCCCTCTGTAATTTCATTCCCTGATGCCTGGGGTGTGCTTACACTCTTGTTCTTAGTCTTGTTCATTCGGGAGATGCAGGAGCCAGAGGGATGATTCGGCCTAAAATGCCTTGTTAAGCAAGAGCTGATTCCCACGTGGGCTCCTTCAGCCTGGCGTTTCTTGCAGCCCTCTGCTAGCTTTATTTTACGGATGATTTATCTCAGTATCTGGTGGGACCATCTGTGGGGAATGTTTTATTAACTTTGGTGACATCTAATGGAAACAAAAGAGAAAAATAATTGCATCCTATGCTTTTGCCGAGTTCAGCCGATTGCATTACAGTTGTATAGAGGTTATTGCATGGGGACTGAATAGTGGGAAAATTTATGAGCTGTCATTTGTAGGTTTGTTGGGGGGACATATTGGTAGAGACAGTGAATTTTGCACAGTTTGGCATGGACTCTTCTGAAAGTCCCTTGGTTTCACAAGATGGGGTGTTTGGTTATTCTTGGTCCGAGAATGAGGCAGACTCTTTGGGGGTCTTTTGTGTGAGGGAGGGAATGCCGACTAGACATCGCCATGAATGTGGTACGTTGTTGAAGAAGTGGCGGTAGAGCCAGCTCAGGACAGGGACTGCATGAGCATGAGCAAGCCTCTGAAGGGCCAGGCATCTGTGATTGTCATGGCAGCTGCCTGGGAGTGTCCGCTCCATCCCAGGCATCTCATCACATCGTTATCTGTGTTAGGGACCTGCATCTACCTTTAAAAACTCACACAACAGCCTTTGTCCCTCCACGGCTTCTGCTCTGAAATACACTGACATGCAGATGGCAGGCGGGGTGCAGCCACCATTGGAGTTGGTTGGGTGATGCATTGAATAGAGATGGTGAAGAAGCCTCACAATCAGCAGGCCTTGGCCAGTCTCGTTAGGGTCTCCAGCCCCTCAGTATCGTTTCCAGAGAGGCTTTTCCTAAATGTCTATTTGGCTACTTTAAGTTCCTGCCTTGACTTCGCCATAAGGACACACTGTGGTACAAAACTGTGGAGCCTGGGTTCAATACTGTGTGAACTGATATGTGTGACAGCCTGGATTCTGGGTTTTCTCCAAAGCGTTTACTTAGTCACTCATTCACAATTCATTCATTCATTAAATTTAGCAGCTATTTATTTAGGGCTCATTTGGGAAATTACTTTAACTGCTTTGTAAATATTAATTGAATTCATATAGCCACCTGTGAATGACATGCATCTATCTATCTATCTATCTATCTATCTATCTATCTATCTATCTATCTTATCTATTTTGGCCTTTCAAGACAGGGCTTCTCTGTGTAGCCTTGGCTGTCCTAGACTCACTTTGTAGATCAGGCTGGCCTCGAACTCACAACAATCCTCCTGCTTCTGCCTGGGACTAAAGGCAAGTGCTTAATGATCTGGCTGAATGACATGCTCTTATTCCCATTTCACAGGAGGAGAAACTGAGGCTCAGATCTCTTCTAGGGCTCCAAGATTGCCCTCTAAAACAGTGGATCTCCAAGCACCATCTGCTGCCTTCCTGTCATCTCATTCACCTCCCTATCTGCTTCTTCCAGGCCAGAATCTCGGGCCAGGAGCCATCCTCCCTCCAGCCAGCAAGGCTAAGAACAGAAGTGCGGGGAGGAGAGGCATTGCACACAGAGAGGACTAAATAACCTCTAGTTATTTTGTTTTTGATTTATTCCATGTTCAGTGTGTGAGCGTTTTGCCTACATGTGTATCTGTGCACCATATGTGTGCCTGGTGATGACCAAGGAGGGCAGAAGAGGGCATTGGATCTCCTTGAACTGGAGTAGCAGATGACTGTGAGCTGCCATGTGGGTGCCAGGCCCCGAGTTCTGGTTCTCTAGGAGAGCAGGCAGTACTCTTAATCCTGGGGCCATCCCTCCAGCTCCACTAGAGGCTGTTTTTGACAGTAACAGATTGCTGTTCTAGTTTCATTTCTTTTGCTGTAACAAACACCCTGACAAAAGCAATTTAGGGAAGAAAGGGGTTTTTTTTGGTTTTTTTTGTTTTTTTTTTTACGGTTTTTTATTTTTTTTTTTGGCTTACAGTTAGAGGTTCCAGTGTGTCCTTGTGGGAAGGTCAAGGCAGGAACTAAAGCAGCCAGTCACTGCACATCCACCCTGAGCAGAGAGAAGAGATTCATGGACACCTTCCTGACATCTCGTATTCAGCCAGCTTTCCCCACTGGGACACACTCCAGGACTCAGCCCATGATATGGCACCACGCACATTCAGGGTGTAAAAATTCATGGTGTAATAATTAAGACACCCCCTCATGGACATGACCACAGGCCAAGCTGATCCAGATAATTCCTCATTATGGCTCTCTTCCCAGATGGTCCTAGATTGTGTCAGGCTGACAGTTAAAACTGTCCTGGCCACTGACTTGCCAGGATCCAGAATCTTCACTTTGAGCCTTATTGACAATTAGTTGAAAGTTGATACCTTGAGGGGAGGAACATTGCTGGGACTCCCCGGTATTCTGTTTCCATCTGTAAATAGGCAGATCAAAGTATTAGAGGATTTGAGGCAAGGCACTCAGACTCCCTGCTCTAAGCCTCCCCTTCCTCTCAGGACTAGCCAGGAGCAGCTCTGTGGTCCCTGAGAGCCGCTGAGCCACACACATTGGCAGACCCACCCCTCTGCCTGGGCTAACTCCTGGTGCTCTTTACCCAGATGCTGACCAGTACAAATACGGTAAGAACCGGGTGGAAGCTGACGCCAAGAGGTTACAGTCCAAAGAGGAGGAGCTGCTGAAGAGGAAAGAGGCTCTGCGGAACAGACTGGCACAGCTCCGGAAAGAGCGGAAGGACCTGAGGGCCGCCATCGAAGTGAACGCAGGTAGTGGGCACTCGGCTCTGATGGTTTACACAGGAGTGTTCAGTGGAGTTCTGGATCCCATTCAGCTCACTCTCAGTCCTGGGAGTCAAGGCTGCCTCTTTAGCCTGGCCTCCAGGGGTACTGACCTTTGGGGAGCCCAGGGCAGCTTAAGGGTGAGTGAGTGGTGGTGCTACCAGAGGCAGGGCTTGTGACCTGTCCCTGGCTGCACAGTGAGATTCCACCAATTTCAGCCTCAGGTGCTGACAGCCAAGAAGGTTGGTAGATTTTGTTCCTTGCCTGAGGTAACTCAGTGGGGCTTCTGTGGAAGTAGGCAGCCCCTGGGGACTGAGAAATTTTCTCAGGGCTCCGCCTAGGTTGAAGCAGCTCTCTATTCTCAGAAGGGCCTGGGGAGAGCAAGGCTGCACCCAGGTATGGGAATCAGAGGAAAGGACTGTGTGTGATCCTGAAAGAGGGGCAGTGAGCAACGGAAGCTGTCAGGGTAGCAGTGTCTAGAGACCGGTGGTACCCAGGCCCAGGCTGTGCCCTTCTCCTGCCAGTCCTCCTGATCTGGGATGGAAACCGATACCTCCCTCTGATCCTGGCTAGCACCCCCACTGGGGCAAGGCTGTCTGGCTTTTCAGGTTTAGCTTCTACCAGCTGAGGAGAAGGGGAGTGTGCAGCTGATGGGGGAGCCCAGAGGGGACACTGGCTTCCAAAAGGCTTCAGTGCAGACTGAGGCTGGTGCACATGCCCATCATAGTTAACCAGACTGAACTTTGTCTGAATAGTGGCTGTTTAGGGAACTGATGGGGGGGGGGGGGCAGAAAACAGGAAGGGAGGTGAAGATGGGCACAGTATAATCTGTGGGGGTAGGTTGGGCAAGGTGTCACTATCAGGCTTCCTGGGAGGGATGGAAAGCCAAGTCAGTGACATGGAGGAAGCATGGAGGGAGCATGGTGTGTATTGAGCAGCTTCTCTACCTCCCTGTGTCACAGGACAGAGATGCAGACAGGTCCCAGCTCTGTCCCGCAGAGGCTAGGCTCCCCATGTCCTGTGGTTTGCCCACCTCAATGACTCGCTTTTCTTCTCTGTCCATCTCTGTGCATTTCTTGCCCATGTTGGTCATTGCACCAAATTTCAAAGAAATGAGTTAACTGGCAAGCCTTGGAGAAATAGATAAATAGATGCCAACTTCTATAGAGATATGGGCATGGTTCTTTTTTTTTTTTTTTTTTTTTTTTCACATGGCCACATATACAGGTAAGATATACAGCATATACAGTCTACAAGTAACTGGTGGAATTTGAGACCTCTCCTTGTTTAACTTCCTAGTCAGGGTCCCCTTCAGACACCATGCCCTTTAAGTGAGTGTCATGAGGCCCCTTGGGCTTGTGAGTATGAGCAGGCTTGACTCCTGTCCCTGATCTCACACAGGGTGTTAGGACAGGGCCTGGGCTCTGCAGGGAGCAGCTGGACTGGAGCAAGACCTGGCAGAACTCAGCTAGGTTGACCCCTCTGTGAGGTGACCACGTGTCCTGACATTTTAGGCAGGAAGACCCAGGCGGCCCTGGAGGACAAGCTGAAGAGGCTGGAGGAAGAATGCAAGCAAAGGGAGGCGGAGCGGGTCAGCCTGGAGCTGGAGCTGACGGAGGTCAAGGAGAGCCTGAAGAAGGCTTTGGCAGGTGGTGTCACCCTGGGACTGGCCATTGAGCCCAAGTCAGGCACATCCAGTCCACAGGTAAGTGTCCTGAAGCCACGGCACAGAGAAGTGCCCCACGGTTTCTTGGGCAGCTTGTTCACAACCATGGATGGTACCAGGCTAATGTCTCCACTGTGTCTGGTGTATGGAGACACTAGCTTCTCTTATGTTCACCGGAGGCCAATGCTGAGTTGCTCAGTCCATGTCTCTCCTCTTTATGGTCAGGTGACAAATGGCTAGCTCTTCTACCTCTTTGTCCAATCTGACTTGATACAAGCTTGCTAGGCAGAAACTCGCCCACATGGACACACCCTGACAATGCCACCAGGTATCTGGAATCTGCAGTGACAGTAACATGATCTATGCCCCAAATCAGGCATGAAGGAGTCACCTCTCAAGTCTGAGCTCTCACTTTGAGTCATGGCTCCTCATCCTCACCTGACTCAGCCACTGAGTTGCTGAGTTCTCCCCAGCGGTCCCCTGGCCAGGAGAAAGCATGGTCCTCAAAGACTCAGGACTGGGTGGCCATGCTTGCTGCCTCCCGTGTCTCCTGAGGGTCCTCTCTATGCAGTGTGCTTGTCATCATTCTTGGCATTGGTGGCAGCATTCTGTGTAATTGTAGCCAGACCACTTCTTCAGAAGCGTGGCTTGTCAGGCAGATCCTTCTGCTGCAGATAGCTAGCTAGTGCCTGGCCACACCCAGAGACCTAGGTCTTGATTCTGGCTTTGCACTAGTGACCACATTCACCCAGGGTCAATGCTGCTTCTGAGAATGTCTGAAAAAGGTATATGCTTTTCTATGCCAAATGTTTGGTCTATGCCAGAACATCGAGCTGGGAGCACCCCAGTCAAGGGCTCTTACAGGGGTTCTGGGATGGATGGTTGTGCTGAAACAACATCCCGCACATCCCAGATGTGTTTCTGGTGTTGTGTGTTACATGATGATAACAGGGTCTCTACAGTGCCATGCTTTCTCAGAGGACTGTTTGCAGTCCTATGTAGAAGAGCCAGCGAGCTAATGTTGCCTGGTACTGGAGGCTTCTGCTACCAGGCCTAGCCCTCTCAGTAGTAGGCAGCTCCAGGAGACATTTGCAGGCTTTGGAAGCTCCATGTTAACGGACAGGTGAAAAGTTATGAGGGTGGGAGTGTCGACCCCGAATCCCACTTCTTGGTCTTCCATTCCTTGGCTTCAGCTTTTCTTTCTTAAGTGCATTGCCTGAAAGGACTCTGAGGATCAGGCCCTGCCTGAGGTTTTCCTTCCTAGTTTTGCTCATTTCCACATCTCTTTCTTCTTCACCAAACTATTTCTCCCTGAGAAATGCCGGGGCTGAGAACCACTCCTCACAGAGGGCTTTCCTCTCATCAACAGTCTCCTGTGTTTCGGCATCGGACTCTGGAAAATTCTCCCATCTCCAGCTGTGATACAAGCGATGCTGAGGGTCCCCTGCCTGTGAACAGCGCAGCCGTCCTCAAGAAGAGCCAGCCAGCCTCAGGCAGCTCCCCTTGCCGTGGGCACGTGCTGCAGAAGGCCAAGGTGAGCCCAGCAGGGCCAGGTACCTGAGCTCAGAGTGAGCCTCTCTGCACTTGGCACACAGCCTCCTGCCAGAGGCTCTGAGCAAGCGCTCCTCCAGCTCCCCACATACACCCTCAGGGGCTAGGGTTCAAAGATAGCCAACAAACCTGAACCCTGGAGCTCCAGGTCACCTGTGAAGTGGCAAGACCTCATACCCTGGGCTTGTCTTCCTTTGGGCATTCCAGATGGGCTGAGTGATCCAATGTCCTTTCTAGCACTTACGTGCTGTGATTTGCCAAATAAAGAAAGAAAGCATGCTTTCTGGAAGGCTTCATGGGTAAGTTTGGGAAGCAGTCCAGTGGTTTTCCTACACATCCCGTGGGCCTTCTTAGTCTATAGCCAACCTCTCCTTTGTAGAGGACCCATTTTGCCCAAGCCATGTTAGAATGGAGCTGTGAGTTTCCCCTCCCAGTGTCAGAGAAGAGGCATGAGAAGCCATACTGTGAAAGAAAGGCTCCCTTGGCTTGGACTTCCTGGCCTTGTCCCCTTCTGATGGTGAACAAGAAAAGGAGCCTGTGACTGCTGTGAGACCCAGCCACCTTCAGACAGTTCCCATAAAGCACAGGAGGGCTTCTGGCCCCAGTTTCAGCCAGTACAGGCAGGAGGCACAGAGGTTCTTATCATCGCAGCTGACCTCTGACACAGCCTCAAGAATGGGCTTGAGCAGCATGTCCCTACTGGACATGAGTTTGGGGACATATTGCCTAAGCTGAAAATTCTCATGACATTTCTAGAACCGAAAGTTCAAGTATAATTAATAGCTGGCGGCGTATCACTGGCAGAAATGAGATCCTAATGGAGCAGTTGGCGGAAACACTTGGGTAGGAGCAGGGGAGGGGGAGGGGTGGCACATGCCGCAGCCCTTGAATGTGACTTGGCTCTGCAGAGGAGAATGCCTGGCCAGGTTCCCCATCTCAGCCTCCCCCGACACCTCCGCGGTGGCTGACGATATGTGCTGAGAGAACCATGTCTGAGGACAGTGCGCAGGGCCTGCTGCCGTCCCCGGCAGCTGCTGTGTCCATTCCACCCATACAACCACCCATCATACACACTTGAATGCCTTGGACTCAGATGATACTTATATGACATCTGGGGACCCATTATGTGCCAGGCGTCAGCTCCCTCCCTTCCTCATTTAGCCTGATGAGTGTCCCAGGTCAGAAGGGGCCATATCTGCCTATTTGTTCCTGTTCGGTACTTGAATTGTATGTTTCTCTGGCTGGCTGCATGGAAGTGGATGAGCTTGATAATTCTTTTGTTCAGGGGAAGCCTGCATTCTGTTGTCTGTGGCTGAGCCCTGACACTGTGTAGGTCCCAAAGGCTCCTGGCCATAGCGGCTTATGGCAGCTTGTGGCCAGGGTCAGTCTGCCTGCATTCACACACCTCTCTTCTCCAGGAGTGGGAGCTGAAGAATGGGACATAGAGGGACCCCAGCCACACCCAGACAGAGACTGCGTACTGCCACCAGCCTCACTGTGCGACACGTGCGCCTCCCAAAGTGGCCTGAGCATGACTTGAGAAGTTTGGACTGAGTCTGCCGCTGACCCTTGGCGGGCTTACACGCACACTTTCTACTGTATGACGGTGCCCTTTAGGAAAGTTTACTTAAAAACTTTGGTGTCCAAATTTACCTGTTAAAAAGCAGAAACAAAAGGAGTTGAAGAGTTGTTCTGAAGCACCCTCTGGCAGATGGGGCAGTCGCAGTTCTGAGGACCTCAGCTTAACCCCAACCTGCAGCCCACGGACTGTATGGCCCTGTGAGATAGGATGGCCCGAGCCTTCCCCACGTGCGGCCAGAGCTGCATACCTCACCCTGTTTGCCAGAGGGTCCTGCTCTGTAGCAGCAGCATGAACTCCCTGTGTCTCTGCAGCACCCCCCACTTCCCCGCCCCCCAGGCCCCTGTCACTGGAGGTGAAGCCATGAGGAATTGTGCTGTGAAGCGATTTTTAAGGTTTGGTTTTGCCTTTGGATAGACATTTTTTGTTACCGGAATGGAAAGGTTGTCATTCCTTTTACCACTGTTTTTCCTTTGTTTGCTTTTAAAGAAAACATCCCCTTTTATCATGTGCTTTGCTTGGGTTTTAGGAACTTTACAGAGTCCCTGTTTCCCATTTTATGATGTATTTTGAGAGGCAGCACAGAGCTTTCAGTCCTCAGCTAGCATGTGCACCTTTTCCCTGACCTGAGACCCCAGCCTCCCCCACTGCTGAGCAGGAAACACACTGGCCACCATCTGCCTGTGGATCTAACAGAGCAGGATCTAGAACCTGTAGTCGAACCTGGACCAAGGTTCTGATTGGGTGGGCCTCCTCCCCACTCTCCTGTTTGCCTCTGTGCACTTTCTTGTGTAGTTCAGATGTTCAGGATTGTGATGCCTACAGCTCATGGGTGAGGCTAGCCTCTACCATAGGGGTATGAGAGACTTTTGGGGGCTTCCACAGTACTGTCCAGACCTTTCCACCATGGGGAGATGCTGGCAGTGAGGAGGAAGTTAGTCATCTCTGCAGACTTGTGCAGGACCCATTATACATGAGCAACAGGCATGTTCCCTAGACTGAGAAGCTGGTGATGCTGTGCCGGAGGCAAGCCTTCCCATCACAGCCCAGAATGTCCTTAGCACACACAGAAGGAAAGTTTCCCAGGCTCTCTCTAGAGGTGCCTTTAGGCCTACCCTGGGCAGTGTCCATGGTTGGGGTCAGCACTCTGTGCTTCAGCCCTGTAGCAGCTGCCTTGGAGTTGCCAAAGAGCAGCGTGGTGTCACCAGTGTGCAGGGACATCACTCCAGCCATGGGGAGCTGCTCAGCTGGAGGTCTCCCCCAAGCTGGCCCTGTGTAAGCCACTTGCCAGCTGTTTGATGGTGCTTCATTCTAGTGCCTTCCTCCACACCAGCATCCAGGTGGGCTAATCTCCGCCAGGAAACTGTGCAGAAGGACCAGGAAGAGGGAAGCAGCCTCCACACACACCAACCTGCTCACAGAGCAGCCACTGGGTGAGCCCCTTGGGTCACCAGAGGGAGCCGTGACCATTTCATGTCACATGACATTAGTGTTCTGAAAGGGAAGAGACTTTGACGTGCCATAGACTTCTGCTGCCTTCGGTCTCAGAGCGGTGTTTTTGGCCACTCTGACAGTACCCTGCTTTGCTAGGAAAGCTGTTCCAGGCTTTGATTGTTAAAATAAGGAGAAAATGCCCAACTAACAGCCAGTCCTGGCCAGCATAGTCTGTAATGGAGTGGGGATATTAGTGGAACATCATGTCCAGCAAATAAGCCTCAGTTCTGCTTGTCCTGATGAAGACACAGCAGGCTCCAGGATCCTGGTGTCCGTATTTCGTACTGAGAAACCTAGGCTTGTAATCCATTCGGCTACGGTAGACCCTGTAAGTTCCACAGAGCCATATAAAGTAGGTCCCAGGGAAGGCAAGGCTTCTGACACAGGGCTCTGCTGTCCCGTGTTCCCATTAATGTTCTTAGATTTGGTCAGAAAGCTAGTTTAAAGCATTTGTTTCAAAGTAAGTTATTTATTTGTATATGTTCAATAAATATAATTTTAATTTATATATGTACATATTGGACACCCTTGAGACATCCTGTCTGGATTCTCACAGTGTTCTCATTCTACAACCCTCCCAAAGCCACAGGCATGACTCCAGCCATCAATGGCCCAGTTTTGCTTTGTGTGGAGTCATGTGGGCAGAGGGCCAAGCCAGCCCCCTTTTGTGAGCAGTCAGGTTCTCTGGATCATGGGAGGTGCCCCATCTTTTGGGGTCTCTCCTTGTCTGAGGCCACAGTGTTTCTTGGGGTCTACTTTTGTTACAATTTGGCAAGATGTCATCAGCTTTCACAATCCCCTCTACTTTTATGTCCATTCACTAACTAACCCTTTGCATACAAATATCATGCTTGCCTGGGGGCCTGCTGTGGTCCCCTGCTTAGGCATGGGTATAGACCCTCACTGTCACAAAATCTCATATACCAGTGTTCTTGCAAGGGTGGACTTGGGTCAGTCAGGTCATCTCAGGTGCCAGAATGCCCTATCAGCTGGGTTTGGACCCACTGCACACAGAATGTCCCAGCATGCTCGCTGTTCCCCTGCCTCACATGCCCGTGTCTCGTCTCGTGCATGCCTTGGTGCTGCCTCATCTGTCCACTTGCCCACTTTGCTTTTGGCTGTTTCTTTGTCAACCAAGCCTGCACTGATAGGCTGGAGAATTGGCACGTTCAGAAAACCTGCCTTGAAAAGCAATATCGGAGGCCCTGAGGCCATCAAGGAAGGCTTCCACTCTGTGGGGACTGCAGTTCCCCCACCAGTTAGAATTCACATGCAAGCAACAGCAGGGGGTCCCTGGCCTCTCCTCCTAGAGACAAGGGACAAGGCTCCCCTGTAGTCTGATATCCATCCTATGCTCTGGGTGCTTGAGCCACGTGACTCCTCCATTTACACCTGCCCTCACCAGCAGACAGGACACACCCAAGGTCCATTCTATGGGTGTGGCAAAGTCAATGTGATTGACTGTGGTCTTCCACTTTTCTTTTCTAAAGTAATTTTAAGCCAGAAACATTTCAAATCCATGACATAGTTTTTAAAGATGTAATTGAATGTCTGGGTCCTTCCTGTTCCCAGTGACTTACTACTAACCAGACCAGCGAGCTGGGTTTCTACTGTGAAATAAACCGAAAATAACAGTGAAACACCTGTGCCTTCCGCAAACAACTCAGCCCCAGGAAGAGGCGGAAGCAGCAAGCAGCCATGTCACTCTCGTGGGAAGCCCGCACTTCAGCACTGAGGAACACTCTTTGCCAATAGCTGGGGACACACCGCTGTGGTCTTTGGAAACCTGGGCTTCCCACACACTTGATTGAATTATGCTTTCAAAATGGTGTCTTCGGTTCATAATTCTTAGGGACCAAAGGTGTTTTTAATATGATAATGTTTTAATTGATTTTCTAACAAAGGTTTACTTTACATTTTAACATCAGTTTTTACATTCTAGATAGTCCAAATGAATTGCTCATGACTCTAAGTTGTAAAATGTTTTCATGTTATGAATGTAATTATTTCCTCATTGTATTTTTTAAAAAACTAAAGTCATATTTTAAATAATCTTGGAAAGACACAGGCAAAGAAAAAAGGTTTTTTTTTTTTAAATTAACTATGTTGGTAGCCCATTTGGAATGATTGTAAATATATTTTGATTGTGCAGCTCAATGTATTTAATTCAGAAAGTAAAAAATTTTATGCAAAGAGACTTGCAATGAAAATTCCTAGTTTTCAGCCCATTCCCCCCATTTTGTAGTCATTTCACCTAACTTTTCTGCTTTACAAACTGATTTTTCTACTGTTGTAACTGTGTACCCATCGACTGGCGCCCATTGGCGGAACTTGTTTGTGTATTAATAAAACTATGCTGTGTGGCCCAGCCTCATGTCCTGCTGACAGTGGCTCACGGTACAGATCAAGACCTCTATGGTTGCCTGAGTTATCACTTCTCGTCACTGGTGCACAGGGAGGGCAGAGTACTCGAGAGGACCCTTGGGTGGCTTTGGTTTGTGGATCTGAGTATTTAACTCAGCAGACACCATCGATGCTTCCTCAGCTCCCGGCTCTGTGCCAAGTGCTGGAAACAGAATGGTTGCCCTGGGTGCCTGCTTTCAGGGAGCTGACACAGATGCGCTCTTCCAGTGGACACTGCATGGAGATTTGGAGACTCTGAGATGAGGCAGCTACCTTTGAAGTCCTTGGTAGAGTTTTGAGGGGTGTGGGGATTATTTGAGCTGGGCAGTGGCGTTTAACAAAGGTGGTAGCCGCTTGCAGCTGCTTGTGGGACAAGGAGACAGGCTGTGAGAAGAGGGCTGGGGTGGGCCGTGCAGGGTTTGGGGAAGTTATGGAGGGTCCTGTCAAGTAGAGACGAGCCTGTGAGGCTTCTCGGGGCTTCTACAAGTACATGCCAGCTGATGGCCAGCTGGTAGAACAGGCAACAGAGCAGATGTGGAAACTCACCCAACAGGTCCTGCCCACTTGGGGTGGGGGTGGGGCGACACCATGGAGGAGATACCCGGAGGAAAGCAGCCTGCTGGCCACAGACAGGAGGAGCTGAGTAGAGGGTTTGACATCTGGAACAAGAACCATTGTTCCTGGGGATCGTGGTGAGGGATGTGTTGGTGTTCAGGGACATGGTTGATCCCAGAGGCCCATTCAAGCCACTCATAGCTTGGGCCTCGGGCGGTGGATGAAGACCAGACGTTTATCACAGGTGATGGAGGGTCTCACTGAGCTGGATCTGGAGATGGGACCCACACAGAGCTACTCCTTGGGGGACTTCAGTTTATGGGGACTCCTGGAGATGTTCATGCCAGCTCTGAGAAGGAAGAGCTCACCCCACCTTGTCCAGGGTTGGCTATTGAGTCCTAAGCATCCGTCAAGTGTCACTGACCCTGATTTTAAATGATGCCTCTGGTTTTGTAGTCCTGGCGGGATGCTAGCGAATAAAGGGTCTCTTCAGTGTCACTTAAAACAGTGAGAGGGCGACTGAGTGCTTGGCCACAGACACCCCCAGGGTGCCATGCTGTGGGTTATGGTCTGTAACAGTGGCATGGAGCCTATTATATGCATAGCAGGGACCTCCTCTGTGGGAAATGGAGGATACATTATCTGATGTCTGTGACTCTGGAAGTGTGTGAGAGAGACATCAATTTTATGAGGCTGATAAAAAAAAACACACACACAAAAAAAAAACCAAACAGCTCTGTCTATAAGGGAAGGAACCAGGTAGTCAAAAGCTCAGGTGGGAGGCACAGCTGGGATAAAGCTTCAGTAGGAGGTGACAAGGACAAGAGTGCATTCCTTCCAAGCTGGAGTTGGGAACCCAAGCTGTTCAGGAACAGAGAGTGGCCCCACAGGCACCCTTCATAAACCTGTCCAAGAAGTATCAGGCAGAGCAGAGCTGGCTGCCTCCTTGAGGTGCCAGCCTCTCGTCTAGGAGTCTGGCTGGCCTAGATTATGGCTCCCTTTGGGCCCATTCTGTCTCTAGAAATGCCAAGTGAATGTTCATATGCAGACTGGCCAGTGCAGAGCCTGTGCCCCACTGCCTCCAGGGGATGTTTGTCTCAGCATTCTGCCAAATGTGATGCTGACTGCTTGCCACACACAAGACATACTGTTGGTTGAGTCTCCAAGGAGCAATTAGGGGGTCTAGTAAGACAGATAGGCCTAATCCCAGTGCTATGTCAAGAAAGATTGAAAAGGGAGATTAAAGGCTCATGGAGCCACCAGAATGGTTGGCAGAGTACAGCTTAGGAAACCACCCTCAAATCTACATGAATTAGAGAGGCTCCTAAGGCCTTTGCTACAAACCTTAGGCTTGCCTTAGACTGTCTCTGGACCACATTCAGATCACACCCTGCAGGGGACCTATAGAAGCCATGTCCATGTGTCATAACCCACTCCATATCCACCCAACAGCCCCAAGGCCACAATCTGTCCCTACAGTGGTCTTACAGAGGGCACAATGGTTGCAGGTGAGTCCTGCTCCCTCGATGAAGGGGTCATGATGGGACAGGAACTCTCACAGCCTCTGTCTCTGCCTGGGCCACTTAAGGGACATCTACAGGGGACATTGTTATGCTGAGTTGTGTTATACAGGTGACAAAGCCTTTGAGGCCAAGGGACCAACAAACCTCAGCACACAGTAACACAAACAAAGCCTTGGAGGTGGAGTCTCCCCTGAGCACCTGGAGATGAATGCTTCCTTCCCACACTCATGTAGGTAGCTCCCAAGACCCTTCCTGCTCCCCGCTCCCTGCTCCGCTCCAGTGGCTCTTGAGTTGCCCTTGGCTGGCCAGAGGACCCCTGTGGGTGCATGCTTGCTTTCTGAACAGCTTCCTTTATAAGCATGTCACCCTGGACAGAAACCCTGCCACACCTTCCTGTCAGTGCTCCAACAGAGCTCCTGACCCAGCATCCCTGCTGCCCTGTTCTCAATCAAATCTGACAGGACGACTTCAGGCTGCAGCCACGAGCCTTTGTGGACTCCTTCCCAGCTTACTCTGTGTAGCATGTGCCTGAGAAGGCCAGTTTCACACTGAGTCAGTTGACCCTTTCTGACCTCTGCTCGCTTGATTCTTTTTTGGTATTGCTGGGGATTGAACGTAGGCCCTCACACATTCAGGCAGGCATTCTACTCAACAGTGGTCCCCCGCCCCCTGTGACCACTTAAAGTCTAATGCACATTTTCCTGCTCCTCAGAGGCTGACGCAGCCGGTGCAGGGGTTGTTTCTATACAGGTGACATCAAGGCTGTGACACTCTCCTGCAGCTCTTGCCACCAATGAGTGTCCCTCCAGCGGCAGCAGCCCTGTTTCCGCCCCGCACTTCTTCACCCTGTGCGAGTGGAACGCCCTCTGCTTGGCACCTTCTGCTTCCAGAGCTTGGTCCAGAAGCTGCTGGAATCCTGCTTCCTGGCACGCTGGGAGGCAGAGCTCAGAGCCCACACAGCCGGGAAATCTCCAACCTATTGCCACAGTCCACCCTGCCTGCACCCTAGAAGTAAGGTTGGATCACCCCACCCTGTGCTTAATGCTGACCCTGCATGGTCCAGCCACACTGTATCATGGCAGCATCTCTTCTTGTCTCTGGTACTAAATACAAGGACCTGTGGTAGCTCTTATCTATGGGTGTCCTGGCTATCTTGCCCTTTTATTCCTTTATTTAGAAGCAGCACTCCGGCAGGTGGTGCAGGATACACCAAAACACACCAAAGGTCTTCTTTCTGTGCTGGTCACATGATCTGATCGAAACCTAGACTTCATGGGAGGATGATATGGAGTCCAGAGGTGTTAACAGCCTTTCTGTAGCCTGAGGATGTATACTCACCCCTGAATCCAATCGGAAGACCATACATAGGATGGCCTAAATCTTTAGGGGGGCTCTTCCCTACTGTTGACTTTCTTACTTGCCCCATGGCCGTCATCTTCCTTTCCCTTTCGTGTCTTCTCTTGCTCCCTCAGTGCCATGACCTTGCTTCTGACTTTCCTAAGAATACACAGGCCGTGTCCTGGAGCTGGGCACCTTATTATCCTTGGCCCCATTCCTCTGCTCTAGGCTCCACCACACTTGATCTCTGTGGCCTTGCTATGGTGTGCCTTCTAAGCTGGATGCTGTCCTGTCTCAGCCCACCCCTCTCCCCAGGAGAGCCGCATGGCCTCTTCTCTGGAGCTTAACCCCTGCCTATCTTTCACTCAGCGCCCTAGACAGCGCCTGTCCCTAGGGTTTCAGGCCTCAAACTAGGCACTACATGACATCTTTCTTCAGTTGGAAGTGCCACTGGTCTTGTCTTCAATGCACACTCACTGCAGCCACATGACCCAGGCTCCTTGGACTGTGTTTTGGCTTCCTTTCCCTGCCTCCCCTCTTGACGTGAATGACCGAAGGGCCTATGGGACCATGTCCCTTTCTTGATCATGTTCTTGGCCAGGGCTCCCTGTCCTTTCTTGCCTGTTACCTCTCCTGGTCTCACTGATGTAAGAAAGAAATCCTTATGGCCCATTTTAAGAATGAGGTGTGCTTAGAGCACACCAGAGAATTGCCATACCAGGAAGCACCCGGCCCCTGTCTTCCTTAGCTTGCAGCTGGTGCCTGCTCGCCTGGGCTCTGCTCTCTCAGTTTATCTGAGGGTTGAAGAGTTACAGACAGCTAGTTGTGTGATGGAGGAGAAATGGGTGAGGGGGATTTGGGGACTTAGGAAGATGGGGCGTTTGAGGTAGGGATTGTGTAAGATCACTGAAGATTGTACTTCCCTGAAGAACTCAGCTAATGAAGAATTCAGGGGGCAGGGGAATGCAATTAGGAACATTAGGAACATAAAAAAACAAACAACTTTTTTTTTTTTCTGCTAAATCTGTGCACCAGCCATTCTCACCTTTTCTCTAGGCTGACCTACAACTTGGTAAGGTCATAAAATTAACTGCAGCATTTTTGAAACTTGGAGTCTCCAGTCACTTATAATGAACTGAATTTTTTTTTCTTCTCATTTTAGTCCCTGCTGTGACCAAGCCAAATAGGCACCTGCTGTGGTCATGGGTGGTCATGAGCATTCCCAGATCTGGCTGGCACTGAAACTCAGGGTCCCCCTCCACAGTGGGCTGGCTTGCACATCTGCTTCAGGGCTACTGCCAGGACGGCCTGTGGGGCTGGGAGATGCGCCATGTGCTGGAACTGGTTCCCGGCCAAGACTGAAGCTGTCATTGTGGCTAGGCTGTCATTGCCCCATCATGCCACCCTGGCAGGCACAGCTCAGTACTGCCTCAATACCGAGCTCAACACGGCCAAAATCTGGGTAAGTCATTAGCAGAGCTGAACGCGTGGGCCGCAGTGACGCCAGCTGCCGGCTGCCAAGGTGAGCCAGCAAGTCTCAGACCGGGCCAAGTGCCATGACCATGCTGGCTCTGGGCACGCTAGGCCTGGAAAGCCTGTGACAAACAGTCACATCTATACTGCGACAGGGACCGTCACCACATAGTCCCACTCAACATAACTCTGCTTGGCTGCTATTCCTGCGCCGTGAGGCACCTCCACGGTTAGTGATCCTTCTAGGAGGCAGAGGAACCATGGATGCCTCTCAGAGGGGATGAGCACCTCCCAGCTTTCACAGAAGTGACTTGGCTGGCACCGTTGGCCATGTGCTGCTGAGCGCCTACAGATGCCCTGCACAGAGCCTCTCTTCCCTGTAAATCCTGTCTCTGAGCCAATCACCAGGTACTCAGGATGCTGGTGGCCCATTCAAGACCTGAGAGCGCAGGTAGAGCTAGGCAGGAGACCCTGTGGCACCTGAGCCCTGGGCACTTAGGTTAGAGGTGCAAGGGCCGGGTTAAGGGTGGTTGTCAGGGAGCTGGGAGGGCCATAGGAGGCCAAGTAGAGAAGGGGTGTGCTGTTGGGAGGTGGTCCCCTTCGATAATATCTCCATCTCTCATACCCAGGAGGAAGGATGGGGACAGAAGGTGATAGGATGGACAAGCAACAGGATCCTACTCTTGGATCCTAGACCGGACTAGGCTGCCCCTTGGGTCTGAACACCGAACACTGGTGTATTACATTTCTACCTGTCACACTCATCCAGTGACTTTGTCCTGTGTGGGTGACTGTTTCCTGTGACAGTCAGGCACCATAGCCCAGGTGCCTAGAGACAATGTTCTCTCATCCTGGAAGAAGAACCATGTGCCTAGCTTTCCCAGAGCCCCCTTTGGAAGCAGCTGCTGGCATCTCACCCATCTCACAAGCCATGTCTGTAAGCGTGCCTGCAGTCACACCCCTAGATCTGGCGCGAGCCATCTTCTGGAGGCCTCACAGCATGAGCTGTAGAAATGATGGCCCTGGGACCGAGCTTTCAAATGGTCCTCCACCTCTTCCTGCTGGCTCTGATGGTCAACTCACCTGCTGGAAGGAAGCCGCCAGCAGCCCTTGAGCACAGCCTGTGTTACTACTGTGCAAACTTGCCTGGCTTGATAGTGGCCGGGCTGAGAGCCCAGGAGAGGCTTCATCTCCAGTATAGTCTGTCCACAGCACTGCAAGTTTCCGACTGTCTTTCTGTTATCTGTGTGGTTTTGATACCAAACTCAAGGCCCCTAGCATTCAGGACTCAAGTGATGCTTGAAGCAGTGTTGACTCGGCAAAACAGCACCTGTTCCACGACTGGTTCACCCTTAACCTTCTTGTGGTCACTTTCCTTTCTCCTTCTCTGGGTCACCTTCAAAGTCAGGGTTTTAGTCTCACTGTCATCCCTGGCCCTGCTCTAGTCCGGCACCCAGATAGAGGGATAACTCAAGGTCAGAGGTGTTCAAGGCCTGGAGGGTATTTTCAAGACTTTGATTTAGAAAACCCTATTGTACTGAAGATAATGTCTACAACCCAGAGAAGGTGACAGAGAGTCAGTATGTGTGCATGAATGTGTGCCAGGCCTTCAGCTATCTTATTTCTACTCAAGTACCCATTGGGGGGGGGGGGGGCACATGGCCCTTCGGAGGCATTTGTGACGTGTATGTGTATGTGTGGGTGTATGGTGTTGTGTGGTGTGGTGTGTGCTTGGTGTGCTTGATGTTGTATGTATAGTGTGGTGTGTGTCTTGTGTGTGGTGTGCCTGTTGTGTTTAGTGTGGAGATGTTACAGTATACATTGTGTTGTAGTATGTGTGCGTTGTATTTTCATGTGTGGCATTTCGTATGGTGTGTATGTTGTGGCATGGGGTGAGCATTACAGTGTGTGTGTGTGTGTGTGTGTGTGTGTGTGTGTGTGTGTGTGTGTAGTGTGATTGTGGTGTAATCTGTAGTGTGCTATGAGCTGAGGACCAGCCCACTGAAGACAAGGGCCCCTTGGTCTTAATCCCTCTCTCTCTCTTTCTGAGAGCCCAGTGTCTCCACGTCTTGTTTTTCTCTATTCTTTCTTCCTTGCTACTTGCTTTAGTTTCTGCCTCATTGTGCCCTGGGCACATGTTTATGTTTTCACTTTCCATAATATAAACATGACATAAACTTTCCATGACATAAACAGGCTAAGGCAAGGAACATTCTGTATTCTCTAGATTATGGGGAAATTGTTCGCTATGACTGCTTGTTATGCTTGCTTATAGATTATAAATTTGAGAAAGTGGTCAAAGGAGTCTCCATAGACAGGATGAGATTAATAATTCATTAGGGTCATAGGTTACTAAAGAGGCACATCCATGATGACAGATAGTCTGAACAAGAGAGGCAGCCTGAATAAGGAAGGAGAAAATGCAGGTAGGTACCATGTCCTTGTTGGCAAAAGCTCCTGAGGACACCCTGAAGAGGTGTAGTGAGAATTCTGTTTTTTTAAAAAACATCGAAATGTTCTGTGAATATGTTTTTTGTTTCAAGCCCAGGTGTGGGATATGGGGCTGCTTCAGATTGTCCACGGCAGCTGATTATGATTTGTCTCGTGCTCTGGTAGAGGCGTGATTTTGCCCACTGAGGATAGTTTATGTTTGGAATTCAGGAAGACTCTTGAGAGGGTATTTAATTGCAAGAGCCCTGAGTGCGGAGGCAGCTGATGCTTCTTCTGCTGTTGCCCTTGTTGCTGGCTGCTGTTTTCTCCTGATGCTGTTGACAGTTGCTGTTTGCTGTTTGCTGGATTGCTGGTTGCTGGTTGGTGATATCCTGACTATGAAGATCAAACTTGCCCCAAGGAATTTTATGTCCCTAAGCAGCAGGAAGTCATTTTATGATATCGGCCCCCCCCCCCTTTCCCCTCTATCCTTGAGCGGTTGGAAGGGATTGGGGTTGAAAAGGGTGTTAGGAAAAAGAACCCAATAAAGTAGCCAAAAGCCTGGCTACAGAGAGGGAGACGAAGATCTGGGAGACATTCCTATATATGTCCCTTTGTCAGCAGCAGCAGAGGCCCTTGTGTCCTTATTCTAGGAACTCTTCATTCCATAGG